>NC_000073.6:75494819-76897319 GCF_000001635.26 Mus musculus
ACCCAAGGGCAGCATTTTGGTGCCATTTGGACATTTCAGATTTTTGTTTAATTTTTTTAAAAGTGTAGCAGTAAAATTGATGAATTAAATTTGTCAACGTGGTTATATATTTTATATTTTCACTATGAGTTACATGAGCATTCTGTTTTCCCATGTTTTTTACCTGTTTCATTGTAGTCATGTTTGTTGGTGTGAATTGGTAATGACTAATGATATTAAACATTTTTTTTCTGTGCTCATTTGTCATTTTTTCCTCTAGTAAAGTGTCTTCACATTTTGCTTATTAAATTTTATATTTGTTTGAGTTTAATTTTATATATATATATATATATATATATATATATATATATATATATATATATATATATATATATATATATTGAGTTAGCTTGGGACATAGCTCCTTGGAAAAAGATGGTTTGCTGTCAAGCCTGACGACTTGAATTCAAGACCTATATGATGGAAAATGAGAACCAACTATCCCAAATTATCCTGTGACTTCCATACAAGGGCCATGCCATAATTATGCCTACATATATACAAAATGAGTTTTTAAAATATAATATGTAATTCTTACTGTATTGTGGACATGTATTTTGTATGATTTGAAATATTTTCTCTTAGTTTATAATGTTTTTATTTTCTTTTTAAAAAAGCCAATTTTATGTGTATGAGTATTTTGACTATGTGTATACATCACATGTGTACTGAGTTCTGGAAACCAAACCAGGTCCTTTGGAAGAGGGATGATGTATTTGATGTCTTAGATCTTCATCTTAGTAAAGGCTTTCTTCCATGTTTCCTCTAAAAGTGTTTTTATGCTTCTGCTTGTGTTATACATTTGGTTTAATTTTCATCAGTGACAGCTAAATTTAACTGGTGTTGGCATGGCCCTCCACTCCAGGCCTTGTGCACACTCAGCAAGCTTTATCTCAGACATTCAGTTCCTCTCTTCCTAAGAATGTATATCTGCTTGTTCTTGTGCCATTTGTTCAAAAATCTCTCCATTTTTAAATCTCATATATTTTGTTATTGTCTTTTGCTTTGTTTTTGTTTTTTGAGACAGGATTTCTCTGTGTAGCTCTGGCTGTCCTGGACTTGCTTTGTAGACCAGACTGGTCTTGAATTCATAGAGATTCCCCTGCCTCTGCCTCCCTAGCACTGGGATAAAAGGCATACGCCACCACGCCCAGCTTTGATTCTGTTTTATTAACTCTCAGTTTTATATATGCTGATGATCAGAAGGCTTCATTATCTCACTGAGTTGGGGAAGGAAGATGAGAGACAGTTTGTCTTGGTTCTTGGCCTCATTCCAGGGAGCCCTTCTGTCATAGTTGTCTCTGCTTTGATGCCTCGCCTTTTCAGAAGGGACCCACAGAGTCTTTTGTAAACAAGGAGTCCAAACTTGGCTTTGTAAGAAGTTGCTCTGTTCCCCTCTCCCCTGAAGGTGATTATGAAATCTTATTTTTACACACAAGGGTGGGTAAGCCTTAGGCAGTGGAAGCTGTCTTTCTGAACATTAATGGCTCCAGTATGAGAATGGTGAAGTTCATCAAACATTTTTGTCCCAGCAGTAATTTTTAGCTATATAAAAGTAAAACAACCTTATTGTGGAAACTCTTGGAAACTACCCAAATATAAAGAAAAGGTCCTTCTTCCTCCGTCATCACTGTCCTGTTCTGGCTCATCAGTGTGCTTGATATACAGTCAGTATACTTTCGTGAAACAGTGTTGGGATTTTGATGGATTTGGGTCTGTTTGAGACCAGCCTCATCTATGTAAGGAATTTAAGACCAGTCAGGACTACATAGTGAGACTTTGTAAGCAAAACGTAAAATGTGAATATTATCTATTTGGAGACAACTATTTTCTTTCATTCTTAGAAGGGAGCAATTAGGAGTAGTAACAACTAGGTAACAGGCACCTGTTGTGGTACCAGGCCCTGTTCTCCACAAAGCTCTATGAAGTATTACAATTACATTACAAAAGTATTAAAATTATTTCCAGCTCTGTGCTTATTATCTTCCTCCTTTTACAGGTGTGGGTTAAATTATTTGCCTAGTGTCTTTAAGCCAGTGTGGGACAGACTTTAAAGCTTGAACGATTTTCATGTTTGAACAGCTGTAAAAGAATAAGGGTGAAACAGGTCTCTTTTTTGTGGGTCTCGTGTCATCTTTGTGTTCTCTACAAGAGCTAGAAGCCTCCTGAGTGCCTGGTTCTGACCAGATTAAAGCTTGTTTCTCTTCTTTCCGTGTTGTGCTTTGACTTGAAGACCCTTCCTTGCCGTTAGCTTTGGTGAGTACCATTGGCTGAATAGGCAGAAGAGAAGCCAGGATAGATTTTCTAGTAAGGAGCATCTAAAGGTTTCTAATTGAAAATAAAGTGATTTTCATGTAATATATTCATGGTTTCTCCTCCCTCATCTTCTCCTTTGGTGAAACTAATTTTTCCTTTGAGAATGGTTGTTAATTGGAGACAGCTTCTTGGTTGGGGATGGGAGCTCTTGTCTCCTTCCCATCCAAGGCCTGTTTCCTTGCTTCTTCCATCTCTACTGGCTCTGACAATGTTTCCACCTCCTCTTCCCTGAACTCCCTGAGCCTTAATGGAGGGATTTGATGAAGACATCCCATTTAGCACACACTTTTTACACACTGTCCAGTTGTGGGTCTCTGTCTTTGTTAGCATCCACTACAGAAGAAAGCATCTCTGAGGATGGCTGAGTGGTTATAGCAGAATGTTGTTAGGAGTCATTCCTTAACAGATAGTATTTGGCTTTCCTTGAAGTCTATGGCCCATCTAGTCTCAGATTCTTGGCCCCTGGAGCCAAGCAGTGGTTCCATTTCATGGAGGGCATCTTAAATCAAATCAGATAGTAGTTGATTACTGTTAGAATTTTTGTGTCAGTGTTGCACCAGTGTACCATGCAGACAGGACAGCACCGTAGATCAGAGGGTTTGGTGTTTGCCTCTCTCCTGTGGTAGCATACCGAGTACCTCCTGTACCATAAATACCAGTTAGTGAGAGTGAAGGCTTTAGTTAGGCTCCAGACTGTCTTCTCTGTGCTCAGTTAGATACTTAGGTGTTCTCTACAGCAATAGGGCCTTACCATCAGTTTGTGGAGAGCAACTAGTAGCCTTGGCAATAGCCTGAATGGTTTGGGATATTCCATGGACCTCTTTACCCCAATATCTCAATGTGATGTAACCCATTCCTGTCACTGGAGGTTCCACTTGGTGTGAGAGCTACCTGGTTGGGGCTCTGTCTTCCTCATAATTTGAGGATTGCATTGGGATTTCCTTCATAGATGTTTCTATTTTAAGGAGCTTCTACTGTAGTAGGTTTCTGTAAGACCCCTCACATGGCTCTTAGTGTTAGCAATTTCTCCCCGTACTTCCTTACCCTCTTCCCTTCTCCTCCTCATTTAACATTTAATCCTCCTGTCCCAGTCTCCTCCTGTTTCATCTACTTATATATTGTTTCCCTTTCCTTGGGAGATCCGTTCCTCCCACTAGTTTAATAAGGAACATTGTTTTGAGTTGGGTTGATTTCATCAGTATTCTTGATTTATTAAGCATTAATTTCGGATTTACGAGTCCTGCCCATTTAACAAAGATCCTTTCCTAGTGTTGACACACTAGGACATAAATTCATCATTGTTGATGTTGGAACCAGAAATAAAGTTCTGATGCTGTGTCAGAGAACATGGTGTAGAGACAAATACTTAACTGCTGTCTTAGTATTCCTGAACCTCAGATATCCAAACTGTTAGGAAGGAGACAGAGGAGACACTCAGGATAGGTAGCTGGAGATAGTTATGATTCTGTAGCTTCGTTTCCCTCCACCGAGCCTGTATTTATGAGTGCCAGGGCCTGCTCCACAGCCAGAACTTGCCATTGACCCCTCAGCTTATCAAATAGCACAGCTTATTATATGTTTGTTTACTTTGTTGTCATAGTATCCATCTGGAAAACAGAAGGTGGCTGTGTTTGTGTAGGAATTCAGGGCTTCCCCTCAGTTGACATTTGCTGGTAGAAATCCTTCGGTGAATCAGGCTAAGGCTCGAGGCTGTGAGCACAAAGGAAGAGGGTATGTTTGGACTCTGGACAGTTGCAGAGTTCTTAATATTAACCCACTCTGTTAATCGCTAAGCTGTTTTGTATGGTGATTAGGTCTTTCCACTTAAAGTAGTTACTTGTTAAAGGAATTGTATTTATTCCAGGCAGGCATTCTTAGACTGAACATTAGGACCTGCTCTACAAAGGAGGGCTTCACTGGGACAACAGGCCTATACAGACAGAAACAGAACAAAACAAAAAACAAGCGAACAATTAAAAACCGTTCAGCACTGGCTTTGCCACATTTGGCAAAGGTAGCTTATGAAATGCAAAAATGAAAACATAAACTAAAATGTGATGAATTTTTTGGTTTGCAGAGAGAACCTCACAAGGGTAAACTCACTACTTTGTATTGTTTTTCTTTTTCATGGATAGAGAAAGGTTATGAAGAAAACATTTGCGGGTTTGGTGAAATGTCAGCATATAAAATACAAGGTCTTTAGAATGTGTAAGGGGAACTACAAACAGTTTTAAGAATGGGATTATATAACAGTTGAGTTAGACGTTAGTGAGGTTGGCGCCAGGCTTCCACTCCGCTCCGGAAGTGGTGCTGCCCTCTTCGGGCTTCTACTTTACTTTTTGGATGGTTTACTTCCTGGACTATGTCTTTTCAGTCCCTTTGCCCTCAGGTACTCAACTTACCGTGGAAGGAAGTTCTCTTCATCCTCACAGCTGATTTCCCTCTCCTTTACAGCTGAGGAAATTAAAAGTCATTTCATGGGTCATGTGTTGTCTCTCCATTTAATGCCTGTTTTCTCAGAATGTGTCCCCTTCTTCCCCCACCACCATCCTACATGGGCTTACTCAGACAGAAAGCCCCCACCTCTGATCCGTGATAAGCAAGGGGAGGTTATCTGAGCAAAGCCAGTTCTTTGGAATGAACCTCATTAGGGTTATCTAAAATCTCAAGAGATGCTGGGTTACTTTAATGAATACTGACTTACCACAGTTTGTGGGAGGTGTATTTGAAGCCATGACAGTATCCAGGAAAACAGCCTTCATCTCTGCTCTTCACTGTACGCAGTGAACTCAAGGCTGTGGTGGCACTCTTGAGAACCAGCACTGAGGAAACTGCCTGATACATTCTAATTTTAGAAACTTTGAAAAAGTAAACTAATATAGCTTGACATGTTTAATAATCATTGATTCCCAGGTAGCTTAACAAGGAAATTTGGTTATTTAAAATAGTCCATTTCCTGAAATTTGGCTTAATTTTATTTTTTCTTACCTGACTGTCATATTACGGAAGTGGTTTATGTGGTATTGTGCTCTTGATGAGTGTACATTTAATCACATTCCCCCCGGACTTCCAGTGCTGTCGATTAGCCTTTGTTATACGGTTATTTAGAAATTGACCTGGAAGAGGAGGAGATACCAACAGGGATGGAGAGAGCCAGCAGCCACTCATGTTTGTCTTACTGTGGTGACATAGTGCTTGAAAGCTCCTCCTCTTTTTGTCTCACTTGGTGAATGTCCTGATACTGGGGCTTATAGTGGCAGCAGGAACCTAAGATCCAGGCAGTCATGTGAAGTAGACTTGGTAAGCAGAAAACACTGGGTCCTTGGAAGGATTTGATGAGGAATTGCTTGCTGCTCATACTTAAATTGTGGGTTTGAACCTGTGATAAGGTAAAGGGTTAGATGTATTTGGAGACAGGGAGAACAGCAGGGAAGCTATGGTCCAGTGGGGCAGCCTGAAGACCTGGACAGTGTGGTTAGGTAAACAGCCCGGGCTAAGTTCTTTGACAGTCCCAGCTGCTTCTTCAGCCCAAGCATGATCAGCATACACAGATACTTTGCCAAAATATTGAATGAATGAATGAATGAATAGCTCTGATTGCAGCTTTTGGCACTGTTCTCATTCCTAATGAACCAGGCTTCTACTGTCTGCATTTCTCTATGTGTTTTTATTTTCCATGTTCTCACAGGAACAGCCCAGTAAACGATGACCACAGCACCCAATGACTTTTTCAACTCTAAGTTCCAAGCTCTTTCACATAATAGTCCAAAGAGCCACATGGTCAGGGTTGTCACAGGACTGACCCTACTTCCTCGTATCAGTTTCTGTTATATAATTCTGGTGTGGTGACAAAAATACCTGAAAAAACCCAACTTGGTGGGGGTGAGTGTTACTCAGCCTATAATTCCCAGTTTCACTCTATTATTCAGAGGAAGTCAGCATGACGGGAACCCGAAGTCTCAGGTCTTGTTACATCTACAGCCAAGATCAGAGAGCAAATGAATGCACACATGTCTAGTGCTCAACCTGATTTCTCTATTCTTACACAGTCCAGGGCCCTAACCAAGGAATTGTGCTACCCACGGTGGCCTGTGTCTTCCTGTATCAAGTAATAATCAAGAATGTTTCCCCCAGAGACATGCACAGAGACCTGATCTAGGCCTTCATTGAGCCTCTCTACCCAGGTCATTGTAGGCTCCGTAGATACAACCATGTGCTATCACAGAGTGAAGCTGGCTGGATAGAGCAGCCATACTTGTAAATCAGAGACTGAGAGGCAGAACAGGGAATTGTGTAGCCTGATAATTCTGAAGACTGGCCTTCAAAGAATACTCTTTTATAGACCAAGACAGTTGTTGTACCCTGAAATACAATCCAGGGAAATGAGGTGCTCTCCTACCCCCCTTTTAATAGAACAAAGGCAGTGTCAAACAAATGCATGAGAAGACTTGAACCATAAAGTTCCATGATTTCCTTGAGTTTTGATGTGCTATTTCACAAGTTTGTCATCATCGTTATCATCATTGTTGTCGTCATGTGTTTACCCATCCTCACTCCGTTTTCTTTCTATTTTATTCTTGAAATAGGATTCCTTAGTGTAGCCTAAACTGGCCTTGAACTCATGACTGTCCTTCCATTGCCTCTCAAGTGCTTGGATTATAGCATGCACCACCAAGCCTGACTATATCTTATGTTTTTTAAAGGTGATATAATTAGAAAATAACAGAACCTTTTTATTTGCCATTTTTTATTGACGTAATGATTTATTTAATTTTGAGACAGGGTCTCACTGTGTAGCCCTGATGATCCTGGAACTCATTATGTCGAACAGGCTGGCCTTGAACTCACAGAGATCCAAATGGCTCTGCCTCCCAATTGATGGTATTGAAGATGTATGCCACTACTGCTGGCTTTAAAAATTGTTATTATTACTATACCTATTAAAATTAGAGGCAGTCTTTATACATGGGCTTGGCTGTTCTTGGAATTCACTATGTAGATCAGGCATACTTGAATTCAGAGATCTGCCTGTCTCTGTCTCCTTAGTGCTGAGATTAAAGACGCCTGCACCACCAGGCCCAGCTGCTTACTTGCTTGCTTGATCGATTGATTTACTTACTTACATACTGTTTGTTTGTTTGTTTGTTTGAGACAGAGTGTCCTTGTATTGCCATAAACTTTTGCCCTCCTACCTCATGAGTACTAGGATTATAGTTGTATACCACTATGCCAGGCTTTTCTTGGCTTTTATTTTTTATATTTTCATTAGTTCTTTGTGTATATGTGTTATGAGGGTGTGTGTTTGAGGGTGTGGGTGTGTGTGCACACCGGAGTGCCAGTTCTTGCCCCTGTGGAGGCTAAAGGTCAATGTTAAATGTTATCTGACATTTTTCACTTTAATCTATTTTTAAAAAAGATTTATTTTAATGTTAATCATATTTATATGTGTGAGTAAGTATAAATGAGAATGAAGGTGCCTCTAGAGGTCAGAGATGTCAGATCTCCTGGACAGATCTCCTGGGAGCTGGAACCACCCAATGTTAGGTGGGTTCTGTGAACAGAACTCAGGTTCTCTGGGAGAGCAGCAAGAACTCTTAACCAGTGAGCCCTTTCTCCAGCCCCCACCTTATGATTTGGGGGACAGAATCTGAAGCTCACTAGTTTAGCTAGATTTTGACCACCAAGATCCCTGGATCCCTCCCTAGTACTGAGTTACAGGTTACACTGCCATTCTTGGGTTTTATGTTGGGGCTGGGGAGTCTGAGTCCATGCTCGTTGGCTGTAAGTCCAGCTCCCTGGGGATCCAATGCTTCTAAGCACTGAGGGCATGTGCCCCAACTAATAATTAAAATTAAGAACAGCGAAGCTTTAAAACACACCTTTAAGGTAGAATTATATTTGTTAAGGTTCTCTAGAGGAACAGAACTGATAGGTTGGATATAAAGGAGATTTATTAGACTAACTCACAGGCTTCAGCTAGTCTATCAATGACTGTCTACCAACAGAAGCTCCAAGAATCCAGCAGTTGCTCAGTCCATGAAGCTGGATGTCTCAGGTACACTGAGATCCCAGTGAAGGAATGGACTTGCTGGTGAGGTACAGGTAAGTAGGCAGAGAGAGCAAGCTGCCTTCGTCCAGGAGCTTTATATAGGCTGCCAGCCAGCCAGTGTAGCCCAGACTAAAGGTGGATCTTTCCCACCTCAAACAGATACAGAGTGGGTCTTCTTACTTCAGATGATTTAATTAAGAAAAAGAACTTCACAGGTGTGCCCAGCCATTTGGGTTTTAGTAACTTACAAATGTAATCAAGTTGACCACCAAGAATAGCCCTCACGCATGGCCATATGTGTAATGGCATGTATGATAGCTAATCCTTAAAGAGTACTGTTTTACAATCCCATAGCTTTCTAATGTACACAGTTGAGCAGCCATCATCATGACCCATTTTAGGACATTTTCATCATCCTCAGAAGAATAAATGTGCTGCTTAGCTATCGTTTTTGTCCTAATGCTTAATAACCTTTTGCCTGAGTGACTCATTTTATCTCTCTGCTGAGTTCACTCTACCTGTGAAAGGTTTTTCTGTCTTTTTGGTTGGGGTTTTGTTTTGAGATAGGGTCTCATATATCTCAGGCTGGCCTTGAACTTGCTATATAGGTCGGGATGATCCTGGAAACTTTTGCTGCAGCCACCTCTGCTTTCCTGAGTAAGTTCTGGTGTTGCCAATGTGTGTCATTACTTGTGGTTTATTTGGGAGTTAAACATAGGCCCGTTACATGCCAGGTGAGCTTTCTACCATATCCAGCCCCTTGATTCATTCCTTTTTTATTTTATTTTAAAATTTATTTTATTTATATGGGTACTTTGTCTGCATGCCTACGTCACTTACATGCTCGGTGCCCATGGAGGTCAGGAGAGGGTGTTGGATTCCCTTGACCTGGAGTTACGTATGTTTATGAGCTGTCATGTGGGTGATAGTTTTGAACCTGGGTCCTCTGAAAAAAGCAACTAGTGCTGTTAATTGCCAAGCCACATTTACAGCTCCTTGTTTCATTTCTTAACATCCAGCACAACATTGAATCAGATCAGCTCACTTCTTGATTTGGTAACTTTGTGAAAAGGACACTGTCTATTAGCAAACTATGACTCATTCATATTCATATTCTCTCTCTCTCCACCCTCCAGTCTCTCTGTCTCTGTCTCTCTCTCTCTGTATGTGTTTGTATTTGTATACATACTTTAAGATAGATTTCTGTCATTTGCATGTTTTGTCAACACAGGATCATGTTTATCCATATTAAATATCAGCTTGGTATATATTGTGGCTTCTTTATATCTTGGTACACATTCATTTCATATTCATTTGGACTTTCCTGTGTTTCTGGATCTTCAGTGTTTTGTCTTTTACTTCCTTTTCTTTCTTTTTTTTTTTTTTAAATCCTGGACTTTGGGTATGATAGGCAAGTATTCTACTACTGAATTATCTTTTGAAGATAATAGTATTGCCAGATAACTGCATATCGTTTCCTCCTTTTGTCTTACTGACTGCCCTAGTTTCTTCTGTTCCTGTGATAAAAAACAATGACAACCGTAAACCAGTGGGAGGGGGTATTTGACTCACAGTCCACCATGGCAGGCAGGGAGCAGAGTGGGTGAATGCCTACTGCTGCAGCTCCTTTTCCTTCACAGTACAGGGCCTAGCCAGGGAATTGTGTCAGCCATAGTGAGGACTCTGTCTGAAGAGTATCTCACCACCACCACCACCACCACCACCACCACCACCACCACCACCACCACCACCTCCAGGGAGTTGTAGATTCTGTCAAGTTGACAACACTAATTACATTTTATTTTCTTATAGTAGATAGGACCCCTACTCGGGGCCCTCCCTGCACATGGTAAGCAAGTGCTGCCCACAGAGCTTCACGTTCTGGTCATTCTGTCATTAGATTTCTCGAATCATTGTTCAGCATATTCCTTCCTAAGAAGTGGACAAAGGCTGGGTGAAGTGGTGCACACAGTTAATCTCAGCACTGGCAGAGGCAGGGGGATCTCTGTGAGAGCCAGGATAGCCAGAGCTACATAAAGAAACCCTGTTTCAAAAACAGAACAAACCAAAAAGAATTGGATAGAGTTAAGGTGAAGAAATTTCTGCTGCTTGTAGAGAATACTTGTTTCTTGTAGGTGTCAATTCATATTGCTCCTTTAAATAGTTGTTGTTGTTGTTGTTGTTTTCTTTAGACAGGGCATCATTATGTAGCTCTGGCTGGACTGGTGTCACTTTATAGAGAGTGTCATTTTGCTTTTTATTTTAGTTAGATAAAGCTTAGAAAGGACTGTTAAATCAGTCTTCATTGCTTGTGAAAAGCATTATAGGGTTAAAGATGGAAATACTGGATTGGAAACATATCCTTCTTGGCTCACATTGTTTTCCTAATTTTCTAGAAGAGTCTAATCACTTCCCCATGTGTCAACTCAGATTGAGAAAAGAGTCATTACATTTTCTAACCATCTGCTGGTAACGTTTTCATCATTTATACATCCCATAAGTAAAGTCAGAGGTGTGCAATCCGTTTAGTTGCTTGGATGTATGCAGTTGGCATTTTATGTAAGCTTACTGTGTTGGATTGGAAATGACAGTTAATAGACTGTTGGTGATTAAAAACTAACCCTAGCCACTCCTTTATTGGGATACCCATAAGGACCTACAGTGCATAACCACTGCTCTTAGTTCCAGTGTACAGCTCATATTGGCAGCTTTCTTCTCCACTATGAACCTCCTCAACTTATGCTAAATTATTAATCTGAGTTCTTGTTGAGCTTATAAATGTCCATGTGGTTATGAATCTGCAGATTCTATTCCACAGCCCACTGAGAACTAACAATAAAAACCTGTCATTGTGTGTATCATTGTGTGTTAGACACTGGGCATTCTGGTAACAGTTTCTTGTTTTCTCCTCCATGACAACAAGGACGTGATCATGTGATCCCTCTTCTGTTGTCTGGGCATCTGATGCTTAGAAAGGTTAAAGAAATAATCCCTTACCTTATATGTCTGCATTTTTTATTTTTATTAGCTTTTGAAAATATACATGAGGTTCTAATTTAGGTGTGTTTATCTCCAAAATGAGTTTATTCTTCTTTGTGGTAGTTTATTCTTTTCTTTTCTTTTTCTTTTTGAAGTAGGAGTTTGAACTCGCAGTAATCCTCTTGCCTCAGGATCCTGAGTGTGCTGGGCTGTGGCCTGTTTACTGTGCTATTGTGCCAAGTGCTTTGGAAAGTAAGAACTGTGAAGAATGCTGGACTTGGTTGCATGTCTGGGGCTTGGGAGGCAGACAGCAAGAGGAAGGAGAATCTCTCTGACTTGCAGGCCAGCCTGGACTACATACACAGTGACACTGTCTCAAAAATGAACAGACAAACCAGTAAATATAAAGCAATAAAATTGGCCTGGAAGAACCTTATAAAAATAAAGGCAGAGGAAACCAACAGTAGTTACCTTAGCAGACTGCCTTTCTTTCGGGAGGCATAGGCTTGTTCTATCAGCAGTGTACAGAGAGGAGGAATTGTAGAAGTCGATGGAGGTCTGTCGTCTTACCACCACCATGGCTTGTGTCTGATTGTAGCTCTTAACTCTTCAGAGAGGTCTGTATGCCACTGAACTTGGACACAGCTGTTGCTTCAGGCCCATTGCACACATCTGTTTTCTGGTAATAAACACATGATTTGCTTTTATTTTAGGCTATTGGTGTGCTATGGCCTTTTTCCTTTTATAGAACTGTATCTCTTGGTGGAGGATCAGTTTGAGTTTGACGACATTATTTAATTGTAACAAGTGCTTTGTTTAAAGTTTCTAAGCCAAAGCTCCATGAAAAGAGATAGGAGTAGGAACATGTCTTGTTTAGAAGTAAGACCCCTTTACGGGGTGAGGCATATAATTGCCTTAAGCAGTTTTAAGGAAACTAAACATCTCTTTAACAAATATATCACTTCTTGATTTTTTTTAATTTCGGGTGTGTTGGCGGGGTGGTGGTGAGGAGTATGGTGGAGAGGAGTTGTGAATGAGTGAGTACATGTGCCTGCAGAAGACAAAAGAGGGCATCAGATCCCCTCAAGCTGGAGTTATGGCTATGAGCTGCCTGGTGTGGGTCCTGAGAACTGAACCTGGGTCTTCTAGAAGAGCGGAAAGTGCTCTTAACTACTGAGCCATCTTGCCAGCCCCTCATTTATCTTGATTTTTAGTAATAGATGCTTATTTGGAGCATTTATGAAGAATTATATTATGGAGAATTTAACTCACGGAAGCTTCATGACATGAAATGGAAAAATAAAATTACCCATAATTGTACCTTGAGTCATCGAGTATAGTCTTTCTCTTTTATTTTCTTCTTTACCTTGTAGCATGGAGTGATACATGCCTACATTAGACTTCTGGTCGCTTTAAGTGTAATTATTGTATACATTATTAAGTCTCTTTTGCAGTTTTAATTGACATACTAAAGCAATCTTAGGCATTCTCCAAGTGAAATACAGATTAGTATCTTTTTAACATTTTGAATACCATTCTTACAATTCCTATTTAAAATTGTGATTTTTAGAATATCTTGTATGTACTAACTAGAATTATATTACCTTGAATATTTTGAATAGTTGGTCACTTTCAGGACTGTTAGACTTTCTTCACCAAACTATTAAATTTAAGAATTTTGTATAATTCCACCTCCCTTCTTTCTTTTTCTTTTTCCTTTTTTTCCTTTCTTTTCAGACAAGGTTCCTCACTATGTATTTCTGGATGTCCTGGAACTCACTATGTAGACCAGACTTGTCTTTGAACTGACAGAGATCTGATTGCCTCTGCCTCCCAGGTGCTGGGATTAAAGGCATGTCCTACTATGCCCAGCTTTAGATTTTTTTTTCCTTAAAATCTTTTGTATATTATTTAACAGTTTAAAACTTACATCATCATCGGGAGCCATTTTTTGTTGTTGTTGTATTGCCAGAATGCTTTAATGCTTTATATCATAACCAGTCTTGTTCCTCCAACCTTCCTGGCTTCCTTCTAATTAATTCTTGTCACAGGTTCTAGCAGCTCATGCCTTTAATCAAAACACTCAGGAAACTGAGACAGGACAGGAACTTGGCTTATAAACCAGAGCCATCCTGAATTAGAGAGTTCTAGGCTTTTCTGGGCTGTAGAGTGATAGTGTAGATGATTGCTGATGTGTTAGTGCTGTCAGAACCTGTGTTCTAATGGACTTCCTGTGAGCTTCAGATCCATGTGTCCATTTCTCTTTTCTTCACTGCCAACAGCTGTTATTCTTGACTATAGCAAAGGCATCTCAAAAGTGGCGTCCCTAGAATCAACTCTATATTCATCTCAAGTTATTGGCTCAATGTTTTCTTCCTTCTAGTGCTGTCAGTAATCTAAACCAAGGTGAAACGCTTGGTAAATGCCTGCGATTTCACCTTTGAAGCTGCAAGTGCTAACTCTGATCTTTTTCAAAGCCTTTTCAGGTTTATCCTCCCCTTTGTCCCTGTTTGCACTGGCCATATTTAGGCATACAGCCTTTTATAATTTACTGAGATAGTTTCAGTAGTACCTCCCAGCTTCTAGTCACAAGCTTGTCCTTTTATGTCCATTACCATATATCACAGGCAGAAATCATTTTCTCGGACATACATGTCATGGCTGCTGTCCTGCTTAGACTGTTTGTTGATGGCTGGCTATTGTACCTAGAGTTCAAGAAGCCTAGACTCCTCACCAGTAAACTGTTACTCTTTTCCCTTTCTGAACCTGTCTGTCCCTCATACTCACCAGTTCTGTGCTAACAAAACTCCTAGCGGTGTTTCTGAGATTTTCTATGGGACTTTATGTACATAAGCATTGGCACATGCAGTCTTTCTGTCTGCCGAGTGCAGTGTCTCCCACATAGCTTGCCCACCATTTTAACCAACATTGTAATCAGTTCTTAAGCAGCTGAAGTTAATTTGTGTGATGCTGTCGTCATGAGCCCTGTCACCCATATGCTGACACACTTTATTTGCTTCAATCATTGGGCCTTTTACGATACTTTAGATAACAGAATACCCACACTCTCTCCCTTGCCACAGCCAATGTCCATGATCTTATACTTAGAACTACCTTACTTAGCATGGTCTGAGGGAAGGTGCAGAGAAGGTGACAGTTAAGGACCTTGAAATGGGGAGGCTGTTTTGGATTATCCAGGGGTTGGATCTGGTCCTGGGCTGGATAAGGAGAGAATAGTTGAAGAAGTTAGAGAAATTAGACTTGCTGGCCTTGAAGATGATTAAAGGGGCTACAGCCAAGAAATGTAGGTGCTGTACAGAAGCTAGGAGAAGTAAGCAGAGAGGGAGAGGCAGATAAATACTTTGTGATAGATGCTGCAGAAAGGGGAGAAGTCCTCTGATAACCTGGGTTTATGATCCATTAGGTCACCTTCCATTTCAGATCTATAGAACGATAAGATGACTTTTGTTGTTTTAAACCAGTTTGTTGTGCTTGGTCACCATGGCAGCAAACAAAGAGTATGTATACTCTGCTCTGTCTTAATTATTGTATTGTCTTCTAGCTCGGAATTGTTCTTGCTCCCTCTCCATCCTCCCCTTCTCCCACCTCCCTCCCTTTCCCTCTCCCCTTCCACTCCTCCTCCCCCCTTCCCTCCATTCCCTCCCTTCCCCTCCCCTTCCTCCACTCCCTCTCTGCCCCATACTCTCTTGGTTCTAAGTTCTTCAGTGGCAGGGACTGCATATTTTCATCTGTCTTTAATACCTAGCATAGTGCCATAATGTATGAATTCATGGTTTATGTAATGTTTCTGCCCTTGTAAATGTTTTGGACAGTCTTTGCTGTCTATGTTTAGATTTCTTTTTGAGTTACTATTTCATTTTAAAAATCACTTGTGTGCATGAGCAAGTTCTTGTGCATGTGTGAGTGCGTGTCCCTTTGTGTGTCTCCTTTCTGTTACTAACTTCCTTTTTATCTATTTCTGTTTTTTTTACTTTAATCATCATTTTTGATCTAATCAAATCCTCCTAATGATTTGTTGTGTCAAATATATCTTTTGCACATGACAGTTTTGAGTTCCTTTGGAGAATAATTTTTGAAGTAAAAAAAAAAGATGCTAGGAGCTTTTTAATTTCTTTAGAGCTTCTTTATAGATATGTACTTCCCTTTTACTCTTCCAGCAACCTGAATACAGTGTTTAATTTGGTAATTTCCAATAAATGAAGTACTTACATTTTGTTATTTTTGTTGTTAAACTGTGACATTCTAACGAAGTCAGTATGAATGCCAGACTTAATCATGGTGCTTAGTTTACTAACTGCTAGCACACTCACCCAGCCTAACTCTTCCTGTTCTGTTATTCACCTTTAACCCTTTTCTTACTATTGTTCTCCTGTCACCCCTTCCTTGAGAGTTCCCTTCTTCCATGGCCTCCCCCCCCCCACCCCCCAGCATGTCCTCTATGAGAATTCCAAATGAAACAAACGCACCTGAAGATTCAAAGCTAACATCTACAAATTGGAGACAACATGGGGCAATTTTCTTTCTGGGTTACCTCAGAATGGATTTTTCTAGCTTCAGCCATTTAATTGCAAATTTAATAATTTAATTTTTTAACAGCTGAATAATACTACAGTATATAATTGCTTCACATTTTTATTATCCGTTCATCAATTGTTCAATATCTAGGCTGATTCCTTTTCCAGGGTCTTGTGAATAGAGCATTGATGAGCGTGGGTGAGCAGGTGACACTGGAGTAGGATGTAGTCCTTTGGGAATGTGGCCAAGGGTGGTGGAACTGGATCTTGGGGTAGTTTCTTGAGGAACCTACACTCTGGATTTCACTCCCACTAGTGATGAAGAAAACATTCCCTTCCCCACATCCATGCAGACGTGTTGCCCTTTTGCAAAAAGATCTTGGGCATTCAGACTAGGAGGAGACAAAATCTCAAAAGTAGCTTTAGTTTCCCTTTTCCTGGGGGTTGAAGCTGATGAACAGTTTTTAAAGTTTCTCATCCATTGGTATTTCTTCTCTTGAGAACTCTGTTTAATTGTGTGCTCCGCTTTTTTTTTAAATTAAATTTGCTTTCTTAATGTTTAATTTTTTAAAGTTGTTTATGTATTCTAGGTACTGTCTGTTAAATATGTAGCTGGTAAATATTTTTCCCCATTTCCAGTCTGCTTCTTCACCAGTGATTTCATTTTTGTTTTTTTGTTTTTTGTGCAGAAACTTTTAGTCACATGTGGTCCCATTTGTCAGTTGTTGGTCTTTCCCCTCTACTGAGGTCCTCTTTCCTAAGTCATTTTCTGTGTCCACTCCATACCATTTCCTCTTGTAGTTTCAGGGTATCAGGTCTTATGTCAAAGACCTTGTTATAATTGATTTTGTGCAGGTTTGATATTATGACCTCGTTTCATTCATCTACATGGCTTTCCAGTTTAATCAGCACTGTTTGTTGAAGAGGCTGTCTTTCCCCAGTTTGTAGGTTTGGCTTTTTGTCAAAAGTCAGGAGACTGTGGATGTGTAGACTTATATGTAGGTTTCCATTTCGGTTCCATTGGTCAGTGTGGCTGTTTCCATTTCTGTAACTCCACAGTATAACTTAAAACCAGGGATGGTGATACCTCCAACAGTTCTTCTATTGTTCAGAATGGTTTTGGCTAGTCTTACTTTTTTATGTTCCCAGATGAAATTTCAGATCCCCCACCCCTGCCCCATTTCTGTGAAGAGCTGTGTTGGGATTGTGATTGGAATGGCTTTAAATGTCTAAATTTCTTTTGAAAGGATGGCTACTTTCACTATATTAACTCTATTAATGCTTGACTCTGGGAGGTCTTTTCCATCTTTTGACATTTTCTTCATTTCTTTCTTCAGTGGTTAAAGTTTTTTATTTTTTATTTTTTTATAACAGAACTCTTACCTTGCTTAGGTTACATTTATTCCAAGAGATGCAATTGGGGGTAGGGCAGGCTTTCTGATTGTTTCCCTGATTTCTCTTTGGTATGCTTGTTTGTTTTTAGGAAGGCTACTGATTTTTTTGTTAATTTTGTATTCTGCTACTCAGCTGAATGTATTTACTAGCTATTATACATTTCCTGGTGGGATCTTTAGGATCTTTTATGTATAGAATCTTATCATCTGCAATTAAGGAAACTTAGACTTCTTTTTCTGTATGTAATCTCTTTTTTTCCTTCACTTGTCATGTTGCTTTAGCTAAGATTCAGTCACTACATAGCATAGGAATGGAGAGTGTACAGCCCTAGTTTTTTTTCTTTTTGGTGGAAATGCTTTAAGTTTTTCTGCCTAGGATGTTGTGGTCTTGCTATATATTTTGGCTTTATTGTGTTGAGGTATGTCCCAGAGTTCTCCAGGACTTTTGTCAGGAAGAGATAGAGGATTTTGTCAAAGACCGTTGTTTCCTCTAATGAAATGATTGAGTCCTCCCTGGCCTTGAGTTTGCTCATGTGGTGGATCACAGCTACTGTTTTACTTGTGTTGAAACAGTCATACTCTAGGATGCAGCTGACTTGATCATGGTGTTTAATATGTTCTTGAATTTGGTTTGCAAGTATTTTATTGAGAATTTTTCATCAATGTTCATTAGAGAGATCATTAGAAAGATTAGCTAATAGTTTTTTTCTTTTCCTCTTAGATCATTGTCTGGTTTTGGAGTTTGGTAATACTGGCTTCGTGAAACCAATTTGCAAGTGTTCCTTACTTTTGACTTTTGCAGAATAATCTGAGGAGTGTTGGTATTCTTTTGAAGGTCTGGTAGAATTCTGCATTGTATCCATTTGGTCCTGGGTGTTTTGTTGGTTTGTTTTTGTTTTGTTTTTGTTTTGTTTTTTAAGCTGGGAGAGTTTAAATTAACTGTTTTTTTATTGGTTATTATGGGCATATTTAAGTTATTGACTTATCTTAATGTTGATGCTTGTTTCCTTATAAAAGGCTTATAAAAATCTATAAAGAAATAAACTTACCTATCTATAGGCAGATGTATATTTCTAGAAATTGATACATATCTAGTTTAACCTTTTCAATTCAGTGGAATATGGATTGTTTTGTTTTTATTTGAGACAGGGTTTCATAAGGTAAGCTCTGGTTCACCTGGAGCTCTTGTGTAGACTAGGATGGCCTCAAATTTACAGAGCTATGCCTGCTTCTGCCTTCTGAGGGCTGGGATTAAATGCGTGTGCCACAGTGGCCCATGGACTATAGATTTTTAAGGGATGTCTATTTAAATCTCTGAATTTTCTCAGTGTTTTTGTAATGTTTCTTTTTCATCTCTAATTTTATTTATTTGAGTCCCCCCCCACACACACACACAGTTTGACTAAAGGTTGTTCTTGTTAATTTTTTTTCAAAAAAACCAACTCTTCATTTAATTGATATTTGTGATTTTTTTGTTCCTATTTTATTAACTTCAACTCTGAATTATCTCTTGGCATCTACTCTTTTTAAAAACTTTTTATTGATTCTTTGTGAATTTCCTATCATGTGCTCAAATCCCATCCATTTCCCTTCATACCACCCTTCTGCCCTTGCATCTTCCCCTCCCTCCAGAAGAAAATAAAAAGCAAAAATAAAAGACAACACAAAAGGAAAACATCTCATTGTGGATGTTGTCATGTGTCACATTGTGTCACATAGTATATTCTTTTGTCTACGCGTCTTTACTTGCAAAGAGTCATTGGTTTGGTTCAAGGCCTCTGGCTTCTGCTACACTATCAGTACTGGATCCTCACCAGGTGTCCTGTAGATCCTGAAGCTTTGGATCTACAGAACCAGCCCCTTCACGCACTCGATAGTTCATAGGTGGGATACATGTAAGAGTGGGCCAACTCACAGCCCTGGATCTGGGCCTGGCTGGTATCTAAGTTGGTCAGCTGCCACCTCTCATACCCATACCACCAAGGCAAGCTCTCCAGCACTGCCCTGACTAGCTCACTGTATGCTGCAGCTGGCAAGGGGCAGGGCTAGCTCTCCCACTCTCATGCCCTTGAAGCCTGCACTCATGCTCCCCCCTTCTCTGTCTCTCTCTGTCTGTCTCTCTGTCTGTCTCTGTCTCTCTGTCTCTGTCTCTGTCTCTCTCTCTCTCTCTCTCTCTCACACACACACACACCATCAAGACCATCTCTCCAGAGTGCTGCAGCTGCGGAAGGGGCTGGATGCTCACCTGCCTGTCTCAGGACGGGAGGGGAGGGCATCTTTTGCCCATGGTGGGCCGGGTTACTTCAGGCTCCTCTCCACCCTGAAGTCTCCAGTTCCTCCCCTCTTGGTAATACTCAACTGTTGCACTTCTCTTTCTCTCCCATCTCTCATATTGTAGTGGTTCTTACTGCAGGCAGGCATTGGGGCTCCGGGTGTCTTCTCCCCGCCTGTACCACGTGTCAGCTACTTTTTAAAAGTATTGTTTGTTCTTGTTTTCCCATGGCTTCAGGTGAACATTATCATGAAATTGTTCCATGTTTTGATGTAGGCCAGTGGTTTTCAACCTTCCTAATATTGTGACCCTTTAATACAGTTCCTCATGTTGTGGTGACCCCCAACCATAAAATTACTTTGTTGCTACTTCATAATTGAAATTCTGCTACTGTTGTGAATTGTCCTGACCCAGCATATCACAGGTTGAAAAAAACGCTGATGTATATGAACGTTCCTATTAGGACTGCCGTCCCTGAGACAGCAGTGTGTTGTATTTTTATTTTTGTTCAATTCTAGGAATTTTTAAATTTTCTTGATTTCCTCTTGACCCAGTTTCGATCCAGTAGTGTTGTAGTTTCATGAGTTTGTGTGCTTTCTGCCACTCGGCTTTATTTGTAGCCAGATAGTATGCAGGATGTTATTTCAGGTTTCTTAAGTTTGTTGAGACTTGCTTTGTATCCAAATTTTGGAGAAAGGTAAGTGGGCAGCTGAGAAGAGAGTGCCTTTTGGTGGTGGTGGTTGTTTTGTTTTTATTTTTATTTTTCTCTTTTAGTTTGTGTGGAATGTTCTGTAAATGGCTCTTATAAACATCTGGTTTATGTTCACTTACTTTCTCTAAAAGTAAAATAAAAGAAACAATGTTTAAAAGGTTTATTATATGTATGTAGTCAGAGCCATAGGAAGAATGGAGTGAAAAGGGTAAATAAATAAAAGAGAAGTGTTTCCCAAATTAAATTTGTCAGCGGAAACCCGCTCACAATTGGGGAGAAACAGATGGTTCTTTTCCCAGTGAGCCCAAGAAGAATTGTTGCTTGACCATCCCATGTATCTCCAAAAGTGTGGTTCCAAGAAGGCCTCTGACTGCAGTTCCTGTTGTGATGTACCGTTCCGTGTCTTTTAAATCCACAGTGTTGTGAGATAAGTAGATTAAGTGTATGACATTGCATTAAATCCCATAATATGGCAATCCTCCCTCCTTCTTCCTTTCTCCCCCCAAACCTTGTGCAGGTATCTAGCGAACATTGTCAGTTTGGCTGAAGGCAAAGCCCGGGGAGGCATTTGTCAGGCTCTGCTTATTACCCTGGTGAGTTTGCTGCTGCTGGTGCTGAGTCATGTGGTAATGTCAGTCATTGTTAAGGGATCTTGGTTGAACTGTGGAAGCCTCTGATTCTGAATCTTTTTAGAAATGCATGTCTGTATAATTCATGCCCAGCCTTCGTGTACTCATGCGGGAGGCAACAGTGATTGCTAACATTTCAAAATACCGCCCCAGCTCCTGCTCCCACTCTTTTCCCTGTCCCCCTGGACCTCTTCGAAACTGGTTGCTCCTTTCTTCCCACGTTGCCTTTACGACGCAGCAGGAGTCAGGTCTGAGCTGCAGAGAACACCCATATGTTTTGCTCATTTGATACTGATTTTCCTCTTGATAGCTATTAAAATGTCTCCTGTGCACCTGTGAACTTCATGTATGCTCAACAGTAACTTAGTCTTAGAAGCCAAGTTACTGATTCAGGGAAAATGTTTTATATTGCAAGATTCCAGCCTACCACTTGCGAGCAGAGTGTCAGTAACCAAAGACTTTGAGCTTTGCTATCCATTTTCTTAGAGAATAAGAGTTGTAGCTAAGTTTTGTTTGTTTGTTTGTTTTTGTTTTGTTTTGTTTTGTTTTTAATATTGTGTGTGTGTGTGTGTGTTTTCCCTGCACAAGAAGAGGGCGTCAAAGCCTCTGGGACTAGAGTTACGGATGAGTGTGAGCCACCATGCTGATTCTGGGAATCAAATCCAGGCCTTTTGGAAGCAGCAGCCTGTGCTCCTAACTGCTGAGCCAACTCTCCAGCCCACAGCGATTTAAGAGGTTTAAAGTTAAAACATTTTATATATAATAAGCTTTCCATGGAAATATGGATTCCTCTGATTTTCCTCTTGGTCTTATGGCCAAGTAGTATAGGTCACTTAGACAATTATAGTGTAGGTTTTTTGTGTGTAATTTTTTGGGGGTTAAAGATTAACTCTAAAGGAGGTTAAACTGGTTGTTTTTTACTTATCCTCTCAGGTACAGTGTTATAATTGGGTTACTCGAGTTTGGGGCTGGGGAGTTGTCTTAGTGGGTAAAGCACTTGCCAAACAACATACAAGGAGCAGAGTTTGAGTCTCAAGAACCCATGTAAAAGATGGGAGGCAGTCAGTAGGATATCTGGAGGTTCATGGGTCATCTAACCTAGCACGCACAGCCTTCTTTAAAAACAAGGTACAAAGTGAGATTGTCCTCTGACCTCCACCTGTACTGCAGGGCATGGAGCATCTGCATTCACATACATGTGTAAGGGCATGAGTGTGCGCTCACAGAAACTGTACCGCTAGGCAGGTAGTAGCTAGAATAACAGGATTCCCCTAGAAGTAAAACTCAGCAAGAGCTCTCAGCAGCACTCCTGACCTCTGACCCTACCTCCCAACCCCACCGAGGGGGTCGGTTCTAAATATTTTAAAAAGAGAACGTTCCTGGGTATTACTGGAGACATTTTAGAAGTTTTTTATGAAGTTTTTTTTTCTTACTCTTTTTCATAATGTCGGTCTCTAGCCTTGGTGTCAAGGCAAACTTGGCTTCATGAATTGAGTGCTGCTGCCAATACTTGGCATCTTAACTCCTGTCTGTAGTAATAGAAATGGACGTTCTTGCACCTTGTCCCTGTCACCTGCCACCTTGCGGCCACCCCTCATTTGTAGTGGGTTTGTTGTAGGTTTCTATTTCATGCAAATAAAGAACAGCATTACTTCTCTCCCAGCCCCTGCGCCATTCGTTCGTGTGCCTTTCATTTTCTTTCTTTCTTGTGCACTCATTAGCTAGCATTGCCATCGTGGGATCCCATAGTGTACTCAAGTTTCCTGTCTCAGAGTAAACATTGAAACTTTCACTTTGTTTTATTTCAAATGTAGGGTTTTTTTTTTTTTCTCCTTTTTTTAGTTCAAAAAGTTTTCGTCTTGTTGTGCTGAGGGTTATTAAAGAGGTGGTCACTGTTTTTTCAAATGCCTTTTTAATATTTAATGAAATATGTGTGCATGTGGTTTTTGTTTTTTTGTTTGTTTTTTAATATTTGTATCCAGGAGTGGTGGGAAATGCCTTTAATACTGGGACTTGGGAGGCAGAAGCAGACAGATCTCTGTGAATTCCAGGCCAGTTGGTCTACAAAGCAATTTTAGGCTTAGCTAGGGTTACATAGTGAGCCCTTGTCTCAAAAAAGAAGTGCCATTGTGCTGTGTATGATGTGTTTTTATAGGTACATGCATGCTGTGGTGCACGTGTGGTCCGTGGACAGCGCTGTGCAGTCAGTTCTCTGCTACTCTCCCGTGGGTTCTGATTGAAGTCAAGTCACTAGGCTTTTGCTGAGCTGTTTCTTTTCTTGTTCTTTTCACATGGTGAATTCCATTAACTTTTTCAATAGTTTACACTTCAGGATAAACTCCACTTGATCACTGTATATTATTCCTAAAAATAAAACTTCTTGGGGATTGGAGAGATGGCTCAGCAGTTAAGTATACTTGACAAACATATACATAGGTAAATAAATATTGTTGGAGACATTTTTAAAGGTTTTCTATCTTTGTGAAGGTTTGCTTTGTCCTTTTTCATAATGACCTTCTCTAGTTCTGGAGTCAAGCAAACTTAGCTTTAAGAGTTGAGTGGAACCCCTCTCAGTGTTTAGTTGGTACTTGTCACCTGGGCCTGTGGATTATTAGAAAACTGGAAATGCATATTTGACGCAGATAAAGGGAGCTGCTAGATGAATAGAGGCTTTTTATGATCCCAGTCATGTTGAACATCTTTTATGTGCCTGCTAGCCATTGATAGGTCTTTACTCTTTGAGAATTTTCTACGTGTACACAATGCATTTAGCCATCCTCAGTCTCCCCTCCAGCTTGCACTAGGCCTCTTACATCCCCCTTTCAACTTCATGTCCTTCTCCTTCTCCTCCAGTTAACACAGTGATTGCATCTAGTGCTGCCCTCATATAAATAGGTGTGGGGCCATCCACTGGATCATGGGATAATGGCCACGTGCCCAAAGGAAAAATGATTCTCTCTCCCCAGCAGCCATTAACTGTCAATAGCTCTTAAGCTAGGGGTGGGGACTTCTCAGGCTCTCCTCTGCCCGTGCTAGAAAATTGACAAGCTTGATCTTACACAGGTAACCACAGCTGCTGAGGATGTGTAAATCCAATAACCAGGTCATATGCTGCATTTCACAGAACTCCTGTGACTGTTATATTCTTTCTTCCTTTTCTCTGTTGTTCTCTGAGCCTTTGGCAGAGGTGGAGTGGGGGTAGCATGTCAGTGTAATGCTACCATTTAGGACCAGTCACTCACAGGCCAGATGAGAATCTCCTCATTAACTTCTGCCCAGCTTCTTTGTCCAGGGTTGGGAACAGCATTGGTCCATGAATATAAATGTAAACATTTAGAAGGCAGTTGGACACTGTGTTTAGCAAGAACAATAGTAGTAGGTTACCATCTAGGGCCAATGACTTCCTGAACCAGGCACTTGTGGCCAGGTTCACAGAATTCAGCATGAATTTTTCTCTTGTGGAGCAGGCCTCAGAGCCAATCACAGAGTGGTTGATTATCCCCATAACCTTCTTGTCAGCCATTGTACCAGTGGGCACATCTTGCCCTAAGCATTGGAATTGTAGCTTGCAGGGATCAGTTATTACGTTTCTTCTCCCATAGTGGCCTGCGCAGCATCTGGCACTATGACAGCTAACATGTAGGGAGCAAATTTTCAGGTCAGTTCCAGCCTGACTCCTCTCTGTTCTGCAACCAAAGTTGGCAAATGGGTTTTACCACCTCGTTTTGGTGAGCAACCAAGGTTAGTGGCAATAGCCATTGTTGATTTGGGGGCCTCAGATGCTTCCTTGATTCATAGTGAGATACCCCATGCCTAGCACTGGGATTTTTGTTTAATAACCTATTATTTCTGGGGGAAACATTTGCAACCTACTCATATTTCTGTTCAAATTCATTTGTAAAACATTTGTGTGAATTGTTGTCAGTGTGTTGTTGCCCTTGTCCTCTGCCTCTTCTTTTTCCTCCTCCTCCTCTTCCTCCTCTTCTTTCTCTTCCTCTTCCTCCTCTCCCTCCTCCTCCTCCTTTCTCCTTTCTCCTTTCTCCTTTCTCCTTTTTCCTTTCTCCTTTCTCCTTTCTCCTTTCTCCTTTCTCCTTTCTCCTTTCTCCTTTCTCCTTTCTCCTTTCTCCTTTCTCCTTTCTCCTTTCTCCTTTCTCCTTTCTCCTTTCTTCTTCCCCTGCACCATGTAGCCTTTGCTGGTCTGGAACTCATTGTGTAGACCAGGCTGGCCTTGAAATTATAGAGATCCTCATACCTCTGCTTATCAAGACATATGCTACCACACTGGGCTCTGTGCTTGTATATTTAACATAGTTAAGAAAGTAGCAGGTTTCTGTAATGCTTTTCATACGTCCTACATTTTGGAATCCACCCTCCATCCTTGATAAAATCTTTAAGCCCCAGTATTCTCCCACTCCACATCTTTCATAGCACTTGTGTTTTTTTCTTCCCTGTTAAAGCATCTTTTCTCCCCTTCTCCCTCCAAGTTAACATATGGCTTCGTTACTGAAATGATTTATTCAAATAATTTGTTTTTAATGAAATGTCTTACTAAGTTGGAAGAGTACCTGTTACATCCTAGGTATACGGTCTTGATGAGATTTAAAATGTACAGATGTGTCTCTAGCTCGACGTGGATAAAATTAGAAGTCATATGCAAGTATAAGTGAACATATATTTTGGATTTTATCTAACTCAGTTATTAGTGAGGGATTTGGTAAAATATTTAAACAAATTCCACATACCTAGTACCCTTTAATGTGTGCTGCACCTTGGTGATATTTCTTTTAGGGTCCATTGTGTTCTTTTATCTTCCGAATGTTAGTGCTTGTTCTTTTGGGAGCATCCATTTTAGTATAATTTCTGTGCCTTTGCTTTGTGCGAGAAGCCTTGGACTCTCATCAGTACCAGTCCGATTTAGTGTAGCGAGGACTTGGATTCACACATAGCTTTCTAAGACTGCAGCTTTCTGCATGAGCTCTTGCTGCTCCACCATGTGGTCTGGGCAGCCTTGACCTGCAAAGTGAAAAGAACAAAAGTGAATCTCAGCAACGTTCTCAGCTCTCAGCTTTTACTCCCTCAGTGCTTTCAGACGATTGCTTTTTCTGTTTTGTTCAGAACTTAAAATAGTCTCAGTCTTCTTACACATTTATTGACTTTTTAAAAAAGCTCTCTTCTAAGTCTCATTCACTACTTATCCATTCTATTAATTTTAATATTCGAATTGTTATTTTGCTTCAGTGTTTGTAAACCATCCTGTCCCTCTTAGGAATACATATTAGAGAATATGCTCCAAGCCTTTGAACTTATTTGTTATCACCTCTGGTTATCCTACTGTAGAATGTTTCTTAGGAATTGTGACAGTTTCATGTGTTGGAAAGGAGCAGGTTAATTTGGCAAGATTTTATTTATTGCATAATTAGTTCTAAGTGCTTCAGAAAGACAGAACTTACACTAGGGTTAGTTATGTCCAGTTCGTTCTCAGCCAGAGTGGATGTTTGTGTTAAGGCTGCTAACAAATAGTCAACTGAGAAGTAGTGTCTTGGAGAGTCCATAGCTGAGTTTTAAGTTCCTCCAAGTCTGTGGTATTTCTTTTGCCTTCTGTGAGACTGACTGGGAGGCATTCCTTGCATGGGTGGGTGGCTGCCTTCTGTTTTTGTTTCTTGCTCTGGCCTGGCTTAGCTGCTCAGGTTTACAATGGCATGCGTCAGTGTATATGGCTTTGCTTTGTCCATTGTACTGGGCCATTGTCTGCTCAGCTTAATAGCAGATTCCAGGACTTGTGATTGCTTTTTGAAAAGCTAGTGTGCTCTTGAGTATGTGCCATGCAGTGCTAGGATGGCGTGCTCCTTATCACTACTTAAAGTTAGTTAATTTATGGCGGAGCAAACAGAAACATCATACATTTGTTTCTCTAGAATTTTGAACCATAAGCAGACTCCCTTTTCATTCTTGGAAAGCTTGAATATTGATTCTGACCCCTCTGGGTTTTATAGAATTTGGAGTAAACCATTCTTAGAGAATTTTATTCATTTAACAGCAACTAAGTTTGTGTAGTAGAAACTCTCAGCTGGTGGCTCAGTTTTATGTGGAGAAAAACAAAACAAAACAAAAAAAAAAAACGAAGCCCATGTTTATGTGGAAAGGTCTAAGAGTGCTTTCCAGCAGTTTCTCAAGTTGTCAGCATTTCTGTTTGCTTGTGGGTTGGCCTGTTTGCTTGTTAGCTGTTCTGGAAAAGCAGAAGGTGTCATGTATACATTAGTTTACAAATGAAGACCAACAACAAATGCTACCTTTGTTGTCTCTTCATTTCAGTGACTTAATTAGTAAAATTTCACACCCTCTGTCAAGCATCTTCTATTTAATGAAAATCTTCTAATAACAACTCTTTTCATTGTTTTCTGTATTAATGTACAGTATACAAAACCACCTTCCCTCCTTCTTGGCCACATCCCTAAGGTACTCTCGTGTTTCTGTATGTGGAAAAAGTATAAACATGACTTTAGAGTCAGGTCTGGGTTCAAATTCTTGTGGCTCGTGTATATGCTAGTAGTGTAATGTTACATTTTCCCCTAATTTTGTTTTGTTTTGTTTTAGATTTTATTTTATTTTGTGTATACCGGTGTTTTGCTTGAGTGTATGTCAGTTCACCATATGCATGCAGTGGACACAGAGGCCAGAAGAGGGTGTCAGAGCCCATGAAAATAGAGTTAACAACAGCTGTTAGCCTTCATGTGGGTGGTAGCTTTTGAACCCAGATTCTCAGGAGCAACAGCTATATGGCAGCTCACAACCACCTCTAACTCTCGGTGGTTACAACACAATCTGAAAGTGTAGTGGCCTTTAATCCTGGCAGGCAGCTGGGTATCTCTTGAGTTCCAGGCTAATTAAGGTTACATCGTGGGATCCTGTTTTAAAACTGCACAAAACAAAAGCCCGTGGTTGAGTTTTAGAAATAGTTTTCAGGTGCCAGGAAAGAAACTTGCAACAACAACAAAGGTGAGATGGGTTGGCATATTGGATCTAGTTAACCACCTCTTTCTCACTTGTTTAAATATTACAGGCTTTCTAGTCCTGTGCAGAAATGAGTTTGAAAATATCTAGGGCCTTCCACAAGCATTCAGTGCATAAGCCAAGGAAGAAGAAGGATGAAGAGAGTGGAGATTGGGCTGTGGGTCCCCTGCCTTGCTTTAGTTCCATCCCTGCTGGGCTGGATACCAAGGCAGTTTGTCTTAAAAAGTTATTTGTAGTTGGGCTGTGTTAGTGTATGGGGACTTGGGAGGAGAAAGCATACATTAAATAGTCTCCATATATTAAATATTAAATTTACATGCACAATGATATGGCCTGTTTGTATTTATGGTAAAGTACAAGTTATTTTACATTTCTAAATTTCATGCCATTTATTTCTGCACAGCAAAAAATGCTAAATGTTTTTATAAAGAACCAGTTCTTTTTGTGTCTTTGTTTTTGTTTTTTAATCTGTGTGGGTGTTTCTCTGTGTGGGTATACATGTGTTTGCGGGGGGGGGGGGGGGGGGTGCCTGAGGAAGCCAAAAACATTGAATCTGGAGCTGGGTTCTAGTCATTTATGAGCTGTCTGACCTGGGTGATGTGAGTGGAACTCAGATTGCAAGGGTAGTGTGTGCAATGGTTGCATTGAGCCATCTCTCCAGCCTCCGACTCTGTGTTTTGTTTGAAACAGGATCTTGCTGTGTCTCCCTGGCTGGCATGGAACTTGCTATGTAGACCAGGCTGGTCTCCAATTCAGAAATCTCCCTGCCTCTGCTTCCTGAGTGCTGAGATTAAAGGTGTATTTCACCACATCTGTCATGTCTGTATTTTTCATGACAACCTTTAAGTGTTAGAAAGAGAGTTTTCATATATGTGTTGTATAATATTAACATATACAGTGTTTCTTTAAAGGTGTTTAATAATACTTAATGATATTTTTCTTTTACCATGTCACCCAAGATTGCAGATTCAGTTTTGGTTAGAACTGCTTGACATGTTAGAGATGAGTGAAGGATATCTTACTCCATGTGGTATGAGAGGTTCCAAAACATTTCTGTTACTTCAGAGCAATGTCTGTCTGTCTGTCTGGCTGGCTGACTGGCTGAAATTTTCTACAAACAGGATTGATGGTGCTCCACATAGATTCTATGCTAACATGGCACTTGATGGTTAGGAGTGCTTATTTGCTCTGTAGAGGACCCAGGCTCATTTCACGCACCCAAATGGTGGCTCCCTACTGCATCCATAACTCTAGTTCCATGGGATGTAATGCCCTCTTCTAGGCCCCTCTGACTTCTGCATACATGTGATGTAAAAACTCTTGGAGGTGTGCATGCAGGCTCACACACAGGCACAACTTTTAAAAACAACAACAACAACAAAAAAACATGGTTTGGTGTATGTTATAAAGCACAACAGGGATTCTTCAGATCAGAAGTGTTTTGTGGTTTAAAAAAAAATCCATTAGAGAGGCTGGAGAAATAATGGCTCAGCAGTGAAGAGCACTGACCACTTCTAAGTTCAATTCCCAGCAACCACATGGTGGCTCACAACTATCTGTAATGGGACCCAATTCCCTCTTCTGGTGTGTCTGAAGACAGCGGCAGTGTACTCACATACATATAACTAATTTTTCTTTTTTTTTTTTTAAGTCCCATTGGAAGAGTTACTTTTCATTTAAGTTGGGTGGTAGTGGTACAAACCTTTAGTCTCAGCACTCAGACGCAGAAGCAGGTGGATCTCTGTGAATTTGAGGTTACCCTGCTCTACAGAGCGAGTTTCAGGACAGCCAGAGACCCTATCTCAAAAAGCTAACCAAATAAACAAAACACCCAAATAGGAAATTGCTGAAAGTATTGGAATTCTCATTTCAGTAGCATTTTCAGTTCATTAGGACACTCACAGATATTTTACGTTAAGTCTTATTAGTAAACACAGGTCCTTCTGACTTTGAGATTATTTTGTAAGTTGACATCTCTCCTGATTTTCAGTGTCATTGTTCCCCAAATATTGTGGAATCATCTTTGAGTAGAATATTTAGCCACAAGAGATGTTTTTCTTAGTTTAAAGGCTAATGTTATTTGCTTTTAGCTTGTTTGTGACTTCTTTAGCCTTCTATTCTACTTGTGTAATTCAGTTGATGGTGCTTTTGTTATGTGTCCAAGCTGGTAGGCCCCCATGGCTCTGTTATGCCAGGCCCAGCAAGATAAGCCACAAATAGGACTTGGGATGTGTCCTGGTAAGGGCTGTTTAGGCAGTCCAGGTGGCTGATAACTTGGCCCATTAGGCTGCTTATTTTTGAGATAGAAGGGAGGGGAGAGTGGAGGAAGTATAAAGGCATGGCTTTGGCAGTCTCTTAACTGGATATCTATTTTAACCCCTGTAGAAATCAATTTACATGTTTCACAGCTGAGTATGAATTTTCTAAATTTAAAGTGTGTTCTTACTACCATAGGGATAAATGTCAGCACTTAACTGAATTTGTGGGATTTCTCTCCCTTTTCTGGATGCCTAGGTCACTTAACAGTTTCCTTTCCTTTGGATGACAGGATACAGCTGTTCTCACTTGTAGAATGGCCTTCTCCATTGTGGGAGTTTCCTTCTCCATTGGGATATTTGCAAAGCAACAAAAACATTATTTGTAGGAAATCATAGGCTTTGTAAATATCAAAAGATAACTGAAGTGGTGAACTTGTGTATTCCTGTCCCCAGAGGTTGTTGCATCTGTCATGTGAAAGCCTAATACAGGGTGAGATAGCACCCAGCCTTCCCTTTTGCTCCAATAGTGTCTGCTTAGAAGAGCCTTCCATTCTATTTCTGTCTTGTCTCTGGAAGAGCCATGACAGGCACAGAAATTCAGATTCATTTGTTTTTGAAGTTAATCCCAGATTTTTCTTTCTTTTTTAAAAAGACTTTTACTCTTTGACAGTTTTATCCATGTATATATCTTGATCATACTTATCCCCCATTTCTTCCTAGAAGTCATTAAACACCTCTACTTTATACCTTCATGCCTCTTTCTCCTTTTCTTTTCTTTTTTTGTTTTAACCACATAGTCTAATTAGCACTGCCCGCTGGAATAGTGGCTAATGTTCTTGACTTAACTTCATGCATGTGACCGTAGCTGCGTTGCAGATTCATGAGTGCAGTGGCCAGGTCATGGCCATGTCAGCTTTCAATGGCATTCCTCCCTAGCCTCTGTCTGTTACATAATGTAATAAGAAATCATTTCTGTCCCTGCTTCAAGGAAATTTCCTGAGCTCTAATGGTAGAAAGGGTTATATGTGATCACTCAGCAGTCACTTATTGTAAACAATATGACCAGTTATGAACATACAAGGTTCAGTACTGGATAAGATTGATGTCTTTCCCCTGGCAGCTGCCTGCACAGCATCATCTAGCACTATGAAAACTAACCATGAAGGAATGAAGTTTTTAAGTCAGTTTTAGATTTCTTTCTGTCTGTTTTGCAACCAAAGTGTGTTGTGGTTTTGGCAATAGGATTTTATGATTTAGTTCTGGAGGACGGCCAAAAGCAATGGCAGTAACCTATACTGCCCTCTCTGATCAGTAACTTGTAGGACTGTATCCCAGCTGGCACTGAGACTTTTGTTTAATAACTCATTTCTCCTGGAAGCAGCATTGTCTACTCACACAGGGTATTTAGAGTCAAACCCTTTTGAAAATATTTTTAGAAACTAACTTACAGAATATTATGTCTCTATGAGCACTTTTCATAGCCCTTGGCTTTGGTCTGCTCCTCTCCCACTCCTCCTCTCCCCTGTACCTCCACCTCCACTTTTAACCCCAGTCTTCCCACTCCTATATCTTGTATCACTTGTGCACTACCATCTCCTTACCTCTTCAGACCTCTTCCTGCTCAGTCTCATGGACCCTTTGTCAAGTTTTCTTATTTGCTTGTTTGTGGTGGTGGTGTTAATAGCATTTATTTAGGTGCTCAGCATTGCGGGATGATATGGCACATGTGTGGTATTGGTGAGAAGGGCACTACAGAGCGAATACCTTTATAATGTATAGCATATTTAATAGATTACTGTTTCTGTTTACTCAACAGCATCTTGGGCATTACCCTGTACTTATGATTGTGGATTAATTAGCATTAGATGTTAGAATGTAGGAATTGATTATAATGTAAGAGTCGCCATGAAATGCTTGTCACATCATTTATACCAGGTGTGAGGAACAAGAACTTAACTTATTGAGTATTTCCTTATTGCCCACCACAGAGTTAAAAATTTTACACACCTTTGTTATTTGTCTCTATTTTACAAATAGAAAGGTAAAATATGGTAGAGCCTTCCCCACAACATGAGAGTCTCAAGCATAAACACTGCATTCTACAAACCAGGCCATGGCAGTTATTAAGTATATGTAGTTTACACCGACTGTGTATAAGCCACTTCATGGGGATAAATACTCTAGAAAAAGTAAGGTGGGTCACATGCATCCCCAAAATGGAGCATATAGTGTTGTCCTTCGGAGATGTCTTTTGAGTCTTGACTTGTCACTCTTAGTGTTGTGCCCCAGAAATACTTAAGAAAAGAGATTGACACCTCAAAATAAGCCCTTTAAAAGACTGCTTATTCCAGTGTACGAGAGAGTTACAGAATGAAAATAGTGTTTTAGGAAGGTTGAGTCAGAGAGTGAGTGGAGTCTGGAGAGATTTTCTCAGGGCGATAAGGCTCTGCCTTCAGTCTACAAGCAGAGACAGGCAAGTTGGCAGTGGTTCCTCCGGGGGAAGGAGCTTGATCTGTTCTGTTGCTGAGACCCTTTAAGTTACAGAGGGTCTAGTGGGATCGGGCTAGGGATCGCAGTGAAGAGCACAGTGCTGGTGCTGAACAACCGGGATTCCAGACTGTGCTGGCTTTGGGGAGGCCATGGTGGGAATCTGCCTTGTCTCAGTGGTTGTGAACTACAGCAGCTTCTCTGCTTTGTCTGGGTGGGTTTGAGTTGGGGCCTTGTGACTGCAAACAGCTTGCACTCTACTCATATGAGTCTTTGGGCATCCAGTTGTGAATAGCAAAAATGTGAGCCAAGCTTTAAAAATAACAAACTTGATGTCGTCATATTTGCACAGCTAATACAGAGGGTTTCTACTATCAGAGTTCCTATGTTACAGAATATGCTTCTTTAGTATATAGCCACAACATAGGCCGTTCATGTGTTCTCTCCTCTTTCCTGGCCTGGCTTTCTAAGGCCAGGCAATTTGGGAGGCATTCAGATATACATGAGGTTTTCCTCCTGTCTCCTTTCCCATAATTTTCTGCTTGTATTTCATGTATGTCGTGGTCAGCAGCCCGCTGTGCCCTCACAGCTTGTAACTGCTGCTCTTTGTGCTCTGCTTTCTCCGTGTCCATGTGGGGAGACCTGCTTTTTGATTTGCCTCCTCCAGTAACGGCTACCTGGGATCCCCTTTCTAGAGAGTTCATTGCTCCATCCTGACCGCTGTAACGTTGTTACTGTTCTCATTGCACTGTAATTTAGGATAGGACATAAATAATTTATTTCTAGGTTTGGTCATGAAATGCTGTAGGAGCTCAGAAAAATGAAAGGATTTTCTTTGCTCTTTTTTATATTATTAAGTTGTATGAATGTAATAAAAAAAGAGGGTCTGATATGCTGTCATGAATTTTAAAATAATATCCTAAGATAAATGTAAAAAGGTGTTCTGAATTATTTTTTATTTTCTCACAATACTGAAAATTGAACTCAAGGCCTCAAGCATGCTAGGCAAGTACTCCGTGAATGAGCTACATATGCAGACCAAAGTTGTGATTCTTTAAAATGGTTTAGTTTCCTCATTTACAGTTTTTATTTTTATTTATTTCTGAGGTAAAAATGTGCATTATTACTTTGATTTGTGTATAAGTATATTTTCCTAAATTTGTGGTCATTCTGCCAGTTGGACAACTCAGCTTTGACCAAATATAAGTAGACAAGTGAATGTGTTTGTGGGGTGTTTGTTTGTGTCTTAACTTACGTGGGTCTGTTTGTTTCTCTGTTGAGTGTGAGTGTACTTTAGAGTCCTCATTGATTTCATCTCCCTCCAATCTTCTGCGGCTTATGGAAGATTCTTGCTCATTTGGACCATTGCTGGTTTCCTCCAAATCTTGAGGATTAATAAATAAGTACCGAGTCATGTGACAGTGCTAGTTGGACGGAGCAAGGCTAACTGCCAAGTTAGCAGACCCATGCTGTGGAGTTTGATCATTTCCCAAAGTGTGTGGGCCCTGATTGCAGAGCAGAGACAGTACCAGATGTGGTTCTTGATTGTGACTCTAGATAGAGTGAAAGGCTATTTTATTTAACCAAGCTTTGAACTGCTGCTCATGAAATAAGGTTCAAGAATCACTGCTTACAGCTGACCATTCAGTAGTTAATGCAGTTGTAAACAGAAGCAAGCACACCATTCATGGGTCCCGCTATAGCCCACCCCCACTCTGTGTGTGTGTGGGGGGGTGGGGGCAATCATTTGGTTTTCTTAACAGGAAAACCCCATTGATGCTACAAACTCTATCTTTTCCTTTTGACTTAGAATCCTGTGTTCTAGCCTCCCCAACTTCCCAGCCAGTACACATTTATAGCAACCAGCCTGTGTTCCTGGGAATGTAAGAACGATTGTTGTTTTCTTTGAGCAAGAGCTGAACATTTTCTCTTTTACCAGAATCCTGAGCATGTTACGCATTCTCATTTCCAGGCTTACTCCCACCATACATGTTTTGGGTTCTAGGACTTGATGATAGCTTAGTGCTTGGTAGAGTCTTTGGCTGGGAGAATTTATCTGAAGCATATTCTGTAACATAGGAACTCTGATAGTAGAAACCCTCTGTATATACTGTATGAGGGAACTTCTAGGACTTGGGGCAGATGTGGAGGATATTTAGTTTTTAAAACCACTTCAACTGAAGTTGCAGGCTTTTGTTAGACCTAGACATGGTTTCTAGTAAGTGGAAAGAGATCACCAAGTTTTTACGTGAAATTACCCAATAATCATGTCGGGCCTGTGAAATGCCTATCCCCAGTTTCCGGAATGCTTCATAAGGCTTAGGGTAGCTTATTTATGTTACTCTATCTATAGTTACACGTTCTATAAAGGCCATTAGTAAAGATTTTAGTTGTTTGTTTTTCTTTCAGTTTTGCACATTTGCATTTCAGATGTGTTGAAAAACTACAAAATTAATACTCAGATTTTATTTGAAAAGTTCAAGGTAAGGTGGCTTGGAAAGGGAAATTCCCCATAGTCCCCAAAGATGCATACTCTTACTGTGCTCTACTCTAGTGTCTACTTTTCCTGGCCAGCTTGAATCATCTGGGGCGCCATGCCTCTGTGTGTGTCTTTGAGGAGGTTTCCAGAGATGTCTAACGGAGGGAAGGAAATAAGTATGGGCAGTACATCTCCCAGGTTCAGGACCTTGTCTGACTTTTAAAAGGGACACTTCGGGGAGCAGGAAGCCACCTGAGACCAGCATCCATCTCACTTCTGCTTCCTGACTACACATGCAATCTGACCAGCTGTCTATCTGGTGCAGCTTCTGCTGTGCCGTCCTGCCATAGTAGACTACACGCCCCAGATTGGCCACAATAGGCCTTTCCTCCCTGCACTTTCTTCCTGGTAGGCGTTTGGTTACAGTGAGAAATATAATCAGGAGACTTACCAATTCTTAGTATTTGTTACCGATTTTTTTCTATGGTTTCTGTATTAGTTTAGAATTTAATTTACATACCAGTCCATTTTAGGATATTGTCAGAAAGATATCTCTAGGCACATTTAGTATTTCATGGTTTTCTAAGAGACCAAGAAACTACAAGAAGATGAAGCAATGGTTTTTGGTCTATCCCTTAGGTTCTATACCTGGTTTCTGTATTTTAAGTCTTCCACCAACCCTGTAGTACATGTAATAATTATATACCCTTTCTGTAATTGAAAAGACTGGGATTCAGGTGAGCAGTTTGCTTTAGGAGGAGTGTTCTGTTGCGGACTAGAGACTTGGTTGAGAACACAGTGTATCACCTCCCTCTGCCTTGCCTTTGTTAGCACTTGTTTTTAGCTGGTAGCGTGTTGAGGCACATGAAGCCTCGGGTGGGTACACACTGCTGCTTGTGCTGCAGGTGTCACACTGACTTGTAACTAAAGCTTGTTACTGTAAATGGCTTGCTGGATGATTCTGCTGTTTCTTTCTATAAATCAAGCTTCCATAAATGCAGATGTATCTATTAATTTTACATATTCTATCAGAGACATGAACCATAAAACTTCAGATATTTGCAACATGGTCTTTAAACAGTGTTTGTGGACACTAGATTTATTTGTTTGTAATCTTCTTGTGGCCTTTAAGATTTCTCACTCATTTATGCAACCACGTTGTTTCCTGTGCCCCTTTTCCCCTCAGGTCAGCCTTACAGCCATAGAATTTCATGCCTTAGTTCCTGTGATATCTTGTATAATCATTACATTTCTACACATCATCTTCGGCCATACCACCCAGAACATGCCCAATCTCATCTGAATTTCCACATAGCCCTTTATAGGCAATAATTTCAAAATTTCCAAAATGTTTATTATTGTTTATTTTTGTAAACACTGCACACCTAACTGTAGCAGTCTAATCATGGTGTCTGTACTGTACCCTATGAAGAAAATACTGGGAATAGTTTACATCAAAGTACAGGAGAATGTTAGTTTATATGATTGCAACAGTTGGATTAAAATTGGATGCCTCTTGTCTTGACATAAAATGAATATGCCACTTTTATACATCAGTAAAATAGGAAATTTGTGTTCCTCCCACATTTATAAAATAAAGTGGGAAGGACAGAAGCACTTGGTCACTGTCACTTGCTTATTTTACAACCATTGGATTTAGGACCCATTTTAACTCTAGCTAATTTTATAGAGTTTGTGAGCATACTTCATAGCATCATATTGTTTAAGACTGAATTTTGGTATTTCCTCTTAGTTCAAATGTTAGACGGCTTTCACTGTCTGTATTTTTCTGTATTGTTTGCTGAAAGCAACTCATCTGAATGTATTATTTGCTTTACATTACTGGCTAAGGAAGACATTGTAAAGCTTTCTCTCTTAAAATTACTCGTTGAGATTATTAGATGTTATTAATAAAGCATTTCACTAACTTTCCTTTGCAGAAGGGTTTAGCAGATCTTGTTGATGAAGACTCCTAGTTGGTGACATGGGGGAAAAAGTCTACATGTTGATATTGGACAGATTTTGGCTCTTTCCTTAGTGTTAAGTAATTATTCTTTGAATCAGTGAAATGGGGAGAATAGTATCTTCTGTGGAGAAGGAATAAAACATCAAATATAAAATGCTGTGAAAGTTAGTCTGTGTGTCAGCGTTTAAGGAACCTAAAAGGCATTCGGTTCCGCAGCCATTCCTGGGGCCTTCTGATCGTTGCTTTGATTCTTTTTGACAGATGGATTCTTTCTGGTGCCCTGTGCTGCCAATATAGCAGTGATCTGACTCTTTGAAAAGTGTGGGCAGGCAGACACTTTGTCATCCCTCTTTAATCCTTGTGTTGGAGCAGTGTGTATGGGTCTGGTTTTGTAGCACCTCTAGATGAGTTTATAATTCTACGCTATTGAGACGGCATCAACCCACCTTCCCTCATGTGATTCTCACCAGTACGGTGGCAGTCGCTAGAGAAGCCACTTGAAACCAGCATTTTATTTTTTTCTTAGCAGATCATGAACATTTTATAAGATGGCTAGGGCGTCAAACTGCTTCTCATCACAGATGCTGCCAGTCCTTAGTCCTTATGGATTGCTGGAGTATTAATCTCTATGTCTGTGTAACCAATATTATTTCACTGTGTATAATGGCAGAACCATTTCGTAAATTAGCCAAGGCACATTGACTCATAAACTTATGTTTTCTTCCAGTTCTGCCTCCTGGGCAGGTCTGACTGGGATCTGAAAAACCGATTAAAATGCTAGCAACTTAAAATTAAATGGATGTTTAATGCACTGAAAAACTATTCAAGCTCATCAACATTTTTTTTAAAAAAGATTAGTCTTATTTTTTAACTTTGTATGTATAGATTTATGCTCACTTGGGTGTAGTTTCTCAAAGAGGCCACAAGAAGGGATTGAGTCCTCTGGAGCTGGAGGTACAGGCAGCTGCAGTGGATATGGGTGCTGAGAACTGAACTCTGGCGCTTTGGAAGAGCAGCAAGTGTTCTTAACTGCTGAACCACCTCTCCAGCCCCTAGCCTTCCTTTTTAGTCTGTGTTTCCTATTTGAGTATAATGGCCTGGAGTGTGCTTAGCTTGTCTATTAAAAATAGCTGGTACATTTCTGATCTTGGCTTTCGGTGATTTTCGTACCTCTACGTTCAGAGTCCTTAAATGAATACAGGTAAGGAGGAAAGAGCACTGCAGGCTTGAGAACAGTAACACTGTGGGGAGTTAACTAGAGAGTGAGCAAGGGAGGCTGTAGAGGTGTCTCATCAAACATGGAGGAGCCTGCCTATGGCATGGAACTGGAACCGGTTGGAAATGATTTACTACTAGAATAATGGACCTCGCCCTCCATGTATGTTATTTGCTTTGGGGGTGAATCAATCAATCAGTCAATCTCTCTCCCTCTCTCTCTCTCTCTCTCTCTCTCTCTCTCTCTCTCTCTCTCTCTCTCTCTCACACACACACACACACACACACACATACACACACACACAGCTTGATTTGTGGTAGTTCTATAAGGATGCTTATTTTGAGAAGTGTGTTTAGTTTATTTATGATCATGAAAACTTGACCATTGAAAACCTCTAACTTTATGCTGTTTAGATTCCAGTTTTATTGCTGGGCTTTTGAAATCTGTGAGAATTCATGGTGGCAGTTAACCTACTGTTTTTCACCATGTGATGTTTCTGTACTGCTGGGGTTGCCAGTTAGTATGTGCCTTAACTTATCTATTATGAATAAAACTTCAGATGAAGTTTTAATCAAGTCACTTCGGTCTCCTCTGACCTAGGTGAGGTCAGATCAGTTTATATACAAGGACGAAGGACCCACTGTTCTGTTGTCCTAATAAGATTACCAAGCCAAACATTTAAGAGTATGCGATTCTTTTTCTTTTTACCTTGGGGGGGGGGGTAATCTTTTAAATTTTTTGTATGTTTGAGGTTATGTCACATCATTTCTCCCCTTCACCTTTTCTTTTTCCAACACCTCCTGTTGGAAACCCCTCTTTCTCTCTCTCTCTCTAGAATTCATGTCCTCTTTCTATTACTGTGTTATTGTCTGTGTGTATTCCTAAACATATAAATACAGCTTGCTCAGTTTGTATAATGTTAGGTGTATGAATGTGTTTTCAGGGCTGATCATTTGGTGTTGGACACTCACTTGGTGTGCCCTTCCCTGAGGAAGACCATTTCTCCTGCTCTTGGCATTGCTTGCTTTCTTACAGGTTTTTGTCTATGGTTGAGGCCTTGTGAGCTTTACCCCTTCTATCCCAGAGTGTCTATTCATTTGGTGGTGGTGGTGGTGGTGGTGGTGGTAGTTTTGGTGAGAATTCAGTTACAGAAGTTTGACCATTGATTTTAGCTTTTAAGGCAAGCTATAGCCTTCCTTTTCTGGGGGAAAGGCAGAAATGGAGAGCGCTTTAGTGGTCTTCTGTTACCTACTTTCACTGCAGACTTCCTAGTGGGGTTTTGGGGTCATGCACTGGGGAGCAGTAGTTGATGAGCTTAGGGTGTCATGTGAAAGCTCAACTGAGGATGTTTACTGTGAAGCTGCTGATCTTGATCTTTCAATCTCAAATCCCATCCTCCTCCTAAAAGACTAGAACGTAAGTATTCTGTAGCCTTTGGACTTCCGTCTTCTTAAATCTCTAAGGAGAGAGAGCTTACACCACTGAGACTTGGGGTTATACTCACAGAGCCACGAGTGACATCTACAACTTTTATACTCACAGAGCCACGAGTGACATCTACAACTGTTAGCTGGTATATGTTTTTTATATTTTGGTTAACAAATTTTGGGTTTATTCTCATCTATTTCTTCTTTTTTTGGTTTCAGTGTCCTGGGTCATGAAACTTAGTCCACAACAAGCTCCATTATATGTAAGTAAATAATGTGATTTTATACTTTTCTGTGTTTGTCCACTTACTATAATTAACTTGAAATCTCATGTAGAAATTAGGAACATTTTACATGTATGCACTTTGATATAATGATACATTTATGAATCTAGTCTTGATTTAGTAAGCTCTAAATGACTAGTATATGCGTGGAGCTGAACTGAGAACAATAGTACTTTACTATCTGAGGTCGTCTAGTCAGTGTGGTAGGATGCTCATATGAAGCAGCATGCCCTGCAGGTGGGACTGAGGTGTCTTTCTTTCACCTGGAGAGCATTTCTGTAAAAATGGGATGGAGATCTTCAACTGCCCTTTGAGATGTTCTGCCTTACAACTGTGTAACACCATGCCATTGGCTAAAATACTATTTACCCCAGGACTCTGGCTAAAATTGCCATATTATTTCCCTAAAACAAAGACATTGTAAGGTGACGTGGCTAAATGGACAAATCCAAGTTGAACGAGGTAAATTCTACATAGCATTTTTTTTTTTTTATTGCTGTAGAAATGAACTTACTCCACTGAAGTGGGCAAGGGTGTCTGGGAGGTGAGGAGCCAGTCAGAACTGTGAGAAGCCCTGGGCCTTGTCCTACAGTGGCTTGAGATTGGGATAAGCTCCTCTGGAATGGGATTTGAGTCACCTTGAAAATAAGGGCCAGTTAGTTGTTTCAGAAGCCTCTGCAGTTTGCTTAGGACAAAGGACAGATGTTGGAACAGTGGGAAGCACTGAGCATATGTTGGCTGAGTGATTGCATACCTGTGTGAAATATCTCTTCAGACCCTTTCCCATCTAAAAATTGGGTTATTCATGTCAGTGAGGTGTAAACAGATTATTGGTATGCTTTAGGAACAAATTCCTTGTCAGGCTTGTGATATGCAAAAAAAAAATGCTGTTTTGTTCGTTGCCATTTTGCTTTTTAAAAAGATTTTTACTTTTGTGTGTATGAATGTTTGCTTACATGTATGTATGTGTGCCACATGCATGCCTTGAGCCTTTGGAGACTAGAAGAGGGTGTTGCATGTGGATCCCCAGGAACTGTGGTTAATGGTACTTGTGAGTTGCCGTATCAGTGCTAGGAATGACAGTCTCTAAGTTCAAGGCCATCTTGATTTATATAGAGAGCTTTAGACCAGCCCAAACTACATAGTGAGACTGTGCCTCATCTGGGGGGGGGGGGGTGCGCGTGCGTGTGTGTCTCTGTGTGTGTGTGTGTGTGTATAAAATTTAGTTTGTGGTTTTCTGAATGATAATTGTAAAGGAGAAAGTAGTGCCAAAGAGATGAGGTAAAAATCCTTCTGATCCTACTACCGTGGGCTGAACCAGGTGTGAATATTTGTAGAGTAAATAATCACTTCAGAATGATCTACTTCACCCATTTTTATCTTAGACGTAAGAAGATGAAGTCTGAACATGTGATAAAGTGGCAAAGCTGTGATTGGAGGCTGTTTTCTGGATGAGTCAGAAAGTACTATAAACGTGCTAAATTTTAAAAGCTTCATTTTGGGTGTGGGAGAGATGGCTCAGTAGGTAAAGTATGGGGACCTGAGTTCAGATCCCCAGCACAGATAAAAAGCCAGATGTGGCTGGAAGTGGAGAGGAAGATGGGAAGATCTTGGGAACGTTCAGTACAGCTGTCCTCGCCAATCGGTGAACTCTAGCCGGGGTCAATGAGAGAGACTATCTCAACACACACACACACACACACACACACACCACACACACACACCACACACACACACACACAGAGAGAGAGAGAGAGAGAGGATGAGAAAGAGAATATATGAATAGCTACAATAATAAGCAAAAAGCACAATTCTTTTAAAGAGGCAAGAATCATTTTTAAGGGTTCTTATTAATAAAACAAGCACTTTATATCTGACAGTCTGTGTAAAGGAATCAACAGACTCTACAGAGGTAACCTTAGGCTTAGCTTACAAATGTCTGCCAGCAGTCATAGTCAATGGCACGGTTTGTTGTGTCTTTTTGAAAAGAATAAGAGTATATTCCACTGTGAATGGACTAAATTAAGAAAAGCAGGTTCAGTATATCAGTATATTAACCAGAGAGTCAGTTCTCTGCACCTAGAAAACGAAGTAGTGAGCAAAAGATCAAAGACTATGTTGAAGTTTTCTTTTAAATTACATATTTGAGGTCTCCTGGGGTGTTAGGAGCAGAGGAGAGAAACTGCTTCAAAAGAAGAAAAACAATCCTTTCATCTCTTAGTTAAGGTAAGCAGACAGGACTCCAAAGAATTACTTTACTCAGTCATTGAGTAGAGTTTCATACAAAACAATTTGCAATAGTTAAAAACTGTGAGGCAGGCATAGTGCCACATACCTGTAGTCCCCGGAGTCCTTCTGCTGGATGCAGAAGGATCACCATGTGTGTGAGGCCAGCCTGGTTACAAAGTGAGGTCCTGCCTCAAAATAGGAGTTATACACTAGGCAGATGCTTGTATTGTGAAATAATTTAGGTGAGGCCGCCTTAATGCACAGTTATTTCTTGGAGGAAATGTTCTGGATGGATGTAGAGTCTGGATTGTAAGTGAGACCATTTGCTCAGTGTGAGTATGTTCTCCTTCCCTTTCATGTTAGTTCTTGTGTGTGGACAGCCTTCATGTTAGGTATGTGAATTAGATCAGCAAGGGATGCACTCCGCACCTCCACAGAAGTAGTGTTCTAGGATGGATTACAAGATGTGTGTAGGTTCTATCAAGTGGGGGTGATTAAAAATGGTAAAAATTTGTGGGAATATCCTTTTCTATGCGATCTTGATAGTATAATGAGAGTAAAAATGGAAGACAGAAGTAGATGCAAACAGTATTTTAGAATAACAAGAGAACCAATGCTTTATTTAAAATGAGAAGTGAAAGTGTGATGAGTGATTGATGGGACTGAGAATGAGTGTGACAGCTGATGCCGCTGTAAGTGATAGTGTGGGCAGAAGGAAATGCTCTTGTTCTTTAAATACAAATGGCACATAGCTTTCCTATGAGAGGCTGAGCTTGGAACTCAAGGGTGAAGAAATGGAGTGGAGATAGTCTGTATCATTCAACTATGAGAACAGAGGAGCTCTTTGAGAAGGTAAAGAAGTGGGAGGTGTTTGAGTAGAGGACAGTCAAGGAAGAAGACAAAGGTGAATCAGAAGGAGAAATCCAGAAAGCTTTCAGGAATATCCAGCAAGAGATGGATGTGTCCCACTGGACAACAAGAAGTGGATCCAGATGGACCTACCTGCTGGATAGCTGTTGAGTCCTGGCATATCTATGGTTGCCTCCCAACACAAAAATCATGAATCTGAAAAATTCGATCATTTGATTTAATCAGGCATGAACACTGTACAATGTTATGTAACAGTGTCAAAGTTTGGGCATACCTACAAATTAATAATTGCGCTTTCAGCATTTTATTCCTGGAATAATTAATGTCAGTCACACATCAGGATTAGACATGGAAATTAGGATGGGACTGGGGAAATTCATTCTTTAATTCAGGTGCCTTGCTTGACCCAGCACTTGTTCCAGATAATGGAGATTGATCCATGAACCAAACAGAAGCCCTCTTGGCACTTGTATTACAGTAAGGAGAGGAAGACAACTGATGTAGAAGACACTTTATAAAGAGGGAAAGGTTTTTATGAACTGTATAAACCCAGAGGATATGATGGTGCCTGCCTAGGGGCTCTTTGGGATTGGGTGGCAGAGAAGGCTTCTGAGGATCTTGATACTAAGCAGAGTCCTGGGTGGCCTGGAGGAGTACATATCTTCAAGAGCACCAAGCAGAAGCTCCCTGTGAAACTGGCGTGGTGCTGTGGAGGAGCAGCAGACCGTGCGTGGGCATAATGAGCACATGGCTGGGAAGTCTGGCCTCCTGTGGATGAGGTTAGAGACATAGGGAATAAGAGGAAGCTAGATTTTGTCAGCTATCAGAGACCCTTAGGTAATCTCCTTAGACCTGCCACCCACACAGTGAAGGACAGTGTTTGCTCTCACATGCTCTGAAGGCTAACCCTGCAACAGCTTGGAGTCTTTTTGGATGCTGGGATTTATTCTAATAAGCATGCGCTGGCCTTGGGAAACCTGGATTTTTAGGTAGTTTAAGCATATGTATTTTGGACTACACATTTGAGTGAAAATAGTTTATCTAGTCATTGAGATCAGTGTTGTAGTTGTAAATTGATTCTTTTGAACTAAGGATCAATAGTTTAACCAAGAAGCTAACTTAGAACAGTGCTGTCAAGATTCTGCTTTTGGAAAAGTTCTTTCATATCTGAATTACTTTGTAAGGGTATGATAGTAAATCTCTCTCTGTCTTTTGTTTGTCCGTCTGCCTGCCTCTCTCTCAGATCAATTTCTCCCTTGTTCTTCTCTCTAAACCCGCTGATATACTCCTCCCTGCATATATATTTCTAAATATAACCTTTTCAGCCATATAATGTTACTTGTATGTGTGTTTTCAGGGCTGACCATTTGACATGGGGTTAAGCAGTTGGTGTGCTCTTCCCTAGGGAGGGCCACTTCTCCCACTCAGCTTCCTTCAGTTGCCTCAAAGTTGTTACAGCGGTTAATCTTGATTGTGGATTTGACAGGATTTAGGAGACAAGCCTCTAGATGTCTGTTAGATGCTTAACTGAGGAGGAAGGGCATGTGAGTGTGGATGGTATGATCCCTGTGGGTTGGTCCTAGGCTCAATAAAAAAGGAGAAAGCATGACCAACATTCATTTCTCTCTGGTTCCTTAATTGAAGAAATTGCCCATCTTCTACAGTCTTGCTACCATTATGGATTGTATTTCTTTTTAAACCATGAGCTGAAATAAATCTTTAAAGTTTCTTTAGTCATGTATTTTTTTATCAGAGCAACAGAAAAAGTTATTAATAACTGAAACAAAAAGGGAAAAACATTTCCAAAATTTGTTTAGTCCATTTGTGAACCTAAGTGGTGGTTGATACTATTTTAGTATAATCATTTCACTCTCTTCTTTCTTTGAAGATCGTTGGTAACACACTCTCATTTGTGCCACTGGTAACATTTTTAGATAATAACCCTTTAAAAAAAGAAAGCTTATTCAGGCAGTACCCAACAGTTAAAGGCATAGCATACCTATGGCATTTAGATCTCACAGCACATTTGTGACGCTGGAAAACCGTGAGTTCAAGATGGTTCATTTTAGTGAGTGGGCAGGATAGTGCATTTTCTTTGTTCTGTATATCAAGTGATTAGGAAGCCCACAGCTGTTCCATTGACTGTAAAAATCTTATACCATTTGCATAAATTAAATTCTTTTGTCTTTTACAGTTTAATCTGTTTCATTTTAACATTTTTAATTATTTCGTTTGAAATAAGTTTAAGTTTACAAATAAGTGATACAACCTCTATTGGTCACTCTTAGTGTCATCTGCTTATCATTTACATTGTGTTTGTATTTTGAGCCATTTGAAAAGTAAATTATCCCATCCTTATGTATTCCTACATGTATTTCCTGAAACTATGATAGTTTCCTTCTTAACCTAGTACAGCAAACAAAAATGGAAATTATATCAATGCAGTGATTTTAAATAATCTAAGTCCATATTCAGTTATTTTTTTACTATCTCAAAATTTTGTAGCCCTCTCCTCCTAGCTCAGGATTTCATATAGCATTAGAATGTGGTTATATCTCATTTTTCTCTTAATCAAGAAAAAGTACTTTTTTCATACTGAGACTTAAGAAAAACATAAGCCATTTATTTTTGTAGCAGTTTGGCTTTTTGTGACCCTTTCCTCTGATTTTGTAGAGTTACTAAGTAAACAGTTCCCTTCTTTTGTTAACTTTCTTTTTTATTGTTGTCTTGATGTAGGGTCTTAATATGTAGCTGTGGCTGGCCTGAACATGCTGTGTGTAGACTAGGGTGGCCTGAGACTCAGGGATATGTGTTTGCCTTTGCCTCCCCTGTGCTGGGATTAAAGGTGTGTGCCACCACTTCCAGCTGGCATCATTCATTCATTCCTAAGTATTAGAGAATTAACTTTTTGGTCTCTTGCTTAAGCTAGTGAATGAAGTTTCATAAGATGGTATGATAAATTGCTCATTTTCTCTATCTAATGTTGTCTCTAGTTTGGAACCACCTTTTGATACTGGATTTCCTGAAATGGGGCAACCTTATTCTCTGTAAGATATATCTCTAACTGCCATATCCAGGGATCCACCCCATAATCAGCATCCAAACGCTGACACCATTGCATACACTAGCAAGATTTTATCGAAAGGACCCAGATGTAGCTGTCTCTTGTGAGACTATGCCGGGGCCTAGCAAACACAGAAGTGGATGCTCACAGTCAGCTAATGGATGGATCACAGGGCTCCCAATGGAGGAGCTAGAGAAAGTACCCAAGGAGCTAAAGGGATCTGCAACCCTATAGGTGGAACAACATTATGAACTAACCAGTACCCCGGAGCTCTTGACTCTAGCTGCATATGTATCAAAAGATGGCCTAGTCGGCCATCACTGGAAAGAGAGGCCCATTGGACACGCAAACTTTATATGCCCCAGTACAGGGGAACGCCAGGGCCAAAAAGGGGGAGTGGGCGGGTAGGGGAGTGAGGGTGGGTGGGTATGGGGGACTTTTGGTATAGCATTGGAAATGTAAATGAGCTAAATACCTAATAAAAAATGGAAAAAAAATTAAAAAAAAAGATATATCTCTAAATGTGGCTTATTCTGATTTTGTTTTTTTTTTTTTTCCATTTTTTATTAGGTATTTCGCTCATTTACATTTGCAATGCTATACCAAAAGTCCCCCATAGCCACCTACCCCCTCTCCCCTACCCACCCACTCCCCTTTTATGGCCCTGGCGTTCCCCTGTACTGGGGCATATAAAGTTTGCGTGTCCAATGGGCCTCTCTTTCCAGTGATGGCCGACTAGGCCATCTTTTGATGCATATGCAGCTAGAGTCAAGAGCTCCAGGGTACTGGTTAGTTCATAATGTTGTTCCACCTATAGGGTTGCAGATTACTTTAGCTTCTTTGGTACTTTCTCTAGCTCCTTCATTGGGGGCCATGTGATCCATCCAATAGCCGACTGTGAGCATCCACTTCTATGTTTGCTAGGCCCAGGCATACTCTGACAAGAGACAGCTATATCAGGGTCCTTTCAGCATAATCTTGCTAGTGTATGCAATGGTGTCAGCATTTGGAAGCTGATTATGGGATGGATCCCCGGATATGCTAGTGTCTACATGGTCCATCCTTTTCTCTCAGCTCCAAACTTTGTCTCTGTAACTCCTTCCAAGGGTGTTTTGTTCCCACTTCTAAGGAGGGGCATAGTGTTCACACTTTAGTCTTCATTTTTCTTGAGTTTCATGTGTTTAGGAAATTGTATCTTATATCTTGGGTATCTTAGGTTTTGGGCTAATATCCACTTATCAGTGAGTACATATTGTGTGAGTTCCTTTGTGAATGTGTTACCTCACTCAGGATGATGCCCTCCAGGTCCATCCATTTGGCTAGGAATTTCATAAATTCATTCTTTTTAATAGCTGAGTAGTACTCCATTGTGTAGATGTACCACATTTTCTGTATCCATTCCTCTGTTGAGGGGCATCTGGGTTCCTTCCAGCTTCTGGCTATTATAAATAAGGCTGCTATGAACATAGTGGAGCATGTGTCCTTCTTACCAGTTGGGGCATCTTCTGGATATATGCCCAGGAGAGGTATTGCTGGATCCTCCGGTAGTACTATATCCAGTTTTCTGAGGAACCGCCAGACTGATTTCCATAGTGGTTGTACAAGCCTGCAATCCCACCAACAATGGAGGAGTGTTCCTCTTTCTCCACATCCACGCCAGCATCTGCTGTCACCTGAATTTTTGATCTTAGCCATTCTGACTGGTGTGAGGTGGAATCTCAGGGTTGTTTTGATTTGCATTTCCCTGATGATTAAGGATGTTGAGCATTTTTTCAGGTGCTTCTCTGCCATTCGGTATTCCTCAGGTGAGAATTCTTTGTTCAGTTCTGAGCCCCATTTTTTAATGGGGTTATTTGATTTTCTGAAGTCCACCTTCTTGAGTTCTTTATATATGTTGGATATTAGTCCCCTATCTGATTTAGGATAGGTAAAGATCCTTTCCCAATCTGTTGGTGGTCTTTTTGTCTTATTGACGGTGTCTTTTGCCTTGCAGAAACTTTGGAGTTTCATTAGATCCCATTTGTCAATTCTCGATCTTACAGAGCAAGCCATTGCTGTTCTGTTCAGGAATTTTTCCCCTGTACCCATATCTTCAAGGCTTTTCCCCACTTTCTCCTCTATAAGTTTCAGTGTCTCTGGTTTTATGTGAAGTTCCTTGATCCACTTAGATTTGACCTTAGTACAAGGAGATAAGTATGGATCGATTCGCATTCTTCTACATGATAACAACCAGTTGTGCCAGCACCAATTGTTGAAAATGCTGTCTTTCTTCCACTGGATGGTTTTAGCTCCCTTGTCGAAGATCAAGTGACCATAGGTGTGTGGGTTCATTTCTGGGTCTTCAATTGTATTCCATTGGTCTACTTGTCTGTCTCTATACCAGTACCATGCAGTTTTTATCACAATTGCCCTGTAGTAAAGCTTTAGGTCAGGCATGGTGATTCCACCAGAGGTTCTTTTATCCTTGAGAAGAGTTTTTGCTATCCTAGGTTTTTTGTTATTCCAGATGAATTTGCAAATTGCTCCTTCTAATTCGTTGAAGAATTGAGTTGGAATTTTGATGGGGATTGCATTGAATCTGTAGATTGCTTTTGGCAAGATAGCCATTTTTACAATGTTGATCCTGCCAATCCATGAGCATGGGAGATCTTTCCATCTTCTGAGATCTTCTTTAATTTCTTTCTTCAGAGACTTGAAGTTTTTATCATACAGATCTTTTACTTCCTTAGTTAGAGTCACGCCGAGATATTTTATATTATTTGTGACTATTGAGAAGGGTGTTGTTTCCCTAATTTCTTTCTCAGCCTGTTTATTCTTTGTGTAGAGAAAGGCCATTGACTTGTTTGAGTTAATTTTATATCCAGCTACTTCACCAAAGCTGTTTATCAGGTTTAGGAGTTCTCTGGTGGAATTTTTAGGGTCACTTATATATACTATCATATCATCTGCAAAAAGTGATATTTTGACTTCCTCTTTTCCAATTTGTATCCCCTTGATCTCCTTTTGTTGTCGAATTGCTCTGGCTAATACTTCAAGTACTATGTTGAAAAGGTAGGGAGAAAGTGGGCAACCTTGTCTAGTCCCTGATTTTAGTGGGATTGCTTCCAGCTTCTCTCCATTTACTTTGATGTTGGCTACTGGTTTGCTGTAGATTGCTTTTATTATGTTTAGGTATGGGCCTTGAATTCCTGATCTTTCCAAAACTTTTATCATGAATGGGTGTTGGATCTTGTCAAATGCTTTTTCTGCATCTAACGAGATGATCATGTGGTTTTTGTCTTTGAGTTTGTTTATATAATGGATTACATTGATGGATTTTCGTATATTAAACCATCCCTGCATCCCTGGAATAAAACCTACTTGGTCAGGATGGATGATTTCTTTAATGTGTTCTTGGATTCGGTTAGCGAGAATTTTATTAAGGATTTTTGCATCGATATTCATAAGAGAAATTGGTCTGAAGTTCTCTATCTTTGTTGGATCTTTCTGTGGTTTAGGTATCAGAGTAATAGTGGCTTCATAAAATGAGTTGGGTAGAGTACCTTCTACTTCTATCTTGTGAAATAGTTTGTGCAGAACTGGAATTAGATCTTCTTTGAAGGTCTGATAGAACTCTGCACTAAACCCATCTGGTCCTGGGCTTTTTTTGGCTGGGAGACTATTAATAACTGCTTCTATTTCTTTAGGGGATATGGGACTGTTTAGAAGGTCAACTTGATCCTGATTCAACTTTGGTACCTGGTATCTGTCCAGAAATTTGTCCATTTCGTCCAGGTTTTCCAGTTTTGTTGAGTATAAGCTTTTGTAGAAGAATCTGATGGTGTTTTGGATTTCTTCAGGATCTGTTGTTATGTCTCCCTTTTCATTTCTGATTTTGTTGATTAGGATTTTGTCCCTTTGCCCTCTAGTGAGTCTAGCTAAGGGCTTATCTATCTTGTTGATTTTCTCAAAGAACCAACTCCTCGTTTGGTTAATTCTTTGAATAGTTCTTCTTGTTTCCACTTGGTTAATTTCACCCCTGAGTTTGATTATTTCCTGCCGTCTACTCCTCTTGGGTGAATTTGCTTCCTTTTTTTCTAGAGCTTTTAGATGTGTTGTCAAGCTGCTAGTATGTGCTCTCTCCCGTTTCTTCTTGGAGGTACTCAGAGCTATGAGTTTCCCTCTTAGAAATGCTTTCATTGTGTCCCAAAGGTTTGGGTACGTTGTGGCTTCATTTTCATTAAACTCTAAAAAGTCTTTAATTTCTTTCTTTATTCCTTCCTTGACCAAGGTATCATTGAGAAGAGTGTTGTTCAGTTTCCACGTGAATGTTGGCTTTCCATTCTTAATGTTGTTATTGAAGATCAGTCTTAGGCCATGGTGGTCTGATAGGATACATGGGACAATTTCAATATTTTTGTATCTGTTGAGGCCTATTTTGTGACCAATTATATGGTCAATTTTGGAGAAGGTCCCGTGAGGTGCTGAGAAGAAGGTATATCCTTTTGTTTTGGGATTAAATATTCTGTAGATATCTGTCAGGTCCATTTGTTTCATAACTTCTGTTAGTTTCACTGTGTCCCTGTTTAGTTTCTGTTTCCACGATCTGTCCATTGATGAAAGTGGTGTGTTGAGGTCTCCCACTATTATTGTGTGAGGTGCAATGTGTGCTTTGAGCTTTACTAAAGTGTCTTTAATGAATGTGGCTGCCCTTGCATTTGGAGCGTAGATATTCAGAATTGAGAGTTCCTCTTGGAGGATTTTACCTTTGATGAGTATGAAGTGTCCCTCCTTGTCTTTTTTGATAACTTTGGGTTGGAAGTCGATTTTATCCGATATTAGAATGGCTACTCCAGCCTGTTTCTTCAGACCATTTGCTTGGAAAATTGTTTTCCAGCCTTTCACTCTGAGGTAGTGTCTGTCTTTTTCCCTGAGATGGGTTTCCTGTAAGCAGCAGAATGTTGGGTCCTGTTTGTGTAGCCAGTCTGTTAGTCTATGTCTTTTTATTGGGGAATTGAGTCCATTGATATTAAGAGATATTAAGGAAAGGTAATTGTTGCTTCCTGTTATTTTTGTTGTTAAAGTTGGCATTCTGTTCTTGTGGCTGTCTTCTTTTAGGTTTGTTGAGGGATTATCTTCTTGTTTTTTCTAGGGCGTGGTTCCCGTCCTTGTATTGGTTTTTTTCTGTTATTATCCTTTGAAGGGCTGGATTCGTGGAGAGATAATGGGTGAATTTAGTTTTGTCGTGGAATACTTTGGTTTCTCCATCTATGGTAATTGAGAGTTTGGCTGGGTATAGTAGCCTGGGCTGGCATTTGTGTTCTCTTAGTGTCTGTATAACATCTGTCCAGGCTCTTCTGGCTTTCATAGTCTCTGGTGAAAAATCTGGTGTAATTCTGATAGGCTTGCCTTTATATGTTACTTGACCTTTTTCCCTTACTGCTTTTAGTATTCTATCTTTATTTAGTGCATTTGGTGTTCTGATTATTATGTGTCGGGAGGAATTTCTTTTCTGGTCCAGTCTATTTGGAGTTCTGTAGGCTTCTTGTATGTTCATGGGCATCTCTTTCTTTAGATTTTGGAAGTTTTCTTCAATAATTTTGTTGAAGATGTTTGCTGGTCCTTTGAGTTGAAAATCTTCATTCTCATCCACTCCTATTATCCGTAGGTTTGGTCTTCTCATTGTGTCCTAGATTTCCTGGATGTTTTGAGTTAGGATCTTTTTGCATTTTCCATTTTCTTTGATTGTTGTGCCGATGTTCTCTATGGAGTCTTCTGCACCTGAGATTCTCTCTTCCATCTCTTGTATTCTGTTGCTGATGCTGGCATCTATGGTTCCAGATTTCTTTCCTAGGGTTTCTATCTCCAGCGTCGCCTCACTTTGGGTTTTCTTTATTGTGTCTACTTCCCTTTTTAGGTCTAGTATGGTTTTGTTCATTTCCATCACCTGTTTGGATGTGTTTTCCTGTTTTTCTATAAGGACTTCTACCTGTTTGGTTGTGTTTTCCTGTTTTTCTTTAAGGACTTGTAACTCTTTAGCAGTGTTCTCCTGTATTTCTTTAAGTGAGTTATTGAATTCCTTCTTTATGTCCTCTACCATCATCATGAGATATGCTTTTAAATCCAGGTCTACCTTTTCAGGTGTGTTAGGGTGTCCTGGATTGGGCGAAGTGGGCGTTCTGGGTTCTGATGATGGTGAGTGGTCCTGGCTTCTGTTTGTAGGATTCTTACGTTTACCTTTCGCCATCTGGCAATCTCTGGAGTTAGTTGTTATAGTTGTCTTTGTTAAGAGATTGTTCCTCTGTTGATTTTGTTACCCTCTATCAGCAGGCGTGGGAGACAAGCTCTCTTCTCTGAGTTTCAGTGGTCAGAGCAGTCTCTGTAGGCAAGCTCTCCTCTTTCAGGGAAGGTGTACAGTTATCTGGTGTTTGGACCTCCTCCTGGCTGAAGGTGAAGGCCCAAAACAGGATCTTTCCCAGAAGCTGTGTTGCTTTGGCCAGGAAGGTGGCCAGTTGTCTGGAGTCGAAGATGTCGCCGCCTGAGAAGCTCTGTGGCTCTTGTCCGGAAGGAGGCCGGCCGTCTGGAGCTGAGGATGGTGCTGCCTCAGAAGCTCTGTGGCTCTTGCCGGGAAGGTGGCTGGTTGTCTGGAGCTGAAGATGGCGCCGCCCAGAAGCTCTGCGACTCTCGCCCGTCCCAGAAACGGCTGGCACTCTGTATTCCACACGGTCACCCGTGCAGCCTGCCCTCCGCGGAGTCCCGGAGCCAAGAAGGCTCCCGCCGGCGCCTTTGCCACAAACCTCTCAGGCCGGGCAGACCCCCGTGCTCTCACCAGGAAGGTGGCCGGCTATCTGGAGCTGAAGATGGCGCCGCCCAGAAGCTTATTCTGATTTTGAATGGGAAGCGTCTGCCACAGGTTCATGTGTTTGAACATATGATCCCATGTGGTGGTCTGTTTTGAGAAACTGAAATTTTATAAGGTGGAACTTAGCTGGAGGAACTGGGTCATTGACATGCAGGCCTGTTAGTCCAGGCTCTCTGTAGGCCCCAGTAGTCTCTGTGGTGTGGCTGTTGAGAGGGTAGTGAGCTTTCCCATGTGCCCACTCTCTGGAGTCACTGTTGCCATGCCCTCCCACTCACAATGGACTTTGTCTCCTTAAACGTGGAGCTGGAATGAATCCTTCCACCCTTAAGTTGCTCCTTTTGTGGTGTTTGGTCACAACAGTAAGAAAGACAGCTAATGCTAGTGCCAGTAGGGAGCTCATTATAAAGAGCACATTACTTGAGGTTGGAACAGAACTTTGTCCTTACCTTTGTGGGCATCCCAGCTTCTTTTTTTCTTCGTTTTTATGTGTATGAGTGTTTTGCCCGTATGTATGGTTGTGCAGCACGTGAGTGTCTGGTGGTCATAGAGGCCAAGAAGGCATCAGATTTCCTTAAACTAGAGACAGAGATACCTGTGAGTCACCACATGGGTACTAGGAACCAAACCCATCCTCTGGAAGAGCAGCATGTGGTCTTAACTGCTGAGCTATCTCTCCAGTGTCTTGCATCTGGTTCTTAACAAATGTCCTTCCCAACTGAGCTATAACAACCATACCTAATATGGATGCAGTAGGTAGGTAATATGGATGCAGTGGTCATAGAGCAAGTGAAGAAGCACTTCAGATAAGATTATAAAACTTTTGAGTTGTGTGTGTGTGTGTAGGCCCAGCTGGCCTGGAACTACCTTTAGACCAGGCTGACCTTGAACTTAGAGACTCCCCTGACACTATTTCCCAAGTGCTGGGATTAAAGGTGTCCCAGCGCTTGCCAGTATTTAATGAGCACATGCATGTGCACTTTGGTCTTCTTGCTCTGAAGAATAAAAGTATGGCCTTCTCAAGAGGCAAAGAGTGAGGGATGCTGTTACACAGTCAAAGGAAAGCCAGGCACATAAAGGGAAAGTGGTGTTTATAAAACAGCTAGACCCTGCTATATGCTCTACCACTAAATACTACTTGATATAACAAGTGGACACCAGTAACAGTAAATACATCCTCCTAGATGAACAGCTCAAAATGAAGCCAGATTTGCAGATGTTAAGAGGAAAGGGTCTTTGTTGCCTCTTAGGCCTAAGATACAAAGAAACAGTAGGTATAGGGGGTCAAGACTTAGGAGACTTGGAATAAATTTTTTAGTTTCTATTTGGGGATATGGTGGAGAATGAATATGAATACATCTTTAGTACTTTATACCAAGTAAATTCTTTATGGTTTACTCTGTATGTGGGATGGGCTTTGTGTGAATGTCTAGGCCGAGGAATAATTTGGTCAGCCATAGGAATTACTGTATTTTAGGAACTGTTGATTGTTTCTTCTAGAAGAGGGAGCAAACGGAGCAATAAAGAGACTGAAGGAATTGCCTGTAGTTTTATAGTGACCAGATCTGATCAGGTCGCAAAATCTTCAGCTTATTAGCTTATTCATTGTGAGGGGCACAGGACTTGGGTTAATTTGATTTTAAGACAACATGCAAAGAGAAGTTGCAGGATAAGAATTAGAATAAATGTACTAAGAGAAATGTAGCAATTGGGAGACTGGGGGTAAAGGAAGTCTTTGAATAGCACCTTGAATGTCCTTGGTAGAACGAACAGACAGGTACTAACTAGTTAGTTCATGACATCTTCATGAACTGTAGAAAGATAGAATAGTGTGTCATCTTCATTTGAAATAGGTGGGAGAAATAGTCTAAATCATATTTTGTGAATTTTGGCATAGTTGAGTCGCCATCTCAGGCAAGTAATTAATTAGCCAGATACTTCATCCTACTCAAAGCATCCTTAAAAGGGTGATGAGTTTTTAGCCCTGAGCCAGCACGGCGAAGGCACTACAACATTAAGGTAATTCTCAGAATGCATCTTCTGCATTTCCAGGTGCTTTTTCTGTATTAGAACAATATTCTTTACTGGTTTCTGAAGTGTTCTAGTGGGCTCTGAGTCTTCTGTGGTTAATGCTATTTTTAGCTGTAACTCTAGAGGAGACTGCTGTGCCAAAACACTCTCCCAGATGGTTTATATTGGATGTTGGCAATTTGATAAAATGACCAGAACACATTTAAGGAGGAGAAAGTAGGGGTGTATTTCTCATATTCTTCTGTTACAAATTGCCTTTTTATGCCTCTGAGGCTGCCTGTTTACTTTTCAGCTGTGGGGCCATAGAGAGAGTCTCTATCAACTCTTTTCGGAAACACACAGACACCCCTCCGACAGAGTAAATGCCTTTAAAAGTACCAGTCACACATGAGAGAGAAATTCTTTTCCAAGACAGGTTCCAAAGCAGCACATGGGTTAATAATCATTATCTACCATATGTTTGGGATAAGACTCTTATTTATTAGATTTTCAAGGGGAAGAGCCATTTCAGTTGCAAAACAGATTCCCAGAACCCCAACAAATATGGTTTATTATGTTACCCTCTCTGTCTTTTTCCCCTGGTACCAATGTTTTTGAATGAATAGCTTCTTAGATGAGACAGAAAACATCCTGATAATTGACAGGTATTATATGAAAAGAATAGCCAACACTAGATGCCTTTTCTCATTTAAGTTGTGAAAAACAAGACTGAATCTAGTGATTTTAGCTGTTTTTATTAGACTAATCCACAAGCTACTAGTGTCTGCTTAAAAAAAAAACAAAAGCAAACAAACAAACAAAAAAAAAAAGGAAAACTCTCTCAAATGTTATTTCCAGTTGGGGAAAGGTACTATGGGCTTGCATTTAATATACATTGCCTCATATGCTCTTCACAGTAAGCATATAGGATTTGGCTAATGTTTCCATTTTATATCCTGGCAAGTGCGAGTTTAAAAGTCCGCCAGCCAGCCTCCCCAGTGGACTTGTGTTCAGGTCTTAGATAGGCTCAGAAGACCTGGTCCATTTGATCTGTATCTGGGTGTTGAGGTGGAATGACTTAGGGCTTCCACATTGGATCTTTTCCCACTTTGGATTTGTTTTCAGCCTCCTAACAATGTGCACTTTGTCCATTGGATTGATGTGCTTGTCCGTGATAGTTAGAATAGATTTCCATCTAAATGCCATTAGAATCCTCATTTGGTAGCGCCTATGCAGATACTATGTTCAGAGAGAGGAACTTGTTTAAAAAAAAAAAAAGAGGAACCACTTAAAAAAAATTCCTAAATGCAGTTTGCGTAAGACAAATTTGGGAAGAACCATAGAACTAGGTTACCTGTACTTAAATGTTCTCAGTAGGAAAGAGGACCAATTTGTTAGTGATTCCCCTTCCCACTCCCACTCCTGTTCCTGGGAAACATGTTTCCATACCGGAACTAAAAGAATCTTGACTCACTTTACAGTTAGGCTACATTTTGTACCCTGAGCCTTGTTAGCATTCTGACCTCTTAAGTGGATTATCTGTTGTAACAGTATATTTCTGGTAGGCCTTGCTTCAGTGTTTCACTGTCTGGGGCACTGGCCAGCCAGATCTGAGAATTATATTTAAATAACAGTACTTTGTGAATAGTTTCAGAAGGTATAAGGAAATCAACTGTTGCTCCATGGTATGGTTTTATAAAGGCAAATACTATTTCTGTTCCATCTGTTGGACTTTCTAACCGGTTTCCAGTGGTTTGAGCTTTACATTTTATTTTCTTGGCTTTGTTAGAACTAACAAAGATGCTTTTTGGTGACTATTTAAAGGATACATTTTATAATAGCTTTGTGTTTCCTAAGCTTTCAGATAACAATGAGGGGAGTTAAATTTTCCATTTAGCATTTGAAGAGGAGTCTTGCTGGGCACTGGAAATTAAAACATAATGTTCTGTATGCTTAATTCACTTAAGTGGGTATTATGAAGTACTTGTTACATGAATGGGAGCTTTGGACTGAATTCTTTGATTGGGAGACAGAGGCTCAAATACATGACTGACTGGTAAAGTACTACAAGCAGTAGCTTGTTCTAGACAGACAGCAGGAGGAGATGCTGCAGAACTGATGGGGACCCTCAGAAAGGATAGCTTCGAGAACACCCCACTTCAGACGTGTAAATGTTGGGCTTGGGGCCAGCAAACCAGAATCCTGTAATCCTGGTGCCTACTAAAATCTAGTCATGAACCAACTGGACAAGAAGGTTAGTTTTAAAAGCCCCTGATGAAGCCGGGCGGTGGTGGCTCACGCCTTTAATCCCAGCACTTGGGAGGCAGAGGCAGGTGGATTTCTGAGTTTGAGGCCAGCCTGATCTACAAAGTGAGTTCCAGGAAAGCCAGGGCTATACAGAGAAACCCTGTCTCGAACAAACAAACAAACAAACAAACAAACAAAAAAAAAACCAAAGCAAACAAACAAAAAAAGCCCCTGATGAATTAAATCAGAGCAGTTTGGGTTGGTTAATGTCTTCCAACATGGCTGATAAAGCAACCCATCACATATAAACAAAAAATGGTTATGTAGATTGTTATTTCAAAAGGACAAGTGCCTAACTTCTCTTTAAGGCCAGCTTTCTGAGTAGACTGTTAATAGATTTTGAAGTCACTGTTAAGGTGCATACTATTGATTAATTTCCTGCAATTTGTCTCTGGTGTAGTTACCTCACATCACTGGTAATGGTGACTTTCAGAGGACTGCTTTGTTACTGGAGCTAGCAGTTCACGTTTTGTTTTGCAGTAATTTTTTTAAATGTCATTTTGAATTTTGCACAGGTTCCTGTGTGGATGTAGATATGGAAGCAATATGGACCATGATGCAAATAGACCTGATTCCATAGGTTTTTTTTTATTTGTCTGTAGACTGCCTATATAAATTATGCAGCATAAATGCAAGCAGTATTTTGACATTAGCATTTTAAGTTTAAAGATCCCTACTATGAGTGGTGCTATGTTGAGTTGGTGGAATGCCAGGTAAAAAGTCAGTTCCAAATGTACTGTTTGTTGCTTGCCTTGAAACACCATCACCTCCTCCTGCCCCCAAATACACACACTCCTACCACCAAACCATTTAGCCTTCAGGATTAATTTCCTGCCATTTGTCTCTGGTGTTCTGCCTTATGCTTCACCCTTTTGTGGAATCTATCACGCCTCTCTTGTCTCAGCTATGCTGCAGAGAACACTGTAAACACTTCAGATGCATTTTTGTGTATGCATTTTCCCCATTTACTCTGTTGGATACTTTGTAAGGTTGAGGGCAGCACTTAAAATTTTTTTTTATTGCTTCCATTCTTATTTGTGCTTTATCTCAGAGCCTTGCACAAAATGGGCACGGGAGTTTTTGTTTAATGTTCTCTAGTGGAATTCCGAGTGATCCTCGGAAAAGAGCTTTGCCCCCATATGTGAATGGTTAGTAATGTTTGATTATCCCAAGAAGATTTATGTCCTCAAAGGGAAGATCAGTTAAGAGATGAAACTACACAGGAGAACTTCGTGATCTGGAGCAAGTGACAGAGTGTTCCGTTGTTTTGACCCCTGGGGTGGGTCCTTTAGTGAGAAGGAACTACAGAGTGAGGCTGAGCATACATTCGAGTTCTCGCCAAGCTGCTGTCCTGGATCTGTTATTTACTTGGAACTCTGTGTGTGCTTTCTTAGTAACCTTGTTCTACTGCTCTGACAAAGCAGTGAATTAGGAATTGTTTTCTCATTTTATGGAGGAAGAAATTGGGGTAGGATTTATATTTAAAGTTACCAGTGTGTTTGCTTGAGGATGGAAGTTTTCCATTGCTTCTTTGAGACATGCTTTGTCATTTGAAAGTGAGACCATCAATTTGTTTTTAATTAAAACCTTTATTTATGTGTGTGTGTGACTGTGTCAACTGAGTGCAGAAGCCTGAAAAAGCCACAAGAGGGCATCAGATCCTTTAGACCTGGAGCTGTGGCAGCTGTGAACCACCCATGGCCAGCATAGGTGCTGAACTCAGGTCCTCTAGCCATCTCCAGCTTCCTTGTTCACTTTCTTAAAAATTAATTATTTATGTTTTCATCCATTCATCCATTATTTATTTATTTTATGTGTATGGAAGCACACAAGTGCCACAGTATGCCCATAGATGTCAAGAGGCCAACTTGCAGGAGTTAATTCTCTTTCTTAATGTGTGGGCCAGTGGGATCCAGCCAGGTCTGCAGGCTTGGGTGAAAACACCCTTACTCACTAACCTATCTCCCTGGCTCTGTTTACTCCTTTTTAAACCAAGAAAGAGCTGTTGGCTCTTGTATATCCTTGGAGCCCTTCACAAAACTCTGTTTGGATTAACTGCTGACCCCATGTGATATACAGAGCATCTGGCAGCTGGGGTGGAATTCTCAGCTGTCTCTCTTTGTTTTGTCCACAGAAGGAAATGTGAGTTTTATCTTACTGCTTGGGCAATGGTACATTCCTTTTTTGGTTCATGAGACCCACCAGTCTGGATGTGGGTTCATTTCCTACCATTTTTGTTATCTTGCATTAGTTTAAAGATCAGGAATGAACATAACCTACTCTTAATGAGCATAAAATTGGGAGGCATCTCTGGTGTACCAAAATTCTATTTTGAGGTTTAGCTGACGTTGTCTAGTTCATCCTTGTATTAAGGAAATCCAGGGAGCAAACCCTAAGAAGCTAGGTCTGCAATTTTATCTTTCCCTTACTAAATCTGTTTTCTAGATCTCGGTGACATTCCTTATTCTTGCCACATCTATGGGCATGATTAAACATTGTTTGTATCTTACTCAAAATTAACTGTTTTTATTTCTTGACTAGGAGAGAGAGACAGATGTTTGAAGACATACTACACTGAGGTTGAAAACCATAGTTTTTCTGGATAGTATAGTTGAGAATACTGCCTTTTTTTTTTCAGATGTGATATATTTGTGTGTGTGCAAATGTTCATGCACACTAGTGCATATACACATACAGAAGCGATTGGCAGAAAAGTATATTGTAGTTGTAATCATATACACCTCTGATTATTTCATGCCTGGTAGTACTTATATAGTATGCTGTGTTCCCTACTTAATTTTCTTTTGTAATCCTAATAGCTTCATGAAATGACTACTCTGTATTAGAGAGGGGGAGACAGTGTCACAGCACCTGTGTCATTTGGTGGATCATGCAGCTAGTAAGGGACAGAATTAGAACCAAACCAGGTCTCTGTCAGTCCCTACAAAGTTAGCAATAAATATCTATTCTGACTTCATTGGGTGCCTGATCAGATTTTTGGAGAGTCTTCTGTGCCTTCTAGAACGTGGAGGATTAACTTAGAGGTTCTCTGAACTGCTTCATTGATGACTTTGGAGAAGGAAAGATAATTCATAACCAAGTAGATAACTGAGATCTGGCTGAGTTCAATACTCGAGCCGGTCTGCCCCCTTCTATCAGCTGCAGAGTAGGAAGAGCACAGCTTAAGTAGCTTGCTCTCACGGAGGGGAAGAGGAGAGGAGTGGAGAGTCAAGGAAGACGGATGTTACCTACCAGCTGTGAGCTTTCCTAAACGAAAATTAATAAACAACAACAACAACAAAAACCTTTGTTTTCTGCACTTTAAGCAAATATCTGATCCTGTTTAAGAAGGGAGAATAGACTGTCTCTTTACATGTTGACCTAATTATTGTAGCCGTTCCACGTAGTTATGAAACGGTTCTAAGAGAGGAGACACTGCTTTAAAAAAAGAAAGATAGATCTGATAAAGGTGGATGGAGAGGTGGTGGGAGAATGGAGGTCCTCCTGGGGATAACAGACTGCTCAGGGCAGCTGGGGGTACCCAGTGGACTCACCAAGCAGGGAAGATGGCTTGGGGAAGGTAAGCTAACCTGTATGGTTCAGGATCCACAGTCCTGGTAAAGGTGGGCAGAGAGGTTGCCAGGAGAATGGAGGTCTGCCGGGATAGCAGACTGCTCAGGGTAGCTTGGGGTGCCCCAGAGATCTAAATCCAACACTCTCCATCCAGTTTAGCTGTGTTTATTTAGCAAAAACAAACTAAAGTGAGCTGTGTACAGCAACAGAAAGAATTGGAAGATTAGAACTTGAGGAATGCTGCTCTCGTAGGGGACACTTACACACATTAAATGTATTCAAAATGGTTTGTATTTTATTTCCATTTCATCTTAAATCTCAAAATTCTTGTTTGGGAGAGAGAAGTGGATTTATTGGGCGCCATCTACTGGTTTTGTCTAATAGCCCAAAGAAGTGAAGCCTGCAAATGGCTAAGAATTTGCTTCAGTATTGGTGACGCGGAATTCGAAGCTGGAAGACAGTAGCAACTTTATTAGTAGTGGTACTGTGTGAGCTGAGTTCTGTTTACATTGAGGAGAGGGAGACTTTTAACTAGAATATCCGAGAACATGTTAAAAGAGGAAGACTGCTAAGTGGGTTTAATTGGCCATTGTCATTATCTGGCAAAATAGAAACATCAAAGAAACTGTATAATATTTTCTACCAGTGAAGTCAGTCCAAGCCTGTACTTGCAATGACCTAGTTGGTAGTAAAATCAGTGAATTCCTCAGTTGATTTCTGTTTATGTTGTTTGAGGTGCTTTTAAGTAAAGCTGAGGGCTTTGCTTGCTAGTTGGGAGTGGGCTGTACCCAAGGCTCTTGGAATGTGTCTGAGCACTTTCTCTTTAAGAGAGTTGGTACTAAGGACAGGGGAGATCCTATTATGTCTTCTTATCAGGAGTGTTTCTGAGTCTTGGTTCTTTTTAACTGTCATTTTATGGACGTGAGCTGAAATCTTTTCATCCTCATAGCATTATATTTTAGATCTTTTGATTTTTTTCATCCAGTTATCTAACCTAAGATAAATTGGGGAGAGAGATTTGCAGAGTAGAGTTAGGCATTCATTTATCCAGCCAACATTATTGAGCACTTACAATCACGCTTAGGCACTGATACTGCATTGAATAAAACAAGTATGCCCTTAACTCAGATAAATATGCTGTCTAAAATTCTGTACATCAGTATACTGTATATATGTTAAAATCATGAGTCATATCATTACAGGAGAGGTAAAGCAGGACAAGGCAGGTGAGAGGCGGGGTGGGAAAGCTCTTACTCATCCCCACACTCTTGAAGGATGGTGATCATTAGCGTGCACGATGAACATATGTGACCTTTTCCAGCGATGTGTAGACTTGCATGGGGCAGGAGATGTAGCCTTTCCATGGCCACCCTTGTTAGTGTCCGATGGACTGGGAACTGTGGTCCTGGAGAATGGATTCCTGATCCTCAAGCCATGGCACATTGCTTCATGACTGTGCCATTTCATTTACTTTGTGGTTTTGCATACATCCTTTCAAGTCCTCTGAATGGATGTATCCTTTGTCTATTCAGTTCTTGCCTGAGCTCCCCATTTAAAGATTCATGCTCTTTGCTTTCTTTAATAATCTTTCTGTTCTATAGCTGGCTTATTTATTTCCCTTTCTTTCTATCTTGCTCAGGTTATAGCTTCTGTTTTGGTTACTTTTCTGTTTGCCTGAGTGACTCCTACTCTGTCAGGAACTAACTCTTCATGTGTTTCTGATTGTCTTTGGCCAGGGGCAAGGTAGTGTGAACTTCACTAAAATATATGCAGACTTTTCTGTCCGTCCATTCTGAAGAACACATAGCATGGTTTCACCTAAGTAAGCCAATACAGGGGTTTGGCTGGGACAGTAGAGTTCTTACCCAGCCTATGCTTCAGCACTAGCCATGTCACATTTTCCCCCAAAAGGTTTTTAGACAAGGAGTTTACAGTCGTATACCCTGTAAATCACTGCCTACCATCTATTTTCTGAAACAAAATTTCATTGAAACAGGGTTATATCTTTTTAATTTTATTAATCTATTTGAGGGGAACTATGAGTCTGGAAGCTAGAGGACAGTTTGTGGGAGTAGGTTCTCTTCTTCCAACCTGTGGGTTCTGTGGATCTGGTAAAGGTCTGTGTAGAGAGGGAAAGGATTAAGGGGCAGGGTTCCCACAAGTACCAGATTTACCACATAAGCCATTTGCCAGACTATCCTTGTTTCAAAAAGAGAATTGAGTAATTGTGAGAGTAATCAGATATGTTCCCAAAAGCTGAAAGTTTTTACTATATAGCCCACAGAAAACATTTTCCTACCCCTATATTGGAGTTGAGGTCAATCATGCATGGTAAAGACTCTGTTCTGACCTTTTTCGTAGCCTTGGTCTTCTCAGAGAAAGGCTGTTCATCTTAGTATCTGGACATTAGCATTAAAACAGAAACTTGTTTTATGGTATTGTATGGTACAAAAAGAAAGGCTTGCCCCTTTCTTGAGTCCAACTTCCTTTTGCCATATATAGTTCAGACTCCAGTCTTTCTGAGTTGGTATGGATTCCACTCAAAGCCTAAGGAGAGGGGGGCGGTATTATGGTTTACAGTGCAAATCTCTGTGACAGATCCCAGCCTGCTTCTGGAGAACAGATGTCCACCCATACATACAACAGCAACTGGCTAGAGTAGTGGCAGTGGTGCCTGCTTTCCCTGCCCTCCACCCCTGCTCCCTGTATCAGACTTCACTGCTTCTGAGGACAGGCATCATTGGCTGTAGGGGAGGCCAAGAAGCAGTAAGTTGCAGGACTGGGCCACAGTTTCTAGGAGGAGAAATTGGCCCACCTGTCTATGACTGGAGACTCTGTGGCATGTTGCTTCTCACTTAGTATTTTCACGGGTGGACTGGAGCAGGTTGCACACAAAGCTTGCCAAGTAGGAATGAGCTAGAGGAATAGAGAACTGCCTCTTTTCCTTGGCACTTGGATCAGGTCTCTTTTAAAGATGGGAAGGAGGTGTGTGTTCCTGGGGGGCAGGGGTGTGTGTGCAGGCATCCACAGCCTCCCGAGTGACCTTCCTCTCTCTGTAATTTCTGTCCGGTAGTATTTCCCTCACATAAGAACTGGAATTCTTTTAAAATGTGAATCATGTTTCTGCATTACTTGCCCCTCCTCCTAGTGGTTTAACACCACACGTAAAACAAACAAATCCCCCATATAAAGCACTCCAAAGTTATGTTGCCTCCCATTGGTGTGTATTTGTGTCTCCTGACTGAACTTTGTTCCTTGTTGATGCTGAGTTTGTGCTTGCCTTCTGCTTGCCCCATTCTTTTCTCTGACCTGATGCCATCAAGAATCAGTATAAATGTAACTTTTCAGAGGAAAGTTTTCTTACCATTCTTAGCACACTTTGTATGAAAGTGTTTCTCCCCCCTGCTTCGTGCACACTTCAGCCTACTTTTTTTAAGTTAATCTTTTCCCCCCACAAGGGGATTTTCCCTTTAAGGTTACATTTTATGATCTGATTTCGTTTGACTGCCTCAAGCTCCTTCTACACAGACTGTTAGAGTCAGCATTCCATACTTGAGCGTCCTGCGTGGTAGCAAATACCCTGCCCCTGAGGAGTGGAGGCTTTGTGTGTGAGCACACATGCATTCCCTCCCTCTCTCCTGTAATTTGGGTCCCATAATTAAATTTTGTGGTATTATTTTTTGGGATAACTTTCAATATAAGGAATAGCTCATGTAGATGGAAAGTTTATTTATTTCAGGTTTGCTGTTGTTACATGGCATGGTGAAAGTTCTGTCATAGCTAGTGTTTACAGCTTCTCAGATTTTACAGCTGTTTCCTGTACAACTGGATTTAGTCTGTAATTTCTTTCATCTCCTCCCTTACCACCTTTGACAATTCATTGTTTGAGAAGAAATTTTAAGTCGAGCAACAGAATTTGTGTCTTTGGGCCCCTTAGTGACCTGTTTGAGATAACTCTGTGGGAAGCCTTTCTATCTATTTTGCTCAGTCATGTCAAGATCTCTCTTAATTCCTGACCCTGATCCTGTTTTTCCTGCAGTGCCTCTTATTCAGCTGTAGGTACGTACAGCTTTATGGATCTTCTCCCTGAAGGAAGGGACTGTGAGCCCGAAAGGAGCAAGAATTGTCTTGTCTCTATAGCCTCAGGTTCACTCACCCACATGCTCTCCCATGTCTGTTGTGAGAAGAAAGGATAAGACTTATCCACTTATGTGCAGCATGTTAAGGTTCCTTTTTAAAATATGAAATATTTCGGGTTCGGCTTAACAACCATTGAGGGCTATAGGCTAACCACGTTAAAGAGTTGTTGAGTGCAAATGCAAACTAGTGCTTCCTGTTACTAAGCTGTGTTGTGATGTCATCTTCTGGGCTTGTGTGTCTGCCTTAAATGATCTGCCTTGAGCCTGGGGCATCATGGGCCATAGTCTTGTGTATGTATAATGTATAAATGTATAGACTCAGTCTTCAGTAATTAAGTACTATTTAAGAAGAACGAATGAGGATTGTGGTAATAGAGGGTAGACAAAATGGCCCTATCACCTAGCCTGATGACCTGAGTTTGATTCCACAACCCCACATGGTAGACTGCACGTGATCTTAGCTAAAAGGCTGAGAAGCGATGACACATGGTAGACTGAAGGAGAGACTCTCTCCACATCCACCATAGTGAGTGTATGTTCCTTGCCCCTGTATAGCACAGTAATAACTAATATAGTAGAAAATCACTAAGATTGTAGTAATGAGAACAGAATGAAAGGGAAAGTAATGAACACATTTGTGTCAGATAAACTTCTACTAGTTACCTTATTAGGTAGACCTAGACTGAGAACTTGTACTAGCAGCAAATAATTGAAATAAAGTAAGATACATGGAAGGAAATGTTTTGGTAACAGATTTTTTTTTTTAAAATCTTTTATTTGTTCTTGTGTGTGGGTATATATGCATGAGAGTCCAGCTGTCCTGCAAGTCAGCAATGGCAGATCGCCCAGGATTTGCAATTACAGGCGGTTGCAAGCTGCTGGACAGGGTTGCTGGGAACTGAACTTGAGTCATTGGCAGAGCAGTATGTGCTTACATAGTCATCAGCTTCACTGAGTAAAGGGGTGTGCCACACACAGTTAAGACTCTTACCTTTATATAAACTAGCTTTAACTAATTAGTAAGACTAACAGTTATATCTTGTCCAGATTATGTTGTCTTCAAAAGACTTTTATTTTTCCCAACCACTAGTATCATTAATAACAGACTGTTAAAGAGAAATAGGAAATATTTTAAGTGAACCTCTCTGTTCATTTTTAACATCTCTTTTGGTGTTTACTAATGGTTTGCTATTTCATTTATGTAATTTTTTTCTATTGATAATTAATACACATTTACACACACCACTTTTTTTTCATCTGTGTTTTTGGCCTTTACTTCAGGATTAAAATAAAGGTTTGGGAATTGTGCTTGAATTTGAATTGTGACCCATTCTAATTTTTTTCTCAGACAAGACATTGAAATAAGCATTCTGTGGGCCTTAGGACTGGAGGGATGATTCAGTGGTTAAGAGTGCTTTACTGCTCTTGCACAAGACTTAGGTTTGGTTTGTAGCACCACTTGATGGCTCATAGCCACCTGTAACTCCAGTTTCAGGGGATCTGAAGCCCTTTCTGACTTCTTCAGACTCCTACATACATATAGTGCACATACATACACTTAGACACACACATAAAATAAATAAGTAAATACTTTTCTCATCGCTAAACTAGGAATAAGAATACCCAGTAGTATCACATTGCATATAGTTCAGTTCCAAACTGCAGCAGGCACTCAGAAAGTGACAGCAGTAGGTGCTTGCTCATCTTCCACACACTCAAATGATATTAACTGTTTAAGAAACAAATTTGGTGCCCAAGATGCTGTGCTGTATTATTTACTTATCTATATACCCTCGTAAGGGACAGTTGTGTGAAAGCAAGGACAACCTGCATGGTCTTGAGTTCAGGGCCCAGTTTACAGAGGTAGCAGTTAGTGATGGAGATCTAGCTGTATACATCTACATTGGCAGACATTCTACGTCCTCCATCCTTTATTTCTTTAGAGTCTTTTGATTTTGAGCATTACAATATTTTTAATCTTTTTATATAGAAATAATTTTTAAAGTGATTAAATTAATACTAATAAAAACTCCCAAACCAGTGTGATGGGTTTACTTAGGATGGTATTATTATTTCTAAAATATTGTTTATAACTTATTGTTTTTTGAAATAGTCCCAAATTTGTCTAGAAGGAGCCACTATGGCCTGGTCTTTGTGTACTTAACACAGGCTTTTCTAACATTCTGACTCCTCTCCGTCTCGGTCCATATTTTCTTTTTTTTTTTTTTTTTTTATGATTTCTTTTTTTTTTCCATTTTTTATTAGGTATTTAGCTCATTTACATTTCCAATGCTATACCAAAAGTCCCCCATACCCACCCACCCCCACTCCCCTACCCGCCCACTCCCCCTTTTTGGCCCTGGCGTTCCCCTGTTCTGGGGCATATAAAGTTTGCGTGTCCAATGGGCCTCTCTTTCCAGTGATGGCCTATCAAGAGAGAGTTCTAGGTTCATCTAACGGACACTGACCCAGGCCTGGCACCACCCATTGTGAGAAGCCTTTGTTTCTTTAACTGAAGAATGGTACTACTAATGACTACGGTCTGCTCTGGCTTCACTACTGTCACAGGGTATTTCTGTGTTGTGAAAGCTTTTAGTGACATTGAACACTTGATTGAGTTGAGTTTATAAGGAAAAAGGCTTTGCATTGTTGCCTTTGGGGAAGCTGTATGAGGCCATCAAGTTTTGCTTGCTTTAGGAAATGATTTGCAAAATGATAACGAGTGTGTGTTTAAAGCAGAGGAGCAAACATGGTTGTGTCCTCGAGTTGTATAGACAAGGTAGATCTGTCTCTTCCCTTCTCTTCCATCACACGGAAAGACAAGACTTTGGAGCAGTGCTCAGGTTAATTTACTATTACCAACTTCCTCGGTTTCACTTTCCCTTGTACTGTGGTGGGCTTAAACCTTATTTTGGGAAATCGATTTTTTAAAATTGATATATTTAAAGTTTTATTTTAAAAGTATGTGTCCGTGTGTCTGTGTGTCTGTGGGTTTGGTCATGTGAGTGCAGGTGCCTGCAGAGGGCAGAGGTCTAAGATTACCCTGGGGCTGCAGTTAGGGATTGCTGTGAGCTGCCTGATGTGAGTGCTGGGAATGGAACTGAGGTCCTCCTGCCAGAGCAGCACATGCTCTTCACCTCTCAGCCATCTCTGTTGCCCCCCCCCCCCCTGTACTCTTCCAAAACATTTAAAGATATGTTGTAGTCATTATGTTATTTTATCTTTAATATTTCATTATGTATTCGCTGAAGGCAAGGAACAAGGATACTGTCATATGATCAAAGCATAATTAGAAAAACCCAGGAATTTGAACATTGATACAAAATTAACTATGTAAATCTTATTCAAGTTTTGCTCGTTGTCCTAATAATGTAATAACAATTATAAAACAACATTCAGACCAGGATCATGCATTGTATATAGCTGGGAAGTCTTTTAAAAATATATTTATTAATTATTTGAGGATTTCATACAACATATTTTGATCATACTTATTCTTCTTCCCAGCTCCTCCCAGATTCACCCCCACCCCCTATCCATTCAACTTGTTCTCACTCTTTTTTTTCTCTCTCTTTTTTTAATTAAAATTTTTTTTCCTGGGCAGTGGTGGCATGTGCCTTTAATTTCAGCACTTGAGAGGCAAAGGCAGGTGGAGCTCTGAGTTCAAGACCAGTCTGATCTACAGTATGAGTTATAGGATAGCCGGGGCTACACAGAGAAACCCTGTCTCAATATTTTTTCCCATAACATATATTTTGATGGCGTTTTTCTGTTCCCTAGATCCTTCCCACCTCCTTACCCACTCAACTTTATGTTCTGTCTCTCAACCACCACCAAAAAAATACAAGAAAACAAAACAACAAGAAAAAAAAATCCAAGAAATAAGACCCTCACAAAAATGAAAATAAAAACAAACAAGCAAAAAAAAAATCAATAAGACAAAAAAATGTTAAAAGAGTCCACAAAAATACCACTGAGTTCATTTTCTGTTGACCAACTACTCCTAGTCAACCCTTAAGCGTGGTTGATATACCCAATGAGAATGTGTTGGAAAAAACCTGATTGTTCTCTTTGCCAGTGGGTATCCGTTGCAGACAGCTTCTTGATTAGGGTTGGGACCCAAAGTCCACTTCTACCTTTCAGTACTGGCATCTTGTCCATCTTGAACCTGTGTAGACCATTTGTGTGCTGCCAGTCTTCATGAGCTCATACGTGCATCAGTCCTCCTGTGTCTGGAACATGCTGTTTCCTTGGAGTCATCTGTCAACTCTTAGAATCTGTCTGCCTTCTCTTCCACTTCGATCCTTGAGGCTTGAGGGGAGAGGTTTGATGAAGACATCATGTTGAGGACTGAGTGTCACTCTTTGCTCACTGTCCAGTTGTAGGTCTGTGGAAATTCCCATCTACTGCAAGGAAGAGCCTCCCTGATGTGGCTTGAACAAAGCACTGATCTGTGGGTACAGCAGCATGTCATCAGGAGTCATTTTACTGCTGTGTTCCTTAGCAGAAAAATAGTAGTAGGTTTTTCTTAAGATTTTTGCAAGGCTTGGGGAGATGAGAGAAGAATAATGAAAGCAAATAGTGTGCTGAAATGTGATAATGAATCCTGTTAACCTTGCATGCCAATTAAAAAAGGGAAACTGCCACAACAGACTCCATGTTGTCAAAAAGTGGAAAGATGACCTAGCGAGATGGCTCGATGAATAAAGTGTGCCATCTGAGTGGAAGGCTGGGATTTGAATCCCTAGAACCCAGACGAAAGCTGAACCCAGAACCCAGCCTGCCTGTAGTCCTAGTATTTATAGCCAGGGATAGCGGCTTCCTGATGCATGATGGCTAGCTAGACTAGCCAAATGGATGAGGTCTGGGTTCAGTGATAGACCCTGCCTCAGTGAATATCGTTGCTTCTACATGCATGGACCCACACACATAAAAGCGTACATCTTGGCATGTATGCCCATTTTTAAATGCCCCCAAATTCAGAAATAAGACAAGCTCATTAAAAGTGCCTTTTTATTCTCTAGGAAGAACTGTTCTCAAGTTCTGGTGGCTTTTCCCAATATGTACTAGGTACTTTATAATACAACTGTATTATAGATGAAAATTATATCACTGAATAAAAGGATTTGATAGAGTTTACAGTATTACAATATTGATTTCATAATTGTCTCATAAGTACTTTAGACTAGAATTTTTGGAACTTGAATTTATTTTGGGGATTTAGAATATTTGCAGAGAAGCGATTAGACTTGTTAAACATCCCATATGTAAAAGTTTGAAACCAGAAATGTTCCCACATCCAAAGCTTTTTGGTCTTTTGTTGTTGTTGTTGTTTGTTTGCTTGTTTGTTTTTTGAGACAGGGTTTCTCTGTGTGACCCTGGCTGTCCTGGAACTCAATTTATAGACCAGGCTGGCCTCAAACTCAACAGAGAGCCTTCTGCCTCTGCTTTCTGAACGTGAGGATTAAAGGTATGCACCACCACCATATTCCAAAACATTTTTATTAAAATAAAAGTATTAGTTACTTTTCCTCCATCAAGGTCAGACTTTCTGAGCCTCCTTAGACAAACACCACCAACAACTGGAAGCCAAGTATTTAGTATCTGAGACTTTGGAGGGCATATCATTCACACCACCACAGGGACAGACTGGTGAACCAAAAAGTTACCCTACAGGTGGAACAACAATATGAACTACCCAGTACCCCCCAGAGCTCATGTCCCTAGCTGCATATGTATCAGAAGATGGCCTAGTCGGCCATCATTGGAAAGAGAGGCCCATTGGTCTTGCAATCTTTATATGCTCCAGTACAGGGGAACGCCAGGGCCAAGAAGTGGGAGTGGGTGGGTAGAGGAGTTGGGGGGTATGGGGGACTTTGGGATAGCATTGGAAATGTAAATTAAGAAAATATGTAATTTTAAAAAATGTTTAAAAAAGTTTTCTCTGTTTTTGGAGCCTTTCAGATTTCTTGACTAGGCAAGCTCCATGTATAATGTTGGTGCTGTTGGAATGACGGCCGATGCAGTTGCTGCAAGTGCTTTTTTTTCATTTCTTTTTTAATCAGTCATTGGATTCCTTCAGTAATCTCATGAGCTAAGCAGCATTACTGTCCTTCTTTACAGCGCAGGGTATGTAAGTAACATACTGCCAAGTTGAAACAGGTAAAAGGGCAGCGCCTTAGCTGGGCCTGCTGTGGAAATTATTCACCTTCCTGCCTTTTGCTGACCAGGTGGAAGGACTTGTTGCTTCTAAAGGGGAATAAAAAGCTCTCATAATGGTTACTGTCAACCATTGTCAACTTGATAGAATTTAGAATCACTTGGGATATGAGCCTCTTTTACCTATGGAGATTATCTTGATTATATGAATTAAGCTGGCGAGACCAGCCCACTGTGGGTGGCACGGTTCCCTGACTTAAAGGGAGAAAGTGAACTGAGCAGTAGTAGTTTGTAAACATTTGTAAACATTTGTTTGCTTTTTGTTTGATGGAATGTAACCTGCTGCTTCACGCTCCTGCCTCTGTGACTTCTCTCCCATGATGTATTGTAACCTGGAACTGAGCTAAAGAAATAGCCCTTTCTCCCTTAAGTTACTTTAATCAGAATTATTTTATCACAACAGGAAAAGACAGCCCTTGTTTTGTAGCATTTGGCAATTTTAGTAACATAATTTTGCCTTTAAGGGTTGATTTTAAGCTTTCCCTCCCTTTTTACTGAGGCTGAATTGGCAAGCAATGAATCCTGGGAAAAAATGTTAGTAGCACACTATTATGTAAATGTTCTTCCATATGCAGACCATAATGTAAATCTCAAGATATTATAGTATGATGTAGCCTTAATAATACAGGGCTTTTAGGTATTATATATGCTTTTAATTAATCTATTTTAGTTATTTGTAAGTTTAATTTCTAATAATAATTGTGCTCTGCAGTTGGCTTATAGAATTCCCAGAAATTTAACAGCTGACTCTCATGAGTTGGCCCAAGCTATTGCCATAGTCATCTTACTGCTGACCAAACTTACCTTCTGATATGTGTGGCCAACATTATATAAGACATCAGTGATTTCTCTCTTTTACCATTTCTTCCCCCCAAATTTCCTTCTTCATTTTCCTGTATCTCTATTTACCCTGTTTCCCACATACTGTCTCTTCAGTCCACTTCTACAGTATAATTAATTCACTTCTGAAATGCATAGCTCTTTTCCATTCTATTACTTCCTTCCCCCAAGTTATTCCTGCTTATTGAAGAAAGGTCCTAGGTGACTAGTATTTTGTGGAATAGAGTCTTTGCCAAGGTCTTGTAGAGAGGCAATCTTTGGTATGGAAAAAGAACACATATTCTTGGAGTTCTGGTGGAGAGTCAGAGTTAAAACAGTTTTTATCTAAATCATAAGGTAATTCTTGCATTGCTACTACTACAGTAACTTCTGTATAAGTAAGTAAAAGATGTGGGCAACTGAGACGTCCCACCATTTATAATTCTTTAGTTTTTTTTAAATCCTTATATTAAAAACCCATTTTTATGGATAATTAAGCAGTTTTTTTAATCACTATACATTTTTATTTGGGAGATCATCTATGCTTATAAGATAATGCCTAATATAGACTACCTTTCTCATTAGTTATTGTGAAATTATGGCCCTAAAAATGATCAAACTCAAGTATACACTTCTCATTAATGAAGAGAGGGAAATTTTTGTCTTTGTAAGGGCTGCACTGTTTCTTAGGCTTATGTTGCTGGAGATTGATGGCATAGGTGCAGTCTTTTCTTGTTGTTGGGTCTGACTAAAATAGTAATTGAGAATATCTTGACCATTATTTTTGTTATTCAGCTCATCTGTGTAGTTAGCAGTGTGGCAGACTTGTTAGCTGTTCAACCAGACTCGTCAACCTGTGTATTCTGAGAGTTGGGCCTAGTTTTGAACAACAGAGTGATCGATCAGAGCTTCTCTCACAGAGAGTAGAGATCAAGTAACCAGTCACCTGGATAAAAGTTCTGACGGAGATCTGAGACTCTTCTCCTACATACAACCAAGCCCGCGTGCTTGATCTTTCAGAGTCATCTCCAGTAACACTAGGTAACTCGTGAACTTCCATAAAATAGGAGTTCTATGCACCTGGGAAATGTGGAGTGTGTTTGCTCTCTGTTACTATTAGAGGGAATCAACTACATTTAGTTCCAAGTGCCTTTGGAACTCAGCCTTTGAATTGCCTTGAGGTTAGTAAAGCTTTGTTCTCTTCTCTTGGGTATAGGTTAAAAGTATGAAAACAATTCAGAATTTAGTAATTTTGTATTAATGCTTTGTTAAAAGGATGTCAGTTGCTTTTGTCAGCCACCTCTTGCCCTCATTGAAAGGAAGCCCCAAATTAACTAGTAAGGGCACAGACAGAACCTCAGCAAGAAGACCCTCCTCATGTGAGAGAAGTTCTGGGGTCTGAAAAGAAGGATTCTGTCTTAGAGTGCCAGTTTAGAAATCTAAGTTAGAAATTTCAGTTAGAAATGCGAGTGGACTTCCTCTCGTGTGAAGGTGTAGGCAAGCGTGTAAGTGTGGATGAATGGGCACAGCTGTGGCATGGAGTTACGTAACAAAGCAAGCTAGAGGCAGAGGGTGTGGGCCATAGGTCTTAGTTTCCAGCACATGAAGGAAAAGATGAAACTTCTCTGGTTTTATTTGTAGAACATGAGGGGTCTTCAGTACCTACAGAGAATGGACTGTTCTCATTGTGCCTCAGACATTCAAGCTGATTGGCTCATACTAAAGGATGACATTTCTCTGGTTTAAGCCTTTTAAAATCATTTCCAGAGAACGGCGTGTATGTAAGGCCAAACTACAATTTGGAGTAGTGATCAAAACTAATGATAATTCATTTCTGACCATAATAGCTCTGTGTTATGGTGCTTTGGAGTGTTCCAGTTATAGCCAAATAAGTTATGGCTTATTTGGGGTTATGGTTCATTCTGACTTATGTGTCGAATTCGGTGGACTTGAGCACTGGGTATAAAATAAAAACAACATTTATGCTCCAGGAAACACTTTGAACTCAGTCTATAAAGTCAACATGCTCTTAACATTTATTAAACTTAACCTTAGGTTTGATGATATAATTTTAAGTTTTCAGCATATATCAAAATGCTGCCTTCTCTACTGATTCTGGGTTTAGTAATGTGGCCACAGGGTGGCATGATTCCCTTACATACCTTGTTGTTGATTAAAATGAAAAAGATGAAGACATACAAATTAAATGATAATTCTTTCCCCAATTTTATGTTAAAATGTCCAGGTTTTTTTTTCCTAAATTGATGTTTCTGTACTTCATTATTAAGATTTGAAGAATATTAAATCTCAGTACCCTAAGCTTTGATGTGTTAAAGGTTTTTTCCCTGTTCTTGTTAGCTTATGGTTATAGCACAAATTATGTTTATATTTGAGAAGAATGCTAATTAGGGCTGCATGTCACAGTGTATATTTAACTACAAGCTTTAGCTTTTTTTTTTAAAGCCAACTTATAAAAACTGATAGAGTATTTGAAACTGGCAGACAAAGATGTTTGTCATCCTCAATAGTTGTGAAGTTGTTTGCATAGTTACTGGCATGACACTTACCTCGTTTTAAAGGCTTCCTGGAAGGCTGAGTGAAGGAGGAGAACAGGGATGTCAGATGATCGAGAGGCACAGGCTATTCAAAGTGACCTTTTATTTAAATAGATGGGAAGTCCACTCTGCTCATGAGTTTCATATAGCAACTCTAAAGGCAGAAGGGTTGTTTCCATTTATACAAGTCCAGGAAAGTTAAGTTTGATGGATCTAAGTCAATCTTTGTAGGTGGAGTTTGAATGCACACGTTACCATTTCAAAGCAGATCTATATACCCTCACCTTTGTTGGGAAATGGATAGACTTAGTAGTAATTTATGAGATGTAAAATTTAGCAGGCTCCCAATAGGAACCTTACTAATACAGACTTGTGGACTCTTTTCCAGGGCGATTGTGTTGTTACAGTATTGCTTGCTGAAGAGGACAAAGTTGAAGATGATGCTATTTTTTACTTGATATTTTCTGGCTCTACCCTCTATCACTGCACAAGTACCCGGAAAGTCAGTTCTGATACGTTGGAGACAATTGCTCCTGGTAAGTATCTAAATGGTGTCTTTTCTAGCCTTCATCAATTATTTGTAATTTTGCTCTTTATTTTGAGACCAAGTTTGGTAGCAAACAGCTAAACCTGGGCGTGAAACTCTGTTTCTTACCTCAGCCTCCTGAGTGCTGGGATTGCTGGCCTATATAATATACTGGGCTTCTTTATTCTTGGTGGGGACGGGGACACACGCACACATATTTGGTTAGTATAGAGTAATAGAAGGAGCAAAGCAGAGTGCTCACCTAACAGCTGTTGTTAGATCTTTAAGTATATTGCTAGTGCTTTTGTTTGCTCCACACACGTATGAACCTACCTAGAAGTAAAGTGACATTACAAATTGAAGGGTATCAGTATTAGGATCAGCAAAAAAAAAAAAAAAAAAAAAAAGGAACAAACCCACTAATTTGTTAGAGCTTGAGAAAACTGAGAGCTACATGGGAGGTATACATTCTCATGTGATTATCATGATGATGCTTCAGAATTTATTTTATTGTGAGTTTCACAGTGACAAAACCAAAACAGAAAACCTAATTAATAATACATACCTCATGTCTGGGGTGCACAGTGTCTTTGTTAATCCTGAGATTTGAAAGAGAAAGACTAATTCTACCATTATTCTTTAAGGAGAAATAATGAAGCTATCAACATTATATAGAGTATTCCTCCAAATTTTGAAGCAAGCTTTATTAAATATTAAATACTGACTTGGTGAATTCTGGCCGGGTCCACTCCCTGGAATTCCTAGCTGAGAGGCCCACGACACTTGTTGTATGTCTTTTTATGGACAAAACCATTCAACCACTGTATTTTCCCATGGCTTCATTGTTATTTTCTAAGAACTGCAGCTCCCAGAATACAGAAGTTACCTCCCTTGCGTAGGTGGGGTTTATGGGTTAATTTTGGGTCTTACATATTTTACATAAAGGCAATGCCTTGGACTTACAAGCCATAGAACACTATGGAGTGCTGGGCTACTTACCACTGCATTTATAAATGTAAACACGATTTAAGAAATCAATTACTAGTCATCGGGGCACTGCTATCAACTTCCTGTTGGGAAGGGAGAAGGGTTCTCTAACTAGGAGTCAGTCCCTGGGTAGACTCCTGCCAGGAAGTGAAATGAGATTAGTCGTATGGATTCATTTCTTCTTAATTAGAATTTGTGATTAAAATTAACCCCCATTGTGTGTGTGTTTCCCAGGAGCGCCCTAGCCACACCCTCTATGGGTGTCTATTTGTGTTTCTTGATCCTGAATACTGCTGCCCTAGTGTTCTAATCTGACCAGAGTCAGCATTGCACTCTGATACTATTTTTGTCATTCTTGACTCATCCATTCACTTGTAGCTCAGAATACTCAATTTTTATTCTCTTTTATCAGCTTTTCCCTTACTGAGGTCTTCTATTCTCTATTGTTCTTACTGATTCAAATTTTCTCTCCTCAATAGCCTCATTATTCCTCCACTCGCCTAATTTCATTGATTTTTGATAGGAAGTGCCCAGTTATGTCAGAGTTCAGAAAGACTCTCGTGTACCCACTGGAGGGTAGGGGTAATTGTGGCATCACTTCAGCATGCGGATCTCTGTTGTACTCTGGATGGTGTGTGAGAAACTGGTAGAGTCTCCCAGCTGCATCCCCCTGCTTTGGTCATCATGTTTGAGACTTTTTGTTTACTTGCCTCTTTCAGCTACTGTCATTGGATTCTTGTAACATTTTGTAATTGAGGAGTGGAGATGGATATTGAAGGCTGTGGGTCGGGTACAGAACCCACACAACTTTTAACACCTCATTCATATCATGGGATTAACTTTATAACCCAGGATCAAACTGGCTTCGGTCCGCTCTTGCGGTCATCTTAGACTTGTGTTTTTCCTTCCCTTAGGAACTTCCTCAGCATGCTTTTTCTAAAAGCACTCCAGTGTATCTGCACACCGGCCTACTTCCTGGACATGCTCGAACACTTTTCTATGCAGTTAGCTTCCCATTCACTGCATGTTTAGCCCATCGCCCTTTTATTTCAGCTAAAGTGTTAGCTTCATAAGGGCACGGGTTTGTTTTGCATGCCCGTGTATGTTAATTCAGCTTTTCTAGGAATCCCTGCTGCTTGGTGGACATTGTTTCACCTGAGCAGACATTCTAGAAAGGTGCCTGTCTTACCCTCCCTTCCTCTTCCCTCTTTGGGGAACTACAAAAGGAGTTTAATTTCTTGAGTTGAATTCTTAGCCTGTCACCAAGTCTGTGTCTCTTCCCGGGGGTGACTTTGATGGTTTCCGTGAGTCAGTGATAGTGATAGCCTCCGACTTCCTGTCTGTTGAGGGCCCTTGTCGGCCAATCAGAATTCTTGATAGAAGTCTGTACAGTGCTTTGGCATTGCAGTTACTGGATAAATAGTCACTGGTTTTTTTGTTTTGTTTTTTTTTTTTTCTTTTTTTTGGTAGCAGGTGTTCCTGATAGGGCTGTCTCTGTGCCCTTTCTGCTTATTCTAGGGTGAGCCCTGCCATTTCCAGTCATCTGAGTTCTAAGAAGAAAAAGCTTTGTGCCTTGTTCTCCCCTTTAATGTCATGCTTTATTCAGATAGCTGGCTTTGGTTTTTCTTTGAGTTCTCTGTATGATTCATTGTCTGTGTTTTGCTACATTTAGTTCTTACTAAAACCAGATGATTGATTGACCTTCAGAAAGCAGCTACATTTTCATGCTAGTCTGTCACCTTTTATCAAATATTTTCTGTAAATAGGTTGGAACAATGAGACATTTCTAAATTATAGGAAAAATTCTTCCATCATGTAAAACAGTTATAAGCGTCCTCCTCTTCTAATGTTCGTCTTTTGTGGGAAAAGGTATTTTGAGAGGATCTCGTTGTCACCACCCTGTCCCACCTTTGAGCACTGAGATTACATGGGTGAGCCACCAGGACTGACTTATTTTCTCCTTTGTGTGTGTGTTTCTGATAAGAATCTTACAGTAAAAGGAGATTATAAAGCAGGACGATTAGGCGGCTAAGACCGTCCTCCGCCACTTAACAAGTTTGAGAATGATCCAGGCTATATGAAATCCTGATTCAAAAGGAAAAGGGAAACTATAAAGAAGTTATAAAGGCTTTTAAAGCAGTTTTTATTGCTTTCCTTTCTTCTATTGAAGTCTGGAGATATAATATAGTTCATCTTGAGATAAATAGCATAGAGACTCGTCTACTTTTTATGTTTTTGGATATTTGAATGCCTTATAAAGCGCATACTATGTATGGTATATAGTGACATTTAATGAAAATATTTCAAAGACTTTGAAACAATTTCTTATTCTTAAAATTAAACTCATCTTTACAGTAATTAACATTAGAGACTGGCCGCAATTCATAATAAAATGCTCCATTCAAAATAACTTTGAGGCTAGAGGGAGTCAGAAGGTAAAAATGCTTGTTATACAAGTCTGACTACCTGAGTTTGCTCTCTGGAATCCAGGATGGGAAGAGAGACTTGGCTTCCATACGCAGCCTTCTGACCTTCCTCAGCATCCCTGCTTTCTCCTCCTCCAGTAATAGAAAGTGAACAAAATTTAGAGACTTTCAAATGGCTGCTTGAAGAATATCATTTCAGTTTTATTGAGCCATCTATCTTAAAGGTATCTTAGGATGTGTAACAAAGTTTGGGGGTTCACTTTTACTAGGCAGTTTAGACAACGCAAATTATGATTTTATCATTTACAAATGGAATAGGGATTAGTATGTTCAGTACACTGTGTTGTGAAAGGCTTTGGTATAGGCTATTTCTAAAATCAAATCATTTTAGTTTATCTATTAATATATTTCTAGAATCAAAACAAAGGCTTCTGTTTGGTAGTAAAATTACAAATTTTCACTGATGTCCAATTAGACTCAACACTTACACACTTTTCTCTTGTTTCGTATTTATCCAGGATAGCTGGCCATGTAAGGATAGCTGGCCATGTAAGGTAGTTTCATTGTGAAGTGAAAAGAAAAAAAAAAATCTATTATATTTACAGGTACCTTTTAGCTAATGAAAACTTAGAGCTTAAATCTTACAAAGTAGTCCTATGTTTATAGCACCATGTAATTTTTATTTCTTGTGAGCCAAGACACTCTTTAGGAGCAAGGGTTGGTTATCAAATCAAGAAGTATTTTGAAATAAAAAGCTACGAGCTTTTAATTTGCACAGTCAAGAATTCTTATAATTTCCCTTAAGTTATCAGTTACTATTTCAAACTGAACACTTTATAATAGTCTATGTAATCCAAGTATAAGATAATATCTTTTTTTTTCTTTCCATTTTTTATTAGGTATTTAGCTCATTTACATTTCCAATGCTATACCAAAAGTCCCCCATACCCACCCACCCCCACTCCCCTACCCGCCCACTCCCCCTTTTTGGCCCTGGCGTTCCTCTCTTTCCAGTGATGGCCGACTAGGCCAATAAGATAATATCTTGACAGCTTTGAGTTTGTCTATTGAGTTTGTTTTAAAAAAATCAAATAATGGAAAAATTTTAAAAAATAAAAATTTGGGAAAAAAAATCAAATAATGCAGTTCATATAAGGGCTGCCCTGGAAAAGCAAACCAGGAAGTAGTTGAAGAGAGGAAAAAGTGCCCACCTGTGTGGCTAGCAGTGATGATGCTGTGTTAGATATCATTTCTACATCTTGTACCCGTGAGCACTGCACCGTAATCCTAGGGTGTTACAGCGTGACTGATAGATAATAAATCAGTGTAAATTGGATCTTGGTGTGTGTGGGGCGGGGGGGGGGGTTCTTATTCTTCGCATACAAAGTATACACACACGTAAACAAACCTAAGGCATATCAATGAGACTCAAGATTCTACTAGGTAGAGGTTGAATAGGGAAAAGCTAAAAATGGTTTCTAGGAGTAATGAAAATAGGAAAAAGGGTTGGAAAGCACTGCTTTCAAGGTTTAGGCTAGAATACAGAAATCACGCTGTAGAGTTCAATAGCCTGCCCTTTTTCACAGTACACATGATGGGGTTCTAAGTTTGCTGTTGTATTTTTCTTTGTTTTTGTGTTTTGTCCCTCACTGTTATTCCCCTGCATGTAGAGACATTCTATAAATGCATCAAATTCGTTTGCCCGCCCTTAGTCTGCAGGATCTAGCAGTGTGGTCTTGTCTGTTTATTTGATCCTCTCTGGAGGGGGTGGAGAGCAGTCTGCAAACTGAGCATTTCACTTTTACTGTTCCAGAGGAAGAAAACCACATCAGGTTCTTAAACACGTCTATGATAAACTGAGTAGTAAATCTAGTTTATATCCCATTGCTGACTAATAGAGTCTCCTCTTTCTGTGTGGGATTGGCCTGGGCTGGTCCAGTAAGCGCTTTTAGGGTACTTTTTTAGATCGATGATAAAAACAAAGGCCGGATTGTTTTAGTCTCCGAAGAAGAGATGGCCCAGGGTGGGATGTGTTCCACTTTTAGCTTAACAGGAAATGAAGTAATTTTTGGGTCATAGTTCAGTACTTTTGTTTATTTGTAGCAGTTTTGCGTTTCCATGGGTGCAGATGCTTTAGACAGTGATAAAATGCTTGCAGGGAAAGAAGCCTGCAGGGAGGCTCTCCCAACCTCAGGCACACGTACTTTTGACCCACAGGGCCTAGGATTTACTGAGTTTAAGAAGACTGTTAACCTTAGATAACTTGCTTCTTACCTGGGTGCTTCTGGGTGCTTTTTGTTTAAGTCTTTTCTCCTGTTGTTTTTATTTTTATTTTTATTTTTTCAGTTCTGCAGTGCTAATAAAGTTGTTAGTTGTCCTACAGGCTTGCTGGCTTGTGAAACACTTTGTCAAGATTTAGTGATCTATTTTTCTGTGTGATACTTAAACAACAGTAGTGTTTTGAGTATAACTACCAGTTCCTGGTGCCTGTTTGCCATGTGCTTTGTGTGGTGCCTGCTGATATTTTCAATACTTCTGTAAGGTTGATGGTATCATTTTATGGTCAGAGAAAGGCTTCAAGGCTGGGTGTGTGTTAGGATGACCACACCTTTCTGCAAGAGAACTTGGCACACAAATCTACTGTTTCCTTCATTATTCCCTGTAGATTACTTGGTGGGTAACAGATCCTTCAGACCTCATACTTATGTTCTGTTTTCATTGTAAACAAAATTGACACTGCAGGGTCCTAAAATGCACTTAAACTTAGGACTTTCTCCCCTCAACAGTTTCTGGGAATTTTGTTTCTTTCTGAATCCTATAGGATAGCTTCTTTTAGAAATTGAGTAAAATTTCAGTACTTTTCCTTTAAAAAAGAAATAGCTCTGCTTATGTTCCTCTTGTTACCAGGAAATTGAGTGGAAACAAAAACACCATGGAAACTAGTTGAAAATTGTTGCTATTGCACTTCCCTACTACAACTTCTGTTTTTATTGTATTAAATTTGCTATAATTTCCCATCCTGTCTTTGTACTGTAGCTTTAGACTAAGGCAGACATAAGATTAATATTCCTCCTCCTCCAGCCGTAATCTGTCTAGAGCAAGCTTACAGTGAGTCTTACCTGTGCTTCTACACTGAGACCAGTTTTATTCCTAGATGTATATTACACAACCCTTAGTTTTAAACAATGGTAACCCCTTTATTTTTCATTTTATTTGAAAAGACACAGGGACTAAAAACTAATCTTGAGCTTGATAGTGATACTCTGCCAATCTTGAGTGTTTTGGCCACACGGTAGGTACTTAGTACTTTTTTTAGAGTTGTCTTTTATTTTATATATTTGCTTGTTTTGCCTGCATATATATATGTGTACCACTTATGTGCATATGGAGGTATCTTAGTTACTTTTCAGTTCTGTAAGAGTACCATGACCAAGACAAACTTAGAGAAGAAAGATTTTATTTGGGGCTTACCGTTTCAGAGGCTGAGTCTGAGTCTGTGATTATCATGAAGGGAGGCATGGGAGCAGGCAGGTAAGCATGGTGCTGAAGTAGTAGCAGAGAACTCACATTTTGATCCACAAGGAGGAGGCAGAGAGAGCTGACTGGCAATGCCATGGGTTTTTGAAACCTCAAAGCCACCCCAGTGACACGCATCCTCCAATAAGGCCACATTTTCTAAATCTTTCTCAAACAGTTCCACCAACTGAAGACCACTTATTCAATCATATGAGCTTATGTGGACCTTTCTCATTCAAACCACCACATTTCACTTTCTGGCCTTAATATGCTTCTAACTATATCATAAAGCAAAATGCACTATAAGTCCACAGAATTTTTCACAGTGTCACTATCATTTCAAAATCTAAAGTCTCTTCTGAAACTCAAGGCAGACGCAGTGTGGGTACATACACACTACCACCATGACCACCACGACCATCATCCCAAAAGCTGAGCACGGTGGCACAGTGAGGAAAAAGTGGACCAAAGCAAGACTGAAACGCAAAAGGGCAAACTCTTAAATCCTTGTAGTTTAGTCTCTGATGTCAAGGGTGGCATCCACCCTTCCAGCTTTATTGTCTGTAACACACTTCTCTCAGGGTGGTTCTACTTCCTGTATGCAACTTTTCCTGGCAGGCATCCCGTGGCTCTGGCACTTCCAACATCCTGACATCTTTGATGTAATTCAGGCTTCATTTTCCTAGCTCCATTCAGCGGTCTCTTAGGGTCTCCATACAGGACCTCCCTTGCCAGATGCCTAAGTCTTTGGGGGCCTTCCTTCACGGTGGAAGAACATCCCACAGATCTTTTACTCCTGTCTTCGTCTTGACTCTAAAGCTATGGCTAATGTTCCCAAGTTTGTCTGCCTGCTTGGGATGGAACCTAGATGCCTCTTAGAGTTACATTTGTTGTTGCTTTTAAGGAACAGGTAATGTTTTATGCCTTTTCTTGTTTCACGTTGGAAGCTTAGCTGGGACCCAGTCTTGCTTCAAGCGAACCCCTCTCTTTATTCCATTTCATGGCAGGCCTTTCCTTATCTTTTCAGCATAAGCCTTGGTTCCAACAATACATTTCCTAGTGCCCCTTTCTTCTTGGAATGCATATTTTGTATTTTCTTTTTTTTTTTTTTTTTTTTTTTTTTTTTTGGTTTTTCGAGTCAGGGTTTCTCTGTAGCCCTGGCTGTCCTCGAACTCACTTTGTAGACCAGGCTGGCCTCAAAAGCAGAAATCCGCCTGCCTCTGCCTCTGCCTCCCAAGTGCTAGGCGTGCGCCACCACGCCCGGTGCTATTTTGTATTTCTTTTTGTCTGCTGTGACATTTTTGTTATAGACCTGCTTAAGAGAGGTTGCTAATACCACACAGCAAGGCAATACTGAAATCTTGAAATCTCTTCTGCCAGTGAAATCAGCTGGAAACCTCCAGATTCTAGAAAGAGTACAAAAAGAAGCTACATTCTTTGCCAACATATCACAAAAATGGTATCTAGCCCAGTTAATTCATATTGTTCTCCTGAAACCTCTTGGGCTGGGCCTTCATAGCTTACAACACTCTCATCACTATGTTCTTCCAACTTACTCTTTTTATGTATCTGGGGGGGGAGATCTCTCTCTCTCTCTCTCTCTCTCTCTCTCTCTCTCTCTCTCTCTCTCTCTCATAGGAGCAACATATAACCCTAGCTAGTTGAGAACTGCATTTGAAAAACTGAGAAAAAATAGTGAATAGTTTGTTAAATACAATCTCCTTGTTGGAAATACTTAATTCTGAAAGGCTAGGAAACTGCGCAGAAGAAAGTGTTGTTCTGTAAGGACACTAACAGAGCTTTGTGTTGTTCAGTCTTTAAAGTTAGTCTGTAGTGCAGCATTCAGTGGCATGTAGCTGCTAGTCTCAGGTCACGTGGTGCCTGCTGAGCCGTATGGTGGGGAGCACAGTCTGCTTCATGTGTGCATTTTTCTGAGTGGGGCTTGTAACCACAGCATCGCATCATCTTTATTTGAACCAGGTGGTTTGATTGACAGGCTTATTGCCTTAGTGGTTGGGACAGGTAAAAGGTACCTGGGAGCAACTGTTCTGTAACATTGACCTTGGCTTGCTCAAAGCATGAAAGGTTTTCCTTTTGACTATTCTACATTCTTTGATTTACTGTATGGTGGTACAGAGCTATCTGGGCCACTCCTGCCGTTCCCCATTTCTCCTGTTGTTAATGTGGATCTAACTCTACTGAGTAAGCCTTAGAGTATCTATTGCATGCTGGACCTTAGAGGATCCTAGAGCTTTCATTCTGTAATTTGTTCAGATGTAACAGCACTAGTTTTTACAGCCTGTTCTTTGTTACATACTGTTACTGGAATGGTATAAAAGCTGGGGTTCATATTTGTTAGCAGTTTGTTAAAGATATCACTCATATTTGCAAATAATAATTAGAAAACCAAAAATAGAATTTTAAGAAATCAGGAGAGGAAGATTTTCTTTTAGAAGGAGAAATCTTATGTACTATTTAAAAAGCTGAAAGGACTCACTTGGGTTCTTTCATCAATAAGTTCAACTTTCTTTGCTGCCTGTGCTTTCTTTAGGTCACGACTGCTGTGAGACAGTGAAGGTGCTGCTCTGTGCTTCCAGAGAGGGCCTTCCTGTGTTTGTAGTCGCTGAAGAAGACTTCCATTTCGTCCAGGATGAGGCGTATGATGCAGCTCAGTTCCTGGCAACCAGTGCTGGAAATCAGCAGGCTCTGAACTTCACACGGTTCCTCGATCGATCAGGACCTCCTTCTAGAGATGTGAACTCTCTCGATGAGAAGGTGGCACTGGCATTCAGACACCTGAAGCTGCCTGCAGAATGGAACGTGTTAGGGACAGATCACACTTTGCATGGTGAGAAGCCACAGACTTACAAGCTGCCTTGGAATACCTCTGCTTTCCCTTTTAAACAACCACTGTGGTTCAAGCCTCCTCGGTGGCTGAGTAAACTAGAATTCCTACGCAGTATTTTCTTCTTCCAGGTGCATAGCCTAAGTAGACTGGCACATCTCTGTGCATCTGGATTGACTGCTCAAGCCAGGCGGGTGGTTGACGGTTCATGAGAGTAGCAGAGTGATCTTTTGCTGTTTCCTCACAAAAGTATACCTATAGGTGTTTTTGTATGTGCGGTTCTGTAGAAGTACTGTGGAGTTGTTGGAAGCAGTCGTAGAGGAGTGCGTCAGGGAAGCATGAGCTCAAGATAAACATTAGACACTCGGCAGTTCTTAGACCAGGGTATTGACTCTATGATGCCATATAAAAGTTCTTACAGGATCGCATTAAAAAAATAAAAACAACCCTGCTATAAACAACACTTATGTTAAATCCTTCTAATCAGACAAGGATTTCACCATATGGTTACTCTTACAGCAAATGATATCTAAATGTTATAACTACAAATATGTATAGTTTTAATAAAATAGTCCTGATTCATAAATAACATCCTGTTTCTGTCCTTAGAGCAAATACAATTGAGAAAAATGTGTAAATAAATATCCCACATAGCACACAAATTATCTAGTACTGCCAAGACATTAGGATCTAAATATGTGACGTTTAGAGCCTCAGTACCTATTCAGAGTACTTACTGATGGCTCCTGATTGTTCCTAATTCTGCCATTTCTGTGTCAGATGTGGGAACAATTGCAATTACACTTTTATTCTGTCTTACTTAAAGAGTATAGCCTAGAGTGTGTACTGGTTTGCAGGCTAGTTGTTTAAATATACCACGACAACTAGCTCATCATCTTTTCAAGGTACAAAACATTGATAAGCCTTTGCAGGTCAGTAACAAGTCTCATGAAAGGATAAAACGGTTCAGTCCTCAAAGGAAGGGTCTGCGGAGAGCAGTGGAGTTGCTTTGCTCTGCTCTTACTTTTGCTGAAGATAGTCTTAACTTTTGAGCAAGGAGAAATTTGTTTTTCATCCTTTAAAAGATTGTGTTATTCATTTACTCATTCATTCGTTTGAGATAGCACCTCACTGTGTAGTCCTGGCTGTCCTAGAGATCAGACTAGCTTCGACTAAAATTCATAGAGATCCACCTGCTCCTGTCTCCATAGTGCTAGTATTAAAGGCTTCACTTATTTTTATTTTATGATATAGGTATTTTGCTTGAGTGTGTATGTTTGCACCATATGTGTGCCCCGTGTCTACCATGGCCTGAAAAAGGTATCAGATCCCCTGGAATGGGGTTGCAGATGCTGCCCTATGGGTTCTGGGAACTGAACCTGGGTTCTCTGCAAGAGTAGCAAGTGCTCTTCACCACTGAGCCACCTCTGCAACTCTTGTCCGTTTTATTTCTTCCACACGTTCCTTGATCTCGAGTTTATATAAGGAAATCTCCACACTATGCATTTTGCAGGAGGCTCCTTTGAGTGCAGGTAATGAAGGTTCATCTGGGTGGAAGGTGAGTTATGCAACACAGACACTCCCCCCCCACCACACCCCCACCCAACTCCACCACATTTTAAGGCCTCATTTAGTTGCCTTAGTTCTTCAGTGACTCTATGGTTAGGGAGAGTGGTAAGTTGAGTGGTTTCTCCTGGAAGACCATTGAATAGTTGCAATCAGTTTAACTCTCAGATAGAATAGGCCCATTAAATATTGGCTGTACATAAAGCAAGGAGAAACACATCCTAGTGAATAGGTCCATATTGAAAATGAGTTGTGTCTTTGAGGGTGGCAACCACACCCACAGCTTTGGTAGAGGGAATGATGACAGACTTAAGATGAATTTCCTAAACACAGGCACTCGTTATCACTGGTTGATTGGTTAGTAGATACTCAACCTTAACCACATGGTTGATTTAGTTCCCACAGCCCTTTTAGGATGTTCCATAGCTTTCCATATAAAGTCCGTCCTTGTTATACTAGTCTCTGTGTATTTTTCTAGCTGTCTTCTTTGCTAAAATAGAAAATGTAGACAGATTGCTTTGGATTTTTCACTGTCTTGCAAAGGATTGATAACTGTGGGCTTCTATGACAGACAGTGCCTACCTACCTACCTACCTACCTACCTACCTACCTACCAGCAGCAAGGCTTAAACTCTGAAAGGATTGCTGCCTCCAAGGCCTGTTGCTGTCACAGTTCTTCTCATTCTTCCTCAGAGCCCTGCTCTGCCTGTTAAGGACGTTTCCATCTCTCATGCAGTGTAAAGATGACTGCTTCTTGTGGGTCTGCAGATTTATTTATAGGCCAGAAGTACACAGGGTGGTGACTTTGGAATCTCACAGCTACAGGTTCAAACAGTGCTCCGAGGTGGGCTTGGTGGGTTCATTGGTGGGATGGAACAGAACATACAGTCCTTGATTATTACACTATCCAAACACTCTCACAGCCGTTTATTCAGGAAACATCACTCGAAAAAGATTAAAATCTTCTAACAGACCCCTTGTGGTTGAATGCCTTTTGGGTACTTCAGCTTTCTTGCAGCTCTGGGCAGCTCTATGAAAGTGCCTCCACCATGAAAGCAGACAGCAGTTGGAGCTTACAGCCCTTTCTGCTCTCCTCCTCTGTAGTTTAACCAAGCCACGATAGTGTGGTTGGTACCATTTGAATCTAGACTGCTCTACATTTTTTGAGTGATATTTTTAAGGTTATGGAACCTGCAGGAGCTTGGACCTGGCTGGTAGGAGAGGTCACCAGGGGCAGGTTGTTGGAGTTGATACCTCCTCCTTCCAGCCCAGTTCTAAACTGCTGCTCTGGGTGGTGCCATGTGAATAAGCTTTGGCTACATCCTTGCACTGCTGTTTTCCCCTGCTGTCATTGAATGGAATTTCTGATACCAAGAGCAAAACAGAGCCTTCCTTCCTTCCTTAGTTGTTTCTGTCAGGTATTTTGATCACAACTTTGGGAGAAATAACTAATACAGCAGTCAAAAAGAAACTCAACCAAAACTTGGGGCCCTAAGTGTACCTGCAGGAGAAACAACTAGGAGGACAAAAACAAAAAGGAAGCTGCTGGAAATGGCACACGAACGTGCTGATTCCCTTGATACAGTTACATCCCTGTTGTGATGAAGGACCCAGATGACAATGTAGGAAATATAGCTAACAACCTAAAAGAAAGTTGACGCTGAGGAGGTGGTTTGGGGTAAAAATGTTGCTGTACAAGCATGGCAATCTAAGTTTGGGTCCCCGCACCCTGTAAAAAGCCAAGTGTAGTGGCTTCCATTTCAAACACCAGTGCTGGGTGGTGGAGACAGACCCTGGGAGCTCCCTGGTCACCACTCCCACAAGCGCCTCCAACCTACCCCACAAAAGTTTGATAACTCTCCAAGTACAGAAGAACACCAAGAATCATGGGCTGGGGAACCAGCAAATGGAAATTATGAATTCTGAAACTTGAGAGGAGGAGGAGGAGCAGTCTGGGAGGTAGAGGTTAATGGCAGAGCTCCATGCTGTGAGAGCAAAGCAGCCTGGGTAAAAGTCCACTTACATTGCTAACTTTGCCCTCTTTTGAACCTAATTCACATGACTTTAATTTACATGAAGACACAGTAAAATATGAAAAAGTGTGGATGGTTATTTAACCAATCTGAGATATAAATACGAAGTGGTTTTACTCAAAAATAAAATGGAACACCACATGACAGCTGTATTGTAAATCTCAGAAAAGATGAAAGTAGCCTTATGTAGCATTTCACTTATATGAACTTTTCAAATAGGCAAAAAGCATGAAAAACTCAAAGTAGTGGTTGGCTTTAGTAATGAAGCCCTGACCAGAAAAGGGCATAAAGGAACTTTGTGTGATGTTCATAATGTTCTACATTTTGATGGGAGTTTGACAATCCAGGTGTCAAATGGGCTAGAGGTGGTGGTACTTGCCTTTAATCCCAGCACACGACAAGCAGAAGCAGCCAGATCTCTCTGAGTTTCAAGGCCAGACTGGTCTTTATAGCGAGTTCTAGGACAGGCAGAACTACATAGTGAGACCTTGTCTCAAAAGAGTATCAAATGTTATACTTGTATTTTCCTGTATCTTAGTCATTTAATTCCCATATTGAATTCTAGTTGATGGTACCCATCAAGTTAGTCTGGTGTCTTCAGCTCCCTTTGAATGAGTAAATACTTGAAGAATAAATACTTGATAAAGCAAATACATTGATAGAATATTTATTGTAGGACATAAGTTGTTGAATATCTGATGAATGCATTGTTCTTCCAAATTACATGTGCTTTAAATGCTAATAGAAGATGGGGAGTGGGGCTGAAAGCAGCCGCATTGGGCTTTGGGCTTTATGGTAACTCGCCTTATGGTGACTCAGAACAAAGGAACTTAAAAGAGTAGAGGCTGGAAAGGAAGCTACTTTAAGGACATAATACCTGATAAGGCTGGACTTAACCAGCTCTGGAAAAAACATACCCACATATTTCCTGGTCTGTAAGTGCTTAGCACTTTGGTGTTTTGATAAGGTTGTCAGGATGTTTGTGAGAGGCATAAAGCACAAGTCAGAAGTATTTAATACTGATGAGAGTTTTTTCTGCCTTTTCTCTAAGTCTTGCCACTTCTTCAGAGGCTATATTTATTAAAGCTTTATGATTGGAAACATAATTATTTCTTCAAGGACATTATTTTCTCTGGTTTCTTGTGGGAGTAAGGTTTAGTTCTTAAGAATCCTGAGAATCAAACCCAGCCCCCATGTTTGCTCAGCAAGTGTTCTGTTCTTGAGCAGTCCCCTGCACCCCTGCCCCATCCCTGAAGCATTGATTTTAGTCTCCATTTGTGCTTGAACACATAGCAAATCTTGAGTTGATCCATGCATAAATAGGATTTGGGAGAGAAACATGAAAGACCATTTGCTTTTAATGAAATTTATATTGGTCACAGGCAAGTGACATTAGGAAACAGTGAGTTCGGGACTGGATAAATATCTCCGTGATTAAGAACTGGTAGAGGACCTGCGTTCAGTTCCCAACACTCAAGTCAAGGTGCTCACAGCTCCCTGGAACTCCAGCTCCCTCTTCTCTCAGATACTGCACTGTCGTGAAAAGTCCCCCAGCCCCAAAGAAATGAAATCTCTTTTTAAAAATTATTTTTAAAAAATGCACCTCATTGTTCACTCCTGTTGTGATATTCACATATAGAAGAATCTGACAAAAGGAAAACACTAGGTTCATCCAAGAAGTCTAGAATGCTTTGGCCCTAGGACCTGCCCTCACACAAGACAATGAGCTAGGAAAAGGGTGTTGCTAGTGAAGTTAGCATGTACTTCGAAGCCCAAGAACAGGGCCAGAGGCAGAGAAAGGGTGAAGGACCCTACAGCCAGGCGTTAGTCTAGCATTTCACCTACCCTTCTCTGTTACAGCAGCTCTCAGTGAGGGGATGGTGGCTTGCTCACGGGAATATGAAAGTGAAGCTCTGAGAAGCAAGTGAGCCATGCCTAGTCACTTCTATGATTAAGGCCAGGCCTGGACCCACTTTTGCCTGATCTGAAGCCCTTTCTTGTCCTACCCACACTCTTAGTGACCCAGTATGCCAAGAAGGATCCCTCATTTCTAGTGAACTCAGCCCAAGCACTTGTTTTCTCGCCGAAAGTTATTAGTGTAGTCTTACAGTTCATCCCATTGTACCTGAAGATTCATTTCGTTTTCTCATTAAGCAAACACAAGGTTGGTAGTGCCAGAAATTCGATATGCCCTTAGTGTGAGGGACTAAAGACCTGTATGTACTTAACAAGTCTAACCTGTTTGTAGTGTTTAACTAGCCAATTCCTGTCTGAGCGTTCTTTAAAAAGTAATTATACCCTTCAGATTATACCCATTTGAGTCCTGAAAACTGTTCACCTTAGATCCAAGGAACTGCATTTACTTCTATTATTGTTGTCGTTTTTTTGTTTTTGTTTTGTTTTTGGTTTTGTTTGTTTGTTTGTTTGTTTGTTTTTTAATGGAAGGAGCATAGTGGGGACACCTGTATTAACCTCTCTGAAAAAGCACAGCTATGGCTTGGTTCTCTATGTGCGTATTTGTCTGCTGTTGAAGATTTTGTGTCACAATTTTTTTCTAGCTTTATTTTTGCCTTTACTTGAAAGGCGATTTTTACCTGGAATAAAGTTGTTGGCTGCATGTTACAGATGACCTTCACGGTGCTAGATACTTGAAGGCAACAGTGTGTCTGCCTAGACTGGTCTTCTATTGCCAGTGGGGTTTGGCTCTTTGTTGGTGGTGGTTGTTACAGGCTTTAATTTTCATGCTCTTCCCCCGTTCACAGACGGTGGCCCTCGGGAAACCCTGATGCACTTTGCTGTGCGGCTGGGACTGCTGCGGTTGACATGGTTCCTGTTACAGAAGCCAGGTGGCCGTGGAGCTCTCAGCATCCACAACAAGGAAGGGGCAACGCCTGTGAGCCTGGCACTGGAGCGAGGTTATCACGAACTTCACCAGCTTCTGACTGAGTGAGTGTCTCTTCCCGGTCCCCTCTTGTCAGTCTCCACCCCACATTTCAGAGCAGTACAGCCCACTGGCTCTGCACCTCGCCTGTGCTGCAGGAGGGCTGGAAGCTTGCTCCTGCCAACTGCTTCGTTGTAGGAGCCCCGCGTGAGTCATGTTACCACTTTTCTTTCTCTTGTCTCTGTTTTCACTGCTTCTTGCCACTGTCTTTTATTGAGAACGCAATGGCATCTTGTCCGTGGAGGTAGTGTAATGTTACTAATGTATAGATTATATGACCGAGTAGAGGAAGAAACAAGTTTTCCTGTGATACGTTTTGTTTTTTTCCTGTAATGTCTTCAGGACATGAACAAGATAATTAGAAGTTAATAGTTAGGTATTGTAATTGTATATAAAATATGGTAAAAGTTGAATTTTGGTTTGAATGCGATTTCTGTGCATAAAGTTAAGAGAAGTAGTTTCTTATGAGTACAGTTAAAAGCAGTTACATTGTTGTAGAAGTATGCAGTAGGAAATCCTGTTTGTCTTTGGGGTCAGTTCTGTGTTTCTTTAAAGCCTCCTGTGGAGGAAGACTACTAGTCAAAACATTGAAGAATGTGTTTTTCCTTTATAAATAAAGGAATAAATGCTTGACAGTAGCCAATGCTTCTTCGTTGGAATATTTTCTTGCTTAGTATATTTTTACTAGTTTTATGATCATGATTTTTCTATCATGTGAGCCAAAACTGTATTGGTTCCCTGTTTCTCCTATTGAGGGATCCTTGTAAACTCAGGCAGTATTTCCAGAGTCCCACATATTATCCTTTGCTTGAGTCAAACTTCATGTAGTTGGATATCCATGTCATTGTTAATCACATGTGAACAAGGTAATCAGGAAGGACCAGGACGAGGACTCTAGAATTTAAGACAGCTTACAGTTATATAAGCGGAACTCTTTTTGTTGTTGTTGTTGCTCCTGTTGTTTGTTGCACTTGCTGGGCTTATAGCTTTCCCAGTCAAGCCAGGCAGAAACGTCGTTGCAGACAGCTTTGCAATGAGAGGTGCTGAGATGCAACAGTGGAAAGAAGGGCACTCTTCATCTTGGATGAGCTTTGGACACCTGAGCTCTCACATTCCAGAATGTAGTCTATTCTGTTCCTCCATGCTTACCTTCTGGCCTGTGATCAGTTTCATTCTGTGGTTTGCCTCATGGTTTCAGAGAGGGCTGCATTGTTCTAAAAATTAAAACAATTAACTCAGAACAGCTATTACTATTTTCAAAGGCAGTTCCTCCGGATTTGATGTTACAGCTGGGTGTTTGCTGGGAAGTGGAGCTTGTTATGGACTGCCGTCCAAATGGGGAAATAAGGTGGTTGCAACAGCTTCATTATATGTTTAGACCTGGGTGTCACAAGATGGTTATTGTAGCATGATTTGAAATTTGGGATATAATTATTCTTGGAGATTTTTACTTTAAAACTGAAGGTCACTAATGATTCATCTTACAGGGGAAGGTGAGGGGAAGTCCAGCCGAGAGATGAAGTAGAGGATGGTGTTGAGAGCATGCGCGCTTACTGCAGGTGCCTCTGCCTTAGTGAATTCCTCTGGGTAGTCACTGGTTTAAAGCCAAGGAAAGTGCTGAGTCACAGCTGCCCAGAGAAAAAGTAGATGTGGTTCTCCTTATTCTCTGTCGTAGTTGAATACCAGTAGGCTTTGCTAGAATTTAGCCATGATGGTAGGTCGGGAGAAATCATTTTTTTCTCTGTGTTGTGGGACTCATTCTGTCTGTCTGTCTGTCTGTCTGTCTGTCTGTCAATCTGTCTCTGTGTCTCTCTTGTATTGTACTCTTTTGGCCAAATTTGGTTACATAACTCACAGTGTTATATAACTATCACTACTATCGATTTCTAGAACCTACCATGAACTCACATAGGAACCCTGTACCCATGAAACACTAGCTCTGTATTCACTCTGTCCCCACCCCCTGGTAACCTCTGTTCTTCTTTCTTTCTCCAAGAATCCCCATTCTGAATACCTCACATAAGCAGAAGGTAGAACATTTATCCTTCCACACCTAGTTTCTTTAATATCATGTAATATCCTTAAGATTCAACTGTCAGGTGAGCATGGTAGCACACAAATTGAATTCCAGCACTTGGGAGGCAGTGGATCTCTATGAGTTTGAGGCACCCTGGTCTATATAGGTTGCTCTAGAATAGCCAGGGCTATGTAGAGAGACCCTAGCTCAAAACCAAAAATGATTCAGCTGTGTTATCAGAATAATGTTATATATTTTAAGATTCCAAAAGAGATTTAAATGTTCTCATAATGGATAAGATGATGGGTATGTTAAGGGGGTTGATTTATACTGTATATACCTGTCAAAATAATCACACCATAAGTATGCAGGGTTGTTTTTTTGTTTTGTTTTGTTTTTAATGTCAGTTTTTTAAAGGCCCAAATAAAGTTAAAAGGCAGAAGAGAAGTAACCTGAATTTTGGTCAACAGATGAATAAACAAAGTGTGTACATTAGAGAGGAATCAGGCAAATTAACTGGACTATGGTAAGAGGTGGTAAGTCTGAAATGAGTGACAAATCTCTTAACAGACTGTTCATTGCTCTTTCTGCTTGTGGGGTCCTTGTGGGAGTCTGAGGGGGAGATCTGTACTCTTTCAAATACAGAGAACGTACGGACTTTCCTGAGGAAAGGGTTTGTTTTAGAAGACTCATTCGTAAAAGTTTTTTTGAAAGTTAAGAACTGCCGACTCACATCTCTCCAGTATGTACTAAAATCATTAGATATTGGATGACTTGCCTGTCTTTCCCTCACATTTTAATTTTCTTCCTCATAGGTCTGATTCATGCTGTCTCCTTCTCTGTCCCTCATTCTTTTTCTTTCCCCTTCCTTTTGTGGTACTGAGGGGCTGAGCCCAGGGCTTTAGGAATGGTCCACTTGTACCTTTTACTACTGAGCTGCACTCTTAGCTCTTTGGGGCATATATGTAGAATACTTACCAATGGAGGGCAGAGGCCAACACAGGGTGACTTCCTCTATTGCTCCACCTGAAAGGTTTTTGTTTTGTCCTAAAACAAGAGCATTGTTTGGTTGGTTGGTTGGTTGAATGGTTGGTTGGTTTTAGCTAGACTGCCTGAGCAGCACCCTGATTCTCTTGTCTCCACCCCCTAGCACTAGGGCGATGTGTCTAGTCTACCATGGCTAACATTTTATGTGGGTGCTAGAAATAGGAACTCGGATCTTTTGCTTGCACAAGTACATGACTGAAACATCTCTCAGCCAAAGCCTACCTCTTTCATCACATCTCTGAGGAGGGGTTATGCACCTACGAGAAAAAAACCAAACAACTAAATAGCTATTTACCTTCTAGTCTATGATGGTTACTGTAATTGTCAGCTTGACAGACTCTCCTATCACCTCCAGATGGGTTTCTGGGCATGTCTAGGTAAGATTATCTTGACTGAATTTATTGAGGTAGGAAGGACGCCCACTGTAGGTGGCCCCGCTCCCTGGCTGGGTCTTAAACTGTGTAAGTGGAGAAACGAAGCTCTGTTTCCTGATCGTGAATATAGTATGACCAGCTAGTTGATGCTTCTGCTTCCTTTACTTCCCGGCCAAGATGGGCTGAAACCTGTGAGCCAGAGTAAATCCTTACGTTGTTTTTGTTTGGTTGTTTGTTTTTGTTTTTGGTTTTTTTTTAAAGCAACAGGAAAATAGATTGTAAAGGATTCTTTACAAAGATCTTCTGAACAAAAGTAAAGGTATAACAATGACCACCAAGATAGTACCATCCCAAACATCCTTCCCTTAATGATGGACAATGGATGGCCTGGGTGATGTTGTTTGCAATTATATCATTCATAGAGGCCTAAGGGCACACAATGGCCACATGACATCATTTTGTACTTGCAAATCATTTCACATTTCAGGTCAGTTCCCATATCGCAACTCATTCTTAATAGAATTTTTGTGTTCATTCAATCAGTTTTATATCTTAAATTTTTAAATTATTTCTTAAAGATTTATTTTATGTGTATTAATGTTTTGCTTTTATGTATCTATGTGCACTAACTACTTGAATACCTGGTGCCCATGGAGTTGAGAAGAGGGCATCAGATCCCCCTGAAAATGGAGTTTTAAATGGTTGTAAGTCACCATGTTAATTTTGGGAACTGAACCTGGGTCCTCTGGAAGAGCAACAAGTACTCTAAATCTTTGAGCCATCTCTTTAGACCTTGAGTTCTATACCTTCCTGGGATAATTCATTTGCAGATAAGAGAAAGTATACCCAAGTTCTTCATGCCATACATTCACACATAGCCTCCCAGTCATTATACGCTGTCCAGTTTCTTTACGATAATGGAGTAAGTCACATCAGGACCATGAAGATGAGAGGTTCTGCATGGAGATGACTACATCCTTGTGCATCTTTCCCTTCATCTCCTCAGGGTTCAGCTTCAGAGTAAGGCCCTAGCTCTGCCTCACTAGCTTGTAGCTGCTGAGCCTTGCTGTCACTACAGAGTCACTATTAAGAGTATTTTTGTAAGTTTTCTCTTTCTTCTGCTGCTGCTTATTTATTTATTTATTTATTTATTTATTTTATTATTATTTTTTTTTATTTCGTAGTCCATGGCCATTAACTTTCACTTAGTATACTTACAAGGAAGGAAAAGTTTATTGACTTGTTACTCTCATTTTGAACTTATTCTATTACTGAGTATATTTATGATCTGAAATTTTATCTTCACAAAAATGTTACCAGTCTTGTGAGAAATCTTCGCCCCAGAGGAGTTCATGTAGTCCTGTTCCAGCTTCAGGTAGATCATAGTCATTTCTTCCAGTTTGCAGTTTCTACCAGGATCTCACGTGTTGGTGATGGACCAAGTAGGTACAGAACTCTGGCTGGCAGGTTCGAGGCTTATTGAATGCTAAGAGGTGATGACCATAGGTGACCTTGGAACGGTCTGAGGAAGAAAAACTTGAACAGATTGTTGCCTCACACATCCCAAAGCAGGAGTTTTAGAACCTGCATCCTTTGTGCAGATGGTACTGAGAGCAAAGTAGCACCTAGGAGTGCAAGCCTGGTAGCATTTTGGCTCCACCACTCTGGAGCATGTCACTTCGATTGCATTAAGCTGCTTTTCCTCTCTCAGTTTTGCTTTCTTCATCTGATAAAGGATGATAATGTCTCGTCATCCCCAAGTGATAGCTAGAAACCTACAGTATGTAGTGCAAAAATGATGGCTTCGTGGGCAGATTCCAGAGATTGTAAAATAAATAAAGGGGCATCAGTATTGGAGTTTGCAAAGACACTGTGTTGTGTGTTGGCTGCTGAAGAGCTTCAGTAAAGCCTTAACTTCCTCGCTTGCGTCCGTGACTCCAAGCCGCTCGTTAGGTCTTTGGTAAATACAATTGTCCCACCTCTGTGGCTGCTCTTCCTCGGTCATGTGGTGGTTTGAACCAGTTGACATGTGTGCAGGTGCTTTGATAAACTACATGGTGATCTCCTGGGAAGTCTCATAAAATTGTGCGTAAAAATGTCAGTAAACCTAAGGCCACTCCACTGTAAACTCAAATTCTGGTTGGTTGGGCTGCTGAGAACTCTTTTTTTGTAATATATATCATGCCTTTCTGAAAGTTAAAATTAGTAGAGAAATGGAAACATTTTCAGGACTATCACAGGTTGATTTAAAAATGACTTACAGTGCCTCTGTCTTTAGAAGAAAAGAATTTCTTTTAAGATTGTAAACACTCGAGTATGTACATAAAGAGCTGAGATATTTCAATTGCTATTAAGAGCCAGTTTATGAGTATTTATCTTCATAAGCTTTATCTGATTTTTAGAATTGATTCAACAAATAGTTATGTGTTGAATACTTATGTTGCAGTAGAATCCATACTTAACACTGCAGATATCATTTTAACCCTACAATGACCTTTCTGAAGTAAATGTTATGTATGATTTGTGGATGAAAAATGGTTGTTGAGACAACTAAAATAACTAGGATACATAAAAAGTGGTTTGACACAAACGTCAGTGGAAATACAAGGCCAACATTCTTCCTATGTAGAAATTTGATAGAGAAAGAAGAAATTCAGGGAGAGAGTGCTAGAGTGGAGAATATGACAGCACTTAAGTACAGGAGGGTGTCCTGCTTCCCATTAGCCCCTGCCTCTGGATGACGAAATAAGATCCTCACTGTAATAACTTTACAGTTTTAATACTCATGGGGATATTTAAAGTACGATTGGTTACACTTAAACTATTCCCTTAGATTTCGAGTCTCATAAAAGCCCAATGAGTGGATAGAATAAATGCTATTATCTCTTTCTTATAGTTGTAGAAACTGAGGCAAAGGAAATGAAGTCTCTTGCCTGTTGTCACGGTCCCATAAAGTAACAAAGCTTAGCCTCAATTCTCCAGATTTGTAAATGTGCAGGACACAGACCCAGCCTTCTAAGTAATGGGCACTCCGTCACGGTTTAGTGTAGTCAGAAGTATAAATAATTCTCAGGGCCGGTATGTTTGTGAGTTTTTGAATCCTGCTTTCAAGACTCTCACATGAAACTTGACTGCACATCTCACAGTAGAACACAGGACTGTTGTTCAAGATGTGTTGTCAACACTGTGATTGCTTTTTCAGTGTCCTCTTAAGGACTTGGTAAGTGAATCACAATAGCTTATCTGTTACAAAACAAGTTTGGAGCCTTCGCTTTTGCTTAAGAGGTGAAAGGATAAAATATATATGCAAATGTGGCTATAAAATAATAGCCAGGGAGAGCGATCTGGAGCACCTTGGCGTTATGCTGGCCTGGCTCCATTCATCTTGTCTGTTACCCCTCTTGGCAGTCTGCGACCTGGGTCTTTGTGGCTTATAAAGATAGATTAGTAGAAGTAGATGGAGGTGAGAGATGGTGAAGACGCTAGTATTTATCAAATGCAGATGGCCACCTTGCCTTGTACACGGTGCTGCTTTGCAGCTTTTCATCTCATCTCATTTAAAACAACTCAGCAGACATGAGGTGTAGTTCCTGCAGTATCTAAGTAACTAGCCCAAGGCTATATTCACAAGCCTGACTTTTAAAAAACAACAAAAAAAGTATATTTGGTAGCAGTATCAGGTTTTTAATGAGCTAATTTAATTGCTTATTTGTAGATCTAGTTTGCAGTGTTTTTTCTCATTAACAGCTTTAAGAATTTCTATATTTTATTTTTAAGGTATTTAAGCTAATCACCTCAGGATTGCTTTATTTGGCAATGTGCTGGAAAATTGCAAAGTACATGTCTTTTCTGAAAATGATGAACTTTTATAAAACAGTAATTCCAGTTATCATATACTAGGCATTTTCTGTCTGACTGACTGACTGACTGTCTGTCTGTCTGTCTGTCCGTCCGTCCGTCCGTCCGTCCGTCCATCCATCCATCCATCCATCCATCCATCCATCCATCCTCTCTGCAATCTTTTGGGGATGAAGACATTAATCTTTATTGCACACAGACACAAATAACAGTAAAGTGGGTAGTAGAACAAGGGTTTGTACAGCTCCAAAAGTTGAGCTTTAGCATTGCTTTAAGAATTCTAAATGCCAGGCCTTTAATCCCAGCACTTGGGAGGCAGAGGCAGGTGGATTTCTGAGTTCGAGGACAGCCTGGTCTGCAGAGTGAGTTCTAGGACAGCCAGGGCTACCCAGAAAAACCCTGTCTCAAAAGAGAGAGAGAGAGAGAGAGAGAGAGAGAGAGAGAGAGAGAGAGAGAAATGAAATATTATTCTGTACACTTATTGCAGTTTAGTAGTTAGACTTTTGCCAGCTTGTTCTTAAAGTAGAAGGACGTCTCCCTATTATCCTGCATTAGATCATCCTTCAGTTACTTAACTGTGAATGTGTTTTTTCAGGCTATATCAATAATGTCTATAATTAGTTGGATTATAAACAATTGAGATATGAAAATTTTTAGTGATATGTTTTCTTGAAAGCATTTGTGTTAACATTCTTACTTAAACCAGTAACAAAACTCCTTTAGCTGCCTAAGTTGTATAACAATCATTTTGACAAGGTTTTGTTTAAATGTTTAGTGTCCACAGACACAGAGAAGGATTTGTATTCCTTAAAAACTTTAATTAAGGCTTTATTTTGATACTAGTTAGTGAAGTCAATGAATTAGGTGCCTAATTTTTTTTCACCAGACACATTTATTGCTTATGTTTTATTTGTGGATCGGGAATGGTTTATCCTAGTTAACATTTTCTTTTCTATAAAATCTGGAGATGGCAGTGTGGTTATTCTTTTCATCTTTTCTATAAAACACAATGTATAAAAGAACATTCTATTTAATGCCAAATGACTTAAATAGAATGAGATAACTATAATTTTAGAATTCTTTTACAGTTTTTTTTATTTTATTAAAAAATGGTTAATTTTATTTATTTAATATACTATATTCATGTCTACATTGGTATGTGTTGGTGTATATGCCTATGTATACACATTTAAAGGCCTGAACTTGACTCCTAGCTAAGTTCTCCACCTTAGTTTTTGAGAGAATATCTCATTGAACCAGGAAATTCTCAGTTGGCAGATCAGCTTACTAGTGAGGTTCCAGGATCTTCCTGATCCTGATCCAGACCCCGCCCCCACCTCTGCGGTTACTGGCTCATGCCCCACCCTGGCCTTTCGTGTGGGGCTGGAGAGCTGAACAAATTAGTCGGTGCTTGCACAGTAGCCACGTGCCCCTCTAAGCATCTCCCAGCATACCTAGACCTTTGGAATGTTAATAAGTGCTATTTTGAAAGTTTATAAAAATCTAATATTTATAGTTCTTGCCTATACCTTTAAATTTTATAGACATTTGGCTTAAGAAAATAAAATGTTCTTCCTAAGTTACCTGGCACCAGTACATTTTCTCCATACTGATATTGTAAAACTAGTTGTCTTGTTCTTAGGAAAATTGGTAGTAGTTCTGCAATTAACAGTTTTTATAATCACTGATTATTGTAGGACTTCTTTTATATTAAATGAATATTTTATGCTGTAGCCAGTAGAACTTGTGTATTAAAAAGCATATAAGAAGGTTTGTATTTTGCATGATCTAGGAAGAGCTTGGAGAATGCTTACTTCCTGTATCAGAAGAGTGCCTTCACTGATAGGTTGATCATTGGCCACTTAAGCTTTGAATAGACAGACAGACATATGGTGCTAATGATAGACAGCACTTGCTCAAATTATGTGTCTTCTTGGCTTTTCTTTTCCTTTGTATTTCCCCCATGCTGGTTACTTAGGGGACAGAAACAATTCTGTCTCCTTCTATGGTTTGGATAGAGTTTTGGGCTCATGTGTTGATCCTCAGTAATAGTGGTTGTAGAATGTGAAACACATTAGATGGCCCTAAAGTCTAAGAGGACCACACTTGGAAGAGATGAAAGCCATTCTTGTAATCAAAACTGGTTATAACAGTCTAAACCTAACCCCCAAGTCATTCTTCGGCTTTTACCTAAGTAATATGACCCCTGTTTCCATACATGGCTTTGGAATTCAGTGCCATCTACCATGAGACGATAAGGCCAAGAAGAGTCTTTACGGAGCTATGCTGTTACCTTAACTTTTAGCCTCTAAACTATTCTAACAGACCTCTTTTCACCCTAATGTATTTCCTTAGAGTAATGAACAAGGGACCAACACATCCCCCACTTCAACCCAAAAAACAGAGAGAAGGGGAAAGCCAATAAAATTTCTAGTGAATCTGCATGCCTGTGAACATTTATCTGACAATACCTAGCTAAGATGACTGTTTCATTTTGAGCAAAATGACTCTTTTGCCCTTGGTCTAGTTGTTGCTCATCTGGAATTTAGACTTTCCAGCTCCATTTCAGTGGCGTTGTGGTTGATTTTGTAAGCCCCGTTGAGGTTTGGCAATGTTACAGTGATGTGGTTTCATGAAAGGTATTGCAGGAGCTCTCAAATGAGGAACCAGCTCTTGCCGTTCCTTGTCAAAAGTAGGCTCAGGGTAGAACGCCCCTCTTGAGAGGGTTGGCCCGAGTGTTTTTATCTTTTCTTAAAGTGATAGTATGAGTCCAGAACCCAAATAGGATGGGCTTGAGATATTCATGGTGTTTGGGCAGACAAGTGTAAGTATCAGCTTTCAAAATGATGTATTATTAGATTTCCCTGCTGCTCTTCACTAGCGTTTTGTTGTAATTGAACAAGAAGTAGCTTTGGACTTCTCCTGAATGACTAGTGTTACTATGTCTGGAGAGTCTGTTTCTTTGAAGTTAATTTGTTGAAGGTTTATGTGTATGTTAGCAGTAAGCCTGCTTTTTTTTTTTTTTTTTTTTGAAGTTGCAAGGTAAAACAGGAGAGAGCTAAATTATTGACTGTTGTGTAGCAGCTAGATTACTTGTTATTAGTTGAAGTCTACTGTAGGGATATTGAATTTTTTTGAATTGCATATGTAAACTACTAGATTTGGTACGGGGAGTTATAGACTCAGTTTGGATGCTATAACCAAATCTCTAGAGAATGATTTCTAATTTATATTATTCTAGAATTGAAAAATATGCTGTGGATCCTGTAAAATTTGTGATAAAAGTACCTAATAAGCCTGATAGACTTCTGTTGCATAATATATTAAATTTTTGTTATGTATGGATATTGCCATAATTTGAAACTACTACAGTGGTAGTTAATGTTGGAAAATAAGAAGAGGCAGAGTTTTAGAAATGAGTCTGTATACAGTCTCTGAGTTTTTGATTTACAATACAAAAAAAAAAAGAGATAGGTTGCAGGTACAGTGCATTTATAAATACAATACCATGTTCTTTGGTGTTATCTTTTCAACAAGATTTGGGAGTTTATCTATAATACAAAAAGACCAGTATGAACATTTGAAACAAATACTTGTAATGTAACTTAGTACATTTTCAAATACAGAGAAATAGCACTGGCTTCTTGTGTTGACCCAGCCCCTTCCTGTTTGAAAAGACATATTTGGATTATATAGCAAGTCAACATTTTAATAACTATTTTTGGAGCTTTGTAAATACATTTTCTTTTAGAGTATATATGCTTTCAAAATTTAGACATTCATACTGCTTCATTAACCATTTTAAAATATAATCTAAAGAAACATTTCCTTAGCTGTACAAATCTCATGAATTCACAAAAACTACCAAATTAAGCAAATATTTTGCTGGAGATGAATAAATAAGTAAATAAACAAATAAATAAATATCTGTTTATACACAGTAGCTCTGCGAAACTAGAGTTTATTTACATTTCATTATATACAGAATATTAGTATTGTAACTTGGAAGATTAAATGTGGGTTTTTTTGTTGTGGTTCTTGAAAACTAGAAAATCCTTTGCAACTGCATTGTGTTTATTTTGAGCTATAATTTGCTTCCAGCATTTCACATTTGTTCAAGGGAATCATCTCAGTAAATTACAGAAGCCCATAGTAACATGGCTATTAAAGCTGATTTTTGGATTCTTTTGATATAATAATAAATAGTAGTAGTCACCAAAAAGAACTAATTGTGAACTGGGCTTTTAAAACCTCCTGAATCCTATTCAGTTAAATTTTCAGCTTGCTCAGGCCTAAGTGAAGTATCTACTTGATGGGGTAATGAGATCTTTTCCCATCAGTCTCTAGCTGATCAAATGCTGGCAGAGTTTCTTCTTTGTAATCAATTGGAAACAAAAAAGTTTTGATTCTTTATCATAGAGAAACGTGCGTCCTTTTCACTTAATCTATTGAACAGTGCTGTTATTGGGGAGAATAATGTTAAATGTTGCTGCAAAAGCAGATTAGAGAAAAGATGAATCATCATACTAGTTTATGAAAATTTTTTTCTTTATTGTGACTTAAGTTATTGGTCAAACTGATAGATGAAGTAAATATATTTCAGTAGTAAATTCTGAGAAGCTAAGTCAAAGCAATAGGCTTTCTAAAAATATATAAGGTCCCTAGAAACTTACTGGTTTGTTTAAAGGTTTTGTTTTGAACTTCAGTGACTTAGTATATTGCTAAATGAACTTCCTGACTGAAGGTTGAGGGTCCAATCAGACTAATAAGCAAAATTGTCTTTTTCAAGTGAAGAAAGTAGTTTATAGACTAATACCTTCATTGCCATTTAACGTTACTGATTTCTTTAACGAATTGGGTTTTTTTATTTTCTTTTTTATTGGTTAATATATTTATTTACCTTTCAAATGTTATCTCCCTTACCAGTTTCCCCTCCACAATCCTCCTATCCCTTCCCCCTTCCCTCCATGAGGGTACTCCCCACCCACTCGCCCACCCACTCCACCTAAGCACCCTAGCATTTTCCTACTCTGAGTCATAGAGCCTCCACAGGACCAAGGGGCCACCCTCCCATTGATGCCAGACCAGGCAATCCTCTGCTACATATCCAGCTGGAGCCACGGGTCCCCCCATGTGTACTCTTTGGCTTAGTCCCTGGGAACTTTGGGGGCTCTGGTTGATTGATACTGTTGTTCTTCCTATGGGGTTGCAAACCCTTTCAGCTTCTACAGTCTTGCCCTAACTCCAGCATTGGGGTTCTCACACTCAGTCAAATGTTTCGCTGCGAACATCTGCCTCTGTATTGGTCAGGCTCTGGCAGAGCCTCTCAAGGGACAGCTATACCAGGCTCCTGTCAGCAAGCACTTCTTGGCATCAGCAATAGTGTCTGGGTTTGGTGTCTGTAGATGGGATGGACCCCTAGGTGGGGCAGTCTCTGGGTGGACTTTCCTTCAGATTGCTCCACTCTTTGTCCCTGTATTTCCTTTTGACAGGAGGAATTCTGAATTACTATTTTTGAGTTGGGTGGGTGGCCCCATCCCTCAACCTGGGGAGCCATGCCTAGCCACTGGATATGGTCTCTACAGGTTCTATCTTGCTTTTGTTGGGTATTTCAGCTAATGTCCTCTCTGTTGGGTTCTGGGAACCCCTTGGATCTCTGGCCTCTGAAACTTTCTAGTGACTACCCCCAGTTTCCTCTCCCCCACTGACACACCTTCCTTCAAATTCCTGACCCTTTGTACTTCTCTCTCATCTTCTCCATATCTCAACCGTCCCACCTCCCCCCCCCCTTCTCTGATCCCACTCTCCTTCTACCTCCTGAGATTATTTTCTTCCCCCTTCTGAGTAGGACTGTAGCATCCAAACTGTGGTGTGGTCTTCCTTCAAATGGTCTGTGAGTTGTATTGTGCGGATTCTGAGGTTTGGGGTTTTTTTTGTTGTTGTTGTTTTGTTTTGTTTTTTGATTTTTGGCTAATATCCACTTATCAGTGAATGTATACCTGAGATTCCACCTCACACCAGTCAGAATGGCTAAGATCAAAATCTCAGGTGACAGCAGATGCTGGCGAGGATGTGGAGAAAGAGGAACACTCCTCCATTGCTGGTGGGATTGCAAGCTGATACAAACACTCTGGATATCAGTCTGGTGGTTCCTCAGAAAATTGGATAGTTCTACTTGAGGACCCAGCTTATACCACTCCTGGGCATATACCCAAAAGATGCTCCACTATATAACAAGGACACATGCTCCACTATGTTAATAGCACCCTTCATTATAATGGCCAGAAGCTGGAAACAACACAAATGTCCCTCAACAGAGGAATGGATACAGAAAATGTAGTACATTTACACAATGGAGTACTACTCAGCTATTAAAAACAATGACTTCATGAAATTCACAGGCAAATGGATGGATCTAGAAAATATCGCCCTGAGTGAGGTAACTCAGTCACAAAAGAACACACATGGTATGCTATAATCTCAGCATTAGACAAACGAAAATAGAAAGATTATGAGTTCTGGCCCAGCCTGAGGGTCATATTGTAATCTAAGAACAATGGGGTAAATTGCATTTAGAAAACCTTGTATTTATTACAGTTTATCTCCATCTTTTACTAGCAACCCAATAATCTTTTAAGTAAATTTCTCCCATTGGGTTGTTAGTGTCTTCAGGTGTCTTATACTGCTCCTGGTTTTTAAATCATGAGTACTTAACACATTGGGCCATTTGAAGAATTTTTTTTTAAGGTTATCTGTCTACCCACTCCAGAAGCAAAGCAATTCTTACTTTTTTTTTTCCTTTGTAGTAGAATCTTAACAAATACCTGAGCACCTGTAGTGTGCCAAGGGAGTGTCTAGTAAACAGTGGAAACATGTTGTTCAGAAGACACATGTCCTTTGTGCCCAGGTGAGGTTAAAGATGAGTAACTAAACCACAGTAGTCATGCTGCGCTCAGAAGAATGTTTTCCAGAGCCATGTTAGAAACCGCACACAGTTTGGTGCTCGTGAAAATGTTTGAAAACAATATAAATTACCGTTGACAAGAAGTTTGAAAGTTTGAAGGCTTTTTCAGGATCTGTTTGAATATGACAATTTAAGACAGTTACTACTGTCTAATGTAGTCATAAAATGATGTCTGTACTGCATAAATGCCAGTTGATAATAAAATACCTTTTGCTTTCATCATAGTGGGAGTTTTCTCACCATGATCTAGAAAGGGAGTTGAGGAGGAGGAAGTGGCGGAGATCTCTGTAGAGCTTTCTGTACTATTAAGTTCCTTTATCTGCAGGTCTCCATTTCACTCGGTTTTTTAAAAAAGATCTTTACCAGGACATCCTGATTCACCAACTAAAAGAAACAAAATTTCTGTAGTGTGTGTGTAGGTAGGCTTTTGTGTCCTGCCAGACTTGGTTTAGTTACAATAAAATCATTGCATGTAGCTTTAAAAGTAAACTTTAGGTAACCAGGCACAAGTTAAGGCTAAGAGACAACTTAATCACTAATGGTAGCTATAGGAAAGGTTCTACTTAAAACCATGCAGAGTGGATCCTCTGCAGATGCAAAGCACACTAAACAAAGAATGTAACTTTGAAATGAAAAATGAGGTGATTTTATATATAAAGAAGGTCCATGTTTTGAGAATGGTAGGATGTGTGGGCAGACCTTGGTAAAGGCGGGGGGTTGGGGGGAGTAATAGGCAACACAAGCTATACCTTCCCTGTGCTTAGCCCTTGATGTTCATTTTATCCATTTCTTGAAATAGTGATTGAACTGTCATATCCCTATGTACAGATTATAGAAGTAAGTTCCAGAAAAATTAGGACACTTTATGGTATATAAGCAAGAAATTCAATACTTGGATTTAAATCCAGAAATCTCAGCTCTGTTCATTATACGTTGTATCTGAATGACAAAAAAAGGACACAATACCTAGGATCAGCGCTTCCAAGAAGTGCATCCAAAAACATAAGACGCTCCTTGACTTGAAATGTGTGACAAAATATATATAGTGAGAATATGACAGTAGGTGATACACTGCATGCTTTATCTCTGTTCATCTTAAACCCTTAAATCCCTCCATACAGCCCAAAACCCATGTGCAGGGTGCATTGCCTGGGTGGATCTTGTGAGGAGAGGTCAAGTTAGAAGTGCTGTGAGCTGTATAGAAGAAGCCCACTTGGCTTGAAACAAACCCAGTTGCATATAATAACAGAACACTGATGAGAGAGCTCATTACTTCTTTCCGTGGTCACTTGTTTTAACATGTTTTCAAGTAAGCCTTTTCTCCTTACTAAACCTGAAGTTTCCTACATTTATCAGAAAAATAGTTTCATGTTTTTATTCTTAGGCCAGAAGTTATTCATGTCTGTACTCATACGAACTTTATTTGTATACCACACATGTTTATGAGTTGAGCAAAATTGAGTTTTTATTTTTATATTTTGGTGTTTTGTTTGGTACTTCAGATCAAACCCAGGGTCTTGCAAATGGTAGCCAAGTGTTCTACCACTGAGCCACATAACCAGCTTTTGGTTTCTAAATTAAAAAAAAAAAAAATTAACATGAAGTTTCTAGAGCCAGAGCTTCATTTAAAACAGGATTTGGATTTGTGTTGATGAGAATAGTATATTTAGCATTGTGGTTTTTTTTTCCTTGTGTAGTTGACTTCAAGAAGTTTGGAGGTGTTTGCTCTATTGTTTCAGAGGAGTATTTTATAGGAATTGAGTAGCTGGCTCTTCCCTTCTAGTGGAACTGAATTGTGTTAACATGTAATGTAACCTGTTTATAATCCAGTCTTAATGGTTCTTGCTTGCTACTATTGAAAACCAGGGTAAAGTCATTATTCTTATTGTTCATTATTTGATTATTACCATAATATTAGCTATTTAAAGATTCCAGACTTCCCTGTCTTGATCAAAACAAAATCCTTAGGGAATGGTCTTTTAGGTTTTACTTAAGCCATTTCTGTTCTCTTGCAAAGAGGGACAAGAAGGTAGAGATGCCTGTCAGATCCTTAAATCATTGGAGCTGCATAAACCCATTTTCTGTTCTGAAGGCTCAGAGAGCAATCAGAAATATTACATCGTTCTTAGAAGATTAAATCTATGCCTGCTGGTAGAGTTGATATATTAACAAAAGATTGCTTGCTTGCAGGGAAAATGCAGGGGAGCCAGATTCCTGGAGCAGCTTATCCTATGAAATCCCTTATGGCGACTGTTCAGTGAGGCACCATCGAGAACTGGACATCTACACATTGACTTCTGAATCCGAGTCACATCGTGAACCCCATGGAGACAGCTGTACTGGACATATTTCTAAACTTATGAATATCCAACAGCAGCTGATGGTAAGGGAAAGTTTTCATTTTTAGTTAAGTGTCTGTCTATGTCCCTCACCCAGTGAATCTTGCTATAATTAAGATGTGAATTTATAAAGCATTGTTATTATACAGTGTTGCTGTGTTGGTTAGTATTTTTGTCAACTTGACACAAGCCAAGAGCCATTTTGCAAAAGGGAACCTCACTTGAGAAACACCTGAATCAAATTGCAAAGGTTTAACGCTGGGCAGGTATTCCCGGGTTGTATATGAAAGCTGAGCAAGCTGTTGGGTAGAACCACTGGCTTTTCCACCCATGCCTGAGTAACGATTCAGAGGCTTATTATTTATTCAAAAAAAAAAAAACAAACAAACAAAAAGGCCTGAGCCATAAACTTGGCCTGTCCCCACTAGCTTGTAACTTACATTAACCCATTTATACCATACTGTGTCTGCCACATGGCCAGTTACCTCTCTTTTTTTCATCCATCCAACTTCCAGTGCACACAGGGAATCTTCCCACCTTCACTGTTTCCCAGAGTTCCTCTCAGTGTCTGCCTGATGTCCCACCTTGTAACCCTGCCTCAGCTTAATTGGCCATCAGCTATTGACTGACAGGTGATGCTTCCACGCAAGAGATGATCCCTACAGTGGGGAGCAAGTCAGTAAGGAGTGTTCCTCTATGGTCAGTCCGCTCTTTCCTCCAGGTTCTTGCTTGACTGTTTGCAGTGATGGAAAAATCCCTGAGAGTTGTAAAATGTAATAAACCCTTTCCTTCCCAAGTTGGTCATGGTGTTTATAACAGCACAGAAAACAAAGACAGTTCCCACTTAAGAAAAAGAGCTAACATTAGGATTGTAGCAGCAGAGGCCTAATATTTAATTTTGTTTTTACTCAGAGAAAACTTTGTCTCCTTGATGTCCTCCATCCCCACTGGCTCTTAGAATCTTCTACCTCCTCTTCTACAGGGCTTCCTGAGCTCTGAGGGGAGGGATTTGATGGAGACATTCCATTTAGAACGGAGTGTTCCAAGGTCCCACACTCTCTGCACTTTTTTCTGTTGTGGGTCTCTGTTTCTGTTCCCACCTGCTGCGCTGAAGCTTCTCTGATGATGGCTGAGCAGATACTGATATTAAGTACAACAGAATGTTGTTAGGAATCACTTTATTGCTACATTCCTTTAGCAAAAGAGTAGTATTTGATTGTCCTCTATGCCCGTGGTCTATCTAGTCTCAAGTTCTTGGCCACCTGAGCAGTGTCCAGCATAGGTTCTATGTCACAAATGGCCTTTAAATCCATTTAGGTAGTAGTTAGTTGCTCCCACAACTTTTATGCCACTATTGGGCCAGTGTATCTTGCATATAGGTCACCACTGTAGATCAAAGGGTTTGTAACTGAATATGGACTCGAAGGTACAGTGGTGCCGTGTACAGAGACTGCACAGGTCTAAGCCAGATGGGACCCCAGCACTGAAAGGGAAATTGGACATGAGTGCCCAGCCCTACTAACCCAGAAGCTGTCTATTGCCAGTTGGTAACTGCTCACAAAGTAAAAATTAGTTTCCTAATAGAGTCTCCCTGGTTATACAAACCACACTTAAGGACAGGCCCCAGGCCCAGCAGTAAGTTCGTGGCCAACACAAAACAAACTCTCAATTTTTGTTTAGGCTTTTTTTTTTAATTTATAAGTTCTTTCCTTTTATTTCATGATTTCCTGTTTTGTATTTTTAGGGGACTTGTATGTGTGCAAATGTTTGTGTCTTGTATCTGCATGTTTCCAGTTCTTTTTTTCTTGGCTCTTTTTTTTTTCTGTCTTCTCGTTTGTTTGTTTGTTTGTTTTTATACTATTTTATTTTATATATTTTTGTTTTAGTTGCATGTTTGCTTTCTAATGAAAGACAGAATGAAAGCATATGGACTTGTGGAGTTGGGAGAAGGGAAACCATGATCAGAATATATTGTATTAAAAAAATCTAGTGTGTGTGTGTGTGTGTGTGTGTGTGTGTGTGTGTGTGCAGGTATACTCGCACACACATACACGCATGGCCTTGTTATTGGACATGTATATGGAAGTCAGAAAACAGCTCTTAGGAGAAGTCATTTATTCCTTTGTTATAGGTTTGGGGGACCAAAATCAGGTCCTCAGGCTTGCATGGCAAGTGCTTTTACTCACAGAGCCACCGTCTTGCTAGCCTGGAGGACTGGGATCTTTAAACTAAATTCTTTACACATTTCTGAAGTAATGAAAGATACTCAGAGGCACTGTAGCTGTACAAATGTGTAGCAAGTGAAACAAAATTTTCCTGTTGTGAAAAGAAATGTATTTTTACAGTGTTTTAGAACTAAAGAAGGCCTGAGTTTCTAGAGTGCTGCTAAAGACCAAGAAGGGAACTCACTCCTTAGGAGAACCTTTTCACTGCTGTCCAGTGAATGATGACGTGGCTGCCGTATTTACGTAGATAGTTGACAGTTAAAAAGACCGTCTGAAAACTAAGGATTTTATAATCCACTCAAGCACTGAAGATAAAATGGTTGCCAGACATAAGATTATTACAGAGTCTTAGTAGCATTTATTGTGGATGGTATGGATGTCACATGGCTGGATCTGTAGCATCTGAGAAGCTAATCTTAGATCATTTTTCCACCCCGTTTATTTCAGAGCTAATTTGATTTGGAACCAGCCTGATAATAATTTTGTTTGAGGTCATCTAGGGCCAGCTCAATGCCAGAGGCATTATTTTTGAGACGAGCAAGCCAAACAAATTCTACACTATGATGATATGAAATGGTTTATTCTGGCTGTCTTTCCTTTTTGGAATATTTTTTATGTTTTTGTTTGTTTGTTTTGTTGTTTTGCTTTTCATGAATGTTTGTGTATCACGTTCATGCATTGTATGCGTATGTGTGTCTGTGTATATTGCGTGCATACAGTACACTCAGAGGTCAGAAGAAGGCATCATATCCCCTGGAACTGGAGTTTCAGATGGTTGTGAGCCATCATGTGAGTCCTGGAAGGAAAGCCTGTGTCCTCTGGAAGAGCAGCCAGTATTCTTAACCGCTGTGCCATCTCTCCAGCTTTCTTCTGCCTTTTTGAAAGATATCTATTTCCAGCCTGTCATTTTCATATAAATGGACTCTTTGGAAGTTACTTTTTCCTCTCTGATTTAATGGCTGATCATCTGAGGGAACTCAGCTTGCCCATTTCAGTGTTGTTTCTCCCATTCTTTTTTTTTTTTCCATTTTTTATTAGGTATTTAGCTCATTTACATTTCCAATGCTATACCAAAAGTCCCCCATACCCACCCACCCCCAATCCCCTACCCACCCACTCCCCCTTTTTGGCCCTGGCGTTCCCCTGTACTGGGGCATATAAAGTTTGCATGTCCAATGGGCCTCTCTTTCCAGTGATGGCCGACTAGGCCATCTTTTGATACATATGCAGCTAGAGTCAAGAGCTCTGGGGTACTGGTTAGTTCATAATGTTGTTCCGCCTATAGGGTTGCAGATCCCTTTAGCTCCTTGGCTACTTTCTCTAGCTCCTCCATTGGGAGCCCTGTGATCCATCCATTAGCTGACTGTGAGCATCCACTTCTGTGTTTGCTAGGCCCCGGCATAGTCTCACAAGAGACAGCTACATCTGGGTCCTTTCGATAAAATCTTGCTAGTGTATGCAATGGTGTCAGCGTTTGGATGCTGATTATGGGGTGGATCCCTGGATATGGAAGTCTCTACATGGACCATCCTTTCATCTCAGCTCCAAACTTTGTCTCTGTAACTCCTTCCAAGGGTGTTTTGTTCCCACTTCTAAGGAGGGGCATAGTGTCCACACTTCAGTCTTCATTTTTCTTGAGTTTCATGTGTTTAGGAAATTGTATCTTATATCTTGGGCATTCTTGAAACAGCACTGCCTACCTACTTCCCTGGTCTGCAGTGCTCACTCTTAATTAAGGGTATTGATTTACTGCCCTAACTATTAGAAGGAGTGTACTCTTAAGGGATACAGCATACTCGTGTTTAGTGAGAATCTGGTTTTTAGTACACTCTAACAAAAGGACTTTAGCAAGGATAGCAGACTATACTCTTCTTTGCAGACTTTATGATACCTTTAATTAGTAGGAACAATCTGATGATATAGTATATTTACAGATTAAACAGATAAGTGAGGCATGCTAATGACTGTATTAAAGGTATTATAAAGGACAAGAAATGGAGAACAGATATTTTAAAATAATTATGTACCAAATAAATAGCACTATATCTGAATTTTGATATTATAAATTCACTAAAGGTGCAATCCTATTTGTTTGTTTTTATTTTCCTGAGCCTTGTCTGTACGTCTATGATATTTTTATATTATTTATTTTTAAGACTTATTTTAATTTTGTGTGTGTGCACACACATGTGTGCAAACATCCCACCCCCATGCATGTGTGTTGTGGGGGAGTATGTGCAGATAAATGCAAACAGGAAGGTATCAAATTCCCTGCAGCTAGAATTAGAAGTGTTTGTAAGGTGCCTGATGTAGGGTGCTGAAAATAGAAATCTCAGGCCCTCTGCAAGAGAAGTATGCATTCTTCAGCAGAGCTATCGCCTCGGTCTTTTTTTCCCCCCCCCTTAATTAATAACTTCTGATCAACTGTAAATTTTATTTAGTTTTTTCATTCTCTCTCTCTCTCTCTCTCTCTTTCTCTCTCTCTCTCTCTCTCTCTCTCTCTCTCTCTCTCTCTCTCTCTCTCTTTCTCTCTCTCTCTCTCTCACACACACACACACACACACACACATTCCAGGGGCAGAAGACTAGATTAGATAGTTAGGCTGTCTTCATAGTTCCTATAACAGTGTTGTGTTATTTTTATAACATTGATGAACTGTGATTGTTTTAGCCATTTCTTTCTTATTTGCTGTATTTGTTCATATAATTAATTTTTAAGAACCTTTCCACTATGCATAGTAATGTGGGTACAATCTCAGTAGTTAGGATGGAGAAACGGAAGGGTTGAGGCGTTTTGAAGCTAGCCAGTCTATATAGCAAATTTCTCTACATAGTGAGACCTTGTCTCAGAAAAGATGCAAGCAAAACTAAATTAATTTTAAGGTGCTAAAAACCATTTTTGATCATATTTTTAGTGCCCTCAAGCCATAACACCCTTGACAGTAGTTAAGAGTTTGGTTTGGCTAATAGTATACACTCTCTTTTCTTTAATATGCTGTATGGACAGCACAAAACCCACTTTTTATCTAACTGATACATAGAATTCCTAATTCTAAAAGCGTAGATATGTTGGATTGAACATATTTTGGGAATGTAGTTACGTGGCTGAATATTTTGCTTGAAAGGGGTTCTAAAACTGATTATACTGTGTCTTTACATCGGTATTTGAGGCAGATGGATAGAAGGCCCGGAAAGACAGTGCTTGTCCAACAAGACTTGGCTTACAGGTATCAGTGACATCTTTTTCTCTTAGTCAGCACACCCCCCCACACACACTTTTCTTTTCATGATCAATTTTTAAAAGGTATCTTTGGTTTCCTCCTAGAAAACAAACTTGAAGCAGATGGACAATCTCATGCCATTAATGGTGACAGCACAAGATTCGTCTTGTGTGCCCAGTGTACCAGAGACAGATGGCCTATTCCTTCCCTGTGTACCAGAGCCTTCTGACCACCAGCATCCTCCTTTTGAAGAAACTAAGAGCACTCTGTGCTGCCAAAGGAGTCCTGGGAGGATGGCTGAAAGTTCCTGTGATTTGTCAAGCATGGTTGAGGAAGAAAATGTCATCTGTTCTCATAAGAAAAATAAAGATGTGGGGAGAAAGGGGGAAGAGGCGGAGCCAGCATCTGCCATGGACTCCGGGTCTGCATCTCATCAAGACAGCTGCCTTCAGAGCGTACCCGACTGTGGAGTGAAGGGCAGAGAAGGTCTTCCATCCTGTGGAAACAGAAACGAAGTAACTGGAACAAACTATTCTGGAGTAGCCACATGTCAGCAGCCACTGAGCAGCAGGAGCAGTGTGCTGCAGGATGCCATGGTCACAGAACCAGATGCATGCCAGCACTCTTCTGGAAGGGAGCTACCAGACAGCTCTTCAACAGATGTTGGTGCCCCAGAAAAGGCAGGGGAACTGGAACATAGCCTGCTTACCCCAGATGCTACCACCCAGAACAATAAGCCTCAAGTAGGGGAAGGCACAAAGGAAAGACTTGAGAATTCAGACAGTAGCACAACTGAAACAACTGCTGTTCAAGTTTTAAGTGAACCCATGGAGAAAGCCGATATTACAAACCATGTCTTTGCCACCAGTGCCGTAGGTGTTAACACTCCTGCTGAGGCTTCACCTGCATTGAGTTCTGAAGAAATCCCCACTGAAAAACCAGGAATGGAAACTCAAGAGAGAGGCTGTGAGGGGGGAACCACAAGTGACCAGAGCTCCCCGGTGCTTCCTGCTGCTGCTATAGAAAACAAGGTTTTAGGTGGACAAGAACCTGATACTTCCATAGCAGGCTTTTGTAAGACAGCATCACCTTTGGATTTAACCATGCCAGGCCCAAGTTCAGATGGGATGCCAGAACAGAACTCAGAGTCTCATGCACGGCCTGCTCAAAGCCTAAGTGGCCAGGCGCTGCTCTGTTCTACAGCTGAGGCTGGCACGCCTTCTGCTGAGGCTACACATCAGCCGAGCACAGTGACTTCTAGTGGCAGGTTGGAAGAATGTGGCAGTGGTAAAGCTAGCCTGCCTGAAAGCACAATGGTGCAGCCAAGCACGCAAGAACTTTGCACCACCCTCTGCCCAGAAGACCCACAAGCTGACACAGTCACTTCTGACACTGTGAAAAATACCCAGAAATCTGTGGGGGTTTGTCATCTCTGTGTTTCAGATGCAAAGAATCAAGGAAATGGTTTGAAGCAAGATACACCTTTAACGAACGTGCTTGAGGATGTTCCACGTCTGCCTTCAGTTGTCTCCCAGACTGAGAAAGAACTAGCGCCAGACCAGGTATCACCTCCAGCCAGCAGTTTCTCTCTGGCAAGCAGTCCAGAGAGTGAATCAGTAACCAAAGATGACGCACTTTCTCTTGTCCCCTCCCAGAAAGAAAAGGGAACAGCAACTCCTCAGCTCCATAGAACTACAGCTTGTCGAGATGGCCCAGATGGAAGAGATTTGAGTGATACCGATAAGGTAGGAGACGGGGCCACTGACCCACCTCCATCCTCTGCTGTAGAGCTTCGGACCAGCATGGGAAATACCAGCCCTGTAGGCATTGGTGGAGAACAGGAGGGTTCCAGCCCAACAGCAACACTTGAAGTGCTGAGTGACTCTTTACTGCATAACGTGGATAAAGCTGCTTTGGTTTCTGACTTTACTCTGCCTGAAGAAGGTGTCAGTGTAGTGGTTCCAGAAAGTTCCACAGCTCTGGGGCAAGATGGCAAAGATAGAGCAATGAGCTGTTCTTCAGTTAAAGAAGACGTGCATTCTTCAGAAATGTCAAGGGAAGACCAGAGAACACCTCCCTCTGGGCAGGAGATACCAGGACTCTGTGAAAAACCTATGTCAGCCCTCTGTGCCGAGGAGAAAGCACAGCAGCACACACCCTCTGCCTGTCTGAAAACAGAAACTAAAGACATCAAGGAAGTGGCCCCACAGGTCTCCCTGCTGACTGAAGGTGGGGCTGCAAAGAGCCTGGTGCCACCAAGAACGAGTCTGTCTGCCGATTCAAAGCAGAAAGCCTCGAGTACAGAGCAGAGCGGCTCATCTCTGTTGCCAAGTGGGCTGCCAGGTGCGTCTGAGGCACTCCATTGTAATCAGCCTTCTGCTCTCGATGTTGTCGTAGAGAATACTCAGTTCCAAGGGGAAACCAATGCTTGTGAGGTAAGCAGAAGTGCGATGGAGGATGTTACAGTGGCTGATGCTTCACCAGCTACTGCTGAGCCCAGAAAAAAGGATGCATCACACTGTATCAAAGACATCCCAATTTCAGAGTTGTTAAACCAAGAGAAGCAAATGACTCCAAGTTTGCCAGAAGCTTTCCTGGACAAAGGTGTCACTGACTTACAGGAAGTCATAACCCCAGAGATAGAACCACTTGATTGCAAGAGAGAGACGCTGGAGGGAACAGACCTTAACTGTGCCACGAGTAACTCCAAAGAGACCCCAATCGAAAAACCAATGCAGCCTCTTGCCAGGGACCTCCCCACAGAGACAGGGCTCTCAGTGATCAATAACAATGTCCCCCAAGCTGACATGAAGCAAGTGGCACAGGCTTCCATCCCGGCAGAGGAAAGTAATGCCACTACTGTCTCAACCCAAGCTGCAGATGTGCCTACCAGAGCAGACTCCATAGAGGAGACCGCCACTAGGATAGTGGAGGCCGTCATCAGGCAAGTCAGGGCCTCCAACGCACTGATGGCTAAAGTAGAAACCCAGAATCCGTCACTCTCCAGTCCAGAGACTAAGCAGCTAGAGAATGCTTACACAGAGAGTGCATGCGCTTTCCTGCCTGGGGAGACCCCGCAGATAGAGAAGACGCACGAAGACACCACCGGGCAGTGTGGTGCTGAGACAGAAGAACCAGAGAAAATTATTCTACCTGAGTCAGCACCAGGTAAGCAAGGCAGTTTATAAGACTTAACAGCTTAAGAATCATGTCTCTGTTGTGTACTAGAATGTCGATATTGTTGGTTTGTAGTCCTACTTGCTCAGTCATGTAAGTTGCCAAGTTAATAGTCACTGCTGTCAGAAAACACGTGTCATCTTAGGTTGGACAGATTTTACTTCCTGTATTACAGGTGCAAAGCTTTCCTGTTGTTGTTGTTTTTTCAAGCCTACCTTCTCTGTCACACTGGAGCCATTGCAGTTTCTAAATCCGGAAGACAGTACATGGATCTCAGACGGCGTTAGATAATCAAACAGCTTAGTTCTTTTCTTTAGAACCCCAGAATGTAGCGCTGAAATGAATGTGCTTTGTTTACAGATTGGAAACTTTTCCAAGTCATAGCTGTCTGTATTGTAAGAGAATTTAAAGTTGGGCCGGCTTCATGAGCAGCTGTTTTTGAGAAGTACTGAATTAAATGAACATCTAAAACGGTGATATTAGGTCATTGCTTAAGTTGGGGGTGTGTACTCTTCCTCCTTTTCCTGCCTGAGAAACAGACCTCCAGGTTTGCTGCTTTGCTTTTGGGCAGAGTCTGGGAATTCAGGGTCCTGCACAGCACAGGGGATAGGATACAGGATTTCCGCCCAAGCCCAGTCCGCTGCGCTGCTGTCACCAGGCAGACCTGGTGTCTGCTTATCTCGGTGAAGCAGCTGCACTAAGCAGATTGCTCAACACAAGCTGCCTGTTCCATCGATGGGTAACTATGTCCTAAAGAGAGTGTCGAGAAGCCACCATTGCTCAGTGGAATGAACTCACTGGATAGAACTTCTTATGGCCTTTGAGACTGAAGCCGAAACTGTATTCGGAATGGCTGTCACTCTTGTCTTCTGAAGTCCGGAAGGTCAGTTGATGCAGACGTTTATGCCGCCACCACATGCTACCCTGTACTGTGGCTCTGATGCTTTTGTGATAGGTGTTTTGTTTTTTTTTTTTTTTTTTTTAACTGTTGGCAGTGCTTTTAAGAATAGTGAATAGTACATGTTAGAATTGTGGGTATGGGGTATGAAGAGAGATGAACAAAAATAAAGAAATTGTTTCTGGAGAAGGGGGTTCAAACACGGTAAGTACTATGCCCAGATGAAGGGCTTTTGGACTGTTTTAAACCCCAACTTCCAGAGCAGCAGTTACATGACTAAGGAAGCTGATGTGGGGGTCTTGGTGACTTCAGTTTTTAGACTGAGTACTGTTTCAGGCTGGCTTCTATCTTAACACTGAAATGAGGTCTCTAATTTTTTTAAAAAGGCACAACAACAAGTCTATTTTGGGGACCTTGGCAGGTTGGCATTTCAGAAGCATGGGAGTGACTGTAAGCTGATGCCTGGCTGTTTTTCCTTTCTTTGGGTGCTCTGTCCTTGGCCAGCCTGGATGGGATTATTTCTCCTTCTTGTTCTGTGATCACAATTTGATCCTAGTAACTGGGAACTATGAAGTGTGTGTCTGTAGCACTGGATCTGAAAAGGTTAAAAAAAAAAAAAAGGAGGGAGGGGGAGAGAGAGAAGGAAACTGGCAGAGTCTTAGACGTCTGTTCTTAAGTGTATATATAACTGTGGTGAAGATACTAAGAAATGGTACAAAGTTTTTAAGGCTTGAAGAAGGAAGTTTTAAAAGTTAATGTGATTTTGCTGTGATATATTTTGTGTCGGTGAGTTACTTGTTTTGTTACCCAAAGGACTTATAACGGGCTTGGTGCTCTACAAAAAAAAAAAAAAAAAAAGTAGCCACGGTGAAGACATTGGTGCTTTCTTCACGAAATAGCCAGGGTTGAGGAAAGTCCCTGGTCACTTTGCCTTAAAAAAAAAAAAAAAACACCTGCATGTGATCTCATAGCCAGGGGTATTTTTTGTGGAGGTTGCATTCCACTCATGGATTGCTTTATGAGTCAGTCAGCTGTTGATTTGGGAGAAGCCTGTTAGAAGGCAATGTGAACCTTTGCCTCTTCAAAAGCATTGATTGATCACTGTGCTGAGCAAACCAAGATTGTCGGTGCTTGACTAAACCAAGCCAGTTCTGCAGTCTCAGTAATCAGTGTTTACTTTTGTAGCTGGTACATAGCTCCCATTGCTGGGGCATAGGAAAGTTGGGGTTATGCTAAAAATCACATTCTAACCATACCCCTCTTTTATAATACACACAGTTATTCTCTCAGAAACGTTTTCCTGGAGGGATTCCTTAATCAGATTCTTCAAAATAAAACTTAATTGTATGAAAGCTAACAGATTTTCATTCTCTGAGTAAGCAAACATGTCTACCTATTTTAAATTGCTAGTAAGGTTGTATAATTATAAAGGAAAAGACAAAGAATTTTGAATGTTCTTTTGTTAGGAATGTGACTTTCACAATCTAAGACCTTTTAGAGGGTCACACTTGCTGTTAGAGTGAATGATCTTAATGTTTTATTCTTGGATGATAGATACTGTGGTATTTTAGACGGGGTGTTTTATTGCCAAAGTACTAGTGTCGCTGGATTATCAGCAACCAAATAAAAATGAGACAGCATTTCCATTTGTATTTGTAATATCAGGGTAAAATATGACTATTCAAGCAATCTTCCCCCCCTTAAAGAATGTCAGAAGACTAGATTTGCCTTAGCTTTTGCTTGACGGTGTGGTGGCTCAGTAGAAGAAACTATGACTGTTAGGGTCTGCTGAGAGCATGGTCAGTATGGGGCAGACTGTTAGATACCAGAAACAAAACAACAAATTTAAAAAGCTGTTTTCAGAAGTAAAAATATTTCTGGTTTTTGGTTGGTTGGTTGGTTATCTGGGTTGTTTGTTTATTTTTCCACTGTTTGCTTTTGGAAGAAATAATAGTTTACTGAAATTGTCTAGTCTTGTCGATTAAGCCTACGCATAGATCAGGGTTGGAAACCTATTTTTAAGAGATTGTAGTCCCAGAAGCTTTACCTCATTACCAGTGGCTTTCTGTTTTCACTGTCCAAATAGCTTTTGCTATAATGGTGTCCAAAATGGACTGCCATGTTTCAGATGTTAGTCTGCACCTTTGTAGTCCATGAATGTACTGTCACAAGAGTGTTCATAGATTTTCATGAGAAGTCAGTGGTGAAATGGACACTGGGTAGACAGTCGACTGAAACGTCTTTAGCTCTAGCCTCAGTTACAATCTGGGAATCAGTCACAGAGCCATGTGATGAGGAGTAACTCAGCGTGGGGTCAGAAATGGCTCCAGCTCCTGACGTTTAATGGAAAAACAAACAAAACGTTTGAAACCTGGGGTTTGTTGTATAAATACTAAAGCACAGAGGAACCTTCTTCTTTTTTTTAATCAAATGCACTCATTCCGCATAACCCATGTTCACTTCAGAAATGCCAGACACCAGAACTGGAGATGAAGTGGACCTTCTGAGTAGGATCAGTGCTGCTTCTGAGGAGGAGGCTGTAGGAAATGGAGCTGCCACACCCAAGATGAAGCAAGGCCCGGGGACCCAGGCGGTAAGCAGCATCTGCAGGCCGGTGTGGACAAAATGTGTTCAACTTGCTTGTAGTCTACAGTCTTCGCTTTTGTTACAGGACCGGACAGATCAGCGGCTTTACCTTTTCTTTCTTGTTCTGCTTTTGAAATGAGTGGTATGTTATTGTTAATCTTGTATTGGTGTCATCAACGTTTTGGAGTGAGCTCTCCTACATGAATCCTTCAAAGATTACAGTGAAAAACATTTTCTCTGTGAGCACAAGACTTTGAAATTGGTCATTACTTTTATCATGATGCAAAGAGAATGTCCACTAAAGGACATCCATGCACCTGGTTAAACCTGACTTGTTCATTGTATGTCTTCGTTGTGAAGCTCAGTCTCAAGTATCTAAAATATGAAGCATGTCATTATTAGCAAAAAAGCAATTGAGTAAATAGTTTTCTGGTCGCTTCATGAGAAATAATACATTAGCAAAACCACCATTCAAATAAAATATGCTTGGCTGTTCTTTATCATGCATCCACCACTGCCTGTATTTCTTTTTTTTAGATTATTTATGCATATGTTTATTTTGCTCACACATGTGACTGTGTACAATGTGTGTGCAGTGTCCACAGAAGAGGGCATCAGAAGAGCAGCCAAAGCTTTTAACCACTGAGCTGTCTGTCTGTCCGTCTGTTGATGTTCTTGATGTGCATGCTGGCAGTCTTCCCCACTTGTCTTCCTTCCACTCACTTGTTGGCAGTCAGGAATCTAATTTCTCTTTCTATCCATTTACCCATTCTTGAACTAAATTCAAATGAAATTATAAAGACGTACTCGTAGTTTCGGGGACTTAGCATCGTATTTGGATGTTTTACTCATGTTGCAGCATTGATTATTGCCAGATAACATTGTGAAGACGGTATGTATCTGGAGATGCTTTGTGTTTTGGGCTATTAGAAATCATGTGCCTTCTATGACATTACGCATTATGTAGGCGTGGTTTTGTGTATCCAGCAGTGGAACTGTTGGGCCCTGTAGTTATTCCAAATTTAATATTCATAGTTTTTAAAACATTTAATGATTTTAATTCCTGGAGGGCCGGTCTGTCTGTACCTGAGCGTTTAGGATCATGTGGGACTGGAGTGATCTGAGTGCGGATGGAGCTCAGGACTTCTGGGAGAGCAGCACGTGCCCCTAACTACCAAGCCATCTCTCCAGCTCCTTCATTGGGTTTTTAAAAACAGTTTTCTTCTGATGTAAAGTTCCTAACTAACTTTCAGATCAAGGAAAGTTTGTGAAAAGACCTTGTGCTCCGTGCTTTGGAGTAGGTGCTAGACAAAGACAGACTTTTGGAAAGCTGACCAACAAATTAATATGCTCATTTCTACTGCCCTTAGAAAGTGACCTGACTGTATTATTTTTGGTTTTCTAAGGCCAGAATGGCATTTATTGTTAAAAATTACCACAGGAGGTAAGTGGAACTGTACCATTCCAAACTGCTTGCGTGTACGAGATGATAGCAAGCCTTGTTTATTGGGAGAACAGTGGTTAAGCAGGTGCTAGCTGTTCCAGCCCAGCCTGTGTCGCAGATAATATTCATGGCTCGTGCCTGGGTCTTTACTTGTAAAGCATTTACTTGCAAGCATTTTTCAGACAATGTTGCTTTTGCCCCCCAGGGCAGAAATGAGAATAGAAGATTTGTAGGTGGATGCATCCTTGATCCAGAAGCCCCTAAAGAAGGGAAGGAACAAACTCATGTCCTTGCATTCAGATGCCTCTAGTTCTGTTTGTTTTGTCTTTTCCCGTCCCGTTCTTATTTCTTCCTGCAGTTTTAGGGGCTGAGAGAAAAAATACTCTTACAGTTTCTCAGCAACCCTCACTTGCATGAGGAGTAGAGCCTAGAAGAGTCATGTGACTGGCATGAGAAACAGGTGGAACCTGGGTTCTTCTTCTTACTTTGGACTTAGGGACTCTTCTTCCCTTATTGTCTGTGTCCACTTCTACCTGGTACAGAAAACATATGCCAATACGATTTTCAATGTTTACAAACTTTTCAGGTGTAAATAATGGAAGTTTCTGTATTGGCAGTGTTATTAAAACTTTGCTCAAAGTCTGACCATGCACCTCTCCCATTGCTATTGTGCCCAGACTCGCTCTATCTGCTGTGCACTGAAAGGACAACCTGTGGACACAAACTTCAATGTTTCCTGTGTCTTACTTTTTTTTTTTTCAAAAACAATTTTTTTATTAGATAGTTTATTCATTTACATTCCAATGCTATCCCATAAGTCCCCTACACCCTCCCACTGCCCTGCTCCCCAGCCTACCCACTCCCGCTTCCTGGCCCTGGCATCCCCTGTAGTGGGGCATGTGATCTTCGCAAGACCAAGGGCTTTTCCTCCCATTGACGGCCGACTAGGCCATCCTCTGCTACAAATGCAACTAGAGACACAGTTCTGGGGGGTACTGGTTAGTTCATATTGTTGTTCCTCCTATAGGGTTGCAGACCCCTTTAGCTCCTTGGGTACTTTCTCTAGCTCCTTCATTGGGGGCCCTGTGTTCCATCACACTGTGAGCATCCACTTCTGTATTTGCCAGGCACTGGCATAGCCTTATAAGAGACAGCTATATCAGGGTCCTGTCAGCAAAATCTTGCTGGCATCTGCAGTAGTGTCTGAGTTTGGTGGTTTTTTATGGTATGGATCCCCAGGTGGGGCAGTCTCTGGATGGTTCTTCCTTCTGTTTCAGCTCCGAACTTTGTCTCTGTAACCCCTTCCATGGGTATTTTGTTCCCCATTCTAAGAAGGAACGAAATATCCACCCTTTGGTCTTCCTTCTTCTTGAGTTTCATGTATTTTGCAAATTGTATCTTGGGTATTCTAAGTTTCTGGGCTAATATCCACTTATCAGCGAGTGCATATCATGTGTGTTCTTTTGTGATTGGGTTACCTCACTAGGATGATATCCTCCAGATCCATCCATTTGCCTAAGAATTTCATAAATTCATTGTTTTTAATAGCTCAGTAGTACTCCATGTGTGTCTTACTTTTGTTTCCAATTCAGTTCTTCTCTTTTATCCATTTACTATATTTTTACTGAGTCAGAAGAAAACAGGTCTGTTGAAAGTTTTGGGCGCTGCAGGACGTTTAGTCTTTGCCCTGACTTGTCACCTTTGCTATCACAGTGGGAAAGCAACAAGGGACAGTTTTTGAATGAATGACTGTTTCTGTGTTTCAGTAAACCCTTGTTTATAGACACAGAGTTTTGAATTCCGTGTGATGTTGACAACAATAAATATTTTTGTTCAGATTTTTTCAGTCATTAGAAAATCTGCTCTCAGAGCTTTCTTTCATGGTCTGTACAAAACCAGTGATAGGCTACCAGCAAGGAGTGTGTTAACTTCTGGCAATAGCAACAAGAAAAAAATACTGCATGCCAGTGCAAGGCAAGCAATCAGACTTCTTTGGTTTTCCATTCCCTTCTCTCTTCTCTATTTTCCTTTTTAAAAAATGTTAAGTTGGGCATGGTGTTACACCCATGTAATGGCAGTCTTTGAGAGACTGAGGCAGGAGAATTGCCAAAAATTCAAGACCAGTCTGGGCTATGTATATAGATACACAGTCTTAACAAAACAACAACAAAATTGTTCTCTGGTGTAACTCCTAATTACTATACTGTAAATTGGGTAAGAGAGTTCTGTCTGACCTGAACTAGATTTTTGTCTCAGCCTCTGTATAATTCAATTTCCTCATCTCTGTTCACCATCGTAGCCTTAATGTTCTAATGTCTGTATTTGGGAAGGGTTGACTGAGTGTGTGATTGTAGGGGTGGAGTGGCATTTGTTTAATGGTAGTTAATCCAGACTTTCTGACACATACCCAGGCTTTGTTTTGGCCTTGGGAATAGGCCAGTCATTGCTTCATTGAATTATTGCTTTGTTGACTCACTCTTTTCCGAATAGAAAACAGAACAAAGCCATTTGTCTGACCTGCAAGTCTAAAATGATAGGGAATTTGTAGTGGTTTACTACTAAGTGTGAATACAGAATCTGTTTGAAGAGAAACCTATGGTTGATTTCCGGTTTTCTTAGTTCAGTGATCTGATGCTTGAATTGCAAACCAAGCTGTCCATAGTTCAGTGATCTGATGCTTGAATTGCAAACCAAGCTGTCCATATTTCTCAATCTGTAGACTGTTTAAGTGTGTGCTAGAAGGCTGACTTTAGACAGCAAGTGCTTTAAAATCATGGTACACACAGGAATTAGGCAATTTTTAAAAAATCAACTAACCTTCCTTCCTTCCTTCCTTCCTTCCTTCCTTCCTTCCTTCCTTCCTTCCTTCCTTTATTATATGTAAGTACACTGTAGCTGTCTTAGAAAGCCTAGAAGAGGGCATCAGATTCCATTACAGATGGTTGTGAGCCATCATGTGGTCGCTGGGATTTGAACTCAGGATCTTCGAAAGAGCAGTCAGTGCTCTTAACCGCTGAGCCATCTCTCCAGCCTGAATTAGGCAATATTAAGATTGGTGTTTCTTTGTAGGCTCAGGGAAAACTTGTATGTTAAATGACACAGAGTACTCAGAATCTCTAGGTTGGAAATTGTTCACAGTCCAGGAGGCAAAGCTGTTAATGTATGCATAAGGGTCACTCACATGTAGCATTTTATGGTTGTTAAGTATTGTCAGTGTTTTATTAGTAGTTGTAACTCAGTATTCAACATTGCTTCCTCTTACATACTTTTTGAATTTCGGAGGTCTCTCTCTAGATGCTCAGAACCGGCTGGCATACAAGCATAGCTGCGTCTTAACATTACTGTTCCTGGATTACTAAATTACCTCAGATTCTGATATCCTATTCATTTAAATAAGGAGGGCTCAGGCTCTGTTTCTTTCTGTTTAGCTTACATAATCAAAGCTTCAAGGAATAGCATCCTACAATAATTAAACTTGGGAGACGTGAAGCTTGATTTATTTCCGAGACCTTGAAGAGTTGAAAGGACCTTAAAGATTATGGAACAGTTCGCTTTAAAGAAGAGATTGAAAAATGAAGTGTTCCGCCATTAGTTAGACTGTCGTCTGGGCTGGAACCCAGCCTTGTGCTGCTAAATGCTTCCATTCTGCTGCTGTTTTTTCTGGAGGAGTCATCCTGAGGGTATTCACTTGGTTTATAACGGGTTTTTCTCTTTAAGACCAGTATCCCTAATGGTGTTTTATTGTATACTCAAATTCTAACCCACTATGTTAACTCTTCATGCTTTCTGTTTCAGTAGGATTAATTTCTCTTTCTGTTTTAGGCTCAAAGTTAATTTGATTTTTAAATGTCTTGTGTTTTCTTTATCTATTTAGCTGCATCTAAACATCATCAAGATAGTATTTATCCTGGTATTTTTCTAGACTTGCATTTTTCCCTCCAGAAGGAATGGCATGAAAGGTATAGTGCTGAATGCCAAGTAGGACTTGAGAAAAATGGTATTGTGTTTGTCCTTGGAGAGGCAGAAGTCTGGGGACCATTTAACCCTGAGAGTGTGCTCCATTGGAGTCAGGGACACACTTCACATTCAGCTTCCCCTCCCCCTTCGCTGTAAACTAAAATGTCCTTGTGTCACCGTGATCTTTTATTTGTAAGGTATGGCCCAGTTCATTCAGGAAGAGCTTGCTTCACTCTAGTATCTGTTCATTGAGGATCTCTGAAATAATTTCTTTCCCAAATGCTCACTGCCTACGCTTATTAACCATGTGGAACAGTTAATCCTGAAAGCCAGTGTATCTTGTCAGGGTGCCCATGGGCCTAGCAGCCAGACACTGTAGAGCAAATATATTCAAGGACAACTGTAAAAATCACATATGTTGAGGATTAGGTTACTGGGAAAGTGTGCTCTTTGCTTAACACATTTCCCCAAATCAAGAAAGCATTTTCAGCCAGAACTTCTTTTCCTTTTTTGTAGTTATATACCTAGGCATCAGAGTAACTGAATTTCTATTCTTAGTTATTTATACAGTATTACATTTAGTGTTCAAAGCTGTGATCACTGCCATCTTTGTCTTGGATTGCTTCCTATTAACATCATCTAGAGTTCTCTGTCCTTTTATCACTTTTGATGGGAACACCGTGTTTTCTCTCTCATCTTGAAGGGCAAGCCTTTGTTTCCACATGTCAGGAGTTGAACTAAAAACTTCTCTGCTTCTTGTTGGCTTCACGCCCAGATGTCCAAAGAACTTACCTAGCGACTGGACTGCTGGGTAAATTAGCCACAAGGCTCATAAACCTTTCAAGATGGCTTTCACTACTGCTACTCTATGAAGAGTTTTCAGTTTTTTAAGGACTTTAAAAGAACATGTCCGCCATCATATTTACATATATGTTGGTGGTCTTTTTGTCCCCCAGAAGAAGGCAAATTGGCCTTTTTCTGAGTTGGCAATAGATTTCCTTTACACACATTTTAACATTTAAGATAACGAATTCCCTCCCCCTTAATTATTCTTTTTGGGTACAATGCTATGGCCAGCATTAGCCACAGGGAAGCTGAGCCCCTAAGTTTCAGAGCAAGTCTCTCCAAGTCCTAAAAGTGGGGAATTTCCAGGAAAAAATTTCAGCCACTGTTTCTATACATTTTCAGTGTCGTTGTGGAAAAGACATGCCTCCAGAAGATCTCAGTCTGTAAAACTGTAATGGCAGAACTCTTACCTTTGTGTAGGACCACCCAGAGATAACATCTGTAAGGGTAGGACTTAGTGATCTGGTCACACATTTGCAAATGACCTTGACTGACTTAGTTTCTTGGCCTTCATTTTCTCTTGTATACTGGACTCTGATCATTTCTGATGTTTGTTCTAGCTCTTAGTTTTTGACCAGCATATGCTTCTGAAAAAAAAAAAATGAGGTAAGTTCATAAGTGTTGGGGTGTTTCTTGTATGTTGAACCAAAGGACAATTCTAATGGATTTGTAAAGATAAGATTCTAGTTAACTACCAAATGTTTAACTCGTCACTTTTTTCTTTTAATGTTTTCCAAGTTTTTTTTTTTTTGTTTGTTTGGGGTCTTCAGTTGTATGAGGATCCAGTGTTTTGTTTAGTTTTTGTACCCATGGCTAGCCTGGAACTTGGTGTCCAAGTGGGTCTAGACCTGGACCTCAGAGATCCAGGAGTTTTCAAGGAATTGTGGTCATCCTCGTGTCGCCTCCTTTTGAGACAGAACAACAGGATGTAAGTCTTAACTCTCTCTGTCCATATCACACAATCTCGATTTCCTTTTGTTCATCCTTACTACAGTTCATTTGTTCATCTGAGTGACTTCGCTTGTGTATGGAGAAGCTCAGTTGCTTATGTATATTTGCAGTTTTGATGCCTGCTCTGTTATTTGCGCTACTTAGAGTCAATGTCGTTCTAGCATATAACACAGGCCACTTATAAGCTGCAGGTTATTTATTACCTCATTTTCAGTTAACTCAAGTATCACACATGCTGTTTAGACTGTAGTTAGTGGGCTTTTAAAAACCTTTTGGAAAGAAATTACTGGACTGTGCCAGGCTGTAGTAGTGATCACTTGGATTTTTCTGTCACTCCATGCTTGTCCTGAAGATGCCCAGTTCAGTGCTTGATAATTCATGTTCCTTGAGTTCTGTGTTTGGTCTCAAATACACTGACATGAAAGTAGCTCCTCTTCATTATCAGGCTCATACTGTAGTGGAAATAGAAAATTATTAAGCCAATAATAAGAAAAGTTTGAGTACTAAAATATTTAGTTTTAGGGTTATTTATTAAAACCAACTTTTCAATAGTAAAGTCTCCTGTCTTAAGGACATTTACTTTTAAAGACTGAGATTTTGTTTTTTATGTGATATGTTCTGGAAATACAGTCTTTAGTACAAACACTGTTTTTGTCAGTAAACTTGGAAGAGCCATCATAAGACGATCTTAGGAAAACTGCTTCCAGTCCTAAGTTCCTGTTCATGTTATTGATGTAATATATCTTAGACCTGCTTTGTTTTGCCTCTTAGATAAGACAGCTTTTCTAATAGAAAAATGGAGAAATCAATGTTATTTAATATGCTGAGAAATATATACCTCTCCTCAGAGTATATATCACTACCTATGATTTGGACAGTTAGAGACATTGTATTTGTGTATGTATTTGAAGAAGATGTCTAATGATGGCTTCTTTGTTGACCACTGAAAGGTTAATAAATGTTTCTATGCAGATCAGATTGTTTGAGGGATAATGATTTCAAGTGTTTAGCATCTGAGCCTGCCTGTAGGTTGATTTCATCTATTTTTTAGTAAACAAGCATTCTTTGTTAGTCAACATATCACATCAAATATGCAGAGCATTTTAGAAAGCTACTTCATCCTTTGGCATTCACATCATCTAGTCAAACAGGGAAGCAAGTGCAGACGGTCACTGCACATGTAGCGTGGCACATCAGATACCGTGTGTGATGTGAAGCTCAGACAGGGGTGTTATCTGAAGCATAATGGTGGCTTGGGTAATATACATATAGCTCAGTGGTACCAGAATTTCCTTGGAAAGAACATAAACCTGGGAATCTTTTGGTGTCCTTTACCTGCCTGCCTAACATACTTGACCCCGCAAAGATCCTAGAATGACCTAAACTGCAGAAATAAGCCAGTTTGCAAGTAGGAACCCCAGGTTTAAGAAATTTGAGTAGAAAAGTAAGAAAAGGAACATTTAGCGTAAACGTATGAACAGTAGAAGTGTTCAATAGTGTGTGAAGCATGGCAACACTCCTGTTTCTGCTTCAGAATTCCTATTCATACAGTGAAAACTTAATCTTCTCTTTACTTCTTTGTCTTCATGTACTGATACAAGCATTCTTTCATTTTGAGAACTCCTTTAGATAGAAACAGTTTTAAGGATATAGTTTCTAACTGCTTACACCAATGCATATGTAGCCTTCAAAAAATATTAACTGGGCTGGAGAGATGGCTCTTGCAAAGGTCCTTAGTTCAATTCTCAGCAACCACATGATGGCTCACAACCATCTATAATGGGATCCTCCTCTTGTATGTCTAAAGAAAGTGACAATGTAGTCATATAAATAAAATAAATAAAAAAATATTAACTGATGGGAGCTGGCAAGATGCCTCAGTAGATAAGGATATCTTTAACCAAACCTGCAGTTCCGTCCCTGGGAACCCACGTTCAGAAAGAAGAGAACTGACTCCCTAAAGCTCTCCTGTGACACACACACACACACACACACACACACAGAGAGAGAGAGAGAGAGAGAGAGAGAGAGAGAGAGAGAGAGAGAGATAATAAATAATATATTTTTAAAAGAAAATTCAAATTAGCAAATACAAAAAATTCAAATTATACCTAGCTAAAAAAGATGATTTGAACAAAACATATATTGCACTGGTTTTCCTCTCTAGGTAGCATCCTGTCCTGGCCAAGTAGGATGGATTGATAACTAATAAAGTTTTAAAAGATTTTGTTCCATAGTTAACATATGATCTTGGAAAAGTTTTGCTTTAGATTTTACTATTGACAATAGCTGAAAGAAATTTCTCAAACTATTTAACCTAATTGTAATAGGAATAACAGAATAAGTGTAGTTGCCTAGTAGGCACCTCTGGAAGTATTTAAATGAATAAATCAGACTCTGAGCTTCCAGAAATTTGTGTTATATGTATGCCTAACAATCCTGTATGCATGGATACACACATTTCTATATAGAATCTACAATAACTTGAGTGTGGTGACCCTACATCTGGAAAACTTACATGCAATCAAAGAAATGGGGACTAGGGGGTAAACAGTAAAAATTTAAGAATCGGGCTGGAGAGATGGCTCAGAGGTTAAGAGGACTGACTGCTCTTCCAGAGGTCTTGAGTTCAATTCCCAGCAACCATGTAGTGGCTCACAACCATCTGGAATGGGATCCGACGCCCTCTTCTGGTGTGAAGACAGCTATAGAGTACTCACATATATAAAATAATAAATCTTTTTTAAAATTTAAGAATCATTTATTATCTAGAGAGACTAGTAGAAATATGTACTTTAATTGGAGGTACCCCTTCTTGGACATTTTTTTAATAGAGAATGGGACTAAATCAAAATTAAGTACTTAAAGATTTCCTCTATGTTCCAGATTCTGTAACTACAGAAATCTGAACTTTTCAAGAAATAAGTGTTCTCATGGCATCTGGACATAGGAATTTTAGTGTTGATGAGGTTATAACCTTAAAATCAGCAAGGAATTTATTTGTACCCAAGAAACCCCAAAGCACCAAGCATTGTCTGCCCACCTAACTAGTGGTCCAATTTCTTCTTTCGGGCCTATCAAAGAAAATTCACTTTTTGACACCAAAATAATCCAGGCTCGCCCAGAAACCTCCCCAGTAAAGTGTCTCCAAGAACACTATTTGTTCACTAAGGAGACTCATAGATGGGTCCATCTCTACTGCTTGGTTACCCTCCTACCTCCCTGTTCTTGCAGCCCTACCTCCCACTCCCATACATGGGGGAAATTATGGAAAGGATACAGCTAAATATGTATGCTTAATCCCTTTTTGACTAATGAGGCTTTCATCTACTGTACTATGCCTTTATAATCCTTCCTTTTAGTGAATTGCCATCAGGTACAGGTTCTTGGAGGCATGTGGCAAGGCCATGTGCAAATCTCTGTTGAGTAAACTCAGTACATTAAAAATCCCATCAACAGCAGAGCGTGGTGGCACATGCCTTTAATCCCAGCACTCGAGAGACAGAGACAGGTAGATCCCTGTGAGTTTGAGGCCCCCTGCCTGGTGTACAAATCGAATTCCAGGACACCCAAGACTGCCCAATCTGGTACATGAAGAAACCCTATCTTGGGGGCAGGGGGGCAGGGATTCCATTCATAGTATTTTCCCAGAGTACAGTATCTTTCTTTTTATATATGCTTGTGGTATGTTGTCATCCTTGAACTCTTACAAGAAATAGTGATCTAGCTGGAAGGCACCATCAGATCCAAATGAGCAGCCCACATGAGTCACATAGAAGTTTGATTTGCTTTCTGATGTTTTCTGATGGTATGAGAAGAGAAATAGCCTCATGCTTTCTGTTTTCATCAGGATATATCCTGGTGGGCCTGGACAAAGCAGAACCATAGGATCTCTTTTTTTAATATCTGATTTCTTGTGCTGCTATGAAAATGATAACTTCTGAGAAATGTGGTTTGGTCAGTTTTATTTCTTTTTATGTGTTTGTAAGCTTGAGTGTATGTGCATATTAAGAGAAGTCGTCAACTGCAGACATCCTTTCTCGGGCCCCATCTACCATGTGTTTGGTTTTGGGTTTTTGGTTTGGTTTGGTTTGGAGGTTTTGGTTTTTTGGTTTGGTTTGGTTTGGTTTGGTTTGGTTTGGTTTGGTTTGGTTTGGTTTGGTTTGGTTTGGTTTGGTTCGGTTCGGTTTGGTTTGGTTTGGTTTGGTTTGGTTTTGAGACAGAGATCCTCAGTCACTTGGAACTTACCAAGTAGGGAAGACTGGATGCCAGCAAGCTGCAGGGTCCTGCCTTTGTTCACCTCTACAGTGCTGATACAAAAGTGTGTTCACATCTGGATTATTGTTGTTTGTTTGTTTGTTTGTTTCAATTAAAACATGAAGAGGCTGTTCTCTGGCCTCCCTGTCCCCAACACACAATTCAAACAAACAAACATGAGTTTGGGGGAATCAGACTCACATCTTGATGCAAAGCACTTTACCTAATGAATTCTCTCTCTCAACCCAGTCTGTTCTATTTTGACATCATTAATTTATTAACCAATCTTTCTTCTATTATAATTCATTTTTCTCCTGAGCCATCTAAAGGCCAATTAAGTGAAAGGACTTATAGATGAGAGGGTTTGGTCTCACATTGCTGAAGAAACAGGTCACTGGATAACCTGGACCAGGGCCTGGGCCATTCAGGAGATGGGGAATGCATGATGAGAAGCCCCAGGACCCATGCAGTCTGCAGTCTTTACTTGAAGGCACAAATACATTTACTCTTAGTATTTTCTGCTCATTACATTCTTGCAAGGTCAGGGGTTATAGAAAGCCCCAGAACATCACATTGGCAGAAGGGAAGAGAGAAACCATATATGAGTCTATGTATGAGTCCTCTACTTTAAAAACTTAGAATGAAATTACAACTATAAATTATACTGTTGGGAGTATGTCCCTTCATTCTAGGGATGGTGCTGTTGTGTAGTTACCAGATATATTTGCCTTTTGCAAATCTCTGTTTTTGTGGGCTGAACACTGTAATAGGAACCAGGATTCTGCCCAAATGGATAAAGTGGACTGTCACTCAGAAGGTTGGGAAACAAGTGAACAGGGCACTGATATATGGGCCAGGTGAACTTGACAGGAATTGTCTTTTGTTTAGACCATGTTCCTCCTACTTCTTGAATTACACTGTCAGATAGTTTAGGTGGAATTCTGTGGAAATATTTCCACCAAAAATTTTCCCCATTGGCAACATTCTTTTTTTAAAAACAGGGAGTGTCTTCATTGTAATTCTAGAGTGTGTGTGTGTGTGTGTGTGTGTGTGTGTGCGTAATGTGCTTCCTTTTTGTTTTTGTTTTGCCATAGAGCAGTTCCTGTCCATAATGCCCATACACATGGCACAGTAGGCTGTGTTCCTTAAGAGTCATTAGATTTCCCTAATAGAATGATGGAAATGGGTATTGGAGCTCTGGCCATCCTCTCTCATTAGTGCTGAACCTGGTGCTGTGTCTGCTTCACATCAAACCCAGTGAATTGATTTTCTTGTCTGAAACTGTGCTTTCCTCTTGGATCAAGAAAGGGATGAAATGTATACTTGGCCCTTTCACAGTTGTTGCTGCCGCTGAACCTATTAAAAGGAACACCCTGCAGCAGGGGAAATGCATGCATGCCCTAGTTAAGGCTGAGATGCTTGCCACTTGCAAGATGTGGTGGGACACACCTCTAATCCCTGTACTCAAGGAGCAGAGGCAGCCAAGGAGTATCTGAATTTGAGGCCAACCTGGTTTACTAAATCGAGCCAGCCAGGGCTAGAATGAAACTTGATCTGAAGCTGAAAGTGACATTGAACTTTGGATTCTCCTGCCTTTGGTAGAATTACAGGTCTACATTTATCAGTCTCAGCTGAGCTAGTCTTGCTGTTCTTTTAGCCTTGAACTCTTCCCTACTGATTATTTGATATCATTCTCTACAGAAGCTGATGTGAAAAGCTTCCTTGGTTCTTTTAAGTTCTTTGGGGTATAGAAAGGAAAGCAAAAAAGGGAAAAGGAAAACAGAAATTAGTGCAGATGCAAAAGAAGAAGGTGACTGAACTTACAGTACCCTGCAGTATCTGAGGCTGAGCACATTTCAGTGTGAACCAGGTTGTTTAACCTGGGGGCTCAGCAACTTCTTCTGTCCATTTTTCTTATGGTTTCCTATAGTGTGTCACCCCAGCAGAGAAAGGGTATGATGGAAATGGGTGCTCTTATAAAAAGACAAAAGGGCTAGCAAACTGTTCCTTCTCTGAACATTACCAGCTGGTGCAGTATAATAGAATTAACTGCAAAACTCTGAAGTTTAAAGTGGCAGTCAGAAAATATCTTGAAAGCTACTCTATTGTAAAAATATACACATTGAGTAAATTTCAACAGCTCTTGCTAATGGAGGAACTGTTGCACTTATGGTAGGAGGACAGTAAATATTGACATACATTTTCACAAAATGTTTCTTTTGGCTATTCTTCTTTTAAAATAAATATTTTTGTTGATTTTTCTGAGAATTTTGCACAGTGTATTTTTATCATATTCACCCTTACTACTCCCCTTAATTTCCCATTCTTTTAAAAAATAATAACCTTTGTCAGATGTATGTAATTAATTTTAATTTAGCAAAATAACCATTTACTAGGGATATATGTATATATAGTTTGTTTGTTTGTTTGTTTGCATATGTATTTTCCTGTCCCATCCCGTGTACATACTCCTGGTAACTATAGGAGGAACTGAGTTCTGTCAGACAGAGAAGACTTTATGAAGCATCTGCTGTACTTTCTCCCTCCGTTCTTTAATGTTGTGACTCACAGCTCTTTATGCTGCTTCCCCAAGATTAAATATCAAGACTATATTGAGTGAGACAGTTTTTACTTTAGAAAATGTGATGAGTGCATTTTGTAAGTTTCAAATAGTTGGCAAATAGCTGGAGGCTCCTACTTAGAAGTTTATTATGTTTCTAAATTAGCTCGTGTTTAAATGCTGAACAAAATCCATTGTATGTGTGCGTGTGTGTGCATCTGTGTTTGGATGTCTCTTTATACCTTTATGCATTCAGAAGCCAGAGGTTGGTGTCATATGTCTGTTTTATGGTTTTTATTATTTTTTACATTTATTTACTTTGTATGTGTTTTTAACAAAACAAATAGTAGTGAAATAGTGTCAGTGTGCACATATTAATATCATGCATGTGGAGGTTGGAAGACAACATATGAGGAAGTCGGTTGTTGCTATGATATGGGTCCCAGGAATTGAGGGGTCTTTTGGTTTGTTTGTTTGTTTTGTTTTGTTTTTGCAAGTGACTTTAACAGCTAATTGGACCCATCTACTTTTTTCTGTTTCTTTTTTTTTTTTTTTTTTTTTGAGACAAGCTTTCTCTTGAACCTTGACTTCACCAATTCTGCCATACTGACTGGTCCAGTCAGTTGCAGGCATCCTCCTAGCCCTGGCCCTGCTATCATACCCCCCACATAACTGCCCCAGTGCTGAGGTTACAGATGTTCACCTCTGTCCCTGGGTTTTACATGGCTGTTGGGGATCCAGACTCTGGGTCTCATACTTACATAGCAGTACCATATCAGCTGAGCCATCTCCCTCATCTCCTTGATGTCAGCATTGTCAAAGCCATAAGGCTGTTAGGTGCATTAATACAGTACAGGGACGTGCATGAGTCACCTATGCCGGTTTACCATTTGATCATTTGCTGGTCTCAAGTGAACTAAGAAGTTGTTACAGATAGTTGAGCTGCCGTGTGAGTGCTGGGGAATGAAGCGGGGTCCTCTGGAAGAGTAGTCAGTGTTCTTAACTGCTGAGCCACCTCTCTCAACCCTTTAAACTTTTTATATGTGTGTGTTTTTTTAGGAAGCTTCTACAGTAGTAAGCTTCCATATGACCTTTTCAGAATACCTTTTATGTTAGTTGTTCCTTCCTTCATCTCCTCTACCCTCCCAGCTGCCTTCTGCTTAAGCCCTTCATGTATACTTATTCCCCTTAGCCCTCTATATTCTTGCATTCTATCTCCATCCCTTACAGCAAGAATGTGTAATGTTTGCCATATGGTGAATGTCTTCCAAGGAAAGGAAATACAGAAAATGCTAGCAGGGCAGGGACCTAGCTAGCTAACAAATTTCTGTATTGCTTCTCAGAAATCTACATACAAAAAATATATTTACTGCATCCTTTAAAAAAAATCTTATTGGCTAGATTCATAGAACAAAACTTTAAGTTATGTTAGTTGGGGTGCAAAATTAATACCTTGGCAGGAGTTGGTACTAAAACAGATTGGGTGCTGGAGCTGGCTTGTTTGTTTTAGAGCCCTTGTTGCTCTTGCAGGGGGCCTTGGTAGGGTTCTCAGCACTCACATGATGGCTCACAACCATCTGTAACTCCAGTTCCAGGGAATCTGACACTAGGTTAAAGGAGGTTAAAGGAGGTATTCAGAACAAGTAGAGAGTTTATTTTGTTTGCTGATTAATTTCTTTTCAGATAATTTATTAATAAGGTCTAACTACTAATACCATTTATTTATAGTGGCCAATACCCTTTTTCTTAATGCCTCTCTCCCTATCAGAAATTTATGGGATAATATATAATTTTATTAGTAAGTGGCTTCTGGGATTGGTGAAATGGCTCAATGAGTAAAGTCACTTGTGTAAGCCTGGCAGCCTGATTTTGATTCTCAGAACTCCTATAAAGGTGAGAAGAAAGAACCAGCTCCACAAATTTGATCAGACACACTATGGTATGTTCAACACACACATATGTAAACAGCAATACATTTTTAAAAACCTTTTGAACTTAGGCTACTTATACAGTTTAATCCGTTCCTTAGAATACGGTTCCTACCTGACAGCTCCTCTTCAGGCCCTAAGGTTCCCCACTATTACCTCTCTCTCTATCTCTGGCCCTCAGGTTCCCCACTATTACCCCCCTCTCTCTCTCTGTGTGTGTGTGTGTGTGTGTGTGTGTGTGTGAGAGAGAGAGAGAGAGAGAGAGAGAGAGAGAGAGAGAGAGAGAGAAGGGAGAAGAAGGAGGAGGAGTGGGGTGGGGGGAGAGAGATCCATTCACTTCCTGCAGCAACAATTATCCTGCAGTCATCTTGGTCTAAAATTTTTAATTGACAAATTCAAGAAATACCTTGTAAGTTTTAAATTTGTGTACTATTCAGTGGAGTTTGATAAAATTTTCATGCCATCATGCTTCATCCCACCCTATAGTCCCGACTGTCCTGGAAATCACCAGACCAGGATGGCCTGGAACTCACAGAGATCCACTTGCACCTGCCACTCAAGTTCTGGAATTAAAGTTCTGCACTAACACACCCTGAAGAAACACCCCTGCTGCTCTCATAATAAGGTTTAAAACCTATGCAGTGAGAAGGTAGTAGTCTGATTTCAGCAAACATGTTGTATTAGTAACGGTTCTCTAAAGGAATGGAACACATAGAACACACACACACACACACACACACACACACACACACACGCACACACACAGAGACTTTATTAGAGTGGTGTACAAGCTGTGGTCCAAGTAATCTAGCTATGGCTGTCTGTTGATGGAAAGGACAAAAATCTGGTAGTTGTTAAGTCCTAAGAGAGCTGCTGGCCTGCAGGCTACCTTGGTATTCTGACAGCAGAAGGTGGGACCCAGATTTAGGGTTGATCCTCTGACTTCAAGTAATCTGAATTTCAAATGGGTCTCCCACCTCAAATAGTCCAACCAAGAAAAATATTTTTGCTTGGTCTTAGTTAATTCTAGATGTCAAGTAGACAACCAAGGATTTATCCATCACAAATGTTTTGTTCCTTCAATTCTAAATTTGTAGGGATTTATCGTAATTAGTTGTTTTAGCACATATGTCTCCTTGAAGACTGGCTTAAAGTACTCTTTTTGATAAGATAAAAAACAACAATGCTCAGAAATAAGAATTGCAGCAACTAATATGCCACAATAGTGCTACAAATACTTTTCATACCTTAATCCATGTATTCTCATAACTTCTCCTATAGCTGGCTTTATTAGTTTTATTGCCATTTTATAGATTGGAAGCCATAATTTATTGACTCAAGGTAGTCTGGCTTCATTCAGCATTCATCTTGTCCCGTTCTGGCCTAACAGACTCTCAGTTCCTGGGTCATCCTGTGCTTCCTGTAGTGTGCTGTGAGCACTGGCATGTATTTCAGTTTGATGGCCATTACCCACTCTTTACCACTCTTTACTCGGTTGGTTGACTTTTTTTTTTTTAAGACATGGTCTCTTATAGCCTAAGCTGGCTTCAGGTTTTTTTATGCAGCTTATACTGACCTTAAACTTCTGGTCCCTTGTGTCACTACCCACAAGTGCTGGGTTTTAGGGATGTACTACCACACCTGGCTTTCCCGTTTTCAGTATGTGTTTGTATAGCAACTTCCTATGTACAGTCTTGGGATTTATTCTGGGAGTAAAAGTTTTGTTACACCTCTTGAAATTTTTCCAGAACATAGAAATACCTGTTTTGATTGGATACAATTACGGGGGCGCGTTCCTCATCCCTTTCTTCCCTCCAGCCTCTTCCAGACCCCTCTGCTCAAATGCATGGCCTCCTACATCTTATTGTTGTTGTTGCTATATATGTATGTAAACAAAACTATATAAGTAAAACCTTCAGAGTCAGTTGAGGGTTGCTTGTATGTATATGATTTCAGGACTAAGCATTTGGCATGGGATAACTTTATTTAGGGGGCCCTCTCTAAACAGTTGTTAATTGCCAGTGAATTTCCATCTAAGGTTGGAGCCCCATGAGATTTCTCCCATTCACCTTAGCATGTCAGTCGGTATTTTCATTGTTGTGGTATTGTCTAGGCAACACATTGTTGATGTTTTATGGACGCAATCCTCCTGTCACAAGACATACTCAGCAGACTTCCTGGTCCTCCGGCTCTTAACAGTCTTTCTGCCACAACAATGTTCCCTGAGTCCTGGGTGTGCAGTTGTCTTGTTGATGTTTCCATTTAAATTGGGCACCCCTCTTAGAGTTTCTTTTGCTGCAATGAAACACCATGTCCAAAGAGCAAATTGGGGAGGAAAAAAAAGTTTATTTGGCTTACACTTCTGTATTACTGTTCATTATAGAAGGAATTCAGAATAAGAACTCAAACAGGGCATGGAAGCAGGGGCTGATGCAGAGGCCATGGAGAGGTGGTGCTAACTGGCTTGCTCAGCCTGCTTTCTTATAGAACCCACAATAGGTTGTGCCCTCCCCCATTGATCACTAGTTGAAAAAAATGCCTTACAGCTGCATCTGATGGAGGCATTTCCTCAACTGAGGCTCCTTCCTCTCTGATGACTCTAGCTTGTGTTAAGTTGACACAAAGCCACCCAGTACAGCACCCCAGACCAGTTGTTCTCAGTATATTGACAATTGTGGCTTTCTGTAATGGACTTTGTTTTCTAGGAAAAAACAAAAAAACCCTCTGATGGCCAGTGAGAGCTATAATTATCTGAGGGTAATCCAAGTAAGTGTTTAGAATGCAGTTGGTACATATTGACTTAGGAAAGTGATGGTGGTAGGTTTCCCTCCAAGATCTGTGACCTCACTAGTTCTGGAGAGTTGGCTAGATTTATAGTACAGGCATTCTTTCTTAGTACAGACGCTCTTTCTTTCCTTTTTATTGAGCTGTCTTTAAGTCCAGTTAAACAGCTGGTGGCTAAGATGAAAGTGCCTTGCTGGTCATTGTTGTGAATGATAAATGTCACAGCTGTGCAAGGCTATTGATTGCTTTGCTCCCTTGGCACCTCTGATGGTGTCTCCCCATATTATGAATGCTAGTCTACAGGGAGTAGATGTTCAGATCGCTTCCAGTGTGAGAATCAGTTTTTGTTTGGGGGACACATAAATACTGACATAAACCTGACAGGAAAGTCCTACAGTGGGTTTTTGATATTGTTTCTCCCACAGCGGACTTTTCTTTTTTGCTTTGTCTTTTGAACCTTGATTTAAAAAAAAAAAAAAAAAGAGCAAGCTGTACTTCTGCGCTCTGGAAAGCATGACTGTACTGTGGTGAGTTCGCTGGGAGTGATGAGGAAGGTCTTCCATGGGAAGCTGAATCATTTCTTGGCTTCTCTTACAGAATGACTGTACCAGAGTTATTCCTTCTTGCTGTGAAGAGAAAAATCAGAGGAACAAGTCATCTCCTAAAGTAATACGCACTGCTTTTATATTGGGATTCAATTTTTCCTAAACTTACGGTTATTTTGAAGTTTTTATTTCAGGGGAGGGGTTGTCTGTTCATACCTTTCAAACTTCAACTTTTCATTTGTTTATGCTAGCACAGATGTGCGCACCTTCTCTCTCTCTCTCTCTCTCTCTCTCTCTCTCTCTCTCTCTCTCTGCGTGTGTGTGTGTGTGTGTGTGTGTATGTGTATGTATGCGTGCGCGCAGTCACAGGCTTCTGCAGATTCTATTTCCCCTCCCATTCCCATGACTAGCTTCTATGTGAATCCTAGGGATCCAAACTCAGTTTGTCCAGCTTGTGGGGCAAGTGCTTTTTACCAAGTCATCTTTCAAGCCCCAGTCCTGACATCCTTGAATTGTTTAATAACTAAATTTGGTCAGCTATTAAGGGAGTTTTAGGATTATGATACAGTAGTGAACAAAGACATAATCTGTCACCATCTGGCCTATGTGCCTTAAAGTGCGTTGGGCACTATAAAGAAAAAGTAAATGCTATTGATTTTAAAGTGATCATCTTCTACTTAGAGGCAGATCAAGCAGGCAGTACCCGTGATTATAGGGGAAGCCACCATAGAGCCAGTGCCATAGTACTTCAAAGAAGAGCTGTAGGAATGACTATGGATAAAGAGATCTGAGTTCATAAAGTGAGATTTGAGGGGTAAATGTTGGTAAAGGCATACCAACATCCAAAAGATGTTGGGAAAAGAGGGATGATCCTAGAAGTTAAAGTGAGCTGGGAAATTAAAGTAGGGCAAACTGCATCATAATCTTGGAACTTGGAGACACCAGCTTTTTATACATTGACCTTGCAGAGAGTAGTGGAAAATGAGTTGCAATGAAGAGTGTGGGCAGTATGAAGCTTGTGGTACACACACAGAGACAGAGAGAGAACCTCTGTGCCAGCACATCCTGGTCACGAAGGAATTCAGATAGGACTCAGTTCCCCTGTAATACCTTTCCTCCCTTTCCTTGTTTCTGTCAGGCATTCTGGTCACTGATGCGGAGGTAGCTTCATGTCCCGTGAAACATTTACACTGCCAAGTCCATCTCACTCACACTCTTCCTCTTTCTCAGCATTTGACACTACTTACTGGTCCTGCTGGGAGGTACTTTTTTTCTTTGAATTTTCTCGATTTCTTATCTGTGTTTTGATTTCCAGATCTGTATACCTAATTCTTAAGCATTCTCCCAATTTCTAGACATAAACATTAGTTCTGCCACTTACCACACAGCTTGTCTTGGACATCTCTGTAATCTAGTCCTAAATGTACCTAATCTCTCCTGCTGTCAATTCCTCTACTGAATGCCTCCTTTTAATTCATTGTCCAAGCAGACATCTAGTCAAATATGACCCTTAAAGTGCTCTTCCCTCTCTGACTCTCAGTGTCCAGAATCCTATTCTTGTTAAGATTTTAACCCTTCTCTTACTCTCCACCCACTTGAATGGAAACCACTGCTCCTTTTTTTTTTTTTTTCCATTTTTTATTAGGTATTTCGCTCATTTACATTTGCAATGCTATACCAAAAGTCCCCCATACCCACCCACCCCCTCTCCCCTACCCACCCACTCCCCTTTTATGGCCCTGGCGTTCCCCTGTACTGGGGCATATAAAGTTTGCGTGTCCAATGGGCCTCTCTTTCCAGTGATGGCCGACTAGGCCATCTTTTGATGCATATGCAGCTAGAGTCAAGAGCTCCGGGGTATTGGTTAGTTCATAATGTTGTTCCACCTATAGGGTTGCAGATCCCTTTAGCTTCTTTGGTACTTTCTCTAGCTCCTTCATTGGGGGCCATGTGATCCATCCAATAGCCGACTGTGAGCATCCACTTCTATGTTTGCTAGGCCCAGGCATACTCTGACAAGAGACAGCTATATCAGGGTCCTTTCAGCATAATCTTGCTAGTGTATGCAATGGTGTCAGCATTTGGAAGCTGATTATGGGATGGATCCCCGGATATGGTAGTGTCTACATGGTCCATCCTTTTATCTCAGCTCCAAACTTTGTCTCTGTAACTCCTTCCAAGGGTGTTTTGTTCCCACTTCTAAGGAGGGGCATAGTGTTCACACTTCAGTCTTCATTTTTCTTGAGTTTCATGTGTTTAAGAAATTGTATCTTATATCTTGGGTATCTTAGGTTTTGGGCTAATATCCACTTATCAGTGAGTACATATTGTGTGAGTTCCTTTGTGAATGTGTTACCTCACTCAGGATGATGCCCTCCAGGTCCATCCATTTGGCTAGGAATTTCATAAATTCATTCTTTTTAATAGCTGAGTAGTACTCCATTGTGTAGATGTACCACATTTTCTGTATCCATTCCTCTGTTGAGGGGCATCTGGGTTCCTTCCAGCTTCTGGCTATTATAAATAAGGCTGCTATGAACATAGTGGAGCATGTGTCCTTCTTACCAGTTGGGGCATCTTCTGGATATATGCCCAGGAGAGGTATTGCTGGATCCTCCGGTAGTACTATATCCAGTTTTCTGAGGAACCGCCAGACTGATTTCCAGAGTGGTTGTACAAGCCTGCAATCCCACCAACAATGGAGGAGTGTTCCTCTTTCTCCACATCCACGCCAGCATCTGCTGTCACCTGAATTTTTGATCTTAGCCATTCTGACTGGTGTGAGGTGGAATCTCATGGTTGTTTTGATTTGCATTTCCCTGATGATTAAGGATGTTGAGCATTTTTTCAGGTGCTTCTCTGCCATTCGGTATTCCTCAGGTGAGAATTCTTTGTTCAGTTCTGAGCCCCATTTTTTAATGGGGTTATTTGATTTTCTGAAGTCCACCTTCTTGAGTTCTTTATATATGTTGGATATTAGTCCCCTATCTGATTTAGGATAGGTAAAGATCCTTTCCCAATCTGTTGGTGGTCTTTTTGTCTTATTGACGGTGTCTTTTGCCTTGCAGAAACTTTGGAGTTTCATTAGGTCCCATTTGTCAATTCTCGATCTTACAGAGCAAGCCATTGCTGTTCTGTTCAGGAATTTTTCCCCTGTACCCATATCTTCAAGGCTTTTCCCCACTTTCTCCTCTATAAGTTTCAGTGTCTCTGGTTTTATGTGAAGTTCCTTGATCTACTTAGATTTGACCTTAGTACAAGGAGATAAGTATGGATCGATTCGCATTCTTCTACATGATAACAACCAGTTGTGCCAGCACCAATTGTTGAAAATGCTGTCTTTCTTCCACTGGATGGTTTTAGCTCCCTTGTCGAAGATCAAGTGACCATAGGTGTGTGGGTTCACCACTGCTCCTTTGATCTGCTGTCTTTCCTCTGCCTGCTATAGCAGCTTTGCACTTAGCATTCCTAGCCCTAGTGTATCACTGTGTATGCAAACAGCAAAACAAAAACAGAACTGTTGTGCAATGCATTGGAAAGGACTAAAGTGTGGAGAAAGCATGCCCTTCTTATTATTAACACCTTAGAGGGGAAACAGAATGGAAGTATATTGTTTGTGCTTGTTTTGTTGGAATAAAAGTTCTTAGTTACTGAAGCCAGATGTCTTCATCTGAGAAGAAATTCTTGTCACCATCACCACTGAGATGGGTGGGGGTAAGAGGTGGAAAGAATAGGTTTTGCTTTGTTTTGGCCAGTGCAAGACTGCCCTTGTGTGATACTCTCTTGATCAGGCCTCAAAGGAACACTGCTGGAAAATTAAAAAGTAGCAGTAAATAGTTGAGATCACAAATTCACAAATGTCTGTTACCATACCTGGCCACCTTATTGGTCTTTCTTGGAACAAACATACACACACACACACACACACACACACACACACACATACACACACACAGAGAGGGAGGGAGACGGAGGGGAGACAGAGAGAGAGAGAGAGAGAGAGAGAGAGAGTGATTGATTGATTGATTGATTGATTGATTTCTTAGTGAACAAGAGACATAGCCAAGCATTCTACCAGTATCATCTTGCTTCAGGAAACTTGTTCTACAGACTAAACTATCAGGTTTTCCCATTGAAATTCTGTTATTCTCTTTTTCTTCCCTCTTCTCTCTCTCCCTCCTTTTTTCTCTCCTTCCTGACTTTTTCCTCTCGTTATCTCTTCCCTTTCTTTCATTCTTCCCTTTTTTCCTTCATTTTTTTTCTTCTTTTTAAAAATTTTTAAGGCACGCTGATCTTGAACTCCTGCTCCTCCAGTCTGCAGCTCCTCAATGCTGGCATTACAGACCTCTGCAACCAAGCCTGGCGGGATTTCTTCCCTCTTTATATCAGATAGCTAGTGGGGAGATTTGACATTTGTGGTCTTGTTCTAGAAGACTTAATATCTAAGAAAAGAATGTTTATCCATGAAGAGACTTTTCTGTGAAGCCATCCATCTTTTGTTCTTATTTCACTTGTTGCTATTATTAAACAATTTGCTGCTTCAAGCTGAATGTTGTATGTGGTGGTTCCCCCTCCTTGCAAAGGCAGTAAAGAGTTCAAGCAAAGGTGTTTCCTGACGCTTGCTACTAACTTCCCTATTTTACTGATTGTCCCTCCTTGAACCTTGAGTCTGTGTCCAGTGAAATGCCGAGAGGAAAGAGTAGGGCTCCTCTCATTGCCTAAACGCTGACATCTGACATTTAAAAGGAACTCCTGGGTGGAGATGTTGGCTTTGCAGCCCTTCTTTCCCTATGCACATCTCACATCTCATTGGAAGGAAACTTTGTTCTAATCAGACAAGTGTTCCTTAAGTAGATGCTAATCAAATTTTCATCAATGAATGTGCGATATTCTGGTGAGTGTAAACGTTTTAGCATAGTAAAACCTTTGCTTTCCATCTCATCGGAAGACTAAAGGTGAAAAATAAGAATCTGCAATAATAATGGTTTTTAGAAAATGTATCAATTCTCTTTACTTTGCTATTCATTCGTCCACATATAATGAACTTTTATGTAACAAGGTGTTCAACAACAAATCTCAGTATCCAAATAATAGGATGTAGTAATAGAGCAAGAAAGAACTTGGGGTGGGCCCAGCTTCAAACCACTTTTTTTGTACATTCCAGAACTCCACATCCAGATCATCAGATTAATACTTTCCAGTTTGCTCAGGATCGCAGAGAGTGGCTCACCTAGGAGAACCGCCCCTTGGTTTTTACCTCAGTTGTCCCATGTTCCCTGCCTAGCTGAATTGATCCTTGTGGGTTAAGCATTACTCTTTTATGTTCATTCTCTTTGAGCTTGGAGGGAGGAGGGGTTTGGCTGCCTAAGAGCCACAAGGTTTTCTGGCCCTTAGTGTCAGAATTTCCACCAGGTGGCGCCCTAATTCAGAAGCCTGGCAATAAACTTCTGTGAGCTTCTATTTTAACTGGAACCAAAGAACCACACAGCATCAGTCCCTAAGATCTAAACAATTTGGGTAAAGTATTAAATCAAGAAAATTTTAACTCCTGAGTAGAAATGTAGTAAAGTGTGTGAAAATTCGTAGTAGACTCTTGTGCTGGAATACTTGGTACATCTCAGGCCTATGACATGATAATCTGAGTGCTTGTTACTTCTATTGAAGGGGTTGGTGCTCCTTGTCATAGATAGAGAGTGGGCTATCGATCACAGAGAGAGAGAGCTGATACTGTAAATAACCCCTATTTCACATGCTTATGAAAAATCTGTGTGTTTTCTTGCAAGTTCCTAAACTTGAAGGAACAAAGAAATGCACTTAAAATCTCCTTCAAATCTGTAGCTTTCAGCTAGAGTTTAGATGGGAAATGATTGGTTGCTGTGTTTCAAAATCCTAACAGAATAGCTGTTCAGTGGTTCCAGATGTTTTTGATAAAAACTTGGAACTGTAGCATCAGCAGTAAGAGCACAGACTACAGATTCTGTCTTCCATGGGGGAGTGCTGGGCACATCCAAAGGGGAAAGCAAACAGACTTTCTGCCCCACCCACAGCATTTTTGCCCCACCCAGAGCATTTGTTCTCTGAGAAGAAACAGATTAGCAAGGACAGTTTTAAATTGTCCTTAATATGCTTGTATGTGTAGAAAAGAGAAAAATCTAGATTTCTAGAACAACAAAAAAAAAACAGACAAAAAAGGCTAATATATTTATTTCAAACAGTCCTCTGGTGTCATTCAGAAAATTATAATGGTTTTGAAACATTTCTCTGATTATGTAAAGTTTCCAAGGACAAAGTCCATGGGTTTTATTTCTTTGTTTGCCTCTTCTGCAGGGCATAGAATGTCTATTGAATGGATATGGATCATCTTTAGTTTGATCGAGTTGGTACAGAAAGACTTTACAGTGACCAGAGCATCTCTGGTTCTCTAGAGAGATGCTTGGGAACTTGCAAGCAGGAAACATTTGATTCTAATTAGAACAGAAGGGAGAGGCAGTGAGGAGCAAACCATTTGAGAACAGAGGGGAGACAGCTTTGTGTTCATTGGGAAGAGGGGATTCTAAATTATAGCTTGGTGAAAGTTGATCCATAAAATATAATAGGCAGCCAGATTTTTTGTACACTTAAGCCTGCCCCTCCTGGACCTTTGGACCTATGCCCTTAAACCACATGATATCAAAGTTCTTGTATGCTCCTGCACAGAGTCCCGTGCTTTTTTGGTTAGCTTAAGCAAGAATTTTATTTACAACTTCATCTCTTCAATTGTCTTGTGTCTACTGTGTCTAGCATCCTCTGTACTGAAAAGCATCATGTGCTTACTGTCTACGGTGCCGGTGTGAGCGAGGCTTGCTCTCTAGAGCACCAGAAAGAGGACATTGTCCACCTTCATGCTTTTAATGGACCTGTGGTGGGATCAGGATGAGGCTTGTGTTAGAGGGAGCTGAGACAGTGGTGTTTGGGTAGACAGATGGGTAAGTGAAGAACTGGCCACCTTACCTGGGTTTGCTCCGTTGCTTTCTCCTAAGCAGACTAGCCTCCTTAAACACCTGGCCTGAGGAAATGGTGACTCATTAGACCTTCGTTACCCTTTCACAGCTTCAAAAAGAAAACACCTTTCACCAACTTTGCTTGCATTATTGAGAGAAACTGTAGTATTTAGTCCCTTCACTTCCTTTCTGTTGTGGTGTTTAAGGTTGTACACTCACATTCTCCAAATCCGTGTAAGGGGCTGCACTCTGTCCCCTTAGAGAGAACGTAGGACTGCTTCTCCCGGAAAGCATTAGAATGCTGTTTCCCTTGTTTGGTGTTGCTTTTGGCACAGAGTCTCTTTATATAACCCTGTCTGTCATGGAACTCATGTCATGGATCAGGCTATCCTCGAACTCACAGAGGTCTGCCTGCTCTGTCTCCATAGTGCTGGGATTAAAGGCATGTCCGTACCTAGCCCACTGTGGGTTTATTTTAGGGTTTTGTTTTAACCCCCTTTTCTATTCTTTCACCTCTCTTTTCTGCTTTTTGCTTCCTTGATTCCTCTTCCTCTTTACCCCTCCAATGTTTATTACAGTCCCCAGTGTCTAAAAATGAACGACTGTGTCTGCTCCTGAGGCATAGGAGACTGGCAACTGGAGAGGTCTGGAGAAGCAAGAAAACAGGCAAATGAAGTCACATAGTCCCATGATTGAGAGGTGTGACAGGCAAGGCGGTCTCAGCCACGTGACTCTTCTTAGTCCCAAGAGTCCTAAGAGACATGCGTACATTCATCCTATGCCATCTCTTTAACTTTCTTTAGAACTTTCTCAGACCCCAGATGAGACAAAACCTTAACTTGTGATGACTTCTAACCCTTGCCAGACATTTTTGTAGCTAATTCTACATCCTAGAGACATAACTCTGAAATATTTGGCTAACATTTTTCTGATATTAAATCATTCCTTTGCATTCTGCAGGGAGATGCTGTATACGCCTTGGCTGGATTCAGGGTCTCTGTGTCTTTCCTGAATGCCAAGGCTGTAGTACAGACTAGTAGTGTTTAGTATAACACCGCCTTTCTTTATTAGCATACTACTGGCATCAAAGGGACTGAGGTCGTTCCTTGCGGTGTCTGACAGAGCCTTTTTCACTGGGGACTTGTAAGGAGGAGGAGGAGCAGGAGGAAGCCTGTTGGAAAAGGAAGCCTTGTTTTTTCTCTTAGTCTGTAGATGATTCATGTTCCCACCACTGCAATTAGGTTTCCAAACCTCCAAGGCTGCTGGTGCAGGTCTGAAAGGGCAAGTAATGACGATCTTGAGAGAGCAGGGTAAAGGGTGTGGAGGCTGCGGAGGGAGGGACTGGCTAGCTAGCGGCAGCCAGCTAGGGAGGGAGGGAGGGAGGACATCTGGGGGAGTGGTCTATTTTCCTTGTACTCGGCCGGCTGGCTGTCCTTAGATATTTTCAACTTAAGTCAAAATCCAGCCCTGCTGCTGAAGAGCTGGAGACTGGCTAAAAAAGTGGATACTCTAGAAAATACCTCCAGATTTTTTTTCTCCCCCCCCCCCCCCCCGCCTCCATATAGGTTTCTTGCCTTTGTTGTTTTAAGGAATTCTCTCGTGCCATCACTTTGAAATAGCCACCTTCCTTTTAAAAAAAAAAAAAAAAACCTTTGTCTTCGTGGCTAAGTGCTTACTGGCTCTGGGTTTTCTGCATACATGTGCCAACCATTATGCTTAGCCAGTTCGTCCTTAATTTTTCTACTGGAGTTCTCGGCAGTGATGGAAAAGATCTGTGCTTCTCTTTCAGTCAAGATCTGCACAGCAGCGATCTTACTGCAGACTGCTTTTATTATGAATTATAAACTCGTCTCCGTGCTCTGAAGTTGCCAGAAAGTTCCCACTTAGTTCACAGATTTGGAGTCTGCTTTTTTTTTTTTTTTTTTTTTTTCCTTAACCCGAGAGTTTTCTATATAGAGGAATCTGGAAGCAGAAGTCTCCTCCCGCCCACTGTGAGAATTTGGAATTTCGGACCTGTGTGAGCACATTGGTCCCTGGATTCAGCAGATATCCGTCTACATTTTGTCTCTTCTTTTCTGCATCTGTACAAAATGTATGAGCGGCACAAAAGGCGCTATAGCCTGTGTGACATCTCCAAGGTGGACAGGACTGTCGATGTGGTGTTGCTGAAGGTAAGAAGGGGCCACACCTCATACAGTTTCAACATCTCAGGAAGACTTCTCTCTGTACCCTTACTGCCCGGTCTTGATCCTTCCTAAACTAGGATGAAGTGTGAGAAAGCCTGAGCTAACAGTGACAGAAGATCAAGGGGGTGGGGGGGTGGGGGATTTAAAGTTCTTTAAAGGCATGTCTGAACAGAGACTGTGTCTGTGTGTGTGTGTGTGTGTGTGTGTGTGTGTGTGTGTGTGTGTGTGAGAGAGAGAGAGAGAGAGAAAATGAATCTGCAACAAAGCACTTATTACTAAAATAAAATTTTACTTGTTCTAAGTAGAATCTAAATAATCACAAAGGAGGAATTCATTCTCAGAGCTGCCCTTTTGCTAGATGCCTCTGTTTTTCTGTTGCTTGCCCCATCCCCACACCTCAATTCCACCTCTCTTTCTCTGTGAGCTTCCTTTTCTGTCCGTCTCTTTGTCCCTTTGTCTGTGTAGGTCTTTGGTCTTTCCTATCCATCTGCTCTTCTCCTGTCTCTCAGTCTTAGTTTTCCAGGGAAACAAGAAGTCAGGATTCTGTTGGTACTGTCTCTAGTTGACTCTTTTCCTGCCTTAGCTTCTGACCAGTGATGAGCTGCATTTACATTTGTTTGATTTCACATCGTTAGTAAGGTTGGGTGTCTAAGCGGAAGGGGGCGGAGACTCTGAACTGGCTAATTGTTCACAGAAGACATCCTTGAATCTAAAATTAGTAAGGACTTCTACATTCGGTAAGGCCAGAGTCTGGGAATGTTGGACAACTCATGAAGTACTTTTTGGAAGTTTAGCTGTTTTCTGGCAAAGGCAGGGAAATTGGAAGTCAGCCAAGTACTTCATAGAAGCCAAAGAACCTGAACATCTAAATTTTGGAGAGTGAAGCAGGTTAAGTGAAAAAGGAATAATTTTGGATAAAGTACTAATCTAATGTCTGGGTTAAATAGTGGAAGTCTATTGTTGGTGTATCAACTCTGTTTAGTACTTGAGATAACCCACTTTCTTTTATGACATTACAATGTTTTGCTGTTGTATATGTGGCATGGCTCACCTGTTGTATAGTCAGAGGATAGCTTGGGGAGTTTGTTCTGTCCTTCAGCCTTGTGGGTCCTGGGGATCAAACTCAGGCTTAGCAGCAAACACCTTTACCAACTGAGCCACCTCACCCTTGTGCCACCATCCCCTGCCCCTTTGAGATAAGCACCTCCTTAACTTGGTAAAGCATCCTAGGCTAGCCTAACATTACCTTCTTCCCTTGGCCTTTCGGGTATGGGTTACAATACTTAGTCTCTCCCTACAAGAAGCTGGCAAATGAGCTCAGAAACCTAGACACAGAAGCCAGTGAAATCCACATTGGGTGTGGCCCTCGGAGGAGGTGTGATTTGTGGTGTGGTGGTGTCACTGCCCCTCAGTAATCACTGTCAGGTGGTTTAACTTGCCAGGCCTACTTTGTAATTTGGTGTTTTGAACTTGTTCCAAAGATGATGTTGGTTTTAATTTCTCTGAAAAGTCATTTCCTCTGAGAGATAACAATTATCTTCTGATATTTTGCCCTCTTATATAAGAACTTTAGAAAGGCTACTTTCTAGGATCTTTGTCTTGTGATGTTGCGGCCCTTTTAATTTAACAGGCCAGGGAAAGGCGGAGCACTCTTCTGTTGTCACAGAAATGTCTCTTTCCCCCTCCCTCAGTGTGGTTTTTGGAAGGTTGGGGGAGACAGAAGAAAGCAAAAGAGGGTACTATTTAGGTGGCAGAAGGGCGGAATGATAGCTATAGGGGCAAATAGCAAAGTATAATGATATGCATACCAAAATGTTACAGTGAAAACCATTATTTTACAAATAGGGGCTAGAGAGAGACTCAGTGGTTAATGACACGTGATGCTTTTGGGGAGGACCTGGGTTTGATTCCCAGTACATTCATGGTGACTCACAGCCATCCCTAACTCCAATTCCAGGGCATCTACTGCTTTCTTCTGATTTTTACATACATCAGGTGTGCACTTGGGGCACATATGTATATACAGGCAAAATACTCATAAAATAAATAAAATTTTTAAAATTCGTCCAATCAAATAAAAAAGAATGCTAAAAATATATAGTATACAAGTTAGTTGGGTATGAAAGCTTTATATGAGTTAAGCTAACTCAGTTCAGGGTTCTTCATTTGTAGACACTATTTTTATATTTCCCTTTTCTGTGATTTATTTGACTTGAGAGTTATTTGTCAGGCAGTGACTATTTTACCCCATTTCCTGAGGAAATACTAGAAACACGACTGAGAACTGAGGGGCTGAGTCTAAGAGGATCTTCCTAAGATCAGCTAAGCAGAGAAACATGCCCAGGCTGTGTACTAGGACAGAGGCTGAGAAGATGAGAGGTCTGTCTACATGAAGGATGAAGGAAGAGTTTTAACAATAATGAACTGAGTCTCTGAGGAAGAGAGAAACCGATGTGTACTTCCTGACAGATAGGAGCATTCTGCATAGCATGCAGCAAGTTCATTGTAAAGAGACTGGAGCCAGAACCATGTGCAAAAGCAAGCAGCCATGGTGAGGAGAAACCTTTCCCACTTTAAAAGAAAAGATCAAAAGGAAGTTACTATCACCCATTCCATACCTAGACAAAGGAGTATCTTACTTCTTTTTAAACTAACCAGAAAGAATATTATCTGGTACAAGAAAGTTCCTTAAAATATAAGAATTGGGGATTAGAATCTAGGTTCAATTTATTCCATTTTTATGTCAATGAGTTGTTGAGGTGATGTTATAGGTAGCATCATTAAAAGGCCTATTTCAGTTAAAAAATAAATAAAGGTGCTAAAAGTGTTGGAGGAGGAAGAATTCCTTGTAGATGCTACATGTGATGACATATCATTTAACTACTGTGGCCTGAATCTTAGAATCCACTAATTCTGCCTTTTTTCCCCCCTTTGATGAGGGTTGAGTTTTTCTTACTGGAAACTTCATGGTATAGCATAATACAAAAATTCTTTTAAGCCATCTGTCTGCAACATAAAGTGATGGGTTGTTCTCTGATGTATTTTTTAAAGATAGTAAACAATAGTTCAAGTGAAAAATAATAATAAAATAAAAGATTATTCTGGCAGTGTGGGGATATATTAGACTGCTGCTGTGGCAGGCCCCAACATGGTCAAATAACTTTGTGGAGTAAAATAAGGCGAGAATAGATACTGAGACATTAGCATGGGATGTTTGCAGTCTTAATTACTGTCTCTTTTCAATTACAAGAAAACAGGTTAGAGTAGCCAGTAATTCCCCCTGTTGTCACTCTTCATATGTAATCAATGATAGGAGGCAAACCAAAGGCAGACTCTTCACAAACAGTGTATTGTCTTGCTCTCCTAAGGCTCCCTTGAGTTGACCCATTCCTTTTATTATATGAGTATATACACAGAGATGTACATGCACACATGCACCAATATATATGATTTTCTATCATAGACTTGTATTGCAAGAGGTCTTATACATAATGTTGATTAATTCTTTCCCAATAGGGGAATTCTTTTTATGACATTTTGGATAGATGCATGATAGCATGAGTTCATTTGCCTCACAATCTGTAGCAGCTTTTCCCTATAATTCTTTTGCCTCTTCCTCTCCCTCCCTCTCAGTGGTGCTCTCCAATTGCTTTCACGGTATTTTGAATTTCAGTATTTTCTATTAGCATTTTAAAATTCATTTGGTGCACTGGGAAATGGCTCAGTCCACAAAGTGCCTGGGTTTAGGTCCCTAGAGTCTGTGTAAAGGTCAGGCATGGCAGTGCACATCTGTAGTTCTGTGCTGGGGAGATGGAGACAGGAGAATTCCTGAGGCTTGCCAACTAGCCAGGCTAGCTAATAAAGATCACTAGGTTCAGAGAGAGACTGTCTGAATTGTAAAATAGAGTTTGATAGAGAAGATTCCAACATTGCCCTCTGGCTTCCTTACCTATGTGCAGATTCCATTGGACGCATGTACCACTTAAATACTCAGGTGATCCTCTACATTCTCACCATACTTTTACATAGTTTACTAAGTTTACTTTTTTTTTTTACCTTTATTGGTATACTTGTGCATACAGAATGAGATATCATATTCTTACTTTAAAATGTAATAGATTTTTAAAAATGATTTTACTGTCTTAACAATAAATGCCTGATTGGATTTGAACTTGTTATATAGACCAAGCTAACTGGAACTCACAGAGATCCACCAGCTTCTACCCTCTGAGTGCTGGGATTAAAGGTGTGGGCCATCATGTCTGGCTTTAATAGTTATTTCTTGATAGAAATGAATTGATGTTTTAAGATTTGTAAATATAGATTCATAAGCCTTGTGCTAACATAATTTTTAATTAACTTTAATGTTAAAAATAACTAATAATAAGTTTACTGTAAAAATATAGAAATGAAAAGCAACAGTAATCTCAAGGTTTAGATTGTGTACCTTTCACGTTGTTATTCCATACATAGAACTCCAGTTCCTAACCTTTGACATTCAAATAAATCCCTGTGAATTAACGTCATCATTCCTCATTAGTGTTTTATGCCCGAACTTTCTGTGGCTTACTCTTAATTCTTATCTGTGTTGTTTATCATTTCTGTGTAAATAGTCTTATCTGTCTATCTGCCTGTCAGAGTCAAGGTCTCAGTAGCCTAAACCAGCCTTGAACTCACTACATAGCTGAGAGGCTAACCTTAAGTAGTCCTGCTTTCACCTCCCAGGTACCATGATTACAGGCCTGACTCCATTCCACGCAGCTTTCTGAAATGTCTTATAAATAGCAGAACCTATCTAGATAGTCTTCCCCTGGCACCCCGACCCAGGACACTTATCCTTGGTTAGCATCCTCCTTCCTTTGCATATGACATTCTTCCCTTGCCACCCTCTCTCTTGATACAGACGTGGCTTCTGGCTCTTTGGATAAATGATTTATAACTATGAATCATATGTTTAAAATGGAATATGAAATAACTTTGATTGTTGGCGGGGGCCCTTTGGTACCAGCATGCCCTTTTCCCCATTGTTCTTCAAGAAGCTAGTGTTGACTTCATGTATTGACTGATGAGACCCTTCCATAGCCAGACGGAGACTGACAAATGAGAGCGTTCTTAAAAGACAGCAAGTGCTTGTGGCTTACTCCCAAGCTAGCATACCAAAAAGGAGGAGCCCATCAGTGTGTGCCCGGGCTGGTAGATACAAGATTAGTGCCTGAGTTAGGGCAATCCTAGGATCCACTTGTGTCTAGTAGTTTAGTAATTTTGATTACCTGGGAAAACACAAATCTATTATTAATAACAACATTAATCTTAATGTCACTGAAAATTTAATGAAAGCCAATTTGGTAACTAACAATTCAGCATGCTAGTTGAATGGTCATGGGATTTCTAAGTGTTTTCTTTGTGATAAATGAAAATACTTAGAAAATGGCAGTCCCCTCTATGTTCATCTTAGACAGGCCATGCAATCTCATTGGTTGAAGCTGAGAAGGAATATTTAGATGTTGGATTTTTGCTTCCTTTTCTTCAGCCTTGTATCTTTGTCTGGATTGTCTAAAAAGGTTGCAAAGGAAATAAATATTTGTGGTGACTGGGAAGACTGGGTGTTACCATAGCTGTATTATTAGAATGTTCAGTTACAAACAGTGGCACGACACTGCCAGAAACAAGACAATGCAAAAACATGTTCCTCTATTTTGAAACTGGTAGAATCTCCGGATGGGTGGCTCAGGTTATCACCCCGGCCCCGGGCTACACTCAAGGAATAGAAAGAATACCAGACTGGGTCTGATGTTTCTTACAATGTGCTTTTCATTATCCTGTACTCTGTACACTGTAACTCACTAGAACCTTGGAGTGCTGAGTCTGAGTGGTGTCTGAGCTGGGTTTTATGGCAGTACCTATGAGCAGAGCAAAAATACGATGACTTAAAAGTATGTTCTGAGTGACTTCTCTTTCCAAATGATACAGGTATTAAAACCTATTTCTAATTTCTACCTACCTGCTAAGTAAAGTTTCTGAATCACCTTGAACTAGTCTCTGCTTTTCCCATTCACTGAGTCACTTGCCCACTCTGTATTTTATTCATAGCTCTGTGGTTTCGTGGGGAATCTCATTCTCGTTATATCATCTTTTTTTAATTTACCATCCAAATACTAGTGGTGTCCACAGTGATCTGAACTTTTTGCTTAACCTACTCAGAATTAAATTAAAAAAAAAAAAAAAAAACAAAGTATAGTGTAAGGACCCAGTTTATTTTTTTAGTATGTAAACACCTTGGCTATAGAGATCATTTTTGGGGAAAAAGGTCTAATAGATGACATAAACATTGCTTTATTCAGGAATACCTGTTAACTTTTGATCTCCTCCAACACGTGTCAAAGTGTTACCACATGTGCTCAGTGCCTGGCATTGTATGTGATCAGCAGCAAACATATGAAAATACATCTAATGGAACCACATAGTGTGGCTTTTAGTTGCCATGAGAGTGAGGCTATGGAGATGAAGAATTACAACTGAGAGTGGTACAAACCTGTGTGCCACATCAGCAGTTCTGAAATAGGGCAAGGGGAGGGGGTATTTTTTAAGTCAATCTCTGTGTCTTGGGGAGCTTACTTACATGGTAAGCACAATATTATCCACACACATGAATATGATATGCTTGGCGTTGCTCTTACACAGGATGTGGTTGAAAGTGCTGATGCATGTTTTAGCATTCTTCCTTTACTTGATGCAACATGGAGATTGCCCTCTGGCTAATGGCATTGACCATGACTGGTAGCATCTGGCTCAGATTACTGGCTATAATTTTGGCTTTGTGGGATGCCTGTCAACTTTTGTTTAAATAAGTTTGCATCTCTTAACTGCTGTACACTCACTTTTTAATCTGTGATATAATATACATAATTTACCATTTTAACTACTTTTGAGCACACTATACAGTTCCGTGTTATTAACAGTTATACTTTTGTATAAGTGTCACTACTAGATAGATCAAAACTTTTCCATTTTTCCAAAGTGGAACTTCTCACCTGTTAAACACTAAACCTCCATTCCTGTCCCATGGAAACCTCCGTTCTGCTTTCTGTCTGATTCTGACTGCTCTGTGTGCAGGATTTGTTCCTTTGTGGCTGACGGTCTTACATCACTTAGCACAACATCTGAAGTTTATACAAATTGTAAGATGTGTCAGCTTAAGGCTAAATAATAATCTCTGTTAACATCATAGACTTCATTTGCTCACACACTGACCATCCGAGCTGTGTTAACTGTTTAGCTGTTATGAGTGGTGGTGCTCTGACTGTGTATATAACTACCTGTTTGAAACCCTGCTTTCATTCTTTGGGTATATGATGAGAATTGAAATTGCTGAGCCAAGATAATTATGGTTTTTAGGCATGGCTACATTGTTTGCCACAGTGGCTCTAACATTTTACACATTCCTACCAGTTTCAAAAGACTTCCACTTTCTCTGCATTCCTAAATAACAGCATAAGGATTATGAAGTGATAGCTCATTCTGGGTTTGATTTGCATGTATACATTTGTGCTATTTGTATTCATAAGCCAGTGAGTTGAGCTGAAGCTAATCTCATCTACAAATAATGTGTTGTCTAACCAAGTCTTGGATCTATACACACTTTTTTTTAACATACTGCCTCAAGAATATGTGAAACTAGACTAAAACCTTTCTTTCCCACCTCTTTAACCTTGTGGAGCCTTCCTCAGTTTTAAAATGTGGTCTAGTCCTCAGTCATAGAAGAATAAAACTTCTTTGTTTTATTTTTTAATGAAAGAGTAAAGCAACCCACGAAGGGCATCTCCTGGTACCTCCGTTTTCAAAAAAGGAACAAAATGTGTTTTTTATTATTATTTTAAAAGAAAACCATGCTTTAGGAGAGATACAAGGCCACCTTGTTATGATGGCAAGAAAAATCACAGATAAGAACAAAAATATTGGCAAAATGTGGCAAAATTGCTAAATGGTATAGCCATTTTAGAAAACAACCTGAAGTTCCCAAAAAGTGAAATCTAAGTTACCGTATACATAAGTAAGCAGTCTGTTTCTAGGTATATTCTTAAGGGAAATAAAAACATCAATCCTCAAAAAAGCTTGTATAAATCACGTGTGTAAAATGTTCATAGTATTATTTATTCATAGCAGCTAGAAAGTCAAAACAACCCAAATGTTTAGTATTTGATGAAAAGATAAGTAAAATGTGGTATAGCCATACAGTGGAATATTATTTGAGATTAATATAACACTAATACTACAACATGGATGAATATTGGGTACATTTTGCTGAGTAAAAGAAAGATCACAGAAGACTAAAGAGTGCATGGCTACATTCATAAGAACTGTTTAGAGTAGGCAGATGTGTAGACAGAATATGGCTCAGTGCTTCTCTAGGACCAAAAGAAAAAGATTTAAATATTGGGTTTCTTTTAATTGCCATGATAGTGCTCTGAAATTAAATGATGGTGATGATTATGTATATAGCTCTGTGAATTGTCTAATACTATTAAGTTATACAGTCTAAATGACTTAAGTTTTGTGGGACAGAATTTATAGAAAGATGTTAAAATGCGAAATGTCACAGTTGCACATGCTCAGTTGCATACATGTTCTCACGCACACATACAAAATAAACACAGGCTGCATCCTGAATTCTTTCATAAGTGGAAGAGCGAGTGGATCCAGAGAAATGTTTTACTTTTCTTTAAAAGACCCTTTTCATGTAATATATTTTGATCATGTTTTTCCCTTCCCCCAACTCCTCCCAGATCTCACCACATCCCTACCTACCCAACTTTATGTTTTCTTCTCTTTCTCAAACAAAGACAAAAACAGTAAGACAAATTTTAAAAATAATTACTAAAACAAAAAGCTCACAAAAAGTCCAGCAATAACAGCAAAAACCACGGAGCTAATTTTGTGATGACAACTACTCATGGGCACTGGGCCTGCCTGATTTATATACCCAGTGACACTTAATTGAAGAAGACTAATTTCCCCTTTACCAGCAGTTCTCTATTGCAGATAGCTTCTTTGTGCACTTACTGTCTCAGTGCTGGGCCCTGACTGGCTTGAATCTGTGCAGATCTTATGCACTGGTGCTGCTCTGAGTTCCTATGTGTCTGAGAAACGCTGTTCCCCTGCAGTCATCCACCACCTCTGGCTCGTACAGTCTTTTTACCTCCTCTTCCTTGTAGATCCCTGCATCTTGAGGAGTTTGATAAAAGCATCCTATTTAGGACTAACTGCTCCAAAGTCCCTTACTTTTGTAAGACCCACCCTTGTGGGTCTCTATATTAATTCCCATCTACTGCAAGGAGAAGTTTCTCTGATGAGGGTTGAACAAGGCACTATCTATGGGTACAGCATTACAGTCATTTCACTGCTGTTTCTTTTAACAGAAGATTAGTTATAGCGTTTCCCCTAGGTCCATGACTCCCAACCCTAAGTTCTTGGCCTCTCTAGCACTGTCAGGTTCCATCTCATAGAATGGACCTTAAGTACAGCCATTTGTGTCACTGTCACACCAGTGTACCATGCAGACAGATAGCTATTGTGAGCCTCAGGGTTTGTAGCTGCGTTATCCTGATGCTTGCCTTCTCTGATAGCTTGCAGAGTATTTTCCAGTACCCTAAGTGTTAGTTATGAATGTTAGGCATGAAGCTTTTATTTAGAGTTTAGCTAACAACACTGTACTAATGTTGGGGTTTGGTTTCTCAAGACAGGGTTTCCCTGTGTAGCCCTGGTTGTCCTGGACTCTTTGTGGACCAGGCTAGCCTTAACTCACAGAGATCAACCTGCTTCTGCTTCCTGAGTGCTGGAGTTAAAAGTGTACACCACCACACCCGGCTTCTAACGTTGTTTTAATACTGGCAAGTATTAAACAAGAAAGGGAGAGAAAGGCATATACAGGAACTTCCTGTACTGTCTTTGCAAAGTGAACACATTATAATAACCTATGCCCCTTTCTGTCAACTACAATGATTATAAACAATTATTAAATAAAATTAGAATATAACCATAAAATTAAATTTGAGAGGCTATAGGAAAGTTGAAAGGAATATTAGTTTATGATCACTCAAGTGTAGTTGCTCACTTAAAAGTTCAGTCAAATCAGTAAATTTTTTTTGCTACAAAGGGTTGATCATATTGAGATATTTCAGTACCTATGTTTTTTAAAAATAATGATAAATATTGATTGTTTTAAAATGTGAGGTAGTTCTGAAATTTTAGCTTCCTTAAGCTAGTAAGTTAACTTGTGTCTTAATAGGACTGTTTGCCATACACTCAGCCTTGGAAAGAGTCTAGAGCAAAAGAATCAGTCGCCAGACCTGCAGACGTGCATGAGGCTTCTGGAAGGTTTCCTAACACCAGTATTTCCTCATCATGTAATATATTCTCTTAAAGAGATTTTGTTTTACCTTAGTTTTATTTTCATTCTCATGAATAGTTGCACAATAGAGTGATCATTAAATGTACCATACTGGTGCCTAAAATGAAAGACACACAGGGTTAGTGAATGCATATTCAAGAAGTGTCTCATTTACACAGTGGCCATGAAATCAGGAGGATAGTGAAGAGTTAAATTCGAAGACACACATGTTAGCCTTTGCCAGAGTGTTGGCTGAGAACACCATTGCAGTACTGGAGAGGGGAGGAGTTGCCTAGTTTAGGGAGACTCATTTGCATGTTCTTCATTCTGATATTTGAGACTCCTCTAAGCTTTTTGATTTCTGTTAACTAAGTTATTTCAGTGCTTATGCAACCTCTGTTATAATGAAAGGGGCAAAAGGATTGTTTTAATGTTCCCCACTTCAAAATTTACTTTTATGCTGAATTGTGATAGCTTTGCTTGCTAACAGAGAAGTGTCTCACAGTAAAAATGAGGTACAGGTTAAAAAAATTAGAACATTCTCTGAAACACTGCTTGGGAGATTGTTTTTATTTGTTTTAGTTTGGCTTTATTTATTTGTTTTTTAAAAAAAGAAAGTAGGCTTCTGTTTCTTGTCTTTGCCATCTGCCTCTTAACATAAAACTATTTGTGTTGTTTTAATTGTAGATTGTTCCTTATGAATGTTGCATTGTATGGATGTACGACAAGTTATTTCTGTCAGTCTGAGTCTCCCATGAGTTAAGCTGCCATTAAAAAGTCTTAGTACAGAAATATGTTTGGGGCTGGCAAGACTGTTCAGTAGGTCAGGATGCTTGCAAACAAGACTGATACCTGAGTTTAATAACAGGGATTTACATTGTGGTATAAGGGAACCAACTGCCTCAAGTTATTTCTGACTTCCATATACCATGGCATGAGCACAAACACATATGCATGCGTGCGTGCGTGCTCAAACACAGAGAGAGAGAGACAGAGACAGACAGACAGACACAGACAGACAGACAGACAGACAGACAGACGGGGAATTTTAAAAGAAAGATTTTGCTTTTATTAATAACTTTAGTCCATTGCTGGGTGTAATCTGAGTGTTTTTTGACATTGTAGAAACCACTAGCCTAGTTTCCAAAATCTATCCTTTTACATGACATTAACAGTGTGTCTGAGTTTCCATTATTTTATATTCTGGTCAACACTTTGTACTATTAGTCTTTAATCTGAGCTGTTCTAGTAGTCATATATTTGTATACCTATGAGGTTTATTTGAATTGTTTTGTGTCTGCCTTGTTTATGGAGGTCCACCCACCCACCCACCCATCACCCCGCCACCAGAGACCGGAAGAGGTCATCAGATTCTCTGGAGCTGGAGTTGCAGGCTGCTCTGAGCTGCCTGACATAGGTTTCCTCTGAAAGAACAGCAGGCACCCCAAACCCCTGGGCAGTCTTCCTTAGAGTTTTCATTTCTGTTCTCCTGTTGAATGGCACAGCTAGGAATGCTTTCTCGTGTATGTCTTGTATTAGTGCTGTTTTTTAGTAAGCTGCTTATTCTAGGCCCCTGCCTGTTTGTTCCCTATTGAAATAACTTGGCATCTTTGTCAAATTAAGTAGCTGACTTCAGTTCTTTTCCACTGACCTTTATCCTGTTTTACACCAGGACTATACTGGCTTGATTCATGTGGCTCTTAAAGTCATGTGCATGATTTTAGGGATATAACTATTAGAGTTTCTGATTTACAAATGTCCTTTCTCTGTATGAACCTTTAATTTCAGTATTTTTTTTTAGTTCCATGGTGTAAATATTATCCATCTTTTACATTTTTCCCTAACCAAATGTCTTGCTGTTACTGTAAATGCTATAGCTTTTACTTTCAGTTTTAGTGTCTACGTATCTTTGCCAATACATAAAACTAATACTGACTTGGGCGTCTGCCTCACAACACTCGGGCACTTATTCTAGTAGCATGCTTGTTGTTTAGAATCTTTGTAGACAGTTAGGTCATCTTTGAGTCGATTCACCACTTCTTCCGGTTGCATGTATTGTTTCTTTTCTGTTTGGTGCACTGAGTAGCCCTCCAGAGCAGTGCTGGATACACGTAGCACGGTGGCTGTTCTTCGGTCTTATTCTTGATTTCAGATTAGTGCACTTAGTCTTCTTATCCTTGGGAATGATGTTGACTGACTATATAGAGTTGTTTTGTGTTTTAAGAATGTCTTATCAGGTTGAGGATTTTTTTTTTTCTGTTAGTGTTCTGATCATTTATTTTAGTAGGTATCAGTTTTTACCAAGTTGTCTTCCCCTTTTGGTTTTCCTCAGTTTGAGGGTTAGTAGACCTAAACTGAATTTTTTAATTGTTTATTTTCTTGAGACTATACTGTATTTACATCATTTCTTTCTTCCCTTTCCTCCCTCCACCAATTGCTGTTACGTACATATTTTTTGCAACACTACGATAGAGTTCTTAGAATTAACCCGCTTGTTCACGATATGCTTATCTTCCACATGGATTGCCTAAGTCAGGTTACCAAAAATTCTGCTAGTGATTCTGCACCATTCCTAAGAGTGACCAATGCTTTTCTGCCTTTATCTGGTTTTGATGTTGGCGGCTCAGAAAACAAGCTGTGACCTGTTGTTTATTTGTCTGTTTCCTAAAAGTGTTTGCGTAAGATCTGTGTTGCGGCTCCCTTAAGTGTTTGTGGGATTCACCAGAAAGCTCCTGGCCTGGGGTTCCCCTTGAAGCAAAGTTCTAAACCACAAATTCAGTGGCTTGAATGAATACTGAAGTTATTTATGTCATTGTGAGCAGATTTGATCATTTCTTTAGAGTTAGTGAACTCAACACAGAAGTTGTTTATAGTCAGTCTTTAATATCCTTCCTGTGTGTAGACCCTGTGGTTTCCCTCTTAGACTTGTGGTACCACTGTGTAGCTCGGGTAGCTTGTAACCTTCCTCATCAGAGCAGCTACGGTTTGCTGATACTATTGACTAGCTTTTCTAACTGTTGAAACTAGCTGTTTTCCTGCTTTCTGAATCACTCATTTCTGTCCATTCTAGGGTTTTGTTTTGTTGGAGATTTTGAATTAATGTACTGTCTTGATTTTTTCCCCTTTATTGGAAATATATTTTTCTCTTACATAATATATTCTAATTACAATATCTCTTCCTCACCTCCCCTCTAGATCCACCCCCTTCCTGTCTCATAGAAAACAAACTGGCCCGTCCTCTGGTGGTAGCCTTTAATCCCAGCATTAATGAGGTAGAGGCAGGTGCATCTCTGAGCTCAAGGCCTACAGAGTGAGTTCCAGGACAATCAAGTATTGAAAAAAGAAACAAAAATATTTTAAAAAATGTTCCTACATGATAATAATAAGATACAACAAAAACTAACACACTGGATGGAATAGGCCAAAACAAACAGAAGGGGAAGAGCCCAAGAGAAAATACAAGAATATAGACATACAAACCCATCATCTGCACATTCCAAAACCCTATGAAAACACTAAACTAGAAATCATAACATATAGCCAGAAGACCTGTAGGGTAAAAAAAGAGGAAAAAATACATATAAATAAAATAAAAAATAATAAAACAAATTTTAATGGAAAAATTTGTGAATTCCGCTATGAGACAAGGGAACCTCGAAAAATGCTATTTGTGCACATTTTCTGCTGGCCATCTGCTGCTGGACATGCAACCCACCTTTAAGAGTGGTCTTTTTCCCCAGTGAGACTTCCTTGGAGGAAGCTAAATTTTCATTTGCAAATGGTTATCAATTAGAGATAGCTTCTAGGATGGATGCATGTGCCTGCTTCATTTAGCTCTAGGACCCCATTTGGTACAGACCTGTGAAGGCCTTGTGCATCCTGCCCCAGTCTCTGTGAGAGCATTTGTATGCCAGCACTGTTGTATCTAGAAAGCCTTGATATTTTGGTATCGTCCCCTCTGTCTCTTACACACTCTTCAAGTTCCCTGAACCCTTATGTGAGGAATCTGATGGAGACATCTTTTTTGGAGCTGAGTGTTCTAAGCGCTCTTACTCCCTGTTTCATGTCTGGCTGTGGGTCTCTGTATTAGTCCCAATTTGCTACAAGAGGAACCCTCTCTGATGATGGCTGGATTAGACACTTATCTATGAGTATAGCAGAATATCATTAGGAGCCATGTTGTTGTTACTGTTTGATTGTTTGTTTGTTTGTTTCAAGACAAGGTTTTACTGTGTAGCCCTCGCTGTCCTGAAACTCATTCTGTAGACCAGAACTCACAGAGATGCATCTGCCTGCTCTGCCTCCCAAGTACTGGGATTAAAGGTGTGGACCACCACCATCCAGCTGTTACTTTTGGTTTTACCCTAGGTCCCTTGACTGTCTAGTCTCAGGTTCTTGGTTGCCCAAGCAGTGTCAGGTATTGGTTCTCTCTCATGGAGTAGCCCTTCATTCACATCACATGCTGTTGAGCACTTACTCCCACAAACTATGCTGCCATACATTAGCATACCCTGTAGGCAGAATACCATTATCAGGCCAAGGGTTTGTGTCTGGGTTAGTGTTTACCTTTCTCCTGGAACCTTTTTCGTGACGCATTTTTAAATGTTACATTTTTTGTTCTAAGTACTGCAGTTACTGATATCCCACAAATTTTTATTTGGAAGTTATAATTTGTATTCAGTTCAACATATTTTCTTTTAACGTTTCTTAGATGAGGGATGGGTTGCTTAGTAGTATTTTATTTGTAAAAAACGTTTTCTCTTTTCTTTTTTAAAATTTATGTGGGGTTCCAGTCTTTTGATTTAGGTTTCTGGTTTAGCAGTGTTGTGGTTAAAGAAGCAAACTCTTTGTGATTTTAATCCTGTTAAATATGCAGAAGTTTTACTTTCTTTAGAGTTGTCTTGTATATAGCATATGAACATCTTTCTCTTTTTCTTTTTTTTTTAAGATTTATTTATTATTATAGATAAGTACACTGTAGCTGTCCTCAGACACTCCAGAAGAGGGCATCAGATCTCATTACAAGTGGTTGTGAGCCACCATGTTGTTGCTGGGATTTGAACTCAAGACCTTTGGAAGAGCAGTCAGTACTCTTACCTGCTGAGCCATCTCACCAGCCCACATGTGAACATCTTAAGTGTTAAGAAAGTACCCTGCTGGACTGGAGAGACGGCTCAGTGGTTAAGAGCACTGACTGCTCTTCTGAAGGTCCTGAGTTCAAATTCCAGCAACCACATGGTGACTCATGACCATCCATAATGAGATCTGACATCCTCTTCTGGGGTGTATGAAGATAGCTACAGTGTACTTGCATATAATAATAAATAAATAAATCTTTAAGAAAGAAAGGGAGAGAAGGGGGAGGGAGGGAGAGAGAGAGGGAAAGGAAGGGAAAGGGAAAGGGAAAAAGGAAAGGAAAGGAAAGGAAAGGAAAGGAAAGGAAAGGAAAGGAAAGGAAAGGAAAGGAAAGGAAAAAGTACTATGCCTGCCGCATGTTCTGTGTGTCAGTTAGGTAGGATCTTTGGGTGTCTCTGAAGTTTTCTAGATCCTTGCATGTACTTGTTCTGTCCGTGAGAACAGAGTTGAATATTTGATGTTAATTAAAAGCACATACTACTTAAACAATTAAGCTAAGAAGTTGTAAGGATAAGGCAGTTAAGCAGGATGGATTTGCTTTCTCAAATCTTGCACACTCACTCCCAGTACTGTTCCTGCTGTGTTTTGCCCTTCGGAGCCTGCCTTCTTCTGTTAATAGAGCGATATAAACTTCTTGGAGCTATTATGAATGTTTGATGAGAAAATGAGTGATAAATTCTTTTTTTTTACATTCTTAAATTTTTTATTATTTAGATGCATTTTATACATCAAATATATTTAATAATATTGAGTATTTTGAGAATCAAATAATTCATAAAAAATTTGTTCAACTTTTATATTCATATCCTTTCATACCCTAAAAATATCATCAATAAATATTTAATACTATCACTAACTGAGGATCCTATATCTAATGTTGAATACTAAATTGTTTCAAAACATACAAAGTATTCTTTGGGAGCTAAGCATAGTAAAAGAGCATAAAATATTAAAAATGAATCGTTAAGAAATATATTCAGAAGCCTTTATATGATACCATGTGACATAGTGAGAGAGTATTTAAAACGCGCTATATATCTGTGTACATTATCAATCAATCAGTTTAAGTAGAAAAGATTATCAGTGTTTCTAAGAGAGAAATTATCAGTAAGCATATTTTAAAATTTTCAAAATAGCAAAACCTCTTTGAAGTTAAACATTAAGAAAACACTTAACAAGCATAGTAAAAATTATCAATGATATTTCCATGATATTTGTAGAACATGATTTTAATATTTTCAACTGTTAATATTCAACAATCAGAATAATTATTTAAAGATATATTTTGTTGTTATGTCTCCCTTTTCATTTCTAATTTTATTAATTTGGATACAGTCTTTATGCACTCTGGTTAGTCTGGCTAAGGGTTTATCTATCTTGTTGATTTTCTCAAAAGAACAAGCTCCTGGTGTTGTTGATTCTTTTTATAGTTCTTTTTTGTTTCTATTTGGTTGATTTCAGCCCTGAGTTTGATTATTTCCTGCTGGCTATTCCTCTTGGGTATATTTGCTTCTTTTTGTTCTAGAGCTTTCAGATGTGCTGTCAAGCTGCTAGTGTAGGCTCTCTTCATTTTCTTTTTAGAGGCACTCAGAGCTATGAGTTTTCCTCTTAGCACTACTTTCATTGTGTCCCATAAGTTTTGGTATGATGTGTCTTCATTTTCATTATCATTAAATTCTAAAAAGCCTTTAATGTCTTTATTTCTTCCTTGGCCAATTTATGGTTTGATAACATTTTTTTAATAACTTTTGGTTGAAAGTTGATTTTATTCGATATTAGAATGGCTACTCCAGCTTGTTTCTTCAGACCATTTGCTTGGAAAACTGTTTTCTTAACTTTTACTCTGAGGTAGTATCTGCCTTTGTCACTGAGGTGGGTTTCCTGTATGCAGCAAAATGCTGGGTCCTGATTACATATCCAGTCTGTTAGTCTATGTCTTTGGGGGGAATTGAGTCCATTGATGTTAAGAGATATTAAGGAAAAGTGATTGTTATTTCCTCTTATTTTTTTCTGTTAGAGGTAGAATTATGGTTGTGTGTCTATCTTCCTTTGGGTTTGTTGAAAGATTACTTTCTTGCTTTTTCTAGGGTGTAGTTTCCCTCCTTGTGTTTGTGTTTTCCATCTATTATCTTTTGTAGGTCTGGATTCGTGGGAAGATACTGTGTAAATTTGGTTTTATCATGGAATATCTTGTTTTCTCCATCTAAGGTAATTGAGAGTTCTGTTGGGTATAGTAGCCTTGGCTGGCATTTGTGTTCTCTTAGGGTCTGTATGGCATCTACCCAGGATCTCCTAGCTTTCATAGTCTCTGGTGAGAAGTGTGGTGTAATTCTGAAAGGCCTGCCTTTATATGTTACTTGACCTTTTCCCTTACTGCTTTTAATATTCTTTCTTTGTTTTGTGCATTTGGTGTTTTGATTATTATGTAACAGGAGGAATTTCTTTTCTGTTCCAGTCTATTTGGAGTTCTGTAGGCTTCTTGTATGTTCATGCGCATTTCTTTCTTTAGGTTAGGAAAGTCTTCTGTAATTTTGTTGAAGATATTTACTGTCCCTTTAAGTTGGGAATCTTCACTCTCTTCTATACTGATCATCCGTACGTTTGGTCTTCTTATTGTGTCCTGGATTTCCTGGATATTTTGAGTTAGGATCTTTTTGCATTTTCCATTTTCTTTGATTGTTGTGCCGATGTTCTCTATGGTATCTTCTGCACCTGAGATTCTGTCTTCTATCTCTTTTATTCTGTTGGTGATGCTTGCATCTATGATCCCTGATCTCTTTCCTAGGTTTTCTAACTCCAAGGTTAGCTCCCTTTGTGATTTCTTTATTGTTTCTATTTCCATTTTTAGATCTTGGAAGGTTTTGTTCATTTCCTTCACCTGTTTGATTTTGTTTTCCTATAATTCTTTAAGGGAATTTTGTGTTTCATCTTTAAGGGATTCTAGCTGTTTACCTGTGTTCTCCTGTATTTCTTTAAGGGAATTATTTATGTCCTTTTTAAAAATTTTTTTATTTATGTCCTTCTTAAAGCCCTCTTTCTTCATCATGAGAAGTGATTTTAGATCCAAATCTTGCTTTTCCGGTGTGGTGTATCCAGGGCTTGCTATGATGGGAGAATTGGGTTCTGATGATGCCAAGTAACCTTGGTTTCTGTTGGTTATGTTCTTATGCTTGCCTCCCGCCATCTGGTTATCTCTAGTGTTGCCTGCCCTTGCTATATCTGACTGGAGCCTGTCCTTCCTGTGCTCCTGTTTCTGTCAGAACTCCTCAGAGTCCAGCTGTCTCTGTGATCCTGTGATTCTGGAATCCTGTGATCCTAAGATCATCCTGGATGTGTCAGAGCTCCTGGGATTGTCAAGCTGCCTCTGGGACCTTGAGATCCTGGTGTGACCGGGGATCCTAGGATCCTGGGATCCTGGGCATGTTAGAGCACCTGGGAGTGGTGCCTATTCTGGGTGTTATAATACTGGCTACTGAGTTCGCGCCCAAAGTCTGCTCAGAGAATGTCTGATCCTATGATCTTGGGCATGTTATAGTGCCTGGGAGTAGAGCTTCTTCTGGGTGTTGTGGGACTGGCTGCAGAGTTCGAACCCAAGGTCTGCTCAGGGCACCTGCCCAGACAGGAAGGAACCCATGCCCATGCCACTGGTTGGGCAGAGTTCCTGGGTGCCTGGGTCCCCCTGGTCGCAGTAACTTCCGGTGTTGGGGCAGATGTTGTGTTCTTCTCACCCCTCAAATACTGAATTCTTTTTTTTTTTTTAATTCTTAAAGATTTCTTTATTTTTTCTTTACTGCATTTATTTACCAGCTGGTACGTTAATCTCTCACTTGCCTGTTGTCTGTCTCTGGTAACTTAGCATAAGTTCTGCAGGAGAATGTTTGATTCATTCCCAGAAGCACAGAACTTAGGTGACACTCTAAATCACTGTGGAATGCATAAGTCAAGGAGAGCACGGTGTGCAGATGGCCTTTGCACAGACCTACACTGGATTCTGAACATGGCACCTGATGTATAGTTATTCTTAAATAAGAATCATTTTATATTTTTAAAATTCTCAAATTTTATGTACTTTTCAAAATTGCAAGTTACAACACCAAATAAGTGTTTTAGTATTTTCTTTTCTTTTTATTTGTTAATTTCTTTATTTCACCCTTGGTCTGAACTATGGCTTGCCTTTTGTTGATATTTTCCCATTGATTTTGCATGCCATTTTTACTGACAGTCTTTTCAGAGATTTCAGCTGAGTGTAGACTGCCTTATTTTTATTAAAGTAGAGTTTTGTTTTCTTTCCTGGCATAACTTTACCTACTTTGCATTAAAATGATAACAGTCAAAGGGAACAATACATAAATTTTTCTTGAGCTATGAAGTTTCCTTATTGTCTGAAACAAATTATTTGTGTCTTCCAGATCAACCGAGAAAGCTGGTGTGCCATAGAGCCCTGCCCTGAAGCAGCATCTCTCTTAGCTTCCAAACAGAGCTCAGGTATGTGTGTTCATAGTCCTGCTCTACAAGAAATAATTTGATGTTGTGACCTGCCATTCTTAAGTATACTAAACAGCAAACTAGAAGAAGACATGTTTGTGGTTTCGTTTTATAAGCATATGGCTTCACAGTTGAGATGAAGGCACAAGAGTTTTCCATAATTTTATTTTAGGAATTAATATTAATTTTATTAATTATGAGGCTATAAGTTGTTAATCATTTGTAAGGGAATCCAGTGGTATAATAGTATAAATACACACTGCTAGGACCAAACCTGTGGTTCTTAATTTTGGCTGTATTGATGCAAAAACAAAGAGAAACTGTAGCTCTTCCCTTAAGTGGAATAAGAGGTAGTTTATTTGAGAGCCAAACTTGAGTATCCATAGCTCAGGAACATGGATTCAGGATATCCCACATTCCATGTTCCAATACAGAAGCAGTTTCATAAAGTTTTTACAGCAATAAAACACGGAAAGTTATAAATCAAGACGCCTTTTGCATACATTGATGGAAACATCAGAGAGGCAGCTACTACAAGAAGGGTGGTGCTCTGCTGTGAGTCCCAGATGCCATCTGATGATGTTTTTAGCTTTGAGATTGGTGGAAGGTAGTGGTCTGCTATGTATAGATTCCAAAAGAGTTATATCTGTTAGTCAAACAATACTAGTTCCAACATAGAGGGGGACAAGGAATGGTTATTCCAGGGGCTAAAGCTAACTCAGACAAGGCCATCAATCACGGGGCCTACAACATTCCAACTTCCCCATGTCACTGCAGTCTGTGCAGATAAAGCTCCGTTCCAAGAAATCTCATTTACAGCTGTATATATACTGGAACCGTCTGGCAAGAGAGCTTGGAAAATGCATGATGCCTTGGTCTTGGCCTTAGTGGGTCAGGGTTGGGATGCAACATGGACATCTACTAGAGTCTTTAAGGCGCCTGTTATCCCTCATTGACAGAATTGTCAGAAGTCTTTTGTTACATGTCCATGATATATTAGTAATAACAAATAGAGTTAAGATCTTGCCTGACAATAACACTATTTAGGAGTCCTAACTTCACCCCATGTTCAGCCAATTCTAACATAAGATACATTTCCCAGTGTCTGGGTTCCACTGTCTTCTATGTGTAAAGTGTTACTAGGCTGCCTCACAGAGGGTGTTACACAGACATCGAGGTGAGTGGGTGTCTCTGAGCTCACTGCCGTGCTGGCTTCTGTACTGCTAAATGAGCAATAATACTTTACATTTTTGAGTTCTCCAGTCTGCATTACCAACGACAACTCTGTTTACAGTTCTCAACTCTGACTGTATTAAAAAGGAAGTATTGGAAACAAATGTTGAATGTGTTTTCTTCAGTATTTTTCACACTTCTTGAGAGTGCTGTTTAAGAATATTATGCTATGATTATATTTGGGGCCTATAGATTCAAAAGTGCTGGAAGTAAAAGTGTACTCACACCCGCAATTTGGTTCCTTTAGCTATCAGGGACTTTTCTGAAAGTGTAAGTAGCCACCCCAAAACTTCTGCCATGTAATTTTGAGTGAAGGCTTGAAATTTGAGCATTCATAATACAGAAGAAATAATGGCTCAATTTATTCCTTTAAGGAACTGGATTTCTGTTGTAGTCTTTGTCAGGTCATCATTGTGCAAATTGTTAAAACACCCCTTTACACTGTAACTCTCAGAACAAATAGTTTGGCTATATATTAAGGATTAATGAAGCCTGAACTTTATTTAGGCATATGTATCACATACTTGTATTATGCTACATGCCAGATGTCCAGTTATTACATTTGTAGTGCTGTTAACTGTCAGTGTGACTCTTTAGAGTTTTACTGATCGTTCCATTTTAATGGTATAGGAGTGAAGACCTACAGGGTTAATTACCTGGAATTTTTCTTTTAAGCAAGATGAATGAATATAAACATTCTAAAATCAGTGTCCTTCACTCTGGTTTAGTTTAAACTTTACTATATTGCACTTCATTCATTAAGAAGTGTGTGTAGGAAGACAGTAAGGATTCTGTTTCTTTTGAAAATATCTCAGCATATGTGACATGAGTGTACATTAAGTTTGTCTTTAGGGATCCCTACATCCCGTGAAGGTCATGGCAGGGTTGTAATGGTTTATGGTTGCTCTCTTCTTGTACTCCTTTTTCCCCTCCATATTTTGTCTTTCCTCCAAACAGCCAGTTTAATGTCACACACTAGCCCTCTTCTTATCCCAAACTTTTATAGCCTTGTGCTAGCTTGGCTTTAGTTTGGGGGTGTGGTGCTTCTAGCAGAGCTGAATCTATGGATACTTTTAAGAGAATGTATGGTGTGGGTTTCTTTTCTAGGCTGGAGTTTAGGCAGAGTCTTTAGGTTACCATCTGGCCCTGTAGCAGCTCAGCATCGCTGCTGTGACAGCCTTTTCTTTTAGCCAGCACCCCCAGATACCCTCAATTACAATATTAAGATTTTTGGAGTTTTCCAAGTAGTAAAGGGGCAAAAATAGAAATATCACAACCCCACCGACTGTAGTTTTTGTGCACTGTATAGAATGGAGGGTAGGGGATGGCTAGAATACTTATCGTTTAAGGTCCTTTGAAGAAGCCATACTATTTCCATTGAATAAACCTTCTGAAATTATCCACTAAATTCGTAATTGTGGCTAACAGATTTAAGATTAGCTCAAAGGTTCTGCCTCACTTGTTATGGTATTCCTTATATAATTCTGCAATGAAATTATCTCTTAATATATTCATTTATACCACAAGACTGTGAATAACCCATTCTGCAAGCACACACTAAGGATCTTCCTAGGACCTAGCCAAATGCCTAACAGAAAAAATAACTATATCAGTTAATATACCTAAAAGCTCCTCATTAGACCATTTAACTTTGTAAATATCTAAAATGGAAGAAAGGCTGGAAAAGCAAAGAGGTAGGTGAACAATAAAAAAATGACTGAATATTGGTATGAAACAGAAAGTAAATTTTAAAAAAAAATAGCTATTGGTTAAATAAATGTTCTTTTTCAGAATGCAGAAGCTTCATAGATGTTGGACTGGGCACGGAGTGTGCCTCAAAAGAAGGCATGCTCCAGAGAGTGTCAGGGAGTGAGTCTGACCTCTTTCACTCACCCAGTGATGAAATGGACAGCATCATCTTCCCAAAGGTACTGGATGAACCTTCTCCTCGTCTTTGACCAGCAACTCTCCTAGTTTGATCTGGCCTCACTTTACCCCTCTTTTACTGTGACTTTTTTTTCCCCTTGGGCTCGATGTCATATATGACTCTAGCTAGTGAGTTGTGATCCAGGTAGGCCATGTATTCTGACTTCAGAGTGACTTCAGGGGCCTTATTTTGCCTTACCTACTTTTTTGCTTTGTTCCTCTGTTCTCTTTCTAAGCTGCAACAGACAACCTAGCTAGATCACTCACAGAGGCACACAAGTGTTCCGTTTAAAGACGGGAAGTCAGTATTGCCAGGGCTTAAAAAAGGGCATTGGCCACATTTATTAGATTTATTTTCTGAAAAATCATAGCTGGTTACATGAGTTTAAGCTTGCATTAAAGTCAAAAGGCGTGGGAGTTCCTTTAGAATGAGCTAAGTCAGATGACAGTGAACACCCTTCAGTGGTTAGGAAAGGACCACAGCTCAGACCATATGATGTCATATACATAAACTAACCATAGAGTCATTCTGATTAATGTGTGGATGCCTGAAACTTACAGCTAAGCCTGATGACGTCATCTTTCTTCCAGACTGCTTAATTGGGACTTTCTAGGTCTATGGTAGAGAACTTGACCTTTTTCTCTAGTGAAGAGCTAGGGAAGATGGAGGTTGGGAGCTTGGGTTTGTTTCTGTTTTCAGCAGATGCCTTCCCCACAGCACGGAGGGCAGGTCATACTGTACTCAGTTACATGCCACAAGTGCTTTTCCTAATAGTAAGGACCAAAGGGGCAAAGCTGTGGTAGCAGCTATGAAGAAGTGCCTTGCTTGTTTCATAACTTTGAAGCCATGCTGAGAGCAGCTTTGTTAGTGGGTGATTCAGCTATCCAAACCAGTGAGTGTGTTACTCCCGTGTCTTAACTGATATGGTATAGAAATATTATCATAATATTCAAGAATTCTTGCTTTGTCCCTCAGCGCCCATCTTCCATTTGCCCCTTTCTAACGCTCTCTGCCCTCTTCCTTTGGCAGTCTTCTGAAGGACCTTGGAAAGATTATGGCGAAACCTTGGGATTTCTGTCTTGTCACTTGCTGGCTATGCACGGTGTCACATGCCTGTGACCCAGCACTCAGGAGGCTAGGGTAGAAGGACTGTGAGCTGGATGTAGAAATTCAGCCAAGTCTCACAGGATTGAAGAAGGGAAGATTTGCCTTTAAAGCTATATAGGAAGAGAAAAACCAATGTTTTTTTTGTTTTACCTGCCTGCCTTCCTCGCTCTTTCCCTTCCTTCTGTTCCTAAACCCATCACAAATGCATTTTTTAAATTACACTTTTAGGAGGGATATGGGCCTCACTGCTCATGGAGAAGTCAGGTTAAAGATTCTAGCCCTAAAGTTAGCTCATAATGCCTGGAGCTGCATAATAAATAGTTTTAAAATTATCAAGCAATTATGTGTGCTTGTCTAACTAATAGTAAAAAGATTTTTTAGATTTATTTTTATGTTTAAGTATGTGTCTGGGGGTGCGCATGGAGGCAGAAGCAGGCGTTGAGTCCCTTAGAGCTGGCATTACATATTGTATAAGCTACCAACATTCATTCTGAGAAATGGACTTAGGTTCTTAGGAAGAGCAACAGACATTCTTAACTAACTGCTGAGCCGTCTCTCCAGCTTAACTTCTGTTTTTTAAGTTGAATAATTTTCCTTCAGGAAATACTTGCTTGCCTATCTCTTAGATATATAGCATGTGAACAGTTTGTTACTGGTATTACACCCTCTCTGTGCAGAAGAAAATTTATAAAAAGGACCTTTGCTAGATACTGCACATTTTTTCCCAGGGAGAATAGACAACAACTGTTTTTAAAGCTGAAGCCTGTAACTCAGACAAACTTCCACCTACATTGTAAACTCTTCAGTGCTTTAGAGAAAAGCCAGGCAGGGTGAATGAACTTTCACCTCCTCATGAGTGCGTGGGAATGTCCAGATGGCCTGGGACCAGGTCAGGGTGGGGGTGGGGATGACCAAGAGTCCTTGGAATAACTGAGTTTCCTAGTGTTGATAAAATTAAAGCCTACTTAATAATATTGACAAGTCACTCATTCACCTGAATATTTCTATATATGTTTATCTCATTTCATAAGTCCAGCAACCAGATTTTTTTTTTTTTTTTGTCCCTCATACCATACAAGTAACAGAGGTTTTGATTGGTGTGCTGGCTACTTTTATGTCAACTTGATCCAGACTAGAGTCATTTGAATAGAGAAGATTAGCATGGCCCCTGCAGAAGGATTTGTGAAGTGTTCCATATTTTTCCAGGGTGGGAGTGGGGGAGCGCCCTCTTAGAGGAAAGGGGGGGGGAGGGATGGGATAGAAGGGTTCCAGAGTGGCTAAGACAATTCTTCATTTTCTTGATTGGTGATTGATGGGGTAGGGCCCAGCTCACTGTAGGTGGGGCCACTCCTGGGCTGGCAATCCTTGGTGTAAGAAGGCAGTCTGAGCAAGCCGTGTTGAGCAGAGCCTGTAGGCCTCTTCCATGGCCTCTGTATCTGCTCCTGTCTCTGGGTCCCTGCCCTGTTTTGAGTTCCCACCTTGACTTCTCTCAGTGTTGGACTGTCATACAGATATAGAGTAAAATAAAGTCTTTTCTCCCCAAGTTCCTTTCGGTCATGATATTCTATCAAAGCAATAGAAACCCTAAGACAACTGGTAAACAATTTTGTGTAAAATAACTGAGTGACTGAGAAAAACTAAGATTTGCATCGAGGCCTGACTCTTAACATCTCTTCCCTATCTTGTTGCTTTACTTTCAGTTTCTTCAGCATGGCTCTAAAAACCAGCTGGTAGACAGACCCTCGATTCTGCTTTCCTAAAGTCATTCTTACAGTGTGTGCTGTGCAGCGTCAGTTACTTGGTGTCTTCCCAGGGCCTTAAGTTCTTCTCTTTCAGTCTTCTGGGGTTTGGAGGGAATCTTTAGGCGAGCCATTGCCACATGCTTTCCTGTGAACTGTGAGTGGTGCGTTAGCTCACTTCCTGTAGCCATGGATTTATCTTTAGCCCTTCCGAGGTCTCAGTAACAACACGAGCCTCCTGGGAAATGTGACTCTTTGGTGAGTGTTGAGGGCTTTATGTTTATTCTTACAAATATTTGCCTGTTCCTAGGGTCATTTTTAGATCAGCAGCATAAATTTATACTTTGTTTTTAAACTGAGATGAAATCCTGCAATTCTTTTTGGAACTATCTGAGAAAGAAAGTATGTAATCATAAAATAATAACTGATTCAGGACTTAAGATTCTTAGGTAGAATACATAAAAACATAACATGACTTGGGGCATGTCGTGAGTGTTTAAAATATTAGTTGTTTTTCAAGGCAGTAGTATGTCTTATGTATAATATAAATAATAAATACTAGCTGAATAAATGAAAGGCTATTTATTGGCAGTATTAAACATGATTCCTTTAGCTATAGTAACTGTATAAAATTTGTGGTAGTTTTGTCTTTGTTGTGTTTAGCAATATAGTGTTTATCTTTCTATAGATACAGATATAGATAGTATAACTTTCTAAGAGAACTAAACAGGTATTTCCCCCTAAATACTGTTATAAAAGTACAGGAAAAAAAAAAGGACTGTTGAATTTTGCACAGAGCACCCATCCATTTATCTTCCAGCCGCCATCATTTTTATTATGTTTACTTACTACATAAGTGTGTTCTCTTTACCCCATCTTCCTAAACTTGATGATAGATTTCAAAACAAATTACAGATATTTCCGTACACAGGTGTAAATTCTTAGAATCAGTATTCTTCTAAGGTTGATGAATTTGAGGGAGACACACTATATATAAATATATGTATAACTTGTGTATATAAACCCTAAAAATTCATTTGTTTCTGGTTTTTCAAGACAGAGCCATTTTGTGTAGCCTATACTAGAATCTGCTCTGTAGACAAGTCTGTCTTAGAACTCACAGAGATTCACCTGCTTCCTCCGCCTCTAGTTGCTAGAAGTGCTGGAATTAAAGGCATGCACTGCCACTGTCTGGCTTTGGTTGATGGTTGGTTGGTTGGTTGGTTAGTCAGTCGGCTTTTTAAGGCAGGGTTTTTCTGGGTAGACCAGACTGTTCTGGAACTTGTTCTGTAGACAAGGCTGACCTCAAAATCTGCCTTCTTCTACCTTCCGAGTGCTCAAATTAACCACGCGCACCACCACCACCTAGCTTGGTCGTTTTTGATAAACACACCCACTACCTTTGTAACCTGGAGCTGCATGAACACATAGGCTATATAAGTATAACCATGGAAAGTCTCTTTACAAGGCATCCCTTCTCAATGACCAACCCATCAGAAGGAACAAAAAATATTCCCCATCAAAGATTTTTCTCTGATTGAGATTCTCATATAAATGGCATATATAATGTCACATAGATGGCATATAAATCTGAAGAATAGTGTTTCTCCTTTACAGCCCTGGGAGTGAGGTTTGGAATTTGTAGTCATCCAAGAGACAAGCTGTCTCACAGACTGGCCGTGTGTCTCTCTCTCTCTCTCTCTCTCTCTCTCTCTCTCTCTCTCTCTCTCTCTCTCTCTCGTATTCTCACTAGTGATGTATGAGAATCTCAGTTATTCTACATCCTTAGTAACAAACAGTTGTTTCCACTGTTACTGTTTCTGGTATCCATGCAGTATTATCTCATTATGGTTTTGATTTGTATTTCCTGACAACTAGTGATATTAAACAGATTTTCACTTGTCCATTGGCAACTCGTGTGTCTTCCTGTATAGAGCATCTGTTCATATCTTTGCCCATTAAAATAATTGGGTTATTTGTTGCTACCGAGGAGTGGATGATATATATCCTGGATACTGTTCCTTTATTAGATCCATGATTTGCAAACACCTTCTCTTATACCATTTGCCTATTCATTTATGTAAAAATGTCTTGGTTAGCTAAGATTTCTAATTTGATGAAGTATAATTTAATAGATTCTTACTCAGCTTACTGCTTTGTGTGTCCTTCCCAGTTGCTTCTCTGCTCCCTGTCTTCATGTTTTGCTTTAAAGATTTGTAATTTGGGGCTTTTATTTTCAAGATTAAGACATCTCTCAGTATTATATTTCTTTTTTTCTTTTGGCATTCAATATTTTTATTAAACCAATACATTTTTAATTTTATTTTAATTAGGTATTTTCTTCATTTACATTTCCAATTCTACCCCAAAAGTCCCCCATACCCTCCCCTCCCCCCCACTCCCCTACCCACCCACTCCCACTTCTTGGCCCTGGCATTCCCCTGTACTGAGGCATATAAAGTTTGCACGACCAATGGGCCTCTCTTTCCACTGATGGCCGACTAGGCTATCTTCTGCTACATATACAGCTAGAGACACGAGCTCCGAGGGGGGGGGGGGTACTGGTATCATATTGTTGTTCCACCTATAGGATTGCAGATCCCTTCAGCTCCTTGGGTACTTTCTCTAGCTCCTCCATTAGGGACCCTGTGATCCATCCAATAGCTGACTGTGAGCATCCACTTCTGTGTTTGCTAGGCCCTAGCATAGTCTCACAAGAGACAGCTATATCTGGGTCCTTTCAGCAAAATCTTGCTAGTGTATGCAATGGTGTCAGCATTTGGAAGCTGATTATGGGATGGATCCCCGGATATGGCAGTCTCTAGATGGTCCATCCTTTCGTCACAGCTCCATACTTTGTCTCTGTAACTCCTTCCATAGGTGTTTTGTTCCCAATTCTATGAAGGGGCAAAGTGTCCATACTTTCGTCTTCGTTCTTCTTGAGTTTCATGTGTTTTGCAAATTGTATCTTATATCTTGGGTATTCTAAGTTTCTGGGCTAATATCCACTTATCAGTGAGTACATATCATGTGAGTTCCTTTGTGATTGGGTTACCTCACTCAGGATGATGCCCTCCAGGTCCATCCATTTGCCTAGGAATTTCATAAATTCATTCTTTTTAATAGCTGAGTAGTACTCCATTGTGTAAATGTACCACATTTTCTGTATCCATTCCTCTGTTGAGGGGCATCTGGGTTGTTTCCAGCTTCTGGCTATTACAAATAAGGCTGCTATGAACATAGTTGGGCATGTGTCCTTCTTACCGGTTGGAACATCATCTGGATATATGCCCAGGAGAGGTATTGTGAGATCCTCCGGTAGTACTATGTCCAATTTTCTGAGGAACCACCAGACTGATTTCCAGAGTGGTTTTACAAGCTTGCAATCCCACCAACAATGAAGGAGTATTCCTCTTTCTCCACATCCTCGCCAGCATCTGCTGTCACCCGAATTTTTGATCTTAGCCATTCTGGCTGGTGTGAGGTGGAATCTCAGGGTTGCTTTGATTTGCATTTCCCTGATGATTAAGGATGCTGAACATTTTTTCAGGTGCTTTTCAGCCCAGTATTATATTTCTAACTTTAATAACAGCTTTATTTATTTCGGAGGATTCAATCCTAGCTCTCTTTAGAGTCATCTAAAGAGCTTTAAAAGGGAGGTGGGAACACCTAGCTCTGCCAGCTGACTAGCAAAACTAGTCTTTTCTTTTTTTTAAGATTTATTTATTGTTATATGTAAGTACACTGTAGCTGTCTTCAGACACACCAGAAGAGAGCATAGGATCCCATTACAGATGGCTGTGAGCCACCATGTGGTTGCTGGGATTTGAACTCATGACCTTCAGAAGAGTGCTCTTAACCGCTGAGCCATCTCGCCAGCCCCGCAAAATTAGTCTTGAGTTAACCTGTTTTCTCACCTCTAAAATGTTAGAGGTCATGTCTCGGTGAGAGCAAAGTTAGAATAAGTAAACTTCAGGAAATGTCATCACATCGATCTCTGCGGAAAGAGTCTGTGTTAAGGATATATTCTAGTCAAGTTTTTGCCTTTTTAAAAAATGTGTGTGGGAGTAAGATGGCTCTATGGTTAGGAACATTAACTGCTCTTCCAGAAGACCTGGGTTCAGTTCCTAGCACCCGCATGTTTGCTCACAACCATCTTTAACTCCAGTCCCAAGGTATTTGTTGCCCTTTTCTGGCTCCCATGGGCACCAGGCATGCATGTTGTATACACACATACATGCAGGTAAGACACACATATACATAAATAAAAAAATGTTTAGAGAGATGAGGGTATATATATTAACAGGCCACAAGGTGTTCTCATTTTGTTTTAATATTGCTACCTGTGATAGATAGATAGGTAGGTAGGTAGGTAGGTAGGTAGGTAGGTAGGTAGATAGATAGATAGATAGATAGATAGATAGATAGATAGATAGATAGATAGATAGATAGATGGATGCATACATATATACATACTTGTGTTAAAAGTTTGACTTTTGACTTGTTTTAAGAGCTTTAGATTTGAGTCTGGGAATATAGTTCATGGGTAGAGTGCAGGCCTGGCGCTTGTAAGGCCCAAAATCCAGTTCCCAGATGTGCATGCAACACACACAAAGAGTAAGTTGGTGTGTGGAACTGTTTTATTTCTTTAAGAAATATCCTTTTTAGATTAGGTACCAAATTTAAAAAGTACCTGTTATTCTGAACAGGAGTCATTTCCATACTAGGAACTGCTGTCTTAAAAAGAATGTAATAAATAGAATTTAACTCAGAACTGTTGCTCCTCCCTAGTGTTTTAACCCAGGCTATCCTGAAATTCCTGATCACCCTGCTTTACCCTCCACAGGCTAGAGGGTGTGTACCATTATGTTCCACCAATAATTTTATTTTAAAATAATACGTCTAGCACGCTAGAATTTGCATAATGATGTAGTTTTATTTTGCCTCTTAAACCAGTAAAGGGACTCTTCGTTACTAACATCAAGATCTTGCTCTCATTAGGTTTTTTAAAAGGCAACTGAAATAACACAGTAGTACTGTTTGAATCAAAGTAGCATGGATTCAAGTCTGGTTTCTGCTGTTAACTGTAGCACAGCAGGGCTCTTCAATAATCTGGGACTTACGTTTTCTGATCTATCAGTGTTTTTTCTCTCCATTCATCTCACACTGTATTTACAAAGCAGTCTAGGAAATTGAATTTTTCAGAGTGAAGGTAAGCTGAAGCCCAAAAGGTAGAAAGGTGCCTTTTATAGTAGGTGGTAGTATGCTTTGGGCTAGAAGTGTTGTAGGCCTTTTTAAAAAGACTCCAAGTTCAGAGCTGTTTTCCATTTCAAAGTTAAAAGAACTCATTAGTTCTTGTGAGTTTTGACCTTTCTCTTAAAAAAAAAAGATATATGTCTTCACCTTTTCATTACATTTTATATATTCAATTATTGTGTACTTGCATGGGGGGGGGGGGTATATTTCTGGAGGTTAAAGAACAATTTAAAGAACAAGTTACTTCTCCTTTGATTAGTCATATTAAAGCACTGCACCAGAGTTTGGACTCAGTGCCACCTTTAATCCCAGTACTCAGGAGGTAGAGGCACTCTCCTGAGTTTAAACTTTGTGAGTTTAAGGCCAGTCTGATCTATGGTGAGTTCCAGGACAACCAGGGATATATAGTGAGAGCCTGTTTTAAAGATTCTCCTTAATATCACCAGATGTATTAAGATGTACTAAGGAATGTATTGTGGAAAGGGAAAAAAAATTCTGCATGCCTTTACCTATTTCCCTGTTTCTTGTCTAATGTGAAGCCAGAATGTAATATGAAATGGAGCTAGTCTTTCTTTCACTCCTCATATCGTGGCATTTAGTGTTTCTCAGGAAGTTAAGATGCCAAGCTACTAAGACAAGATTTACATAATTAGGTACTAGAGGTTAGCCAGGGAAGGAGCATTGTCACCTTATTAAAAATGATATTCTCTGCATTATTTTATATAATTTGACTTTGGAACACAACGCATTCTCAGTAAACTCGGAAGCAGAGTGTTCTTTATGTTATGTGGCAGACTTCTGGTGGCATGGAAACTATTAGGCAGTTTTCACAAGGAAAGGACAGTCATACTTGTCTTTGGAGTGGTAAATTCTCTACCTTAACGCAGCTCTGTAGGCTGGCTTGTTTCAGTTAAACCTTTTGGAAGCCTAGTCTAAGAGCTTGGAGGTTCATAAAGCAGAAACCCTAGAGACTTAATGGTTTTCTTCATTTCAGTTGATGGTGGATTGAAAGAACTAAACTAAGAATTGTTTTTCCCCCATTAAAAACAAAAATTAGGGGCTGGTGAGATGGCTCAGTGGGTAAGAGCCCCCGACTGCTCTACGAAGGTCCAGAGTTCAAATCCCAGCAACCACATGGTGGCTCACAACCATCCGTAACAAGATCTGACTCCCTCTTCTGGTGTGTCTGAAGACAGCTACAGTGTACTTACATATAATAAATAAATAAATCTTAAAAAAAAAAACAAAAATTAGTGTGCCTTGCGTTTAGTAAAATGACAGAGATCTAGATCTTCCTCTGTTGCAGTGGTCCTCATCCTTCCTGATGCTGGGACCCTTCAGGACAGTTCCTTATGTCCTCATCCTTCCTGATGCTGGGACCCTTCAGGACAGTTCCTTATGTTCTCATCCTTCCTAATGCTGGGACCCTTCAGTACAGTTCCTTATGTCCTCATCCTTCCTGATGCTGGGACCCTTCAGGACAGTTCCTTATGTCCTCATCCTTCCTGATGCTGGGACCCTTCAGGACAGTTCCTTATGTTCTCATCCTTCCTGATGCTGGGACCCTTCAGTACAGTTCCTTATGTCCTCATCCTTCCTGATGCTGGGACCCTTCAGGACAGTTCCTTATGTTCTCATCCTTCCTGATGCTGGGACCCTTCAGGACAGTTCCTTATGTCCTCATCCTTCCTGATGCTGGGACCCTTCAGTACAGTTCCTTATGTCCTCATCCTTCCTGATGCTGGGACCCTTCAGGACAGTTCCTTATGTCCTCATCCTTCCTGATGCTGGGACCCTTCAGGACAGTTCCTTATGTCCTCATCCTTCCTGATGCTGGGACCCTTCAGTACAGTTCCTTATGTTCTCATCCTTCCTGATGCTGGGACCCTTCAGGACAGTTCCTTATGTTCTCATCCTTCCTGATGCTGGGACCCTTCAGTACAGTTCCTTATGTCCTCATCCTTCCTGATGCTGGGACCCTTCAGGACAGTTCCTTATGTTCTCATCCTTCCTGATGCTGGGACCCTTCAGTACAGTTCCTTATGTTGTGGTGGCCCCCAACCATAACATTATTTTCATTGCTACTCCATAACTATAATTTTGCTAAGAATTGTAATATAAATATTTGGGGGGATAGACATTTGCCAAGGGGGTCACAACCCACAGGTTAAGAACCAGAGGACTTAGAATCTAATTGTGGTCATAGATTTTTTTTTTTAAATCAGCTTGAAGTGGATTATTACTCTTGCTTGTATCCAATCAACTATGAGGCATTGGCTGGGTCTTATAGGACAGAATATCTGCTTGGCTTGTTGGTTTCAACCCTGTGTGCTCTCTCTCTCTCTCTCTGTTACAGCCTGAAGAAGAGCAGTTACTTTGTGATACAACAGGATCCAGTTCTTCCACAGATGACACAGCTTCCCTGGATCGACATTCTTCTCATGGCAGTGACGTGTCCCTTCCTCAGACTTCAAAGTTAAACAGATCCAGAAATCATCAAAGTGCCAATGGCTTTTTCAGCCCTGGAGTCGAGGCACCTGAGAGTCGAGAGAGTGAGAGTGAGCCTGCTGGCTCTGGTGAAATGGAAGAGGAGGAGATGGACAGCATCACTGAAGTGCCTGCCAACTGCTCTTTTCTGAGGAGCTCCATGCGTTCTCTTTCTCCTTTCCGGAGGCACAGCTGGGGACCTGGGAAGAACGCAGCCAGTGATGCAGAAATGAACCAGCGGAGGTAAGACAGGGACCTGTGCATTCCATAACTCGCTGTTTGTTCTCTTTTCAGAAGTATCTGATTTAGCATTGTTACTTACTGGTTTAAAAAAAAAAAAATTAGGAGACACTATGGTAGAAGAAAGGTAACCCAAATGAAACCAGGCAGATGTGCATTCTGACTCCAACTCCATAACCTCAGTGTAGATGATGGGCAGCTACTTAAGCAGTGTAAGATTTAATTTTCTCATCTTCAGAATACTTCTTTTCAATATATTTTTGATAGTGTAGCTATTTCTGCCACATAATGAATATTAGTAAAGGATAATGCTTATTCTTACCAGATTAATCAGTGAAGTTCTTGAATCTGGAAGAAAGAAGTCTGTTAATTTTTAATTAAGTAAATATGAAATCTTGCAGTCTTTAACACATCAATGTGCTTCGGTGTCCCTTGAGAATCAAAGCCATATGTTTGTAATACAGAAATTTGATAATGTATTAGTTATCAATGTGTAATTCTCAAGAGATCACAAGACTCATGACACACACGCAAATTGTTGGTACCTTTCTATGTGTCATACAGTTTAGGGATATTTGCAAGTGATCCCATCATTAGACCTTAAGTTGGCTTGTGATCTGTCTGTTTAGTTTTATAGACCAAGTACTGCAAGGTGTACTTGCCCCAGGGCCACTTTACCTGCCTAAGAGATGCTCTCAGCCAGTAAAACAGGGTACTGCTTATTGTGTAGGGGTTTTGTTTGCTTTTGTTCTTGACTGATTTTTGGAATAAGGTCTGAATGGATGGATAGATGGAGTACAAGCTGGCCATGAACTTAACATGCTTTGCCCTCGCTGAGTCCTTGAAGTGCAGACATTGTAGACAGGAGTTATCATATTCAGCTACTAATAGTTGATTTAAAAGTTGTTATAAATAATATGATTATTGGGGAGGCTTCTTTTCCTCATTATATTATGGCTGTATAGCCCAAGGATACCATAAGAGAGCATCATATTCTCTAGAACTGGGATATCTATAACTGCAGCTGTATGGTGAAGCACCACATCAATGCTGGGAATCAAAGCCGGGTCCTTTGAAAAAATAGGTCCTACGGAGCCAGTTTCCAGACCTTCATTTATTCTTTTAATCAGCCAGCACAGATTAAGCTGCTTTTTTTTTTTTTTTTAATGTTTGGCAGTGTTCTAGGTTCTGGAGAAACAGATATAAACAAGACAGTAATCCCTGCCTTCACAGGGCTCAGAATCAGACTCTACTTCACTGGCTTGCCATTTTTTCAGACTTTTTCATAGTCTTACACCATTTTTTAATCTTCTCTGTGGTTCAAGTATTATTTTCCCCATAGTTTTGTAATAAGACTGTTGCAGACACTTTATATCCTCTACAATAGAATCTAAAATTTCTAGTCACAGTCAAGTCATTGTACAATCCCATATTCTTCCATGAAATTAGGGTGGTAATCTTAAAAAAAACAAAATGTTCTTCATCTTGTTATGCTCTGTTTATATATTTTTGAAATCTGAGGTTATATTAAAAAAAATAATTTCTAACCACTTTCCTTCCCAGTTGTATACATGTAGTTTTCTTTTCAAACCTTCATCTGGGCCTGAGGCATGGCCATAAGGGCAGAGATCACTCCCTGAAGCCCAAATCACTTCTTGATAAGACATCCTTGTCTTAGACAATGAAGGACTGATCAGGGAATGGGGATTTATTTTATAAATATCTACACAACTCATTATCGATCTGTTTGTGATGACTGATTGCAGAGGTATATATATATTTGAATTATGTAGCTCAGATGAAGAAATTGAAGCCAGATTTAAAGACTCATCCAGGGTTACATAAGGATCTTAGGCTTGTTACCTATTTGTATTTTAAGTCCATCTATCGTGCCTGTTTGAGCTTAGGGTAAAGGATTATCTAGTACTGTCTTAATACCTTGAGATGCAGTGGAGTAGTAGTTAGGTTTACCATTATATTAGTTTGACTAATTCATATACTTTTATTGTATATTTTGTTACCTAGATTTTAAAGCCTGAAGGAAACCCCTTTTAATGTTTTGAATGGCACTTTTTTCTGACCCATTTACTTTTATAACTTACTCTAATCTCCATATTTAGATAACTAATTAGCTACTTGGAGCACCAAGTAACAAAAAACCAGCACTTTTTGTCAGGCATTCGGGGTCCTGACATGTGTCTCGTGCCAGTCTTTCAGTCTCTTCCCTGTTGTGCTGGTTGTCTTTGGGATTGTGTCTCTTCTCAGTGTGACCTCTGTTTTACAAAAGCATTTGTGTGTCATGCTTCACCTCCATTGCTGACCTCTTCCGTCATTCATTTTCAGTTCAATGCGAGCTCTTGGGCATGTTGTCAGGAGACCTCCCATTCATAGGAGAAGGTACAGAGTTCACTGATTCGAACTAACCATGTCATCTTCTGAGCGTGTACTAACAAGCATCTCATCTGGTTACCGTGATCGGAGCACATTTTTAAACGTTTACTTCAGATGCAAGCAAATAAAATCTAGATGCTTTGGCCACCTAACAGGAAATACTTTCTTTAATCTAAACTAAGTCTCTTTCTCTAAATTTGTAATATACACACACACTTAACTTTTTTCTAGGAGAATTCAGGAGCTTTTTCTATGTTATATATAAATAATGGACCTTGGGGGATACTTTTCTTCTGTCTCCAGAAAGGAAAAGAAAACAAGAATAGGGCTAGAGAGATGGCTCGGTGCTTAAGAGCACTGACTGCTCTTCCAGAGGTCCTGAGTTCAAATTCCAGCAACCACATGGTGGCTCACAGCCATCTGTAATGGGATCCTATGCTCTCTTCTGGTGTGTCTGAAGACAGCTACAGTGTACTCATAAATAAAATAAATCTTTTTTTAAAAAGCAAAAAAGAAAACAAGAATAGCCAAAATATATTTGTACTTGCTCACACATAGGTTCTAAAATATTTTCAGTACATTCTTGAACAATATAAAGAAAGATTTTTGTTAGCTGGCCACCTGGTAGTAATTGGTGGGGGGAGGTTCGAGATAGGGTTTCTCTGTGCAGTCCTGGCTGTCCTGGAACTCACTCTGTAGACCAGGCTGGCCTCAAACTCAGAAATCCGCCTGCCTCTGCCTCCCAAGTGCTGGGGTTAAAGGTGTGCGCCACCACGCCCAGCTAAAAGAAATCCGCACATATCCTGGTAGTATTTTTAGAAAGCAATTTAGCATAAAGTGATACCTATTTTTGAATTGCTTGATAATTATTATCAAGTAAAAAATGAAGCTAATAAGAAGTCATTTATTTAAAACATGCTCAATTGCTTCGTTTTAAAGACTTCTTTTGTACAGCTATTGCTCATTTTTTTCCATTGTTTAAAAAAAAGTCTAAAAATCAGAAGTGTGATTCTTTTATTGTTAATTTCTCATAAAAAGAGACATTTGTAAATATGCTTTTATCTATTGGCAGGATATTTGTGAGAAAGGCAAAATAGTCATCTTCCTACTTTATCATTTTCAGATGTATCCTTTAATTCCATATTTTAGGGGAAGTTTTGATCTTAAATTCTGACATTTTCATGAACCTCAAATGATCGTGCATGATATTAGGTTGTTCTTCAGGGGAAAAAATTATTAAGTGCCTTTCTCAATAGATAGTATCTAAAACCCTTGCAAATGTTTATTGCTCTCTCTGGTAAAAGTGCTTCATCATGAACTAACATTATGAACTATATGAAGCACACACAGTGAAGGACGACAAGTCACTGCCTGCAGGGCAGCCCAAGCTCCATACATCAGACGTCATAACTTGAGCTTACAGTAGGCCCTAAGTGAAAATTACTTTTGTAGGGAGAACATGATTCATAATCAAACTTATGAAACTGAAACATTCTAACAAGTGTTAAAGAAGAAAGTTGTTCTCCAAAATAAACTGGACTTACTAAATCTCAAAGTCAAAGAACCTTATGACTTTAAAGGCTCTCAGAAATACACGTTGATTTAGAAAAAAGTCAGGGAAGGCTTAGATCACTTGCAACTTGCTGAATCCTGAAACTCGTATAACTCTGTTCTGCATCTTTTTTTTTTCCCTTTTTTCTTTTTTTGATTTTTTTCGCGACAAGGTTTCTCTATGTAACCCTGGCTGTCCTGGAACTCACTCTGTAGACCAGACTGGCCTCAAACTCAGAAATCCGCCTGCCTCTGCCTCCCAAGTGCTATTCTTCGTCTTAAATGCTTTTCACAGCATCATCATGGCTTTAGAGTAGAGGAGATATTTAAAACTACAAAGAGATCATTCTTATTTTTAAGAATTATGATTTGATAGTGCATATTGAGTTAATGATTTTCTGTTTTTAATAAGAAATCAGAGCCATGCGTGTGGTACACACTTTTAATCCGAGCATTAGGGAGGTGAAGCAGGTAGATCTCTGAGTTCAAGGACAGCCTGCTCTACAGAGCAAGTTCCAGGACAGATTGATCTGCACAGAGAAACCCTGTCAGTGGGGCAGTGGGTAGTGAAAACAGATACTTAGGTAGCCAGTTGGAGTTTAAAAACTAATAACTTCAAAGAATGGACTTCTGAGCCTTATGAATGTTTGTCAATTATGTTTCACTTTGAGTTAGTCTAATCCTTCTTCCCAGATGAGAGATGCCTTAAACTATGTATTTCTTCTTTTCCTTACTTGAGCCTTACACTGTTATTGAATCGGATTTGAAATTTGTCATACCGTTTGGAACAGCTGTAAAGGAAACTGTCACAGCATCTCCCCATCGCCTGGCTCCTTTCCTCTGCCCCAAGTCTTGTCTACCAAGCGGAGTTGTTAAAGCTTGGGGTTGGACCAGTGAACGGTTCTGCTCTCTACAGCAGTGCTTTCACTCCTGCCCGGGCTCTTTGTTATCTCTGCTGTTGTTGTTTTAATACAGAAGCACTTAGAATTTTAAGGCCCCCAAAGCAGTATTTTTTTAGGTGGCAATACTTGTGAATCAAAATTGTGACCTAGGACTACACCTTGGGCATGTGTCTCAAGGAACTAAACAAATAAGCAAATGAAGATCCTGGCCAGCGATAAAGTTGTAGGCACAGAGGACAGGTTAATATAGCTGGTTACTTTTTTGCCTGCTGTATTTATTTAACCTCTCCACCCTGGATTTTCCTCCCCTGCTGTATTGCATAGGATAAACAAGAAAGCAGGTGACCAAATAAATCTCGGGGAAAATGAATACAAAATTAAATTTTAAAAGACTTTCTATCTTACTGCCATAGAACTTTAGAAAAAGAAGTCTGCTTATCAGTGTAAAACTATAAGGAAGGTATGGCCTTTATTGTATTTGCCTTATTTTAAGCAGAAAACCCAGTGAATAGCTTCTAAAGAAGAACTATGGGTTAACTGTTGTGTAAGATTCATAAATTGTCTGGCTTATCTGGATCCATAATGGGAACATAGAAAAAAATACTGATTTCTCAGTGAGGCCCATGAGCTGTTTGTTTCCTTTCCATCCAGGCCTAGGAGTGACTGCCAGTGAGTCAAAGGGTGTGGGAGCAGGGATGGGAACATTGGCCACAATGGTGAGATTAGGAGCACCTCTCAGGGAATGTCTGCAGAGGGAGCCATGAGTGGAGTGCAGCTTTTGCCAAGGGATTAGTAGAAGAAATTCTTAAGTTTCACTTGGGGTAGTTATCCCATAAAGAGCTCACATGATCTTTCCCAAAACAATGTCTGGATGGATGTCAACTGGACAGTATTAAATTCCTGTGGTTCTTTTTCTAGTCTTTTCCTGAATTCTCAATGTTACATTCAGTTTTGTTTGTTTTAATGATCACGTAAGTCTACCTTTATATTCTTTCTTTTTAAACTGAATAACCCAAACCTATTTCCTCTTTTCTTCCTCCATTTCTTGTTTCTGCCTTTGATGTCATCTCCAGTATGAGCTGGTGTCCCTCTGGTGTGCAGTACTCGGCTGCCCTGAATGCTGACTTTAATATCAGAAGGTATAGTATTTCATGTCCAGCCACCAAACCAGGAACCATAAAGTAAGACTTCTGGCTTTGGGCTATTGCTGGCTTCTCTGTGGCTGGAATGCACATGGGCAGCCTGCGATATTTGTAAGCATAGTATACCGCTGCCGCCTTCGCTGTGGACACCACTAACCCAATTACAGGACTGTGGCCTAGGAGCAGTCCCCACTGCTGCTTTGTTTCTCTCAAGTAGCAATAGATTGCTGTGGTCTCGGCATGAACCTTCATTCTGTGCTGTAAGCCCTTGCCTTTGTCTTTCAAAGTTCCCAGATTCTTAGACAATGAATCAAAACAGCTAATAGGCCCTGGTTCCTATTATACTGTCAAGTCCTACATTTAGGTTCTGAGTTTAGATGCCTCATCATTTCCTATTTGTCTTTTGAGTTAGGCAGCAAGATAATTATTAAAATGCTTCCAGGATTAAGTTTTGTGGTGAGCATAGATGGGGTTTTCTCGGGCTTTTCACATATTTCACAGTGGAAAACTAAATTTCTTAACCTAGGTAAACTTTCTTCTTATGCCTGGTGTTAAAAAGAAATGGTTCCACAGACACATTTAGTTGTAGTTCATTATTGCTTCTGTTGTCATACTGAAATAAGAACAACAAATGTGTTAATAGTTTACCCACTGGAGAAAATAGGGGCATATGGCTTCAGACCATAAGTAACTTAGGGAGAAAACAATAACCCTTTGGAGCCGGCATCTATGAAGTTAATTATAGCAATTGACTGTACCGTTGTCCCAGAACAGAAGTAACTATATAGCTTCAGTATACATCCAAATAAAGTTCCAGCTGGCTGCTAATTGAAAACACAATCAGTTACAACTGTATTCTTCTTTCAAAGAAGTTCTTTCAGTGTAGTTATAGCCGATGTGTGCATTATTCTAGTTAGCAACTCCAAAGAGGGTAGACAAGATAGCCTTCTTCTTCAGCCTTATTTACAGAAAGTGACCTCAAAATCTGCACCTCAGAACTCCCTTTTAAAATTCCAAACCCTGGTACTTTTCTCAGCATTTATGCCCCAGTGTTTTATGTGTCTCTCTGCAGCCAGTAATGCTCACTAAGCCATCATCTGGCCAGGTGTGCACAGATGGTGTGCTCATTAGTGAAACCAGAGCTTTCTGGATAGAAGTGTATCCAGAAAGTTGTTAGAGTCAACCAAAATATAATTGAGTATCGTTTTATCAAGGTCCACACGGTAAGCACACAGCCAAGTCACTCACTTCCCATTCTGAAAACTCCTTGTGCTTGTGCTTTGTGACATTTGGCATTAGATGAGTCAGATTCTGGAAAAATTACTTTTATCACATCAGTGAAAGCATACACACACATAGATGATAAGATAAATATGGTCTGTACATATGGTATATTGAGAAAACAGCTGAGAAAATGATGATATCTGATTCAACATTAGATAAGTTGAATGAAGTAGGGAAATAAATGCATCTGGTGTTCTTTTTCAGCATCTAATACCACTGGGGCAAAGATGAGTGGTACTTATCTGCTCTGCCTTCTTGTAGATACTTTGAGTAGGAAACATAAAAATAAATATACAAGTTAGAGGGATATTTGTAACCTCCCATTCTGAGACCTACAAACAGTGACTGAACTATTGTGCTCTGTGTTCAGTTTCAGTCTGGAAGGCTTGACAGGAGGAGGTGTTGGAAATAAGCCATCCTCGTCTCTAGAAATGAGCTCTGCAAACTCCAGCGAGCTCAGAAACCCTTTCGGTGGTGAGGAACAGAGAAACTCTTTGATGTCACTTTCAGAAGAACATCTGGAGCCAGACCAGAGACAGCATCATAGGATGTTTGATCAGCAGGTAAGGCTAAAATAAGTATGGAATGCTGATGGGTGTGGTAGTGGAATATTACCCCCAAATATGACCTCATTTTTGTGCTTTTTATTAGTACTAGTAAATACTAGTACTTACCTATTAAATAGTATCTTCAGTTCTAGCAATAACACGCTTTTAGAACTAAACATGAATATTTAAAAATACATCAGTTGGTCTGGAGAGATGGCTCAGTGGTTAAGAACACTTACTGCTCTTGCAGAGGACTGACATTTGGTGCCTAGCACCCACATAAAGTGGCTTACAGTCATCCATGACTCCAGTTCCAAGGACCTAGTATCTTCTTCTGACCTCCAGGGGCACCAGACATGAATGTAGCATGGATACATGCATTCAGATAAAACACTCTATACAAAAATAATAATAAATATAAAATATTATTTTTTAAAAAGAATACATTAATCTATACAGATTTAAATATTCCATCACAGCAAATGTTTTAGGATTAGGAATGTATTCAGTTCATTGTAAATTGAGTTTTAAAGTATATTGCATGTCATTATTAAATTTAGCAATTTGAAAATCCATGCCCCATGGTTATTCCCTAGAGAAAATATGGTCTTTGTGTCAATCATACTGCTCAAGAAAGTCTGTTGATCCCTCCCTTACCTGTGAGAGCTTCATGCCCCTGAGAAGTTTGGCAGATGACCTTTCTTTTAGTAAATGGTACTAATTATCATTGCTATCTTTCTGACTTAATCTTTCTAGATGAAGTCAACACATCTAGATAAATATCCGCATTTTTGTACCATGGTGTGCTGTGCTGTGCTGTGCTGTGCTGTGCTGTGCTGTGCTGTGCTGTGCTGTGCTGTGCTGTGCTGTGCTATGCTATGCTATGCTATGCAATGCATAGTCCTCATAGAGCTTCCATCTTACCTTTAGTTCCTCTTGTGCACAGCCTCAGAGTGGGTGTTGTGCTGCATGTATCTTTCTGATCTAGACAAGTTGCCTGCAGTCAACTTCCTCTTAAAAGTCTGCTGTTCTCGGAGGTCATTTTTCAGACCTCACAGTTGTATTTGAAACATAGCAACTGTTTGCCTCAGATTCCATGGTTACACATGGAACAAGCTCTAAATAATCAGAAATCTCTGGCCCAAATGAGTGAGTGCATGCTAGGAGGAGACGTTCAGTATCTCAATTTGTGTGAATCAGAAAAAGGCAGATTTCATCTTGTGAGAGTATTCGAATGAGCTGTCTCAAAATGAAAGACACATGAGACCCTTATCACCAGAAGTAAAAAATGGTTGCTTCCGGGATGTTAAAAGGAGCCTCTGCTTTTGCTTGGGCTACATGGCTTTTAAAATGCTATGGATTTAAATTGCCAGTAACTACTGAGGAAGTTAAGTTACTAAATTGCAGTCACCCTGTGTTCATGTACAGTCAATCTAAGAGGAAGTGAAAGAGATTTCGCCTCTTCCCAGATGCAACGCTGCTTTGCTACTGCTCTTGAACTGCTTTCTGCTCACATCTCAGTTTCCAAGTCCTTATAATCAGAATAACAACATGTCCTATTGTCAATCTCTGAAGACAGTTTGATTTTTCAAAGCAGCAGTGCTCTATGTAATTTGGTACCTCTGATGAAGTTACTTACCAGGTTGTGTGACCAGCAAATACCTAGTGAGTTCTTACTCAATTTGAAACCTTATTAAATGCTCTGAGGGATGGAAACCCACTGTAAATGGTGAATACTCACCAGTTCCAGGAGGAACAAGGAGGCTTAGAAAGCTAAGCAGCTAAGTACCAGTTAAGTGGCAGAGGCAGACTGGATTCCACTTCTTCCTTCACTAAGTTGGGTCAATGCAAATTCTGCACGTCTATATATATGAATATGTACTTAGAACTCATCCTCCATTTTTTTTTAATTTTGTAGACATGTTACAGGTCTAAACAACAGGGATTTAACTACTGTACATCAGCCATTTCTTCTCCATTGACAAAATCCATCTCATTAATGACAATCAGTCATCCTGGATTGGACAGTGAGTATATTACTTTTTTAAAAAAATTAAGTATACCTTAACTACTTTTCTTATCAATTTTCTTATTTTGGGATCTTATTAACTTCTAAAATGTGTCTGCTTCTTCTTTGGACTGTCTTTATACTTAACCATAACTGCTAAGATATCAGTTTTTAACCCTTCCTCTTGGTATATAAAAGCCTCTTTGATGCGTACATTATATTCATTATATTGTGGAGTTTAAATATGACACTATTTTTAAAAGGATTTTTTAAATAATTTCAGACTTGAAAATGGGTAAAATGACTCTCACTGAAGAAATACCTAGCAAGAAAAGTACATGGAAAAAATATCAAGAACTTGTGCATTCTTCCCTCAAATTACCAAATGTTACAATATTTCATATTTTTCCAGAATACTCCCTTTCTTTATCACTCTCCTTCAGAGCGTAGGTTTCTGTACCCCTAAGTAATTTAATATGTCTCTTAAAAACAAAGATACCTTTCTTATTACCTGAATCAGGGGATTAATCCTGATCAAATTAATCTAATATAGACACAGTTCAGTTTTTCTCACCTTTTCCTGGGTCCAGGATCCTGTCTAAGAACAGATGTTAAAATGAGTATTTATGTCACAGTAGGCTCCTTAAATCTAGAAATATTTTTCAAGTGATCTTGCTTCTGCTGAACTTCACAGAAGACAAATTAATTCTAGCAGTCAGAAATTTCAAGCTCAAGAGACAGAGCTGAAGAACATTTTTACTTAAGTACAGGAGGATTAAATCTGAAAATGACTACTAAAACTTCATGCAAATGCAGGTCAGTTGGCTGTCGAGGGTATATTGACACGTGGGATTTATAAACACAAGGCCTGTGTGCATAAAAAATGCTTTCAAGCATTTTAATTGTATAAATATTTGTTACCAACTTATTCCCTTAAGGAACCTTTTTTTATTATTAAGATTTTTGTGTAATGTGTATGGGTGTTTTACCTGCGTTTACATCTGCACCACATGCATGCCATGCTCACAGAGTCCAGAAGAGGGCATTGGCACCTCTGGAACTGAAGTCACAGATACAGCTGTAAGTTAACATGTAGGTACTGGAAATCAAACCCAGGTTATGTGGAAGAACAGCCATTGCTCTTAACCACTGAGCCATCTGTCTAGCTCTAGGAACCTGTTTTAAAAATTGATCTTCAGTGAGTAGTTAGAGTGTGCGATCCTGGTGCAAAGATTAAATCTGAAAGGGAGTAATGCACATGGTCTTCACTACAGGGCCAGGTGTTCTGGGAACTAAGCACAAGCTCCCGGTGTCTATGGTGTTTTTGCAGCATCCTCTGAAAATTTAATTCAAAAGATCTGGAGACGAATGTAGCTGCCCTTCATTAGTGAATTCTGTCTTTCATCTTGGCTAACTGGATGTTTAATCTTAACAGATTTTCACAATAGAGTTACGGCATTAAGGATGACTCTCTAGCTGTGTAATCATGAGCACCTGCATTTGGATCCCAGTGTCTACATAGCAAGCTAGGCTTGCTCTCAGGCTTTTCTGTGACCCCCAGCATTGTAAGGGGGGTGGAGAGAGGCAAGAGGACTACTCACTGCCTTCCAGCCTGGCTAAGGAACATGAACTCCAGGTTCAAGGAGACCCTGACTCTCTTCTGGTTTCCTGTGTGTATACACCTGAACATAAATATATACACATGCATGCTTTAAGGGCAGTTGGACCTGCTGTTCAGTTCCTGTTGAGCATGTATGGGGTGCCCCCATCTCACGAGTTCTAGGATTATAGGCATACACCATCACACTCAGTTTACAGTCAGTTTTTCATAAGGTAGTTTAGCTGATGTTTTATGTAAGCACATATAATGATGAATGAATGATTGGTGTAGAAACCCTTTACCCTCAGTCACTTCAACTGTTTAGTCAGGATAACATGTTGTGTGTGCTTTTAATGTGAATTAAAGTCATTAGTGTACTTCCTGGTGTATGGACATGGAGTTCTGTAGTTCACAGTGACCCCAAATAGTGCCAAAGTCTCTTTTTCCCTGACTGTAATTTAAGTAGTTTTGGAAACAAGAACATTGTCTATCATGTTGGAAAAGAACTCCAAATTATTGGGAAAATATTCCTGGTGCCACACAGACAAGCAAAGTGAAAGTGTCAACAAGACAGTTATTTTTACAAAAGAGAACAGTGACCTAGCCTGGGCAAGCACAGAGGCTGGGGGCCGGGGGCGTCATTTCACCTCATTGGTGGAGCTCAACTTCATAATCTGATGTCGTTGTTGTAGCTTTCATACAAGGCAAATCTTTGATTTAGGGCCTTAAGTTTCCCAAATGATAAAAGCAAAATTGATGTATCTATTTTCCAGACCATATTTGGGTACCAACTCTTTGCTGGGTACCAGACTAGACAATGGTGGATGAAGGATGAACTTGTTGATAGTTTCTTTCTTGGCTATATTTATGATTTACAGATAAGAGAACAAGTTGAATCTAATAGAAAATAGTAAATGAAGCAACTAAAATAAACATTCTGGAATTATCAGAATTCGGGAATTGAAGAAAGTTCAGACCAAAAGAAACTAGAAACTGGTATATGGAAATCTAAACTGAGGATGTAGGGTTCCTTTCCAAAGGCAGTAGAAGCATGTAAATTAAAACGTTTCAAACCAAACATGATGAAAATGATGTTGGGAAGAAAAATCCTATAGGTCAATTGAAGGCTTTTGTGGGGTTTGCACTGTAGCTGGTTCAGAATAGTGACCTCAGGAGAGAAGTTGACGATCAAAGAAGCCCGAATGAGGAGTGCTATAAGGATCCAAAGATGGCGCTCAGCTTGGCACCTTTGAGTAACTAAGTAGCTGTTAGATACCACTTGGCTGGTGAAGGGATAAAGGAAGAGCAAGGCAGTAGGGAAGATGTGTTCCCTTCTGCGTTGGAGGGGTTTCCCCTGTCTGAGGAGTGTCCACCTACCCACGAGTGAGCGAGGAGGTGAATGAGTCTGACCCTGAAAGCACGGCTCTGCCTTGAAGATTGTAGAGAAAGGAGGCCCCAGTATATTGTGTGCATATGCTAGGAAGACGTAGAGTGAGGTAGGAAATTTGGGATGAGAAGAGCAGTAAGCGCTGAACCCTGAGCAACCTCACTATTGGATGTTTTCTATTAACCCTAAAGAGGGAAACTCAAGCTATCAACTGGGGTCATTAAAAAGAGTTTGCCTCTTGTTTTCAAATTTAACAAGTGTGGATTTTAGGTGATTTGTTCAACTGAATTGCAGTTGTTCATGCTCATAAACAAATATGTAAATAAATATATTGTCAGCTGGGCAGTGATGGCACAGACCTTTAATCCCAGTGTATGAGAAACAGAGGCAGGTAGATCTCTGTGAGCTTGAGACCAGCCTGGTATACAGAGTGAGTCCTAGGACAGCAAGGCTATACAGAGAACCCCTCCCTTGAAAAACAAAATAAGCAAATAATAAGCAAATAAACCGTGAATTTTTATAACCTTTCCTGAGATCCCAAAGGCCATTGACATTATCCTGTTTCCACATAGGTTGAAGGTACCCTTTTCTTTGTCCTGACATAACTGTTGCACGCTCTAATGTCTTTTTGTTAACCTACTTCTCCGTGCAATGGCACATGAAGCCAACAAGGTGGATCTCCTTTTCCGTCAGCATTTCTCCACTCCTCCTTAAATCTAAAACTCTTTTCTTTCGGCTCTTCTTATTCCAGTGATGAGGAGGAAGAGTTTTGTAGTAAATAAGCTAATTTAGTATCTAGCTAATTTAGTGTTTTAGCTTTAAAATGGCTATAGGCTTATGACTAAAAGAATTCAATTGTCTGAGGGCTTTATCTTCTTGCATGCTGTATCTTCTCTATCCATGATGTATTCTGTCATCTTCTATAAGGCACTTGACTTGCATGCCTTTGTAGATCTATTTTGATGAGATGGATTTTTTTTTTGACTGTCTCAGTGGCCTCCCAATCCCAGAACAAGAGTCTTTCCAAAGCACACCTCAGGCATGGGGTGTATGCTCAGCCCACTTCTGCCCTTAATAATACTGTTAGTTTTACAGGACTTGCTGTTTGACAGCTTCCATTTATTTTCTGTTACCCATTTTTCTCCGTCTTCTGGGACACATAGGTAGGCTATCTATCATTCATACCTAAAAGTTTCCCTTTCGATCGTTCCATATAATTGAGAAACAGAGCTGTGGTGTCAGATCCCAGAGGTTAGGAAGTGGGAGGGTGGTGGTTTGTTTTTTTTTGGTTTTTTGGTTTTTTTGGTTTTGGTTTTGGTTTTGGTTTTTGGGGTTTTTTTTTGTTTGTTTTGTTTTTTGTTTTGTTTTTTTTTTGTTTTTTTTTTGTTTTGTTTTGTTTTGTTTTGTTTTTCCGAGACAGGGTTTCTCTGTATAGCTCTGGCTGTCCTGGAACTCACTTTGTAGACAGGGCTGGCCTCGAACTCAGAAATCTGCCTGCCTCTGCCTCCCGAATGCTGGGATTAAAGGTGTGCGCCACCATGCCCGGCCCGTTTTGGTTTTTTTGTTTTGTTTTGTTTTTGTTTTTTTTTCAATTTTGTTCTAAAACTCTCTTATGCTGCACGCCTCTCTTTGAGTTACAGGATCAAATTACTTAGTTACAGCTGGTATGAAACGTTTTGAGAAATCAGTTTCAGTAAACTTGAAATATAACTGAGTCTTCTTTCAGTAGGAGACCTTGACTTCAAATTGAGAGGACTTCCAGGATACTGTGGGAGTTATATTTTTTTTATGGGAAAACTATTTCTATCATGAAGTAATGCATTGTTGTTAGACCTAATATTGTGAGTGTCTAATACTTATGTTTATATAATTGCACTTCCAGTAAAGTTATTGTGGCAACCATTTCACATTGTCTTTTAAAGAACATGCCCTTGGCATAGAAATACTATTTAGTTTTAATGGTAGCCTCATTGATGTTCAGTACGTTTTTCACTATTAAGACACTTGACAAACAATGAGATATTTACTTTTTATCCCTTGTAGGCAGAAAGCTGTAAAAATAAACTTCAGCTTTCAGTGTTCAGAAATTCTCAAATCTCTTTAATCCAAAGTATTGGTGTGACACTATCGAAAAACAGCCAGGCTATGGTTTAAAAAAAAAAAAAAAAAAAAAGCCTCAGTAAATTTCCTTATTATTATGAACAAATTGTAACCCCAGAACATTACTAGTCTCATTGGAATTCTTTTATTATTATTATTATTATTATTAATCGTTTTATTTGTTTGCATTTCAATTGTTATCCCTCTTCCGGGTCTCTACTCCATGAACCCTCCACCAACTCCCCCACCCACTTTCGCCTCACCCCTCCAACATCCCCCTTCTCTGGGGCATCAAGTCTCCACAGGACTAAGCACCTCCTCTCCTACTGAGGCTGGATGAGGCAGTCCTCTGCTACATATGTAGTGGGAGCTCTGAGGGAGTCTGGTTAATTGATACTCTTGTTCTTCCTATGGGGTTGCATTCTTCCATTGGGATCCCCTGCTCAGTCCAAGGGTTGGCTGTGAGTATCTGCATCTGTCTTAGTCAGTACTGGCAGAGTGTCTCAGAGGACATCCATACCAGGCTGTAAGCACATCTTACATCTGTAAGCACATCTTGGCATCAGCAGAAGTGTTGGGGTTTGGTGTCTGCAGATGGTGTCTCATGGTAGGGTGGTCTCTGGGTGACCTTTCCTTCAGCCTCTGCTCCATTTTTGTCACTGGATTTCCTTTAGACAGGGACAACTCTGGGTTAAAACTTTTTAGATGGGTGGGCCGTGTCTATCTACTGGAGGTGGTCTCTTCAGGTTCTGTCTCCCTGCTACTGGGTATTTTGACTAATTGTCCTAGGAGCCTCTTGAATCTCTGGCATCCACAACTTTCTAGTGGTTCCCCAAACTCCCCCACCCCACTACTACTTATTTTTATTCATTTTCCTGGCCCTCTAGACTTCTCAACTTAGAATCTTAAAATATAAAAGCAGAAGAGTCATTTGAGTCCAGTGTCTAGCATTTCTCAGATGGTTCATTCAGTCCAAAAATGCCAGTGAGATTAATGAGGAGGAAGTAGGCAGATACACTAAGAAACTTGGTTAAGTAGCTTCAAGATACATGGTAAAGACCAAAGCAATATTTGATATATTGTACTTCCTAACTTTATTAATTAGAAAACTATAATAATGTAAAAACCATTTATTCTCTATGAGACGCTTTCTTGTTGTATAGAATACATTTTATTTTATGTCTACGCAGTGGTTGCAGTTCAAAATCCCTAGGTATATAGTAGATTAGTTCTGCATGTTATTTTGTGTCTTAAAATAAAGATGGTTTAAATGTTATTTATCTGCAATAACGGTTAACGAGTTAATGATAGGTTTATTTTCTTCTGTTTATAATTTGTCATGGAGATGGCCCATGTTATCTCATACTCTTAAAGTCTCTACACTTCAGAAATTTTAGAGGCAATAATTTTGGTGGCAGTGGTAAATTAATCTTTTTTTTTTTCCAGAACCACATGTAAGAAGTCATAGTGACTGAAATAAATTCTTTTTCAGCAATAAAAACATTGGGAACTCTTAGATTTGCTGCCATAGATTTCTTGGTACTTAATCACATATGTATTTAGTTTTCATTTATTCCACAGAAATCAACCAGTAGCTTTTTTTCTTGGCCAAGGTCATATTTTTCTGCAATATGAATTTGAAGTAATTCATCTTGTGTAGTTTACTAGAGTGGTAACTTAGTGCACTGCTTAAATGTGCAGTGCAATCCTGGCAGTCCTAGGAGAGCTGAATGCTTATAGCATTGGAGGCTTCGTGGTTGGAAAAGCTATAAAGCCATTGTTTTTACCAACAGTCTCTTGTTTTAAAGCTAACTAAGGTGTCATAGATTAAAATGCTTATAGTTTCACAAGTAGGTTCTGCAGAATTGGGAAGCAGATACTTCCTACCGAGCTACTGTTTCCAAACATGGTGAAAGTAATAGAAGAACCCCAAGTTGTCAGGTACAGGAAATTTGAAGAATCCCTTTAATGTCTCATTTACTTTATTCCTATCAGTTAAATATCAAAGTTACTTAGTAATAATTATTACTTTACATTTAAAATGTAGAACCAAATTGAGGTTAAAAGAGTTTAGAATGCCAGGAATGTCATTGTGGAACATCTTCAAATCTGTCAGTTTTACTCATCATAATCCTAGAGGCTCTCAAAACCGACCTCAGAGAGTAAAGTGTGTGTGTGTGTGTGTGTGTGTGTGTGTGTGTGTGTGTGTGTTCCATATGATAACAGTAGTTATGCAGTAGTTAGATAGCTATAAATGATCATATTAAAATTGAAAGCCATTCACCTTTGTGCTTGAAGCTTTGGTTGCTTATAAATTCTCAATGGTAGTTCAAATCTTTCTTGTTTTAATAGTAATTCTTAATTCATTTATCTATTAATTTGCCCATATTAATGTTTCATAGAGAAATAATTATATTGTTCCCTTTTCCTGCTTACAACCCTGCTACCTCACTTAGCCTTGGAGTTTTACTCACGTGGCTGCATTTCTGTTAAGGGAGGAGAAGAATGCATCTGCCCCATTCATTCTATTGCTGTCAACCTGAAAAAGACCCAACGGTCCGGTTCCGCTCACTTCACAGTTGAGGGCTGATCTGGGGAAGTCTTCCCACACTACAGGCAGAGCCTGGGCTCTGTTGCCAGCACTTTGCTCCTTCTGGTTCATTAATCTATTTCCAGGAATTCTCAGGAACCTATCAGATAGTATTAGATTATGCTGATGGAAATTTTTTTTGCTGTTTTTTTGTTTGTTTGTTTGTTTTTCGAGACAGGGTTTTTCTGTGAACCCTGGCTGTCCTGGAACTCACTTTGTAGACCAGGCTGGCCTCGAACTCAGAAATCCGCCAGCCTCTGGAAATATTTACAAATGGGATTAGGAGTAAAAAAATGTAACATTTGCTTTCTTCTTTTATATTCTTTGATAACATCTCAGAAAGATGGCCCATGGGAGCTGAGCATTCATTAAAAACAGAAACTAAATGTACTTCACCTGTACTTAAGCTTAACAACTGGTGTGTTCAGTTACACAGATCCTGGATTAAATTTACTTTATCCAAATACATTTTGTTCGTATTTCCATTCTAATTTGAAGGTTCCCAGTTTAACTTCTCCTAACCTTTCTAAGGGAGAGGTGCCTGCACTGATGTTCAGGGACTTTGTTCTCCTTACCCGTGAACATCAATCATCAGGACAAGATCTTTGTGTGCTAACTTTACCTCTGTGGCTTGTGTTTTCTAGGTTCACGGCCCTTCCACAGTACCAGTGCCAACCTGACCGAGAGGTACGAGGAGACATTTAGTTTCTTACTCCCTTTCCCAGAGTGAAGTGAAGATGATACAAACTATCTTACCACGTTTCATTAAGTACTCTTAAGTTTTTGTTTTTTTGTTTTTTTTTTTTTTTTTTGAGCTTCCCCACATTCTGACTTCTGAAGTGGTAAAGTTGAAATCATTAGAAAGTGTTTTACAGTGTAGGCTTTATCTTTGAACATTAGCCTCAATCACTTTATCCTCTTATCCTTTATATTGTCTATGATAAAAGATGATCGTTTGCTTTTATTCATGTAAAATATATTTAACATATATTTAAATGTACTTGGCTTGTAGAGATTTTCAGTTTTTAATAAATTTAATACTTTGTTTTATTGAGTTATGCATATATATATATATATATACATACGTACATACATACACACACATGTGTTGTGTGTATAGGCAAGCTTTTGCAATCTTTTTTTTGCAAGCTTTTGTCTTCTTAGTCACTTTAACCTTTAAAGCTGCGGGTTGGTGGTATAACTCTGTGGCTGTCCTCTGGGTTCCATCCCCATTCCAAGAAGAAAAGCTGTGTGTAGCATATACCTCTGCACACTAGAACTGAGGCTGTCCTTTTCCTCCTCTCTTCCTCTCCTCCTTTCCTAATACTGGGGAGCAACCCAGGGATTTGTGCATGCTAGGTAAGTGTTCCCTCACTGAGCTTCATTCCACCTTGAACGCATCTTTCACTTGACAACATGCACAGAATCCCCATTGACTCGTCATTTATGGTTCTTCGTTTGTGTTTATGAAATTAAACGTTGTGATTTAGTATTGCTGGATTTCTGATCATTTTGATTAGGTTGCCCGCTGTTTCACAAAGGCTTTAGTTTTGATTGTAACCTGCAGTCTTTCCAATGAGTGTTTCTCTTTATGGCGCTTTCAGATCTTTACCTTTCTTCCTCAGGAGCAGTGGTTTTTATGCCATTTCTCTTAAAAATGGACATGTCTGTTTTGTAACCACCACATATATAAATAAGGCTGTAATAGGGTCCTTTTATGGTTCTGCTTATGAATGTGCTCTCAGAGGCTGAAACTGCAGCCCTGTGGGACGGTGCTAATACCAGGCAAATCGCTTAGATGGGTTCTTTGTCCTTACATTATTTATTTAGATCCCAGTATGATTTAAGAAATCCCACTATTATGAATCTCCTAAAATTAAAACATACCCAGATTAGATGGACTTAAATTTCATTCAGACTTCTTGACAAGTAGATCAGTAAACTTGGATCTCTAAAACATCTGTCCACATTCTGCCTGAAGTGTGCTTACTCTTCACCCCAAAGTTATACATAGCTTTCTGGACGGGATCACAGTTTGTCAGTAGGCCTGAAGACTAGAAAAGATGTGTGTCTTCTGCTGTTGATGGCCCTGTCCGTGTCCTAAGATCTTGTTTTGCCTGCTTTCTCAGCACATATTCCGTCATCCATTTGTGTGTATGGATGTCCTTTCAAGCAAAGAAGTCAGTATACCCAGTGCTTTTTTATATTTAACTTTAGATTTGTTTTCATAGTATATGAGACCATTCAGTAGCCACTACCTGTTTCTTACTCAGTCCTGTTTAACATTTCTAGTCCTGAAAAACATAATCTTTTTTTTTTCAGTATAACAGAAGAAAACTGTAACTTCCTGCCTCCAAGTCCCTCAAAAAAGAATTTTGAAGAAAAGAGTGGGACTAAGGTTAGTCGCACCTTCAGCTACATCAGGAATAAAATGTCCAGCAGCAAGAAGAGCAAAGTAAGTACCTTCTGGAATGAGCTCTTGTCACCACCTGCCTATAGACAACAGGGAACGAGTGGGCTGAACTTCAGAGCTGCTTAGCGGCAGCAACGCAAGCCGTGGCCAGAGTTACCACTGTGTCCCACATGCCAGAAGCTGCCCTGGCTTCAGCTTAGTGCAGCCTTTCAGGAACCCTGCTGCTGTCGGCCTGCTTCCTTAGGGCATGCCTAAGGAACCCATCTCTCTCACCTCACCCCGCACACTGAGCCACAAGGCAGAAACTATTAAATCAGGTTTTAAAATCCAAAAGAAGGACTCTAAGATCAAAAGAAATATTTATTGGAATAGAGGGAAGAAAAGTATGCTTCAGAAAAATTACAAGAACTTTTAAGACTTTCTTAGATTGATTTCTACTTAGGAGGATTGGTTTTGTATCCTTTTTAGTGCTTAAGAAGTTAAATTAAGACACTTATACCTGGGGCTGAAGAGATGGCTCAGCACTGGCAGTTCTTCCACAGGACCTGGGTTCATCCCAGTGCCTAGATGATGGCTCACAAACACACTTCAGTTCAATTTCACAGATCCAGTTGTAGTTGTTTGTTCATTACAAGATTCTATAAAATAAATTAAGGAATAAATCGATAATAACCCCACATATATTCTCAATACTTTGATTTACATATGTTTAATACTTTTGTGGTTGTCCTAAAGAGAAAGAAATTAACTTTTTTATACTGATTCCTGATCCTAAATGAGAACTATTTTCATTTCAAACAAGTGAGGGTAACACTGTCTCCTCCCTTGACCCGCAGTCGTTTACTCACCTGTAACCCTCTGTCTGCCTACGCAAAGAAATAAGCACACAAAAGCAATACCCATGCCCACAAGTAGTTGGCCAACACAAAATGAGCAAATGAGCTCAGTGGTATTTTTATTTCATTTTGGTTTGTTTATTTTGCCTTTTTTTTTTTTTTTTTTTTTTGGTCTTAACTATTCTTTTGCAAAAACAAAAATTGTCTTGACTTTCATTTTTGTGTTTTTAAAGGGTTGCTTTGTGTTGGTAGTATTTTTTTGTTTGTTTGTTTTTTGTTATTTGTTTTTCTAATAGAAGATGTAGAGAAGTAGGGAGATCCTGGGAAGAATTAGGAAAGAGGTAGGGAAAAAAGATCAAAATATATTAATTTTTTTCAATTTAAAAAAAAAAAAAGTACTCTCTTTCCCCTGACTAAGCCTTTCAGGCACTCGTTGTGAAAGCTAATAGAAATACAGCCAATAAGTTTTACTAACTGTGTTGGCTTTCCGTGTGGTAACAAATTACCTGCTATAGTCGTCTCTTTAAGAAGGAATCGATTTCAGAGGTTTCAGCCTATGTTCACCTAGTATTGTTGCTTTGGGGCTGTGGTAGTAAAGTGCCCCATGGCAGAGCACCTACTGGAGGGGAAGCAGAGAGAGGGGCTGGGGCTTCATAACCCCCTTCAAGGGCACACACCCCATAAGTTCTCTCCAGGAGGCTCCCCGCCAAGTGTAGGGAGCAAGCACAAGGACCTTTGAGAGTGAGTGCATTTACTATCCTAGCTGTGATGCCAGGTTTTGTAAATAAAGTATCTTTTACCACAAAACTCTTACACCAAATCTGCTTTTTCACCATTTTTCCTACCAAGTATAGGATGAAAATACAGTCTACTAAATCATTTCTAGCCTAATTGTGTGTTTTATTGGATCCATTCTAGTTTGAGAAAAAAATATATATATATGAATGAATATGAAGCCAGGAGGAGGGGATGCATACTGTATTCCACATACTGGCAGTAGCAGAACCTGCATGTTTCCTTTGGCTTCCTTCGTCTATAGTTGCTATCAACACAAGAAAATTCCCTTGGGAAAACCGAACCATGTATTATTGAATGGCTTCTTTGCTTAGTGGCCTGTAATTCTCAGTTAACCTTGAAAATGTCATGGTTAGGTTTGGATGAATTCAAAATGTTTCTGTTATTTTTTTTTTATTTTGCTTTTAAACTGGAACCTTATCCAAACATACACACACATAATTATAAGGCCAACAAGTCAGTAGAGACTACCTCTGACCACCTCTCCCAATGAATGGTAGATTCAACAGTGAGATTGCTGAGGGGGCAGGTAATACAGACAGAAAAAAAAGATAATGTGGAATCAGACTTAGAAACTGGAACGTCATCTTTAAAACAGAATCTCACCCAACTTCCGTACTCTATAGACTGTGTTTCAAGTAGCAAGTCTAGATAATGGTCTGGCAGAGCTACGTGAGGTCTGGCTTCCCACACATGTTGCCTGTCATCGTGTGCTTATTTTTCAGCAAAATCCACTACTAAGTAGTTCTTTTTCATTTGTCTTTAATATTTTTTCACTTCAAATGACTACCATTAGGTAAGAGGCAGGTGATGAGATGGGACAGGAAAATAGGCTACCTGTGTTCGAGTCAGGTCTGTCATCACCGTTAAAGAACCAGTTGACTTCTTGCCTCCATTCCTCTCTGTCGACAAAATGACAACACTCTTTTGCAATTGACATGGTTCCTCTTTCTGACTTGGCTTCAAGATTTGATCTTTGGGGGCTAAACTGTCTCCAGCAATAGAAACTCCAAAAATTGCAAATTCATAACTCTGCAGATTGCAGTACGGTTCCCTTTACTGTGTGTTTTCAAGTACCCCTGTGGCCAGGCATGTTAACCTGCCGTCTTTCCTGTGAGTGGAGGTTAGCTTACTGTTAAATAAGACTGTTATACAGCTGCTACAGAACACTGTGACCTTGTCAGTATAAGCAGAGGTAATGAGAGAGAATTAGTTGTGTGTCCACCCAATTATACAGATAAGTGAGTATCAGTCAACTCTTTTTCCTAACTATTGAATGATGTTTCCTATATTGTTTAAAAAAAAAAGTGATACCATAGATATTAACACTATTTTTTCTATAAAAATAATGAACTTTCACTTCTCTTACCCTGTTTAGGAGTTGGTTGTTTTCTCTTTTTCTTCAGTGCTGGAGATTGTAGGGCCTTGCACATATTGGGCCAGTAATGTAACCACTCAAGTGCTAAGATTATTAATTTTTAAATATGTGTTAATGAGACCATATAGTTATTCAGCTGCTAACCAATACATATGAGTTGTATCTGAATATAGTTAGGAAAGTCTCTCTGAGTAAACATAGTGTGTGTGTCTATGAGAAGACAATTATAAACTTGAGTTTGTTATCCCACATGTTAAGCTGTGACTGCCAACACTCTTTGGACTCTCTGAGTAGCCAAAGTTAGCTATTAGGCAGCAAATGTTTCACACTCCTAGACAATATGTGTTGCCCAATAGTGCCAAGTTTTTCTGTGTATAGTTTTTATTATATAAGGAATTTAGTTATCAGTCCTGCATACATAACCTTTGAGTCAGCTGTAACATGCAGACGTTGCAGATGTATAGACGGAATGCTTTTCAGAAGCTTAGGAGCCCTAAACAGGAAGCGTAAGAGGAAGATGGGCAGTTTCTCTTTTGTCGTATTGTCTTTGAGCAGTAGTTCTGTTTCCTGCTGAGTAAATTGTGTGTATTATACATGTATTAAGGTCCTTGGATACATACACACTGTTGCCTTCACGAAGAGAGTGGTCTTCACGCCACTGATTGTCTTTTTCTATTAAGCTCTCGTTTTTACAAGGACAGCTTCAAGACACAAGACACATTTTAAACCAGTTCCTAGTATGACTCAAAAGTTCTCTGACTAAAAAGGACTTTCTCGCCAGCTGATACCTTAGTTAACGTTATAGTGAGCCATTCAGACCCAATTCCGAGTTTCTGTGCCTTGTATATGAAAGAATTTCCCAAGATGCCTAATCACATTTGGTTTTCATGCTCACAGAATACCCTACCTTCTAAAAGGATAGGATTAAGAAAGTGAAAACCAAGTTTCTTGCATAGCACCCTAGTATTATTGTGCCCAGTCTCATCATTTTTAAATGTCATTGGATTCTTATTCCACAGTACAGTTAAAGCATGTTAGCAATAGTTAAATATAGACATATTAAATTTAAGAATAATAACCAATTACCATTTTACCATTGTCAACTTTTCTAAAATATCTTCTTATAAAACATTGCTAGCTGGCCGTGGTGGTGGCACACCTTTAATCCCAGCACTCAGGAGGCAGAGGCAGGCGGATTTCTGAGTTCGAGGCCAGCCTGGTCTACAAAGTGAGTTCCAGGACAGCCAGAGCTATACAGAGAAACCCTGTCTCAAAAAACCAAACAAACAAACAAAAAAACCAACATTGCTTTTTTATGCAGTTAGGAATATGTTTTTTAGGAGATGTGCTTTTTAACTTACAGTATTAGTGTGGCCTTGATCCTTGCCATATTTCCCATACTACAATGCAAATGCTGTCCGCACATGTATTTGAGAGTTACTTCAGTTTTCTTTCATTTCCTGTGTTCTTCAGGGTAGAGTGGTTAGCTTTACCAGCAGCATTCAAATAGTTAAGACTGTCTCAAGGAAGCAGGCAGCCTCAACCCTCCCCTTATGCACTTTCTCAACCACTCTCTGGCTTCCTCTTACCGTTTTGCTAATGGTAGCTGTGAGCTGTCTGCCTGCCGGCATGAGCATCTTCTGTGAGAGGACATTTCCTGGCATGGGGGTCAAATCATGTCAGTAAAATGGGGTCGGCTTCCCGAAGTTCCTCTCATAACCGTGAGATTCACGGGACTAAAACATGGGCAGGTAAGAGCCTGACTTCTTCAAAGCACTGAGTTACAGCAGGGGGAGGCCATGTGTAGTTTGTTGTTTTGTTTTTGTTCTTGGAGGAACTCATCTGGATTACTGTAAAGGATGAGAACATGGATTATTCAGATCTGAGGAACATTACAGTTCGCCAGAGGCTCACCTAGCTGGCCTAGAAAGTTGTGCTGTTTGCTTTTTTTTTTTAACCATTGGTGTATGCTTTTAACGGTCAAGCCAAAAAAAAAAAAAAATAGTTTTAACTTAACAATTTACTCAGAGAAATTTGCAGCAAAAAACTCGCTAAAAGGGCTGTGCTCAAGGTGTGGTGATTCAGAATCAGGTTCTATGCATTTTAGCAGTTACTAATTTCTGTTCAGAAGAGTTTCCTGTTTTGTAAGGTGGTTTTCCCCTGTCCTTTCTGTTTGGTGTTTTTTGTTGTGGTTTTTGTTTTTTGTTTTTTGGGGTTTTTTTAAGTTTTAACATGCATCGGTTTGGCTTTTGAGGGGGGGGGTGCTCCATGTATTCTGTTAAGGGAGAGTTTCACATGAATCATAGATTTTACAAACAGCCCATTTCATAATATTGGGTGGGTTCTGAACTTTAGAAAATCAGACAGTTTGAGTTCCTATTTGTTACTGATGATTGCTCTGTGACCCTTTGCAACTCAAGGGAGATTGCCAGCCCTTTACAGTAAGTGTGGTGGATGAGAGCTGAGCTTTAGTGATCCCAGACTGCATCAACTGCAGCTTCAACAGTTCCTGCTCTGGGCGCCAAAAAAAAAAAAAAGTATTAGTCATCTTTAAGCCTCAGTCTCTTTAAATATAAAATGGAGATAATTAGAACAGTGCCCTGTCTTAAGAAAATACATGTGAGTTACTCATTCCCAGAGCCTGACACATAGTAGCCATTCATTATCTTAAGTGTCATGCATTGTCCTCTCTGTAGTAGAGCGGGGAGCATGATGCCCTCTTGCCAACTGAGTCTATGTCCATAACCTCTACAGGTAGCACGGATGAGTCACAGAGTTAGACACTGTCATGGTCACTCACTCTGAGAAGCTCACTTCCTGGGTTTTTTTTTTTTTTTTTCGATTATAGTCCTAGTATATAACTGTAGGTAAAATTCACCTCTATGAATTGTAGCACTTCATGGTCTAGTTAATTTGTAAGGGAATTATTCCCTTAATCTTGGGGATTCCCTACCCTGGGTGCCCAGTCTTCTGAGAGGAAATGGGTGCTGTAGTAATCAGCTTGAGGAGACAAAGAAGGAGGTCTGGGCAAGTTTCCTGGCAGGGCCTCTTGTCTTTCTGTACTTCTCTTCTTCCATGCTTTGCACCAGCACCCTTGAAACTGCTCCTGGCCTATTGTCTCCTGCCACAAGTCAAAATGTCCTTCCTTCACTACAAAAGAGTGTGGTTTTGTGTTGTTTTGGGAGAGTTAATACACTGGTGACACTCATTTTCAGTGAGGTATTTATTATATGTATTAAATGTTACTTAGAGCAAAACTATAAGTGGACACCTGTCCCATTTGCAAATGAAATGACTAGGGCTCAGAGAAATAACTTCCTCTCAGCCCCACCATAAGTAGAACTTAGAACTGCCTTTATTCCTAACCTCTGTGCAGTCCTCTACCTTCTTCTCACTGGCCTGTCTGTCACCATTTGAACACTGAACCAAAATTAATATCTGGTAACCTACTGAGTTCTAATTAGTAAAAAAACAGTATATGCGGGGTTATTTAATAGTTCTGATTAGAGAAAGGAAGAAAATGTCATCGTTCCTCAGGGACATAAATGTATTTTGTAAAACTTAAAGAAGAACCTCTCAGAACTTTTTAAACTGCATGACATTGTTTTTCTCCTTCAAGCTGATCCAGAATTGCTATCCTCCCTTGTTCCCATCCCATAGCTCCCCTTCTAGACTGACCCTAAATTTAGTGTGCCCTGTGTGGACTATGCTACACCTTACCAAGCTCTTCCTCTGTAGGCTCTGCCCCTTGTTTCTTAATATAGACAGCCCATGGCTCAGAACTTGTGTTTCAAATGGGATCTCCAATGTTTGAAAATTGATAAAATGTTGCCCAGGCATTGTTCCTCATTTCTGTCCACAATAGCCACCACCCTTCCTTGACCACGTGCCATCTGTGTGTCCAGGTAAGGGGCAGGCCTTCCTTCCAGTGCTCAGTTAACTGTTGATTCTTTTCTTTGGCAGGAAAAGGAAAAGGAGAAGGATAAAATTAAGGAGAAAGAGAAAGACTCTAAAGAGAAGGAAAAAGATAAAAAGACTCTTAACGGGCACACATTCAGCCCCATTCCTATTGTGGGTCCCATCAGCTGCAGCCAGTGCATGAAGCCTTTTACCAACAAGGACGCCTACACGTGTGCAGGTAAGAGACATGCTCCTCTCTCCAGTCAGAGGAGGCTCTCTTGCCTCACAAAAGCTGGTTTGTTTCTAGTTTCCTGTGCATCCCACCCCTGATCTGTTCCTCATTTGTGTGGAGAAGTAACGCGTGTGTGTTTTTTCTTCGAATTTTAATTATGTAACATACAGGCTGTATTTTTTTTCAAGCATCTCTAGTTTCAGATTCTGCGCTTATAAATTGAAAGAAATCTGGCAAATCAAAGCAACACAAAGTCTTGAGCCTTAAAGCTCCTCAGGTTCTTTGTCAGACCCTACACACTTATTTTTATGCTTCACACACATATACACACAGCACGCATGCACGCGTGCACATGCAATTTAGAGATTCAAACTCAGGGCCTGGTGTAGAGAAGCAATCTTCCTTCTAAGCTGTTTCCCAGCCCTTGTGTGCTTACTTTTAAATCTGGCCTTTTGGAATATGATCCAGCACTTTGCCAGCATTAAATCATGATGGCTACCAGCTGAGAGCGTCTGCATGTGCACATATGCTCCGTGCTTCTGGTGTAGGACTTAGATAACCAGTATCTGTGTCACAGCCACTTCATTTACCATTGCAACACAAAAAGCAGCCATAGATATATCAACAAAAAAGGCTTCATTCTAGGAAATTTCCATTTATAGATACTGACTTGCATGTCATGTCATATTGGTCTTTTCGATTCTTTTTCCCTTTTTTTTATTTTTTGGTTTTTCGAGACAGGGTTTCTCTGTGTAGCCCTGGCTGTCCTGGAACTCACTCTGTAGACCAGGCTGGCCTTGAACTCAGAAATCCGCCTGCCTCTGCCTCCCAAGTGCTGGGATTAAAGGCGTGAGCCACCACACCCTACCTGAGAATACATTTTTTAAAAGGTTTGGTCATATACATTCTTGTAAAAATCGATTTGAAGGATATATTCCCTAAAGTAATCCAGAGCCCTATTTGTTTTACTCTTTAAAGGGAAAAGCACCTAAATCAGTATGCATTCCTTTAGGCAAAAATCACACACATCATCAGTATCCTCCATGGCTGACTTAACAGAATATTGAGACCATCACACAGTAGTTTCAGATATACTTACAAAACAGGAGACTAACTCTGTCCAATGTGTCCAGTATCCCCACTGTGATTTCCTTTGGGGACCCAGGTTCTAATAAGGACTCTTTAGTGTTAAATGTCACCACTTTTGCTTTTTGTCCACACAACACAGTCCACCTCTCAGTATTGAAATTAATATAATTAATTAATTTAATTAATTTAATTGCCTACAGTAGAATTCAATAGAACCTTTTTATTTTAACCATATTATCTATCAATAAAACATTTTAGCATATTAAACTGGGGCATTTAATGTTAAAAACTACATTGAAGTTGCACTGTAGTTAATATAGAGCACATTGTAAGGCTCAAGCCTCAGGTTTGCCATTTTACTTTCTGATTAGTTATTAGATGATCGGTATTGTCTGTGATCCATGGCTTCTCAAAAGACTCTGTGTAGCTGTCTCTCTTCATTTTCTCTAACACCAAACAAGGTATTCCTCACACCATGATGACGGCGAGCAGAGGAGGGGCAGTATTGCTGGCTCACTTCTTGGGTGAGAAGCACCTCTTCTCCCTCGTCTGTCTGTAAAGTGAAGCCACCTAGCATGAGCACCGAGTGAGGCAGCAGTGTATCACCCTGCATATCAATTCTGCTTCCTGTCTGAAGAGCTCAGGTTACTTACTTCTCTCATACAGAATACCTGACAGAAGCATCGGAGAGGATATTTATTTTGTCTATAGTTTCAGTCCATCTCGTACAGAAGGCATCACAGCAGTGACAGGAGTCTGTAGAGGAGACTTCTCTCAGTCTTGGGAGATCAGGAAGCAGAGAGGCAGGAATAATTTCAAGACCCTCCCTAGGTACCTATATCTGCCATTTATGCCACCTAGACACCATGTCCCAAAGGATCTGTAAGCTCCTATAACAGTGCAACCACGTGAAGACCGAGTGCCCAAAACATATTTCTTTGGGGGACAGTTCACATTCAAACAAACCATAACCAAAAATCAATGTAAAGGATAGTTGCAGTGCCTGGGAATATATTTCACTAGTAGACCTCTTGTCTAACATTGTATATCCTCAGTTCAATTCCCATCACCGGGAGAAAAATAGCCATAGCAATTTACTTTTGTGTTCTAAAGTATTGTTTTGCATATTCCCTTTTTTTCCTTATGAAAGTGCCTTTACATTCTTGGGAATCATTAATGTCAGAGAAACATTAAAAGGCCCCAATTCTTTGATAACTTCACACAGTATATCTTGAATATATTCACGCATTCCCAACTCCTCCCTTAACCATCTATAAAATTTAAAAAGCTTCTATAAAATTAAAAAAGAAATTGAATATTGGAAATACATAATGGTACAAAGAATACATTCCCATTCAGATAAAGAGGTACAGCAGAATAGAATGAAGGATTGGGCAAACCAAGATCAATACCCAGCGTGGCAGATGCTAAATCATATAGCTCCATGTCCACCATCTGAAGCACAGACTGGTATAACGGGGGCCCCAGAGGGCTTGAGCAGCCTGCCCTTATAGCATTGCTGTTTACAATTTCTATGACCCTCTCTTTAAAAAAGGCTTCACTAGTTAACTGCACCTTGGTAGACATCCCATATTCCTAGGGTTTTCATTGCATTCTTTGCTTCACCTCCACATTTTAATGCATTGCCCTTTGAGAGGCTTCCTTCTAGGAGAGCAACTCTGCTAGATGTTGCTGGATCTCTATCCCTTCCTTTGAAATCAGGGAGAGGGCCATGATTCCATAACTCTGCCTGTCTACAAAGCCAGTGCTATGTGAATAAAATCAAGGACCACCAGAAGCTTAAGCAGTAGTCAGGCACCCTTGAAACATGGGTGTAGTGGTCTCAGAATACACCGGTGGAAACACTTCCCTAACAGTGTGCCAATGCCACCTTGAGCCTCAGATGCTTGGCGTATAGTTACAGGACTTAATGCTGGTCCTCTTGAGTATGATCTTGATTGCTTTGGTCCAGTCCTTTCTTGGGACATGTTTCCCTAAGGTCAGCCTTACAAGCACTTCCTACCAGGAAGCCCTGGAGTTCTCTTCTCAAAAGTGTTTTCAAGTGCACCCAGAGCTGGAGAGATGGCTCAGTGGTTAATTGCACTGGTTGCTATTCCACAGGATCCCTGTTCCATTCCCAGCAGCACTGGCTGCTCACAGCTGCCTGTGACGCCAGTTTCAAGATGCCTTCTGGACTCTGCAAGCACCCTGTGCACATACTGCACAGGTATATATTATACAGGCAAAACACTCATATGTGGTTGGTTAGTTGATTGATTTGATCGATTGATTTAAAAAACAAAACAAAACAAAAACATCCACAGCTTCCAGCCAGTTCCTGAGTCCTGAAATGTCCTCAGGATATCTTTCCTATTCCTTCGATGTCCTTGGCTTCTTTTTGGTGGCTCTGTTGTCTTGAGCAGCTCCTTTGTCCTTGGCTCCAATTTTGCACATACTTCAGAACTTTCTTCTATGCTTTTTTGCTTACAACTTTCACTTTAAAAAATTAAAAAAAAAAAAAAATAACCTTAAGCTGTAAGCTACAGCCTGAGTGCTGGGCTGCTGCAAAATTTCCTCCACTAAAATTTTTAGTCTATCCCTTTCATATTTAGTCTCATAAGTCCCGGGGCTTATTTAAGATACAAGTTCTCTTCCACAGTTTAAAATGAACGCCATTAGTCCAGTTTACAGTTGTCCTTACTCTATCAGACACCACCCCAACAGTCTTCCTTTCCCCTCCATATCAGCATTCTGAGCATTTGCACTCACAACAGAATCGCTGGCTGAATTGTGGCTCAAGTGCCTAGGGCCACTATGGGGCTTTTTGAAATGCTCACAAACTAATTCTTAAACGTTCCTACATGGTCAGGTTGGCCACAGATGTGACCCTGCTTCTTCATACCAAGTACCTTTTTATTACTTAGACTTTCATCTCCTGACAGATACATGAGGGAAACAACTTGAAAGGCAAAAATTATTTATTCTGACTTACAGCTCCACTTCATCTTTGTAGGAAGGGCGTGTCAAAGCAGAGCAGGTGACATCATGGTGCCAAGGAAACTGGAAAATAATGCCTACCCTGGCTAGCTTTTCCCCTTTTTGTTTTATCTGAGTCTCCATCCTGTGGAATGGTCCTGTTCACCTTTATAGGAGGCCTCTCCTGCTTAGTAACATTGTGGAATGTCCATATACAGACAAGCAGTGTGTCTTTTTCCAGTCCAATCAAGTTGACAGTAAAGAGGCAGAGGCAGGTGGATCTCTGTAAGTTCAGGGTCAGCCTGATTTATACAGCAAGTTCCAGGACAACCAGAACTACATCGTGTGAGACCCAATCTCAGAAAAAAAGAAAAAGTTAATAAACATTAAAAAAGAAAAGCGGGCTCAGGAGATGGCTCAGTGCTTAAGAGCACTGACTGTTCTTCCAAAGGTCCTGAGTTCAATTTCCAGCAACCTCATGGTGGCTCATAACCATCTGTAATGGGATCTGATGTCCTCTTCTGATATGCCTGAAGACAGCGACAGGACAGTGTACTCACATGCATAAAATAAATACATCTTAGAAAGAAAAGAAGAAAAAAAAGAAAGAAAGAAAGCAAAGCATATATAATAAAAGCTGGAAATTGAGACACCTGAGTAGAGCCAAGAGTTTTAAAGGCTATGGATATAGAAAATATGCATATTATGCATTTCATGACCTTCTGAAGCAGCAGCCTGTCAACCTCCCCTGACTCTGATTGGAACTGTACTGTAAATAAATCTGGGGTTCGGGTTTCTACCGTCTGATGGACTGTAACTTGTGAGCTAAGCAGTCATACAGGATGTTTTGTGAAACCCAATGTAGGAATAGTGAAACCACGAGGATCCCCAACTGAAGCAAAATACAGAACTACTCTGTGGACAGACAGCATGCCCAGAGACTCCCCAGATGGGGAGTGGGAAGGTGGGCGTCCTGTTAGTCAAGCAATACAACTTAAAAACAAACAGTACAACCATAGATGCCACAGATGGAAGCAAACCAGTCTTAGGAGCAACTAGCAGATAGATACACATGACTAACTGGCTAAGTGAATAGTCTCTGTAGTGGAAGGTCAAGGTTAAACAATAGAGCAGACATAAAACTTCACCTGCAGAATCATTGTAGAGAATTTTCAGATATTTCAAATGTCTGTATCATCAGCATATTTAGATTTATATTTGCTTATAAAAGAAGAAGTAGCTGCTCTGTTTTCTAGGAAATTTTATGGTTCCCAAAAGCTTTTCATATTTAACTCACTGGTTATATGCTTACATGTCTTTATGGACTAGTACTGGGAATTGAACCTGAAGCCTCCCATTTGCTAGAAAAGCACTTCACCACTGAAGTATATTGCCAGCCTTAGTATTAAATCCTAAAAGTAATGACAGTGGAGTGTGGTGGTATGGAGTGTGGTGGTGTGTACCTGTAATCCCAACACATAGAAGGCTGAGGCAGGTGGAGGACCATGAGTTTTAAGGCCAACCCGGGCTACATAGCAAGACTTTGTAAGAGAAACGCAACAAGGGCTCACCAGATCATGATACTTGTTGACCTCCTGGTTGGATCCTTAGAGATCCACATGACAGAAAGAGCTCGTCCTCTGCCCTTCACACACGTGCCATAATGTACCCAGCATAAATAGGTTTAACTGTGATTTTTAAATGTTTGGAAATAAAACAAGGGCAGAGGAGTTGGCTCTTCTGAGTCTTTTTTGTGAAGACTTGAGTTGAATCTTGAGAGCCCTTATTAATCCAGGTGTGGTATCATGACCTATCTATCACCCAAGGGATTATGGGAAATGACTGGAAGCAGGAGAATCCCCGGAAGCTTGTGGGCAATCGCAAACAACAAAGAGCCCTGTCTCAAACAAGGCAGCTCACTCGTGTTCTCTCCCTCCCTCTTTCCCTTCATTCCTTCCACTTCCCTCCCCTCCATCTCTCCTCACCCTCTCTTACACACACACACTCTCACGCACACACATGGAAAGTAATTCAACAAAGGTCATGTTCACAGATATTTTAAATTTCTATATATTCTCAAAATATATAATATATATATATATATATACATCATATATATCATATATGTATAAATGTATAGTAATGTCTACAGATAGCATATTATTATATAAAATATATACTATAACTCAAAATTCTGTGACACATTTTGGTCAAGGTTGTTCATATTAGAAAGAACTATTTTTTCCATACAGAGAAACCCTGTTTCGGAAAAAAAAACAAAAAAAAAGAAAGTACTATTTTTTAAAGAATTACATAAAACTCACACACACACACACACAAAATGACCCACCAAACATTTTCTTTCATTTCATAATTTTCCACGTTTTATTAGTAAATTTAGATGCTCAGTTAACACCAATCATTGAGACTGGCGTGGCGGATACTAGGATAATATGCACTTAGTCTTACGGATGTTCTAGACAGACTCAGTGTCTTTGCCAGCTCCAGCAGACTTCTTGTCCCTGCTTTAAATCTACCCACATCATTGCTCCATCTTACATCACAGACAGCATCTAGAGGATCATAACAGAAAGGATCAGGGATTGTTATTACCCCAGTAAGCAACCAAGGTCCAGAAATACATTTTCCGTTTGCAGTCACCCCACATCAGCAACCTAGGGAGGAGTTCGGTGGTTTAGCTACAGCTACTACTGTGCTCTAGAAGTAGTAGTGGAAGAGTTTAATCATTTGATGGTTGCAGCAAAGTTTGTGTATACCCATGTACGGCTTGCTTCTTTGGGGGGTGGGGGGGAGTTGTAGGAGTAGAGGCTTAAAAGCAATGGAACAGTATGTAATCGTCTTTCCACAAGCATGAAGGTAACTGCCTGATCCTCCTGACTTCTGACAGACAGGGCCTGCTATGCATATTTGTATTATAAAACCCCATCTATTATCTTTGCAGGAAGCGGGAGATATGAGTAATCCAGGGACTCAGAATCCTTTGTCTTTTCCCTTCACCCTTCCACCCTCCCTCCTCCCAGCTCATGTTCAGGATCTTCCCAGGATTCTCAGGAAATGTAGCATCCCTGCAGTTAGTCACCTACCTCCTGGGAAACCACTGTGCTTTTAGAAGACAGTGGCTTTTCTTTTTGTTTAATAAAAACCCATTTTGTCTGACCACTGGGTAGGTCTTAATAACCCAGACAGCTGCTCTCTCAGGCTCTGGCTTGTGATTTAGAAGGATCAAGTATAGGACATGACAGAGATGATGTATGTTGATGGTTTGCAGTGACTTACTCCTGACATCTGCACATCCGAGTATCCATCTACTTGCAAATACTAATAGTTTGGTAGGATGGACTTTTCAGTGAAGTCATCTTCACTGAGACCACAAGATTACCCTGGACCAGTCTGTCAGAACACACAACAATTGCCTGAAGAAAAGATCCTTTCTTGATCAACAAGACCACTTTATGTGCAGTTTGCTGTGGAATAACACAGAAGTGTTCATGATAATGGCCACAAAAACTGGTGGGTGGTACAGCATCTGTGTGCTCTCACAGTCTGCTTCTATGTTTAACAGAAAGCCTAAACCTCTGCTTGGGAATGTTTCAAAGTAAATGAATTTAGCAGAAATGTTAGGGGGACTTTTTTTCCCTTGGTCCAAACTGTACTCCTGGTTTAGGGTTAGTGGAGAAATAAATGTCTTTGCAGTTCTTCATTCTGTACCATGTAAAGCTATCTGTGGATAATCAACTGTTCTCTCTGGCTGCCACAAATAGTTTATTTTGTGGAAAGCTCAGTGGAGTCCTTCAGATTAAAGAATTTGTTACATTCAAAGTTTTGAATCTTGCCAGCGGTTTTATTTTGTTTGCATTTAACAGATGTAAAACGACATTGAGACTATTGTTGGTTTGTATTCTGTTGTGTTGGCATCTTCTGGGTGCTTTTGTGGTGAGTTATTTCTGTTGACCAAGACAGTAAACACCAGACTGACTGGACCCTAAGTAGGAAACATTAGTTAGACCTGCATGATGGTTGGGTTTTCCTTTGGATTTCTTCAGAAGCAGCAGCTCAGTAACTGGATGGTTTCTGAATTTAGAACCAGTCCGTTGCTTCTGTGAGATAGGAAACACAAACAATTGCCTAAAGAAAAGATCCTTTTATTTAGAAGAAAAGAAAGTAAGTAGTTTGAGCAATAAAGTCCATTCTCTATCAACAAGAACACTTTGTTTCTCTCTGTTTACCAAGGTTCTTTCAAAAACTGCTGTGAGGAGCAGTTAGCCAAAGTGGCTTAGCTCTTTTCTGTGGCTTTTCTCTCATTCTGAACATCAGCACTGTGGTTATTAACACTGGCTACTAAGAACGTCTCACATGGTTTTTGCATACAAGTACTATCAGTCCAGACCAGACAGCGCCTAAAAGTCCCCAGTGATTTTAAACAAGAAGTTGCAGAAAGAATCCTGGAACATGTGTTTCTGAGTTGCTGTTAGTTCCATGGGTTGGTTGGATTTTGTGTGGTTGGTTGGTTTGGCTTTGTTTCTGGGGGGTGTTTCTTTTCTTGTTGTTAGAATTAGAGTTTTCCATTTTCCCATAGGAGGAAAATGTTTCTATTTGTTCTTAACGGCCATGTGTCCTTAAAAAGGATCAATTTTTTTTCCACATAGATTTTTGCTGCTAGTAGACAAAACAATGCACTAAAGTGCTTTAATGTTCCTTTCTTCAAAAGTCTGGCTGCATATGACAGTTTTCCTGCTGAAAAAGAAAATGCGTAATATATAATGTTTCCCCGGAGATCTATCATGGATGATATGACAAAAAAAAATCATTCCCAGGCATGCAAATTTGTTCCATTTTCTTTTGTTAAATGTTCTCATGTAAGAGAAGATAGGGAGGGAGGGAGGGAGGGAGGGAGGGAGGGAGGGAGGGAGGCAGATAAATGGATGGGTGGATGCAAGCTGAGCTATTGGCTTTTAATTTCATAGAAATATGATTAAGGGTCAGCTCTAAGCCTGTGAACCACTGTACTTTGTGACTTTTTGAAGAATTTTGAAATAATGAAATCATCCCACTTACTGCTCTTAGGCACTGTTTTAAATATAAAGAAGGCCAAATCAGCTTTTTCTTTGTTATGAACATTTGATAAATGTTGAAGTTTGTTTTAAAAAAAGAAAGAAAAGGAAAAGGTGTAGCATAGATTTAAGCACAGCCATTGAGAGAAAAGTACTTAGAGGCAAAGGGCAGTCTGCAGCCAAGTGTGGGCTCCAGCTTCTCTGAAGAGCCCTGGCAAGTTTTCTTTCGTCTTCCTAACAACACAGTATGGTTTGTGGCAGTGTACTTAAAAATATACTAGACATGCCTTCGTGTCTTATATTTTTAATTGTCTATTTTAAAACAGATAGTACAGTTGTAAATCCCATGACTTTGGCTGCTGTCTGTGGCGCTAACCATTACTAATTCACTCACACCTAGCACTAAAACCGTTGTCCTATGTGTTGTGTCTAGGACCACTTGGTGACAAATTTAGTGTTTTTCCAGTAGATACTTCAGTGTGGTTAACAGATAGCCATGTGAACTGCTTATCACTACGACTTGTGGCTGTAATCCTGGGCATAATAAAAATTTCAGCTAGGTTGTAGGTTTGATGACAGTTAACTGAAACCGTGAATCTCTGTGAAAAGTTCTACTGGAAGCACATTCAGGATGCTATTTCTACTTTTGTGTCTCATGAAGTAGAATTGTTCTTAAATCTCAAACAGTGGTCTAAGAACATGAGAACTGCCAATGTCTCTTCAAAAGTACCATTCCCCTCACCCCTAAAAAGCAGCACTACTTAACCTTCTGAGGGTTGTTGAATCTAGAAGGAAAGGAGCAGGAGGGAACAGCTTGGAAGCAGTTTTGGTCAGGACTGTTTTTGTTTGTCACATTTACAGATCAGAATTAGTGCCAAGTTCTCAAACCTATATCCTCTCTTATTGCCCGCCCAACAAGCCCTGGATATGATAGAGTCAGAGTAAAACAAAAGAAAGGATGCATTTCGTAACTGTGATACTGAAATTAGCATTTCAGTATAATGGATGGCAAATATGGTAAATTACTATTTTCAAATGATAAGGGAATCTAAGGAGCTTTTGGGGGTAATACAGTTTGATACACTGGTGGTTTTCTAAGTAAGAGCTATTAATACAATATTATACATGGATAATATAATAGCAGTAGGAACTTTTTGGACCTCAACTTAAAATGTAAAAATATAGCTCAGTGATAGAGTGATTGCCTATATTGTATGAGGCACTAGGTTTGACCTCCATCGACACAGTGAAGGAAGGGAGGGAGGAAGGAAGAAAGGGTGTGTAACATTTTGACACAGTACTTCATCCTTCATTTTTAAAGAAATACACCTTTACAGTTAAAATTGAATTTGTTTCCCTATGTCAGTCTTCCTTCTTCCCTCCAAGTAAGCGTTGATGTCATCTGTGGCTCACAGTTCCCTCATATGAACAAAACTGGGTAGTAGTGGTTGGTTTGCTGTTGCTGTGCATCTCACTTTGCAGTTTGCTTTATTCTCCCCAGTGTTCTATTGTAGAGAACGGAAGTACTGAGCACATAGATGTAGATACTGGCATTTAGCTCATCTGTGGTACTGTCTTTCACACATACTTCAAGCTGTTCTGCTGCTTAGGATACGGGGCTATTTCCACTTTGACTCAGACAGAGCCACAAGGGCATCCTTGCGTCCTTGTGTATGGCACTAGTCTCAGTGCTAATTCATAAAAGTGACACACACTGAACCTCACTAGATGTTGTTAAATGACTTTCCAAAGTAATTGCATCGATTTCAGATGATGAGTTTCTACATTGCCATGTCTTCACAGTACTTAAAATGAGGGTGTGGTGCCTTTTGTCCGGTAGACTTGGAAACCAAAGCACAAGGAGAAGGGACTTATTCGGGGCTCATGGTGGTAACCAGAATTAGACTTAAATTAAATTTGGTTTGCCTGCCATGTGTCCTAGTCTCTTTTACATGTCAATAAGTTGACACAGCAACTCTCATATGTAGTCATGAAGATTATGTCAGGGCGTTTGGCTTAGACAAATAGACTGTGGGTCTATATATACATAGATATTTGAATAGACAATCATGATCCATGTACTGCACCAGAGAGTACAAGATCCTCAGAACAGGAGAAAAACCTCACAAAATCCCAGTGCTGTGTGACTGCTAGTGTTCAGAAAGGGATCTGTGAACCAAGCAGATATTGCAGTAACAACTGCTTCAGAAGAAATGGGGAAGGCCTTCAGATCTAGGTATCTGGCAGTCTCCTTCACAGTGGCAAGTTTCTCTTACCCCACAGTCCATAAGTCCAAGCCTTTAAGTCCAAAAGCATCTTGACCTTGTTGGCTAGAACAAGGTCTGTGGTACTCCCTGAAGCAACCGTACCTAGTGAACTGCTGTCTGATTTCCTGAGTGAGCCTTTCCCAGGAGACACACGCCTCTTCAGCTGTCCCCAAAGACAGATCTTTTGCTTGTTTGTGCTTTGCCTCTGGCCTCTTGGCACAGCCTGTTTTTATGACTTCATTGCAGCAGGAAGAGCTGATGACCTTTCGGAGGCCCAGAGTGCATGGTTTTTACATCAGTGGCCCTTGTAGGCCACGGGAATAGAAAACTAAAAATACTTTGAGATGAAATGTGTCATTGGTAAATTTGAATCTGGTTTGTCTCAGGAACTCTCCCATGTTCTCCTGAGTCAGGCTTCTCAGGGGTGTTTTGGGAGATTTGTAGTTAACCTTTCTTACATGGCTTCTCACTCAGGGAGTTGGGTACAAAAGCTCGGGATATTTGAGACCTCAGGATATTTCTTTTATCTTTTGAAATTATAATGATGTCATTTCCTTCTTCACTTTCCAACCTCCTAACTCTTTCACATACTTTTCCTCTTTCAAGTTCATGCCCTCTTTTTCTCAATAATTGTTCTTAGAAGTACTTGCATGATGTGTGCATGCTCTTAGATATATAAGTGTAGCCTGCTCAGGAATGTTACTTGTATGTATGCCTTCATGGTTGACTATTTGATATTAGTTAACCAGTCAACGTGCTCTTCCTTAGTTCTCAGCATTCCTTAGTTGCCTGTAGCTTTTTGTGTAGGGTTGAATCTTCCATGGTCTTTCCCTGTCCACATTAGCTTGTGTATTGTTTTTGTCCTTGTTCAGCATATATCTAGAAAGTCATGTTGGTGAGATTTTTATGGGTATATCTTCTGACATCCTAGGGAACACAATCTCATGGCAAATTCCCTGATCTTCAGACTATTAGAATCTTTCACCTCGTCTTGGGCAATGTTCCTTTGCCTTAGGTGTGGGAGTTGTTTTGTAAATGTATCCACTGGAACTGAGCTCCACAGCTCTGTATTTTGGCTGGTTATAGTTTTCTGTGATGAGCTCTGTCTCTTGCAAAGAGGAGTTTCCTTGATGAGGGGTAAGGACTACACTGATACCTATGAGTGTAAAGACAAATACTTAAAATATAGGAATTTTGCTGGTTTTAGTAAAATGGTGGTTGTAGATTCTCCCTCAAGATCCATGACTTCAGTAGCCATAATTGCCTAGGTTTCCACCTTGGTGAGTAGCTCTTAAGTCCAAATAGTGAACTGTTGGTTACTCCTACTGTCTTGTGTGTCACTAATGTACCCATAGGGTTATCATACTATGCTGGTTCATAAGCACCATAGCTTGGTAGGACTGTTGGTTGTTTTCTTCCTTTGGATGCTTGCATGGTTTCTTCAGATACCTCCTCTTGAAAAAGGAGATTTACATGTTAGTTCAGCTCAAGGCTTTCTGGGCCCTGTAGACATCTAGATGGAAGACATTTAAATTTTAGTGTTGACAGCCTCTCAGGCTTCCTGTCTAATAAATTCCTGACTTCTTCTTTTGGTTAATCACAAATACATCTGTTTCCTAGTAAAGAACTATAAAATGTGCTTTGGTTACTGGTACTGTGGGGTGGGTGGGTGTGTGTATGTGTGTGTGTGTGGGTGTGTGTGTGTGTGTGTGTGTGTGTGTGTGTGTGCACTCCTGCACATATGCTCTGTCACCTCCTTGCAGCAGTAGTGAGTAGCAGAGTCCAGGGTCTATCAGTTTCTTGTTGTGACCTTCCTTATGCTTCCTTTCCAGGCTGTGGTGCTTTTGTCCACAAAGGCTGCAGAGAAAATCTAGCCTCCTGTGCAAAGGTCAAAATGAAGGTAAGATAGTTCTAGCTGTTAGAATACTCAAGATCCATGGGCTTAAAAATACCAAAATCAGCTGGTCATGGTGGTTGCACACTTTTAATCACAGCACTTGGGAGACAGAGGCAGACAGATATCTATATGTAAGGTGAGCCTGGTCTACAGAGTGAGTTCCAGAACAGCCAGGGCTACCCAGAGAAACCCTGTCTCAAAAATCAAAGCAAAAAAAAAAAAAAAAAAAAAAAAAAAGTAAAATCTCCACATGTTAGAATTTAGATTGTAGTGGGTATTTTTTATTTGTTTTAATCATTTGGTGACAAATTTGAAAACAAATTAATCTAAACATAGTTGCTTATTAAAATGATCAATCACCTTCTTGATTAATACACTCAAGAATTTGAGACATTGAATAAAGAAAATGCTGAGCCAGAGACCAATCTTATAATCCCAGGACTTGGGAGACTGAGGAGTTCCTTGGTTTGATGTTAGCCAATTTGTCAGTGAAACCCTGTCTCCACAGAATTTTTAAGTAAAATGAGTGCTTTTTAGAAATGTCATGTGTTGGCCATTTCTCTGTGTTTCTGTTTAAGTGATTGACTTAACTAGCTGTACACACATCCTCTGCTACTGGAATCCCTCGTTTCCCCATCTAGAAGCATGAGGGCAACAGGTGGAAATCAGAGGCGTTTGATGTGTGATGGGGAGAGGGAGGGATCTCCTCCAGTTAGAACCAACCTATCTGGTTTTTTCTCCAAAGGTACATAATAGATAGCAGAGATGATACAATGAAAGAATGGCAAGTACCAATATTGGTGCCGTATGAGCGTGAAACCATGCCTTTTGGATAGCCTATGTGACTATGTCACTATTGTCAGCCATACATAAAGTGTACTTCTTCCTCAGAATACGGGTATGTCTACACAGATGCCCATCAGTAACCACGTTACTTATCACAGTGGTCTCAGTCTTGAGTGTTTATCAGCATCTCAAGGATCTTACTTAAAGAAATTTGCTGCTATAGCCCTTCTCCCAAAAGGTTTCCAATTCTGGAGTGGGCTGAGGAGTTCGCTTTGCTGAGGAGTTCCCAAATGATACTGATCATCCTCAGACCCCACTCCGGGCCATGCTGGACTAGTATGAAAATAGCTAACCTCTGTGCCTGGGTCTTCTCAGCTCAGTGATGGATATTTTGACTCACGCTGTACTTTAAAATTTTAGTTTATGAAAAGACTTAAAAATAATACCAATTCGATTTCTCTTTTCTCTCCCAAAACTGGAAGCTTCTCCAACCCTCAGCTCCTGGGTGCTGCTACCTGTGACCCAGCACTCTAGCTCCCCTCAGCCTGCTTGCTTTCCATTGTTCCATAGTGTTCAAAATCCTCTGGGACCATATTTTTCTGTCTTTTTTTTTTTAAAGATTTGTACCTTGCCCCCGCTAGAACATAGGCAGGCAGGCAGGAATCTCTGATGGATTAGTATAGTAGACTTGAGTATCTCGAATAGTGTCCGGTATGCGATAGAGTCTTAAAATTGGAAAGACTGGATAGCAGAGAACAGTCAGTGGGTGCTCGGTGGCTGCTGTTGAAATGGGAAATGCATCCCAGATGTCCACTCGTTCTAGCATCTCCCTACTGCTTCTGTCACTCACCATCTGTCCATGCACTCAATCTGTGGTGTTCACTGTCTGATAAGACTGTATGCATGGGGTTCTGTAGGACAGTGGCAGAGAGTGGCATCTCTTTTGTATATCATTATAATCTATATGGAGGCATTTTCAGTTGGAAGTGATCTACTTCCTCTTAGAGATCTGTTTCACAGTAAATGCTTCACTTTGTAATTTGTCAAAAGTATTTTTGTGCGTGTTCTCACAAAATATTACTAAAATTAGCATCCTACCTAAGATTGTAACACTTTACAAAGGCTAGTCATCAAAGAAACAGAAATGAACAGGGCACAGATAATGATCTCTTTACTAACTGACAGTACATTGGAGATACAGACAGGTAATTTCTACAAGCCAGAAAAAACTCTGCAGACAGCTTTGGTATCTGTAGCAAAGAGAGAGTACTTAGATCATCTGAAAATGGATTAATGCTTTGCCTACACAGATGACCAACAAACATTCCTGGGATGGGTCTGGGGATACACCTAGCCGCTTATCTGCAGCTCTTGGTGAGCGCAAAGGATAGCTAGTGGAGCGGGCCTGACCCAGCACAGTGTTCTCTTTTGACTCCAGGCTTCTGGAGACTTGATGGAAGATGAGTTTTCAGTGTGATCTGCATCTCTTTACCTTCTTTTCTCTTTAGCAGCCAAAAGGGAGCCTCCAGGCCCACGATACATCATCGCTGCCCACAGTCATCATGAGAAACAAGTGTAAGTAGCTTCAGCTCTCAGACGTGTACTCAGATGTTGTATTCCAGACTTGATGCTTTTGCTTGCTTGTCATTCTTAATCAGGATTGTTGAGGATAGCCTACGCTACCTAGCAAGAGCCTAGACCTATTTTGTAATGCACTAGGCCACTAGCTTCTGCCACATTTAATGACCAACAACTTGCATTACACCATCGAATCCTTCTTGAAGGTATCTGCCAGAGTGTGTGCATCAGCTGAGAGGTGGACTGGAGTTCATATGTGTGAGCAAGTTACTCGTGTGCAACTCAGTCTCCTCTTCAGCACCAAAGAAAATGGTTGATTTTAGTACCCCAGAGCAGTGTGACTCAAATGAGATATTACTGGTTAAACTTAATATAGCCCAGGAAGTTACATAAATGATTCTTTTGTTGTTTTCTTTCCCAGGGTTCTCAAATGTTACACAAAACTGAGTAAATTATATTCTGTCATTCACACTTTTAAAACCTGTCTGGGGCCTAGGAAAGTAACTCAGGCAAGTACAGCTATCTGCTTCCAAGCCTGACTAGCTGGGCTCATCCCTAGGACCAACATGGCAGAAGAGAACCAGCGTCCACAAGTCGTCACACACACACGTACATTTCAATTTAAAACACTATTTTGGCTTGGATAAGAGAGCTGAGAAAATAAAAGAGTTTGCCTCCAAGCCGGCAAAGTGAGTATAGTCACTAGAACCTGTATGATAAAGGAGAAAACCTGCTCCTACCGGTTGTCCTCGGGCTTCCATGTGAACTCTGTGGCACGTCTGTGGACACGTGCATACAGAGTACATTTTAAATCTAAAAACAAGGCAAAACTGATCTTTACCATCTTGTAAAGATTTCCCTTTAGGTTGGCAGCATTTTTCTTTCATTCCCCATTCTCTTATTTCTGTGTAGTATATTAAGGCATGGCCTTCTGACCTGCTGTAGTTATAGTCAAGTATATCTTTGGGAAAAAAGCTGCTATATTTATAGTCATGTATATCTTTGAAAAACTGTTGATTTGTACATTGATACATTAGATTATGACATTGTGCACTAAATGATGCCTTACGCTTCTATATTATTTCTTCACTCTGTCATTTTCAGAGTTATTGTAGGCTGTTGTTTCAGGCTGTTGCATGCTATACTTCATGAGCATACATTGTGTTTTAATTACTTCCAGCTACTACCATAAATAATGCAGCGGTACTTATTTATGAGTTGACTTCATGGGAACCTCTGTGACACATTAACCAAAGCAGTGCTTTCAGCATCTAGCGGGAGAGTCAGTACATGTACAGATTCTGAGACCTCCACCTAGGCCTGTGAGTCAGACACTGTGGCAGAGCCGTGTGGCATGTGTTTTATAGACCCTCCAGGTGATTTTGATGCCCACTCAAGCCTGGCAGCACTGCCTTGTGCCTTCTTTCTCTTACATGGTTCCTGGCCAGTCTGTCTGCCCACAAGGAGTGAGTTCCCGTTAGCTACATTAAGTCTGGTTCCCACCCATCCTTGAATGGAGACGGCTTCTAGACTGACACCCACTGCAGTCTGTCATCCAGCTTCCTCAGACAGTTTTCAGCCTTTAAACGTTTTTCTCTGCTATTACCAACTGTTTCAAAAGCATGTTTTCTTTCTCATAAGATAAAACAACTTTTTAAAATATCTTTTGCAAGCAAGGTCCCTTATATGGATTGCCTCTGACCCTCACAGATAACTGTTTATAGTTTATGTTGATAATACTCTGTAGAGGATTGGGTTTTATTATAAGATATCTGTATATATAATATACTTTTAAGAACAGTCCCCCATTAGTGTTTATCTCCATCCTTCAACCTTGTTTCACCTTCTCCATCTTTAATAGCTCCCATTTTGCCTTCGACTTTAATTCCCCTTTTTAATTCCATATGTGTAAACATGTAAGGCTGATTTTGTAGAATTATCTTACAAAACATATGAATCCCAATCCCAGCCGTTTCCCTTCAAATAAAAAAGAAAAGTGGGCTGGAGAGATGGCTCAGTGCTTAAGAGCACTGGCTGCTCTTCCAAAGGTTCTGAGTTCAAATCCCAGCAACTACATGGTGGCTCACAACCATCTGTAATGACATTTGACGCCCTCTTCTGATGTGTCTGAAGGTAGCTACAATGTACTTACATATAATAAATAAATAAAGATCTTTAAAAAAAAAAAGAGTACAACTTCTGGAGCTACAAGATGGCTCAGTATGTAAAGTGCTTCTTGGACAATCATGGAGACCCAAGTTTGGGTTTGGACATGGTGGCATATGTATGTAATCCTAGGTCTGGGGAACAGAACAGGCTAATACCAGAGCTTGCTAGCTCTTCCAGACTAGCCAAATGGTAAACTACAGGTTCAATGATAAGCACTCTCAAAAAAATAAAATAAAATTAGAGGAGCTACTGAGAAAGACATCTCAACATGGACTGTCATAGGCAAGCACACATATACACACAAAAGCACAGTTGTGCATTCAAATTGCATGTTTGTGTCTTCTGTAGCCTTTTTAGGTACAAGTTGTTCTTTAGGGCATTTAGGACTATGCATAGCATTCTGGTTCTCTTTGCTAGCTCTCGTGTGTGTGTGTGTGTGTGTGTGTGTGTGTGTGTGTCTGTCTGTCTGTCTGTCTGTCCTCCCTCTACTCTCTACTTCTCTCTCTTTCTCCATTTTACACTAATACTACCTGATTGTTTTTCCCTTGGCTCTTCCCATTAACATCCTCTTTTCCTTCTAACTTTTCTACACCCTCACTGTAGTCTAAGAACTACTGTTTCTTCCTCTGACATTTTATTTGCTCACTGGTCAGCTTTCTGAAACACTTAGGATATGCTGTAGACTACCCTTAAGCGTCTTCTCTGGGAGACCCCAGTCTTTCGTTCCCTTTGAACTCCCTGCAGCAAGGATCAGTAATATTGTAACCTGTTCCTGGTGTTCTAGTGTCTAAATAGAATTTGAATTAGAAATTAATTATTGTGCTATTATTTATTAAAGGTATCCTATAATGTTTTAAAAATTATACCAGTCCCCATATCTTATTTTTCTTAACTCTTGACCCTCCTGGGAATAAACATATATAAAAACGTATATCTGTAGCAGGAGCTCACTTAGCAAGGACAAATAATTTAGTGTTCACATGACAGTGTAGTCATTTTAGAATAGAGCTCCACTTTCCTCCTTGATCATGTTAAAAAAAAAACGTGAGAATCAATAACTGTATGATATTAAACAGGTACTAACTTTTCTATATCCATAAACTCAAGAAGTTGATTAGAATGCATGCTTTCAAATAATGAGCGGGGCTGGAGAGATAAGTCAGTGATTAGGAGACCGTGATGCTCTTCCTGAGGACCTGAGTTGAGTTTCCAGAGCTTCAACTATGTGGTGGCCTGTGCCGTTAATCCCAGCACTTGGAGGGACGTCTGAGTTCAAGGATAGCCAGGGCTACACAGAAGCAGCTAATGTACTTAAAGCATTATATATGTCTTTGTGGCTTCCATGAGCTAAGTCAGCACTAGGGGTCTGGGACTTGGAAAGGTGATGCTTCAATTAATATCCTCTCTTCCCTTGCAGCTTCACAGCCCAAGGAGCGCCCTAGGTCTGCAGTCCTCTTGGCTGATGAGGCCACTGCGGCACCAATGTTTACTAACAGACGGTCCCAGCAGAGTGTCTCCCTCTCTAAAAGTGTCTCCATACAAAACATCACTGGGTAAGTGGGGTTAAAAAATTCACTGTTGACATCTGGGTGACAAGAACATAATAATCCTTCATTTGACCAAAACAAAAGAAAAAGAAAAAAAGCATTAGCCATCTCTCCTCAGCTGTCACACTTTGTAGTACTCAGATGAACATGGTTGTACTTCTTTTTAAATCTGCTTTCTGTTCTTAATCTCTGAACTCAGTTTATCATGGTGGTGAGTTCTGGGCTATCAGCTCCAAACAGGTCCCTTCCTACTCATTTGCATTGAGTTTCATTTCCAGCCTCTTCAAACATTGCTGAGGCCATGGGTTGTTCAGCATTGACTGTCAGGCTATTGGCAAAGGGCTGATTAGGATGCTGTTTGCTGTTTAGGGCAACGTGCTCCCATACATCAAATATGAGTCATCAAAAATTGTAGTGCTTGACAACCCCTGATTCAGACTAGATGCAAAGCCTGCTTTGTTTATGCTGCTTCACCTCTGTGTAAGCTGATGGTTCCTCAAAACTTAACATTTCAGGCTGGCCTCGAACTCAGAAATCCTCCTGCCTCTGCCGCCCACGTGCTGGGATTAAAGGCGTGCGCCACCACGCCCGGCTCAGTCTTCTTTCTTTGTCTCTATTTTTATGATCTCTAAAAGTCTTCTTTTCAAAGTTGTAATGTTACCAGAACTCATTGGCAGTGTGACTTTAAAACAGAGTACTAAAGAAATTTGAAGTTCAAATGTGTTTCACTTGCCGTTACGTCATAGAACAAACATTTCCTTGGTACCTACTGTGATAGCTTATAAGGTGGGGTGAAATAAGGTGGGGTGAAAATATCATTTACTGGACTGCTTAGTAACGCTCTAAGAAAGGCATGTTTTTTAAAGGGGAGGAGGGAATAATTATGTAATGCTTTTTAAATGGCTGCTTTATTTGTATGGGTCTTTTTTTTGCCCACAAGCATGTCTATGCTTTGTGTGCATATCTGGTGCCTGTGGAGGCGAGGAAAGGGTTTTGGATCCCCTGGAACTTGAGTTACCAGTGGTTGTCAGCTGCCATACTGGTACTGGGATTCAAACTTGTGCTCTTAGCCTGTGAGCCATGTCTCCAGCGCCTATCATAAATTTTGAATTTTTTCTATATAATATGTGCATGGTTTAAGGGAAAAACTTACCTTGCTGTTGACCTTTATTTTTTTAGTCTCAAAAGTTGGGCTAAGATTGAGTTTGCAATGATTCTAAAGTTTTTAATAGTTCTTCATTTTGCTCTGAACCTAAGTAATTTGTCTTGAGTTATAAACCTACATCTAACTGTTATTTTAGAGGTTTTTTTCCTTTAAGGATTCACGTAAGAATATGTGACAGAGTTGAACCTGTTTGACGGTGTATCTTTCTTTCTGTCTTTAGAGTTGGCAATGATGAGAACATGTCAAACACCTGGAAATTTCTATCTCATTCAACAGACTCATTGAATAAAATCTGCAAGGTCAATGAGTCAACAGAATCCCTTACTGATGAGGGTAAGAGGACACTTTGGCCCCTATTACTAAATGTCTGTAAAGATTCAGTGTATGTCCTAGCATACGTTACCAAATAACAGTGCCTGCTCTCCCTGCCCCCCGGAGTCTCTAAATTGCCTGTAAAACATCACACACAACACATGCATTGCCAGTTGACCCTGTCCTATTGTTGACTGTCCATTGAAGGAAACTCTGATACAAATGTAGGCATACTCTAGTGCCGACGCTTTTCTTCCTCGAGACTCTCTACACATTCAGTTCTGTGTCTGTACAGTTGTGAGCCTACTCAGATAAATGTTGCAGCTCGTAAAGATAGCGGGACTTCATGTCTCAACTTCACAAAGGAATTGTTTCAGTCTTGTTTGACTTACGTGATGTTTATCATTCCTAACTTGATATTAATCCTGTCTAGTATCAGGTATATTCTCTTTGAGGACCTTCTACACTAATACAGAGAATTTGTCTTATGAACTCGTGTATCACCTAGAGGAAAATCCAGAATTTTAGAAGTCAGAAACCCAAGATCCTGAGGTTGTTGTTTTTTTGTATTTTGAGGAGTAGGTACAGACATGAATGAAGGACAGCTGATGGGAGATTTTGAAAGCGACTCTAAACAGCTAGAAGCAGAGTCATGGAGCCGGACAGTGGACAGCAAGTTCCTTAAACAGCAGAAGAAAGATGTGGTCAAACGGCAGGAAGTGATTTACGGTGAGGTGCTTCATTGCTTTGCCTATATTTGGTCTACACTATCCAGCTTGCATGCTCGTGAGGGTTATCAAGAGGCAGAAAAACCGTTCTCTATTGCAGGGAGAGAACTTGAAGAGAAGTTGCCCTGTCTAGCAATTAGTTAGTGATTGTTGGGCTGTGGAAAATCAATTTTGAATATGCAGCCTCATAAAGGTTTTCATTAAAAGCACTGAGGTAGCCGGGCATGGTGGCGCACGCCTTTAATCCCAACACTCGGGAGGCAGAGGCAGGCGGATTTCTGAGTTCGAGGCCAGCCTGGTCTACAGAGTGAGTTCCAGGACAACCAGAGCTATACAGAGAAACCCTGTTTCGAAGGAAAAAAAAAAAACCACTGAGGTGAGGAGACATGATACAGCTCATGTCCTTGTAATCATTTGCCCTTTGGTGCCCCATTCTGCTGTCTCTCATTCCAGTTAGTAGTTTGTTCATTATATGCTTGGTTGCACAGCAGTCCCCAAAAGAACTCTTTTCTAAAAACACATCTCAGTTCTTGAGCTACATGGGAAAGGTGAGCTAGTAGTCGTTCCTAGGAAGCAGGAACACAGTAAATGAGAGGGACTGAGTCTAATGAAGACCTGGTTAGAAACCATAAAAGACTGTCAGAATTCAGTGGCCTGTCATCAGAAGATGAGCTCAAGTCAGGTCAGCAGCAGAGAGGTGAGATGCCAGCTCAGGGGAAGCAGAGCGGTGAGATGCCAGCGCAGGGGAAGACGGCTGTTTGCTCAGCCTCAAGATTTCCATCAGGCACTAAGTTAACCTCCTGAGCTCAGCTGGTGATCTCTGAGAGACCCTTCCTCTCTCTTCTCATAGAGTTGATGCAGACAGAGTTACATCACATCCGCACACTCAAGATCATGAGTGACGTGTACAGCCGGGGCATGATGACAGATCTGCTCTTTGAGCAGCAGATGGTGGAAAAGCTGTTCCCCTGCTTGGATGAGCTGATCAGTATCCACAGCCAGTTCTTTCAGAGGATCCTGGAGCGGAAGAAGGAGTCTCTTGTGGATAAGAGTGAAAAGAACTTTCTCATCAAGAGGATAGGGGATGTGCTTGTCAGTCAGGTGAGCAGCCGGAAGGTCCTGGGTTCTTCTCACGCGGGCGGGTAGAGAGAAGCTTTGTAACTCTGGATCCCTGCTCGGACATCTCAGCTCTACTGTTTGTCTTTTAGACTTAGCAAATTGGTTTAATCAAACCCTCGATTTCCTTTTCTGTAAAATAAAGAAAGCAGGGTTTCTCTGCTTAGGCTACTTTTTAGAAAGTTAAGTGCACACATACTGAACTATGCAGTAAAAGGTTTTTCTTTCTTCCACTCCATACAATCATCAGAAATAGTACTATCTCAGAAACTAAAGGATATTTGTTAGAAGTCTTCAGCTTCCCCTGTGGCTCATCTGAAAAGGATCCAGGCTGTCTTCAGACCACCCGAAGCTTAAGCAATACACTGTCTGAAACACTTTATAAAATGTGTTCCTTTTTTTCAGAATATGATTTTATTTCAGCCCTGCCCCAAAGAAACTCAGCAAAAAAGTATTGCTTTATTTTTCAATGTATATCATAGGCAGCCTTTGATGTTTGTTTTTAAGATGTTTTTGGAAAAGGAAATGTTGCTAGTACACATTAACAGATAAGACTATCACACACATGTGACTACATCTTTCTCCCTCACCAAATCACTGCTTCTATGTAGATTCAGAGGCTTAATTCCTGGAACAGCCAAATGAAAATTGGATTTGGCTAGGGGCAGTACTAGGAATTAAACCAAGGGCTTCTCATACATGGTAGGTCAGCACCCCACTAGTGAGCTGCATCCCCAGCCCTGTGTTTGCTTTTATTCTGAGGCTGTCTCAACCTCCCAAGGAACTGAGATTACAGGCTTGGCCAGAACTAGGAATCCTGTTCTTCTCTAGTATATCCTTCAGTCCATATTCCTCGCTTGATAATTTTATTAGTACATTCAGTCATTCTAAAAGGATTTAATGTCTATTAAATGCCAGGGGTAAAACTGTACAGTTGAATATTACATAGGTTTCTACCTTAAGGAAATCTGCAAAATGGGTATGATGCAAATAAATGTCTGTTCCATGTGAGATATTTGCATCTGACAAATGGAGATTGAATAATCCTATTCAATAATGAACTTAATGTGAGGCCCTACAAATGAAGAACCATCTTCCCCAAAATAGACTGTTTCTCTCTTTCTGCCTTCAGGATTACATAGGTATCTCAACTTGTATTACCGTGTGTAGTTCCTAGTATGTGTACACGCCCTTAGTAAGATCATTGATGATAGGACTGAAACTTCTGACGTGTGATACTCATTTGTTCTGCACAAGACGATTGGATTCAACCTTTTAGGTCACTTGGCTTGTGTCATAGTTCTACTTCTGCCTCTCCACTGTGAGGGAAGAAGCCTACATGAGAAATTGCCAGTCTCCTGAAATCTCAGTGTTTAACCTTTTGGTAAAGTGCCAAGCTGTTTGCCAAAGTGCTGTTCCATTTAATCATGGTGTGCATGTGGGTGCAGGGGAGATGGGCGTAAGGAAGCGCTCTTGGTTTTTACAGTGAGACTGGAAACTTTCTACAGGATGGTTGATACCCTGAATTGTAATGTAACTCCTGTTCTCTTTCTCGAGCAGTTCTCAGGTGAGAGTGCAGAGCGCTTAAAGAAGACATACGGCAAGTTCTGTGGACAGCACAACCAGTCTGTCAACTACTTCAAAGACCTCTACACCAAGGATAAGCGTTTCCAAGCCTTTGTGAAGGTACTGACCTGAAACGCAAGCGTCCCCATCATGGTCAGGAGCATAAGCACGCCATTTTGGCTAGAGCCACCTTCCTCACTCGGTGACTAACAGTTTATTCACTCCCTTGCAGAAGAAGATGAGCAGTTCAGTAGTAAGAAGGCTGGGAATTCCAGAGTGCATTTTACTTGTAACTCAGAGGATCACCAAGTACCCAGTTTTATTCCAAAGGATACTGCAATGTACCAAAGGTGAGTCTCCTTGTACACTCAGATCTAGATAGTCCTAGAAGCCACTATAGCAGAGCTCTATCATACTCTAGCAGACCAGTAGGTACCAGAGTGCCTGTATTTATGTCAGTGATTGTTTATTTGTAGGCACAGGTTCTCACTCTGGCCTAGGCTGGCCTCAAAATCACAGCAGTTCTTCCTTCAATGTCCCCAAAAAGGGCTGAGATGCTGGGCGTGGTGGTACACGCCTTTAATCCCAGCACTTGGGAGGCAGAGACAGGCGGATTTCTGAGTTCAAGGCCAGCCTGGACTACAAAGTGAGTTCCAGGACAGCCAAGGTTATATAGAGAAACCTTCTGTCTCGAAAAACAAACAAACAAAAAAAGTGCTGAGATTACAGGTGTTGAGGCACCATAAGGAGCATCTGTAGTTTATCTTGAAAGCATCTTTTCATGCCTATTTATTTTGTTGCCACTTTTAGTTTTTTTTGAGGCCATGTTTTACTGTGTAGCACAGTCTACCCTCAAAGGCACTCCTGCTCAGCCTCCCAATGCTGAGACTATAGGGAAACAAAACTGCAAGTGTAAGGCCTTTAAGACTTAGAGTAGATTCCAGTGAGGCCCGGTATGGAGGAGGCATACACAGAACCCGCTGGAGGCACAGCTGAGTGCTAGAGCTTCCTGGATATGTACAAGGCCCTGACTCTCTTCCTGGAATACCCGCTTTTATTGTGAAATCACTACAACCTTGGTAATAGATGATACCAAGCAGGGACCGTGTATTGGTTCTGTTAAAACGCTACATGCCCTGAGCACTAGTTCTGATAGAGTTGGCTTGGTCAGCAGTCCCACCATTTCTTCCCATATTACTCTGTTCCGTTTAATCCATACGTTGTAGTTCCTCTCAGTTAATGCTTCTCCTAGGCAGTTACTTCAGCTACATTAAAGGTTACCAGGCAGTAACATTAAATACTAGGTAGAGATGTAACTGGGGGTAGTTATTCACCTCTGCTGCCCCCTCTCCCTAAAACATTGGTTTCTTTTATTTTGGAGTATAATTGCATATCATCCATAGCATTGAAAATGTCTCTGGAAAGGCAGGCGTGTGACTTGGCTTGTTGACTCCAGTGTGAAAGGGTAATCAACAACAAAGGGGATGTAATGCTGCAGACGCCTCCCCTTCTGCTCTGTGCACAAGGAGCCATTAAAGTAGAATTGCTCTTCTCTCCCAAGACAATGAAGTGGAGCAGGAAGACCTCACTCAGTCCTTGAGCCTGGTGAAGGATGTGATTGGAGCCGTGGACAGCAAAGTGGCAAGTTACGAGAAGAAAGTGCGTCTCGGTGAGATTTACACAAAGACAGATAGCAAGTCGATCATGAGAATGAAGAGTGGGCAGATGTTCGCCAAGGAGGACCTAAGACGGAAGAAGCTGGTGCGCGACGGGAGTGTGTTTCTGAAGAGCACAACAGGAAGGCTGAAAGGTATGACTGCATCCATGTCTGAGCCTGGGGAGAACAGGAAACATCCAGACACCACTCAGGGTGACAACAGGAAGTAGACTGTTGGGGAAGACATACTCCCCCAGAGAGGTGCCGAGTGGCCATTGTGGGATCAGGTCAGTGGCAGAGTTGTCTGAGTCAGGGACTATGAGTCTGTGAGGTTGACAGTTCATCTTTTCCAAAGACCTTCTGAGACCTTAGAAAAAGGCAAGTCTCACTTACTTTAACTAGGTTCGTTATTACTTTATGATATTCTGTCTTTCATTTTTCTCTAAAGCAAAATAGATCGTTAAAGGTTTCTCATTTGTTTTTATGAGTTCTAGCTATTCATCGATCACCTATGATAATTGAAGGAAGTTAGGGTTTTGTTTTGTTTTTTAACTCATCAGTATATCTTACCTTTATGAAAGTGAGTTTTATCAACCCTTTCCTGGATAGGCATCCTCCCTATGTAAGCTCTAACTTCCCAACAGCTGCAGGTATTCCTGCCACAGTCCAGGGCTCAATGAGCTGAAGATCCACACAGTCCCTAGTTGCTCTCTTGTCCCAATAGCACTCGGATATCAGGAGGAGTATTCCCTTCCCAGCCGCAGGGGCACGATGGTGCTGATAGGTGTCTGCTGCCAAGCACACAGGTATTCTTAGCATAGCTTTAACATGCTTAGGAGACAGTACAGAAGTCCCTGCCTGGCAACTGGCTTCCGACATTCGAGAAAGAGAGAGGCACTTGTTCTCCAGTGTGGTGGGTGCTAGAATGAGAGGAAGGAAGCCTGGCAGAGAGGTAAGGCTTGAAGATTGAAGAGAAGGATAATACTGGAGGATGGAAAGCATGGCGTCAGGAGGGCTGGAGAACCTAGAGAGACTTCAGAGAGTGATAGGAGATAAGAAACATAAGAAACTGCTGGGATCCAGCTGCCAAGGTGCCCTGCACATGCTCAGGAGTTGGCATTTGGTGCTCTTGCTGGCTGTAGGGCATGAAGTAGGCTCACAATGGAAGGGTTTCACATGGAGAATGGGTGAATTCAGTGTTATGTGTTTGGTTTTTTTTTTTGTTTGCTTGCTTGTTTGTTTGTTTTTTTCAGCATAACTATGGGTAGTATAGAGTACACTAGAAGTAACAATGGCATTGGAACTCTGGGGGTTTCAGAAAGCACTCACCAATGCCTGCACAACAGTGGGGAAAAACATGGATAGTTTTTAAAGTGTCCCTCTCCACTAGTGAGTAGTGTTTCAGATACCCTGAGATGAGCCTGAATGAAGGCATGCCTTTCTTCCAGCCCTACTGTTCTGTGGTGGTCTGAGGGCACTGACCCAAACCCCTTTCCACACCACCACTTTGAGGCAGTCTTTCAAGCAGGCTGCCAGTTCAGAAAGGCCTGTCCTTATCCCTAGGACCTAAACTTGCTGGACCTGCCAGTCTAACTCCAATACTTTATACTTCTCCTTTATGAGGCGTTTACTCTCAAAATAAAAACAAATAGGTTCCAGCTGTTGGAAGAAAGCTGTGGTTGGACCAATAGCAGAACAATAAGTTTCTGCCTAGAAATGCCTGCACTAGGAGAACAGTTTGCTGCTTAGTTGTTTTCACATCCTAAGAAATGTGTGCCAAGGACAGCCAGTATTGTATCCAACACCCTGTCGAAGGGGTGGAATTCTTCTTCTCTGATCCATAACACTGATCATAAAAACCTCAAAACCCAACAAGTTGAAAACTATGCTTTTAGAACTTAGTTTAGGCAAATATCTGAATTATTTTAAAGTAAACCTTAAAAAAAAAGAAAAACTTGTCAAAACTAATGCTAGTGCACGGAAAATTACTGTTGTCTGGTCTGAAATTTTACACATCTTAGCTCCTGTTTGCTGTGTGGCGTTGCAAGGAGTTGTAGTGGCAGAGGTTGAAGAAGGGATGATGGGCTGCATAAATCACCCCACTGTTTCCCAGGGAGCCATCAGCTACACTTTCCAGAGGGAAATAATGGAAAGGGTCAGCCTGGTAGTTCTCACCAGCTGGCTAGATGTGCGTTTTCCCTAAGGGGATAAAGGAAAATGTCCCTCTGTATGCCTAGAGGACTACTCACATCGGAAGGGTTTTTTGGTTGGTTGGTTGGTTGGTTGGTTGGTTGGTTGGTTGGTTGGTTGGTTGGTTTTTTAAGTTCCAAGATCCAATTAGAGATGTTGAGTTGTTTTGTTCCATTCCAGGGATAGAGATAGTGGCAGAACCTAGATCTACTTCAGGGTTAGACACCGCTGAACTGCGCACCAGCCTGTTGGTGGCTTTGTGGCTTTGTGGCTTTGTTTGTTTTTCAAGGCACTGTCTGTCCTGGAACTCACTCAGGCTGGCCTCAAACTTAAAGAGACCCAAATGACTCTGCCTCCTGAGTTCTGGGATTGAAAGCGTGCACCACCACCCTGATTGTGTGTGTCGTGTTTAACATTCTGCAATGTATACTCAACCTAATTCAGACAAAACAAGCATTGTTTTGCCCTGAATATCCCTTAAATTAATTTTCTTGGCATATGAAACAATAGGTTTCATTATGATACTTAACTACACATCCATGGCTGTTTATTCTGCCACCGCCTTCTGTTGGTCCTCTGTCCCCAGATAGTCCTCCTTCAGCTTTCCTAGCATATATTACAGATAGCTAAATTTAGATCTTCATATGAGAGAAGACATAACATTCTTACCTCCCCCACTACACTATTTTCTCCCACACATGGTTTTGTCTTAATGGAATGGAGGCGAGCTGGCTGCCAGCTGTAGAAACTGAACTCACTTCCATCTACAAAGCTACAGCAGCCTGCCATACATATGTCTGTGCAGGTGTTCTGATTTTCTTTCTGTTGGTGTGACTGAAAACATTCTTTATGAAGAGCAACTTAGTGAGGAAGAAAGAGTTTATTTAGCTTCCACTTCCAGGTAACAATCAGTAGAGGAACTTAAGGAAGAACTGTGAGAAAGGCTGGATGTTGGTTCATTCTCTGTCCTGCTCAGGGGTGCCGGCTTAGCTAACTTTGTTACATGGCCTAAGATCATCCAGAAAATTGCACTATCTACAGGGCCTCCCACGGAAATTAATGATCAAAACATTCCCCACAGACATAGCCACGGTCATCCTTGACCTAGGCAAATCCTCAGTGGAGGCTTTCCTCTCAGACAACTCTAGGCTGTCAGGTCAACAATTAAAGCTGTCTGGGATGGGATGGGATGGGATGGGATGGGATGGGATGGGATGGGATGGGATGGGGTGGGGTGGGGTGGGGTGGGATGGGATGGGATGGGGTGGGGTGGGATGGGATGGGATGGGATGGGGTGGGGTGGGATGGGATGGGGTGGGGTGGGGTGGGGTGGGGTGGATGGGGTGTGGTAGGGTGGGGTGGGGTGGATGGGATGAGATGGAATAGAATGGGTTGGATGGGGGGATGGGATGGGGGGATAGGATGGGATATTGGGGGCAAGGGGTGTCTTCATCTTTTGCTTTGAAATGTCTCTGGCCTGTTTGTGAGGGGTAGCATAGAATCTCAAGTATCCCAGGCTACTTACAAACTCAGCGCAGGGTTACCTTGAATCCCCCAAGTGCTAGGATTACAGGTATGTACCATCACATTCTATTTTATGCAGTGCTGGGGATTGAACCCAGTGTGAGCCCAATAGTCTTGTTCTCTAAGGGGTATGAAAAAGGCTCTGCTTTGTCATACTTAAGTATTGCTATGCATCATTTCTGGGCAGTTTCCTAGCTGCTCTTTCCCATTAATATAATGAGAAATTGGAAGAGATTTCTCAATTGTGAAAATTTCTCAATTTCACAAGTTGTGGGCTGTAGATTTAGCTCTCAGGTAGAGTGGTTCCCTAGCATGCACAGAACCCAGGGTCTCACCTCCACACTAGAGGAGAGGAGAGAAGACAGAAGAACATTTCATGGAGGATGTTGGTAAAGGTTGCTTGCTATTTATCATTGGTTCAAGTTCACCTTTATTCTTTTTTTTTAAGAATTATTTCTTTTATGTATATGAGTACATTGTAGCTGTCTTCAGACACACCAGAAGAGGGCATCTGTTCCCATTACAGATGGTTGTAAGTCACCGTGTGGTTGCTGGGAATTGAACTCAGGACCTCTGGAAGGGCGTTCAGTGCTCTTAACCACTGAGCCAACTCTCTAGCCCCTCACCTTTATTCTTAAAAGTATTTTATACTTAAAGCTTTGCAGTACAGAGTAATGGCTTAGCTAAATAATCATCTTTTGAATGCTTTCTGTGCGTGTATGAAGACCTGGATCCGATTTCTAGAACTGACATAAAAAGACAGATACAGTGATGCACACCTATAACCTGGGTAAGAAGAGCATCAGTTAGAGACAGGAAGGTCCCCAAAACTCACTGACTAGCTTGTCCAGCCAAAAAATGACAAGTCCCAGTCAGGTTCAATAAAAGAAACTTGTTTTAAAAATAAGGTAAAAAGTGTGGTGGAGGAAAACACTCAAAGTCAACTTCTGAAAGACAAACAGAAAGAAACACACAGGTACACACACACACACGCACACACACACAAATGTAATACAAGATGTATCTTTTTAGGACTGTCCCTTAACCTCTTCCGAGATAAGGCTTATGAAGTACCTAAAATGCTGTTAGGATGAAAGCAGTTATTTGCTTTGCCAGTCACTTTGTATATTTGAATACTATGTTCTCTGAGTCAAGTAATGTCTCTTAAAATATCACAGGAAGGAGAAGCTACAGGTGACACATCGATTTACAAGGTGTGAATTTCTCATTTCTCCATACACCAGTATCATAAGGATTTATATTTTGTCCATTTTTTATCTGAAATTCATATTCTGTCCTCTTAATACTATTATATTTACTGCTGAAAACAACAATTCTCAGAAGATTTGTAAAATGCTAGATAGCCTAGTTCATTAAAGATAACAAAATAAGTTGGAAGACTTTAAACATAGACTGAAACACCTCTACACCCTAGTGCACAGCTCTGGCTCCTGCAGCCGTGCAGACCATTGGGAGAGGGTGGTTGCTGAACCTGATCTTATGAAAAGTTTGTCTTTCTCTTTCCCGCTCTACTTTGCAGAGGTTCAAGCAGTTCTACTCACTGACATTTTAGTTTTCCTTCAAGAAAAAGACCAGAAATACGTGTTTGCATCCTTGGTAAGCTGAATTCTTATTTCTTCTGTTTGAAATGTCATATTCAGACCAGCTAGGTTGGATGTAAGTGTAACCAGCTAACATTATTATGTATGTCATATGGCTGTGGCTCACCTGGCCACTGAAAACCACTTGACTCCTATCAGGTGACTCCTCTGAATAATTTCTTACATGCCTCTGTCAAATTTTTCTTATTACTTCTTTTCACTGCAAAGTTATTTTTATGCTCCTTCATAACCTTTTTGAATGCCCTGAACACTTGGTGATTTGGTCACAGTAGAAGTCCATTTGTGGACTGTGTCTCCACATTCATGATGCAGAAGACAGCTTGCACAAAATTGAGTAGAATGATGAAACACTTATCTGGAAGCTGGGGGAGCTTTTGGAGGAGGGTTAAAGTGATTTTGTTTACTCAGTCCATATGCATTTAAAGCTGTCTGTCTGCTCAAGAGCGAGTGTACTGTATGCACGTCTTATATTTGCTTCCTGCTCTGTCCAGGACCATAAGTCAACAGTGATCTCCTTAAAGAAGCTGATTGTAAGAGAAGTGGCCCATGAGGAGAAAGGCCTGTTCCTCATCAGTATGGGGGTGAAAGATCCAGAGATGGTGGAGGTCCATGCAAGCTCCAGAGAGGAGCGGAATAGCTGGATTCAGATCATTCAGGACACAATCAACTCCCTGTACGTGAGCCTTTCCACTCTCCTCTCACCTCCATGTGTCTTCCTGAGGACACGCAGTGACCACAACTGACATCATCGGCATCTTGTTTGTTGGTTTGTTTGTTTGTTTGTTTCATCCTGCTTTATTTTGGTTATGTCAGGAATAGAGATGAAGATGAAGGGATTCCCAGTGAGAATGAAGAAGAAAAGAAATTGTTGGATACCAAAGCCCGGGAGTTAAAAGGTAAAATGTTGGAAATGGAACATCACTAAGAATAGTCTAGTGGGTCTGGAGAAATGCCTCAGTGGGTAAGAGCACGGGTTAGACTCGCAGAGGATCTGGATGCAACTCTAAGCACTCGCTGGCTATTCACTACCGTCTGTAGCTCCAGCTCCGGGGGATATGATGGCCTCTTTTGGTGTCTCTGGACAGCAGGCATGGATGTGAGGTACCAACATACATACAGGCAAAACACACACACACTCACACACACACACACACACACACACACACACACACACACACAAGCACATAGCCCATCCCTAGGAAAGTGTTTGTGGTTTTGGACACAGGTGACTTCGTTCATGCCTTGTCATAGAGAACTTGCCATATGTCATAGCCATGGCTAAGGTTAAAATGAGAAAGATATTTGGGAGTTAGTCATTCTACTCCTTGCATTCCCTGGCCTTCTTGGCTGTTATTCTCACAGATGAACTGTGAGGTGGCTCAGGGACAAGGGACGAACTGTTGGAGAAGTTCTCAGTTACCCACTAGTGTTTCATGTAGTCTTGTCTGCCTCCCATTGTGTAGATGACACAGTTGAAGCCCTCAAAGGCCAAACATCCCAGGGCTAAGTGTGTGTATGCTTATTAATGACTGAGCCAGAATCTTACCTGTTTTCTATTTGTTGTGAGACAAGTCTCGCTATGTAATCCTGGCTGGCCTTAATTCTGGGTCCTCCATCCTCAGCTCTAGAGTGCCAGCTAGTACTGCACTCCCTCTCATTCAAACAGCAGAGCCTGGTAGTCTTCTTGTCTTTACTATATATTAGTTGAATTTTTTAAAAACCTTCTTTGGTTAGAAATAAGACAGGAGTTAAGTGAACAGAGTTAGTGACACCATTCTGTTACACTGATGGATGGGAGAGGAGGGAAGATGGTTGACTTCAGACCCCCATTATATCAAGTCTACTAGCCTGTTGGATGACGAGGATAAAATCTTCCTTAAGATTTGTTGTGCAGTTGGCTAGATGATACACAAATGAGTGACAGAACACAGATTGATCTGTCTGGTGGGTCGCATATGATATGTGGCATCTGCCCTTTCTGCCTCTGTAAGTCTCACAGAACCTGCTGCATAAATCACATCTGGGAAAAAAAGTATCTTGCCTCCAAAGGACAGATACATGGAAAAGAACTTGATCTGTCTGCCAGGAGTGGTGGGTCTACGTGTCAATGGTAGGAGCTGAGACCTGAAAAGGGAATAGAGTGCTGCACTCTTAATGTAACTGTTTTCAAGTATTGAACCCTTTCAGGAGAATTGCTTGAGGAAGTAGAGGTGCTTCTGGACCACTCGGGAAATCTCTAGGATAAGTTAGTGAGAGATGAGTAGGTAACCAGACAGGCGAAGAAATAAGGTTGTTAATCAAAATGCTACGGCCAGCCTCAACCAGAGATGCCTGTTGGCAAAGAACACTGGTGAATGCAGAGATGCATGGCTGTTCAATGTGGAGAGAATAAGTTAGTGACAATTGAGTGTTCAACCCTGAGCACAGCATTTATACCTCTCCCTCTGAGGCTCTGGGAGCATGGTGGAAGAAGAGCTAGAAAAGAAATGTAAGAGCTTCAAGACAGGGAGAAGCACTAGGAATGTTGGTTTCTGGACATGGCACAGTGGTTACAGTCAGTACTCCACAGCAGCTGTGGCTGCCTTCAGTGGGGCCCAAGAGTAAATCAGGGATAGGGGCTCTACCCTTCCCTGCTGATGGAATTGGGAGGAAGGGCAGTTGTGGTCTTAAGGCCCATTGAGGAGCTCATCAGACTCACAAAGGTGATCTTAGTTAAACTCAGAATAAAACAGCAAGTCATGAATGTAGGAAAATTACCTGGGATCAGATACTAGAGGTAGGAAAGAAATTCGGGTAAAAGAATACACTTTAGACATGTATGAAATTGCCAAAGAACAAATTAAAAATACCAACTAGGCAGCTGGATGTGAGTGATGGGACAGGATAGACAAAGATACCGGTTTACCAAGCTGGGGATCCTGGAAGATAGAGTGCTAAGGAAGAAACCGTAAACTAGAGGTCAGTCAGCGGGAAGACTCATTTCTGCTATCCTGATAGCACCCTCTTGGTTGAGATACTCATGTGATAGTGACACAGTGGTCTGACGTTCAGAAAATAATGTAGGTTTAAGGGTGCTTGCTGAGGATAATCAGCATACGGGAGGCAGTTGACAGAGAGTGTGAGCCCCAGGAAGAAAGTGTGTAGGGCATATAGAGGGCAGTCAGCAGTGCCACTCCATTGCAGATGGAGGACCCATAAAATGCCCGGTGAAGAAACTGATATCCTCAGGGCAGCACAGGTAGAGTGTTTCAGAAAGAGGAAATAAATATCCATGTGGGAAAAGACCTAAAATAAGGGTCTGTAATTAAGGTGGTTGCAGGAACGTGGCATCAGTGCCAGACTGTGGTAAAGACAGCCACAGTCAAGAAGGGAGCAGAGACAACGTGCAGAGCAGTTACATCAGAAGTGCTGCTGCTGCTTCACAAAGTACAGAAGCAACCCTGTGCTCAGGATGGGAGGCATCTCCTGTCATGGCCCTTCCCTTAACTGCCACAAGGTGGTGCTCATCTCCCGGTCATCTCGTGGTCCACAGCTCCATAGAGTTTAAGTGGTTTCTCCATTTGCCCTGCAGAACAGCTTCAGCAGAAGGACCAGCAGATCCTCCTCTTGCTGGAAGAGAAGGAGATGATTTTCCGGGACATGACTGAGTGCAGCACTCCCTTGCCAGAGGATTGCTCCCCAACGCACAGCCCGAGAGTGCTCTTCCGCTCCAACACAGAGGAGGCTCTCAAAGGAGGACCGCTGATGAAAAGTGCAATAAATGAAGGTAATTTACACACAGTATCGGCCCCTCCTGTGTGTACACTAATGTCCTCTGCCAGTTCCTGCCATTAATAACTAAAGCACCAGTATAAAAAACTGCCCAGTGTCAGTATAGTAACTATCCCTTAGTTATAGTAAATATCCCTTATAAGCACTATGCAGGCTAAGAAATAAAATGTGGCAGATACCCTGAAAGCCTTTGCATGTCCCCGTCATATCTAACTTCCTCCTAACAGGTGCAGCTTCCCTAAAGTGCATTAATAATCACTTAAGTATTTTCCCCTTCTTTCTGGTTTTATTTTTAAGTTATGTTAATGTATTTACTGTACGTGGGGTGGGGGGGAATCCACACTGTGACATGGACATAAAGGTTAGAGGACAGCTTGGAGAGTCCGTTCTCTCTACCATGTACGGCTCAGAGATCAAACTTAGGTCATCAGGCGTGGCCCCATGGTGAACATCAGGCATGGTCCCATGGTGAATGCCTTGACCTGCCATCTCAGTTAGGGTTATTATTGCTATGAGGAAACACCATGACCAAAAGCAAGTTGGGGAAGAGAGGGTTTATTTGGCTCACACCTCCACATCACTGTTCATCATCATGGGAGGGCAGGAGCCTGGAGGCAGGAGCTGACTCAGAAGCCACGGAGGGATGCTGCTTGCTGGCTTGCTGGCTGGCCCACAGCCCCATCTTACGGAGGCATTTTCTCAATTGAGGTTCCCTTCTCTCAGATAAGTTTAGTTTGTGTCAAGTTGGCATAAAAGTACCCTTGCGTGCCTGCTGAGCCATCCTACAAGCCTGCATCCCCTTGCTCGCCCTGTACTTTATCCTTGGAGTAGCTGAGCTTTTTGAACCATGAGTTGGAGTTTCCATATGGTACCTTCTGTCCTCTAGATCTTGCAGTCACCGCTGCTTGCGTTACTCATAATGTGTGCTCCTGTGGTACTGGTTCTTTCCCAGGGAAATATCAGGTCCTAGGTAGCCCTGTTTCTGTGGAATAGGAACCGTGGGATGGATAGAAGGCTGAATGCCGGGGGGAGGGGGGGTCTTCTTTGTGTGCCAGTCCTCTGCTAGTACCTGCACTACGTTGTACACATGTCATGAGGCTGCAGTTGTAGCTCAGAGATAGAGCTCTGCATGCAAGAGGGGCCTTGTGATCAGTCACCAGCCCCAAAATAAACTTACTATGGATTCATGGGTTCTAGATCTCTGAGCAGTTCCCAACCTCATTTAAAGCTAGTGTCCTCCACTGGCCACAGTGCAGAGCTTGCTTCCAGGAGTTAAGGAATTCATTCCTTCAAGATTTCTGGTCTCTTAGTGAAAAATATTTTAAGATCGAAATCTAGGTACCAGGGATATAGTATATATAGTAGTTGCTGTGAGGTTTTAAACATTACTGTGTTGTCCTTTTCAGTGGATGGAGCTAATCAAATTACAAATTACAGGTTGCCTTTTTTATTTTAAAACCTTATCACTTACAAATGTCTGTCTGTTTTCCACATTGAGTATTCTTTCTCAAGGATACCCTATTCTATATTCTATTATAGAATTAGAATAACCTCTATTGGGTCGATAAGATGGCTTAGTTTAGGTGAAGGCACTTGCTGCAAAGTGATGACCTGAGTTGATTCCCAGAAGCCACATAATAAAAGGGCTTCCACACCCTCCTTGACACTCATGGACCACCACATATATACATACACACAGAGAGAGAGAGGGAGAGAGAGAGAGAATGAATATGCTTTTAATTAAAAATACTGTCCCAATCATGCATTAACACTGGTTCTAGTGTAATAGTGTAAGAATGATACTGGTATTCTTACCAATACAGTTCTTACATCCAAGGCGGCCTGTCTCCCATATCCATATTCTGAAGTAGTTACACTGTGTCTACACATCTGGTCTGTAACCATGCACACCCACTCTACTCCTAGCCTGACATACAGTATTTGTTCTTTAAGTACATCCTTATAGAATCCCATGTTTAGGTCAGTGTCCTCAAAGGCCCAACAAAATAGTATTTCTGACTCCTTTATTGATTTCAAAAGATCTTCTGGATATGAAATCTTTGGCTAGTATTTTCATACCTGAGTATATTAGTTACTCTCATGTCACATCTTTTTTCCCATCATGCTCAGAGGCTGGTAACCGTTTCTTGCCTAGATGCCCAAATTTTGTTTTGTTTTGTTTGTTTTTTTTTTCAGTCCAAAGCTTTTACAGAGTATGCTATATGCTTCTTGTGGGGGTGTTCCTTAAATTCCAGCACTCAGGAGGCAAAGGCAGGTGGATTTCTATGAGTTCAATGTCAGTCTGGTCTACATAGTAAGACTCTGTCTCCCAAAAATACTAAGCTTAAAAAGAGTTTCTCTCCGGGCAGTGGTGGCACACGCCTTTAATCCCAGCACTTGGGAGGCAGAGGCAGGTGGATTTGTGAGTTCAAGGCCAGCCTGGTTTACAGAGTGAGTTCCAGGACAGCCAAGGCTACACAGAGAAACCCTGTCTTGAAAAACAAAAACAAAACAAAACAAAAAAATCTCTCACATCTGTTTTCTATTATATTTTTATTGTTTTAATACCATATTAAAATTTTGATGCTTGTTAAGATTTTTCTTTGTGCCTCTGATTTCCTCTGGGCCTCCTTTCTCATCCACCCCTGTTGTTCCTATTCTGCTGTCCTCTAGCGTCAGTGTCTTCTCCACAGGCCCTGCCCAAAGGAAAATCTGAGGTTAACAGTTAAGGGTTACATTGGAAGATCCTGATGCTTAGGATGCTCTGCACTGGAGTCTGCCTGCTCTCAGAGGAGCAAACCCAGCTAGTTTTACTTGCTGTTCTCAAACTGGCTCGCTTTTCCAGCCCTTTCAACTACCTTGAAACCACTCCAGAAACCATACTCCTCCCAGTAGATTACTCCGCCATTTGTCCCTCCGTTTCTAGTAAAGCCCATCTAATATGCATGATGTCCCGTTCTTTGGGATTTTCTGATCCAGACTGTACATATCCCATGTTGCCATAATATCATTTCCTCTTAATGGAAGAAAGCTAGATACCCAGCTGAGTGTTTTGTTTGCTTTTTTGCAGTGGAAATCCTTCAGAGTTTGGTGAGTGGAAGCCTCGGTGGCACACTTGGACAGTCCATCAGCAGCCCTGTTGAACAGGAAGTCATGGCTGCGCCCATTTCTTTGCCCCGGAGAGCAGAGACCTTTGGAGGATTTGACTGTCATCAGATGAATGCTTCCAAAGGTAAACCATCCATTATTCCATTGCAGTTCATGGTGACCTGGATTCTGGTAGCTCTATCGCCTCTGTCCCTTCATCAATAACTATCTTCATGGGAGTCTTAAACACTCATGAATTCCTGTCAGAATTATGTTCATCTGGGACCATAAGCTTCTTGTTGTTGTTCCTCAGCTAAGCTAACCCTAGCCGAAGGCCTTGAGCATCCCTAATCTGAAAAGCTGAAGTCCAAACTGCTTCAGAGTTCAAAACTTGCTGACATGTCACAGTTGGGAACTCTGCACTTGAAAAGTTGCAGTAAGGACACAGCATGCTCAAAATACTGTATACCGCCATCTCTGGGCTCTATGTATTAAAGTTTGTATGAGTCAGGCAGTAACTTTCAAAGTCCCATCTTCTACGTGTTCAGAAAATCTTTACACTCCGACTCTTCTGGCCGCAAGCATCAAAGAAGAGTTGCTAAGCTGTGCTTGCTGCTTTGTTTTGGATTTAATTTTCTAGCTTCTCCATTAGTGAAGCTGTGAATAATGGCCTAGTACCACTGAGTGGCATCCTGGTCCTTTTTTATTTTCAATATTAATAGGATTCGGAACTATAAATACGCCTAAACCATATTGTTTTCCTGGCTCACTTCACCTACAACTCTAAACGTATCTGTTTGGTTTTTTGTTTAGGAGGTGAGAAAGAAGAGGGTGATGACGGCCAAGATCTCAGGAGAACAGAGTCAGACAGCGGCCTGAAAAAGGTATGCTCTCCTAGAGAAGCACTCGGGCCTGTGAGCCTGTGGGCACCTCCTTTCTGGGCATTGCCTTTTGAAATAGTTCCCCTTGCTCTGCCTCAGATACTGGCTTGCCAGTCATAATGAAGTTCTGTTTTCTAGAAGGCGCATATTGGTGGCACTTTGAGCCCCCTGTCCTTTTTACAGATTCGATTCCACTTTGTCAGGACCAGTTTCACTAAATGGCCTGGTCAGTGACCCCAAACTCTTTTGATCCTATCCTAATGGCTTTTTTAGTAAAAACTAGTTCAACTTCTCTTCATGCCCTCCATGGGGATGCCATGGTAGAAAAGAAGGAAAGCCAGAAATACATTGTCACTTCTCAAAGTTACATCGAGTATAGTTTTTACAGCAAAATTTTCATTTTTAAATGCATTTTTATTGTTATTTTGTAGGGTGGAAATGGTAACCTGGTATTTATGCTTAAAAGAAACAGTGAGGTAAGGGTTCTATGAGTTACTTATAATATTTATTGGATTAAGAATATTTTTGTTTTCATATTACAACTATCTTGTGGCTATAAAATGTATTATTAAGAGTATAGTTGTCCATTCTCTTGGCTTAAGCCACTGTCCTAATGTTTTGCCAGAGTATTGTATACTGTGAATGAAGAATCCTCTGATCCACTCTTCTGTTTTACTTTTGTTGTGGGGGTTTGGTTGGGTTGGGTTGGGTTGGGTTGGGTTGGGTTGGGTTGGGTTGGGTTGGGTTTGACTGAGACAGTGTCACTATGTAGCTCTAGCTGTTGTGGAATTCACTATGTAGACCAGGCTGACCTCAGAGATCTGCCCTCAGCTGCTTCCTAAGTACTGGAATTAAAGGTGTGTGCCACCGCTGAGGGAGAAAGAAGATTTTCTTTTCTTAGGATCCCTTTTGCTTTTGTCCAACTTTGTCTGTGCCAGAGCTGGGGAGCCCCCTTGGCATCAGACTGTGCCTTCTGGGAAGAATTTGTTGCAGCTTTTCCTGTACTACAAAGACCCCAGGGGCCACAAGTCTAGAGTATGGGAGTTAAACTTGTAGCAAATTCTCCTTAGTAATTTCTCATCCTAGCTGAGTCTGCCTCTTGGAACCCTGCCTTTCCTGCAAGGGAGCCTGGTGTCCTCCCTGTGGGGAATCAGACCCTTGCCTCCCTGGAGCCTGCTGTCTCTAAGCCCCGCCCCTGAGGCCTGTTGGACTCAGTTTCAGGGACACTACACTGCTGTCTCCCAGACTAGTGCTCATGCTGAGCCTTGCATTTGTGTGTTCTGCACACCTGAGCCCATGCCTTTTCAGGGTGTTTCTCAAGGCTGTTTCTTGCCTTTCATTCTTCCTCGTTGTTGTGTTTATTATATATATTAAGCCCCTGGGAGTTTTGTTTTGAAATTACTTTCTCCTCTCCATGCGCCCTGCAAAAAAAAAAAAAATGCAAAGGTTGTTGTTCTGTGTTTGTTGCCAGAGGAGTTTGCTGAAGGACTGCCGTGTAACAAGCTAGCCTAGGCCCTGTAGGCTGCTGCTTTCTGTATCTGTCTCTTGAAATGAGCTGTCAGCTGATTTTCTTCCATTTGTCAGAGTCCTCTGTACTTAGTAGGAAGTCTGGTGGGAAATAGTGTGCCTGGCTTTCGCCCTGTGACAGCCAGCTGCAGCTGCAGCTTCTGTGCCTTCTGTTATGACTCGGTGTGAGCGGTGAGAAAGGTTTCTCGGAACGAAGCACAAGTATTACAAAATGAAAAATGTAAAGACTAATAACTTTAGTCATCTAAATGTAAGCATACCCATCACTGAAGAGCAAAGAGCAGTAGCTGTTAGTATCTGCTTCTGCCCTTCTCATCCATCACGTGGCCATGTGTGTGACCTTCCAGAGGTCACAATGCACCAGTGGCATTTCCCCATGACACAGTAGAGGCAAATCTTTCTGGTGGTTAATCCCTTCTCTACTTCTTTTTTTTTTTTTTTTTTTTTCTGTACATTGCATTTGTTACACAGCTCTTCAGTAATCCTGCCTTATTACTGCAGGAAAGGGGGTGGTGTAGAGAGCCAGGTGCCTCCATCCTCATTTCTCTGTCCAGCATTGAGGACTACCATCCTTAAATTGGCATTTTGTTGGTTTGATAATTTCAGATAACATTTCTTGGTTTGTGCATGTGTATATATGTGCAGTGTGGATTGAAGCCAGAGTCTCAACTATTGAGCTGTACTTCTAGTCCCTGAATACTTTGTAATTTTACTGTAATTGGCTATTTGTATTTTTTATAAATTGGTAATTTGTGTTTCTACCATGTTTCTGAAGTAGAATATTTCCTAGTTTCTCTGTTTTCTTCTAGCTCTTTCATATTTTTGTTTCCTTTTTTATAATTTTGTTGTCAGGTTTTTTTATTATTATCAATTTATTTTATGTATGTGAGTACACTGTAGCTGTCTTCAGACACACCAGAAGAGGACATCAGACCCCATTACAGATGGTTGTGAGCCACCGTGTGGTTGCTGGGAATTGAACTCAGGACATTTGGAAGAGCAGTCAGTGCTCTTAACCTCTGAGCCATCTCTCCAGCCCGCTTTTGTGTTATTTTACTGTTTGTGTGTGGATGCTTTGCCTATGCCTGCAGAGGCCTAAAGAGGGCAGTGTATCCCTTGAAACTGAAGTTACACAGTTGTGAGCTTCCGTTTGGATATTTGGAATGGAATCCAGGTCCTCTGGAAGAACAGCCAGTGCTCTTACCTCAAATAACAATCTCTCCAGCCCTTATACTTGTGATTTAAATGGGATGTGTTGTATTTTGGTTTAGTTTATGTATGAGCCAAGATTGCTAACTTAAGTTTTCCAGAAATGACAATTTTCTCAGAGAAGTTAATTGAATGTTTTCTTTTGGCTTTGATCAGTCATAAACTTAATATAATTTTAATGGAATCTTTTTTTAACTTTGAGGTATATAATGTTTTATGTCAATCATTTTATAAAGTGGAAGCTTTGTGTAGTGCCTTTTAATAGGTGAACACACACATGCGTATCTTTAATCTTGGCTGCTTGCACTCAGTTACTCTCTCAAGTTCTTTCAGTTTTCTCAGATTTCACTAAAATGTAATGTCTTTGATGTTCTAAAGCTGTTATAAGCATGTGATGCGATAGATTTTGAAATTGCAAAACCCTGAAATGGATGTTTATTCCCTTGCTGACATTGCGAAACACTGAAATGGATGTTTATTCCTTTGCTAGCAGGTTGTCCAGAGCATTGTTCACCTCCACGAACTCCTCAGCATGCTGCAGGTACATGTGCCATCTTTCTCTATGTACTCGCTTGTTTGGAGAACATAGCCCAGAGATTTTGTTGACCTCAGTCTCTGGGGTTTATAAGTTATATGTAGGTAAATAAGCCAAAAAAGATTGGCTTCCACTTAAGGAAATGAAGGCATGACAGCAGGTGAGGCTGTCTCACCTTAGAAAACCTTTCTTTATCCCTCTCTGGTATTTGTATAGGGTGGCTCTCATACTCTTCCGTACTTCCCAGGGACTGTCCCCATTCTGTTCCCTTCATTTCTTGAAGAGTTTACCTGTCTCCTTCCTACCTCTCCCTCCTACACAACTCATCCCACCCCAAAGTAAAGTCAAGAATTTCAGAAAATGTATGCCCATGACTAGTGAGATGGTTCAGCAGGTCAGCATGCCTGCCCTGATAACCTCAGCTCAATCCTCAAGACCCACATGGTAGGAGAGACCTGACTCCCACGGGTTGTCCTCTGACCTCCATATGTTCCTTTTGGCGCATGCGTGCTTGCACACACAAAATAAATTGAAATACATATTTTAGCTTTAGCGAGAAAGAGACAGGCAACCAGGCTTGGCAAAATTGAGTCCCCCAATCTTTTCAGAACTGCCAAAGTTGCGCTGGAGCATATTATTACAAGTCCAACCCAGAAAACCTAAGGGGAGGGTCATTCTGTCCCAGTGTTCCTAGAGTGGAATCAGGGAGGGATCCCTGGAGGTGGCTTTGCTCCTAGACCTGAGTTCCATGACTGTCCCCTATGCCATGACAGGGTGTCGTGCTACAACAAGACAGCTACATTGAGGATCAGAAGCTGGTGCTGACAGAGAAGGTCCTCACAAGGAGTGCATCTCGCCCCAGCTCTCTCATTGAGCAGGAGAAGCAGCGGAGCCTGGAGAAGCAGCGCCAGGACCTGGCCAACCTGCAGAAGCAGCAAGCACAGCACCTGGAGGAAAAGCGCCGCCGGGAGCGTGAGTGGGAGGCCCGGGAGCAGGAGCTCCGAGACCGAGAGGCCAAGCTGGCCGAGCGGGAAGAGACGGTCCGCCGCAGGCAGCAGGACCTGGAGAGGGACCGCGAAGAGCTCCAGCAGAAGAAGGGCACTTACCAGTGTGACCTAGAGAGGCTACGGGCTGCCCAGAAACAGCTGGAACGAGAACAGGAACAGCTGAGGAGGGACACAGAGCGGCTCAGCCAGAGGCAGATGGATCAGAACCTTTGCCAGGTACCCAAGAACCTGTGCCAGGCCCCCAGACAGGGAGGAAAGGGCTTCCCGCTGGGAAGAGCAGGTAGTGACTTCCCTAAGCCACATGAGAGTGAGCAGAAGAGAGACTCATTCGTGTTGTACAGCAGCTTTGCTATACCCTGAGCATGGGGAGGAAGTGAATCTCAAGGGTGCTTTCATCAGCCACCAGCCTGGGTCAAAGTAGCCTCAGCATATCTGAGAGAGTGGCCTTGCCCTATACAGGACATGGTAAGTCAGGCGTGCATTGCTACACATTGGAAGCATAGCAAGGGTAAAGGAGCCCTTAGGACCAACATGCCTGCGATCAGGAGTCAGCAGGGGTCAGTGACAGATGGAAGAGCCCAGCAAGTGATAGAAGGTAGCCACCTCTCTTGTACACAGATGATTTCTTGGGCAAGGAGCTCCGGTCACCTGCATTCTGTATGGTGCCTGATTTGGTGTGATGCTGTTGCATGCTCTCTTCTGTGTAGCTGCTGCTTATTTGGGAAGGCTTTCTGTCAGTCAGTCAGCTGCCTCTGACGTTATGCAAATGAGATCATCTGATTGCCCTGCAGCATGGACCCTGGAAGCAGATAGATAGCTTAGGAGTGTGTTCATCTCCCTATCTTTTAAAACTGTGGTCATACTGCCCTTTAATTGACCTTGGACTATGAAAGGAAACTGAAGTGATATCCCCCAGAGTCAGGGAAAGTGTGCTTTCAGGAGAGCCTCTCCAACACTTAGCTGGGAGCAGCAAGTGGCTCTGTTGCATTTACCAGCGGAAGAGTGGATCCATTCAATCCTAATAAAATCAGCAGGACTTTGACAAGGGAGGGGTGGTTCTCAGGCACCAGAGAACACAGGTGGGATGAGGCCCTTCTGCTGACCCTCTAGCCTAGAGGGTCACAGTCTCTGTGCCATGGAATGACAGCCTGCGTACTCATGTGCACTGGTCTTTAAATGGGCAGCCATGCTGATTCTTCAGGGTGTGGGAGTTCTTTCCTACAGTGCCCCATCAAAAGTATGAATGAGGTCAGTATTGGAGGTGATGGTTTAATGTGCTCTTAGACAGCAGCTACGTGAAGTCCTAATTACAGTCAGTTCCTTAGAATGTGGCTTCCGGTTTAAATGCCTTCTCTTGAACATGTGCAGGTTTCAAATAAACATGGCAGGCTGATGCGGATCCCATCCTTCTTGCCCAATTCGGATGAGTTCTCCTCGCCGTCTGCACCTTCTGTAACCAAATCAGGCTCATTGGACTCAGAACTCTCAGTGTCTCCTAAAAGGAACAGCATCTCTCGGACACAGAAAGATAAGGGGCCTTTCCATATACTGGGCTCAGCCAGCCAGACAAAAGTTCCCGAGGGGCAGAGCCAGGCCCCGTCCAGCACCTCCACTTCCACCCGACTCTTTGGGTTATCCAAGCCAAAGGAAAAGAAGGAGAAAAAGAAGAAGAGCAAAGGAAGCCGCACCCAGCCTGGTGGTGAGTTGTCAGAGTGGGTGGTGAAGGGCTGAAAAAAAGCCCATAGTTGAGGTATACAACAGTCAAACTGGCTGCTGCCCACCAAGACCACTTGCCAAGAATACTTGTTCAGGGACTGCAGAGATGGCCCATTTGGTAAAGTGCTTACCATTCAAACATGAGGACCAAAATTGTGTCTCCAAAGGTGGGAGACAGAGGCAAGAGGATCCCTCTACTCACCCACAAACTAGTGTGAGCTCCAGGTTCAGCGAGAGACCCTGTCTCCAAAATAACAGTAAGCCTCTGGCATCCATGCACATGGAGACACTTGAGAAACAAAGTGCTTCTGCAAGGGCTGGAGAGATGCCTGAGGTTAGAGTCACTGCCCTTACAGAGGGCTCAGGCTCAGCTCCCCACACCACACAGCAGCTCACGTCCTCTTGTAACTCCAGCTCCAGGAGATCTGAGCCCTTCTCCTGGCCACTACAGACTGGATGTATGCATGAACCTGGTATACATACATGCAGGAAAATATGCATAATCTTTTCTAAAAAGAATGCTTGTCAATAAGTGACCAAGACCTTGTGTTCTGGGCCTCTGCATGTGGAGTGCAGGTCTCATTTCTCAAGGATTCTCTCAGCTGGGGAACTAACTCACCTACCTGAAGTCATTCAAGCCCTCTCTGCCTTGATAGGCTTACTCTAGTAACCAATAACAGTAGCAAGATTGGGTGTTGAGCCTTCAGATGTGTAAGGCAGATCCTATGCTCGCTTCCCTGGGAGAAGTTAGAAACTGGAGCGGAGAGCTCTAGTGGAGCTCATAGAGCCTCCCTGTTTTACTTCACATTGTCCTGGGTCCTGTGCTGTGCCTGCACAGTAAGACTGAATGCTCACTTCTGTGGGGAGGATTTCTATCTCGTAGGCCTAGTTACAAACATGAACACTAGTGCTATGTGAAAGTTAATCACTTTGCAAACTCCATAATCAGTATGTGCCAAGAACCCCAGTTACCTGTCCCAACATCGAAACTTGTAGGAAGGGGCGTCAGAAGCGTCAGGGTCTCACTCTTGGTTTCACGGTTGCAGACGGCCCTGCTTCGGAAGTACCAGCAGAGGGTGAAGAGATCTTCTGTTGAACTATTTCCTCTGCTGGCGCAGCCGCCTTCCAACCCTGGCCTGACGGTGGAGCCGTCCCTGTGCACAAGTCTCTTACACTGGACGCCCACTGCCCCTCAGCGTCCAGTCCTCCTGAGCTACCCCAGGTCCTGGACAAGAAGGAGCAGCCCCTGTGTGGGGGTGGGGACAGACACTCAGACTCCACTTCAGCTGTGACCTGTGACTGCCGGGGGCGTGGGTGGGCCTGGCCTTACTCAGGGTATGACACTGAAAGTAGTGACCCTAGAAGGAAGTAATGGTTTGAGACATGTCAGGATTCCCTAAAGGCCCAGAGGGTTTTTCCAAATGAGGTCTGAAACTGCCTTGCATTTTGGAGGAACACAAGCAGACTCAAGGAGCAGGTAGTGCAGACTTAATACAGTGACCCTCTTCATGTGCACATGGAGTACACAGCTGTGTACACAGTTCTTCTCAAATGTCAGGACAGCTTAGCCAAGAGCAAGCATCTGACCGGCCAGGCGGCCTGTGGGTACTCAGTATTTCACCCTGTGGTCCTCTGAAATTGGGTACCGTGAAATGGCCCTGTGCACACACCACCCCTCTTTGTACGTATTCCTCATTTCGTTTAGGAAGAACAACAGATGTTTGTGAGACCAGCAAGAGGCCTCATGTGTACCAAAAACCATGGTCTGCACTGTCTGTATCTCCTCACTCCAGGCTGACCTCTCTCACTTCTTATTCATATCAGAAAGAAACATACTGCCTGTCCTAGATGCCTGTCTGCATGCTCTGGGCACAGAGGAAGTAGAGAGGCCTCGTCACTGCTGTCCCCAGTGTGATTCTTTCTAGTTGTTACTGGTCCCTGTGGGAAAGCATGCACCCTGTCAGTGCCCCCAGCCACCTGCCTGGGACTAGCCTGTACCCTGAGGCTTCTCTGGAATTACTGTCGAAAAGTAGGTTCCTGTGCAGGAGTTAGTCTGTCTGATGGTTCTGCCAATACAGAGAGGGGAGCTGGCCCGTAGGCGTGGCTGTGTGCAGGCCCCTCAGTCACACATCCTCCTCACGTACGGTTTTCAGATGCAGTTTGCTTGGTTGCGCTCTTGCCCTTGAAGCTGTCAAGTGCTGCCTGTCTCTCTCCTCGCCCTCCAGCTCCATGCGTTGCTCTGTGCATGCTTGAGGCCTTCCCCAGCTCGCGTGTGCAGGACAGTCCTTTGGTAATGTACCCTCTGAGGTACATACTCCCCAGGAGGGCCTCGCTGAGGCCTGTGCTTCACAGGTGGCCTTGAGTTCCTGGTTTTGCCCTCAGAAGCACAGGGCTGAGCAGTTGTGCAGAAACCGACCTGTAACTTGGTGCTTGTTGATGACCTGCAGGCTGGTCTTGCAGGGACAGATAGTTATCTTTCAGTTTACTTGAAAGAGTTCTGGTTTAAATTTTTTAGCCTAAATTTGTTTTATTTATTTTGTGTTTGTGTTGTGTTTTATTTTATTTTGAAAGTGACCGAGGACTGGCCCCGCAGTGTAAACCCTGTTTTCAGTACAGAGTGAAGTGTCTGTGCAGGTGCATGAGGCCCTGAGGAAAGCGGAGGTTGACATGGGAGCTCCTCTTCCGTCCCATGCCCATTTTGTCATGAGGAACCTTTGCTCTTTTTGGGAAATTTTTAAAGTTGCCCCATTGGCTACTTTTGCCTCTTTTTGACAAGATTGGTTTGGATCTTTAAAGTCTGGGGTTTTGTTTCATTGGTTGGGTTGTTGGTTTTTTTTGTTTTGTTTTTTCCTACTAAAACTATGATGTACTTCCCTGAAGAACCGTAACAGCAAGAAGCTAGTTGCTCCCTTCTCCAAGTCCAGCTTTGACTTCTCCTGCTGTCACAGCAGAGCCTGCCATGCCTCAAATCCACCACAGGGTTTCGCTGGCTGTCCTCGCCCCTGCCTCTGCCTCTGGCCGCCCCCTCAGGGAGACTACTTCCACTGCGAAGCACTTCCACTTGAGGGGAGGAGCCTGACTCCCACCTAGACCTGACAGAAAATCAGAGAGCCCTGCCCTCTTCCCTGTGCAGAGGAAGGCCAGTGACCGCCTCCAGGATCACTCTGACACTGCAGTGAGCCACTGTCCACCCGGGGAAGCTTCATTCCTCGCCCCCCACTCACCCTCCCCGTACCCTCTGACCCAACCAGCTGTGTTGTGTTTGGCTTGCTTTGGTTGTTTTTAAAAACCAATCTCAATTCTACCCACATTCCCCAAAACAAGGGTCATGACAGTTAGGAGAAGTTAGAATCTAAAGCAGCCTCTGCATGCCCTAAGCTGCCCAGCTTCTCCAGGAACGCTTTGACCTGCCTGCACCACGCCGCCCCTCCTGCCTGTCCCGCACGCACGCACGCACGCACGCACGCACGCACGCACGCCTGGGGAGTTGCTGCTTGCTTAGGACCCTGAAGATTGCTGTGGCTGAGTCAGCAGCCTTCTGCGGATTCTCTTCTGTGAGAAGGGTGGTTTGCCAGGGACCAGGCTTGTGTCCTGTCCTGCTCCCCATACTGAGAAATCAGGATTTTCTATCAAGCTAAAGAAATCAGTGCTTTGGGGGACAGGTACAAATTGACCCCAGCCGTGTGGAATCTAGTGAACAACTTTCTGGAAGATTGTATCTTCTCTCAAAAATTATAATCATCTCGGTAGTTGTCGTCCCATCTGGGTGACATGTGCACTTTAAATGACCTCTCATGAGCTGGCTTCATCTTGGAGACAATCAAATCTGTTAACTGTTTTCTTAGAAGATGGAGAGGGTTAAAATAAAGACATGCCAGCATGCCCCCACCTCCCCACTCTCACGGAAGTCACCTGCAGGGAAGAAGCCCTCACCACGATTGATTTTTTTTTTTTTTTTCTGTTTCAAAAGGTACGAACTGAGTCTTCTGAGGGTCACGCTAGCGCCGCCCATTGCTAGCCCCGCCCACTGCCACACTGGTTCTTCCCAGCCTCCCTCATAGCAACAGCAAGCACAGATGTGATGAACCATTCAGGGTAACATCAGTACACACAGGCTTAGTAAAGGACACAACCTGGGCCCGTAGGCCAGAGCTTGCCTACAGTCCTCTCCATGCAAGTTTGTAATGTCTCCTCCTATCCCCGAGGCTCTTGTCACCTCACCCACTGTTCTTGCCAAGGCTCTTAAGTTGCCTTTGATACGTACCCAGAAGACAGTCACGGAGTGTGGGCGTCCTTGTCTGGATACCTGTGTATGGGTGCCTGTAAGAGAAGCAGCGACACACACACACACACACACACACACCCCTGCAGAGACCAGCTCCTTGTTTTCTTTCTTGTAGCATAACATTCCTAGTTAAGTTTGCTGCCTGCTGGCCAGGTGGAGAAATGCAAAGTATTCTAATGCTGCCATAAGCGGGGAGGGGTGGCAGAAGCCTTTTCCTGCACTCACAAGACTTACTTTGTCAAATGATCAACAGGTCCTGAGTTACTTCTCCATCTCAACTAAGGTGTAAAGTGGGTTTGCCCCACTACTGCAAGTGTGCCCTGCGGAGAAACCAGGCAGGCGCTACTGCCTCAGACCCCAGAGGGCCTCTGCAGCAAGCACAGAACCTATGCCTTAGAACCCTGCTAGCCTCAGCTGCCCTGCCTTGGTTGACACCTGCTGGGATTGGCTTGTCTCAGGTTTCTTCCTGAGGCCTGGGCTCTACAGAAGGTGGGCAGGATACACCTATCTATACCTCTGTTCTTGTTAAGTCGTCTCCAAATGCTGTATGAACATTTCTGTACTAAGCCCTATTAAATAAAAAGTCGGGTTAAACCCAAGTGCTGTATAGTAATTTGTAATTATGTATAAAATTAAGCAGTTTTGAACTGTAAAGATTTTTCAGTGTGTTTTCTGGAAATTTGCCACAACATACTGGCTTTGTATTTTATTTATCATCCATTGTAGTTACTGGCTTCAAACTCTTGTAAAGTCCCCCTCAGACCTTTCAAAAATAATAAATGTCTTTGAGATCTTGACCTCTGCCGTGATGTATTTGTGGTAAGGGAGTATTCACCTCCCTACCCTGGCAAGCCATCTGTTTCTGTGCTGTTGGGAGTAGGGTGTAAGGAGGAGTGGCCTCCCACAGCAGGCAAAACCAGGAGATCCGCCCCAAACCTCCAGGGTCACTGACCCATCCACCCTAAGTCAGAGTCCAAACCAAGCGTCCATGAAGTCAGCACAGTCAGGTTCAAGCTGCTCTGCTGACTACATGTTCCATCTTGGTTAACTCAACCTCAGGAACCAAGTCCCATGCACGTGGAACACTGCAAAGACACACCAGGTCAGACTGGCTGGTCCACACGCACTGCTTGGGCTGCTGTCCCCAGGCAGATGAGCTAATGTTCTCTGGACTTTGAGGAATTATACCATCTAGTGGCACAGAAGCCATGGGCAAAGCTCCCTGGGATCCTAACTGCCGCCTTCATTCCAACAACCAGCCTGCCAGGCTCTCCAAGGTCCCAGTCTGCCCATGAACTTGGAAGTGCATACATTTTTTAGCAGAGGCATTTGTAACCTTAGCAATAGCCATTCCCCTGCAAGTCCCTGGAATACTGACCCCTTTTCAACATCTTCTACCCCTGGCTGTCTTACTCCCCCACTGAGCATCCAGCTTGGCTCATCTGTCTCACCCCAGTGGGTCTGATTGCAGACTCTCAGCCTGAAGGAACAATGGTTCCTGTGGAGGCATTCACCTCCACTGTAGCTGGTTTTGAGCCAGAGAAAGGGCTGGGAGTCAAATCGGGGCCAAGGGGTGGGGGTGGGGTTGGGAGGCACAAAGCACAAGGCTCCAAGAACCCTGGATGGCCCTTCTGTAGGATGGTACCCTCCTGCTGGTCCCGAAGGGAAATCATTGTGCATAGGGCCTCCACCATAGCACAAACCTGATGTGTGAAAGTGGCCATTGCTGTTTGAAGGTCTCCATCCCAAGGGACTGCCCATGGCAAGGGTAGCCAGTTGTATCTTTTCTATTAGGGACCTTCCTTCTGGGAGGCTCTGCCTAGAAAGCCGGAGTGACTGCTTCACACAGCCAGACAGAGGCCTAAACCCACAGTGGGGAAGGAGCATCAGGAAACCACAGGGACTACACAACCAGGGAAGAAAGAGCTTGCACATGAGACAGGCAGGTTGCTATTCCTGGTCTTATGATTTCCTTGACAGCAACAACAAAACTGAGCATAGCAACAAGCTGTGAACCTAAGATCCCAATGGTCCAGCAACAACAAAACTGAGCATAGCAACAAGCTGTGGACCTAAGATCCCACTGGTCCAGCACCCGCCTCTCAGTCCCAACAGTTCTGCCATCCTACGGTGGTGTTCGTTAGGCGTCAGAAGTGGAAAATGCAGACAGGGAAGAGCCTGGGAGTGGTGAATGCTCCAGCCTAGAGGAACTGAGCCAAGTACTGCCCATAGCTCCCCTCTGCCATCCCAGTTCCCAGGGTATCCAAGTGACAGTCCCCACACCCTACCCGCTTTCATATGGTAATTACTCCACCAAGCTTCTAGAAGCTTGGACTTTGCAACTTTTTCCTGGAAAGATTTACCCAGCAGGGATGCGGGAGCTTCTTGAGACTGCCAGCAGAGAGCTAGACCTCATTTCGCTCCTTTGTCTCCTATGAGCCATCCTGAACTGCCCACCCTGCCCAGCCTCTGAATGAAGTGGGGCCTGGACCACCTCAAGCTGTGGTAGTTCCTACCCTGTATGAGTTCCTGTCCTGACTACATTAAAAGTGTTAGCCAACTTGCTTTGGTCTTTGGTTTTTTTGTTTGTTTGTTTGTTTGTTTAAGACGTATTTATTTTATATGTGAGTACACTTTGCTCTCTTCAGACACCAGAAGAGGGCACTAGATCCCATTACAGATGGTTGTGAGCCACCATGTGGTTGCTGGGAATTGAACTCAGGACCTTTAGAAGAGCAGTCAGTACTCTTAACTGCTGAGCCATCTCTCTCCAGCCTATGGCCCTTTTTTTTTTTTTTTTTTTTTTTTTTTTTTTAAGTCATAGCAATAGAAACAATTGTGGGGTTTTTTTTTTTGTTGTTGTTTTTGTTTTTTTTGTTTTTGTTTTTTTTTCGAGACAGGGTTTCTCTGTATAGCCCTGGCTATCCTGGAACTCACTTTGTAAACCAGGCTGGCCTCGAACTCAGAAATCCACCTGCCTCTGCCTCCCGAGTGCTGGGATTAAGGTGGAAACCATTGTGTCTTAGTCAGGGGTTTTCTTCCTGCACAAAACATCATGACCAAGAAGCAGGTTGGTGAAGAAAGGGTTTATTCAGCTTACACTTTCCACATTGCTGTTGATCACCAAAAGATGCAGGACTGGAACTCAAGCAGGTCAGGAAGCAGGAGCCGATGCAGAGGCCATGGAGGAATGTTACTTACTGGCTTGCTTCCCCTGGCTTGCTCAGCTTGCTTTCTTATAGAACCTGTCAGAGACCATCCCGTGAGAAAGTGAGCCCTTCACAATCTCCCTAACAGGCCAAATGGCCTTGTACTAAGAGCTGGTTATCACCCCCCTTCCTTCCTATTCCTTTCTTGGCACCTGAGGCTGTAAAAGCTAAATTATAGTCCCCTCTTCCCTATCTCTTCCTGAGTTCCCATGCTATCCAAGGACATAAGTCACGCCTGAGCCCAGCCTGACCCCCAAGGCTGTCAAGGAGGATCAATGTTCCAGAAATAAGATCCAGAGTGCCCGATGCCTGGCGCCTGACTTCGGCCCCCATGTCAGCAGATGCCCACTTCTTTGTTCTTTGTATAATTCTCCCTTGACCCCTCCCATATTCCCCGCGATGTATGCTTTAAAAAGAAGGCACCTCAGCCTAATAAACGAGACCTTGATAGGTTGACATATCTACTTGGTCCTCCGACTTTCTTTCTTTTATTCCCATTTCCTTCCAGGTTCGAGGTCCCCCTCGCACCCACGAATAACTGAATCCCGCGGGACAGGATAAGAACCCAGGACTACCAGCCCAGGGATGGCACCACTCACAATGGGCCCTTCCACCCCTTGATCACGAATTGAGAAAATGCCTTACAGCTGGATCTCACAGAGGCATTTCCTCAAGGGAGGCTCCTTTCTTTGTGATAACTCCAGCTTGTGTCAAGTTGACACACAAAACCAGCCAGTAAACATTGCTAAGACAAGTGTGTGTGTATGGGGAGGAGGGTGAAGGACACAACTTGTGTCATGAAATGCATGTGGATATCAGAGGACAGCCTTATGGAGTGAGTTATCTCCTTCCAAACCTTTACATGGATGGATTCCAGAGATGAACTCTCAGGGCTTCGGGCTTGCACACACCCCTTCACCCGCTAAGTCGCCTCACTAATCCCTGTCATTTTTGAGGCAAAGTATCACTAAGTAATTCAAACTGGCCAGAAACTCACTATGTAGCCCAGGCTGGGCCTCAAACTCAAGAAAATCCCCCTGCCTCAGCCTCCCAAGTGTTGGGATTACGTTTGTAAACTACTATGCCCCGTCGTTTTTTAGACATTTCAAGCACTATGTGTAAGTCTTAAAATGGAGAGATCCATTTTAAGAAATACCCAGGGGGCCTAGCAAACACAAAAGTGGATGCTCACAGTCAGCTAATGGATGGATCACAGGGCTCCCAATGGAGGAGCTAGAGAAAGAACCCAAGGAGCTAAAGGGATCTGCAACCCTATAGGTGGAACAACATTATGAACTAACCAGTACCCCGGAGCTCTTGACTCTAGCTGCATATGTATCAAAAGATGGCCTAGTCGGCCATCACTGGAAAGAGAGGCCCACTGGACACGCAAACTTCATATGCCCCAGTACAGGGGAGTGCCAGGGCCAAAAAGGGGGAGTGGGTGGGTAGGGGAGTGGGGGTGGGTGGGTATGGGGGACTTTTGGTATAGCATTGGAAATGTAAATGAGCTAAATACCTAATAAAAAATGGAAAAAAAAAAAAAGAAATACCCAGGACCTCTGGCAAAATCACAGCCATGTTTAGAGTAGAACATTCCCAGTTCCTGGAGAAGTTGAAGATAGAAGCAGATGTAATGGTTTGAGTAGGTATGGCCCCCAAAGGCTTGTGGTTGAATGCTTGGCCCATAGAAAGTGGCACTATTAGGAGGTGTGGCCTTGTTGGAATAGGTGTGGCTTGTTGGAGAAAATGTGTTACTGTTCTGGTGGGCAGGCTTTGAGGTCTCATATATATGTCCACGCTATGCTTAATGTATCACAGTCTCCTGCTGCTGCCTGCCAACCAAGATGGGGAACTCTCAGCTTCTCCAGCTCCGCTGGAACTGTAAGCCAATCCCAATTAAGTGTTCTTCTTCAGAAGAGTTGCCTTGGTCGAGAGGTCTCTTCACAGCAATGGAAACCCTAACTAAGACAGTGGGGTATGCCAGCCAGGAAGGCCTTGTAACAGGTAGGAACTGAAGGATGGATGTCAAGGCGATCCTAGCAGCTAGGTCTACTTTGATTGTTAAGTATGCACCTCAGCCACTGTGTGTGTGTGTGTGTGTGTGTGTGTGTGTGTGTGTGTGTGTGTGTGTATGTGGGTGTGTGTGGGTGTGGGTGTGGGTGTGGGTGTGGGTGTGGGGGGTGGGGTCAAACCTAACACCCTTCCTCCTACAAGTGGTTTGTTGCAGACATGAACATGGAGCATGTTGCAGACATGAACATGTTGAACATGTTGCAGACATGAACATGGAAACCTTGGTGATTCTAAATGTTCATTCTTAATAAGTAAAAACACAAGAATTTTTTATAATAGTCTGTCCCCTAATGACACCCATGTGTCTCTTGTATCTTTTTAAGTCAAAATGACCTTACAGGTAGAGCAGGTGCAAAGCATAATGCCCCTCCACTTACAATGGGTCCCAGTAACAGCCCACACTTCCCAGAAACCCCCACCCAAGAAGACAAAGGCACTACAGATCTCCACTGTCTACCTGAATGACCACAGGAGCCCACAGAGCTGCACAGTACCAGACTACATACCACGACGAAGGAAAACCAAACAGAAAGCTCCAGGCAGATTCTATGGAATTCAGAATGCCACACTTATGAAAGGTATAAGGTTGGATGAGTGGGTGATGGTGGGTGATTGAACCGACATAAAATGAACAGAAAGGCATACAAAGACGGGCTATGCTGCTGGGCCTTTGTCAATAGAATTCCAAGGGTGTGGCCCTTTCAGTGACTTGTGCCTTTCTGTCTGACTCCCCTTGGGACTACCCATTCTTAACATGTCCCTTGCTGCTGTGAAACTTTTACTGTCTGGGCAACACTGATATTCTGGACAGGTGTCAAGTGTGTCATTTTGTTGTTAAAAAAAAAAAAAAAAAAAACTTGGAGGGGGGGAGACAGCATGAGGGAAGAGTAGTCAGGGTAGTCACAGTGTTGGGTGTGAGCTCTGTGCTGGCCTCTTCTCCCTAAGAAAAGTGACATGCTGGTAGAATCCTGGAGCCCCAGCACTTGCAGGAGTAACATTCCCATCTCCCACAGACAAAGGCCATACAGTCAAAGGCTGCGCTCTGGTGCCAAGGGACCCTGGCTCTTCCTCTGTCCACCACTGTCAGGCCTGGCAATCAGCCTCAAGGCTCTGCACGAATGTCATAGGTTGCTGGTGCCAACCCATGCCTCTGGATGCTTCTCTCCACACGAGCCGCTGCCAGCTTTGGACACCAGAGCACAGGTGACGCTGGAGAACTTCATTTCCCTGCCTAGAGTTAAGGACAACTTGAGCTGCTGCCGCCCGGGGCTGGAGCTGTCAGCTTCTGGCCCAGGCAGGAGGAACCATGCAGTGTGTGGGATAAAAAAGAGAGAGAAGATGAAAGCCCACACTGCCCTCACAGCCTGGCTAGGCATGAACCACCACTGTAAGCTCTGAGCAAATTCTTATGAAAAGACTGCTTGAGACAGGGTCTCTTTCAGCATCTTCTGTGGTGGCCCCTGAAGACTGAACCACAGGCACAAGCCACTTCTCTCAGCTTCAAGGCTCTGAGCTCACACCTCTTGCCCTGCCTGCACCACACACATCACACACAGCCTGACACAGCTGTGGTCTAGAATGAAAGGAGAAGCAGGGCTTGGTAATGCACAGATTTCCAATTCAGGTTAGCAAACGTTCCTGCCTGCAAGGGGAGCAAGGCAAGCTAACACTCATCCCTGAGCTCACAGGGCAGGGCATTCGCACTTCCAGGACCTATAACACAAACAGGTGGACAGCCTAGCTTCCATCTGCTACTGCGTCAAGATCAGCTGTGCTGTGCTAGCCTCTCCTGGGCATGCCCATGACATCATACCCCATATAGATCAGTGAGGACACAAGTGAGTTCTCCACACCGGCTCACCTCCCCAGCTTGCCTGCACACAAAGTTAGGAAGGAAGGGAGTAAGAAATGCCTTAGAATGGGCAAAAGAGCACAGACTTTGTTTTTTCCACACAGGGCTTCACTGTGCAGCTCAGGCAAGCCTCAAACATGCAATCCTCAGCCTGTAGCTACTGAGATAACAGGCATGTGAAACCACACCCAGCTCTACCCCAACCCTATGCACTCAGCACCTGACAACCCCACATTAGCCTCCATAATTGATAACCAAGTTTCAGGCTGACAATAGTGGGAACTGGGAGTTTCACACACAGATGGACACCATCAAGACTGGTACTTTCTCCACTATAGAAGGGAAATCCTGGAACAGTTCAGAACATGGACTTCGCCCAGTCTTTCCCAGGACAGCAGCTCTGCCTTCTCGGGGACAGAACATGGCAGGAGAAAAAAGCTTAAGGTCTCTGAAATCCAAGCAAGGATAAAGCAATATTACAAAGGACCCAGCAGGGAGTCCTGGTCAGAAAGGGGCCAACGGGTCAGTGCCAAGTGACCGAGCCATGCTGTGCTTACAAATTTTTAAAGAAAGACCGGGCACGGTGGTACACACCTTTAATTCCAACACTAGACACTGAGGGAGGTGGAGGTCTGTGAGTTCGAGGCCATCCTGGTCTACAAACTGAGTGCGGGAAAGGCAAGGGCTCTGATACACAGAGGAACTCTGTCTCAAGAAAAAAAAAGAAGGAAAAAAAAGGAAAGAAAGAAAAAATGAAGAGGGTGTAGAGAGATGGCTCAGTGGCTAAGAGCAATGTCTGCTCTTCCAGAGGTCCTGAGTTCAGTTCCCAGCAACCACATGGTGGATCACAACCATCTATACTGGGATGGGATGCCCTCTTCTGGCATGGAGGTGTACATGCATACAGAGAAATCAATAAGCATAAAATAAGGAAATAAATCTTTGAAAATAAACAAATGAGAACGTAACAGGTTCATTGCTAATTCTTCACGAGTGGCCTCGTCCTTTGCTCCCCTTGCCCCGCCCACCGTCCCTCCTGCTGCTCCACCCTCTCCTTCAGGTGCTGGCCCACACACACACACAGGGAAAAGTAACTGTGGAAGGAAGATCTAACACTGGCTTTCTCTCCACTCCCCACCCCCAGTGCCACCATTCCTGGGCATTTCATGTACAAGTCTTAATCCTGAGACCCAAGTACAACCTGTTTTGGTCAGGACCTGTGAGGATACACTGCAGCAGCCAACGCCCCTCAGATGGTAGTGTCTTGGCAGAAACACACACTTGTGGTAAGCTTCATCTTACTGACACCACTTTTGGGTCACTCCCAGAGACCCAAAGAACTGTCACCATGCCACCAGTCACTGGGTCAGAGGGAAAACCCGTCCATGGCACTGCTGATTAAGAGTCTGCCCTGGAAGGACACACATTTCATTCTTAGCTCAGGGGCCAAAACCAGTCCCACAGCTTCCCTGGCCAGAGAAAGGCAGGAGTAATCTGTCATATGCCCCAGTAGTCCTGTAACTCAGATGAGAGCCTGCAGTGCAGATAGAAATGCTGGCAGGCAGCCCTGTGTGCTAACCCATCTAACCCCGGGCCTCAGCCTCAAGGCAATCCTATCTGCACAGGTTGGGAAAGCAGGCAGAGACCTTAGCACATTTGCCCAAAGGCCCACAGGCACTGGGGCAGAACCAGGTCTCTGGCTTAGGTCCCTACAACCTCTATGTGAGCCCAACACAACAAGTCTGGGGAAGGCACGCCATTGGACTCCAGATTTGACATACTTGCCCTGAACAAGGTTGGAGGGGAAGGCCTTAGCCTGGCATGTCACTAGATTCAGGAATCAAGACTGCTCTCTCTGCACAAAGCAATACCCCTTCTCCCCCAGGCTCTATCTAGTTAAGACAAGGAACACTCCATTGTGTCCTGTGCCCCAAGACATCCATAGCAGTAATGAATCCATATCTATCCTGAGCTCAGTGGCAAGTATGGAGCTGCCTCGGGTCACTGCTCTCTGTGTGTGTCCAAAAATGCTGCCTTAGGGACAGGATAGGCCAGTTGCCCAGAGTTGTCCACCAACCCAAGAGGGTGTATGGAATTGGCTAGCTGCTCTCCAATGCCTTGCATAAAAGCTGTTGGATCCACATGCCCAGCCATGCTCATTCAAGATGCTTCGTGCCCACATCTGGCTGGGTCCTGCCTAGAGCAACACGCACACTCAGGAGCTCTGCCATAAAGGACAAAGCAACAGTAATGAGTGAGATTGAAGGTGACAGCCTCCAGAACAATATCCCTGAACCCTGGCATTTCCATATAGGCATGTGCAGAGGCAGATAGGGTGCTGCCCCTATGTGAGGACAAGAAATAAAAAATAAATAAAAATTTTATATGTATTTATATAGATATAGATACATATAAATATCGATATAAATATATATGTGCCATGATTTGAAGGTAGAAACCAGAGAGCAGCTCACAAACACTGGTCTCTCCTTCCAACATGTGGTTCCCACGGATGGAACTATGGTCTTCAGGCTCGATAGCAGACACTCTTACCCACTGAGCCACCTCACTGGCCCACAGTTCTTCCAGGAACACAAGGAAGAAGGCAGCCAGCACCACCTCTTGGGAGATCAACCAGGTCCCCTTTGCCCCACCCAACATTTCCAGTCCTAGCAATCTTCCTTCAGTTCACCCAGACAGGAGCATCCACAGACGGATGAGGTGTCTCCAAAGAGCCAGGAGCCTCAGTGCTCACGACGGGTCTGATAGCTACCTTTGCATCGGTCTCTGCGGTAAAGTAGTACTACACACCTTCATACACATGTGAGAGCGCGAGTACGCATGCACACACGCACTCACACACACTCATGAGGGGGGGAGCGAGAAGAGAGAGAGAGAGAGAGAGAAGAGAGAGAGAGATTTTCGCATAGGCAGAGTTGCTTTCCATAAATCAATTTGAAACTTTCTCCACAGCGCTGACTGGCTGAATTCTCCTTGCTGTAGGCTTCAGTCTGCTAAGATATGTGATGCTGATTACAGGACATGAAAAACGTCAGTCTCACCCAGATACAGCCTTTTCGGGTAACCATGGCCACTCTTCCCTGAGCAGTGGCGGTTTCTTTATGTGCCACTGAAGTGTGGGATCTGACCCGTATCAATGAATTTTGTACTCTGCCACATACCCAGCTTCACCTTGACTGCATCCTTTACCGAGCAGGTTCTGTAACCTGGTGCGTGGGTCACGTGGAAGACACTGGCTCCCTGCGTTGTGCACCAGGAGAAAGCTAGCAAGGCAGGCGATGCCTCAGCATTACTGGGAAAACTGTTTTGATCTGGGGGCCCTCAAGGGAGCTTCACCCTGACAGTGGTTTGCAAAACTCCTCCATATAAACCACGCTTTCTCTGGAACCTACAGAAACTCCAGAAGGGATGTGTTGGAGGGGGATAACTGACACGCATACACCCAAGATGGGGCTGGAGTCAGTATCAAGATCAGCTGAGCCCGGGACCTCCCGCATCCAAGCACCATGAGCTGTGAGCCTTGTGGCCCACACTTCTTCACGTTCTTCCTCCCCACTCCCAGCCTGCAGCACCTGGCAGTCACTGGGCTCAGGAATCCCTCAGGTGCCCTCAGATGCCCAGCAGGTCCATTGCTCCTGTCACTGTCAGAAGTCTCTCGCCACAGCATCAACTCCCTCTCCTCCTAAACGACAGGCTTCCCTCAGCAAAGGACAGGACCATGCTTTGGGCCTCACAGCCGACATTTCCTGGTCTCTTCAAATTACAGACATATGCACACTTACAGCAAATGCACGGATGCCCATAAACAGCCCCTCACTCATAGATGCTTGCACACGTTCAACCTCTCCTGCTCAAAGGCCTTCAATGAATTTGGATGTTCAAGTCTTATTCAACCCGTTCCCTCCTCTCCAGATATACAGCCTACCCCAGCTTCTTCCCCTCCCACCCTCCCTCTCAAGTCCCCCCCCCCACAATCCTTCTGCCTCACACCCCCAGCTTCTTGGTTGTTCAGCACACCTTATACACAGTAGAGCCTGAGTAAACCAACTCGACAGGCATTTCCAGACACTCACGATGCACTGCACCCATAGCAAGAGGGGCATCTGTCTGTCTCTTACATGAACACACCCTCTGTTCTGCTGGAGCACAGGGACCTGCTCCTGACAGCCACCGTGGTCTACTGTGCTTCACTCTGTCTGCAGCTCCAAGTGTGGGATTCTGTGTCCCCTTTGTACGTGCTAGATGCTCAGTAAGTCCCATGTAAGTGCTATCCACTGGAGTAAGAACGGACATGTCCAGAGGCCTATTATATACCTGCACGGCAGGCTCCCACTGTTGGTCATGTTCTTAAGGTATAGTCAGTATGTTTCACACCTACATTTTAAAAACACATTATTTGTATGTGTATGAGTGTTTGTCTCTGAATGTGTTTATGGACCGCCTGCTTGCCTGGGGCCTTGGGGGCCACAAATGGGCATGAGCTTCCCTGGAACTGGGGTTTACAGATGGTAATGGGCAGCCACGTGGGTGCTGAGAGCCCAATCGAGGTCATCTGCAGGGGCAGCAAATGCCCCTAACCACTGAGCCATCTCTACCGGCCCCGTGTTGTTCTCATTTCTCCCTACCTTAGCCCTCGACAATGGCTGTATAGATTTCATTTGTGCATGACAGCTTTTCAGTTGGCCTTGGCCTGCATAATTATTCTATTCTATCTGACTTTGCTATTTCTCCTCTCTCTCATGAATTCTGTGAAACTAGATGTTCCTTGATGTAATGATTCTTAAACAATCAAAAATTGAGGCATAGGGGCACAGTCCCACTGGTCCAGGTGCATGCTGTGTGTGCTCATCTTGAAAACAACGCAATAACTGCACAATGGTAGTTTCAGATTAATATTTGCGTTGGAAAGAAAGTTTGAAGAAACTATTAAGAAAATGAAGCAGAGTCAATATTGGGACCCAGAGAAAGGAAAAAGTTATTGAAGTTATAGAATAAGTTTGCCCATTTGTGAGTGTTTCCTGGATAAGGAAGTATAGAATACATTAAAACTTAAGTCAAAACACTGGGAATATTGAGAGTCATTATGTGCAATGTACAAAAGCAGAAAGCTAGCGGAACTACCGAATTAAAGGATAACTTGACTCTTTCTGGCCACTGCCTGGCAGGTTTTTTTGGTTTGGTTGGTTGGTTGGTTTTTTCGAGACAGGGTTTCTCTGTATAGCCCTGGCTGTCCTGGAACTCACTTTGTAGACCAGGCTGGCCTTGAACTCAGAGATCTGCCTGCCTCTGCCTCCCGAGTGCTGGGATTTTTTTTTTTTTTTAAAATTAGAACTTCACAGGAAAATGCATGTAGCTGATCCTGGAATTCTGGGCTCTGAAATATAATAAATCAAAAGTTAAAGTTTAAATAATGATAACTTTGCAATTATTATTATTTTGGCCACAGGCCTGGGAATAGGGGAAGCTTGAAAGTTTCAGGAACAATTTTAATTCTTTTTTTTTTTTTTTTTTAAGATTTATTTAAGCCAGGCATGGTGGCGCACACCTTTAATCCCAGCACTCGGGAGGCAGAGGCAGGCGGATTTCTGAGTTTGAGGCCAGCCTGGTCTACAAAGTGAGTTCCAGGACAACCAGGGCTATACAGAGAAAAACCTGTCTCGAAAAAACCAACCAACCAACCAAACCAAAAAAACCTGCCATGCAGTGGCCAGAAAGAGTCAAGTTATGCGGTTTCTGTACATTAACACTCATCAATGAGCACATCTCAGCCCAGGGTACTGTCACTTAGAAGAACAGGACACAGTTGCTTACCTCTTATCATCCAAGGGGGAACCAAGGCAGGGCTGGGGAAAGGTTTAAGAGCAAGAAAGAGATAACACCTCCATGCTGTGTCAGGAGGACAGAGCAAAGGGGACAGGGAGGTGGGCACGAGCGGCCCACTAGAAGCCAGACACCATTCCAGGATGAGCTGTACAGTGCAGGGTGTCACTTCACACCCTCCTCCAGGAGGCCTCACAGTGACACGGGCAGCATTTGAACCCAGGTCAACCAGAGCCTGAGCTCCTTCCACTCATCCTGTGCTGAAGGGACTTAAGGGGCAGCCCTGCCAACCTCAGAGTCCCTTTCTGTCCCTTTAGTGTCTGCTCCCAAGTCCTAACAAGCCCCAGAGACACCTGGCAGGGCAGGCAGGTGTCAGCTTCAGATGTCTTTAGAGCTGGTGCCAGCAGAGGGTTCTCAGGGCATGGGCACGGTTGCTGAGAAGGAGAAAAAGCCTGCAGTGGCAGCCAGACAGCAGCAGACTCATCACAAGTCCTGCTGGGATGCGGTTTCTGTACGCTGGGATGCTTAAGTTCTGCCTCTGCCTGGCCATCCTCACATAGCTCCCAAGTGTTTCCTGGCCTCGAAAAGGATTCACTGGCAGATCAGCAAGGCAACTCAATTATGAAATTTACCACATTAGAGGACTTACTGCATTAGCATTTCAATCGGCCAATTCATTTGTGGCCCACCACTATTGGCTTGTGCCAGCTCTATAGGGGTGTGTGTGTGTGTGTGTGTGTGTGTGTGTGTGTGTGTGTGTCCTGCCCAGGGCACACTGACACTGCCAGCTAATAAAGAACTCAGGGCCCAGGCAGTGAGCTGGTGAGCAGGAGCCCCCAGAAGCTGCTGGGAAGCCAGGTCCTCCAATGAACCTGGACAGCTGCCCATCCTAGAGCTGGCCCTGGGAGAGTGTGGATGGATGGCTAGAAAAAATGGCTGCAACCAGGGCATGGAATGAAGGTTTGGTAGGCTCATGCTGGCTTTCCTTTTCTCTCTCCAGGAAGCCTTCATCCTTCTCTCCAGCTTCCTGTTACCTGCTCCCTGGGGTTCTGCAAACTGATGCATCAAGGTCCCCATCCATGAGCCAGCACCTCCTCCTTTCTGAAAGCAGGGTCTCAATATCATCTGCTCAAATGATTAGTTTGACTAAAGCCGTCTCTGCATACATAGCAAGCTCACTGGTCCAGGCCGCCCTCCTCCCTCTAAGACAGGAAGGATGCATTTACTTTACAGCGCACACGGGGGCATTTCTTTTTGTCTTCCTACTTTTCTCTCCCCACACTGGTGCCACAGGCTTAAGATGCCATCAACAGGAACTGAGCCACGAACTTGCTCCAGCTTGATGCCCATGACAAAGGTTTCTTTCTGCCTCTCACTGGACTCACTTGTTGATACATAGGCATGGTCCCCATAGGCTTATGTTTGACTGTTTGGCATTATTACAAAGTGTGGCCTTGTTAGAGGAAATGCGTCACTGTGGAGTGGGCTTTGAGGTCTCCTGTGCTCAGGCTACACCCAGTGTAGCATACAGTCTCCTCCTAACTGCCTGGGGATCAAATGTAGAACTCTCAGCTCCTCCAGGACCATGTTTGCCTGCGTGCTGCCATGCTTCCCACAATGACAATGAACTAAGCTCTGAAACTGTAAGCCAGCACCAACTAAAAGGTTTCCTTTATAGTTATCATGGTCATTCTGTCTCTTCACAGCAAAAAAACCCTAAGGCATCAGTAACTACAGGGCCTGGGACAAAAGTGACTTTGCCAGTGCCCAGAGACAGACTGTTTTCCATAGACAGTTCTCCACAGAACTCAAGATCTTGTCTTAGAGGGACGAAATCTTTATAGGATAAGAGCACCCCGGGTCCACCCTCCTGTCCCCAGACACAAGCCTTCAACAGCACCCATAAAAAGTCATATCAGATTGTGTCATCTATAAAAGAGCCCCAGCATAGTAGAGGGTCAGGTTCCATGTGCCTCTCCCTTCCTGTCCTACTGAGGCTAGGGTGAAACCAAATGGTCCAGGCACCTGGCATACCTTGTCCCGCCTCAGGAGTGAGTCTTCGCCAAGGCAACCTGAACTCAGCAGGTCTCCCAATGTGCACAGGAAAAGGCCCAGGTCATCCATTCCCTCTAACTTCTTGTGGTTAAGTTTCTAGGAAATTTTGGGATGACCATGGTGGCACTTGCTTATAACCCTCAGTACTCAAAAAGGCTGGTGTTAATCCCATGGGCAAGACCACTACCACAATTCTGAGACCAATATGAAGCAAGCTTTATTTACATACTGTTCAGGATGATAGACTCTGGCCAGGTCCACTCCCGGGTTTCCAGAGACTGGCAATAAGTCATCACATTTAGGCTTAAAAAGGCAAACCCATAAAGCCACCGCATTTCCCATCAGGTCCAAACATATGTCCTGATGTATTTCCTGCCCACGTGCCTCCCCACTACATGTGATCAAGCACATCCAGTGTGGTGTGTCAAACAAAGATGTTTAGGGAGTGTGGAACATGTGGCTTGCTATCTCCCATAGATGGCAGCCCCCGGCCTTTCAGGAAGGTGGTCTACAATAGAGGCATTTTTGTTTAGTGGGTCTCTTAAGGCACCATAATTAAAATTTTAAGTATAACTATCTCTCACATTCTCCCCTTGAGTTGTATCCTGAGTCGAATCCCTGACTCTGTGATGGGTACCTGTTTACATCAGAATCCAATAACCACCAGCTTAATGGTACCCAGGCAGAAATTATTATCCAGTTAAGGCATTAATTGATGAGCCAGAGCCAATAGTAATCAGCAGAAATACAGGGTCAAAGACCCTGAGATGGCCGAGCGAGTTGCTAACTAGAAGGAGCATGAGACTGGGAAACAGCCATTTGCTTCATTGCGGGTCCTCAGATTACCTCTGATGATCCCTGAGTGCTTTGTATACAAACAATAGTTTTCTCTTAAAGTCACACAACACCTCCATCTGCTGCATAAAACAGATCCCATGCCCCGTCACTCTGTAGAACTATTTCAGCTAATGAATCTACCTGTTGATAGATCTGAGTCTCTGAGTTCAACAGGTACCTTTCCTAGGATGCCAATAGGCAGTCTAGGTAGCCATTTTGTCCCCCACGCCAGTGAATGTCCTTCTGATCTAACATTCCAGCCAGCTGGGGAAAAGGGGCGACGAACTCTCTTCTGTAACTACTTCCTGCTGAAACAAGGATGTTGCCAGGGCCTAGGAAGGCTGGAATGTTAGTCAAAGGCAGGGAGGGATTCCGGCGATGGGACATGCATCAGAGGCATCCAGTTAGATGACCCAGCTGAAGAGACAGGGAGCAAGCACATCGGCTGGGCTGGTTCACATCAGCTTTCCTCCAGTCCAGAGTGCAGAGTCATTTTTGGAGCAGTTGGTAGTCCGCAGTTGATTCCTGGAGGGCGTCTGTCAGCCAAGTGGACATCTGCTGAGACAGAGAGAGACTCGGGACAGAAGTTAAAGTTTAGGACCTTAAAGGAAAATCTTACATTTGGCACTTTCAGGCCCACAGTCCTGGAAACTAGAGGAGGGGCGGAGTCCCAAGACCAGGTAAGAGATCCCAGCCTCAAGGACAGGCAGATAGACAGGCTTAGGCAGGACTTATCTGGAGCCCCTGTGACCTGTGAGAGGTGGGTCCAAGTCTTAATGACTCCTTCAATGCTCGGAAGCTCACGTGAATTTATCTTTTCAATGTTTAATTTTTACATATGTAGGTGTCCCCTGCCTGTGTGTCTGTGCAGCTCACATATGCACAAGGAGACCAGAAGACATCATCCGGTCCCTTGGGACTGGAGTTACAGACAGTTATGAGCTGTCATGTGGGTGCTGGGAATTAAACCCTGGTCCTTGGGAAGAGCAGCCAGTGCTCCTAACCTCTGAGCCATCTCTCCAGTCCCTTACATGAATTTTCTTAGTTTACAAAAAGATACAAGTTTTAGATCTATTAGCATTAATCTGTACAAAAAAAGTCCACATCATAGAAAAGCCAGCTAACAGGCGTCTGTTAAACACCTGGAGTGGACTCACGCCTGAGTCCTAGCAAAAGCTATGGCTTTGGGTTAAAAAGCATTAACATTCGTGTCTCGGTCCAGAGGGATGGATGTAGAGATTGGACACAGATGCCTTTAGCATGATGAAAAGTACCGTTAAGTTTCTACACAAAAGACAACTAAAGGAAATTTAAAATCTTCAGCTTGTGATTGAATAGTGAGCAGCCAGCGCCACACCAGCTTGTCACAACTCCACTGATAAATACTAAAGTTCTGAACGTCTGAAATCTTAGCGTAGCAAGAACACAGCTGGGGAAGGAGACCTGAGATTCCCCACTTCCTCAGCTACCTTAAAACCCTTCCTATGACTCGCGTTAATCACCTTCAATGACTCCAGGCCCCACATCCTCAGACGCTTCTACACCTCTGAACACGCAGAACTTACAGACTTTGAGCCTTTTTTTTTCCTCCATCCAAGCATCTGTCAGAGACATGAGCAGTTGCTACTGAGAACAGTGATTGCAAAGCAAGTTTAAATAAAGGGACGGTAAAAAGCTACATCTGAAACCTGTTTCTTTTTTAATTTTTAGCCCGTTAGCAAGGCAAACCTGTCTGCCGCTTCTTAACAAGAGACCTGGTAACTCTAGAGTTAGCAAGGCTTGGTTTTTTACATAGGAAAAGGAATGAGGATGCCAAAGCCTTAGGTGGAGGAGCTGCCTGCTGCTGCTGCGGAAACTGACAGCCGTCAATGTCATCAGAGATCTGAGAAGGATGAACTATAAAAGGATAAACTTACAAAAGAAAATATAATCCAAATGGCCTGTATATCAATTAAAACAGAGACTTAGTTAGCTATTACCTAGCTGCCAACCCACCAGGCTCCTGTGGTGTCCGTGGCTTCGTTGGGGGCACACGTCGCAGGGCTGCGTCGATCTTCAGCTGCCAGGCCTGGCAAATCAGAGAGGCCTTCTTCCTGTGGAGGAGGACCTTGAGAAATTGACCTCGCTTTGTCTCGGCAAAGTAGGGCAATCAACTCTCCAGTGTCCTGCTTGTCCACGGTTTAGGCAGGGTCCTGGCAGCGGATGAGGCATTGGGGCAGTTATGCCCAGTGGTTAGCATTACCACAATTCAGGTGGAGTCGTTGGTGCCCCTTCTAATCTTCTTTAGAGACCTTAGGGTGAGTGCTAGGAGCTGGAGTCTCTGCCACAGCAGGCTTTTTTCCATTAAGCACATAAAATGCCACTTGAGCAGGTCTCTGATGAGTTTGAGGACCGTAATTATTAAGGATAGCTGAGCTGAACAAACTTTGCTTCTTTCTTAGTTACTTGTTTTAGGCTTAACCTTAAAAACACATATAGGAGGGGGTAAAGAAAGTTTTTCCCTGTAATTAATTGCATTAGTGCTTGGTCCAAGGAATGGCCCAGATGGGGAGGTATGGCCTTGTTGGAGTAGGTGTGTCACTGTGAGGCCCTCCTCCTAGCCATGTAGGAGCCAGCCTTCTGTCAGCCTTTGGATCAAGAAGTAGAACTCTTGGCTCCTCCAGCACCATCCCTGCCTGGATACTGCTATGCTCCCCGCTTGATAATAAAGGACTGAACCTATGGACCTGCAAGCCACCCCAATCAAATGTCCTTTGTAAGAGTTGCTTTGTTCATGGTGTGTCTTCACAGCAATGGGAACCTAAGACAAGTACTTATCACGAACACAAGTGCAGTCTAGAGTACATTAAAGAATCTGATCTTTTATGAGGTGACCGATTATTAAATTGCCTATCTCAATCATCTTTAACAGTTTACAATAAGTAGATTTATCTTGATAAGTTTAGCCTTAAAAAAAAAATCCTAAAATGAAGCTTTTCTATAGTATAAAAATGAAGCTTTCAATCATAAATAAGACTAGTCCACAGGCAGACTGGCAGCTTTCCTGGTCCTTTCATAGTGTAGCATTATAGAATTTCACAGCTTCTTCTATGACTCAGTTTATCAAAACAGTTAAAGAGTAACAGAGTTGGCAAAGAGGCTAGACATACATTTTGTTGTTGTTTTTTGAGACAGTGTTTCTCTGTGTAGTCCTGGTTGTTCTGCAGCTGGCTCTATAGACCAGTCTGGCCTGGAACTCAGAGATCTGCCCACCTCTACCGGAAGCTGGGATTAGAGGTGTGGACCACCACCAACCACCCAGCATCACTCACCCACCCAGCCAGCACACATTCCTTTTTTTTTTTAATTTTTAAAGTTTTTTTTTAATTAGGTATTTTCTTCATTTACATTTCAAATGCTATCCCAAAACTCCCCCATATCCCCCACCACTCCCCTACCCACCCATTCCCACTTCTTGGCCCTAGGGTTCCCCTGTGACATATAAAGTTTGCAAGACCAAGGGGTCTCTCTTCCCAATGATGGCCAACTAGGCCATCTTCTGATACATACGCAGCTAGAGTCAAGAGCTCCGGGGTACTGGTTAGTTCATATTGTTCCACCTATAGGGTTGCAGATCTCTTTAGCTCCTTGGTTACTTTCTCTAGCTCCTCCATTGGGGGCCCTGTGTTCCATCCGATAGATGACTATGAGCATCCACTTCTGTGTTTGCCAGGCACCGGCATAGCCTCACAGCTATATCAGGGTCCTTTTTTTTTTTTTTTTTTAAATTCACTTTACATCCAGATCCCTGTCCCCTCTCCCAATACCCCACTCTCATAACCTGTCCCCCAACCCCCTCCCCTTCTCCTCTGAGAGTGGAGCAATGCCCGTATCCCCGCCCCTCCTCCCCCCATCAAGTCTCTGTAGGGCATAGCTGCTTCTGGCACATATACCTAACCCTGAATAGACCCTAGGTAAGGGGAGACACTCTCTAAGCCTTTCTACTGCTAAATTCTTCCACACAGTCCCCATGTCATGGTGAACCCAGCCTTTTGAAACATCATCTAACTGGCACGCCACAGCTGCAGTCCTGTCTCTGCTCTGCACTGCTATGCCCACAGTGGCGACCCACAGGTTGAGAACTGCTGCTCCCATCTCTTTGGCAGATGGGCTTTTGCCTGAGTTTTTAGGTCACTCTCTTGCTGCTTCATGAGATAGAAATATCCTAGTTTATAGCATTCAGTATTTGGCCTTAACTCTTCAGCCTTTTTTTTTTAAAGATCACATATTAATAATATAAACATTTATAAACTTAAATTGTCCCCTAACTTTACAAATTTAAATACTTTAAACCCCAAAATTTCCTCTTAAAGAAGTTTAAAAATCTCTCAACTGTGTGCTCTGGCAATATAAAAAAAAAAAAATAAAGTACTTTTTAAAAAAAAATTTCAATAGGGAAAAAAAGGGCACAATCAAGGCAAAACCAAACTCCCACAGTGTAAACAACTCAATGCTCAATTTCTGGGATTCACCCACAATTCTTTGGGGCTTTCCCAGGAGGCTTGTGTCGCCTCTCTGGGCCCATCTTTGGCAACACACACACAGCCTGCCTTTTAGGTCTCAGCTGGCTCCACTTAACTGTGGCGGGTATTTCCAGTGACATCACATGGTACCAACATCTCCAAAACAGCTAGCATCCCCAGTTACAACTGGGCTCTCTTTAGGACACACACTGGCAAGCCTCAGCTATTCCCAAAGAGTAGTTAAAACATAACTGGCTCGCTGGGCGCTGGGCAGTGGTGGCCCACGCCTTTAATCCCAGCACTCGGGAGGCAGAGGCAGGCTGATTTCTGAGTTCGAGGCCAGCCTGGTCTTACTGTTGGGAGCTATTAAGACAACACTATTGTCCTGATCTCTAAATTGGGCCTCTCCCCCCAGAAGAAAAGGGGTCAAAAGCGGGCCACCGACACACCCATTCCAAGAACAACCACGGGATGTTCCAGCCCTAAATCATCGCGGATGTCCTGACCACACCCTGATACCACCAAGTTCCTGCTTCCCCAAGTAGCTGCCAAAAGAAAGAATTTCTATTGCCCCCCCTCCCATAAGTACTTCTCCTTTTGCTTGTATTGCCCTACCCCTCCCACTGATAAGTATCTGTACTTCCCCTTTTGCTTGTTCATTTAAACCTCGGGCCTGACTAATACATTTGGGGCTTTGATGCATTCCAGAACGGTTTCGCACAAGGCCCTCTTCCCTCTCTACCCCCCATTTGGTTCTTAGGAGGAGGTCCCCTCGAGACCCTCGAATAACTGGACCTGCTGGACGGGTCATCTTACAGAGTGAGTTCCAGGACAGCCAGGGCTACATAGAGAAACCCTGTCTGGAGTGGGGGGAAAAAAAAAGGAAAATCTTCCTGGAACATCCAGTACAAAATGTTCTTTGTTTATGGGATGGGGTACAGCCAAATTCTGAGAAACAGAAATTGAAACTCAAGTTTTACAGTAAAGAGAACCTCAAAATGGCTCTTGGTCTTGAAATGGGCTTGGACTGGTTTCTGATTCCCCTGTCTCAGGTGCTCCTGTCATATATTTGAAAGGAAGCTACCATTTCTAGCTAATGGTTACTAGTGCCAGCAGAAGCAAGCACTTTAGCATTCTCTATTTGTCGGAAGACAAGACTTGTAACGCACCTGAAAGTCCTAAGAAACAGGAGTATCGGGAGGGAGACCTGCAGCAGCTGAAACAAGGGTGGTTAGGTGGGGTGACCAGTTACAAGGAACTGGCACCAACAGTGTCCTTCCTGTTTGTCTAAATATCTGGTTTTCAGATTGTTTCTTACCATAGCTCAAGTTTCTCTATGCCTGATTGGTCAGCGTAAAAACAACAGGTTTCACAGCCCTCCTTGCGTCATGAAAAGTCAAGCCTTCTATTCTATAAAATTTTTTTCTGCCAGAGAATCCACCTAATCTTCCTATCTAGGGACTGAGTCTTTTATAATAACCTTAAATCCTACTTCAGCATTCAGAGTTTTGAACCCTGATCTTACAGGACCGGAACTGATGTTCCTAGTGCTGCAGGCCCTACAATCCCTGAATTCACTGAGCTTGGGACCAAGGGGAGAACCAACCTCAACTTTGGTTGAGGGTGGTCTGGTGTCTTGGCTAGATTCAGGCAGCCTTCACCCCCATCCGAAATGTCACCTTGAGGAAGGGACATGATTGGGGTGTATCAGTGCGTAAGACCAGCAAGCACACTTGTGATAGTTGGTCTCAGGCAAGAAGGAAGGGATAGTGGCTGGTTCTCACCACCTGTGCCAGTCAGGTGCTGAATAATGGTGGCACAATTAAACAAATCTGGACAAGCTAGGGAGCCTGAAGCTTCTGACAGGAAACAATCCTTGTCCTAGCACCTCACCGAGGGATAGAAGGGGCTGGAACCAGGGGCAGGCATCAGCAGAGGCTTGTGACAATGCAGGGAATGACAGATTGTGGGTTTGGGGTCGAGGCAAAACCGTGAGTCCTGCATCAGGTTAGGAGTAGAATGGTGGAGGAAAGGTTGCTGTTAGCACAGCCAGGAGTAGAACTTCCATGGGAGCAGTGGATGGAGGTGGCTCAGGAGAGGTTAGAAACAGGCAAGTCAGCCAGGCAGTGGCGGCGCACGCCTTTAATCCCAGCACTCGGGAGGCAGAGGCAGGCAGATTTCTGAGTTTAAGGCCAGCCTGGTCTACAAAGTGAGTTCCAGGACAGCCAGGGCTATACAGAGAAACCCTGTCTTGAAAAACCAAAAAAAAAAAAAGAAACAGGAAAGTCGGCGGTTGGGCATCTTTGGATCGTGGGCATGGTGGAGGAACCTGGGGAATCGGGAGGTCTCTACTGGGGCCACAGCAGGCTTTTAAGAGTTTTAAGTTCTTGCCCTAACCTTTATCACTGCATGGTAATAGAGGAACTGGGATCCAGCCCCAGGCATATGGTCAAATTCCCCAGGTTCTTCCTACATTCCAGTGGGAATTTTCATAAGAGTCAAAAATGTTCCAGAGTTTAGGCTGGGGAATAGTGTTACATGACCCCAACTGACAATTAAGAGTTGGTTTTAATTTGCCGGGCATGGTGGAGCACTTGGGAGACAGAGGCAGGCGGATTTCTGATTTCTAAGCCAGCCCGGTGTACAAAGTGAGTTCCAGGACAGCCAGGGCTATACAGAGAAACCCTGTCTTGAAAAAAAAAGAGTTGGTTTTTAGAGGGCTTGGGAGTTACAGTAAGAATGTCATGTTTTGCCTTAGGGCAGGCGGGGTGACACTTCTGGAGCCCCAAGAGGCACAATGATAGGCAGTTAGTACCCTGGCAGGATTTGCTTACCTGGACTGGACAGATGTAAACCAGGACACCACATAAGTTTCTCTCCAATTGTAAATGTCCCCAGCCCATCATTCAGTTTTCAGGCTAGGCTGATCGGAAGTTATAAGGGTATCCAACACCTGTGAGACTAAGTTCCGACTTCTAAGTGGGTTGTCCATGTGAGTTACTATACACAGCTGGAGTTCCAGGACATAACCCAACAGATCAAAACTAACATTACGGCTTCCATCGCCTAAGAAAAGGAGTCAAAGCAGGTCAGCAAGAAAACATTAAACTTTAGAGAGCTTAACGTGGAAGGGAGGCCATCTGATTAATCTCCATTTTTTGGTGGCCCTCTCCTTCCAGGGATCCTCTGGTGCCTTCTTGAGATGTGACTAGCAGCAACTTAACAGCACTGGGCATCCAGAGAATCCTGATAGACGGGCATCATCTTGATTCCATGCAGTTGAGGGTCACCAGGCTGGTTGGTCAGGCAAGCAGTGCCCAGTTAACTGGGCAGCCTAGACTTGAGGAAAGATCTTATCCAGAGTTAATTGGAATCCCTTCAGGGATTCAGAGATTAGGGAATCTGTTCTTAGCTCTTGATGTTACCCGCGGGATCACTGGGAGCGGCTATCCATATATTCACATGGAGTGACTTTTTCACAGTAGGAAGTGCAACAGGCCCTTAGTGGGGGCAAAAGGCAAGAGGTCAACCCAGTTACTATCAGTCTCAAGAACGGATTTAGTTGAGTTTCTTTTAAGGTTCAATTCATTTTTTTCTACCTTCCCTGTACTTTGAGGACGACACATGCTATGTAGCCTCCAATTTATACTGAGGGCTTCTGAAGTCATTTGAGACAGTTTGGTCATGAAGACCAGGCCACTGTCAGATCTCAAAGTTAAGGAGACGCCAAATCCTGGGGATGACTTCCATCATTAATTTCTTAGCTACTATCCGGGCTGTCCAGGACGGGTGTTGATAAAGACCAGAAAGTTATTTATTATATCCATGAGGCCTTTGCTTGATTTCAATAAAGTCACATTCCCAAAATCTATATCATGTACATACAGTACCCTTGGGGCAACATAGCCTTTTCTGCATTTAGGAGTGCAGGACAAGCACTTTTAAGTCAAGCACTTAAATCTCACTTAAGTCTTGGTCAAGGACTACGTCAAAGATAATAGGGGAATAGTTGAAACCTTGAAGTAACCAAGTCAAGGTCAGCCCACTCAAATGCAAACAGGCATTTAGCTTTGACAAAGGGATGGGGGAAAAAAAATGCATCCTTTAGATCCAGGAGAGTAGAAACCCAAAGGCCAGGCAGCAGGAAGCAGAGGATAGGAGTTGGGGACACCGGGGCAAATAAGTTTCCACCCACCTATACATTCCCCTTCAATCCTAGACTGGTGGACAGTCTTGGTCCTAGGTTTTGAAGACTTCCAGGCTGACTCGCATGGAATGAGTATGGTTGCCTAGTGCAGACATCTAATGTGAATCTTGATTCCCTGTCTGGCCTCCATCACGGATGATGGAGTATTGTCCCGCTCAGAAGTAGCTCAACTATAACTGGCAACACATGCTAAACCCTCCCAGGAGGATTGTCCTTAACCCAAACCCTTAGAAACATCTCTGGCAGGTGTTCTCTTCATTTCTCTTTAGGATTGGACCCTGGTGATGGAGAAGGCACTTCCCGCTTAAGAAACAGGTGACCAACAGGATTTTGGCTGCACCCCCTAGCTATAATTTAGTCTCATCTCCTAAGAAGTTGCCCGGGACTTGCCTGGGTCTCTTCCCAGCAAAGTAAACAGGCACAGTCAGGGAGAACAATGCAAGAACGAGTCACTGTCCTCTTCCCTGGATTAACAGTCCACTGCAGTCTGTTTATAGTTTTGACTTCCCCTGTTGCCCCTGCATTTCCACTGTCTGATTGGTGAGGGGCCCCAAGGGTTTTTGTAAAATACCAAATGTAAAGACGGCCCCTAGATTGGCCCCAACTGAAAAGGTTACCATAGGCTCCTAGGGGCCTAATTTTAAAGAGCTATGGCCCTACTACATGCTCTTAAAGCTAAAACTGGCCCCAGCGGGAACAGACCTGTCTTCGATAGGGGCATTCATTTTTCCAGTGCCCCAATCTCTTGCAGTAAGCACACTGGTCTCTTCTAAGCCTCTGTGGTCTCTGGCCACGACTGAAGGAGTCACAGAAAATCCCTGCCTCGGTCAGACACTTAATCACTGTTTTTGCTGTCAGCACTTCATCGCTCTCTCTATTGTCAAACACTCTCTGGGCTATTCTCAATAATTCTGACCTAGTCATGTATTCAAATCCATACTGGTTTTGGATTGCATTACGTATGTCTGAGGCCGAATTTTCAACGAAGGTTTGGTTAATCTCCCTGAAGTTTATTGGGTCGTCCGGATCTATGTGTGTGTGTTTACGGTACACCTCCAGGAGGCGCTCAAGAAACTCGAAAGGCGATTCCTTTGGACGCTGTATAGTACACATCACCATGATGAAGTTAGTGGGCTTCCAGGCTGCCTGTCTCATTCCTTCTAACAAAGCCTTGTGGTAATATCTGAGTTCCCTCCTATCTTTCTCTGTCCTGTAGTCATGTCTCCATGTAGGTAGGACACAGTCAACCTCATCTGCCCTCCACCTGCCAGTCTGTGTGCCCATTCTGAAAAATGCTTTCTCCGCCTCAGTCAGAATCCGGTTCCTCTCTTCAGAGGTGAAGAAGATGGCTAAGATATTCTCACAGTCATCCAGGGAAGGAAGGTGGATGGAGAAGATAGACTCCATTAGAGAGATCAGAGAACTTGGGTTTTTGCTGAAAGAAGGGTACTGCATCTTCCATTTTAAGAGAGCAGTGGTCGTTAAAGGTACATAGGCTATACAGCTCCCGCTGGTGCTCAAAGGAGGGCTCTGGGTGTTCCGGTTAGAAAGATCAGCAGCAGGAGACCTGGTGAGGGAGGAGGACCCAGTCTGACGACAGTTAGAAGCATAAGGAAGTAAATCCCAATCGGATGTGGGGAGGGGGAAGGGCGGGGAGTGGTCCGGCTGGTGGGGTGGGGGTGGAGGTGAGGATTTGGGGGGTCTGGATTTAGATGAGGGCTGAGATCGGGGTTTGGATTTAGATGAGGGCTGAGGTGAGGGCTGAGGTGAGGGCTGAGATCGGGGTTTGGATTTAGATGAGGGCTGAGATCGGGGTCTGGATTTAGATGAGGGCTGAGATCGGAGTTTGGATTTAGATGAGGGCTGAGGTGAGGACTGAGGTGAGGGCTGAGGTGAGGGCTGAGATCGGGGTTTGGATTGAGATGGGCACTGACAGGAGTGAAGCAGTGGGGAGTTCTGTATGTAGGGTTTACTAGTCTTGTTACCCATTTTGTCTTCCAGTCACCCCAAACCCAAACCTCAGAAGACTCAGGACAAAAACAAAAAACAAAACAAAACAAAACAAAAAACAGAAAAGGCAAACAAAACAGAACAGGACACACAGGACCAAGAAGGCAGTGTGACCTCTCCCTAGTGCCCTGGACAGGAGTTCATCTATCTCCTAAGACACTGTATCCAGATGGGATCCTAGTAGAAGAGGACCAGATGTTACGTAAGGAAAGCAATGACTTACCAATGAAGGCTCCTCATCCAGGTGCTTGCTGGGTTTCTTTTCCTGCAGCTGTGGACCTCCGAACTGAAATCAAGCCTGCAGGGGCCTTGGAACGTCTCAAGGTGCACACCCTGGGCAGTGGTGCTCTGGTACCTGAGGTTTGAAGGGAAGGGTCCAGGTTCTGAATTTGGGTAGGGATTTGTTAAAGCTACCCTCCGCCCTAGCTTAGCCCCTCCCCCCCCGCCCCCCCACCCCCCCCTCCGTCCCCCGCCCCCCCCCCCCAATTTAGCTGTAACCCTCCTGCCTCATGCTTGTCAGCCACCTCATACTGCTGACAACAGTTTGGCTCAGAGAGAGATCAAGTTGGCCATATATCCTGTTCTGTTCTGAGGTTCTTAGAAATTCCCCAACCACAGCCTTCACTTGGGACCAACCAAAATAGAAACCAGCTTCAACTGTTATGCCTAAACTAGTAACAACTTGGGAAAGGCAGACCACCTGCAGCCCGCCCAGTACCTGCTTATAAAAGCTCCCTGTGGGGTTTTAACCTCTATAAACTGACCCTAGAAAACATTCAGGGTTGTAGCTTCCAGCTGTAGAGTCTGAGCTACATCTCTGATTGATCAATCTTAGGATGTGCGTTCGATAAACTATCCCTGACTGAAATCTATGTTTATACAGTTTATGGACCCTAACAGCTTCTTATATCACTGGAGCCTCCAAAATTAATTAATTTATTAATCCCACCGAATGAGGATAAAGAACACCTTATTCCGTGCACAGCCAAGTCTGTGCACAGCTGTCTCCCCCTAAATTTCCCATACTTCTCTTATAGGACAAAACCAATGGGAGAGAGAGGTATTTTGCAAGCAGGCGGGTTTACAGAGAGCACAAGGCAGTTATAGAACTCTTCCTGGAGCACAAGGTACAAAACATCTGTCGGGCACAGCCTAACTCCAAGAAACAGAATATTAAAACTTTTACCCCAGTCGGGTCTACAAAGTGAGTTCCAGGACAGCCAGGGCTACACAGAGAAACCCTGTCTCAAAAAACAAACAAAACAAAACAAAAAACTTTTACCTAGCCGGGCAGTGGTGGTGCACGCCTTTAATCCCAGCACGTGGGAGGCAGTGGCAGGTGGATTTCTGAGTTCGAGTCCTGCCTGGTCTACAAAGTAAGTTCCAGGACAGCCAGGGCTACACAGAGAAACCCTGTCTCGAAACCCTCTAGCCCCCACCCCACCCCAAAAAACTTTAACCTAACTGAGGCAGAATCTCAAAATGACTCCTGGTCTTAAATGGAGTCCGGCTGCTATCTCGACCCAAACTCCCCGACCCAGTAAACCGGACCCACGGTTCCACACGCTTCCGGGCGCTCCTGCCGCAAGGAGGCCGTCCGGATAACGGGCACTGCGAACACGGTCGGCCAGGACTCAACCCGGTACTCACCATGCAGCTCACGCACTGCAAGTCCCTGCCGCCGCCGCCGCCGCTGACGCAGTGCTGCCGCCAAAAAGCCAATTTCTCCCCAATTCCCGCCCCATTTTATGGTTCCTAAGCACAAAAGCCAATCAGAGGCCGTAGATTTGTGACGGATGGCCCGACGAACCCATACTACAGCTGCATTTGGAGGAAGGGGTGGGCTGCCCCAGCCTCTGGTCCAGCGAGGGGCCGGGAGGGGAAAGAAAAGTTAGTGCCACCTGATTCTTTTTTTGTTTGTTTGTTTTCGAGACAGGGTTTCTCTGTATAGCCCTGGCTGTCCTGGAACTCACTTTATAGACCAGGCTGGCCTCGAACTCAGAAAAAAGAACAAAGGATTCATATATTTTTGCCTCCCACACCTAGTTAGATTGCAACGCAAATGTTTTAATCCGCCCCCACCCCCACCCAGTAAAACCCTGGTTTAGTAGTGGCGCACACCTTTAATCCCAGCACTCGGGAGGCAGAGGCAGGCAGATTTCTGAGTTCGAGGCCAGCCTGGTCTACAAAGTGAGTTCCAGGACAGCCAGGGCTACACAGAGAAACCCTGTCTCGGAAAAAAAACAAAAGCCAAAACCAAAACCAAAACCAAAACCAAATCTTGGTTTACTCAAGGCAACAAACTGCATTCCAGGAGTCCCATGGCCTGCAGCAGTGACCTTGTAAAGATGAAGCATGGTGTGAGTATCTACATCTTAAGTCAGCCACACATTCACATTTGCTGGGGCTTGATCATTATTGAAAATAAGCCAAGGGTAGATGTGTTCTGCTTCTCCCCACGCCCCTTTCCTTCTGCATGAAGCCAGCTCAGTCATCGGGGTCTCAAAGGAGGGAGGGAGGTTAAAGAAAGAAAAGACAATTAAACAACATTATAACACGACCCCAACCAGGGCTGATGTGGGTTTATTTTTCTCCAGCTTGCTTTTATGTCATCTAAGGTCAGTTCTTAGATTAAAGACAATGTAGTCAAACAAGGCAATAAACAGGATGACCAAGACACAAGGAACACAGTACATTATTCTTATCTGAGCCTCCTCCCTTGTCCTCCAAGCCAAAAGTAAATATTCTTGCCAATATCCTTGAAGCTGCATCAAGGACTCTCCACACTGTGAGTATCCACATCTTAAGTCAGCCACCTATCCACTGAGGTTTGACCATCACTGAAGATAAGCCAAGGGTCAGATGTGTTCTGTTTCTCCTCATGCCCCTTTCCTTCTGTGTGACTCAGAAATGTATTCATGCCCCTTTCCTTCTGTGTGACTCAGAAATGTATTATTAAGAGAGACCAGAAACAAAAAAAAAAGAGACCAGATACTGCCGGGCAGTGGTGGCACACACCTTTAATCCCAGCACTTGGGAGGCAGAGGGAGGCAGATTTGAGTTCAGGGCCAGCCTGGTATACAGAGTGAGTTCCAGGACAGCCAGGGCTACACAGAGAAACCCTGTCTCGAAAAACCAAAAAGAAGGAGGAGGAGGAGATGAAGTGGGGGGGAGGAGGAGGAGGAGGAGGAGGAGGAGGAGGAGGAAGAGGAGGAAGGAGGAGGAGGAGGGGGAGGAGGAGGATGAAGGAGGAGGAGGAGGAAGAAGAAGGAGAAGGAGAAGGAGAAGAAGAAGAAGAAGAAGAAGAAGAAGAAGAAGAAGAAGAAGAAGAAGAAGAAGAAGAAGCAGCTGCTGCCTCTGCTCTTTCCGAGGTCCTGAGTTCATTCAAATTTCAGCAACCACATGGCGGCTTACAACCATCTGTAATGGGATCCGATGCCCTCTTCTTGTGTGTCTGAAGACAGTGACAGCATATGGACATACATAAAATAGACAATCTTTTAAAAGGGGAAGGAGGAGGAGGAGGAAACAGAGGAGAAGGGTTTTCACCTGAAGAGTCTCTGTCACAATATCAGTTCCCAAGGCTGTGCTATATCTGTGACCTGTCAGTTTGCTGGTGAAATTATAAGTAGCAAAGAAGGGTGGCAAGATGAAGGGCAGTTCTGCCATCAACGAGATGGTGACCCAAGAATACACCATCAATGTTCACATGCACATCCATGGAGTAGGCTTCAAGTAGTGTGCTCTTAGGGCACTCAAAGACCATGAAGGAATGGGGAACTCCAGATGTGCCCATTGACACCAGGCTCAATAAAGCCTTCTGGGCTGAGGGAATAAGGAATGTTCCTTATTGCATCCGAGTACATTTGTCCAGAAAACATAATGGGGATGAGGAGTCACCAAACAAGCTCTACACATTGGTAACTTACTCTTACGTGCCTGTTCCACATTCAAAGATCTACAGTCAATGTGGGTGAGAACTAACCTGCTGAATGCCAAATAAAGCTGCAGAACCACCGAAGAAGGAGGAGGAGGAGGAGGAAAGGAGGAAGAGGAGGAAGAAAGAAAGAAAAGGAAAAAAGAAAACCTGGGTGTTGAATTTTCACCAGACCTGACAATAACTCTTTCCTTTCCTTCATTTCCCATTCACCAAATCTTTTCAGACTAGCCAATTAAATAATACAGTGAGGTCTGACTCCAGCCAATTGGGAAAAGATCCAGTCACCACCTGAGTTAGACAAACCGAATGCACACACTGCCTCTGTGTCTCTTCTGAGTGCATCCTCTGGATCAAAAGACATGCTTGTCTTGTTCAGACATTCAGTTGGAATCGGGGTCTCTTACTTTGCAACCCTGAAATTATTTCTCACAGAAGGAGTATTATTTAAAAACAACACAAAAACATTCCTGAAGCAACTAAACAGCCACACACAAAACAGTAAACTTTTTGTTTTGTTTTGTTTTGTTTTGTTTTGTTTTCGAGACAGGGTTTCTCTGTATGGTCCTGGCTGTCCTGGAACTCACTTTGTAGACCAGGCTGGCCTTGAACTCTGAAATCTGCCTGCCTCTGTCTCCCAAGTGCTGGGATTAAAGGTGTGTACCACCATGCCCGGCAAAACAGTAAACTTTAACCCAAGTTTCACATCTTACACAAATCTTACCCACAGAGCATCATAAACTTAAATAGAAAAGTGCTAACATCCAGAGAAGCAAGGCAAGGTCTAGAGAGCTGTCTCCTTTGCTTCAGTGCCTGCGGCAAAACCATGGAGACCTGGGTTCAGACCCTCAGCATCCCTGGAAAAGCTGGGACCCTGTGTTGTGCAAAATTGACTCCAGGGTTCAGAGGTTGACTGAATAAGCCCTGTCACCCTCAGAAATGCAGAAGGGGGAGGAGCAAGCTTCACTCTTCCAGAAGTCCACAGAAGGTCATGTGAATTGGGAGGACAAAGAACCTTTCCAGAGACCCCCACGTCTGAGAGAGGTCCGTCACTCTGACAAGGACCAGAGGGACCAAAAGGGAAAGGCTCACTTTGGAGCCTAGAGAGGTTCCCAGTGTGGTTCTCTGGCTGCCTCAGTTTAGGCCTGAGCTGAGAGAGTCATAGTGATGAGGACTGTGGAACCAAAAGATGACCCACATTGTCGGAAAGTCCTCATAAACCAAGAGAACAGGTTTCCATTTCTGGCTAAGAACATGTAAAACATGAGGTATGGAAAACATGTTTTCAACCTACACTTAATTCAGGGTCCCAGTGATAAATGATTGCCCATTGCCATGCAAATATGTTTCCAACACAACTTGGCCCATAACAAAGACCACCAAACCCATGAGGTGTGACTCCCCACCAACCTAATGTAGATTCTTGATTTTACGCAGCATTTTTCTCATATTCGATTATTCCCCCCCCCCGCCCCCATAAAAGCAGATGTTTCCTGTTAACCTTATGGTTTTGCCCCATTGCTCTTGCACATCTCGAATTCAGATGAGACAGACAGCTGACAAGTCCAGAGTGCATCCTTAATAAAGCTTGTTTCAATTATTCAATCCGGGAAGTGACCGTTCTCCTCCAATGTTTGAGGCTAACAAAGAAATGTGGAAGAAGGGAGCAAAGACAGTGACAAGAAGTAGGGATGTCTCTCTAGGACCAACCCCTGCCACACCAACTCCGGTGGAGTCTGTGTGACATGCAGCACAAAGTATGTTCAGACCTGAGACGGGTGTTCCCCGGAACCCAGTCTCCCGGAGGTTACTGGCACGGAGCCGTAAAACTTGCACAGGCTCAGCAATTGCTCTTTGCGGTGGGGTGATCTGTGTTTCTTCCTTCTTCCTCATGGCCTTCTTGGTCCTTATTGCTGATTCTGATAAAAAATCATTACTACCTTGATTGATCAAGGATGGAACATTTGGGGATGTGATGAATGCATTGCAGCAACAGGAATCGTTTGTAGAAAATGCAGATGAAGTTGATGATAGTCATAGAGTTCAAGCTTGAAGGGGGCCTAAAAGTCCCATTCAGGATGAGCAAGAGTTTATTAAGAATGAGCTAGGCATTCCTGTAAGAATAGTTGTGGAAGGAAGCAGTAATTAGAGGCAGATGGTGGGCCCCTCCTATATACAGGGAACCCTATAAGTTAAGAATAACTGCAGGACCTTTACCTTATACAGGGGCCTATGATGAGAATGAAGATAGATGGCTAAATATTAATGGAGAGAGAATTTTATACTATACATTAAATTTTATGGAGTGACTTGCCAGAGAGCAAGGCCTCCTTGGTGTGTGATGACAAACAGAGGTCAGAGAGCAATCATAAGGCAAATACATAGCTATTGGAGAAAATATAAGGGCCTGTTCTCTAAAGAGGGTTTGATAGAAGCAGTCACAAAATTTCCAAATTGGCCATGTAAGACCCCAACTCCTATGTGTTTCTTAGGCCCCTAGAAATGAAGCCCAGCATGGGGTTCTTTGTTCTTTTCTCCTCAGCCTGAAAGAAAGGTGACTGCTGGGTGACCCACCCAGGCATTTGACCCTTTGTGGAAAGGGACCAAGAATGTTTCACACAACCTCCCCTGTCTGTCTCTGTTATCTAATCTTCCCCTCACTTTCCCAGAGAGGTGAGCTGTAATTCACCATCCCTGGTTTTTACAATGTTTACACAACTTCCCCAGCCTCTGTGATCTAACCCTCCCCTCACTTTTTGGGAGAGAGCTGTAATTCACCATTCCCCCCCCCCCCCCCCCCCCGTTGTTGTTTTTTTTTTTTTTTTTTTTTTTACGATGTTTAACCTATCCTTCCCTCACTTTACAATTCATTCTTTAAAAACCCTGGACTGCAATTACTGGGGGTTGATCTCCTCTGCCCCGGTGTGGGTTACAAGCTCAGCCTCAGTATGCTGATAATATTTGAATAAACCTCATGCAATATTGCATCAAGAACGGTTTCTCTCAAGTATTGGGGCATTGGCTCATCCCGGGACTAGAGCGAGGGTCTCCCCAGAAACGGGGGAGGGGGGGGTCTTTCAGCCAGAAGGCCCATAGAATTGTGAAGTTGGTATAAGTTAAAGTTAATCTTCTGACTGTATTTTGTAAGCCTCGGCTGGCAAAATTCTAAGAATAGGCTGACCACTGTCTGGGTGTCAAGATATTTCTCAAGAACTGCTTCCTGTTTGATAGTTTTGGTTTCAAGATAACTTGTTAATGTTTATCACTGGGGTATGAGATGCTCCATGTAATGGCCTGTAAGCCAAACACTGTGCTCCTCATTGAGTGTACATAACCTCAGCTGATAGCAAAGCAAATCACAGCAGCTCCCTATTCAGGCCCCACTGTCTGAAGTTCCACCATCTCCAGGGGTCTGTTCTGACTCTGACTCTCTCACCTCACTTTCCTCCTGAGTTCTTGGAAAAGCAAGGTCTGTTTTTTTCTTTGTTCTTCCCTCAGCAAAGTAGGAACTCATCACACTGTTCTCTGGAGCAAGTGTTTGTAAGTTCAGTCTAAAGTCCTGTGTGGCTGCAGGACACATGGAAATACCAAATTCAGTCTTGCACTGGGCATGAGTCCTTGGTTATTTCTAGCAGTTTCTAACAGCCAAGGATTGAGAAAGCTGGCAGGAATTGGGTTAATAATGGTCACTACTGAATAATGATCACAGTCCTGATGAGGAGGACGGAGACTGTGAAGACTCACCTGTCCTCAGGTCTGTGCCCGACTCCTTAGTCTCTGGTACCCACCCTAGGGACAGAAGAATCACATCCCTGAGCATCAGCATAAAGCACATTTCTGTCATCTGGAGGGGGTGGCAGAGAACATCTCCCCCGTGTGGCATGACTGAGGCAGATTGCCAGTAGGACTGGATGGTGGAGGAAAGAGAGTGGGGCTTGGGATGTGCATGGCTCCAGAGAACCCTGACTCATTCTCTGAGGTTGAAAACAGAGAAGAGAAAAGAAAGACTGAGGAGATTCTCAAAATTCCTTTAAGAGAATCCAGGAGCGTTCATGCAGGGTTTGTGCTCTTTCAAGCTAGCTCAGTTCCCACCATCTCAAGTAATCCACACGCTGTGGATCCCAGCCAGTTCCTAACCTGGAGGCCCACTTCTGGCTTCTACCATTTACTAGGCAGACCATCAGAGGTGGGCAACCTCCCAGCAGTGCTCAGAAGACCTGATGCCCAGGTGCCTATTGCAGGGCTTCCTAAGTCTTTGCCTCGAGTCCTTCCTTCTCATCTGAGAAATGTTTACATGACCACAGATGTTTCATTTCCTGTGGCTGTGGTAAAACACCCTGACAAATCAACTTAGGGGAAACGGGCTTATTTATACTCGGTTGCAGATTACAGTCCATCATGGGGGAGTAGAAGCTTGGGAGAGCTGGCCACACTTCTGCAGTCAAGAGTAGAGAGCAGTGAGTTCAGGTTTGCATGCCCACTACTGCCTCTTCATACAATCCGGGACCCAAACTCAGGGAGGAAAAGTGTCTCCCACTGTTAGGGCCCCCACATCTATTAAGGTTATCAGTATCCTCTCCACACAGACCTGTACACACAATATCTCATCTAGGCAATCCCTGGTTGACACCCTCTTCTCAGATGACTCTAGATTGTGTCAACTTGATATTCAAACTAAAGCTCACGCTAGGTACAGAGATCTATAAAACAGGTAGGTAAAGCAAACACTTACTGACAGTAGATCATAAATAATTTCTTTTAAACAACTCTTTGGTGTGCACGTAATTGTGCTGTTTATTAAAGCTGAATACAAATGTTTGTACCTGTGAGATAGATGTGCTGTTTGTCTGACACAACCCAATCTAACCTTAGACATCTCTGATAGCTACACACTGTATAGTCAGGTCCTCCAGAGGAACACACGGATAGGATGAGTATAGGGGTTAAAAGAATTTATCTGGGGACGGAGAGATGGCTCTGTAGTTAAGAGCACTGGCTGCTCTTCCAGAGGACTTGGGTTTTGATTCCCAGCACCCACATGGTGTTCACCACCGTCCCTAACTCTAGTTCCAGACAGTCTGCCATCCTTTTCTGGCCTCCACATACATTGTGCACTGACCACGTCAGCTCAGTCAGTCAACAGGTTCTCCAGCCCAGGAGTGAGGATTAAAAAGAAAAAAACACAATTAGACAACATTATAGTATGGTCCCAGCTAGTTCTGAGGCTGAGGCAGGTTTATTTTTTCCCAATCTGCTTGGTTTTTTTTTTTTTTTTTTTTTTTTTTTGGAGACAGGGTTTCTCTGTAAAGCTCTGGCTGTCCTAGAGCTCACTCTGTAGACCAGGCTGGCCTCGAACTCAGAAATCCACCTGCCTCTGCCTCCTGAGTGATGGCATTAAAGGCGTACGCCTCCGCCACCACCACCGCCCAGCTCCCAATCCGCCTTTAAAGGTAATAAACAAAGTACCCTGATCACTCCCATGATAGCTGTTTCTAAGGTCTCCTCAGGTTGATCAAAACATCTGAGCCTCCTTTTTTGTTCTACCCTAAAAATAGATTCCTGTCTGAACTTACTTTCTCTTTCTAGCCTAAAATTAGATTCCTGCCTGAAGTCCATTTCCTTGTCCATGGCCAAAGTCAGATTCCTGCCAAGCTGCCCCCAAAGCTCCTCATAGTATGCACACAGCACAGATATACAAGCAAGGGAAACACCCATACACATAAAGCACAAATAAAAGTCACAAACCGGGCAGTGGTGGCACACGCCTTTAATCCCAGCACTCGGGAGGCAGAGGCAGGCAGATTTCTGAGTTCGAGGCCAGCCTGATCTACAAAGTGAGTTCCAGGACAGCAAGGGCTAAACAGAGAAACCCTGTCTCGAAAAAAAAAATTAACAACCGTGTCTCATACCTGAGAGGAAGAGAACTTGGTGGTCTCTAGGATCTTGGGGCAGGGAGCCTCAGCAGTGGGAGGAGCCTGTTCTCCTCCTCCCCACCCCCACCCCCAGCTGTGTGTCACTGGAGAAACCAACATCTGGTAGTTTTTCAGTCCACAAAGAGGGATGTTTCAACAATCCCTGTCCTACACCAAATGCATGGAAGGTTCCTGGAAGCCACTGGTCCTCACTCAACAACTGGAGTCTGTTAACGCTGGTTCTGATAGCAAGAAGGAGGCAGCAGCAGTAGGGGGATGGAGGCTGTACAGAAGCAGAGGATGGGTGAGCAGCCTTCCCTCTGTTCTGTTCATCTGCCTTGCTAGCACAAAGCACCGACCTCTGCAGGCCTGCCTCAGCAGGACAGTCAGGACTGTTTCAAGCGAGGATCCTTGCTCAGGTGAGTCTCAGTGTTCCAAACTCATACTAAACCAGCCATCACCCAACTCGGTGGGACGACGTAAGAAGATATCACAAGTCTTTGTTGTCTGTGACTGAACCATTATGTTTCCATAAGAGCAGAAAACATTAGATGCACAGTAAGAAATCACGGCGATTCCTAGCACATAATAGTCTCAGGTCTGATCTGTGTGTGGCGTTCTCAGCAGCATGCAACAGAGCAGAGCAGTCCATGCACTGCGAAGTGTGCATGCATGTGCTCAGAAGCAAGGCTGTAGTGAACGTTCATAACACAACTGTAGCTATCCAGTAGCTTACTGGCCAGCAGGGCTCACCTGAAGGAAGGGCTGGCAATGAAGAGGGCAGGGATGGAGAGAAACATGAAGCCAAGACGAAGTTCTGATCAAATCTCCAAGTTTGATATTCAGTATAGTGTATATATAGGGAAAAACCACAAAACCCATCCCCAGGAGAATACTGCGAGATAGCAAAAGTACAGCAGCCAATCCGATAAGTTTCCATATGTTGTCAGCTGTAAATTCCAGTACACCAAAGCAGCCAAAGCAGATGTCTCTTTTCAGGCCAATAAGGCCTGTGGAACCCAGTCCGTAAATCCTGCCTATCATTTCGAATATTCAAGGTCTGCTTATCTAAGGTCTGTTTGGTTTGCCTGGTGGAATGTTCAAGGTCGGCTTGTCCAGCACTGGCTTGGGGGGCGGGGAGGGGGAGTGGGGGGAGACGATACTTGCAACATGGGTCGAGGCTGCAAGGAATATCTCCGATCCAGTGTAAGCTTGGTTCCATACAAACTCTGTGGCTGTTACAGTCCCACAACTTTTACTGTTGCCAGATTTTTCACAGCCTCCTCTTTCACGTGACATTACCCACAGTTTGAGGGACTTTCTTGAGTTGGCGAGAAAAAGAGAGGATCCTTACAGAACATGATAATGAACTTGGCACCGAAGGTTGGAACACAGACTGGGGCAACTTTCATAGGGTTGTCACTAAGACAAGCCCGTCATCCTGAGAGGCAGTGAGCCAGGGCTTCAGGGGGAACTGTGAGGAGTGGTCCTTAAGTAACCTCTCCCAGTGCCAGGAGAACAGCCCCAAGTCCCTCAAAGACACACAGTTTGCTTCCCTTGCTGCTGAGAAGTTTCAGTTCTTCCCTGGTGTATGTAATAAGGATGCAGGGCATCCTCCGTCACCCACTGACCCACGATGGAGGAAAGAAAGGATGCCCAAGTGTCCTTGGCTGAGCATCTCTGGCTGCACCTTCAAGTCTGAAAATCCTTCCTGTGCTTCTGCTGGATTCTGGTCTCTTTAACTTGAATGTCAAGGAGGTCCCCTCACAGCATCACCTAGCTTGTCCGGGGACACCCTCAGAAGCAGGCTTGTGGCATGTTTCTCTGTTTGCTTTTTGTTATTTTTCTTCATGCGTGTTGGTGTTTTTTGTTTGTTTGTTTGTTTGTTTTTGAGACAGGGTTTCTCTGTAGCCCTGGCTGTGCTGGAACTCACTTTGTAGACCAGGCTGGTCTTGAACTCAGAAATCTGCCTGCCTCTGCCTCCCAAGTGCTGGGATTAAAGGCGTGTGCCACCACACCCGGCTGTGTGTCGGGTTTTTGTCTGCATGTATGTCTGTGTACAACATACATGTACCTGATGTCCAAAGAGGCCAGAGGAAGTCACAGATGGTTGTGAGCCCCCATGTGGGTGCTGAAATCAAATATGTGTCCTTTGTAAGAGCAGTCAGTGCTCTTAAAAACTAGGTCTTTGCCAGAGTGATTTCTTAAGCTTAGAAGCCAGGTTCTGGGTTGACACACTTCAGTTAGCAAGAACAGTTAAGCAGCAGCAGACCTTCAGGAGCCAAAGAGCAAGGTTGTACACTTAGAGACTTTCCTAGAACTGCGGACTAGGATGTGAAGTCCACCCTTGATGGATTAGGCCTTTGTTTTCATTTTGGTGTGTGGTGCAGCCTATGTGCTGAGTTTTATGGCCTGAATGGTGCTTCCTTTATGGAATGAGTTGTGCTATGTTGGGGGACCTGTTACACCCCCCACTGCTCTTAGTGAAGGAGTCAAATCCTGGATTCATCCTGCTTTAAAGTAATCTAGTTATCCTAAGGGCGTTAATTTTACTAAAAGGATACACAATTGGCCATATAGTGAGAATTAAAGTCTCAGACAGTGCTGAAATAGTAGTAGTTAGCCAGGGGGACCAAAAAAACAGAATATTACCAATAACTGATGAATCTCTCTCTCTCTCTCTCTCTCTCTCTCTCTCCCTCCCTCTCCCCTCCCCCCTTTCTCTCCCTCTCTCATCCTCCCCCAGAGCAAGATAACAACAACAACAAAAAGTACTTTTGATCAATTACCATAGAGACAACACACTAGACATAGTTATCTAGTGTCTGGGAACTAGAGATGTGAGATGGCACTGGAGTCTGTCCACCTGTCTAGGCATAAAAATGCTTGGTGGCCACTCCTGGTCCCCTTTTCTGTGTGTCTGTGTCTTTCTATGAGTTTCTGTCAATCCCGTATTGATCAGTGGCTTTCACTAGTGTGAGAACGCCCTGGCTTAAGAATTGTGTCCCTTCCTGGTGGGGACCTGAATCCCTCTGTCTCTGCCAGGTTGCACAGAAAACCACACCATCACCATCACCACCAAAACCAAACCAAACCAAAAACCAAACCAAACCAAACCAAAACAACAACAACAACAACAAAAAACCTTTCCACTCCAGGAGCACAGCTTTGTCACTTGTCTCCAGCATAGAATTGGTCCAGTGGGAGGTGGAGACTGGGAGGTGCCAAGCCTCTGAGGGCTCCCTGCCTTCTAAAAGGAATGCACACAGCTAGGGCTATAGAGACAAACCCTGTCTGGAAAAAGAAAAAAAATATATATATATGTATATAAAATAAAAGGTATGCACATGGGGAGGGGGAAGCCCTTCCCCCAGGGAACCATTCCCTCTCTTTGCCTGTTCTCCCCTGGACTGAGCTTAAAGCAAAACAGGAAGTTCCACTCCTTTCTCTTTTAAGATTTTAAGATTGTCTCCTAAACAACCAGCTGTCTGTATAATTGGAAAATTCAAAATCCATCGTTCTTTGAAGAAAAAAAAAAAAAAAAAAAAGCACAAAAACCACCCCTGGCAAAGAATTCAGCCTGGACGGAACAAATTTTCCCTTCCACCAAATACTGACCAAGGAAACTTTAACCAACATTTGCTAAGATTCTTCTTAAAGTAATTAAACACGGCTGCTAAAAAGTTTTCCTTTGCCACCCAGTCAGCCCCAGATGTTAGGGGGAAAAATGATAAAAACTAAAGGTATAAGTAGGTCCCAGTTGCTGGAAGTAGCTCATAAAGTGTTTACTAACAGAGAATTGATGGGGATAAGATCTTTTGCATACACTGAAAACCACAGACACATTTTCTGATAATGAGACACAGTTAGACTTACCCAGCAAAATTTCCCTGCCCTACCCTTTGTCAAAAAAATATCTTCTAGTTGAAAGTTCTGCCTCCAATTAAAAGATACAGTTGGCCTTTTATCCCAGCACTCAGGAGGCAGAGGCAGGTGGATTGCTTTGTGCTTTAAGGGCAGCCTGGTCTACTGAGTGAGTTCCCAGACAGGCAGGGCTACAAAGAGAAACTCTGTTGTCTCAAAACAAACAAGAGATACAGTTGGACTACCTCTCAGATGAACAACGGAGATTCCTGGGGGGATGGGGGAGAAAACTACTCCCCCAGGACTGCCTAACCCAAGTTCCTATAATTATTAAATTAGCCAGTTCAGCCGCCCTCCTCCAGATAAAGCAGTATTTAGTGACCCTGGAAACAAAAGGGGAACCTGCAGTCCTAATTGCCTAGCCTCTGTTTCAGCTCCTGCCTCAGGTGCCAGCCCTGTTTGAGCTCCTGCCTGGACTTCCGTTAGAAGTGAACAGTGATGTGAAGCATATGTCAAAGCATAAAGCTTTATCCTCCCCAACTCGCTTTTGGTCCTGGTGTTTCATCACAGCCACAGGAACCCTAGCTAGGATACCCACCAAATCAGTCTCTCTTGTTTTATTTCCCCGTGCTCTATCCAGGCTCCTGATGAACCTGGTTCATAGTTCAACTGGTCCTGACAGCAGGACGTGCTTCTATGGACCCAGCTCTGAGAAGGAGTGGCGGACCTCAGCTTTTCTAAAGAACAGGCCCTGATAAGGGGCTTGGGCACTGCAGCAAGTGTAGTCACTCTGTGGGGGCGGGGCTTGTCCCGGGACTCTTACCCACCCTGGAAATTTATGACTGTCAATGCAGAAGGGGACAGACGGACGATATGTCTGTTTCTATCATGGGATGGACACGCTAACCATGATGTGGCATGAGTACCTTAGCCTACAGGTAAGGAGCATCAAATTCAAGAGGAAGAGTCACTCCTCCAGTGCGATAGGTTAGGTCTGCGTGTCCTCCAAAGACCCACTGCAAGCGTGGGCTTCAGCTAGGTGTTACTTGAACATAATGGAACCTTTGGGGAGTGCGGCTGAGTGTGAGGACGTTGAGCCATGTAGGGACTGTGCCCTGAAAGCGGTTGCTGGGACCCCACCCCTTCTGTGTCTCTCTTCACTTCCTGGCTGACTTGAAGTGAGAATCTTACACACACACACACACACACACACACACACACACACACACACGCACTTCTGACACAGTGCCCTGCCTTGCCGCAGACCTGAAGCAATGAGTTCATGGACCATGCGTGGGAGCTTCTAAAATCAGAGGTCAAAATCAGCTTCCCTTGTTTCCCCCAATAGACAGCAGGATCATGGCTTTGAGGCCAGCAGGGACTACACAGTGAGAAGCTGGTTCAAAAACAATACTGCCCCCAGCCCCACAAAACAAAACAAAACAAAAACAAAAACAAAAAAACAAAACACACATATCCCCAAGTCTCTAACACTCCAAAACATACAACCCAAAATAGGCATCAACTAAAAATTTCAACCATGTAAACATGGTTGTGTTTATCTCAGGATGGGCTGATGAGCAAATTTCTCATATTATTATTTTAGTTGTTGTTATTATTATTATTACTATTATTATTTTTGAGACAGGATTAGTCTTGGCTGTTCTGGAAATTGATCTGAGACCAGGTTGGCCTCTGTGTCCAAAGTGCTGGGATTACTGTGTGTTCCACCCTACCCCTACTCCTGACTGGGCAAATTTCATTATCTTAATTCTTGTCTCATTTTTCAGGCTTCATGATACCAGTGAATAAAATTATTTGAAACAACTAAAAAAACTGGAATCAAAGTCTGGGGCATATCCTTTCTAATCAAATCCTGGCCTATTCTGATCCCCTCTCCCTTTAACCTGGGAGGTTTAAGGTCAGGAAATGACTCTGGGGTTAACCCTGTCTTCCCCAAGGGGAGTAAGGCAGCTAGCAGTTGAGCTCTGGGGAGCCGAAGGCATGTTGGGTGGAGAGTTGGTGCCTATGGTCCAACCTTCTAAGGGAAGAGACTATTTTAAGGGACTGTTTGTTTGTAAGGTGGGATTTTAATGGTTGTAATTCAAAATTACAGAATGGTCTATTATTTACACCTTAATCTGTTGTCTGGGGCCACAGGGATAGTTGAGTACCTGACTCATGAGATCCTGAGATGGTTTTTGTTGAGCAAGGGTTTAAGGTTAGTAGGTTTCTCTGTCTCCACCTGAAGAGGCCAGTGGATTGGATCCTTGGGGGCGCTGTGTAAGGCCACAGTTTTCACCATCTGCCCAGGTCACCCTCAGTCCCTTTGTTCAGTGGGGCAAAGGATCAGGAAAGATGTTATCAGCCCTTAAAGCTGCTCTAGTGTCTGAAAACCAGGGAACCCCGGGTTGGACAACCTCAGTCTGTGATGACATGTGTGCCCCTTCCAACTGCGGCTCTGTTTTCAGACTGACTCAAAACTAAACCAGGAAGTGAGGGTGGTGAAGGAAGGCTGACACTTGCTCCGCCAGACAGTGGGTGCTGACTCAGACCGCAAGGGCTGAAGCGCTGTTCTCTGCAGGTTAATTACACAGGCAGCTGCTCCCAGTCAGGCAGCGGTGGGAGGTGGGGGTAGGGCTGGGGTGGTGTGTGTGGGGGGGGCGCAATGTCAATCCTTAGGCTGCCTGGAGTGCAGGTCTCTCTGACAGCGAGAACTGCTTTGCTGATGCACTCCAGTCTTCTCAAGGCTCGTCACTGGTGTTTTCTGTCATTGTCATCTTCAGCTCTCAGACTCACATTACCCTAGGTGCCTTATGTCTCATTTCATAGGTCTAATGTGTGTTACTGGTGAATAATCGTACCCAATAATTCACCAGGACCACAAGGTGACTTGCTAAGGCAACCAGACATAAAGAATGTGGAGCTGGGGATGGATGGGAGGATCGTTTTCAAATTTAATAAAATACAAGTAGAACTCATTTCTCAAAAATGAGAAATAGTTTCAATCACACTTGTCAGTTTGAATAATTTTTCATCGAATGTACATCTATATTTTACCTAGATTCTTACACATTTTAGTCTACTTCATACCACATATATTAATATATCTTTTTATCCCTCAAGCCATGTTATTCTTTTTCTGATGCATTTCAAAACTTGCAAATATCAAGACACTTTCTTTCAAATTCCTAGCCAAGCCCTCAGTTGTGTATGTGTGAGTGTGTTTGTGTGTGTGTGCGCGTGCCTGTACATATAGAAGCATGAGATGGACATTGTGTGTCTTTTTTTATTTTTATTTTTTTAATGTGTGAAAGGGGCCCATACTAACCTTAAGCCCTTGCTCAACTCAACCCATCCCGGGGTCTCATTAGTTAGGTACTCAACTATCCCTGTGGCCCCAGCTAACAGATTAAGATGTAAATAGTAGACCATTTTGTAATTTTAAATTACAACCATTAAAATCCCATCTAACAAACAAACAGTCGCTTAAAATGTCCCATTTGTGTAGCCACAGCCCAATGAAAGACCCACAACGTGAGGACTCCCCCACATTCTGACTCAGGAGAGGCGACACCCCAAATCACTCACAAGAAACGTCTTGCTGCAAACCGATTCAAGAGTGCTCTCAGGCCCACGGTCATACACCACACAGGGGTAGAGGACCGTGGCGCCCGAGTAGCTGGGTAAGGGGGTATTTTAAGGAAGAAACCACAACTCAAGGAAGCAGGGAGGGTGTTGTTGGAAAATACCAAAGATACCAGTTAAGAGTCCCAAGGAAGTGTGTTGGGAGCTATTAAGACAACACAATTGTCCTGATCTCTGAATTGGGCCTCTCCCCCCAGAAGAAAAGGGGGTCAAAAGCGGGCCACCGACGCACCACTCAGAGAACAACCACAGATTGTTCCAGCCCTAAGTCAGTACCGGATGTCCTGACCTCAAGATGTACCTTGATACCACCAAGTTCCTGCTTCCCCGTGTAGTCGCCAAAAGAAAAATTTCTGCTGCCCCATTCCTCCTGCTGAGAAGTACTTCCCCTTTTGCTTGTGCATTTAAGCCTTGAGCCTTGCTAATACAGTGACACCTTGATGCTATTCAGAATGATTCCGTGTCATTCCTTGCACTTGGTGTACGTCTTTTCTCTCCCCCCATTTGGTTCTTAGGAGAAGGTCCCCTCGAGACCCTCGAATAACTGGACCTGCTGGACGGGTCAGAAGTGCAAAGTCACAAGAGTCACAAGGAATACCCGGTAATTGTTCCGGTTATCTCTCAAGACAGTTTCTAAGAGCCCCTAACACTAGCACATTTGCAAAGCGGGTTCCGGCAATGGTCAGGGTGGCTTTCTTTGAATGAACACTCTTTGAACCCAGGAAGCGGGTGGGTGGTGGAATGTTGCTATCTGTTTTATGATTAGCATACCTTGGAGCATTAAGTCACAGAGGTCACATTCCCAAGCCTGGGCCTAAAGGCATAGAATTTTGTTTTTACAGTTATACTTTCACCAACAGTCTCAGAGAGCACCCTTAGAAGGTTGAAACATAGACACCAACTCTCCACCCAACATGCCAGCAAAGACCCCAGCCATCTGCTCCCCAGAGTTCTTCAACTGCTAGCTGCCTTAGTTCCCTTGGGGAAGACAGGGTTATGTTCAGAGTCATTTCCTAACCTTAAACCTCCCAGGTTAGAAGGAGAGGGATCAGAGTAGGCCAGGATTTGATTACAAAGGATGGTATGCCCCAGAGTTTGATTTCTGGTGGGGTTTTTGTTGTTGTTTTGGGGGTTTTGTTTGTTTGTTTGTTTTAGTTGTTTCAAATAATTTTATTCACTGGTAATACTCATTAAACAGAAGAACGAGATGAGAATTAAGGTAATTAAATTTACCCAAGCCGGGCATGGTGGTACACACCTTTAATCCCAGCACTTGGGAGGCAGAGGCAGGCGGATTTCTGAGTTCGAGGCCAGCCTGGTCTGCAAAGTGAGTTCCAGGACAGCCAGGGCTACATAGAGAAACCCTGTCTCAAAAAAAAAAAAAAAAAAAAAAAAAAAACCAAAAAATACAACAACAAAAAAATAAATAAATTTACCCAAGAGCCCACCCTGAGATAAACACAAGAGATAGTTGTGTTTACATGGTTGAAAATGCCTGTGTTGCCCTGTTTGTTTTGGAGTGTTTGCGACTTGGGGGTGTATATGTTTTGTTTTGTTTTGTTTGGAGTATTGTCTCATTGTGTAGTCCCTGCTGGCCTCAAAGCTGTGATTCTCCTGGCTCACCCTCCTGGCTATTGAGATTACAGGTGTACACCTCCAGACCAGAGCCACTTTTCCTCACACTAACTTTTCATCCTTCCATAGGAATCCCAAGCATCTTTCAGTGCTCTAAGGGTAGCTTTCGAGAGGAGGCCAATAACTCCACAAGTCTCCAAACAATAGAGTCCCAGGCTCCTGAAGCCCTGTGATGTAAAGTGAATGTATGGGAGAACATTAGGAAGTCACAACTAGCACCAAGAAGTCAGAAATATTCAAAGAAAGATGTGAGAGACCAAACTGTGGTTAACCAGACCTTCAACAACTCTCACCCTGAAGATCTGACTGACCCTTTGATGGGAACAGTGTTACTCCCTCCTTCTTGTCTTGACTTGGGGCCTTGGGACTGTTTAGATAGAGCCAGCATTCCAAGATAAGCTGCAAGATGTTTGAAGCCTGCAATCAGCATCCGCCCTAGATGTTGGTCCCTCTCTCTGTGTTTTGATCATTCCCCCTCAGCCGCTCCCTATTTTCTCTCACTGTGTGCTTATAATCAGGCTACTAGCCTCCATTAAACAGACCTTGACAACCCTTTGCTTGGTCTGGCTCCTTTCTCGCCCATTTCTTTTTCAGGCTTGGTCACCCTTGATCCCAGGAATAACTAGGTCCCGTGGGTCGGGGTAGAAAGAGATCAAAGGGGCAGCTCAGTAGGAGAGAGCTTCCCAAGCATTCAGGAGGCAGCCCTGAGTCCACTCCACCCCCAACCTCCCCCACCTCAGCTGGGAAGGGGGGTGATTTGTGAATGAACAGAAAAGTGCACCAGCCTTTGGAAGGAGGGGGCATGCATGGATCGATCCTCCTCTGGACAAAACTCCCTTTAGTCTAAGAATGGCTTGCATTGCTGTCAGTTCTCTGCAACTGGTGGCATGTTATCATGGTCCAAACATCACTAAAGGCCAAGAGTCCGGTGAAATGAATCAGCAACCAGTTGTCTGTGTTTTGTCTCAACCTATGTCAGAATTCTTCCTTGCACAACATAGACAAATGCATCTCCTTGGCCACGAGAGAGCCCCAACTTGGAACTTCCCACCAGACCTTAGGGAAGGTCCCTGAGTCCCCCTCTCTGCCCTGCCAATTAATGTAAAGGGCACCAGAACCACCAATCATTTTGTGTTTAGTTGCTGTTGCTGTAATCTGCCCTCAAAAATTGTACAAAAACCTTGTGAAAGAAAGAGAAGAGGTCGCCTCTCCTCTGAGTGCAAGATGACCCCAGAGCACTGAAACAATAAACCTCTTCCATCAAACTCTATTCACGAGTCTCATTTGGGGGTTTCCCCGCAGCTGAGGCTCACCTTGAGTCATACCTATTTGTTATGGATGCAATCACCTGTCCTATGATGTATGAAGTCATCTGCTGTCAAACTCGTGGCTGTTTCTCATTTTTCATTAGTGTAAACAGGTCAGCTCCTCTACACAGTGCACCTTAATCAGGAACTGATTGGTTCCTTGGGATAAATGCTTAGAAGTGGGAGGAAGACTGAGGGATGGGGTCCAGCACATTATGGACCCCTTTAGAGAATCCTGCCTGAGTCCAGGACCCGAAGTCTGGTGTCAGACTCAGAGACTGACAAGAAACCATTCTGTGCTCCGAGACTCCATCCAGTGTCATTGTGAAATCGTCCACTCACAAAGCTACGGACTGCAGGGAAGGATCATTAGAGACAAGCATGTGACAGACAACATCATCTATGTCATCAAATGTTTCTCCAGTTCTGCCTCACAGCCTGGTGCTGACAATACTCTCTTGGATGCAGAAAGGAATCCTACTGAATTTGAGTCTTCTGAAGCCCAGAGCTTTCTAGCCCCAGCTCCGCCCATAGGAAGTACTTCCTCACTTCTTAGCAGTTGGTCTGAAGATCATAGTCCACAGTTAGATCATAGGCCTGATGAAGACTTTCCCTTGAGGCCTGCTGTTCTCCCCCCAGAGTATTGCCTCAATCCCACTGTTAAAAACAAAGTGTTAGGGGTGTAGTCTAGGGGCTGAGCACTTCCCTAGCCTGTGTGAGACCCTAGTTTCTGTCCCCAACCCTGAAAACAAAAGCAAAATCCTTAAAGTGGGTCCAGTGCTCAAAGCTTCTAACTGCTGCCCTCAGAAGGGCCAGGAACTCAAGTCTTACAGAAAGCTTTGGAGAGAACAGAGTTGTCAGTCAACCGAAGGAAATCAATGGCGCCTGGAATGCAGGTGATGGTGGTCCAACCTAGTGATCCAAGGAGGAGCCAGCCTCCACAGGAATCCTTCCTGAAGGTTGTTTAGGCCCTAATCTTGGGCTTTGTCTCTCAGGGAATAAACTTCATCCCTTTGAAAAGGCCCCACATACTTGCATCCTACTTCCAAATAGAATCTATTCTTTTTTTTTTTTTTGGTTTTTCGAGACAGGTTTTTTTCTGTATAGTCCTGGCTGTCCTGGACCTCACTTTTTGACCAGGCAGAGAATCTATTCTTATGCTAATCACAGATGCTCCCTCTAGGTCCCAGCCTTAAGCTTTGTTTATGGGCCTATAGAACTCCTGCTTACTGTAAATGTCACAAGTACTTTACCACCTTGCTAGGGCATTTCTTTCTAGGTAGCTTTGCCTGGTTGTGGTTCGTGGAAACCCCTTCCCAAGGTTTTGCTACTCTTAAACATGTATGAAGAATGAGTCACCAAGTCAGACTCTGCAAGCTTTTTGACCTAGGGCCCGCACCTCGCACCTGGGTCTTTTCAGCCTTAGCCTTGAGGCTTTCCTGGGTGGGGGGAGGTAGGATGGGGGGGTTGTCTTTGACAAAGGTCAACTGGCTATGAGGCTAGCCTGGCTACTGTCTCAAAAATAAGCAAGCCTGGTATTAGTGGCACACACCACTAATCCCAGTACTCCAGAGGCAGAATTCTTGAGTTCGAGGCCAGCCTGGTCTACAGAATGAGTTCCCAGGGCTACACAGAGAAACTCTGTCTCAAAAATCAAACCACCACCAACCACCATCAACAACAAAAAGCAAACATTATCTGAGGGGAGATTAACTAAGACTAATATTTCTCCAAAGAGGTGTAGCCCACCCGGCAGCAGGGGGGAGGGAGGGGTTTCCTGGGATAAAGAAAGAGATCATAAGAATTTTTTTTTTTTTTTTTTTTTTTTTTTTGGTTTCTCTGTGTAGCCCTGGCTGTCCTGGAACTCACTCTGTAGACCAGGCTGGCCTCGAACTCAGAAATCTGCCTGCCTCTGCCTCCGCCTCCCAAGTGCTGGGATTAAAGGTGTGCGCCACCACTGCCCGGCCATAAGAACCTTTAAAAAATTATTTATTTGGGCTGGAGAGATGTCTCAGAAGTTAGGAGCACTGAGTACTCTTTCAGAGGTCCTGAGTTCAATTCCCAGCAACCACATGGTGGCTCACAGCGTCTGTAGTGGGATCCGATGCCCTCTTCTGGTGTGTCTGAAGAAACATGTAACCACCTGCAGCCACACTACCTGGGTTCCTGAGTGGGAGGCTGGAGCTATATGGAAGGAAACGGTGAGAGAAATAATGGAGGCCAAGACATGTTTCTGTTCAAGGCCCCACAGTTTACTAAGAGTCTGTGCTTATAAAGGAGGGAGGCTCATCTCCTGCCAATCCATTCTTGATGTCAGGCTGTATGTAGGCAATCTGCCGGATCTGCCACTGTCTCCAGAATATCTCAAGGGCCTCTCAGCAGGTAGCAGTATCTTGGAGAAGAGCAGGGGCAGGTGACAGAACAATAGAGCCATCTAAATTAGAAGGCTCCACCCCAGGTGCTCTCATACTCAGAGGCAGTGAGGTCTGAATCAGCCTGCTTCAAGGCTGGGGGAGGCTACAGAAACACATATATGAAATAAATAAAAATGATTTATTTATTTTCGTTTTATGTGTATTTGTGTATGAGAATGTTGGGCCCCCTGGAGCTGGTGTTACAGACAGTTGTGGGCTGCCATGTACATAGTGGAAATTGAACCTGGGTCCTCTGAAAGAACAGCCAGTGTTCTTCACTGGCTGAGAGATTTCTTCAGCCTGCTATAAGAATGTCTTGTTGTGCCAGGGGGTGGTGGTGCACACCTTTAATCCCAGCACTTGGGAGGCAGAGGCAGGCGGATTTCTGAGTTTGAGGCCAGCCTGGTCTACAAAGTGAGTTCCAGGACAGCCAGGGCCACACAGAGAAACCCTGTCTTGAAAAAAAAGAATGTCTTGTGGTTAATATCAGACACTTCCTTCCACCTTACAGCCTTAGTATATTGTTTTTGCTTTTGTTGTTGGTTTTGTTGTTGATTTTTCTTTCCCTAGATAGGGTTTCTCTGTGTAACAGACTTGGCTGTTCTGGGACTCACTCTGTAGACCAGGTTGGCCTCAAACCCACAGAGATCTGCCCACTTCTGCCTGTTTTAATAAGCATAATAAAATTATAAAAAATGCCTTTTTATATTTCTTCTTCAAACATCCTATGCACTGTGTATCAATGTAGGGTTAGAACTCAGGATATATATAATTCTGTTGTCTGGCCTAGAACACACAGATCTCTAGGTTCCATCCCCAGTACCACAGAAACCAAGTGCTACACATGCCTCTGTGTCTAGCGCTTGGGAAAGGGAGGCAGGAATTGTAAGACTCTAGGGAGCCTTAGCTTACTAGGGACCCCCTGAGTAAACCATATGGAGAGGGAATTGCTGCAAAAAGCAAGAGCAATTTATGGTTCCAGTGTACTGGGGTCAGCCCAGACCTGAAGGAGAGGTGGTGACCCCCAGTACCCATTATATGGTTTCCAGGGGCAGAATAGAGCATCAGCAACTAGGCACAATATGATTGGTGGAACAGTGCACCCTATAAATTGATTGGTCTTTAGGGAATTAGGTGACAATGACTTCCCTTGTCTGAAGGTGAGCAATGGTCAGTCCTGCAGAATGTGTCCCCACCTGCAGTTTGGTTCCTGTCCCAGGGTCTGAGAAATGTTAATTAGCCTCTCCTTTCCCCAGGGGTGAGTGTTTCCCCGACCTTCCCAAAGTTCCTGAGCTGATCTTTTCAGAGTAACAGAAATCCCAAGTCATTTTTGGCTACCAAAAGAGTTCAAAGCCAGATTGGACTACACAAGGCTCTCTTCCTCCCTCTCCTCTTCTTCTCTCTCTCTCAAGCATGGCTAGACATACACACCAGATGAATAAACAGACTTGCATATAGCAGGTGTGTGTGATTTTAAGATTTAGTAGTGGGGCTGGCAAGATGGCTCAGTGGGTAAGAGCACTAACCGCTCTTCCAAAGGTTCTGAGTTCAAATCCCATGGTGGCTCACAACCACCTGTAATGAGATCTGATGCCCTCTTCTGGTGCATCTGAAGTCAGCTACAGTGTACTTATGTATAATAATAAATAAATCTTTGGGCCTGAGCAAGCAGGGACTGAGAGAGCAAGGTTGGCTGGGAGCGAGCAGAGATCCTAAAAATTCAATTTCCAACAAGAATTGCTCACATTCGCCGGACATGGTGGCGCATGCCTTTGATCCCAGCACTTGGGAGGCAGAGGCAGGCAGATTTCTGAGTTCGAGGCCAGCCTGGTCTACAAAGTGAGTTCCAGGACAGCCAAGGCTACACAGAGAAACTATCTCAAAAAACAAAAAACAACCAAAAAAAAAAAAAAAAAAAAAAAAAAAAAAAAAAGAATTGCTCACACTCATCTGTACAGCTACAGTGTACTCACATACATAAAATAAATAAATAAATAAATAAATAAATAAATCTTTCTTTAGGACAGTCATGTGACTGTAACAATCTAGTCACTAGATTCTTTTGTATCCATTTCTATGCTAGGGTGAATATGTTAGGAGGAAACTCAAAAGGTACCTTGGAGGGTTGGGGCCAAGGTGTGCTGGTAATGGGAGGAGGGAGAGCAAAAGTCTGCTTCAGAGTGGGGACATGAGACAGAGAGAGATGGACAGCCAGAGAGACAGTAAGACAGAGAATGAACAAGACAAGCAGATTTGGGGAGGCCATGACTTTTTTTTCTGAGACAGGGTTTCTCTGTGCAGCCCTGGCTGTCCTGGAACTCACTCTGTAGACCAGGCTGGTCTCGAACTCAGAAATCCAACTGCCTCTGCCTCCCAAGTGCTGGGTTAAAGGCGTGGGCCACTACTGCCAGGCTGTTGCTGCCTTTCTAGCTTCCCCAGATGCTTCTTCTGTCCTCTTTTGGAATCAGGTTGACTCTTTCTTACACCAACTCCTCCCCTTGACCAGTTCACACAGATGAAACTTGTCATCCACCACCCTTACCTGAAAGTCCTCCTCTTAGTTCTTGGAGCATTTACAGCTGAGCAGAACACCCAGCATGTGCTGTGGCACCTACAGGACTCCTGGGTGGATCCCCTGACACATCCGGATGGCTCCCCACAGAAAAGGAAAAGGAGGGACAGTGAGAAAAGAAAAATATACTGCAGAGGAGAGTGAAAAGAAAAAAAAAGTACGGTGTGGAAAGAAATAGAGCATAGACACAAAGAATAGTTACAAAGAAGTCCAGAGCGTTCCTCTTCTTGTCTATGCAGCAGGGATCCCAAGTGCAGGGGAGGTTACTCACTTAAGTGAACCGGGAACACACCTTGCCCAGCAGCAGGTGGGCTTTTGCTGTAACCCTGGAATTACTGATACTAGAGACTTCAGTGTTGTACAGTTTGCCTCTGCGTTACCAGACATAGGCTCCCATCCCCTCACCCCCAGGCAAGCACACTGTGCAGAAAGCTGGTTTCTATGCTGTGTCCTCTGAGCAGCCCTGGCTCCAACCCCCCACCTCCACCCCCCAGCATTAGAATGGCAGGACCCATAATGAGACATGCTCTCTGACTCTGTGTCTCCAAAAAACCCAACACTCCTGCTGATAAGAACTCCAGGTGCCTGTCCTTGAGACCTTAGAGAAATAAAAAGCTCAAGAAGACCATTTTCTGTTTGGAAAAGATAAAACAGAGGTCAGGTCACAGACAGTTAGTCTTTGAACAGACAGACACCCATTATCCCCCTCCCGCTTCAGTACTCTTCCACCCTCTACTCCCCTTTTCTGTAAATATTCACACTATTCCTATACCGTATATAAACCCAATGTTTTCTGAGCATTTCTGAATGCTCGCTTGTCAGCATTCACGTAGTGTAGTGAGTGCTAGGTGGGCAAACCAAGTTCAAACTTGCAAATAAAAGACTCTGCGAGTTGCAGCGCACTTGGCAGTTCTTGGGCTCGTCTGGGTTCCCTGTGGACCTAGGACACAACACTTGCATCTCCTAATACAAAAAACCGCTTGGGCCACTCACTTGCCAAGCAGGCACTACAGGTTCTTGATCCCCCTGTCCTGTGCGGTGAGTGCTGAGGACTTTGAATTGTGGTCATATCACCTTGCCTTGAGGCAAACCCACAGAACCCTCGGGAAACACAATTCAGGGCCATTTGCATTTCATAGAGGGCCCTGGAAACTTTCCCATGTGGCCTGGCTTTCGTGCAGTTTTATCAACACTGATCTGAAGCTCAGAAGGAAGGAGTCCCTTGGCCACTGGCAGGAAAGGAGCCAAGTTTCCATTTGGCCCTCCAGCCTCCTTTGTTTTGACTTAGACAGGAGGGAAGCCAGCCACATTCTCTGGCACAAGAGCCAGATTCACCAGCGGGGGTGGGAGTGGGGTGGGGTGGGGTGGGGGGTGGGTTGTGGTCTTCTCTTTAGGGGTGTCTGCCTCATCACCCTAATATCTCAAAGGATACAGGGAGAAGATGGAGAGGGACATTGAACAGACAGCAGGCTCAGAGGCTATCCGACTTAATATCAGGAGGCTGTTTCAGAACTGTACATCTTCATGTCCGTTCTCTCTCTCTCTCTCTCTCTCTCTCTCTCTCTCTCTCTCTCTCTCTCTCTCGCACACACACCTTCCCTCCACAGCCCAGCACTTGACCCTCTAAAGCCTCAGCTTGCCATTTCTCCTCCTGTGATTTGCGACCTTGAATGCGACCTGTGCTGTGCGACCTTCCCTCCACAGCCCAGCACTTGACCCTCTAAAGCCTCAGCTTGCCATTTCTCCTCCTGTGATTTGCGACCTTGAATGCGACCTGTGCTGTACCCCTGATCAGGTCTGACTCCCTCTCAGCCAGGAATTCCTCTCCGGCTCTAAGAACACATGCACAGATGGCCATGGACAACCCCTGACCCAGCTCCCAGCAGCCTCTCGGACTTTTAGACTTCTTGGGACTTCTAGACTGCCATTGGAATCCAGGAATGCTTCCTTGGACATTCCACAGAGGTTTTCCTAAAACGGTCAGAAGGGGGCGCCCTTTTGCCTCAGTCCTGCGTCCTGTGTCTTCCCTTATTTGCACTTCCCCAAGATACCCCCTGCTTCCGGGGAGTTGAGGGATTGGGGACATAGAGGGTGTTAGTGTCTGATAGGGTGAGGAAGGTGGGGAAGGTGTGAGGGGAGTCAGTCTGTCCTCAGATAGCATCAAAGACTCCCGATTTCAGAAGCTCCCACGCATGGTCGCATGGTCGGTGAACTCATTGCTTCAGGTCTGTGGCAAGGCAGGGCACTGTGTCAGAAGTGCGTGCGTGTGCGTGCGTGTGTGTGTGTGTGTGTGTGTGTGTGTGTGTGTGTGTGGATTCTCACTTCAAGTCAGCCAGGGAGTGAAGAGAGACACAGAAGGGGTGGGGTCCCAGCAGCCGCTTTCAGGGCACAGCCCCTACATGGCTCAACTTCCTCACACTCAGCTGCACTCCCCCAAAGGTTCCATTATGTAGTGCCTAGCTCAAGGCCAAGCTGTTATCATTTCTTCTAGGCTCCGCCCAGCAGTTACCTAGCAACAGGCAGGTAGGAGCCTGGTCCTTATTTTATTTTATTTTATTTTATTTTTTTAAAGAGCTGTCTTCAGACACACCAGAAAAGGGCACCAGATCTCATGCCACCATGTGGTTGCTGGGATTTGAACTCAGGACCTCTGGAAGGGCAGTCAGTGCTCTTAACCACAGAGCCATCTCTCAGCCCCTGAACTCTTGTCTTACTCCCTCTGGCATCCCCACCCCCACTCCTGCCTCTCCAGGAGTTCCCTGGCCTCTTCCCTTTTCTCTCTCCCCTCTCTCTTTCCCTCTTTGTCTCCTTTCTTTCCCACACTCCCTTCTCATGCCCCCAAATAAATCCCGTATGGCTGGTACCGCAGGGAGGGACGTCTCAGCATGGGCCTGCTATGGCACCCCCTCCCGCCCCATCATGCCACGACATTACAAAACATAGCCCACGCTTGCAGTGGGTCTTTGGAGGACACGCAGACCTAACCTATCGCACTGGAGGAGTGACTCTTCCTCTTGAATTTGATGCTCCTTACCTGTAGGCTAAGGTACTCATGCCACATCATGGTTAGCGTGTCCATCCCATGATAGAAACAGACATATCGTCCGTCTGTCCCCTTCTGCATTGACAGTCATAAATTTCCAGGGTGGGTAAGAGTCCCGGGACAAGCCCCGCCCCCACAGAGTGACTACACTTGCTGCAGTGCCCAAGCCCCTTATCAGGGCCTGTTCTTTAGAAAAGCTGAGGTCCGCCACTCCTTCTCAGAGCTGGGTCCATAGAAGCACGTCCTGCTGTCAGGACCAGTTGAACTATGAACCAGGCTCATCAGGAGCCTGGTTAGAGCACGGGGAAACAAAACAAGAGAGACTGATTTGGTGGGTATCCTAGCTAGGGTTCCTGTGGCTGTGATGAAACACCAGGACCAAAAGCGAGTTGGGGAGGATAAAGCTTTATGCTTTGACATATGCTTCACATCACTGTTCACCTCTGATAGAAGTCCTGGCAGAAACTCAGACAGGGCTACCACCTGAGGCAGAAGCTGATGAATGGGTGCTGCCAGCTGATAGATTATTTCTCCACCGGTGAAATGAGCCAATTTAAGTTAGATTAGATTATATTAAAGGCAGGTTTATTGGAAAGCTGCTCTCAGGCAAGTTCACTGGCCCTCACAGGGTTAGACCAGGGGAGTCACCATGTGGGGGTGGGGGGAGAAAGAGAGAAAGGGTGTACAGAGAGAAAGAGCAGAGAGAGAGAAGAGTGAGAGGAGAGAAGAGGGAGAGAGAGGAGGGAGAGAGGGAGACAAGGAGAGGGACAGAGGGTGCAAAATGTTTTCAATTATATACAGAGGAGGGAGGAGCCTCTGAGAGAAGGGCAGCACAGGCCCTGAGCTGGTAAGTTCAGGGTTTGGATGCAGGACATGCCAGGTAGGGACTGAGGGATGCTGGAAGAACCTGCAATCCAGCTCTGCTTTGATATGCAAAAATATGCATCTGGGTCCCTTGAGTATCCTAGGATCCCAAACCAAACACTTACTAGCTTCCTCTACTAACCTACCTACCTTCCTTCCTTCCCTTCTTCCTTCCTTCCTTCCCTTCTTCCTTCTTTCCTTCCTTCCTTCCTTCCCTTCTTCCTTCCTTCCTTCCTTCCTTCCTTCCCTTCTTCCTTCCTTCCTTCTTTCCTTCCTTCCTTCCTTCCTTCCCTTCTTCCTTCCTTCCTTCTTCTTTCCTTCCTTCCTTCCTTCTTTCCTTCCTTCCTTCCCTTCTTCCTTCCTTCCTTCCCTTCTTCCTTCCCTTCTTCCTTCCTTCCTTCTTTCCTTCCTTCCTTCCTTCCTTCCCTCCTTCCTTCTTTCCTTCCTTCCTTCCCTTCTTCCTTCCTTCCTTCTTTCCTTCCTTCCTTCCTTCCTTCCCTCCTTCCTTCTTTCCTTCCTTCCTTCCCTTCTTCCTTCCTTCCTTCTTTCCTTCCTTCCTTCCTTCCTTCCTTCCTTCCTTCCTTCCTTCCTTCCCTACTTCCTTCTTTCCTTCCTTCCTTCCTTCCTTCCCTTCTTCCTTCCTTCTTTCCTTCCTTCCTTCCTTCCTTCCTTCCTTCCTTCCTTCCTTTCTTCCTTCCTTCCTTCCTTCCTTCCCTTCTTCCTTCCTTCCTTCCTTCCTTCCCTTCTTTCTTCCTTCCTTCCTTCCTTCCTTCCCTTCTTCCTTCCTTCCTTCTTTCCTTCTTCCCTTCTTCCTTCCTTCCTTCCTTCCTTCCTTCCTTCCTTTCATTCATTCTTTCTTTGTTTTTGGAGACAGGATTCCTGTGTAACTGTTGGGAGCCGCGCCCACATTCGCCGTTACAAGATGGCGCTGACAGCTGTGTTCTAAGTGGTAAACAAATAATCTGCGCATGTGCCGAGGGTGGTTCTCCACTCCATGTGCTCTGCCTTCCCCGTGACGTCAACTCGGCCGATGGGCTGCAGCCAATCAGGGAGTGACACGTCCTAGGCGAAGGATAATTCTCCTTAATAGGGACGGGGTTTCGTTTTCTCGCTCTCTTGCTTCTTACACTCTTGCTCCTGAAGATGTAAGCAATAAAGTTTTGCCGCAGAAGATTCTGGTCTGTGGTGTTCTTCCTGGCCGGGCGTGAGAACGCGTTAATAACAATTGGTGCCGAATTCCGGGACGAGAAAAAACTCGGGACTGGCGCAAGGAAGATCCCTCATTCCAGAACCAGAACTGCGGGTCGCGGTAATAAAGGTTCCCGTAAAGCAGACTGTTAAGAAGGATTCAACTGTATGAATTCAGAACTTTTCAGCTGGGGAACGAGAGTACCAGTGAGTACAGCTTTACGAGGTAAGTCTGGTCTTGAACTTTCTAACGAAATTCAAGACAGTCTATCAGAAGTAAAGTGGAAAATGGCTTTACAAGTTATGTTTGGCCTTGAATTTTTTCTAGTGTTAGAAGCCCTTTTGTTCCTTTTCACATGTTATCAAGTGGTTAAGGCAGGGAAAATTCTAGAGGAAATTCAGGACAAGCTATCAGAAGTAAAGTGGGGAGAGAGAGTAGGAACAAAGAGGAAATATGGTACACAAAATAAGTATACAGGCCTTTCCAAGGGTCTTGAACCCGAGGAAAAGTTAAGGTTAGGTAGGAATACCTGGAGAGAGATTAGAAGAAAAAGAGGAAAAAGGGAAAAGAAGAAAGATCAATTAGCGGAGGTCTCTAGGAAAAGGAGCCTGTGCTCATCGCTGGATGGGCTCGGGGAGCCAGCTCTTGGTAGCTCTGAATCAGATGATGAATTCTCCTCTGAAGAAACAGACTGGGAGGAAGAAGCAGCTCATTATGAGAAAAAAGGGTACCAGCCAGGTAAAGTGCTAGCTAATCAGTTAAGGAAGCCAAAAGCGGCTGGCGAAGGCCAGTTTGCTGATTGGCCTCAGGGCAGTCGGCTTCAAGGTCCGCCCTATGCGGAGCCCCCGCCCTGCGTAGTGCGTCAGCAATGCGCAGAGAGGCAATGCGCAGAGAGATGCGCAGAGAGGCAGTGCGCAGAGAGACAATGCGCAGAGAGGCAGTGCGCAGACTCATTCATTCCCAGAGAGGAACAAAGGAAAATACAACAGGCATTTCCGGTCTTTGAAGGAGCTGAGGGTGGGCGTGTCCACGCTCCGGTAGAATACTTACAAATTAAAGAACTTGCCGAGTCGGTCCGTAAATACGGAACCAATGCTAATTTTACCTTGGTGCAGTTAGACAGGCTTGCCGGCATGGCACTAACTCCTGCCGACTGGCAAACGGTTGTAAAAGCCGCTCTCCCTAGTATGGGCAAATATATGGAATGGAGAGCTCTTTGGCATGAAACTGCACAAGCGCAGGCCCGAGCAAACGCAGCTGCTTTGACTCCAGAGCAGAGAGATTGGACTTTTGACTTGTTAACGGGTCAGGGAGCTTATTCTGCTGATCAAACAAACTACCATTGGGGAGCTTATGCCCAGATTTCTTCCACGGCTATTAGGGCCTGGAAGGCGCTCTCCTGAGCAGGTGAAACCACTGGTCAATTAACAAAAGTTGTCCAGGGACCTCAGGAATCCTTCTCAGATTTTGTGGCCAGAATGACAGAGGCAGCAGAGCGTATTTTTGGAGATTCAGAGCAAGCCGCGCCTCTGGTAGAACAGCTAATCTATGAGCAAGCCACAAAGGAGTGCCGAGCGGCCATAGCCCCAAGAAAGAACAAAGGCTTACAAGACTGGCTCAGGGTCTGTCGAGAGCTTGGGGGACCTCTCACCAATGCAGGCTTAGCGGCCGCCATCCTCCAATCTCAGAACCGCTCCATGAGCAGAAATGATCAGAGGACATGTTTTAATTGCGGAAAGCCTGGGCATTTTAAGAAAGATTGCAGAGCTCCAGATAAACAGGGGGGGACTCTCACTCTTTGCTCTAAGTGTGGCAAGGGTTATCATAGAGCTGACCAGTGTCGCTCTGTGAGGGATATAAAGGGCAGAATTCTTCCCCCACCTGATAGTCAATCAACTGATGTGCCAAAAAACGGGTCATCGGGCCCTCGGTCCCAGGGCCCTCAAAGATATGGGAACCGGTTTGTCAGGACCCAGGAAGCAGTCAGAGAGGCGACCCAGGAAGACCCACAAGGGTGGACCTGCGTGCCGCCTCCGACTTCCTATTAATGCCTCAAATGAGTATTCAGCCGGTGCCAGTGGAGCCTATACCATCCTTGCCCCCGGGAACCATGGGCCTTATTCTCGGCCGGGGTTCACTCACCTTGCAGGGCTTAGTAGTCCACCCTGGAGTTATGGATTGTCAACATTCCCCTGAAATACAGGTCCTGTGCTCAAGCCCTAAAGGCGTTTTTTCTATTAGTAAAGGAGATAGGATAGCTCAGCTGCTGCTCCTCCCTGATAATACCAGGGAAAAATCTGCAGGACCTGAGATAAAGAAAATGGGCTCCTCAGGAAATGATTCTGCCTATTTGGTTGTATCTTTGAATGATAGACCTAAGCTCCGCCTTAAGATCAACGGAAAAGAGTTTGAAGGCATCCTTGATACCGGAGCAGATAAAAGTATAATTTCTACACATTGGTGGCCCAAAGCATGGCCCACCACAGAGTCATCTCATTCATTACAGGGCCTAGGTTATCAATCATGTCCCACTATAAGCTCCGTTGCCTTGACGTGGGAATCCTCTGAAGGACAACAAGGGAAATTCATACCTTATGTGCTCCCACTCCCGGTTAACCTCTGGGGAAGGGATATTATGCAGCATTTGGGCCTTATTTTGTCCAATGAAAACGCCCCATCGGGAGGGTATTCAACTAAAGCAAAAAATATCATGGCAAAGATGGGTTATAAAGAAGGAAAAGGGTTAGGACATCAAGAACAGGGAAGGATAGAGCCCATCTCACCTAATGGAAACCAAGACAGACAGGGTCTGGGTTTTCCTTAGCGGCCATTGGGGCAGCACGACCCATACCATGGAAAACAGGGGACCCAGTGTGGGTTCCTCAATGGCACCTATCCTCTGAAAAACTGGAAGCTGTGATTCAACTGGTAGAGGAACAATTAAAACTAGGCCATATTGAACCCTCTACCTCACCTTGGAATACTCCAATTTTTGTAATTAAGAAAAAGTCAGGAAAGTGGAGACTGCTCCATGACCTCAGAGCCATTAATGAGCAAATGAACTTATTTGGCCCAGTACAGAGGGGTCTCCCTGTACTTTCCGCCTTACCACGTGGCTGGAATTTAATTATTATAGATATTAAAGATTGTTTCTTTTCTATACCTTTGTGTCCAAGAGATAGGCCCAGATTTGCCTTTACCATCCCCTCTATTAATCACATGGAACCTGATAAGAGGTATCAATGGAAGGTCTTACCACAGGGAATGTCCAATAGTCCTACTATGTGTCAACTTTATGTGCAAGAAGCTCTTTTGCCAGTGAGGGAACAATTCCCCTCTTTAATTTTGCTCCTTTACATGGATGACATCCTCCTGTGCCATAAAGACCTTACCATGCTACAAAAGGCATATCCTTTTCTACTTAAAACTTTAAGTCAGTGGGGTTTACAGATAGCCACAGAAAAGGTCCAAATTTCTGATACAGGACAATTCTTGGGCTCTGTGGTGTCCCCAGATAAGATTGTGCCCCAAAAGGTAGAGATAAGAAGAGATCACCTCCATACCTTAAATGATTTTCAAAAGCTGTTGGGAGATATTAATTGGCTCAGACCTTTTTTAAAGATTCCTTCCGCTGAGTTAAGGCCTTTGTTTGGTATTTTAGAAGGAGATCCTCATATCTCCTCCCCTAGGACTCTTACTCTAGCTGCTAACCAGGCCTTACAAAAAGTGGAAAAAGCCTTACAGAATGCACAATTACAACGTATTGAGGATTCGCAGCCTTTCAGTTTGTGTGTCTTTAAGACAGCACAATTGCCAACTGCAGTTTTGTGGCAGAATGGGCCATTGTTGTGGATCCATCCAAACGTATCCCCAGCTAAAATAATAGATTGGTATCCTGATGCAATTGCACAGCTTGCCCTTAAAGGTCTAAAAGCAGCAATCACCCACTTTGGGCGAAGTCCATATCTTTTAATTGTACCTTATACCGCTGCACAGGTTCAAACCTTGGCAGCCACATCTAATGATTGGGCAGTTTTAGTTACCTCCTTTTCAGGAAAAATAGATAACCATTATCCAAAGCATCCAATCTTACAGTTTGCCCAAAATCAATCTGTTGTGTTTCCACAAATAACAGTAAGAAACCCACTTAAAAATGGGATTGTGGTATATACTGATGGATCAAAAACTGGCATAGGTGCCTATGTGGCTAATGGTAAAGTGGTATCCAAACAATATAATGAAAATTCACCTCAAGTGGTAGAATGTTTAGTGGTCTTAGAAGTTTTAAAAACCTTTTTAGAACCCCTTAATATTGTGTCAGATTCCTGTTATGTGGTTAATGCAGTAAATCTTTTAGAAGTGGCTGGAGTGATTAAGCCTTCCAGTAGAGTTGCCAATATTTTTCAGCAAATACAATTAGTTTTGTTATCTAGAAGATTTCCTGTTTATATTACTCATGTTAGAGCCCATTCAGGCCTACCTGGCCCCATGGCTCTGGGAAATGATTTGGCAGATAAGGCCACTAAAGTGATGGCTGCTGCCCTATCATCCCCGGTAGAGGCTGCAAGAAATTTTCATAACAATTTTCATGTGACGGCTGAAACATTACGCAGTCGTTTCTCCTTGACAAGAAAAGAAGCCCGTGACATTGTTACTCAATGTCAAAGCTGCTGTGAGTTCTTGCCAGTTCCTCATGTGGGAATTAACCCACGCGGTATTCGACCTCTACAGGTCTGGCAAATGGATGTTACACATGTTTCTTCCTTTGGAAAACTTCAATATCTCCATGTGTCCATTGACACATGTTCTGGCATCATGTTTGCTTCTCCGTTAACCGGAGAAAAAGCCTCACATGTGATTCAACATTGCCTTGAGGCATGGAGTGCTTGGGGGAAACCCAGACTCCTTAAGACTGATAATGGACCAGCTTATACGTCTCAAAAATTCCAGCAGTTCTGCCGTCAGATGGACGTGACCCACCTGACTGGACTTCCATACAACCCTCAAGGACAGGGTATTGTTGAGCGTGCGCATCGCACCCTCAAAACCTATCTTATAAAACAGAAGAGGGGAATTGAAGAGATTTTACCCCAAGCACCAAGAGTGTCTGTGTCTTTGGCACTCTTTACACTCAATTTTTTAAATATTGATGCTCATGGCCATACTGCGGCTGAACGTCATTGTTCAGAGCCAGATAGGCCCAATGAGATGGTTAAATGGAAAAATGTCCTTGATAATAAATGGTATGGCCCGGATCCTATTTTGATAAGATCCAGGGGAGCTATCTGTGTTTTCCCACAGAATGAAGACAACCCATTTTGGATACCAGAAAGACTCACCCGAAAAATCCAGACTGACCAAGGGAATACTAATGTCCCTCGTCTTGGTGATGTCCAGGGCGTCAATAATAAAGAGAGAGCAGCGTTGGGGGATAATGTCGACATTTCCACTCCCAATGACGGTGATGTATAATGCTCAAGTATTCTCCTGCTTTTTTACCACTAACTGGGAACTGGGTTTAGCCTTGATTCAGATAGCCTTGGCTCTGTCTGGACAGGTCCAGATGACTGACACCATTAACACTTTGTCAGCCTCAGTGACTGCAGTCATAGATGAACAGGCCTCAGCTAATGTCAAGATACAGAGAGGTCTCATGCTGGTTAATCAACTCATAGATCTTGTCTAGATACAACTAGATGTATTATGACAAATAACTCAGCTGGGATGTGAACAAAAGTTTCCGGGATTGTGTGTTATTTCCATTCAGTATGTTAAATTTACTAGGGCAGCTAATTTGTCAAAAAGTCTTTTTCAGTATATGTTACAGAATTGGACGGCTGAATTTAAACAGATCCTTCGGGAATTGAGACTTCAGGTCAACTCCACGCGCTTGGACCTGTCGCTGACCAAAGGATTACCCAATTGGATCTCCTCAGCATTTTCTTTCTTTAAAAAATGGGTGGGATTAATATTATTTGGAGATACACTTTGCTGTGGATTAGTGTTGCTTCTTTGGTTGGTCTGTAAGCTTAAGGCCTAAACTAAGAGAGACAAGGTGGTTATTGCCCAGGCGCTTGCAGGACTAGAACATGGAGCTTCCCCTGATATATCTATGCTTAGGCAATAGGTCGCTGGCCACTCAGCTCTTATATCCCATGAGGCTAGTCTCATTGCACGGGATAGAGTGAGTGTGCTTCAGCAGCCCGAGAGAGTTGCACGGCTAAGCACTGCAGTAGAAAGGCTCTGCGGCATATATGAGCCTATTCTAGGGAGACATGTCATCTTTCAAGAAGGTTGAGTGTCCAAGTGTCCTTCTCTCCAGGCAAAACGACACGGGAGCAGGTCAGGGTTGCTCTGGGTAAAAGCCTGTGAGCCTAAGAGCTAATCCTGTACATGGCTCCTTTACCTACACACTGGGGATTTGACCTCTATCTCCACTCTCATTAATATGGGTGGCCTATTTGCTCTTATTAAAAGGAAAGGGGGAGATGTTGGGAGCCGCGCCCACATTCGCCGTTACAAGATGGCGCTGACAGCTGTGTTCTAAGTGGTAAACAAATAATCTGCGCATGTGCCGAGGGTGGTTCTCCACTCCATGTGCTCTGCCTTCCCCGTGACGTCAACTCGGCCGATGGGCTGCAGCCAATCAGGGAGTGACACGTCCTAGGCGAAGGATAATTCTCCTTAATAGGGACGGGGTTTCGTTTTCTCGCTCTCTTGCTTCTTACACTCTTGCTCCTGAAGATGTAAGCAATAAAGTTTTGCCGCAGAAGATTCTGGTCTGTGGTGTTCTTCCTGGCCGGGCGTGAGAACGCGTCTAATAACATGTAACCACTTTCATTATCCTGGAACTCACTCTGTTCCCCCAGGTTGGCCTCAGACTCTGAGATCCACCCGGTTCTACCTCCCGAGTGCTGGAGGTGTGTGCCCTGACCACCCTGCTCAGCCTGCTTTCTTAAAGAATCAAAGGCCTGGTCTACAAAGTGAAGCCTGGTCTACAAAGTGAGTGCCAGGACAGCCAGGGCTATACAGAGAAACCCTGTCTCGAAAAACCAAAAAAAAAAAAAAGAATCAAAGACAGGGCTGAAGAGATGGCTCAGCTGGTAAGAGCTCTGACTACTCTTCCAAAGGTCATGAGTTCAAATCCCAGCAACCACATGGTGGCTTAAAACCATCTGTAATGAGATCTGATGCCCTCTTCTGGGGTGTCTGAAGACAGCTACAGTGTACTTAGATATAATAATAAATCTTAAAAAAAAAAGAATCAAAGACCACCAGGCCAGGGGTTACCTCACCCACAATGAACCAGACACTCACAAATCAGTCAGTAAGTAATAAATGCCCTACCGCTGAGTCTTATGGAGGCACTCCCTCACTCTTCTCCAACACGACTTTGGCTTGTGTCATAAAACTAGACATATAGACATAAAGCTATCCAGCACAGTGGGTGCTTGCACTCAGGACTTAAGAGTACTAGTTACAGGATTAAGCCAGCTATTCTATTGGAGCATCCTAGTTCTTTCCCCTGGCTGAGGAGGTGGTGAGGGAATTCATTGCCTTGGTCCTCTATGGACCTGATTGGCCCACCAGCTACTAAGTCCTCCTGAGGTGGCATCTCAGAGCTTGGTCTGTGGCATCATAGCAGTGAGGCATGTCTGTTCCATTCCTCTACTCGGTTCTTACAGCCTGATTTCCAGATCACTCCAAGGACCAGTGATCCCAAGGAAATCTGACTACACTGATTTCTACCGTTTAGTAAGGACTTCTGAGGCGTCCTGGGCAGGGTCGAGCATCCATGAGATGCTGCTACATCCGGGAAATTCTGCCAAAGGTCGCCTCCAGCATGGTAAAAGGTTGTAGGGCTGAGCAGTGGTGGCCCAAGCCTTTAATCCCAGCACTTGGGAGGCAAAGGCAGGCATACAAACATTTCCTACCCTTCTTTCTTCCTCTGATTGGCATCTGCCATCATACACTTATGTGTCAAGTGTGTTAATCTTTTATACTAGATCTCAGAGATCTGCTTGATTCTGCCTCCAAAATGGGATTACTGCCTGTACCAACACACCCAGAAAAAAAGAGGGTTAATATTAACCCCAAAATGACAGATATGGGTTCAATCCAGGCATGGGTTGGCTTCTCTTCATTGGTGATGAGCTTAAATATGGCCATGTGGCATATTTAGGACCAATAAGATATGAGGGGAGTTGGCTGAGGGGCTGTTGAAGGAGATTTCCATGTTCTTTTTGTTTTTTCTTCGGTTGGTTTTGGTGTTTGGGCTGGCCTTGAACAGAGTGTTGGGAAGAAAGTCATGTACCACCGTACCTGGCTGATTCCCATATTATTATTATTTAAAGATTTATTTATTTATTATATATGAGTACACTGTAGCTGTCTTCAGACACACTAAAAGAGGGCATCAGATCCCATTACAGATGATTGTGAGCTACCATGTGGGTGCTGGGAATTGAACTCAGGACCTCTGGAAGAGCAGTCAGTGCTCTTAACCGCTGAGCCATGTCTCCAGCCCAATTCCCATATTCTTTAAAAGGCCCTTTTTTGGCTGGACAGATGGCTCAGCGCTGACTGCTCTTCCGAAGGTCTTGACTTCAAATCCCAGCAACCACATGGTGGCTCACAACCACCCATAATGAGATCTGATGCCCTCTTCTGGTGCGTCTGAAGACAGCTACAGTGTACTTATTTATAATAATAAATAAATCTTTGGACCAGAGAGAGCAGAGACTGAGCGAGCGGGGCTGACTGGAGGGAGCGATGGAGTTTATTGGAGCAAGCAGAGGTCCTAAATTCAATTCCCAAACAGCCACATGAAGGCTCACAACTACAATGTACTCATATACATAAAATAACTATATAGTTTTTTTTTCTTTTTTTTGAGACAAGGTTTCTTTGTGTAGCCATGGCTGTCCTGGAACTCACTCTGTAGACCAGGCTGGCCTCGAACTCAGAAATCCCCCTGCCTCTGCCTCCTAAATGTTGGGAGTAAAGGCATGTGCCACCACTGTCTAGCAATAAATAAATCTTAAAAAAAAAAGTAAATAAAAATGCCCCTTTCTAGAATGCTCTGGAGATCTCAACCTTAAGTAACAAAGAAGTGCAAGCAACTAAGGAGAGCTGAAAGTGGGAGAAAGTCTGTACACACATATGCTGGGGATACACACACATATGGTGGTGATATACGCATATGTGCCAGGGACTGGGAAGGGACTGGGGGAAGGTACATTGGATGGCTTGGAGGAAAGAAAAGAAAGGGAGAGATGATATAATCTCAAAAAAAATTTTTTTTGTTTTTGTTTTTTTTTTTGAGATAGGGTTTCTCTGGGTAGCCCTGGCTGTCCTGGAACTCACTCTGTAGACCAGGCTGGCCTCAAACTCAGAAATCTGCCTGCCTCTGCCTCCTGAGTGCTGGGATTAAAGGCGTGTGCCGCCATACCCGGCCTTTTTTTTTTTTTTTTCCAGGAAAAAAAGCCTCTCCCTGCCTCAGGACCTTGGTTCAGAATGTGATGTCTGGGCCTGCTCCAGTTACCTCATAACAATTCAGGAGACTCTGGTCTCTGGGAATGCTTCAGATCTACAGGAGCCTTTAATGCTAGTACTCAGGAGGCAGAGGCAGGTAGATCCCTGTACATTCAAAGCTTGCCTGCTCAACAGAGAGAGAGTTCCTGGACAGCCAGAGCTACATAGAGATTGTGTGACAAAAACCAAACCAACCAGCCAACAACAACATAAAGCAAATCAACCAACCAACCAACCAACCAACCAAAAAAAGACATGCAGGAGTGTAGAGGGAAGAGACCGTGGAGAACAGGAGCCCAGGCCTGCGGTGGTAGCTCAAATCACGAAAGTGCTTGTATTGCAAACAAAAAGACCTGAGCTGAATCCCCAGAATCCTTGTAAAAGTGTCAAGTGTGGTGGTGCACACCTGCACTCCAGAACCGGGACAAGAGAGACGGGAGGACCCTCTGAGCTGGTTGGCAGCCAATGGAGCCTAACAGATGAGCTCTAGACCAATGAGAAAGTCAGCCTGCCTCAAAAGAGGCGGGTGGATGACAGTCCTAAGGACGGTGGCCACGGTTGTTCTCTGGCCTTTATGTATTTGTCAGGTGCACTTGTGGGTATACAGACACACATTAAACAGTAAAGAAGTAAACTCGGAGCTCAGAGCCTGCCCACACCCACTCTGCTTACTGTAGTTATAGCCTTCCTGTTAAACTGATAGACGATGCCACACAGGCTTTGTATATTAAGTCAAGCCTCCCTGCCTTGTTTTCTATTTATATTGAATAAAAATGTTAGCTTTCCTCCAGCTACCTAGAAGGGTCGCCTTCATAGGCTGATAAATAGGGTATACCAAACCAAGTAACAGTTGATAGGATTATCACAACAGAGTTCTGTATTATTTTATATGTTTTGAAAATTCTTTTGGGGGGCTGGAGAGATGGCTCAGCTGGTTAAGAGCACTGACTGCTGCCGGGGCGTGGTGGCACACACCTTTAATCCCTTTAAGCACTTGGGAGGCAGAGGCAGTTGGATTTCTGAGTTTGAGGCCAGCCTGGTCTACAAAGTGAGTTCCAGGACAGCCAGGGCTACACAGAAAATCCCTGTCTCGAAAAAAAAAAAAAAAAGAAAAGAAAAGAAAATTGCAAGAAGGCAGCCCATCTCAAGGTAAGCCCCTCAAGGTTAGGGTGTGGTTGGGGTTTTGAGAACCCCTGTTACAGCTCAAACCGGCTCCTGACCTCTTATCTGATAAGTAAAGGTGCCAGTCTACAGGACCGCTGAAGTTTAAGCTCTCCTGCCTATACCACATAAGCTCTCCTGCCTATACCACACACCCGAGAGAACGAGAGAAAGGCTCTTTTCCTCACTTTCCTGCCTGGGGTTCTCTTTGTTCTCTGAACCTGCTACACAGCAGGATGCAGATGAACCTGGAAACTCCAGATTTATGCCATATAAACTAAAGCCTCCTTGGTTTCACTTTCTGCCACTCGGAGAGCTCTAACTTTCCACACCCAAGCGCCCAAGCGCCCAAGCGCCCAAACGGCTTCTTTCTGCAACTGTGGAAAGGAACAGCCGAGCTTCAGTCTTCAAGACAATCTCTCGTACCTTTGTCTTCTCCAAAGCCAAACAAACTCAGCCTACACCGAGGATCCCTCTGGGCCCGGACAGAGCATACAGCCTTAGCAACTCCACCCTAGGCCCATGGCAGGTATGGTTCTCCGGTATGACTCCTGGGATACAAAGTGGGTCCAAGGATCTGCAGGGCAAATCTACTCCTGTATGGCAGGGGCTAGCGCGTCTCATAGAGGGAGAGTGGTAAGGTTTAGATCTCTCACCTGCCACCCTTCTAGATGATAAGGCAGAGGCTCTTCAGTGGTCTGGAATCATCCCAGAGTCTAAGCTCTGTGAGACCTCCTTTAGGAAGGCTATTCTGAATGAATCCCCGCATCTCCTCTGCATTTATGGCGGTCACAGTGAGCCCCTTAACGTAACACCATGCTCCCTTTGTCCTCTCTAGTGACAACCCCTGGTCACAGCTGTTTCTCTCACGCATATCACCCTAAACCATCTCTGTAACCCCCAAACCATCTCCTCCTCCTCCTCCTTCTTATCACTGAGTGAGAAAAAGAAATAAAGAGGAAAGGCCATGTCTGCTCTGAGGTTTGGTGGAGGAGATTTGTCATAGACAGGCACGTGGGAGAGCAGAGGCAGAGGCAGACACATCCAACAGTGTGCCGAGTGGTCATGACACTGAGTCATGTGGGGAGAAGCAAAGAGGAAGGGAGAGAGAGGAGCCAAGTACAGCAGCCAGGAGGCAAAAGGTACAAAGGGTGTGGTACCCAAAATGTCTGGATTACATAGGGAAGAGCCTCTGTGGGAAGAGTCCAGGGTAGAGGGTGGGGTATGCCAGCCACACCCTGTCATGGGTAGGGACTGAGAGATGCTAGGAGAACCTGAAGGCCAGGTCTGCTTTGAGCCTCTTGTCTGGGTGCCTGTTTACTCTCTGGAGACACCAGGTAACTGCCTCTTCAGTATCTATTCTCATCCTATCTGCCCCTCATCAGCACACTTTCAGGAGCCTTACTAGCCCAGTAACAAACCCTATTCTGGTGCCAATTCAAGCTTTACCAGTGTACAGACAAATGCATTCATGGTCTCTGCTTCCCACTCTGCTATTTCCCCAACTCACCCTCTTCACAGAAGGAGAATTCTATACTCCTCTAAGTTTCACCCAGAGATCCATGGGCCCTAGCCCTCCTGGTAGTGGCTGGGATTCCTCTGGCAGCCTCCGTGGCTCTTCAGGGTTGGCCACAGGTGGCTTGGGTCACAGTCTATATCTATCACATCAGTAAATACCATCCAGGAATCAACCCTTGGCGCTACAATAACTTTAAAGCCTTCTCTGGCTTTGTTGGGCCTACAGAATTGAAGGGCCCTTGGTTGACTAATTGCTGAAAGGGGAAGCACCTGCTTCTTTCTTGAAGAAGAATGCTGTGACTATGTAAACCAGTCTGGCCAAGGGGAAGAAATGTATTGGAGCTGGAAAAGACTCCAGGGCCACCAGAGGCCAATTCCTTTGCAGAACTCTCATTTTGGTCTCCTATGGGCCCTTGGCTCTCACACCTCATTGGCCCACTGATTTCCATATTTCTTGTAATAATGATTGTTTCCCATAGCAGATGCCTCTAATGGAATTTCCCCAGATCTCCTGCCATCGCCCACCAGTCTGAGTCCTTGCTTTGGAGCAGCATTCCAGACTACTTGAAAGTGGCTTGTACTTTTCTAGCCTCAGATAGCCCCACAGAACCAGATGTTTCTGGCTATTGCTTGATCTTCCCAGGTTCTTGACCAATATTCCAGCCATCCTGAGCCCTGACAACTCCCCCCAGTTCCGCAGGAATTATTATTATTATTTTCTTTCTTTCTTTCTTTTTTTTTTTTTTTTTTTTTTTTTTTTGAGACAGGGTTTCTCTGTATAGCCCTGGCTGTCTTGGAACTCACTTTGTAGACCAGGCTGGCCTCAAACTCAGAAATCTGCCTGCCTCTGCCTCCCTGCCTCCCTAGTGCTGGGATTAAAGGCGTGAGCCACCACGCCCAGCTTCAGCAGGAATTATTTACAGAAGAGACTATATCACTCCTGCCCCTCATCATCAACAAAAGTTTGGGATGTCTGATTCCCCAAGAAAGTCCCTTTCCCAAGGGAAAATTAAACATTTAGACAAATGTCCCTATTCCTGCAGGGACTTGAAGAAAGCTCCTGCTTGCTAAAAAGAGAGTTATTCTCCTTTTATCTGGCAAGAGAAGCTTGTGCCTTTCAATTAACACATGACTGTGGTGGCTATTAACTTGTCTTAAAGTCAATGCTAGCCTCTAGGCTCCCTCCCCTGCTCACAAACTCCCCATTTCCCCCTGTCCAATTTAACCCTGAAAAATCTTTCCCCTGGCCTTGGCAGTGTGACTGTTTGGTTCTTTACTGAGTCCAACTTCTTTCTTTCATATATATATATATATATATTTAAAGATCTACTTATTTTATGTATCTAAGTACACTGTCACTGTCTTCAGACACACCAGAAGAGGGCATCAGACCCCATTACAGATGGTTGTGAGCCACCATGTGGTTGTTGGGGTTTGAACTCAGGACCTCTGGAAGAGCAGTCAGTGCTCTTAACCACTGAGCCCATGCTTCATCTTTGGATGAGGAAATCTTATTGAATACCAGGGTCTTCCCTAGAGGCTTCCGTGGGCTCCATTAATAGATCTCCAGTGTTACAGCTCCATTGTCAGAAGGGAATGCAGGGATATATTCAAAGCTGATTTTGGACAAGACTGCCAATACTCTAGCGGTCAGGCTGTGTTAATGGTCCTTAAATAAATCCCCACCCCAAGTAGAACTTGGTAGTGTGAAACCTTGACTATCTTGCGTACACCATCTGTGCTCTTATTTTGAAGGAGGAGTAGGGAAAGGGGCGGCTCAGTGAGGCTGTTCCAGACAGCAGGTTACAAGGTGGCCATCTAGTCTCTTGGCTTCAGAACTGAAGAACAATGCCATTGCTCTTAAACTTGTCAGGATTATTTTCCCCAAAAAGTTGCTTCTGGATCCAGCATTCACACCTAAGACCCTCTTTGGCTACTTTGGAATCACTTAGCCCAGCTGTGCAGGGACAGCACAGCAGCCTGCCAGCTTCCCATCAGACAACAACTGCAGTTCACCCCACGTAGTCTTCTGTCTGGACTGGCCTCTGCAATCATCTCAAAGTTCCCTCTCTGCTATTAAAAGCAAAGAACTGAGGTCCAGAGTTAGAAGACTTGCTTAATGCAAGCAGAGTAGATAGAGATGGGGATCAAACCCAGGCTTTTCTGAGGCCAAATGCCCACACATTATGACTACGACATGTTGCCTCACAAAAATAGAAAGTGCTCGTGAGTTTCTGTCATCTCTGCTCAGGGACCACACATGCCAAGTTTTTTCTTGCATTGCTTCAATTTGAATGTATGCATCATCAAACAAGTACATATAAAAATGTACATTCTTGACTATGGTAACCTAATCCTTTACTAATGAAATCTGTACAATTCACTATAATCAAAAGCTGGTCCGATTCTCCTATATCATCCCTATCAGGCTGTCATTCCCTGACAAGGACTGGTCAGCCTGTTTTCATTCCAGGACAATATCTGACAGAAATAAGGGATGGATATATGGTAGTTAGATCACTGGTTATGCAAAATGTGCCCTCTGGGAGGACATGAATTTATTTAATAGCTTAGTCTTGTAGGATTTAAAATACCAGAGAACACAGAGGGTATGGTCGTTGGGAACTGAATTTGTAGGACCTCTGCTCGCTCTGGTCATTCCTGCTCGCTCTGGGCCCAAAGATTTATTATTATACATAAGTATACTGTAGCTGTCTTTAGATGCGCCAGAAGAGGGCATCAGATCTCATTACGGATGGTTGTCAGCCACCATGTGGTTGCTGGGATTTGAACTCAGGACCTTCGGAATAGCAGACGGTGCTCTTACCCTCTGAGCCATCTCACCAGCCCCTTTTTAGCTTTTCTTACCTTTAGGGATTTTGTTGTTTTATATATGTCTGGTTGTTGGTGGATTTAATAAAGTCAAAGCTTCAAAAATATGTCATGGGCTGATGAGATGGCTCAGCGGTTAAGAGTACTGACTTCTCTTCCAGAGGTCCTGAGGTCAAATCAGCTACAGTATACTTAACATATAATAATAAATAAATCTTCGGGCTGGAACGAGTGGGGACGAAGTGAGCAGAGGTCCTGAGTTCAATTCCCAGCAACCACATGATGGCTCACAACCATCTGTACAGCTACTCATATACATAAAATAAATAAATCAGTCTTAAAAAAAAGTATGTCAGTCCAGCACTCAAGAGGTGGAAGCAAGAAGATCAGATATATCACATTTAGGTTTGGCTGGGCAGTGGTGGCGCACGCCTTTAATCCCAGCACTTGGGAGGCAGAGGCAGGCGGATTTCTGAGTTCGAGCCCAGCCTGGTCTACAGAGTGTGTTCCAGGATAGCCAGGGCTACACAGAGAATTCCTGTCTCAAAAACAAAACAAAAAACAAAACAACAAACAAACAAAAACCTAAACAACCCCCAACCCCCAAATCAGAAAACAGGTATCTAAATTGTTATGCCCAGTTCATGAGAATCTCAGGAGACTGCCAGGAATTGCAAGTCCAAGAGAGAGTCTTTAGTATATGAGTCTGACCCAGATTGCAAGCCTTTCCTGGTTAGGAGTGTGATGATCCAGTCTAGGGGCTTGAGAAGCTTGATAAACACACACACACACACACACACACACACACACACACACACACACAACATACACACACACACACACACACACACACACACCGTACACACACACCATACACACACACACACACACACACACACACACACACACACACACACACACACATATATGTATGCATAAGCTGGGATTATCAAGCTTTGGTGTTACATGACATGATTGGGGAGGCGGTGAAGGAATGCTATCTTTCAAACCTGATAACATTTGTTTAGACAGCAGGGTGGACTGCGCAGCTGGACAGGGGCCTTCCTGACCTGGGAAAAAGAAACTCACTCCATTATCAGAGGCTGGTGCATTTTTGCAAACTGGTCTCAGCTGTCTGGGAACACTTAATTGCCTCTTTCTCATAGTCCAAGAGTGGGCTTTTTATCACTTCAAGGATATTGGCTCCTGCTTCCTTCAAGGGCAGGAGCCATCTGTACCACAGAAATGCTGATTTTTACTCACGGGAGGGAAGGGGGTGCTGTCATGAAAGAGGGATTGTAATATTCGGGGACCAGGCCGTGCTCCCATTTGTCGGCCCTCTCCAAGGGCCCGAGGCATCTATGCTGGGAAAAAGGTGTGTTTGTGTGTGTGTGTGTGTGTGTGTGTGTGTGTGTGTTTGTGTGGAGGGGAAGTAGTGCTAACTGCTCTGTCTCCATGCAGGGACAGGAGAGTACTGGATTTCATGAGCAGAAATGGGTGTATGTGTGTGTCTCTGTGTCTCTTTAAAATCAAATAACGTGTCCCAATTTGCAATCATAAATTCTTATCAATTTTCAAAATTAAAATAAAATTGAACATTAATCCTCTTACAAGTCAAGAACCTAGTGTGGTCCAGTAAATAGAATACTAACAACAAGAACAAGAAGAGGCAAGCCAAGGATGACTCAGCAGGTCAAGGCACCTGCCACCAAGTCAGATAAGCTGAGGTTCAAGGCCAGGATTCCCTTGGTAGAAGGAGAGAACCAGTTCCCTCAAGTTGTCCTCTATCTTCTACATATGTTTGTGACTCATGCACAATGATACTTAGTAACATTTAAAAACAAAGGGGGGGGGGGCAGGGCTGGAGAGATGCCTTAGCAGTTAAGAGCACTGGCTGCTCTTCCAGAGGTCCTGAGTTCAATTTCAAACAACCACGTGGTGGCTCACAACCATCTGTCCTGGGATCTGATGCCCTCTTCTGGTGTGTCTGAAGATAGTTACAGTGTACTCATATACATAAAATAAATGAACAAAACCAAACCAATCCACTTGTCTTAGAACCTAAAGTAACTTCTAAATGACTCGGATCCTCCGCACCTCAAAATTCAAGAGGAGAGGCCATGCGTGCACGGTCCAGAGCAGCCTGCAGGAGAAAATGGTATCTGTTCTCACCCGCTGTTCTGCAGTATCTCAGCAGCTCTCTCATGGACTTTGTGCCCTCCAGGATCAAAATGGTAAAAGGCTGCTACTTCCTGTTCCCCCGCCAGAGGGCAGTGAATGAAGAGAAACCGTAAGCCATGGAGCCCTTAGTGAAGAGAGTGCCTGGTAAAATGGCTCAACGGGGAAAGGTGCTCACCTCGCAAGCTGAGTGAACGGGCCTCCATCCCTGGAACTCACAGAAAGAGGGAAAGCAAGCAAGCAAGCAAGCAAGCAAGCAAGCAAGCAAGCAAGCAAGCAAGAACCCCCGCAGAGTTTCCTCTCATCTCTGCACGCACACCATGGGATGAGTGCCCACACATGAGGGAATCATGCACACACAGAGAACAATGTTTGGTTAATTAATAATTTAAAGTAGTTTCTTCACTGAAATTAAGACTCAGATTTTGGCAGTGTTTTGCAAGGTATGGAGCCTGGAAGAGAGACAGCTGTGAAGGACAGTCCCAACAAAGAGCATGATGTTCACCAGGACATGCTAGAAAGATGTCAGGCCCGGCTCAGAAATGCTTGGTACAAAATGGAGAGTGATTCGAAGTAGAAACTGTTAAAAAAAATGGTTTTCCTTTTTTTGTTTTGTTTTGTTTTTTCAAGACAGGGTTTCTCTGTGTAGCCCTGGTTGTCCTGGAACTCACCAGGCTGGCCTTGAACTCTGAAATCCTCCTGCCTTTGCCTCCCAAGTCCTGGGATTAAAGGCGTGCGTCACCACTGGCTGGCAAAATATTTTCAATAAGTAGAAAGAGCGTCCTCTGGCCACTTTCCCTCACTACACACAGACCTGAGGAAGTCACTTCTCTGGGCAAGCAGCTGAATAACATGACTCTTTTGAGCAGTGGTGGCTCAAACATTTTTTTTTTTAAGATTTATTTATTTATTATATGTAAGTACACTGTAGCTGTCTTCAAACACTCCAGAAGAGGGAGTCAGATCTCGTTACGGATGGTTGTGAGCCACCATGTGGTTGCTGGGATTTGAACTCCGGACCAGCAGTCGGGTGCTCTTACCCGCTGAGCCATCTCTCGAGCCCCATGGTTCAAATTTTTAATCTCAGCACTTGGGAGGCAGAGGCAGGCGGATCTCTGAGTTTGAGGTCAGCCTGGTCTATAGCGTGAGTTCCAGGACAGCCAAGGCTACACAGAACCCAGTCTCGAAAAATAAAAACAAACAAACGGTAGAGAATTGTTGGTGTGATAAAGGAAAATAGAAAGCAAGAACCATCTGTGTGTTCTTCACAAGAAACACTCCTTATATGTAAAGACAAGTGGAAATCAGTGGGTGGGAGGGCTTGAAGGAGTAGCTCAGGGTAGAGGGCTTTCCTAGCAAGAGCAATATGGGCTTAATTCTCAGTGTTTCTGGGAAGGAAGAAAGGAGTGGGGAAGGGAAAAAAGAGGAATGGAGGGAGAGCAAATGATCAAATGGATAGAATAGCTAGGTTTTGTGGCATATGCCTACAGTCCCAACTACCAGGGAGGCTGAGGTAGGAAGACCACTTGAGCCCATCAAGTTAAAGACCAAACTAGGAGAGATGGTGAAATCCCACATTAGAAAAGGAGAAAGCTGGCTGGGCGTGGTGGCACACACCTTTAATCCCAGCACTCGGGAGGCAGAGGCAGGCGGATTTCTGAGTTCAAGGCCAGCCTGGTCAACAGAGTGAGTTCCAGGACAGCCAGGGGTATACAGAGAAGCCCTGTCCCGAAAAACAAAAAAACCCAAACAAACAAAAAAAAAAAAAACAAAAAAAAAAAAAAAAAAAAAGAAAGAAAGAAAAGGAGAAAGCCGGGCTGGAGATGGCTCAGCGATTAAGAGCAGTCAGGTGCTGAGTTCAAATCCCAGCAACCACATGGTGGCTCACAACCATCTGTAATGAGATCGGATGCCCTCTTCTGGTGTGTCTGAAGACAGCTACAGTGTACTTATATACAGTACATAAAGTAAATAAATAAATCCTTAAAAAAAGAGAAGAGAAGAGAAGAGAAGAGAAGAGAAGAGAAGAGAAGAGAAAAGAAAAGAAAAGAAAAGAAAAGAAAAGAAAAGAAGAAAGCCCAGCGTGGTGGCCCATGCCATTAATCACAGCACTTGGAAGTCAGAGGCAGGTGGATCAATGAAGATGAGCCTGGTTTATAGAGTGAGTTCCAGGACAGACAAGGCTACACAGAGAAACCCTGTCTTGAAAAGCTCTAGAACTAGAGGGGTGGGTCAATTCAAATGGCAAAAGATTTATTTATTTATATGTAAGTACACTGTAGCTATTCTCAGAAACCCCAGAAGAGGGCATCAGATCTCATAATAGACGGTTGTGAGCCACCATGTGGTTGCTAGGGTTTGAACTCTGGAAGAGCAGTCAGTGCTCTTAACCTCTGAGCCATCTCTCCAGCCCTGCATTTGTCATTTTTAATGTGTATTTGGAGATGGCAGCAGTTTCCCTGAACCCACTGGTTTTTCAGGCGTCCCACAACTTGAAAGAACTGTGTCCATCATCCTTATCATTGGACAACCAGCATCCAAGTACCACATCTATCACTGAAAATGTGCCTGGCTTCCCACATGCCACTTATCTCAATGAACCACATGCCAATGAACAGTATCGCAGTCACACATATACACACACTCCTTACTAGTAATGAGATCCTTAAATTTTCAACTTGTAAATAACGTTCAAAATCTGTTTTTAAACTTCATATTTACGGTCAGTAGGTCAGCCTGGTCTACAGAGTGAATTCCAGAATAGACAGGGCTACCCAGAGAAACTTTATCTTGAAAAACTAGAGCCAGAGGCAGTAGTGGGGTGGGAGAGTGCTACTAGGGCTCAACAAAATAGTCAAAGGAGTACATTGATCTGGGATTCCCAGACAGCCAAGCCCCAAACAATCCCAAAGCACTCCAGGGATTCACAGCAGGGGAGGAAGTCAGGGAGGCGAGCCCCTGTGAGGCACTGCCAGCTTCTAGCTCAGAAGTAGAGAAGAAGAAAAAAAGTCTGGTTTTTGTCTACACTGATCCAAGCTGACTGAGGGCTTGCACTTATGGGAACACTCACTGGGGATCTGGGGATTCCTGAGTATTGACTCAGAACTGACAGGTTAACCCCTCTAGGTGTGAAGGAAGAATCACCCAGCAGGAAAGAAAGGTAACACACTCCTGGACAGTGCTTGGACCCTATACAAAAAGGCTACCAATAGTCTGAGCTAGAGCAACATGGCAGAGGGAGGCAGAAAACCCAAAGTAAAGCCGAGGAGGGGTCAGCACAGCCTGCTACGGAGCTATAACGAGTGGTCCGATTAGATCCAAAGTATTGAGAGTCTTCCCCACGCCCCCAAACCAGGAAAAAGATGGGTTTCCTGTGAGGACCACACTGTTACCCATGAAAAATGGCCATGAGAACTGGAAGGAAGGAATAAAGCGGTAACCATGGAGATGATGGTTGTGTTAACTATTAAAATTAAATAGGTCAATTTGTCAGAGACACCCAAAATTATATTTCTAGAGTAGAGCAACAACGTAATAGAAAATGAGAATGTAAAATGACTGCTATTTTATAACAGCATCGAATGTTTCCAAACTCATGAACCCATCAATGTTCATTGAGCAGCTTAACACTGAGTATTTAAAAAGCAAAACCACGGCCGGGCGAGGTGGTGCACGCGGATTTCTGAGTTCGAGGCCAGCCTGGTCTACAAAGTGAGTTCCAGGAAAGCCAGGGCTACACAGAAAAACCCTGTCTCGAAAAACAAAAAACAAAAAACCAAAAAAGCAAAAGCACACAATAAAGGTACTGACATTAAAGAAAACAGTAGTGGAGCCTGACAAATACAGAGGCAGATGCTCTCTGCCAACCATTGGACTGAGCGTGGGGGTCCCTGATGGAGGAGTTATAGAAGAAACTGAAGGAGCTGAGGGGGTTTGCAGCCCCACGGGAAGAGTAACAGTGTCAACAGGCCAGACCCCTGGAGCTCCCCCGGGACTGGACCACCAACCAAAGAGTACACATGGAGGGACCCATGGTTCCAGCTGCATATATGGCAGAGGATGGCCTTGTTGGACAACAGTGGGAGGGGCCGCCCTTGGGCCTAAGGGGGTTCGTGCCCCAATGTAGGAGAATTGCCAGGGCAGGAAGACAGGAGTGGGTAGGTGGGTGGAGGAGCACCCTCATAGTGATAGTAGGGAGGGGGGATGGGATAGGAGGTGTACTGGCTAGTTTTGTGTCAACTTGACACAGCTGGAGTTATCACAGAGAAAGGAGCTTCAGTTGAGGAAATGCCTCCATGAGATCCAACTGTAAGGCATTTTCTCAATTAGTGATCAAGGGGGAAAGGCCCCTTGTGGGTGGGACCATCTCTGGGTTGGTAGTCTTGGGTTCTATAAGAGAGCAGGCTGAGCAAGCCAGGTGAGGCAAGCCAGTAAAGAACATCCCTCCATGGCCTCTGAATCAGCTTTTGCTTCCTGACCTGCTTGAGTTCCAGTCCTGACTTCCTTTGGTGATGAACAGCAGTATGGAAGTGTAAACCAAATAAACCCTTTCCTCCCCAACTTGCTTCTTGATCATGATGTTTGTGCAGGAATAGAAACCCTGACTAAGACAGGAAGTTTCTGGAGGAGAGACCTGGAAAGAGGAAAACGTTTGAAATGTAAATAAAGAAAATATCCAAGAAGAAGAAGAAGAAGACAAAGAAGAAGAAGAAGAAGAAGAAGAAGAAGAAGAAGAAGAAGAAGAAGAAGAAGAAGAAGAAGAAGAAGAAGAAGAAGAAGAGGCAATAGCTGAAAGACTCTCTGGGTCCTACATGTAATTTAAATTCCCTTTAAGTCTAGATCATTTAAATAAACTAGTATTTTTTTCCTGAAATACAATATTGGAAGAATAATCTGAACTGTTGTGTAGATTAAAATAAAAGTAAGTAAAGAGCTACTGATGGTCTGGAGAGATGGTTCAGTGGTCAAGAGAACTGGCTGCTCTTACAGAGGACTCACATTCGTTCGCAGCACCCACATGGTGGCTCACAACCACATATGACTTCTTTTACCTCTTTGTACACCAGGTACATGTGTGGTACAAAAACATACATGCAGAAAAAACACCCATGCACATGAAGAAAAATAACAAAAAGCAAACAGAGAAACATGCCACAAGCCTGCTTCTGAGGGTGTCCCCGGACAAGCTAGGTGAATGCTGTGAGGGGACTTCCTTGACATTCAAGTTAAAGAGACCAGAATCCAGCAGGAGCACAGGAAGGATTTTCAGACTTGAAGGTGCAGCCAGAGATGCTCAGCCAAGGACACTTGGGCATCCTTTCTTTCCTCCATCGTGGGTCAGTGGGTGACGGAGGATGTCCTGCATCCTTATTACATACACCAGGGAAGAACTGAAACTTCTCAGCAGCCAGGGAAGCAAACTGTGTGTCTTTGAGGGACTTGGGGCTGTTCTCCTGGCACTGGGAGAGGTTACTTAAGGACCACTCCTCACAGTTCCCCCTGAAGCCCTGGCTCACTGCCTCTCAGGATGACGGGCTTGTCTTAGTGACAACCCTATGAAAGTTGCCCCAGTCTGTGTTCCAACCTTCGGTGCCAAGTTCATTATCATGTTCTGTAAGGATCCTCTCCTTTTTCGTCAACTCAAGAAAGTTCCTCAAACTGTGGGTAATGTCACGTGAAAGAGGAGGCTGTGTAAAATCTGGCAACAGTAAAAGTTGTGGGACTGTAACAGCCACAGAGTTTGTATGGAACCAAGCTTACACTGGGTCGGAGATATTCCTTGCAGCGTCGACCCATGTTGCATTAAGGATATTCACTACAGCCGGCCTCCGAGCACACGCATGCGCATTTCACAGTGCATGGACCGCTCTGCTCTGTTGCATGCTGCCGAGAACACCCCAGATCAGATCTGAGATTATTATGTGCTAGGAATCGCCGTGATTTCTTACTGTGTGTCTAATGTTTTCTGCTCTTATAGAAACACAATGGTTCAGTCACAGACAACAAAGACTTGTGATATCTTCTTACATCGTCCCACCGAGTTGGGTGATGGTTGGTTTAGGATCAGTTTGGAACACTGAGACTCACCTGAGCAAGGATCCTCGCTTGAAACAGTCCTGACTGTCCTGCTGAGGCAGGCCTGCAGAGGGTGGTGCTTTGTGCTAGCAAGGCAGATGAACAGAACAGAGGGAAGGCTGCTCACCCATCCTCTGCTTCTGTACAGCCTCCATCCCCCTACTGCTGCTGCCTCCTTCTTGCTATCAGAACCAGCGTTAACAGACTCCAGTTGTTGAGTGAGGACCAGTGGCTTCCAGGAACCTTCCATGCATTTGGTGTAGGACAGGGATTGTTGAAACATCCCTCTTTGTGGACTGAAAAACTACCAGATGTTGGTTTCTCCAGTGACACACAGCTGGGGGTGGGGGTGGGGAGGAGGAGAACAGGCTCCTCCCACTGCTGAGGCTCCCTGCCCCAAGATCCTAGAGACCACCAAGTTCTCTTCCTCTCAGGTATGAGACACGGTTGTTAATATTTAATGTAAGCCGATTTAATAAATTCATTGTAAAAATGTAACTTTATTTGTGCTTTATGCGTATGGGTGTTTCCCTTGCTTGTATATCTGTGCTGTGTACAGTGTACAGTGTATGTGGAGGCCAGAAGAGGGTGGCAGATTGTCGGGAACTACAGTTAGGGATGGTGGTGAGTTACTATGTGAGTGCTGGAAATCACCCAGGTCCTCTGGAAGAGCAGCCAGTGCTCTTAACTACAGAGCCATCTCTCTGTCCCCAGATAAATTCTTTTAACCCCTATACTCATCCTATTCGTGTGTTCCTCTGGAGGACCTGACTATACAGTGTGTAGCTATCAGAGATGTCTAAGGTTAGATTGGGTTGTGTCAGACAAACAGCACATCTATCTCACAGGTCAAACATTTGTATTCAGCTTTAATAAACAGCACAATTACATGCACACCAAAGAGTTGTTGAAAAGAAATTATTTATGATCTACTATCAGTAAGTGTTTGCTTTACCCACCTGTTTTATAGATCTCTGTACCTAGCGTGAGCTTTAGTTTGAATATCAAGTTGACACAATCTAGAGTCATCTGAGAAGAGGGTGTCAACCAGGGATTGCCTAGATGAGATATCGTGTGTACAGGTCTGTGTGGAGAGGATACTGATAACCTTAATAGATGTGGGGGCCCTAACAGTGGGAGACACTTTTCCTCCCTGAGTTTGGGTCCCGGATTGTATGAAGGGGCAGTAGTGGGCATGCAAACCTGAACTCACTGCTCTCTACTCTTGACTGCAGAAGTGTGGCCAGCTCTCCCAAGCTTCTACTCCCCCATGATGGACTGTAATCTGCAACCGAGTATAAATAAGCCCGTTTCCCCTAAGTTGATTTGTCAGGGTGTTTTACCACAGCCACAGGAAATGAAACATCTGTGGTCATGTAAACATTTCTCAGATGAGAAGGAAGGACTCGAGGCAAAGACTTAGGAAGCCCTGCAATAGGCACCTGGGCATCAGGTCTTCTGAGCACTGCTGGGAGGTTGCCCACCTCTGATGGTCTGCCTAGTAAATGGTAGAAGCCAGGGAATGCCCAGGCTCTAAGACATAAAACAATGCTCCTCAAACCGTCCTAATGCTGCAACTTTTAACAGTTCCTCAAGCTGTGGTGACCCCAAGCATAAAATAATTTTCATTGCTACCTCATAACTGTAATTTTGAATCATTTCATCAATATCTGTGTTTTCTGATGGTCTTAGGCAATGCCTGTGAAAGCATCATTCACGGAGAACTCCTGCTCTAAAAAGTTTTGCTACAAAACAACTCAAAAGGCAATATCATTAAATATCTACAAAGCGGGACACAAGAAAACTAGTCTGAGGCTGCTGAGCCCACCCTTTGCTTTCACGAGAATTAAGGGACATTTTATGACACAGGTGTACCTCAATGTGCTTTGTAGGTGAGTGCAGGTTCTCAAATGGAAGAGCCACAGGCTTTCTGGAGCTTTCTATGGCCCTGTGGGTTCCCAAAGTGGGTCTCAAAGTGGGCCTCCTCTCTTTCCTCCACCATTCCAGTCCTATTGGAAATCTGCCTCAGTCATGTCACACGGGGGAGATGTTCTCTGCCACTCCCTCCAGATGACAGAAATGTGCTTTATGCTGATGCTCAGGGATGTCGCTCTTCTGTCCCTAGGGTGGGTACCAGAGACTGACGAAGGAGTCGGGCACAGACCTGAGGACAGGTGAGTCTTCACAGTCTCCGTCCTCCTCATCAGGACTGTCCTGTCCTGAAAGGAGAGCCTGCCATATTTCAGTTCTAGTGTCTTGCAACATGGATCCTTCTCTGCTCCATGGCTTTTGCCGCACTGCCCTGTGTGTGAGTGTCTGTCTTTCTCTGTTTCTCCCTGTCTCTCCCTGTCGCCCTGTCTCCCTGTCTTTCCCTGTCTTTGTCTCTCTCTCAAGCTTGAAGTCTTCCTGTCTTCCTTGTTATTAGCACATTGACTGACAATAATATTTTTCATGATAAGTTGTCAAAGGGCCATTGCAAAAAATTCGGTAATGACCATTATTAACCCAGTGTCTGCCAGCTTTCTCAACCCTTGGCTGTTAGAAACTGCTAGAAATCCATGGACTCACACTCAGTGCAAGACTGAATTTGGTATTTTCGATGTGTCCTGCAGCCACACAGGACTTTAGACTGTACTTACAAACACTTGCTCCAGAGAACAATGTGATGAGTCCCTGCTTTGCTGAAGCAAAAACAAACAAAGAAACAAGCAAACCTTGGTTTTCCACGAACTCAGGATGGAAAGTGAGGAGTGTGCCGTGGAGGAAAGTACCCAGGAAGCTCACACAGTCATGCAGCCGCCTTAGTGGTGAGGCCGTGGGCTAATCCATCCACGGAGTCACAGTCAGAACAGACCCTGGGAGATGGTGGAACTTCAGATAGAGGGGCCTGAATAGGGGACTAGTTATCATGGCTGTTCCAAGAAAGACACCCCCTTCTTTCTGTCACTCTCTTTGCTCCCTGGTAGGCATGAGTTGAACAGTTCCTTTCTCCACAATCTTCATTACCACGATGCTCTCACCTCAGGCCTAAACTAAGGCAGCCAGAGAACCACACTGGGAACCTCTCTAGGCTCCAAAATGAGCCCTTCCCTTTTGGTCCCTCTGGTCCTTGTCAGAGTGATGGACCTCTCTCAGATGTGGGAGTCTCTAGAAAGGTTCTTTGTCCTCCCAATTCACATGACCTTCTGTGGACTTCTGGAAGAGTGAAGCTTGCTCCTCCCCCTTCTGCATTTCTGAGGGTGACAGGGCTTATTCAGTCAACCTCTGAACCTTGGAGTCAATTTTGCACAACACAGGGTCCCAGCTTTTCCAGGGATGCTGAGGGTCTGAACCCGGGTCTCCATGGTTTTGCAGCAGGCACTGAAGCAAAGGAGACAGCTCTCTAGACCTTGCCTTGCTTCTCTGGATGTTAGTACTTTTCTGTTTAAGTTTATGATGCTCTGTGGGTAAGATTTGTGTAAGATGTGAGGCTTAGGTTAATGTTTTGTTGTGTGTGTGTCTGTTTTAGCTGCTTCAACAGTGTTTTTTGTTTTTTAAATAATAATCCTTCTGCGAGAAATAATTTCAGGGTTGCAAAGAAAGAGACCCTCATTCCAAGACAAACATGCCTTTTTCTGCGAGAAATAATTTCAGGGTTGCAAAGAAAGAGACCCTCATTCCAAGACAAACATGCCTTTTGATCCAGAGGATGCACTCAGAAGAGACACAGAGGCAGTGTGTGCATTCGGTTTGTCTAACTCAGGTGGTGACTGGATCTTTTCCCAGTTGACTGAGGTCAGGCCTCACTCTAGCATTTAATTGGCTAGTCTGAAAAGATTTGGTGAGTGGGAAATGAAGGTAAAAAAGGGAAGGGTGTCACTGCCATCAGCCATCAGCTTCCTGGAATGCAGTAGGAGGCCTTGTGTAAACCAAGGTTTTCCTGGGTGGAGGGATTCAAACACTTGCATCAAACTCTTACAAGGTGATGGAAACAAAAATATCGGAATCCCTTGTTCTAAACAGGAGTTTATAGTGTTTGATAGAAGAGAGTGGGATTTGATATTTCTGCACTTCTTCCGTTGAACTGATTCCCTATCTTTGTCTAACATGGGGTGAGCGAGTCTCTGTGGCTGAGTTCCTGATCCCTTCGTGGATCTCATTGAGCCACGTCTCCTTAAAGCCAATAACTAGACACTTCCCATCCTAAACGCTGAGTGTTCAGAGCAGGGAGCCTGATTTCTCCCCCTTGTTCTTTCTTCCAGATCTGAGATGAAACCTGTTGTGAGCTTGTCATGGATGCTCTCTATCCAATGCTACTCAGTTAAGTTGCTGAGAGCTTTGATCACAAAGAGTGCTGGGTCCTGCCAGGAGCTTTTGAAAGTTCCTTATGTGGCAGAGTATGCTGATCGGTTTTGGATTATAAACAAGCCTTCCTTGTCTACCTTGAATTAACCCAACCTTGTCATGGATCGCTATCACTGAACTCTGTTTGCTAGGGTTTTTCAGAAGGCTTCTGTGCTTAAGTTCATGAGAATGTCATAGATACGTTCTCTCTGCCCTTTGTCTTACTGGTTTCAGCTGGTTTTGGAGAGAAGGCAGTACTGGACACATAAAGGACACTGTGATGTTCCTTCCTGTACTGACTATTCTTGGCTGTCACCTGGATTGACTTGAGAGTTGCCCTGGGGAGAGTAAGGGGGCCTGTGGGTGTGTCTGTGAGGCTGTTTCTAGAGTGCCTGGTGCTTGAGTCAGTGATTGAGTTGGGTGAAGACCCACCCTGACTGGGGCTGGCTCTGTCCAGTAGGCCCCAAGCTGAGGTGGAAGGAAGAGGGAGGCAGATGGCACATGTGGAGGCCACTTCTCCTGAGCAAATGACCCTGTGTGTGCTGCCTTGGTTTGAGGACCTCAGTCACCAGGTCCCTGGCCTTTCCTGCAGACTCCCACTAAGGGCTGTGGAGGCAACCTCCTGGCCCTCAGCCTTTGAATGAGGCTGACTTACTGCTCCCTGTTGTCCTGAAGGTACTGGATTGGTGGCCAGAGCCACTCACTGAGTCCTTTGTCCCTTCAGCATGGGGATGACAATTGTAGGGGTGTCCAACCTGCTGTGGTGTCAGCCAACCTAATACATCTTTTAAAATGATAGGTGAAGTTGGCCCAGCATGGTGGTAGACACCTGTAATATTAGGATTCAGGGTCATATGGATATTTCTGAGTTCAAGGCAAGGCTACATAGAATTCCAGGACAATCAGAATTATAGATAGACCCTGTCTCAAACAAACAAACAAGCCAAAAAATCACACCAAACCAAATCAAACAAACAAAGAAACCCCTAGTTTTTAAAGATACAAATGATATGTATGCATATATGGGGAAAGAGACAGACAGACAGAGTTATATAACGTATATTTTGCCAGAGAACCTGACTAACAAACTCTGTCTTGGTTCTTGGAATGCATCATGTATCTTTGGCATGCATTTAAAAAAAAAAACATCTCACAGAATTTTCCAATAAAATTATCAGGACCCAGGCAATTCATTTTTGGAATCTGTTATGCTAGTAATATGATTCTTTACTTATTACAGGACTAGTTAGATTCCTTTGCTCCGTTTTGGTTTTAGAGAAGTTGATTGGACCTTTTTTAAAGCTGATAGGTCCCTTCCACTGTAATTATGAGAGAGCTAAGGGTTTGTGGTAAGTGCTTCTTTATTGCCCACCCTCCTCATTTCTGGAGACAGGGTTTCTCTGTATAACAGCTCTAGCTGTCCTGGAAATCACTTTATAGACCAGGCTGTCCTCGAACCCTGAGATTTGCTGTCCTTGCATCGTGAGTGCTCAGGTTAAAGGAGTGTGTGTACCACCACCCCCCAGGCCTATTTTGTTGGTGTGAACTGTGATCCATGCCTTCTTTCTGCTTTTGTTGGTCTTACTAGATGTTTATCAATTTTCATAATATTTTCAACAATATAATTTTTTGTCTTATTGATTTTTTTCTATTGTTCTCATGTTTTCTTTCTCTCTGTTGTCTTAGGGTTTCTATTATTCTGTAGCGACACCATAGGGATGCTTAGAAAGAAAAGCATTTAATTTGGACTGACTTACAGATCCTGAAGTTTTTCATTCGTTATCCTCATAGCTAGAAGTATGTTGGCCTGCAAGCAGACATGGTGCTGCAGAGGGAGCTGAGAGTTACTTCCTCCAACAAAGCTCCACGCCCACTCTAACAGGTCACATCTCCTCATAGTGCCAGTCCCTTTGAGCCTACAGGGGCCATTTTCTTTCAGAAGACCACAACTGGTTTCTTTCTTTCTTCTTTCTCTCTCTCTTTCTTTCTTTCTTTCTTTCTTTCTTTCTTTCTTTCTTTCTTTCTTCCTTTCGATTTATTTATTTATTTATTATATGTAAGTATTACACTGTAGCTATCTTCAGACACTCTCAAAGAGGGCATCAGATCTCATTAATTGAGCCACCATGTGGTTGCTGGGATTTGAACTCAGGACCTTCGGAAGAGCAGTCAGTGCTTTTAACCGCTGAGCCATCTCTCCAGCCCCACAACTGGTTTCTGCTCTTTATTGTTTCCTTCAGTTTTCTTGCATTTGATGCACGCTGCTTTGTTCCCCCCCCATATAGAAATATCACCGTTTGTTTGAAGTATTTTACTTTTCTTTTGTACATATGGTCAAAGTGAGGAAGTCGCTTCTCTTCCTCTCCCATGTACGACTGGGGAACTGACCACTCAGGTCGTCAGGCTGGGTGGCAACCATCTTTAGTACTGAACCAACTCCTCAGCCCCCCAGTGAAATGTTTCATCTTCAGGAAGTCATTACAGAGTTCTGCTATGTAATCTCTGCTGTGATGGCCCGCTTGAGAAGTAGACGTTGACATGCGTCTCATTTCTGTGCTCTTTTGCCTGATAGAGATTTCACAATGTGTTTACCTTCATATCAGATTGAATATTTAAAACGTGTTCTTTAAGAAGAATTTATTTTTGAGGGGGCTGGAGAGATGGCTCAGAGGTTAAGAGCATTGACTGCTCTTCCGAAGGTCCTGAGTTCCAATCCCAGCAACCACATGGTGGCTCACAACCATCCATAATAAGATCTGACACCCTCTTCTGGCTACAGTGTACTTACATGTAATCAATCAATCAATCAATCAATCTATCTTTAAAAAACAAAGAGAAGAATTTATTTTTGAATTTCATCCATGTATCTAATAGTCTGGTCGCATCCCTTTCTCTACCCTTGCATCCTTCTCCTACCTTTCACCCCCCCTTCCTCCTTTGCTCTTTTCCTTGTTGTCTTGAAGTGGGAACTTAACTTATTACTCCCTGATATTTTGAATGCTGTCAACCTCCCGTGACTCCTTCTGCCTGCACCTCACACGTTTTGATATTTTATATATTTTTTCATTTGTTAATAGTCCAAAGTGTATATTATATTATTTGTTGTCTGTAATGTTATCTCATTCAGATGGTGACACAAAGAATTTCAGCTCAAATTCTCAACCCTTTCATGTACAAAGAGAAAAGAAGAAAACACAATACTCCTCCAAACCACAAGTGTGCATTTGTCACAATTCAGAGCTACCCTGTGAATCCCGGATGGCCAGGGAAACTGTGGGTGGGCTGGGGATGTAGCTAAGTAGCTTGCATGAGGACCTAGGTTCAAACTAAAGCACCAACACCAAACCAAACCAAACCAAACCAAACCAAACCAAACCAAACCAAACCAAACCAACCCAACCCAAAAACCAACGAACTAAAGAGGCGTAGTCACTGTGCTTGCTGTGTGTGTGTAGGCTTCATGGCAATTTGGTCTTCTTACCAGAGAGAGACAGTCCAAGGTATGTGCCAATGGATACCCTAAGTCAATCTTCTTTTGGATAATAAGTAAACACTATCTCATGAAGAGGATGCCTGCTTTACCAGTTGATTTTTCAGGGAACTGGACTTCTGTGACTTTTTAATGAAGCTATGCATAACAATCAGTTCATGGGTTACACTGTGGGAGTTTTCATACATGTATATGATGTGAGATGGTCGACTCAGGGCAATGAGCACGCCTGTCGTACAGCACGCCAAACACTTGTCATTTGTGTAGGGAACATTCAAAGGCCCCTGTTTCTAAATATCTTGAAGAACATAGTGAACGTCAATTTTTTTTTTTACTGATTCTTTGTGAATTTCACATCATGCACCCCAACTCCGCCCATCTCCCTGTGCCTTCCTATCTGCCCTCTGCCCTTGGAACCTTCCTCTCAAAATAAGTAAAAATAAAACAAACAAAACAAAACAATCAAACAACCAAAATTTTCCATGTGGAAGCTGGAGTGTGGGACACTGTGTCCTACAGTACACCCTTTTGTCCACACATCTTTACTTGTAAATGTTCAGTGCGATGAGTCATTGGTCTGGTTCAAGGCCTCTGGCTCCTGCTACACCATCAGTACTGGATCCTCACTGGGATTCCTCTCAGACATCCTCTCGCTGCCCTATGTCATGGAGATACTGCAGCTTTGGATCTGCAGGACTGGCCCCTTCATGCATTCCAGGAGTTCACGGTTGGGGTAGATGTTGGGGGTGGGGGGGTCCAACTCAAAACCTTGGATGGGGACCTGGGTGGTAGGTGAGTTGGCCAACAAGCCAGCTCTTCCACATCCACACCACCAGAGTGAGCTCTCCAGCACTGCCTGGGCTAGTTCACCCAAGGTTTTAGCCAGCAAGAGGCCAGGCCAGCTCTCTTACCTGCTGCAGGGATGAAGGGTTAGGGTCATTTGTGTTGGGAACAGTCAAAATCCTCCTTTTCTAAATACCTTGAAGAACATTGTAAAATTTTAACTGTATCCACCCCTCCCTGCTGTAACACATTACATTTTATCTCCACAGCCTAACTGATCTCACTGTAATTACCCACATAATGTGCCCGTTATGTGACATTTAATATTATATTGGCTTAAATAACATCGTGGTGTGTGTGTGTATGTGTGAGCGCGTGCGTGTATGTTCTGAAACAAAGTCTCATGTTCTCTGGGGTTGGCCTCAAACTTGTTATGTAGTGGACACTGGAATTGAGCTCCTGCTCTTCCTGCTTCTGTGTTTTATCGCTGGGATTGCAGGCATGTACCAGTTTGTATTATTATTCCTTTCGAGATTTCTTTACACCAGCTGATATGAGGGCCCCAGCACATATACAGCAGAGGACTGCCGGGTCTGGGTTCAGTCAAAGAAGATGCACCTAACCCTCAAGAGACTGGAGGCCCCAGGGAGTTTAGAGGTCTGGTGTGGTAGGGATGGGGGGTAGGGATATCCTCATGGAGACAGGGGGTCGGGGAGGAAGTATGGGATGTGGAATAGTCGAAGGGTGTACCAGGAGGGGAATAAAATCTGGAGTGCAAATACATACATACATACATACATACATACATACATAGAAAATTCTTACAACACTAAAAAATTTTTCCTTACTTTATTTTTCCTTTTTCCTTCCTTCCTTTATTTCTTTTTCTTTTGTTTGCTTTTTGGGATACAGTGTTTCTCCATATAACAGAGCCTTGGCTGTCCTGGACTCAGTCTGTAGACTAGGCTGACCTCAAACCCACAGAGATCTGCCTGCCTCTGGCCCCCAAAGTGCTGGGATTAAAGGTGTGTGCTACCACCCCTGACTGATCTAGCTTCTTTTTATTTATGGCAATTAAAGATAATTAAATTAAATATGATTTAAGCTGGCTATGGTGCTGCAAAAATTTAATCCCAGCTCTCTGGAGACAGAACCAGGAAGATCATAAGGCTCACCTCTAGGGATTCCACCCACTTCCTTTGAGTCATGGTCTACTCTTAGCCTGGAACTTGCCATCTTGGCCAGGCTGACTGCTGCTCAGCATCACATTGCAATCCTTCTGTCTCCTGGGGTCACAAACACTTCATTCCACCAAGTCCATCCTTTAAGCACATGTTTTGGGGATCAACTTATGTTTGCAAGGCAAGGAATCTGCTGATTAATTATTGCCCCATCCCCATTTCAGAATTTTTAGGACTTTAAACTAGCTGGGTGTGGTGGCATGCAGCTTTAATCCCAGCACTTGGGTGGCAGAGGCAGGTGGATCTCTATGAATTTGAGGCTAGCCTGCTCTACACAGCGAGTCCCAGGTTAGTCAGGGCTAGGTAGAGAGAACTTGAAAGACTTTAAAATGTGGGTTACCTAAAACACTAGATAGATGGCGATCTTAGTAGGGATAGAGTAGGGTGTGGTTGACACCAGGCACCTGTCCTTTCCTCTTGCACGTTAACAGAGCCCCGACTTTGCTTGAAGAAGGAAAATATTTACACAAAAGTTCACATTGTCCAGCTGCCCTTGCAGAAACAAACTGGTATTTTATTTGTGTCATATTTAATTTTGCCCTTTCTGTCATATGCTGTATAAGAGAGTTCTGAGCAGGTGAGGATCTGGGGAGAGGAAAGGTGGGAAGGAGCTGCAGGGAGCAGAAGGAGGGGAAACTGTGTGGAGATGCATTGTCTGAGAGAGGAACCTATTTCCAATAAAAAAAAAAGTTCAGCATGACACACGGTTTATTTTTTTATTGGTTATTTTATTTATTTTCATTTCAAATGTTATCCTCCTTCCTGGTTTCTCCTCTGTGAACCCCCTATCCCATCCCCTTCCCCCACTTCTATGAGGGAGCTCCCCTATCCACCCATCCACTCCCACCTCACTGCCCTAGCATCCCTCTATGCTGGGGCATCGAACCTCTACTGGACCAAGGGCCTCTACTTCCATTGATACCAGATTAGACCATCCTCTGCTACATAAGCAGCTGGAGCCATGGGTCCCTCCATGTGTACTCTTTGGTTGGTGGTTTAGTCCCTGGGAGCTCTGGGTGGTCTGGTTGGTTGATATTGTTGTTCTTCCTATGGAGTTGCAAACCCCTTCAGCTCCTTCAGTCTTTTCTCTAACTCCTCCATTGCGGTCCCCTTGCTCAGTCTGATGGTTGACTGCAAGCACTCACATATGTATTGGTCAGGCTCTGGCAGAGTCTCTCAGGGGACAGCCATACCAGGTTCCTGTCAGCAAGCACTTCTTGGCATCAGCAATAAATGACACAAGATTTATTAGTAGTACTTCAAAACCGTAAGGCCTACTGTGGCAGTTTGAATAGGAATGGCCCCCACAGACTCATGTGTTTGGATGATTGGCCTATAGGGAGTGACACTATTAGGAGGCTTGGTCTTGTTGGGATAGGTGTGAGCTTGTTGCAAGAAGTGGGAAATTGTGGGGGGCCAGCTTTGAGGTCTCCTCTGCTCAAGCTTAAATAGCAGGCCAGCCCCAATTAAATGATTTCCTTTACAAGAGTTGCCATGGTCATGGTGTCTCTTCACGGCAATAAAACTCTAAGACACCAAGTATGTGTAGCACGGAGGCTTCTGAGTTAACTGTGGTGGGCCTGCACCCCAGAACTCCATGTGTGTTGGGCTGGCTTGGCAGGTAGGGGCTTTGATAGTTGTTGCGTCCGCTCTCGACCAGCAAGAGCGACACGACCACCAGTCCTTCTAACAACAGTTTATTCAGCAAACTTCAGTCTTCCTCTCTCTTGTTTCAACTTTATCTCTCTTTACTTTATCTCTCTCTCTAACCCGGGCCTCTCACTCTTATATACTCTCAGCCCTCATCCGATACTCATGGCAGGCCATGTCACCTCACCAGGCACACAGCTTCAGCTAATCAGGGCAGCAGGGGCATGTCTCCACCAAAATGGATTCACCAGTATCCTGGTGCACCTGCGCAGCTCTCACGGTGATTGTGGCTTATTTTCAGGTGTATGAGGAAGTCAGGTGCAAGTCATAAGACTTAGCTGCAGTCCCTGGCGCCTTCTTGGGACTGCTGCCACACCCGCTCCTCACAGATAGGGGGATGCTCCAGGGTCTGTGCTAATGCTGAGGCAGATGGCAAAACAGGCTCATTTCTTTCTTTCCTGGCTTCCTCTCTAAATTCAATAACTCAATACATGTTCTTGGCTCTGATTTCTTTTTATTGGCTATATTTGCTTTTAATGTATGCCACTACCTAATTTAGGCCCCAGAGTTGAAGACTGAAACAGTGATAATGTGAGCCAGATTTCTGATGCTTGGCATGTGTAAGTTCACAGACAGTCTTAAAAAAAAATACTCAATGCTTATGAACTTGCTAAGAATCAATTTTGCATGGGAGGCTTCATCCAAGCAATAATTATATAAATGCTTTTGCTTTAGGAAATTGGCAGGGCACCTATAACTATAAATGCTGACTGTCATTCATTTAATGAAACAATTATTTGATGCTGCCCTGTCCCTTTGGAAAGTTTCTTGCCAGCACATTAGACCACCGATCAGCTCTGGCCAAGGCTCCTCTTAAATATGGGAACCCTTCCATCTTAAATGTCTCCAGATCTAGGCGGTATGGAGACACCCTCTTGAGCATTTACTGGCTCCCAAGCCCTCCATCTTTACAATAATCCTGTAGGAAAGGTTTAATGATACTCCTTCTGCCTGCAAGAACCATCCATCAGAGCATCACATAGTGGGGTGTGGTGCGGTGAGAAGAAAGAAGCCGATGGAACTTCAAGACCAGATTACAAGGTCTCAGAATTATAGCACACAGGCAGGCAGGCAGGCAGGCAGGCAGGCAGGCAGGCAGGCAGGCAGTCTCTCTCTCTCTCTCTCTCTCTCTCTCTGACATAGAAATCTAGAAAATATCCTCCCTCCCTTTTTTTTTTTTTTTTCCTTTAAGACAGGGTTTCTCTGTGTAGCCCTGGCTGTCCTGGAATCAACTTTATAGATCAGCTGGTGTGGAAATCAGATTGGCATTCCTCTGCCTTGTGTGCTGGGGTTAAAGGAGTAAGCCCCCACCGCCCAGGTCTAGTAACTCTTTTAATTAATTAATTAAATGTATGTGAGTACACTGTAGCTGTACAGATGGTTGTGAACCTTCATGTGGTTGTTGGGAATTGAATTTTTAGAGTCTCTGCTCGCTCCGGCCCAAAGATTTATTATTATACATAAGTACACTGTAGCTGACTTCAGACGCACCAGAAGAGGGCGTTCTCATTACAGGTGGTTGTGAGCGCCACTCCCCAGCTCATCTAGTAACTCTTAAATGAACTAATGGATGCGTTGGGCAAGTGTGATGTCTACTCTTGATCCTCAACTTGATTATATCTGGAGTAGCTAAAACCCAAGCAGCTGGGCTCACCTGTGAGGGATTTTTTCCTGGTTGGATCATTTGAGATAGGAAGACCCTTTTTTTTTTTTTTTTGAGCCAATTTCATTCTTTTTTTTTTTTCCATTTTTTATTAGGTATTTAGCTCATTTACATTTCCAATGCTATACCAAAAGTCCCCCATATCCACCCACCCCCGAAGACCCACCCTAAATCTGGGCACCTTCTAGCGGCAGCCTGGAAAAAGGACCTGGAAGAAGCAAGCTTTTGCTCTTTGTCTGCCCTTAAGTTTCACAGGTAGGGTCATTCTTTCATTGTATTATAGCCAACTTCTTCTGAATTCCAAGGTATACTGAAGACCAGCTGAAGCATCCAGCCTCGTGGACTGACAGTTGGACTCTCAGACGTTATATCCGGAGACAGCCATTGTTGGGCTACCCCGGCCACAGCCTGAAAGTTACTCTAATAAATTCCATATGTGTGTTGTATGTATGTATGTATGTATGTATGTATGTATAGATATAGATTTACTCTATCAGTTTTGTACCGCTGAGAGTTCTAATAGTGAAGGATATTTGAAGGGTTAAAAAAAAGTTTAGGAAGAAATTTCCACCGGCTTGACAGAACAGCTGAAGCTTAAAGTCCTCTCCCTTGAAATCTGGGAATTCCCAGTATAGACAGGGATTCGTGTCTGTAGAAATTCCCTCGCATCGAAACTAGCCGGGAGGGAAAAAGGATTTCCTTAACATAGGAGCGATTAGATTGCTGGTCTTTAAAAAGATCAACAACGGCTGTGATTCGGTAACAGAAAGAAGAATGCGTGTGATCGACAAAGACCTTCCTTAAGAGAAGCTCTAGAACAGGTCGTGTTGCTTTCTCCCAACTCTGGCCACCAGAACAGAAAGGCAATGGCCTGTCCCTTTAAGAATCTGGTGGCAGTCGCTTTCCTCTCCCCGCCCCGCCTTCCGCGGCACCGATGGCCTGGACGACCGTCCCTTTCTTCTCACGCGACTGTATTACGGGTCAGTCGACCCATCCGTCACAGAGGCGCGGTTTATGATTGGTTGCTGCGCTTCGGGCCGCGAGGCGGGGCGGGAAGGCCGGAGAAACTAGTTTGTTGGCAGCGCCCGTGCGGTTCGGCTACGGGATCGCGGCCGGGACTGGTGAGCCGGCCGGGGGCGGCGGCAGCGGCGGGGACTGCAGAGCCTGTGGGGCCGCACGGTGAGGATCAGGTCGGAACTTGTCACCGGGACAGCGAGCGATCCTGCTCGAGGATCGCCGGGCAGGGCGTAGGACCGCAGGCCCAGTTCACTGGGTCGGGGAAGTGGGTGCTGACCTGGGAGCGCCCCTCGATCGAGCTTGGGGACCCCGTACTGTTATGTTCAGAGCTCCCGCCAAGGGAATGAATTGTTTTCCAAACGGATGTTACGCGCAGGAGCGGCTACCCTCTCCCGGGAGTGTTTGATTCATTGAGTCCGCTGATTCTCTTTTTTAAAAAAATTACTATTGATCCTAGAAAGAGGAAACTGCTTGTCTTCGAGGATGCGAACCGTGCAGCTTTGTGCACACACCTAGCCAAGGTCCCCGCGACTTGCTTGTACCTAGCCAGGGCCGAGGGGTTAAACCAGGGAAGAGTAGACAGCAGGGCCTGGCCGTGTGGCCCGCAGCATAGGGTCCTTCCTGTCTGGAAAGTTGTCTATCAAGGGAGAGTGGTGACACTCCCGGAGCCATACGCCCCTACCTACCCAGGTGGTGGCCGATCTGGCAGGGCCGTAGCAAGTAGTCCACCCCCCCCTCCCCCCGCCATCCCATTCCCCTCCTCCCATGCGTTGCCCTGGCGCGAGAATTCCGCTGTGGTCTGCAAATCCCCACTGGACTAGTCTCCTTCATAGCTGTATTAGAAGCTTTTTCCTACTCGGGAATTGTGCCTACTGGGGCACCAGACACTTGGGTGCAAGTGCCTCAAGGACCTCAAAGTGGATTCTCACAGTCTTACTTTTTTTTCTTTTTTTCCTCTCCCGGTTTTAGTCTTGTTATAAACGTCAGGCCAGCCTTGAGCATGAAATCTCTGGTCCCAGTCTCCTGAGAGCTGGGTTTATAAGCAAGTGCCACCTTACCAATCTGGGAGACTTTCTAGAGACTCGAGCACAGGAAGTTGGGGGGAGGGGCGGACTCTCGGGGGCTTTGTAGTTCATCTGTACTTTGGGGAGACCAGAGGCCAAGTTGCTTTGGCCAAGGTTCATTGGGCACTAGTTCTCCCTCCATGCTCAGGGCAGGACAAGGTATGCCAGATGTCTGGGCTCTTCACCCCTGGAGTAAGACGGGGAGGGAGGGGCACTTGGCACCTGACCCTCTAGTTTGCTGAGCCTCTTTCATAAGCGGCACAGTTATGCTGGGAGGACTTTTTATGGGTGTTGCTGAAAGCTTGTGTCAGGGGACAGAGGAGGGAGGACCCACGGTGCTCTTATCCTACAGTAGATTTGGTCCCTCTAAGACAGGGTTGTGGAGATCACAGGCTTTGTCTGTGGAGATGGGCAAAGTCACTTTTGTCCCAGCCCTGTAATTATTGATATTTCAGCTGAGTCCTTTATCAGCAAGCCAGTCCAGGGAGATTGTTCAAAAAAATTGTGGAGGATGGACAGACGAAATCTTTTTCATGGGCATCGAACTGCAACTGGGTTCCTTGCGCCATGCAGCGGTGCAGGATCCGTGTGCAAGTTGTGTGTTCCACGGTGGCTCAGTTCCTGTTGATGGCATCTTAAGCCTGTGCCACCAGTGTAGGGAGAGAAAAGTAGGAAGACAAAAAGAAATGCCCCCGTGTGCGCTGTAAAGTAAATGCATCCTTCCTGTCTTAGAGGGAGGAGGGCGGCCTGGAGCAGTGAGCTTGCTATGTATGCAGAGACGGCTTTAGTCAAACTAATCATTTGAGCAGATGATATTGAGACCCTGCTTTCAGAAAGGAGGAGGTGCTGGCTCATGGATGGGGACCTTGATACATCAGTTTGCAGAACCCCAGGGAGCAGGTAACAGGAAGCTGGAGAGAAGGATGAAGGCTTCTTGGAGAGAGAAAAGGAAAGCCAGCATGAGCCTACCAAACCTTCATTCCATGCCCTGGTTGCAGCCATTTTTTCTAGCCATCCATCCACACTCTCCCAGGGCCAGCTCTAGGATGGGCAGCTGTCCAGGTTCATTGGAGGACCTGGCTTCCCAGCAGCTTCTGGGGGCTCCTGCTCACCAGCTCACTGCCTGGGCCCTGAGTTCTTTATTAGCTGGCAGTGTCAGTGTGCCCTGGGCAGGACACACACACACACACACACACACACACACACACACCCCTATAGAGCTGGCACAAGCCAACAGTGGTGGGCCACAAATGAATTGGCCGATTGAAATGCTAATGCAGTAAGTCCTCTAATGTGGTAAATTTCATAATTGAGTTGCCTTGCTGATCTGCCAGTGAATCCTTTTCGAGGCCAGGAAACACTTGGGAGCTATGTGAGGATGGCCAGGCAGAGGCAGAACTTAAGCATCCCAGCGTACAGAAACCGCATCCCAGCAGGACTTGTGATGAGTCTGCTGCTGTCTGGCTGCCACTGCAGGCTTTTTCTCCTTCTCAGCAACCGTGCCCATGCCCTGAGAACCCTCTGCTGGCACCAGCTCTAAAGACATCTGAAGCTGACACCTGCCTGCCCTGCCAGGTGTCTCTGGGGCTTGTTAGGACTTGGGAGCAGACACTAAAGGGACAGAAAGGGACTCTGAGGTTGGCAGGGCTGCCCCTTAAGTCCCTTCAGCACAGGGTGAGTGGAAGGAGCTCAGGCTCTGGTTGACCTGGGTTCAAATGCTGCCCGTGTCACTGTGAGGCCTCCTGGAGGAGGGTGTAGGTGACAACCTGCACTGTACAGCTCATCCTGAAATGGTGTCTGGCTTCTAGTGGGCTGCTCGTGCCCACCTCCCTGTCCCCTTTGCTCTGTCCTCCTGACACAGCATGGAGGTGTTAATCTCTTTCTTGCTCTTAAACCTTTCCCCAGCCCTGCCTTGGTTCCCCCTTGGATGATAAGAGGTAAGCAACTGTGTCCTGTTCTTCTAAGTGACAGTACCCTGGGCTGAGATGTGCTCATTGACGAGTGCTTGCCTGCCGTGCATAAAGCCCGGGATCAATCCAGGCAGCGAGGCTCACACCTGTGCTCAGCCCTTGGCAAGCGAAGGGAGGAGGAGCAGGAGTTCAAGGTGAGCTTGGGGAGCACACAGCACACAGCACTGTCTCAGAGAGGTGCTAGGGTATAAACACCGTTAATCCCAGAACTCAAAGTGCTGCCAGGGCGGGCAGATACGGAACAGTTAGGGATACGAGTGAGATCCTGTCTCAAAAAACCTGTTAGCTTTGTGGTTTTAGAAATCCAAGTTAGAGCTAGGTGTGGTGGTGTGGTGGTGCGCATCTTTAGTCCCAGCATTTTGACTCCTAGGCAGAGGTTAGCTGGGGCTATACAGTGAGAGCTTGTGTCAAACATGTTAACTGAGAAATTGCACTGTACTTTCCAGGAATTCATAAAATCCTGAGTCTTTTTCCATCCACACTGATCTGCCCCCAAGTTCTGTAGACTCTGTAGGGTTACTCTACTTCAGCTCAGCCGAGGCCTGAGGCTACCTCCACCTTCAGCCCACAGTAGGAGCCCTCAGACCTGGAAGCTGTTGTAGGAAGGACACTGCCTAGTAACTGTATGTAGATCCCCTTGCCACTGTGGGTTCAGGTAGATGCTTTCCAGGGTGTTCCTGTAACTCTTTCATTGTCATGTCCCAGGTTCTTGCAAGCTCTCAATGCTAAGCCTTTGTGAGGCTTTCGAGTCGGGCCTTGTGCAGGAGGAGTTGGAGAATCAGCCTGTGATAGGCAGTGTCAGACAATGCAGAAATCGAGAGCTGGGTGGGCGCTGTGGGCATCAGGGTCTTTCCTTTTTCCACCTGTAGAATAAGGTCTCCAAGCACAAGCTTTCAGCTCCCTTATCTCTGAGTGGAGACTGAGGTCTCCAAAGGGACGGGGCTCTCCCTCCTCCCTTCCAGCCTCCCCTAGTCCCATAACTGCTCCTCAGCGGGGCTGCTCTGTGAAACTGGGTCAGGGAAGCACCGGTGTAGACCCAGGGGGAGTAGGCATGGGCTCAAAGGAGGGTGCCAGGCAGATGACTCATTCCCAAGGTTTCCCTTGGCTTGTCCTGGGCAGAGAACTGGACATCAAGTGCGGGAGGATCTGGGTGACCCCCTCTCCCTAGTTTCTGGGATGTCTCCTGGGCACAGAGCCAAGGGGGAGAGATGGACAAAGAGCTCAGAGAAGCAAAAGGGATTATAGGGAGCCCAGGGGGGCAGGAGGAGGCAGAGTGCCAGGCGTTGGCAAGGATATGCCTGCAAGACCAGTTGGATGGCTCCTCCTGCAGAGCAGGGCCGTGGGAGAGCTGTGGCTGCCTCAGCACAGCTTGAGGAGGACCACATCTCCCTGGCTCTCACCCCACCCACCTCAGCCTTGTGGGCAGGAGTAGACTGCAGGGATGTGGGTGTGTGTGTGTGTGGGGGGGGGGAAACAATGCCTAGCTCTTTCTCCCCGTCCTTGTTGGTACCCAGAAGGGTCAGAACAATGATCAATCTAGGCCAAGTGGAATTAATCTCCTAATTAAGATAAAGAGATTCTCTTCTTGTTCAAACCCCAAGATGAACTGCTTGCCAGATGTGCATAGCTAGGCCTTTTTGTTTGGGTAGGGGTGAGGGTCAGGAGGCACAGAGCCCTTTTCTAGACAGCCAAGGTAGCAGCACACAGAGTCCAGAGAGAAGCTCCCCACGGGGCCTGAGAGACTGGGTAGTAAGCCCTTTTATCTGTGCACGCCTCTGTGAAAGGTGTGCTGTGCTGTTCTGAGTGGCTTGTCTTGTAGGCGACACTGTGGAGGGAGGTTGGGCTCCAAGAGTTTCCAGAGGACCTTAGCTTGTGGGGTACGGGGTTGGTAGTCAGTGATCAGAGCTTAGCTAGGGTACGAGTTATACTGTTGAGAGTGCCGTTGCCATGCAGGAGAGGAGAGCAAGTGGACATGGTTAGTCTCATTTTCCAGATGTGTCCAGTGAGCATGTTGCATCATCTGTTTTCTGCCAGGTTCTGGAATTCAGCAGAGAACAGGGTGGTTCCCGTTCTCCCGAAGTTCCCATTCATTCAGAGGGGGGCTGACAGAAGGCAGAGCCAATAAGTACAGCCACCTCAGAAAGGGCTGCAGGGAAGGTAGCCTGGGAGGTTTGAGGAAGGGGAACAGGACAGGAAGCATCTATGGAGACAAAGTGGTTGGGGGAGGCTTCTCTGGTGACATTTGAACCAGAGAGCTGTGCTAGGTAGGCTGTGTAAAGTTCAAAGGCTGGGATGGCGTGCGTACAAGGCATGGGGCCAGGCTTCCACAGAAGGTCTGTTCTGAAGAGACCAAGGAAAACATTGTGCTTTTAAGTTATATTTCTTGTATACATGAACAATATAGAAAAACACTATGGTGTGAAAGTCTGCCTCTATGCTTCCAGGTAGAGACTGTGTGTGGAGTCTGATGTTTCTGTACTCCGACCTTCTGCAATACTAGTCAGCCTCTGTCATTGGATAAAGGGGAGCTCTGTCTCTTTTCATGGCTACATATCAGTCCAACCACAGTCTGACTACCAGCATTCAGACTGCCTTCTAATGAGAAACCTTGGGGTGGTCATTTCCCCAGACATCCAATGAAGTCCTGGGAGCCTGTCATCAGGCATCGTTAAAAGCAGGTATGGCAGGTTTACATTCTATTAAAGCCATAAGCCTTTCGCAGTTGCTTATTTTCCAACCAAGTGCCTTTCTCCACATTTTTCTTCCATGCTTGATATTATGCACATTTTAAAGCTTAGCTGAAAATGCCAATCTCATTCCTTACCAAAAAAAAAAAAAAATACTGTCAGCTATCTAGTTTATTCAGGCTTTTTCTTTTGATTCGGCTTTTCCAGAAGATCAGGGTTCTGCCTGCTATTGGTCTCCTGGTCTCAGCTGGGGGCTGAATGAAGCTCCTGGCTGTGTGCACTCATCTGTGAAATGAGGCCCTTTAATCCCTGCCTAGCCCTGTTCCCTGGTTGCTGTCTTGGGCTCTGTTTGGGAAAGAAAGCATTCCTGAAAGGTCTTTTGCAGCTCAGAAGCTCTGGAACGGCTGGGAGGTACGCCTGAGTGGGAACACTTCTAAACAGTATCTTTAGTGACAAGTGGCTTTGCCTAGGTGAATAGCAGGTGGCTTATCGTGTGTGTTACCATGAGGTTCTTTGTTTTCCTGGGGCAAAGAAGCCAAAGCTGTACCAAATGGATACTTGACTGGGAGACAGAGAATGTGGAGACTGGAGACTCGAGAGGTAGATCTGAGACTGCTGAAAGCCAGGCTCTGCACATGGTCTCCTTACAGACCTTGTGACTGAAGAGTCAGGATAGCAAGGCTGTATGAACAGCCTGGATGCCTGATTGAGTGCATTCTTGCTGGAACTCAGCCCGTGCTGGGACATTTGGCCAGGCTCCTCCAGACCTTCCCTGGTGTCTGTGTTCCCTTCCTTCAGGAGCAGCATCCAAAGCATCCAGTTTGGCTGTGACTGCTGCCCTAGACCTTATAACTCTGCCCCAGAGCCGGTACCCATTAGGACCACCAACCTGATCTTTAGAAACAGACATTAGACAGAGAGGATGGGCAGGTGCCAACAGAGGGGACAGTGGGGCCCCCCAAATGCTCTAGTGGGAGGCCTCCCGAAGAGTCTTTGCTATAGTTCCCAAGGGGAGGGGGCTGAAGGATGTTTTGCAGTTACGGACCCCTCCCCAGTCTGGGTGTTTGGGACAGGGGCAAGGGAGTGCAGCACTCTCCCAAGCAGCTTTTGAGTGGACCCCAGTCTGCTGTCACCCCAGGCTTTGTGGACAGGCTTGGCCCCAAGTAGTAGTAGGCCGGGTCGCCAGGTTTCCTCTCAGGCGGAAGCACCCACAGTGTAGCTGTCTGTGTTGCAGGAAGTTGTAGTTGCTATTTTTATCAACCCAACTAGGACTTTCTTTTGAAAGATATAATTATAGGCAAAATGTCAGGGTTTGCCTGGCAGCGAGACTGAGGCAGGAGACACTGCACACCAGTCACTTGATGCCTAAAGCAGGGCATATTTGTTTGCGGACATACAGGGGGCTTGCTCAGTGACTTCTTGTGTCTACAGTTTTCTTTTCCTTTTTTTTTTTAGACTGGGTCTTATGCAGCCCAGGCTGGTCTCATACTATCATGCTTTGCAGTCAAGGATGACCTTAAACATCCATCATCTTGCCCTTACCCCCTAAAGAATGAGATTACAGGTGTGTGACCCCATTTTCTGTCCATGCAGCTCTGGCCATCAAGCCCTGAGTTCTGTGCATGTTAAACAAACAGGACCAACTAGCTACATGCCAGCCCGGCAGTTTTCTTTGAAGTATAAAAGAGGCCTTTGCTGAATTCCTCTAGGGAATTGCACGTGAAGCCAGTTGGGGGGGAAGGGGGGTGTCATGCAGCTATGGAGGGAGCCTAGGGGACAGAAGTTGGAGCTTTATTAAAATTACTGAGCTCCCATTGGATGCTACCTACTCTGCTAAGTGCAAGGCACAGAGATGAGTAAGAACTGTTGGCACCTAGTGGGTTGTCCCTTAACCTTTGGACAAATCCTCCATCTGCCTTTCCTGGTTTCAGTCTCGAGGGCCCCTAGGGCTTACAGGGTAGCCTTCCCCATCTTCAGCTTCACTCTCTGTAGCGTCACTCACTTTTCTGAGGTCAAGTGGTTTGAAAATACCAAGTGGAAAATTCCAAAAGTAAGTGGTGGACAAGTTTTACTGGGTGTGGTGGCCCAGGCTGGCTTCAAACTAGCAATCTTCCAGCCCCAGCTTCCCGGGTTGTAGGATTACAGGAGGAGACCACTACTGCCACGCTGGTCTCTCACCGTGCCTAATTTATAAGATTTGGGATCAAACGCAAGGCCTTAGGCTTGTTTAGCGAGCACTTTACTGACGGAGCACTCTGTCTTCTCAGCCTAGAAAGCTGTCGTTGCTTTGCTTTTTGAGGTTAGGTCCACCCTAAGGGCAACTGTGTGGACGTGAGGGTACGTGCGCATGTGGGTTCCTGCGAGGTGAGAGCTTGTTGACCTTGGGTGTCAAACAAGCACTGTCTACCTTGGTGGTTTTGAAATATGACCTCACGGTGACCTGGAACTTACCAAATAAGTTAGGCTGAGCAGCCAATGAGCCCCAGGTTCTACCTGTCTCTGCCTCACTAGGGCTGAGAGCTGAGAGTGTGTCGTCCCACACATGGCTTTTTTTGTTTGTTTTTTGTTTTTCGAGACAGGGTTTCTCTGTGTAGCCCTGGCTGTCCTGGAACTCGCTTTGTAGACCAGGCTGGCCTCAAACTCAGAAATCCACCTGCCTCTGCCTCACGAGTGCTGGGATTAAAGGCGTGCACCACCACGCCCGGCCACACGTGGCTTCTTAATGTGGGTCTTGGGATGCAGTTCAGGCCCTCATGCCTGCATTGAGCTCTTTATCAATTGAGCCATGATCATCCCAGGGCGATCAGCCATTGCACCTGTAACCTTGTCATGTAGGGCCACCTCTCCACAGAATAAGACCACCAGTGGGATGAGGGGCTCTGTCTGAGAATTCTGCCTGCCCAGGGCTAGTGCTGCTGGTGAACGGAGGAGCTGGCGGCAGTGATGGCAGGGGACTGAACCATTAGTGTGTCCCACTGCCGGGCTCTTGACACGCTCCAGTTTAATTACAGGATAGAAGCTCAAAGATAGGACACACGTTTAACTACTACTGTTTTCCAGATGAGAAAACCAGGTATCTTGATCAGCCTGGGATTTGGAGCTGGGGCACTTGTCACACAGCTCTTCTGTCAGGCTGCTTGAGGTTGGTGTCCCCTGCTGGGCTTGTGTGCTTTATGGACGGACCACCCTCCAAGAGCATCACTGGAGAACTGAAAATGACTCATTTTGTTTATAGATAAGGACTCACTCTTAGCTCAGATTGTCCACTAAATTAATATATAGCCCAGGCTAGCCCAGAACTAAATGATTGATTCTCTGCCTCTCAATTATTGGCAATGTATGTGTGAACCACCTGGCTTAAATGAATAAACATGGGGCCGGTAGAGATGGCTCAGTGGTTAGGGGCATTTGCTGCCCCTGCAGATGACCTGGATTGGGCTCTCAGCACCCACGTGGCTGCCCATTACCATCTGTAAACCCCAGTTCCAGGGAAGCTCATGCCCATTTGTGGCCCCCAAGGCACCAGGCAAGCAGGCGGTCCATAAACACATTCAGGGACAAACACTCATACACATAAAAATAATGTGTTTTTAAAATGTAGGTGTGAAACATACTGATTATACCTTAACATGACCAACAGTGGGAGCCTGCCGTGCAGGTATACAATAGGCCTCTGGACATGTCCGTTCTTACTCCAGTGGATAGCACTGACATGGGACTTATTGAGCATCTAGCACATACAAAGGGGACACAGAATCCCACCCTTGGAGCTGCAGACAGAGTGAAGCACAGTAGGCCACGGTGGCTGTCAGAAGCAGGTCCCTGTGCTCCAGCAGAACAGAGGGTGTGTTCATGTAAGAGACAGACAGATGCCCCTCTTGCTATGGGTGCAGTGCATAGTGAGTGTCTGGAAATGCCTGTCGAGTTGGTTTTCTCAGGCTCTACTGTGTATAAGGTGTGCTGAACAACCAAGAAGCTGGGGGTGTGAGGCAGAGGGATTGTGTGTGTGGGGGACTTGAGAGGGAGGGTGGGAGGGGAAAAAGCTGGGGTAGGCTGTAGATCTGGAGAGGAGAGAACGGGTTGAATAAGACTTGAACATCCAAATTCATTGAAGGCCTTTGAGCAGGAGAGGTTGAACGTGTGCAAGCATCTATGACTGAGGGGCTGTTTATGGGCATCCATGTATTTGCTGTAAGTATGCATATGTCTGTAATTTGAAGAGACCAGGAAATGTCAGCTGTGAGGCCCAAAGCATGGTCCTGTCCTTTGCTGAGGGAAGCCTGTCGTTTAGGAGGAGAGGGAGTTGATGCTGTGGCGAGAGACTTCTGACAGTGACAGGAGCAATGGACCTGCTGGGCATCTGAGGGCACCTGAGGGATTCCGGCAGCCCAGTGACTGCCAGGTGCTGCAGGCTGGGGGTGGGGAGGAAGAACGTGAAGAAGTGTGGGCCACAAGGCTCACAGCTCATGGTGCTTGGATGCGGGAGGTCCCGGGCTCAGCTGATCTTGATACTGACTCCAGTCCCATCTTGGGTGTGTGCGTGTCAGTTATCCCCCTCCAACACATCCCTACTGGAGTTTCTGTAGGTTCCAGAGAAAGCGTGGTTAATATGGAGGAGTTTTGCAAACCACTGTTAGGGTGAAGCTCCCTTGAGGGCCCCCAGATCAAAACAGTTTTCCCAGTAATGCTGAGGCATCGCCTGCCTTGCTAGCTTTCTCCTGGTGCACAACACAGGGAGCCAGTGTCTTCCACGTGACCCACGCACCAGGTTACAGAACCTGCTCGGTAAAGGATGCAGTCAAGGTGAAGCTGGGAATGTGGCAGAGTACAAAATTCATTGATACGGGTCAAATCCCACACTTCAGTGGCACATAAAGAAACCGCCACTGCTCAGGGAAGAGTGGCCCTGGTTATCCGAAGAGGCTGTATCTGGGTGAGACTGACGTTTTTTCATGTCCTGTAATCAGCATCACATATCTTAGCAGACTGAAGCCTACAGCAAGGAGAATTCAGCCAGTCAGCGCTGTGGAGAAAGTTTCAAATTGATTTATGGAAAGCAACTCTGCCTATGCGAAAATCTCTCTCTCTCTCTCTCTCTCTCTCTCTCTCCTCTTGCCCCCCCCCCCCCAGGAGTGTGTGTGAGTGCGTGTGTGCATGCGTACTCGCGCTCTCACGTGTGTATGAAGGTGTGTAGTACTACTTTACCGCAGAGACCCATGCAAAGGTAGCTATCAGACCCGTCGTGAGCACTGAGGCTCCTGGCTCTTTGGAGACACCTCATCCGTCTGTGGATGCTCCTGTCTGAGTGAACTGAAGGAAGATTGCTAGGACTGGAAATGTTGGGTGAGGCAAAGGGGACCTGGTTGATCTCCTAAGAGGTGGTGCTGGCTGCCTTCTTCCTTGTGCTCCTAGACAAGCTGGGGGCCAGTGAGGTGGCTGCCATCAAGCCTGAAGACCACAGTTCCATCCTTGGGACCCACATGGTTTATGGAGACCCACCAGTATCTGCAAGTTGCTCTCTGGTTTCCACATTCAATTCGTGGCACATATGTTCCCAACTCCAAAGATAAGAATACATATAAATGTTTAATTAAGAGAGAGTGAGTATGCAAGCTGAGTCTTGGAGCGTGTATGTTCTTTGGGATTGGCAACATGATCTTCATGGAAGCCAGGGCTCATGGAGACAGAAGGCAATCCTCTCCAGGGACATGACCAGTTATTTTAATCTCATTTATTGTTTTCTGCTCGCTTGTATCGCCCTTACTCCAGGAGGCTCATAGATTTTAATATCCAGGCCAGTGTGTTCCTAATGAGTCCATCTGTGGGGCCAGATTGCTGGAGAGGCAGCCTCTTTCTGAGTATCCACGAACCTGCGAGCCCTACAACCCTACAGAGTGTCTGGTGTTGTGTGTAGGGCGGTGCACTGTGCACTGTTCCTTCTCAGGCTCGCTGACTAAGTGAGAGGAAGGAAATGATTGCGTCAGAGGGGAGAACCTGAGAGAGAGAGCTCAGGTTGCTTTTCTCTGGCTGGAGTGCTCTCCATTGGCCTTGCTCCCATCTGGAGCTACCGCTGGTTATGGAGATCTGGGCCCAAGACAGTGGAGGGGAGCAGGTGGTGGTGTGTGCAAGCTAAGTACCCGCTGCTGCCTGCCCTGATGGCCTTGAGTCTGTGCTAGCTAGCTCTCAGGGCTGGAAGAAGCCTCTTTGCTGTAGGGACAGCAGAAGCATGGCAGAAGCGTGGCCTGGCACACGGAACTTGCAATACAATGCAATACATCTGTCTTTCTTATCCCAAGAATTTATCTCAGGAGAAAACAGCCACCAAAGTGATGAGACTTGGATTTGGTGTAAACATGAAAATACAAATCCTTCAAACACCTGAGAACGGATTCCGGAAGAGTCTTGTGTGAGGTGGAGGTTAAAACCGGCATGACGGAGTGGGGATAATGGCTGTGATCTGAGTCTTCATGAGTTTTCCATGGGGCTAGGTAGTTTACCTGTGCCATGTGCCCAGCCCCACTATAACCAGTTAGAAATGTTTATCTGTGGTTAATTTTACTTGTTCTTGCTGCCTCTTCCCACCCCCCTTCCCTATGCCGTTTAGTTTTTACCATTTATGTATTTTGTGTATGTGTACGTATATTTGTGTATGTGTTCATATATGCGGAGATCAGAAAGTTAACAAGCGTTGGTTCCCTTCTTCCACCATGAGGGTTCTGGGGATCAAATTTAGGCATCAGGCTTGGCAGCCAGCATCTTAACCCACTGGGCCATCATTCTGACATAAACTTGATAGTTTAGTTGTAGCCGAAGGTGACCTTGAACTTCTGATCCTGCTGCCTCTAAATTGTCTTCTGAGAATGCAGGTGCATGGTATCACATCCCAATTTATGAAGTGCTGACATCAAATCCAGGGCCATTGGTGTGCAAGCCCTCTGCAAACTGAGCTATAGTCACAGCCTATTATTACTTAGAAGAATAATTGTTTGGGTGGTTTGTAGGCATGTTCTGCACCACTTGCATGCCTGGTGTCTGAGGAGCCCAGAAGAAGGCACTGGGGCCACTGGAGCTGTAGTTCTGATGGTTCTGATCTGCCCGGTGGATACCTGGCAGCCAGTGCCCTCCCCCCCATTACATTTTAATACCCTGGGTCCATTGGTATCTGCCTTATATGAGGAAAGAAAATGCTGTCATTGTGTTTTGTATGTCTAAGAATGGACTATTTTACCCCTAAGTAGGGGCAGCACCCTATCTGCCTCTGCACTCACTTACATGGAAATGCCAGGATTCAGGGATATTGTTCTAGGGGCTGTCACCTTCAATCTTACTCATTACTGTTGCTTTGTCCTTTATGGCAGAGCTCCTGAGTGTGCGTGTTGCTCTAGGCAGGACCCAGGCAGAGGTGGGCACAAAGCATCTTGAATGAGTATGTCTGGGCATGTGGATCCAACAGCTTTTATGCAAGGCATTGGAGAGCAGCTGGCCAATTCCATACACCCTTTTGGGTTGGTGGACAACTCTGGGCAACTGGCCTATCCTGTCCCTAAGGCAGCACTTTTGGACACACACAGAGAGCAGTGACCCGAGGCAGCTCCATACTTGCCACCGAGCTCAGGATAGATATGGATTCATTACTGCTATGGATGTCTTGGGGCACAGGACACAATGGAGTGTTCCTTGTCTTAACTAGATAGAGCCTGGGGGAGAAGGGGTGTTGCTTTGTGCAGAGAGAGCAGTCTTGATTCCTGAATCTAGTGACATGCCAGGCTAAGGCCTTCCTCTCCAACCTTGTTCAGGGCAAGTATGTCAAATCTGGAGTCCAGTGGCGTGCCTTCCCTAGCCTTGTTGTGTTGGGCTCACATAGAGGTTGTAGGGACCTAAGCCAGAGACCTGGTTCTGCCCCAGTGCCTGTGGGCCTTTGGGCAAATGTGCTAAGGTCTCTGCCTGCTTTCCCAACCTGTGCAGATAGGATTGCCTTGAGGCTGAGGCCCGGGGTTAGATGGGTTAGCACACAGGGCTGCCTGCCAACATTTCTATCTGCACTGCAGGCTCTCATCTGAGTTACAGGACTACTGGGGCATATGGCAGATTACTCCTGCCTTTCTCTGGCCAGGGAAGCTGTGGGACTGGTTTTGGCCCCTGAGCTAAGAATGAAATGTGTGTCCTTCCAGGGCAGACTCTTAATCAGCAGTGCCATGGACGGGTTTTCCCTCTGACCCAGTGACTGGTGGCATGGTGACAGTTCTTTGGGTCTCTGGGAGTGACCCAAAAGTGGCGTCAGTAAGATGACGATTACCACAAGTGTGTGTTTCTGCCAAGACACTGCCATCTGAGGGGCGTTGGCTGACACAGTGTATCCTCACAGGTCCTGACCAAAAAAGGTTGTATTTGGGTCTCAGGATTAAAAGTTATACTTGAAATGCCCAGGAATGGTGTCACTGGGGGTGGGGAGTGGAGAGAAAGCCAGTGTTAGATCTTCCTTCCACAGTTACTTTTCCCTGTGTGTGTGTGTGTGTGTGTGGGCCAGCACCTGAAGGAGAGGGCGGAGCAGCAGGAGGGACGGTGGGCGGGGCAAGGGGAGCAAAGGACGAGGCCACTCGTGAAGAGTTAGCAATGAACCTGTTACGTTCTCATTTGTTTATTTTCAAAGATTTACTTCCTTATTTTATGCTTATTGATTTTTCTGCATGCATGTACACCTCCATGCCAGAAGAGGGCATCCCATCCCAGTATAGATGGTTGTGATCCACCATGTGGTTGCTGGGAATTGAACTCAGGACCTCTGGAAGAGCAGACATTGCTCTTAGCCACTGAGCCATCTCTCCACACCCTCTTCACTTTTTCTTTCTTTCCTTTTTTTTCCTTCTTTTTTTTCTTGAGACAGAGTTCCTCTGTTTATCCGAGCCCTTGCCTTTCCTGGACTCACTTTGAAGACCAGTTTGGCCTCGAACTCACAGACATCCACCTCCTTCAGTGTCACGAGTGCTGGAATTAAAGGTGTGTACCACCATGCCCGGTCTTTCTTTAAAAATTTGTAAGCACAGCATGGCTCGGTTACTTGGCACTGACCCGTTGGCCCCTTTCTGACCAGGACTCCCTGCAGGGTCCTTTGTAATATTGCTTTATACTTGCTTGGATTTCAGAGACCTTAAGCTTTTCTCTCCTGCCATGTTCTGTCCCCGAGAAGGCAGAGCTGCTGTCCTGGGAAAGGCCGGGTGAGGTCCATGTTCTGAACTGTTCCAGGATTTCCCCTCTATAGTGGAGAAAGTACCAGTCTTGATGGTGTCCATCCATGTGTGAAACTCCCAGTTCCCACTATAGTCAGCCTGGAACTTGGTTATCAATTATGGAGGCTAATGTGGGGTTGTCAGGTGCTGAGTGCATAGGGTTGGGGTAGAGCTGGGTGTGGTTTCACATGCCTGTTATCTCAGCAGTTACAGGCTGAGGATTGCATGTTTGAGGCTTGCCTGAGCTGCACAGTGAAGCCCTGTATGGAAAAAACAAAGTCTGTGCTCTTTTGCCCATTCTAAGGCATTTCTTACCTCCCTCCCTTCCTAACTTTGTGTGCAGGCAAGCTGGGGAGGTGAGCCGGTGTGGAGAACTCACTTGTGTCCTCACTGATCTATATGGGGTATGATGTCATGGGCATGCCTAGGAGAGGCTAGCACAGCACAGCTGATCTTGACGCAGTAGCAGATGGAAGCTAGGCTGTCCACCTGTTTGTGTTACAGGTCCTGGAAGTGCGAATGCCCTGCCCTGTGAGCTCAGGGATGAGTGTTAGCTTGCCTTGCTACCCTTGCAGGCAGGAACGTTTGCTGACCTGAATTGGAAATCTGTGCATTACCAAGCCCTGCTTCTCCGTTCATTCTAGACCACAGCTGTGTCAGGCTGTGTGTGATGTGTGGTGCAGGCAGGGCAAGAGGTGTGAGCCCTGAGCCATGGAACTGACACAGGGTTCATCTTATTCTCACTCTCAGGATTTCAGACTTTCCAGAAGAGCCACTTGTGGCTTGTGCCTGTGGTTCAGTCTCCAGGGGCCACCACAGAAGATGCTGAGTGAGACCCTGTTTCAAGCAAACAAAATCTTCTAATAAAAATTGGCTTAGTGTAAAATGGCACATATCCTTAGCCCCATAGCTCAGGATGCAGAGGCAAGCTGACCTCTGAGTTCAAGGTCATTCTGGTCTCAGGAAAACACAACATGTTAAAAAAAAATCCAAAATGTTTATGCAGAAAATATATAACAGCTGTTATTAACTGTAGTTTTGATTTTGAGACAGTGTCTTTTTTGATACAGGGTCTCTCTGTGTAGCCCTGGCTGTCCCAGAACTCTGTGTAGACCAGGCTGGCCTGACTCATAGAGATCCAGTTCTGCCTGTGTCTGCCTTCGAAGTGCTAATTTATTGCATGTGCCACTTTGCCGACAAGAAAGCTCTCTTTAATGTTTATGAGAGTGCTTATGTCAGGGACTGTGTGCATGAGTGTAGGTACCCAGGCTGGGCTACCTGAGAGCCAGATCCAGGAGGAGCAGCACACTGCTATTAGCTGCCGAGGGACCTGTCCAGCCCCCTTTCATAGTGTGTGGGTGCTTTGCACACATGTATTGTGTCTGTTCCGGGTTCATGGTCAGGGGGTCTGCAAGAGGCCATCAGAGGATTGTGAGCTGCCACATGGGTACTGGAAATCAAACTCAAGTCCCCTGGAACAACAGCCAGTAGTTTTAACTGCTGAGTCATCTCCCCTGCCTTCCTTTGTATTCTTTAATGTAAAGCAGGCTATGTGCCTTAATCTTCAGGGAAAGGGGGTGTCTTGTTTTTGTGGCATGGGGGTCTGGAGCTAGGGTCTTGTGGGTGTTAGGCAAGCACTTTGTACACTGAGACCTGGCTTATGTAAGTGAATAATAGTGTATGTAAAAAAAAGAGCATATAAAGGGCTGACGGTGGGAGGATCTGTGTGATGCCTGGTGTCTGGGGTGATCTGTGGCACTGGTGCAGTCATGGGCTTGTGTTTTATACCCAGCTAGATTGACTTGTTTAATGAGGGTGATCACAAACTGTCTGCCACACATTGACCTGTGTCTTGTGGGACTGGAAATATGTTCTTGCTGAGCATCACTGCCTGGGTGTACCTCAAGTACCTCAGCCTTGAAGTCCTTCCCTGCAATTCTAGGACACTTGACCTGGAAACTGCCACAGAGGAGAGGAAGAGGGTGGGGCACTGGAGTTGAGCATGAAAAGGTTTCTTGCTGTTCAGAGGGCCCGGAGGCAGCAGATTTGGTACTGATCAGTGTCACTCCCCCTGCAGGTTGGTACACGATGTCAGTCAGTGTTCACGAGACCCGCAAGTCGAGGAGCAGCACGGGCTCCATGAACATCTCAGTCTTCCACAAGGCTTCACACCCTGACTGTGTGCTGGCCCACCTCAACACTCTGCGCAAGCACTGCATGTTCACGGATGTCACACTCTGGGCTGGTGACCGAGCCTTTCCTTGCCATCGTGCGGTGCTGGCTGCCTCCAGCCGATACTTTGAGGCCATGTTCAGCCACGGCCTGCGGGAAAGCCGGGATGATACGGTCAACTTCCAGGACAACCTGCACCCCGAGGTGTTGGAGCTGCTGTTGGACTTTGCCTACTCTTCTCGCATCGTCATCAATGAGGAGAACGCGGAGTCACTACTAGAGGCTGGTGACATGCTGCAGTTCCATGATGTCCGGGATGCAGCTGCTGAGTTCCTGGAGAAGAATCTTTCCCCCTCCAACTGCCTTGGCATGATGGTGCTGTCTGATGCCCACCAGTGCCGACGGCTCTACGAGTTCTCATGCCGAATGTCCCTGGTGCATTTTGAGACGGTGCGGCAGAGCGAGGACTTCAACAGTCTCTCTAGGGACACGCTGTTGGACCTCATCTCCAGAGATGAGCTGGAGACTGAGGATGAGCGCGTGGTCTTTGAGGCCATCCTGCAGTGGGTGAAGCATGACTTAGAGCAGAGGAAGGCTCACCTGCCCCTGCTCCTGCGTAACGTGCGACTGGCCCTGCTGCCCTCAGACTGCCTGAAGAATGCCGTATCTGGAGAGGCCCTCCTCATGGCGGACGAGTGCACCAAGCTCATCTTAGACGAGGCCTTCCGCTGCAAGACCAAGATCTTGCTGAATGATGGTGTGGTCACCAGTCCCTTTGCCCGGCCTCGCAAGGCAGGTCACACACTGCTCATCTTGGGAGGCCAGACCTTCATGTGTGACAAGATCTACCAAGTGGACCACAAAGCCAAGGAGATTATCCCCAAGGCAGATCTGCCAAGCCCCCGGAAGGAGTTCAGTGCTTCAGCGATTGGTTGCAAGGTCTATGTGACTGGAGGCAGGGGCTCTGAGAATGGAGTCTCTAAGGATGTCTGGGTGTATGACACTGTCCATGAGGAATGGTCTAAGGCCGCCCCTATGCTGATTGCCCGCTTTGGCCATGGCTCAGCCGAGCTGGAGAACTGTCTCTATGTGGTGGGGGGGCATACATCCCTAGCAGGTATTTTCCCTGCCTCCCCTTCTGTCTCCCTGAAGCAAGTAGAGAAATATGACCCTGGGGATAATAAGTGGACTATGGTGGCCCCCATGAGAGACGGTGTCAGCAATGCTGCAGTGGTGAGTGCCAAGCTGAAACTCTTTGTGTTTGGAGGGACCAGCATCCACCGAGATATGGTGTCCAAAGTCCAGTGTTTTGACCCCTCGGAGAACCGGTGGACAATCAAAGCAGAGTGTCCCCAGCCCTGGCGATACACAGCCGCCGCTGTCCTGGGCAGCCAGATCTTCATCATGGGAGGTGATACAGAGTACACAGCAGCTTCAGCCTACCGCTTCGACTGTGAGACCAACCAGTGGACGCGGATTGGGGACATGACAGCCAAACGCATGTCCTGTCATGCCGTGGCTTCAGGCAACAAGCTGTATGTGGTGGGAGGCTACTTTGGGACCCAGAGGTGTAAGACCCTGGACTGCTATGACCCTACTTCAGACACATGGAACTGCATCACCACTGTGCCCTACTCTCTCATTCCCACGGCCTTTGTTAGCACCTGGAAGCATCTGCCTGCATGAAAGGCACCTTTGGAGCCCAGCCAGGTGAGCCCTCAGGAGGGCTGGAACCCTCTGACTTATCTCTGCTCTTGGCAATGATTATCACATCTCCCAGGGAGGGTCTGATGAGCATCAGGGTAATGGGATTTAGGGACAGACGGTCTGTTCATATCTTACCAGTTATGGGTTTGTCAGTGGGAGAGGTAGTGTCTGTCTTCTGTGTGCAGTGGAGGGATGAAGGCCCATGTAAACCAGCAGCCATTCTGACGAAGTGAGGTCTAATGAAGTGACGTGGCTGTTCTGATCCTCAGACGGGGCCTACCACAGGACAGGTGTCTGTGAGCCCCGCTGCTGTTGTCAGTGCTGTGAGTAAATAAAGTCATAAGAAGTCACAAGTCTGGCTGAAGGAGAAGCAAGTGACTTATCGGGTGTTCTTTGGGGAGCAGAGGCATGGGTGAGACTCTTTCTCTCTCTTTTTTAAAAAGATTTATTTATTTATTTTATGTATATGAGTACATTGTAGCTGTACGAATGGTTGTGAGCCATCATGTGGTTGCTGGGAATTGAACTCAGACCTCTATTCGCTCTGGCCCTGCTCACTCTGGCCCCTTTATTATTATTATAAGTAAGTACACTGTAGCTATCTTCAGACACACTAGAAGAGGGCATTAGGTCTCATTACGTGTGGTTGATGGGATTTGATCTCAGTGCTCTTAACTGCTGAGCCATCTCACCGTCCCCCATGGGTGAGACTCTTAAGAGACAGGTCTATATGGCAGAGAGCTTGGGAAGGGACAGCAGAGTGAGGTCTGTGTTGGTGCTGCCCTTTACTATGAGAGAGGCCAGCCTGCTAGTGTGTTCTCGGGAGTGGCCGGCATGGTTGGCTTGTAGGAGCCTGAGGTTTTATGGCCAGGTCCTAGAACAGTCAGCTTAATACTAGACCTTGTCTCCTGCTCCAGTTCAAAGTCTTTCTGGGGACGAAGCATGGCGGGGGGGTGGGTGGGTGGGTGGTGGGGGGTGAGGGGTGGGGGGGGGCGGACTCCCGAGGGCCAAGGGAGAGTGGGGGTACAGGCCTGCTGAAAGTGAGGAGGCCTTGTAAGAGGAACCTCGATTCCTCCTCCCCGCCGGCCTCCTGCCTTGTGCTCCTGTGGCGTAGAGGGCGGAGCTGGCGAGCATCCTCGGCCTGTGAACCTGTGGGTCAGCCTGCACCGGGAAGCAGTGCTCCTGAGCTGAGCCTGCCAGTGGACTGAGCTGAGTTCAGAGTGAGGCAGCTCCTGCTGAATCTCTGCAGCTTGCTTCAGCTCTAAGCACGAGCAGCTGGCTCCTGAGCAGTCAGAACGAGACTTGACTCTCCTAAGACTTTTTATTTTTCCTCCCAGAGGAAGTTAGCAGTGTCTAGGTCCTGAGGAGAGCAAGATTCAAAGGGATAATGGCATTCTACTAATTGTCTATTCCTGTCATTGGTGACCTGAATGCAATGTCACCTGTGGGATGGAGTCACCTGTGGGTGGAGTCACCTGTGGGGTGGAGTCACCTGTGGGTGGAGTCACCTCTGGGGTGGAGTCACCTGTGGAGTGGAATCACCTATGGGGTGGAGTCACCTGTGGGTGGAGTCACCTCTGGGGTGGAGTCACCTGTGGGTGGAGTCACCTATGGGGTGGAGTCACCTGTGGGAGGAGTCACCTGTGGGTAGAGTCACCTGTGGGGTGGAGTTATCTGTGGGAGGAGTCACCTGTGGGTAGAGTCACTTGTGGAGTGGAGTCACCTGTGGGTGGAGTCACCTGTGGGGCTGAGAGGCCACTCATGTCCATGACCCTATTTGCCTCTGGAGCCTGAACCTACTTCTGCCCCAGGAAGTGGCCAGGTGCCTTACCCTCTCCGGCAGAGGCTCTACTGTGTCTCTGCCCTGTGAGAGCAGCAGCTAGGCTGAGCCTGGTCCTGCACATATCGTTAGGAGCTGCTCTGCTTTGGGTTAGGCTCAGGACCTCTTGCTACTGACACCCTGTTGGCTTCTTGATCCTGGGCAGGCTTAGCTCCCAGAGTCCAGAGTCTGAGTGTTCTCATCTGGGAAAAGGGAAAGTGTTAGACACAGTTCTCAGATGCTGTGAGGTTTGTTTTTTGTTTTTGTTTTTTTTTTTTTTTGGTCCCTGGCCTGTCCCTACAGTTGTCACTCCCATGTGACTAGGACAGCTAGTGTCCTGAGTTCTGGACAAACTTTAGTCACTAGCCTCCTTTATATGAGGAAGCAGGCACAGACGGAGTCAACCTCAGATTCATGTAGGAAGCCACACTCAATCCCAGTACATGTCTTCAAAATGGCAATGAGGATCCCCACGGACTTAGGCCTCCTGAGTTCTCGGGGGCCCCAGCAGTCTGGCCACCCAGTACTTCCTCCTCCATCTGGACAGACCTGGCCTCTGTCTCCACGGCTGATCCAGAAGTGTTCCTGTTCTCCGAAGGCTCCTCTCGTCAGCTTTTCCCCACAGGTCAAGGGCAGACCCACAGCAGAGCAGCAGGAGCAGAAGCTGGCCTGTAGCACGTGCCTGGCACTTCTGGGCGCCCTCTCCACTCCTCAGCCTCCATGGCCTGTGGGATGGGAGGTGGGATGGCCCAGTATAGGAGAGGGCCAGGCACCTTAAAAGAGTCAAGGGCAGAAGGGGCCAAAACACAGCATGCCTGCTACCTCCATGTGCATTCTTGCCATGGGACAGTAGGGGAGTCACCGGTAATGCCACGGCACTAACCCATCAGCTGGTCTCTGTCCCCTTTCAATAACTGACCCAGGTAACCTACCTCTTCTGCCAGGTACCCATTAGGGAGGTCCTGGCAGGAAGTGCCACCATCCCCATCCCTGGAAGCTCCCCCTGGGCCTGGTTTTTTTAGATCTACTATGTCCATCCTTATGGGCTCCAGACAGTAGTCCCTGAAGCCCCTGCTCGGTGCCCCAGGGACTCCCTCTTGCCCCCATTCCTGCTTTCTCCATTCCAGGCACCCATTTCAAGCCTTGATGGGAACCCCCCACCACACACACACACACACTGGACACGTCCTTTTCTCTCTTTTTTTTCCTCTGAGGCCTCCTCAAAGCTACTTAAGTGAGGCCCAACTTCCCACATTCTTCTTGCTTCCCAACCAACCAACCAACCAACCAACCAACCTCTCACTGTGGCGGAAAGCTGACTCACTTTATCCTGTTAATTAATATGACTACAAAGAGACACCCAGCGTAGGGCCGAGGGCTTCCTCCAGCTCTTATGGATAGGCCTGCTCGCAGGAGAGTATCTTGGTGGTGTCCATCATGCAATGATCACCTGTGCCTGTGTCAGACCTGAGAAGAAAAAGAGAAGCACAGGTAGAGACTATATCAAGTCACGGGCAGGGTGGGGTTTTGCCAAGGCCTGCCATGTGTTGGAGTGCAGACAAAACACAGCATGAGTCTACAGAACACAGCTTGAGTCTACTGTTCAGGGTCGTGTTTCACAGATGAGAAAACCAGGCTACAGAGAGGAAATGGACAGAATTAGGGACATAGACTAAGACCTTGACGTGGAGTCGTTCACCTGGAGCCCTCACAGGAGCCAGGCAGCACGGCTCCCACCAACCATTACACTTGTAAGCATATGGAGTGCTGGGTGGGTCCTGGTATGCGCATTTTCCTTCCGTGGCACTCTCCTGCCAGCTAGGCCTGTCTTGCAAAGCTGGTGGAACACACACATGAAGAGGGACTGTCCTTTTGGCCACGAACTCACATCCCCCGCTTGCATCCTCAATCACTTGGTGCATCAACAGTTGCCGTGGGACACACACATTCCCTCCCCCCAGCCCCCACTCCCTCCCAGTCCTTGCTCTGTTTATTTCTTTGTAGTGCCATTGAGGTGGGATCAGGTGGGCCTGCAGTCTGTGCCACGGGGGTTCAGAATCTTCGAGTGTTTTAGGACTGTTAGGGACCTCAGGACCCTGCCAGTGTCTAGGACATTGAGGACCTGGGCATGACAGACCCCCTGTGGATCAGTACCAGCCTGCCTCTCGGAACTGTAGCAGTGCTGGGGGCACAGCTCAGTGATGGAAAGCTTCCACAGAGCCTCAGCACTAGCATATAGTTTTGCTGTAATGTTTTGTAAACACAGAACTAAGGAAGTTCCCTGGTATTGGGGGTTTCACTACTGCACACCAGTGGACAGGTTACATAGGTTTTGCTTCCTGCGGTGCCTGCGTGAAGACACAGCTCAGTTACGGAGCCTGTGAGCCCATGAGCCCAGGAGCACCTCTAGCCAGTCAGATGGGAGCAGTGTTTCTTTTCCTGTCACAGGCATTCCTTTCTGTCTCAGAGCCACCTTGTGGGGGAGGTGTGTCTAGACCTGCACTCCTGTCTAGCCCCTGCCAGCCCTGCAGGCTGTCTGAACTTGGTGAGTTCAGGAGATGTTAGCTTTGCCACTATCACTTTCTAGACTCAAATGCTAAGCCACAACCTCCTTAGGGCAGCCGAGGACTAGGCTAGGGTGGCCTGGGTTCAGCAGTATTAGTGATCACCAGTAAATAAATCACTGTTTGCTTCTTGCTTCCTGAACATTCTCCACGAAGCCTTCAGCGGGCTGGGGGGGGGGGCGCTATGTGTGTGGGGAGGAAGTGGGGACTGGTTCCTGAATCCTTCTCCGGGCAGGTAGATTTCCACCATCATTTCCACGGCAACTGTTGATCCTCTAAGTGATTGAGGATGCAGCAGGGGGTGTGAGTTCATGGCCAAAAGGACAGTCTCTCCTCATTAACCACTACACCGCAGAACCCTGCCCCATGGCCTGGCATCTAGAGGCTGTGGTGGATTTTTGTCCAGGTCACAAAAGAGCATGCCTCTTGTTGTCCACAGCCTGTCACCTGCCCTTCATCATACCTGTCTCCCTCCTAGCCCACAGACTCTGCCTATCTCCTGAGCCTTTTTCTTTCTTCCTTTTAAAAAAAGATTTATTTATTATATATAAGTACACTGTAGCTGTCTTCAGACACACCAGAAGAGGGTATTAGGTCTCCTTACAGGTTGGGAGCCACCATGTGGTTGCTGTGATTTGAACTCAGGACCTACAGAAGATCAGTCAGTGCTCTCAACTGCTGAGCCACCTATCCAGCCCCCTCCTGAGCCTTTTTCATCTCACTGGTCCACATTTGTTTACATTCTGAAAGCATTGCATTTCCTCACAGGGTCATTATGTTCCTCTGTTCTCCCATCTTCTCATCAATTCTTCCCATACTCCACACCTAAATAAAAATAAAGGTCCTGGCTCCTGTTTCAGTGTTAGAAGTCGCCCATTGCCTTCAGCACTTTCCGGTGCAATCACCACGTGATTGCGTAAGTCTGCAGTTTCTCAAGGGCACATGAAGCCTAGCTGCATTTGCTCCTGGGTCTCCTGTATAAAGAGGCTCCTTAGAGTCACAGACAGAGGGAGCACAGTCTGCTGGGTGACAAATGGGAGCTCTAGGTCCTGAACTGTGGAGGGCTACACGGGTAGCTGTGTCACAGCCTGAGTCCCAGCCCTGGGGGCTATTGAGTCTGGCCAGGCTGTGAGGACAGTGTGGGCTTTCATCGTCTCCCTCTGCTTTATCCCACAGACTGCGTGGTTCCTCCTGCCTGGGCCAGAAGCTGACAGCTCCAGCCCCAGGCGGCAGCAGCTCAAGCTGTCCTTAACTCTAGGCAGAGAAATGAAGTTCTCCAGCGTCACCTGTGCTCTGGTGTCCAAAGCTGGCAGCGGCTCGTGTGGAGAGAAGCGTCCAGAGGCACGGGCTGGCACCAGCAACCAACGACATTTGTGCAGAGCCTTGAGGCTGATTGTCACCCAGGCCTGGCAATGGCTACCAGGGAAGAGCAGGGGTCCCTTGGCCCAGCAGCACAGCCTTTGACTGTAGGGCTGCCTGTGGGAGGTGGGAATGTTTCTCCATAGTCTCCTGGACATCAGGGAGCATAGTCTAACTGAAGACATATTTTATAAGGGACAGAACCCCCAGGGCAACCCGGCCTCAGATGGTACCCACAAGGCTTCATCAACAGATGGTACCAGACCCCTAAGGTCAAGGGGAGATGGCCTGTGTGCCCTCTGTCAAGCACTAGCTCCCCCTCCTAAGAGGCGACTTCTGGGAAGCTTCCATGGACATAGGGCAGATGCCTGTGACCAGCCAGACACTGCTAAGAGTCCCCCAGCAGGACTCTAGGTCCCCCAGCGCTGGTAGGGGTCTGATGCTTGCCCTCCTTAGAGGCACAGAAGAGCAGCATGATATACCTGCCAGTAGTACTGGGCCTCTTTTCTGGACACCCACCTGCCTTAGTCCTGTGTCCTGCCTGCTCCATAAGAGGGCAGTCATGAGTCGAATGGCAGAGGGACTCCCACGGTCACTGCAGTTTGCACAGAGGTTGTATTGCTGTCATTGTGGATCTAGGACCAAGGCTCCCATCATGCCTGCTATCCTCCTTGGCACCAGCTGGCAGCCTGAATCCTGTCTGATTTTCTTCCTTGAGCTCAGAAAGAAGGATCCGAAGAAACTTCCCAAATGTGTTTCTCAAGGATTCCTCCCCAGTGTCTCCCCGGCATTAGGTTTTCGGAGACACTTTCTTCTTATGCCAGTGTGGATACCAGGCTCATCCCTTGTTTGTCTAGTGCTCTTGGTTTCCGGCACAGGATGGGGAGTGTTCCATCGTTGGTGGCTTCCCATTACTGCATCAGGACGGAGCATCCAGAGTGGGTTCTGATCTGGACGGAAGTGGAGTTGCAGTACAGACCAGTTTGGTCAGCCTTCAAGGTCCTCACAGCTCAGCCTACTACTGCTGGCGTAGGTGACTTAGTCACACACTGGCCCTCATCTGAGGTCCAGCTGGCTTCCCATTCCACCTCAGGGACAGTCTTGCTGGAGAATTACTGGCTCCTGGCCTGTGGACTATGCCATCTGCACTAATCGGTCTGCACAGCACAGAGGACCTAGCCATGGTGCTTGCCTGAGCATGGGTGTTGCTTTTATTAGTTTCTAACTTAATAAAAGTGCGGACATTCTTGATCTCCTTTGGGTTCTGATTCTGCCATGGCTATGTTGAGTTCTTGATCCAGAGTCTGCCTGTTTGTGTGTGTAGCCTGTGCATTGCAGGAGGCTCACCGCCCCGCCCCCCAGCCCCTGTGTTAAAACAATTGTATTCAGTAGACCAGGCTTGTGCACCATGGACCCCCCAAGGGTAAGTGCAAGCCATATCAGTGATGTGAAGCTGATCATGATTCACCCAGCCAGTGGCTGTTGGGTCACAGTACCACAAGGGGCCGTTTTGGTCCTCATGAGTTACATTAATGCCCTATGGGCCACTGTCCTCCTACCACTCTGAACTATAAACACAGGAGTATGTATGTGCTAGATAGATGGCAGCCTAGAGCAGAGCTGGTCTCCTACCTCAGCCTGAGTCTCCCACACTGTAGTCCCCTCAGATGGGCTATCGGCCTTCCACATTGTTCCCTCACTCATGTGGTCCACCTTGCCAGGATTTTTGGTACCCTTTCTGCCATAGCACATGGCATAGCATACAGCCTTGTAGTAAATGCACATTGGAGATAGAGGGCCCCTGACAAAGACAGGTTAGGTCTCAACTTCAGAAGGCCCCTGACAAGCTGTCTGTCCCCAGAAAAAGCAGTGTAGCTCTCAGAACCTCAATGGGTACACCTGTGAATGTTTCAGTGGCTTTGATGAGGACAGAGTAAGTCAAGACAAACCTGGAGAAGGGTGTGGTGGCCAAGGCCTGTAACCCAGCACTTAGGAAGCTGAGGCAGGAGAATCATAAGATTGACAGTTGTAGGCCAGCCTGGACTACAGTTTGAGATGACTGTCTAATAGATGAAGAAGCACACAGCCGGGTTGTAGAACATACAAAGCTGCACCTGTTTTCCTGGGAGGTGCTAGACAAGTATGATCCGTTCTTGCTACCCTCGATGCTTTGGCCAAGTACAGGGCCGGCCCCTGCCACAGCCCTTGCCTGGCTCAGCCTCCTGGTGTGTATCTACAGGTTTCTGGCACTGTGTTGTGGTTTAAGCAGCACCACCATGGACATCTTTGCCCAACTCTGCACTTTGTGGCAGTGCTTTGGTCTCCTTGAGATCCAAGTGTGAGCTTGGGGTCAAAGTTCACTCTAGTGTAACAGAAGAGCTAGGCTGAGGTGTGAGAGGGCCAGGTCTTTGTACATGAGGCTAGCCCACCTGTCCATTGTTTGGCACAGGCTTTCTGCCTGTTCAAGAAGGCAGCTCCCCTCTTGTTACCGACTCTCGAGTATCACCAAGGAATCATGGATTTCCAGCTGGGTCGATGGCTTTGTGGGTAAAGTGAGGGCATGAGTTCAGATCCACAGCAAGCCAGAGTCCTGTAGAAGGATGTGTCTGTAGCCCCAGCCCAGAGGTAAGACCAGCTGATGCTAGGATCTTGCAGGCCAGCCAGCCTAGACAAATGGTTAAGTTTCTTTCAGTGAGAGACCTTGTCTCATGAGACCTAAGGTTGAGAGTAAGTGAAATATATATCTTGACCTCTGGCCTCTACATGTGTACACTTGAACACACACACACACACACACATACACACACACAATTTTCTCTGTTCTTCATGAGTCTTGTGAACTGCAGATATTGGTGTCACTGTCACAAAGGGGGAAACTAGAAGGCTAGGACAGCCTTCAACGGATTATGAGACTAGTGTTCCAGTCAAAGAATGACACAGGCCTGCTGTGAGTCACACCATAAGAGACACACCATCAGAGACACACCGGATGATCCACACTCTGGATAACTACAGAAAAATCAGTGAAACAGCCACCAAGTGCAGCCTCCAGATGCAGCTCAGGATCCAACCCTATTTGTCCTTTCAGGTTTAACATAGAGGCCCTTACTCTGTTTGCATATTAGAGTTAACTGAGGAGCTTTTAAGAGCATTAGAGCTGAAGCCCCCTGCCTCAGTACCTCTGCTTTAATGGGTCTGGGATGGGGCCTAGGTAACAGGCCCCCCTACCCCAGAGCCAGAATTGTTCTTTAATCAGCAACTGAAGGGCCATAGTCCCTCTGAGGGAGTGGATACTGTGTACCTGGTGCTGGGGCCTTGGGGTTTTATATGGCAGAAAAGGAACAAAGATTTCATCTCTGTCAGTTCCCCTGCAGCCTCACAGTGGTCGGTACCAACAGGGAAGCGTCCTGATCTCTGACAGGAACTCCCTCAGGAGTTATCAGTGAAGAAAGCTTTCCTGCCCAGAGTGGCCCAGTCCACCTGAGACTTTTAGGTCACTAGTCCTTTGTCCCAGACACTCGGGACAGATATAAGAGGAGCAACATACAGGGAGGGGATGGTAAGAGGCTGGGAAAAGCAGAGCCATCTTGGGACTTCTATGGGTAAAGGACCTGAGAAGGGTCAGTCATTGTGTAAGCAAGTAGCTTGAGAGAGTTGTGGATCCATAGTGATGAGGGGCAGGGCCCGCCTAGACGCCCTGGACCATGGACCAGAGTCCTGTAGAAGGATGAGGGAACTGCGTAATGAGCTGCTTGCTGCGCCAGACCCTTACACAAGGTGCAATCACCTGGAAGCTTTGTTAGAGGAATCGGTTAAAGTCAGCCACTAACTGACAGTTTGAAAGAGAAATGAGTCCTATTTAGTCTTTGGCTTTTCTGTGTAGCCCTGGCTGTCCTGGAAATTGCTCTGTAGAGGAGGCTGGCGTTGAACTCAGAGATCTGCAGATCTGCCTCCCAAATGCTTGGATTAAAGGTGTGCAGCACCCCTCTCCCCTCCCCCTCTCACTGTGTCATTTTATAAGATTGTCTTGCAAAGTTCTAAGGAAACCACCTGTATATCCTAAATAATTGCCCAAACCTGTGAGCTTGATGACCCAGTATTTGGCTGCTTCCCTTAATCTGAGAACACGGGTGCTTAGGGTGTAGAAAGGCACGCTATAGCTGTGAGAAGTGCTCTTCCAGGAGAGTGACCCATAGGGAAGTGCAGCTTTAGGTTGGTCTTCATTATTTAAGAAGGCAAGCCGTTTCTCAGCTGTGAGCAGACACTTTAGTGCTGAATGAAGTGAGCCAAGGTCGTCTTTTTTTTTTTTTTTTTTTTTTTTAAAGAGGGCGTCAGATCTCATCAAGGATGGTTGTGAACCACCATGTGGTTGCTGGGATTTGAACTCAGGACCTTCAGAAGAGCAGACAGTGCTCCTAACTGCTGAGCCAAGGTCGTAATATATATCAGGAAGAGAATCATTAGAGAAATACCTGTCCAGAAACCGTTTCATATGGTTGAGTATCACAGCTGAGGACTACAATCCCATCTTTGAACTCTTAGAGAAACATACTGATCATTTTTACCTTTGTTGTACTTTCCTGCTAGGTTTAAGATCACATAGGTAGCCAAAATTAAATCTGTTTTTATTTATTTTTTTTAATTTATTTTTTTTGTACTGTCAAGGCCAACTGAGGATCTAGTCTTTAGAGGCCAGCAAGTACATTGATTGATTGATTGATTGATTGATTGATTGATTGAGACAGGGTTTCTCTGTGTAGCTCTGACTGTCCTGGAACTCACTCTGTAGATCAGGCTGGCCTCAAACCCAGAAATCCATCTGCCTCTGCCTCCCAAGTGCTGGGATTAAAGGCGTGTGCCACCACTGCCTGGCACTGCCCAGCTTCTTAATTTTTCTAAAAAAGATTTATTGTGTTTAGTGTTCTGCCTGCATATATGCCTGAACGACAGAAGATGGCACCATGTCTCATTATAGATGGTTGGTTATAAGGTGGTTGCTGGGAATTGAACTCAGGAGCTTTGGAAGAGCAGTCAGCACACTTAAATTCTGAGCCACGTCTCCAGCCCAAAAGTGTTATTGAAAAGGAGCTCCCAGCTGGGCGTGGTGGCGCACGCCTTTAATCCCAGCACTCGGGAGGCAGAGGCAGGCGGATTTCTGAGTTCGAGGCCAGCCTGGTCTACAAAGTGAGTTCCAGGACAGCCAGGGCTATACAGAGAAACCCTGTCTTGAAGAGAGAGAGAGAGAGAGAGAAGAAAAGAAAACGAACTCCCCCTGCATCTTCCATCTTCCCCAGTGATCATAATGTCCAGGAAGGAAAACCAGCTTAACATTTATTAATTTAATTAATATTTAGTAAGAAAACACTTCTGAAAATGTGAACATTGACTGAATATACAAAATCATATAAAGGAGCAATTCCTGGCCCCAAATGATTTCCAGACCCCTCTGAGGTGCATTTTCAAAGTTCCGATCCCCCGAGGCTGATCCTTAGTCTGTTATATCAGAATCTCCTCTCTTCAGAACCACAACTCCAGTAATATCCCTAAGCAGCCCCAGTTGATTTGCTGGGAATGCATCTGGGCTTCTCGTGGGCTTAGCCCAGGCTGGCAGCATCATGACCACACCTGGAAAACAACTCAGCTTTGTGAACACTGTTCACTGAGCTGAGCCTCTGGAAAGAGGCAGCCAACAGAGAGAAGGCTGTGGTTCACTACCAAGGACAAGCCTTCCTCCAGGGAGGATTTTGAACCCTCGACATCCTCTTGCTGCAGCAGAAGCCTGCTCCACAGTCTTCACGAAAGAACACTCAGCGGCTGCTCCTGACACCTCAGGGCCTCTGCAGTCCCGAGTAGGTTGGAGGATTTCATTTGCCATCCTTGGGGCTCAGCTGAAATCAGTGGGATCCAGAAAATACCATGTGCCTCTCTCTGGTGTGTGTGTGTATGTGTGTGTGTGTGTGTGTGTGTGTGTGTTTGTGTGTGCACGCATGCTAGATGCCTTCCTGATGCACATGAGAGCATGAACCCTCAGGCCTTCTATACAGGGGAGTTGAGTCTAAAGGTGACACTGTTCTTCAAGAGAGTGGGCAGCTTTCTCTTTGCATGAGGGGCGTGCACAGAGCTCCTGTAGTGTACACACCTCCGTTGAGCCCTGGGCAACATGACCTAAGCAGAGGACAGCATCATCAGAAGAATTTAGAGTTGACGGTGGTGGTGTGCATGGGACAGAGACTATAGACACAGTGCTCTGGGGGCCGTGAGACCCCTGGAATTTTGTGCCTTCCTCTTGGAACTGACCTCTCCCCCCCCCCCCGCCCTCGTGACTTTTGTTGAGTCCTTTATAGTTCAACAAGCAGAAAGTCTGCCTGTGATCTCAGAGGAAATAAAAGCCCCTTCATCTGTGTGTGTGCTCGATTTGATAGAAGCTCCCTCAATGGGGTCATGTGGGACCACACAGGTCTCATGACAGAATAGCAATACTTGCAAATAGAGAGCCCATAAACTAGAGCTATGTAACCTAACAAACCTGGGTTGGAGTTGGAGGCCTGCATCTCATACTCTGGAGGTGTGGGTTGCTTGTCCACGGTTTCATTGAGTGCAGCTTGGATGCCATGAGGTGATGTTGTAGCCAGTCCCTTCTCTTAGAGACAAGGTCATAGGGACAGGGTAGGGCACCAATGGTACCCAAGGTCTCTGCCTTCTTCCTGCTCCTCAGAAAGACAGTAATTGTGGCTGTGTGGTAAAACACAGAGCACAGGAAGTGGTTCCCAGAGACCTTCAGTCTCATCCTTGGTCCTCCTTGAAGAAGCTCGGCAGCTCTGGGCAGGATGTCTGAGCTGCTACAACACACAGTGCAGCATCTTACAGAACAAGAGATGTGAGGATGATGAAACCATGATGGGATGCAGGAGTGCAAGCCTAAGGAACCACAGTGATGCCCAGAGGTTGAAGAGCCACAGGCACCCTCAGAACATCACACGCCAGCATCAGTGACACAGAAAGTCCCCATCCTGCCCAGCTTCAGAGCTGTACTGTGTTCCTACTGTGACCCTCAGCGACCTGGCTGTCCCCAAGGCCTGAGGTTTCCTGAAGGGATAGCAACAGACCAGGTTTTAGGTCTTTCCACTCTTATCTGCCTGTGACTCTGGGCTTAGTCACTCATTTGTTTGTGAGATGGATCCATCTATGCTGCACAGGCAGGCCTTTCAGCCCTGGGCTCAAGGGCTCCTCTTACCTCAGCCTTCCAAGTAGCTGAGATGCCTGACATCTGCCAGGGCTTCTCCATTTGACTCTCCTCTGAGTCCTTCAGGTCTGAAAGGCTCCTGGGACAGAGTGGGCTGTTCACACCTCCTGGACAGTGAGAGCCAGGAGACATGGGTTAACTTCCATGAACTCGAAGGTAAATGGAAACCGACATTGGGAAGTGGGCCTTAACAGTGGGACGCTTGGGAATATCTGTGCTGCTGAGGGTTGCGGAGCAACTGGGTCTGTGGAGAAACTCCTAGGTATGGAGCAGCCCCTGGTTCCACATTCCTATCACTTGTCCTGCCCCACCCCGATCAGCAGCAAAAACACTGATGCCTGTCCTGTCTGCACCAAGCTACATGCTGTCTGAGGGGCTCACGCTGTCCAGCAGAGATGATGGTGGGTCAGAGGAATATAAAACGCATTTGTTCCCCTTCACAAGCTTAAAATTGCATGAAGAGATCGCTTGATACTTTCAATGCAATGAAAATCAGGGTAAGAGAATTTGGAGCAAGGTTCTCAGACAGACCCTGAGCTCTGTAAGGAGGCGATCCCTGGCTGCGGCAGAAAGGCTTGTGTGATCTGAGGTGGCAGAGACGGAGAAGATCAACCACAGCAGTGGAAGCAGCTGGGAATGCAGCTGCCATCCCCAGGAAAGTGCAGTTTGTTGAAAGCTGCTCCATCTGTCTGCAGAGCCTGGGGCACTAAGTGGAGCCACGCCCAAGGAAGGCCGGAGTGAGGAGCGAGGCGATGCTGCCCCCTACAGGTCAGCCTAGAACTGTCACAGTCTTGGAGGCTTGATGCAGGGCATCATTCCCTTGTCTGTGCTCATGTTAGTGGATGTTATGTGTCACTCCCCAGGAGCTGTCCTCCTTGCTCTTTAAGACAGGATCTCTCACGGGCCTGGGGCTCACTAATTAAGCTAATCTCATCTTGTGGGCGAACCTCAGGTATCCATCTGTCTCTACCTTCTGAGCCAAAGGGTATCACCACCAAGCCCAATTTTCATACAGATTCTGAGGCGTAAACTTTTCTGCTCGCAAGGCAAGCATTCGCCAAGAGAGCTGCTCCCCTGCCCAGTTTCCTGTCTTTGACAGTTAGAATGTGGCTTTATGAGAGAAATGTCTTGTTCTTAGTAAAGTGTGGTTAAAATAGTTAAACACAAAGAGATGTTATAGTATACTAAAAAGGTTTGCACGAACAATTACATATCTTTGACCCAAGCATGGTGGCCCACACTTATAATCCTAGGACTTAAGAAGAAGAAAGAAGGTTACCATGACAAAAAGCAGGGATACATCACAAAACACTGTCTCATAAAAGAAAAAAGTAAATATAAGAAAAATGACCTGTTTCATGTTTGAGCAGGCAAACTTGCAGCCCTTAACCTGCAACAGCGTTTCAGCCTCTGCGGTCTGAGTCAGCACCCACTGTCTGGCGGAGCGAGTGTCAGTCTTCTTTCACCACCCTCATTTCCTGGTTTAGTTTTAGAGTCAGTCTGAAAACAGAGCCGCAGTTGGAAGGGGCACACATGTCATCACAGACTGAGATTATCCAAGCAGGGGTTCCCCGGTTTTCAGACACTAGAGCAGCTTTCAGGGCTGCTAACATTTTTCCTGATCCTTTGTCCCATGAGCAAAGGGACTCAGGGTGACCTGGGCAGAGGTGAAACCTGATGGGTGTGTCCTGTGGCTCCATGCAGCATCCCTAAGTATACAGTTCACTGGTCTCTTCAGATGTAGATAGAGCAGAATTTAAAATTATAACCATTCAAATCCCATCTTACAGACAAGCAGTCCTGTAAAATGTCCTGTTTGTGTAGCTGTAGCCTGACAGTCTCACAGAACACACTTAGAAAGTCGAACCACAGGTGCCATGAGATTGACATCGGGTGTCTTAGCCACACTCCATTTCCTTTTGGGGCAGTCTGTGTTCATCAGGTATATTGGCCTGTAGTTTTCTTTCGCTTTTGATGTTCTATCTTTACCTGGTTTGGGTAGTAGATGTTTGGGAGGTCTCTCTCTCTCTCTCTCTCTCTCTCTTTCATTCTTTCTTTCTTTTGGTTAGTTGGACCACAGACCTGTCTGTCTTCTTTATTTTCTCAGAAAACAGGTTTTAGATTCCTTGATTTTGTTTGTTTGTTTGTTCCTATGTCATCAGTCCCATCTCTGGTTATTGTGTTTTTTTTTTGTTTTTTTTTTTTTTTTGTTTTTTTTTGCCATTTCTCGCCTTTGACTGGGTTTGTATTTGGTTTGTTCTTATTTTTTTCAATTTTTTTAGTTGTTTCATTTGTCACTTATTTTTACTCTTCCTAATTTCTTTTTTTAAAAACATATTCACCTAGAGTTATAAATTTCCCCCAGGACGGTGCTCAGTCCTAGAGGCTTGCTTGTGGTATGTTTTCATTTGAATTTAGTTCCAAGGAAATTTTCACTTTTTTTTCTTTATTTCTTCTTTTACCCATCCATCGTTTAGTAATGAACTGTTCATTCTGCATGAGTTCTTGTCGATTTTATTGTGTGTCAACACGTTTTATTGCCTTGTGGTCAGGTGAGCTACACGGCGTCGTCGCAATCTTTCTGAGTCTGTGAAGATTAGTTTGTGTCCCAGGATGTGATCTGTCCTAGCTTCAGTGTACTCCTGGGCATTGTTTGGTATTTGGGTGGAGTATTCTGTAGGCATCTGTTAAGTCCAGTCGTTGTATGGTGTCAATTAATTCTGATGTTTTTCTGTTTATTTTTTTGTCTAGATGACCAGTCTACTGGAAAAGTGGGGTATTAAAAACACCTACTATTAAAGGATTGAAGTTAATCTGTGTCTTTAAATCTGGCAGTAATTTTTTTAGTGAAGTTGTGTGCCCCTGAGTTTAGATAGTAATATATTTTTGAAAACGGTTCCCTTGATGAATGAAGTGCCCCTCTTTGTTTCTTCTGATTAATGTTAATTTGAAGTCTATTTTTGTCAGATATTGGTATACCGATGCCTGCTTGTGTCCTGGCCCCATTTGATTGGAGTCTTTTGTTCATCCTTTTATTCCAAGGCAGTGCCTGTCTTTAAAGCTAAGATATATTTCTTGTAGACAGAAGATAGATTTTGTTTCTTGATCTGTTCAGTCAGCCCGTGTCTTTTGATTGGATAATTGAGACCTTTTATATGTAAAGATTATTATTATTATTATTATATAATTGATGTTTATTTTATGTGTGTTGGTGTTTTGCCTGCATGTATGTCTGTGTGAGGCTGTCAGAAGCCCTGGAACTGGAGTTCTAGGCAGGTGTGAGCGGCCATGTGGGTGTGAGGAATTGAACCCAGGTCTTCTGGAAGAACTGCCAGTGTTCTTAACCACTGAACCATCTCTCTGGCCCCTAAAGTCATTATTGAAACACATGTGTAAAGTTTGCTTATTGGGTTAACTTTTGGTGCAGTGTCTGTGTTGTCAGTAGCACTTTATGTTTTGATAGTCATGACTTCATATTTCTTTTAACAATGTCTCTGCTATTATTCCTCTCTCTAGCCGAAATACAGATATAAACAAAACCCTGTTTTAACAGACTCTCTCTACGAAGTTGAGCATCATACCTGAATGAAAAAAAGAAAAGAAAAAAAAAAAGGAGGACATGACTGTTCCTAGGTATCAGGGAGGTGAAGTTTCATTGTAGATAAAAGAAAGTACATAGCCAGAGAAGGAGACAACTTGGCAAGTCCAGAATGCGCATGGCCCTGAGCTAGGTGGTGTGAAGAGAGAGAAGAGGGGCGAGCCTGGAGACCAGGAGACCAGGTGACCAAAAGGCCAGGAGGGTAAAGGCTAAAAAAGGCTAAAATGGGACTGGCATAGCCAAACTGGCTGGATTATATAGGGAAGGACAGCTGGGGGAAGGGCATCCCAGGCCTTGGGCTGGATGGGGGCAGGGTATGTCAGCCAGAGGGACCTGAAATAGGTGGGGACTGACGGTGACCAGGTCTGCTTGGATATATTCAATAGGCACCTCAGGTAGCCATTTGTCCCCAGTTTGAGACCTAACAACACCCACACTTCGGATATGGCCAATTTATACATTTACTCTGAAAATATTTTCTTCTATTAACCTTGGTATCCTGTATATGACATAGTTTAGTTCCAACGTTTTAGCAATTATTTTCTCATGCCTATAGAAATATGTCTGATAAGACGCTACTTTCATAGAGTACATTATAGAGGTTTAAGCCCTTTTATTTCTAGAATGACAGGAGTTGGACCTGTACATAAGAGTTCAAATGTCTCCATGGTATCTTTCCTCTTCATTCTGTGCCAGGAAGGTCATCGGGTTTTACCTGAACACATGGGTTTAAATCTCTCCTGTACCAACTCATCCATTATCTGTTATTTACTCTCTTTCCAGTTTCTATAATTAGAATATTTTAGCTCCAATCACAGTATGAATCGGATTAGAGATAAGCACACTAGCTATCATTCCTTTATTCACAAGTGAAAGCCACAATCCACAAAAGTAGCAACCAATTATTTCTTTTTCTCTCTTGTCTTCTGGTTTGCTCATTTGTTTGTTTTTCTTTTCTTTTATATATATATATTTAAAGACAAGGGTTGTCCTGGAACTTGCTCTTTTTACCAGATGGATGGGCCTTAGATTCACTGACTCCAGAGTGCTGGGATTAAGGGTGTGTACCACTATGCCTGGAATTAACTACATATTTAACTCAAGCAATAGCCCCCCCCCCCCCCCGCCCCCCAACCCTTGAGACCAGGCCTCTCTGTGTACCGGGGATGAACTTAGTTTTTAGACCAGGCTGGCCTTGAATTACTAGAGATCTGCACCTGTCTCTTCTTCCCAAGTGCTGGGATTAAGGGTGTGTGCCACCACTGCCCAGAATATATGTGTGTGTGTGTGTGTGTGTGTGTGTGTATCTTTATTTCCCTAGCAATGAAGCTTGGATTAACACCATCTTGCCTCTTAATACTTTAAGTAACTCAAAGGGTTCCCCTTCAAGATGGCTTTATTCTCCTCAGTTGGGCAAAATTTGTTCCCTCATCTATTATTATATTTCTCAATATATACTAATATTAAAATAATTCTCACTTCTGAAACTATAAAAATCCCAAGTGGGGTGGGTCTGAGGGCAGGCGGCTCAACCAAACCTAGTTATGGAAAATCCTATCTTAATCACCAGTTGATCACGTGGGGTGAATAATCACCATTTTTCCATGTTGCCCAGCTATGACGCCACTTAAATTTAGTCCTTTGCACTTTATTTACAGCCTCCGTGTTTATATTTCTTTCTATCAATTGCTTTATACTTGCCTCAGGGCCACTATCACAGTGGTGAAATATCATAACCAAAGCAAGCTGGGAGGAAAGAGTTTATCTGGCTTACAATTCCACAGCACTGTTCATCATTGAAGGAAGTCAGGACTGGAACTCAGGCAGGACAGGAACCATGAGGTAGGAGCTGATGCAGAGGGCATTGAGGTGTGCTGCCTACTGGCTTGCTCCTCATAGCTTGGTCAGCTTTATTTATTAGAACTCAGGACTGCTAGGTCAGGGATGGCACCACCCATAATGGGCTATGCCTTCCCACATCAATCACTAATGTGTAAAGAAAATGCCCTACAGGCTTGCCTACAACCCAATTTTATGGAGGCATTTTCTCAATTAAGGTTCCCTCTTCTGATGATTCTAGCTGGTATCAAGTTGACATACAATTAGTCAGTATGTATCTGTTTCATCCCTTTTTAAAAAAAATTATTTTATTTATATGAGTACATTGTAGTTGTCTTCAGACATACCAGAAGAGGGCATGGGATCCCATTACAGATGGTTGTGAGTCACCATGTGGTTGCTAGGAATTGAACTCAGGACCTTTGGAAGAGCAGTCAGTACTCTTAACCTCTAAGCCATCTCTCCAGCCCCTGTTTCATCCCTTTCATAATATGAAATAAAATTCCCATCATATTGACATTTTGTTGTTGTTTCCAAAAAGGACGATTATTACTGAACTACTAAAAACAAAACAAAACAACCCCCCCCCAAAAAAACAAACAAACCCAAAAGCAGTATCAAGGCTACTGCTATAGCCATGTTAGTCTTACTTAGCCTATTCTTCTATATACACTTAATTTATACTCTCTCACTGTGGTGGTTTGGATATGCTTGGCTGATGAGAAGTGGCACTATTAGGAGGTGTGGCCTTATTGGAGGAGGTGTGGTTTTGTTAGAGGGACTGTGTCTTTAGAGGGGTAGGGCTTTGAGTTAATATATTTGCTCAATAAAGGGATCTGCAACCCTATAGGTGGAACAACATTATGAGCTAACCAGTACCCCGGAGCTCTTGACTCTAGCTGCATATATATCAAAAGATGGCCTAGTCGGCCATCACTGGAAAGAGAGGCCCATTGGACTTGCAAACTTTATATGCCCCAGTACAGGGGAACACCAGGGCCAAAAAGGGGGAGTGGGTGGGCAGGGGAGTGGGGGTGGGTGGATATGGGGGACTTTTGGTATAGCATTGGAAATGTAAATGAGTTAAATACCTAATAAAAAAATGGAAAAAAAAATATATTTGCTCAAGCTTTGTCTAGTGTGACATAGTCTCTCCTGGTTGCAGTCACATCAAGATGTAGAACACTCAGCTCCTTCTCCAGTGCCATGTCTGTCTGGATGCTGCCATGCCCTCACCTTGATGATAATGGACTGAACCTCTGAACTCTAAGCCAGCCCCAATTAAATGTTGTCCCTTGTAAGAGTTGCCTTGGTTATGGCGTTTCTGTTTCTTTTTTTCTTTCTTTCTTTCTTTCTTTTTTTTTTTTTTTCGAGACAGGGTTTCTCTGTGTAGCCCTGGCTGTCCTGGAACTCACTCTGTAGACCAGGCTGGCCTCGAAGTCAGAAATCTGCCTGTCTCTGCCTCCCGAGTGCTGGGATTAAAGGCGTGGGCCACCACGCCCGGCTGGGTCATGGTGTTTCTTTACAGCAATGGAAACCCTAACTAGGACACTCACTCAATAGTTTCCCATCAACTAACAGCATCAAAATAGTTAACCACAAAGAAAATGTAAAGACGAGCTGATCACTCACCCTATAATTACCACCTTAACCCTTGCACTATGACCTATAATTAGTCCCCGTAACCAGAAGTTTAAGATATAATTCATCCCAGAGCCTTTAAAGCCTAAGCAAACTTTTTTTTTGTTTGTTAAAGATTTATTTGTTTGTTTTATGTATGTGAGTACACTGTAGCTGTCTTCAGACACACTGGAAGAGGGCATCAGGTCCCATTACAGATGGTTGTGAGCCACCATGTGGTTGCTGGGAATTGAACTCAGGATCTTTGGAAGATCAGTCAGTGCTCTTAACCACCGAGACATTTCTCCAGCCTCCTAAGCAAATTTCTAAATTTAACTTCTGCTAGCCAAGGATTGCAAGATTTTATCTTACATCCATTGAATGCAAATCAAGTGCTTGTATTAAGCCAAATCTCCCTTCTGTACTGATGGGATCTGACCCTATGAGACTTTGGTTAACAAATACCCCAAATACCCTACCATTGGCTTTAATCTACTTCTCCTCTAGAGAGAAGGGGGACAGGAGAAGCCTTGGTAAAGTTATTTTTTTTCCTACTCTTTTGAATTCAAAGTTCACTGTGATTTTCATGCCAGCTCTTGGTAAGAAGAGGACTTAAAGCTTTGTATTTAGATGCCCAGTCTGGTGCTTACTCGGACATTTTACCCATGTTCATGAACCAACAAGCTGCCTAGATGATGGGATGCTAAACTTCCTGTTTGCTTCCTGAGCTACAGTGGCAGAAACAGCATCACACCTTTTAAAAACTAATTAATGAATTAATGAATTCATGTTACATCCCGATCATAGATCCCTCATCCTTTCCTCCCAGCCCTACCTTCACATGCTCCCTCCAGTACCTCTTCCCCTTCTCCCCCCATGGGTACCAACCTGCCTTGGTACATCAAGTCGAAGCAGAACTAAGCACATCCTCTCCCAGTGAAGCCAGACAAGGCAGCCCAGGCAGAAGAAGGGGATCCAGAGCAGACATCAGAGTCAGAGACGACAGCCCCTTCTACAATTGTTAGGGGACCCACATGAAGATCAAACTGCACACCTGCTACATATATGTAGGGGGCCTAGGTCCAGCCCATGAATATTCTTTAGTTGGTAGTTTAGTCTCTGTGAGCTCCCATAGGTCCAGGTTAGTTTACTCTGTAGATCTTCTTGTGGTGTCCTTGACTTCTCTGGCTCCCTCAACCCTTCCCCCACCCCCTACTCTTCCACAGGACTCCCCGAGCTCCACCTATTGTCTGGTTGTGGGTCTCTGCTTCTGTTTCCATCAGCTGCTGGATGAAGCCTCTCAGAAGACAGTTATGTTAGGTTACTACTGTCTGCAAGCATGTCAGGAGTTGGCTCTCTTCCATGGGGTAGTCTCATGTTGGCCTGGTTACTGGTTGACCATTCCCTCATTCTCTACTCCATCTTTATTCCAGTGTTTCTTGTAGGCAGGACTTATTTTGGGTCAAAGGTTTTTGTGGGTGGGTTGGTGTTCCCCTTGCTCCACTGGAAATCCTGCTTGAAGGTGGCTACTTCAGTCTCCATATCACCAGCGGCAAGGTGTCTCAGCTAGGGTCTCCCCCATAGATTTCTGGGAGCCTCCCCAGTCCTAGGTCTCTGGTTCATCCCAGATATGCCCTGCACGTTTTCAATATATTCTTGGATTCAGTTTGCAAGTATTTTATTGAGTATTTTTGCATCGATGCCCCATAAGAAAAGTTGGCCTGAAATTCTTTCTTTGTTGTGTCATTGTGTGACATGGTGTCTTCTAATGCAAGCAGAACAAGGGTCAACCAGGAGTCTTACTTGGCAGTAAAGAAATGTATAATGTTATTGGGCATGTTTTTGTAATAATTTTCCTTATAGTCATGCTGTTGTGTTACTATTGCTGTGAGGAAAGACGATGCCTTAACCAATTTGGGGAGGGAATGGTTTATTTAGTTTATGCTACTACATTGCTGTTCATCACTGAAGGAAGTCAGGACAGGAACTAAAACAGAACAGGATCCTACATTGCTTACTGGCTTGTTCCTCATGGCTTGTGTACTCAGCCTGCTTTCTTGTAGAATTTGGGACCACTTGACAGAGATGGTTTTACTCAAACAGGCTTGGCCCACCCACATTGTTTACTAATTAAGAAAATGTCCCCTTAAAGCCGGGCAGTGGTGGCGCACGCCTTTAATCCCAGCACTTGGGAGGCAGAGGCAGGCGGATTTCTGAGTTTGAGGCCAGCCTGGTCTACAAAGTGAGTTCCAGGACAGCCAGGGCCATACAGAGAAATCCTGTCTCGAAAACAAACAAACAAACAAACAACCCCAACCAATCAAACAAACAAACAGACAAAAAAAAAAAAAAAAAAAAAAAAAAAAAAAAAAAAAGGAAAATGTCCCACAGATTTACAACCTGATCTTATGGAGGCATTTTCTTAATTAAGGCCTGTGGAACTCATGATTTCATTTGTAAAAAACAAAACAATACAATGCAAAACAAAACACCAGCTGACTAATATTCCATTGTGTATAAATGTCCCATGTTTTCTTTATTCATTCCTCTGTCGAGGGACATCTAGGTTGTTTTCAGTTTCAAGCTACTACAAATAGAGCAGCAATGAACATGAGCATGTGTCCCTGTGGTAGAATGAAGCATCCTTTGGCCAAGAGTGATATAGCTGGATCTTGAGGTAGATCGATTTCCTTCACAATTTGCAGTTTTTGAGCCAACAAATCCTTTCCTGTACCACAAGGCCGATAATGCTTTGCTGTTTGTTCTTTACCAAACTAGTTACATCCCCAGTCCCCCATTTTGGAAATATTTCTAATTTTTATGATATTCGGGGATGGCAGGAGTCCCGAGGCTGCTTTTGTGAGAGTGGGCAATGGTTGCCCCTCTCTGTGAGGGAGCTTGGGCCTAATTCACCTTTCCTGTGGATGCCGTGAGGAGGGTGCATCTGGACCACACTGTGAAGTGGAGCAGGGAGCCTTGTGGGGGCAGGTATGGATTCTCATTTGCTGTCAAGGATACCGACAATCCCAGGGAAGGAATGAGACAGGACTTGTCCAGTGCCAGACTATCTGGCTGCAGGCAGAGTTGAGAATCAAATCTATATCTTTTAAAGTAAGGCTGGCTTTTAGAATAATGTATCATTTTAATTATTCATGAAAGGTTTTTAGTTAGAAACAGAATAAAAACTTAAAAACATTGAATGTAGAGCTACGATGGTGAAGTTTTTCTTCAGAAAAATCTTATCAAATAATTTCAGGATGGCTTAAAACAAACCAACAGGATTATTGAGATGGAATTTACAGACCATACAGATCACACATTTTAACTGTTCATTTCGAGTCCCGTGGGATGGCTCAGCAGGTAGATGTGCAGGCCTGACTGCCTGAGTTCGACCTCTGTATACCACAAGGAGGAGAGAGCTCAATCCTGAGAATTCCCCTGCTGTTTTCTGACCTCCACACTTGCCTGTGGTGTGAGTGCACCTGATATCTCCCTCCACCCACCCCAATAAAATAATCAAATATACATTCAGATAAAGTGCTCATTCCATCGGCTTCCACTCTATAGATTTGTACCATTGCCATTGCAGCCAGCATAAAACAATTTCCATCATCTCCGAGAAGCTCTGTACATCAGCTTCAACTTCTCCTCTTTTCCTTATTTTATGCTCCCAACCTGGTGACCAGCATCTTCCCCTATCTGCTGCTTATAGATTTGCCTGTTCTTATCATTTCTTCCAAGTGTGACTGTGGTTCTCAGCAACTGGCTTCCACTTCTACACTACAGGCTTCATACAAGGTGTGGTGTGACTGTACATTGTTCCTTGACATTGCTGGCTAATGTTACATTGCATAGACATGACCCACTGTGTACTGTCATTCACTGATGGATGAGAAACTAAATACCAAGGGGGTGGACACTGTCTCCCCATATTGATGCTGTGTTGCTGAGGAAGATGCGTGTGTGAAGTTTTGCGTGGATGTCTGTTTTCACTTCCTCGGGCACATACTTAGGCACGGAAGTGCTAGACCCCTCACTGAGTCATTATTTTAGCTTTTAAATGTTTCCTAGAACAGCGGTTCCATTGCGATCTCCCACCAGGGTATAGGGCTTGCTACATCTTTACCAAGACTCACTCTTAGCCGATTTAAGAGATATTATTACATGTTTTTGTTAGTTTGTTTTGAGACAGGATTTCTCTATGTAGCCTTGCTTGTCCTGGAACTCACTATGGAGACCAGGCTGACTCAAACAGATAGCGATCTGCCTGTCCCTGTCTCTTGAATTCTGGGATTATAGGTGTTCACCATCACACTCAGCCTTATTATTACTTTTGAGACAAGATCTTACCACGTAGGCTTGAATGGCCTGGACCTTACCATGTAGACAAGGCTTATGATGATGGTGATGAACTTGTGATAATCCCCCTGTCCCAGCTTCCTGAATGTTAGAGTTACAGGCTACAAACAGTCTGAATGTTTTTGTGGTTTAGCGGATAGGAAGTCACACCTCCTTATAGTTTTGCCTCAGGTAGTAACAACACCGATCAGTTTAACACTTAGCACCAGTGTCGACAGCACTGTTGATGTGCCTACTGGCCATTTGTACATCATTTTTGAAAATATTCCTTCTTGGAGCCTTTTGTCCACTAAAATTAGGCTATTTGCCTTTTTTTTTTTAAAAATTACTTTATTGTGGGTTTGTTTGTCTGTTTGTTTCCAAGAAAAGATCTCTCTATGTAGCTCTGGCTGTACTAGAACTTGCTCTATAGCCTAGGCTGCCCTTGAACCCACAGAGACCCATTTGCCTCTGCCTCCTAAATGCTAGATTTAAAAGCATGTGCCACTTCTGCTTGGCTTTTAAAGACTCATGTTACTATTTTCATGTACATTTTTAGTTATTTTAAACTTTGATTTTGTGTGTAGTTATGTGCAGGTGAATTCAGGTACCCTCAGAGGTCAGAGGTGTCAGACACCTTGAGTTCCAGGAGATCAGGAGCTGTCCCGTGTGAGTGCTGGGAACCAAATTTGATCCTCTGGAGGAGCAGTGCATGTTCTTAAAGCCAAGCCATCGCTCCAGGGCTCTTGTGGGTCTTAATAAAGGGAAGTGTCCTGGCTGGTTAATTCAGTGACAGTCTGAAGATGGTTAGATTGTTAACACAGTTTTTCACATACAATCTCAAGGGGTTTATAACTTAATAATCCAGATAAGTTTGAATGGGATAGTCTAAGCCTTACTAGGCTTTTTGATGGATCCTCTTTGGCAGTGTGACCTTGAATAAATTGTTCAACTTTTCTGAGCCCCAGATTTGGGTCAGTTTTATAGACGAATGCTTCTCTTCCTTATCTCTATTCAACTGTGGAGGCTGCAGCCAGCGCTTGCTGTGTCATTAGGGTCAACAGGTGTCAACAGCTCTTCTTATCCCACATCTAGAAACTCATTCCTAGGAATCATGGGTTCAGGTATCATGAAGCAAGCTCACCAAAATGGCCTCAGACTCTTGACCCAGCTCTGATTTGGCCCCTGGGTGCACTGCAGGTTCTGGGACACTCAGAAGAACCCTCTGAGGATGAAAACTTTGGGAGGCAGAGTTTCCCACGTCAGGGTTTTTTGTCTCCCCTGATGAGATGGTGTGGATACAGTGATAAGCCCTGGGTATATTGCTCCTCTTCTGCATTTGGCCTCCTGAGGAGGGAGCAGCAGAGGAAGCCACACAGATGTGGGCAGTGTGTGACCTCAGAGGGGAGGCTTTGACGGTTTTAGCACGGACCAACTTCCTGTGTGCTGTTAACTTCCTTGTGACAGATGGGACCAACTGACTCACACTTCTGTGGTCCTACCTTCCCTGCCACAATGGACAGAGTCTTTCAGAACTGTGAACCCAGATGAAATGTTCTTCCTTGAAGTTGCTTTCATCTGATATTTTTGTCACACAATCTGGAGAGGGTGGGGAAGGGAAGGCATACTACCTAGCCTGAGGTAGTCATTGCTAGTGACCCAAGGGTGCCCACAGGACACCATTTGTGTCTTTCTGGGTGAACTGTGAGGCCGAGTAGGTGTCTCCTCTGCTCTCTTCAGGGAAACTCAGCTAGAACTCAACGGGTGGCTCATTTCTTCCTTCCTTCTATCTTTTGTGCATTAGCATGAGTGGTGTGCTCCCTCCACGTCAGATATTACTCACATGGAGTCAAACTCCATCCCAGCCCCACTGTGCTCATGGCCAAAGAAGGGAGGTGATATTGTCAGGGCAGAAAAATTGGAACTCCACCTTCTTAGGTAACTTAAGTCAATAAGGAATTAAATCACAATAAGACAGATTGAGTGAGGAAAGCATCCATACATTTGATGTAACACAGGAGCCCTCACAGGGAAACGAACACACCCCTCCACAAAGTAGCAAAGCATAAATTCTTTTCTCTTGGCTGAACAGTGAAAGGAATTATGGGAATGTAAGTGGACCGTATACAGAGGCTAAAGGAAGATGGGGACTGCCTCAGCAAGGTCAGCCAGCTTGTACAGAACCCATTCAGCCTCAGCTTCCTGTCCTGTGCTTCTGGTAAAGGGAGGTGGGTACGTGCACCTCCCTACGTGCAGCGTTAACTCTTGGTTTTAAAAAGAAGGGGAGGTCAGAGCACCCTTGTTGCATTGTCACACCCAGTCCAGGGAAGACTGCGTGGCAGGCCCAAAAGCTTGGACACAGTCCTGAGGCAAAGAGTTTCACAGAAGCTTTGTCTCCTGGAACCGACCCCGGGCTTGGAATTTCGTAAAAATGTTACTCATTCAGACGAAATTCCCCAGTGTTGACAGTAATCAGGCATCTCACAGTTTGCTGGATAGGAGCTAGCAATCTCAGGGCTAGTTCAAAATAGTAAACTTAGAATCCTCATTACAGCCAGGTATGGTAGACTACATTACATGTTAGAAGAAAGTTGGTGAGTTCTTCTGACAAACGGAGAGTCCCTACAGACACTTAAAAGAGCAGCCAAGTTACTCCCATATGCAAGAATTTACAATGGCCTAGGAAGAAGGAGGGTTGTGGTTTAAGGAGGAACTACAGTATTGCATTATTCATGAAAAGGTTAGCAAGAGCAGAACCGCCTGGTGCAAGCTTTTACAAGGCTCAGAGGAACAGCATAAATCATAACTAGGGTGTGAAATCCTCACCTGGCTCCTGTCAATAGCTGACTTTAGATAGGGCTGATCTTATCTCAATTGTAAACATTGCCTGGTTCCTGCTAGTCTTTTTGTATGCATTTTTTGTTTTGTGTCAGATAACTTCAATGTACCTTGGCTGGTGTGTCACCTAACTTCTTTGTTTTTCTCCTGTAATATATGTCTGATGCTTGCTTTGAGAAATTACAATCAGATACAGCACCTTCTCTATGTCAGTGTCTGTTTGTCATCCTGCCAACTCCTTGCTCACCTGATTACCAAAATCCTGGTTCTGCACGGTTTGAAGGACCAACTGAGTCCAGTCGTGGCATTGCATAAACTGTCATTTAAAGTTTCTTTCTCCAAATTTTATTAAGTATCATTGCTTAAGATATAATTAGATGATTTATGTTAAATCAAGTATTTGCACCTGACTGTATCAGGGAAGAAACATATTTGGTAGAATTTCGAGGCGAGATTCATAAATATTTGAAGTTAGAAAATCACAGCATCCTATGATGCTAAGAGAGTATCATGCTCTGAAGTCTCTGGGATCTAGCTGCATATACTCCAGCAGATGTTGTACTGCTATGATAACTCTGGAGGCCAGGCATCTCTTTACCCCAGCTTCAGTACCAGACACAGGGAAGAATGGGATGCTTCATTTACCTTCCTTGGCTATTGATCCCTCAGCCATCATATCAAATCTGTCCTTGGCCCTCATCCTGCCATCGGATCACCCCAGCATCCCTGCTCTCATCAGCTGCCTCTTTCAGGGCCTCCTTAATTTCCTTGTTGTGCGAGCTATAAATGAAGGGGTTGAGGAAGCAGGTAATCACGGAGTAGACTACTGCCAAGGTTCTGTCATAGTCGAGGGAGTAATTCTTCTTCAGCCTCACATACATGAAAAGGATGCTCCATAGAAGATGAGAACCACAGTGAGATACGAGGCACATGTGTAAAAGGCTTTCTTGCCTGCAACCAAAGGAATCCTGAGCACTGTGGGGATTATCTGTGGGTAGGAGCTGAGGATGGTTACCAGGATCCTGCCATATGCCATCACTGTCAAGAAGCAGCACTCAGTAGATCCAAGAGAGTGAAAGAAGGAAATCTTTTACCTTACAACTCTTCCTTTGCCCCTTCTCTACTCATCCACATTCTGTTCTTCAGCTGATAAACTGGTATCAGATAAACTGATAAACTTATTGACTTAAGTTACCTAAGAAGCATTAGCTCAAACTAATCCTTATGCTCAAGTAGCATGTTCTGGGGCAGTACCCAGCACCCTTCACAGAAACAGACATTTGGTGTTGGCACACTAGGTAAAACTGCAGTATGAAAGCTGAGACAACATTTTCAATGTCCAAGCAATAATGGAAATCTACCCTGAGGACTGGAGAGATGGTTCAGCTGTTAAGAGCATACATTGCTCTTGGAGGGGGCCCAAGGTTAGTTCCCAGCATCCATAGTTGATGGCTCACAATTGCCTTTAACTCCAATTCCGGGGTGTGTGTGTGTGTGTGAGTCTGATGTCCTCTTCCGGTCTTTTTGGGCAGTTGCACTGACATGCACATACTCCCCCTCCCCCTCTCCCTCTCTCTCTCTCTCTCACACACACACAACTTGAGATGAATTCTTTTGCTCAGCAAAGGGCCACAGGCACAATACCTATCAATATACAAGAAGAGAGACAGTAGATTCCTATGATGACAGTGAAAGGTTTTGTTTGACTCTTAAAGGCAGCTTCTCTCCACCAAGGGCAGAGCTGCTAGGGGATTGTAGTTGGGGGCAATTGAAGGAATTGAGAAATGTATCCATTTGCATCAGAAGCCCAGAGCCTTTTGAAAGGGAGAGGATAATATTCAGCCCCCCTAGGAAACTCAAAGAGTGGGAGAACTGTAGGAATAGATGACAGAGGTGCCTGACCAGAGGAGGAAAGGACAGTGACACAGAGACTGGTTTCACCCAGAATCTTGGGGCTATGACTGTCGGGCTCAGGGCTGGCCCTGAATGTTGCAGCATGTCCTAGTGCGACTGTGGGTTAGGAGGGCTTGCACTGAAGTTCAAGTGTAGAACATCATGTTTTCGTGAATAGATCTGAGCCAGGGGTCATCTCAGCTGGATTAAGACAAATGAGAATTGGCTACACAGGCAGAGTGTTCAACAGGGACATCAGTGTGGCACAGAGTCACTATGCCAGTGGCCCTGTTGGACTTTCTAGATGCCTTCTTTGTCCTTCCTCTCTGCTTTTCTCATTGCTACGACAAAAATATCTGACAAAAGAAACTTAAGGAAGAAAGATTTTTCAAAAGTTATTTTTGGATCTTTTAAAGTTCAAGAATCATCACGATTTTCATTTTTATTAATATTTGTTAGTTAAAAAATGGGTTTACCACAGCATCTTCCCTTCCCCCTTCTGTTTTTCTTCCTTTCCATTTTACCCATTTCTTACTATCCCTCTCCTCCTCTTGTCTCTTTCCCTCTATCTTCTTTTCTAATGATACAGCTTCCAAATGCAGGAAGTAAACAAAATTAAAGAGAAAGATAGTTAAGCACACACCTAGATTGGAGTATTTTTTTTTCTTTTTACCACCCCATTTTCTTTGTAATTGGTATATCAGCTAGCTGGGAATATCAAGAAGGCTACAGAAATCATGAACACTATCAACTGCCTGTATTTCACAGAAATTTATAGGACATCGAATCCAGACTCGAGTACATATCCTTTTCAAACATACCTGGTGCTTTGCAAGCTGAATGTATGCAAGGTTTCAGTGCAAGCTGAGTGTAGTGGGTTTGAAATAAGTCATTCACGCTGTCCAGCCTGCCTGTCACAGCCCCAGAGAATATTTCTTATAATTTATTTATGTCTGACTTGGGAACAAAGGGTGGCAGGGATAGGGTGGGGGAGGGTAAATTGGTCTGATCCTCTAATTCCCCAGCTCAGACTTTTTCTGGTCCCTCAGCATCTGACAAGACTGTTAACAATTCATAAAGGGATCTATCATGTTGAGACTTAGTATTAGATGTTAGAATTTATGAAAGGAACACGCTGAATTAGCCAATGTCCAGCCGAACTGACGAACTGTAAGTGCAGCTTGGTAAAGCCTATGAAGGTTACAGTTGATGACAAGGTCTATCTCACCTAGAGCTGTGCTTGTCTGCCCCAAGCCCTAGCCACCTTCTTATTTTTCTGTGCTTTAAGAATATTGGTAATTATGTCAGATCTTCATCAGCTGACTGTGAGCAATGCCTTGGCTGTTTTAATAATGAAACTAGTCACCGTGATTGATGTCATGGAAGTGGATCAGTGAATCTACTGCAAATGAGCAGACTAGTTCCTTGCATCTGAACATCACAGTTGGCCTTATTTTTCCTCTAAATTTCTCTTTCTCCAGCTAACCTCCTATCACCCCGAGCAAATGCCGCAGTTACTATGTGAAGGTGTTACCATGGAAGAACATACGTAGAAAGATTATCTCCTGTTCAGTATTCATAGAGTTTAGAATGGTGGGATGCTTGGTAGGGACCACAGGGCGGGTCCTAATTTCCCGAGTAGTTGGCCAACACAAACTAACTCCATGGTTTAAAAGAAGAGAGAAGAAAGCTTGAAGTTAGGTGAGTGGAGAGTGAGGATGGAGAGGGAAGATCTGGGGGTGGTGGAGCAGAGACGGGGGATCTAGGAGGAGCTGAAGGTGGTGGTGGAGATTATGATCGGAATATATAGTATAATATTCTGCTTTCTAGTTCCACCCATTTCCATGGAAATAACATAATTTTATTTTAGTTTTACACCTGAGAAAATTCTGTTGTGTATAAAATTACATGTATGAAACTTTCAAATCATTAATTAAAAGTGGTATTTAAAAATAAAATAAAATGGTGGGAAAAAGAAAAAAGATATTGATGTGTTTATAAAAAGATAAAGAGGCATAAGAATATGTTCTATGGGGGTGCGGTGCGGGGGAAGGAGTGCCTTAGTGGGCCCATGCCGAGGCATCCCTTCCCCCTGAGGGACCAGCCACATGACAGTATAGTATAGAATAGTTTATTCAGGGCATGGGGAGTGGGAGTTAAGAGGGTAGTAGAGGCAGAGAATGGCAGAGAGAGGGAGAGAGTATGGAAGTAGAGGCTGGCCATGACCACATGGAGAGAGGGGAGAAGGGAATGGGGAGAGAGAGGAATCAAGAGAGCAAGAGGCAAGAGAGAGAGGCAAGAGAGAAAGGAGGGGGCAAGCAGCCCATTTTATAGTGGGTCAGACCTACCTGGCTGTTGCCAGGTAACTGTGGGGTGCAGTTTGGACAGAATGCTAACATATATATTTGAGATAGTGAGAGAGATGATTTATTATACATGAGTTACACTATGAGAGAAGACAACTAGTCTGCAATGCTGCAGGTCCAGGGCAGAGGGCCAATGGGGACTGTTTGGATTGTAAGGAAGTCAGACTCTCAGATGGTCTTGGTGAGGAGATGGTGAAGTCCCAGGCCCACTGAGACTTATTACCGACATCAGCATACTGTCCACCAACTTGGACCAGCACCCTGGCCTTCAGCATCCCTTACTGCTGCTCCTTTAGCCTTCTTGAGTATACAAGCTAATTTCCTTGCACTTCTGCCTCATCTTTCTTCTCTTGCCTTTCATTCCCCACTCCACCCTCACGGAGCAGGGGTTTCAGGCCAAGAGCTATATAGATATAGTTTCTTCTGCAGAAAGCTTTGGAGTTTTCCCATGGTGTGTGCAAGGTGATTCCCAAGAGAATGAGCCCAGCTGTTCAGCTCTCAGAATCTTCTGTTACAGATGCATTATCTCCCATTTGCCTTGTAGTTGATTCTTTGTCACTGCAGGGCATTAGTGTCTAAGCAGCACTTGTCTCCCGTGCCCTTTAGAAGCTTGACTTTGAGTCATTTGCAATAGCTGTGACGTATGACCCCCAGGTTCAGGGGATACTTAAACATACGCACACAATTGATATCACAGTGGCCAAAGTCCTGTAAGTGGTGTTTGCACTGCTTTTCCATCCGGACACTTTGGTACTGTACAGGTCCTTGAAGGTCATATCAAAACAAACCTTCAATAAAGCGGCCTTTATAGAGCTCCTTTCTGGAGCTCAGGGCCAAGAGCTTTGTTCAGATTGATAAGGTCGATTCTTCTCCTTTTGTTCAGGAGCAAACAAAGACCCAGTGAATGTCAACGATCATCCAAATGGAAAGTCGTGGAAGAACCTTTTGTACCACATTGCCACACTGTCTCAAGTGATCAAAAAAGGGAGTTTACGGCCTGTGGATTACACACTCAGTTCCTTGACCTTTCATTAGTTATGAGTCGTCAGCTCCCCTCTGGCACCTCTCGCTGGCACAGTGTTCCGAGGTGTGAGATAAGAATGTGAGGTCCCTTCACGCTGCTTGTTCACGGTCAGTGGGAATGTGACCAGTTCCTCTCTTAGGGACACAGGGTGCCTTATTCAGCTCTTGAGCTCATAGTGCTTGGGCAACCACCTTCTTTGTTCTTCTGTTTACTGGTTCCTAAGTGCACAGAGCAAAGGCCCTGAGGTGCAGAGGACCTGACTCAGTGGCTCAACACAAAGGAGGAGGGGAATCAGGTGAAAGTTCAGAGTGGTGCCCTTCCATGACTTCAGCCTTTAATTATTATTATTATTTTTTACTTTATTTTTATTTTATCTTCAATTAAAAAAATGTACCGAGATGACTTTCATTCTTACTGGTGATTTCAAAATGTCACTGTCTATCTTCCACTTTAATCTCTAATTTTATCTTTCTTCCTAAAGAAAACACAAGCCAACAGAAGGAGCACTTCCTCTTTCTTGCCTACTTCATGCTCCCTCAAATGTCACTGTTTCTCCACCCACTCTTGCCCCATCTCTGTAGTCAAAGGGAAAGATGCTCCCATCCATCCCACATGTATTAGGGTCTAGGCAGGAAACCGAGTTCATCTGGGAAATACAAGAATTCATTCAGACGACCTGAAAGATTAAAAAGAAATTTAAAATCGATTTTTTATATAATATGTTCTGATTACAGTGACCCCTCCCTCTTCTTCCAGTCCCTCCTTACCTCCCTCCCCATCCATATCTACCCCCTTTCTGTCTTTCCATAGAAAACAAACAGACATCTAAGGAATAATAAAACAAAGCAGAATACAATAAAATAAATAACAGACCAACAAATTGGAATAACAAGACAACCAAACAAACACAAAAGAAGAAAGCAAAGAAAAAACTTCAGAAATGCCTAGACACAGAAACACACACATTACACTAACAAGAATCCTATAAAAGCTTCAAACCAGAAGTCATAATATATATGCAAAGTACCTGTTAGATGGGGGTGGGGGTGGGGGAAGCCCTGACAACAAGATGAGATAAAGAACCTCCTAAAATGGCACTGAGTTTGTTTTGTGTTGGCCATCTACTGATGGGCATGGGGCCTGCCCTTAAGATTGCTTTCCCTAGGGAGATGCCCTAACTAATTTTTCATTTGCAAGTACTTATCAACTGAAGATGGCTTCTTGGTTAGGCATGGTGGCTCGTGTCCCCTTTTCCTCTCAGCTCTAGGGCCCCACCTGGTGCAGACCCATGCAGTCTCGTGCATGCTGCCTCAGTCTCTGTAAGTTCATATGTGTACCAATTCTATTGTGTCTAGACAGTCTTGAGTCCCTGGAGTCCTCCATCCTCTCTGGCCTTTACTTTCTTTCATCTTCCTCTTCCATAGGGTTCCCTGAGCCTTGAGGGGAGAGATTTGATGGAGACAGTCCATTTAGAGATCAATGTTCCAAGGTCTCTCACGCTCTGCATAATGTTTGCTTGTGGGTCTCTGTATTTGTTGCCATCTGCAGCAGGAGGAAGCATCTCTGATGATGGATGAGCAAGGAACTGATCTACGAGTATAACAGAATGTCATTACAAGTCATTTCTTCCCTATGCTCCTTTAGTAGAGCAGTAGTATTTGATTTCCCCCTAGGTCCCCAGCCTATTGAGTTTCAGGATCTCCATCACCCAAGCAGCACTGGGCATGGATTCCATTTTATTGATATTGGTTGGCTATTCTTACAAGCTTTGTGACGTTATTGCACAAGCATATCTTGCAGGCAGGTCATCATAGTAGATTGAAGAGCATTTACCTTTCTCCTTTGGTGGCATGTAGAGAGTATCCTGGCTCCCCTCACCTTCCCTCTCCTCCATACTCACCCCCCCTTATAAAAGAGTAGGCCCCCTAGGGATATCAACCCAACATGACCTGACGAGTTACAATAAAACTAGTCACAAGTCCTCATATCAAGGCTGGGCGAGGTAAGTTAGTAGGAGGAAAGGGTCCCAAAAGCAAGCAGAAGAGTCAGAGACAGCCCCTGCTCTCCCTGTTAGGAGTTTCACAAGAACATCCTCCAACACAACCATACCACATATGAGGACCTAGGTCAGACCCATACAGGTTTCATGATTTTTGATTCAGTCTCTGAGTCCCTATGAATCCTGGTTATTTGACTCTGTAGGCTGTGTTCTTTTGGTATTCTTGATTCCTCTGGCTCTTGCAATTCTTCTTTCTCCATCTTCTGCAGGGTCCTTCTAATGTTTGGCTGTTGGTCTGGGCACCTGCTGAAGGAGAAGACTTTAATAACGGGTCTAACAACAGAGGTGTGGATAAGACTTCAAGGAACAAACTAAAGATGTGGAAACATGCAGAGCTGGCAATATGGCAATTGTCATCATCCTAGAACCGAAAACATCAAAGAGAGACTCTTGTCATAGGCTGTAGTCTGTATGGATCAGTCTCCAGCCTGTCCAGGGTAGGGTGCAGAAGGCTAGATCCTAGATCAAGGGGGAAGACTAAAAGGAAGCAACCAGCCTGTTGCATAAAGTGGATTGAATTCCATAGGAAACTAAGGAAGTGGTTTATTTTTTTTCTGTCATGCTCAGAAGATCTTGGACAGAGCCCATCTTCCCTTCCACAGCCTCTTTGGAGCCTAGCTGGCCTCATTTCCATGTATTAAAAGGCCCAATTCATTGTGAAACAGGACATCCACTTCTTAGGCAGCTCAAATAGTCCCTACAACTCAATCTTCATTACTAATTGGTGCCACCCCTTTCCAGCTTCTTGTTCAGCATCACACCCTCTGAACCACAACTGGCTTTGCAGGGTAGGACTGGGCTGAGGATGGGAGGAAACCTAGGTGAGGTCTTTTGGTATAATGGGACTTGTTCCTATCTCTCTCTTGGCTACTGACCTGGGTCTTTGAGCTGTGTGTCCAAAGGCTGCTTCCCTAAAGGACACACTGTTAGGTTCTGAGACACTGAGGAGACCTCAGCTCCCGCTATTTCCTGGTGCAGAGGACTTTTTCCCAGCTCTTGCTCCTCCTGGTCCACCCTTTGTAGCCTCTTCTCTGCAAGTGTCTCCAACATGCACATGGTCTGAGGAAACCCTGAACCCCCGCTTCCCAGACAGAGAAACAGATCACCTCTCCTCCATACTCATGGCCCGGGGAAACCCTTGATTCCCAAATAGATCGGAAGAGATCCTTCTGCTGTCTTTCTTTCCAACCTTTCTCTCACTTGCTTCTACAGACAAGTGAGCAGAAGGCCCCACCCACTGTCCTCCACAATACCAGGCAGCACAGACTTGCTTTTCTACCTTGTCTTGGATTGTTATGGAACAATCCTCTCCTGTCCTAAATTCCCCTTGAATTTCTGGCTGCTGAAGGTCACACCAATTGACACGCACTTGGCATCTTTAGAACATCGAGGCCAGGCCAGGCAGCCAGGAAACACGAGGCTCTGGCTTTGTGAGTCCCCAGAAGTGAAGAAAATGAATATTTTAGTGCAACACAATGGGGTTTTAAAACATTGGAGTTTTAAAGACATGATCAAAATGTTGGAACTTCACACTTAGCTCCAGCTGTAAAGTGGCTCAGCATGGTCCTGCCTTTATTTACAGTTTGGGTACTTTGTGTGTCTTTTGTGTATCTTTTTTGGTCTTCATTTTAATTTTCAAATATTTCAAACAGTAGTTTTGTAGATGACTGAGGCTTTGAACAATACCTTAAGTTTTACCTCTGAACTCGTGTCATTTGAGTCTCCGAGAAAGGGCTACACACTACTCTGAGGTTTTCTTCAGCTTCCTGAGAAAATGGCAGTCTAGTCTCCGTAGATTCCCAGGGCCATCTCTGTGTTAGAAGTGGCTGTAGCATCTCTTTGCAGACTTGTCTCTTGCATCCTAGGTCTGCCTGGATGTCCAGAGATGGCAGTATGACAGCTTTCATCATCCCAGGACTGAAGACACTAGGGAGAGACTCCTGCTGCTGCAGCCCTGAGCTAGGGAGCTGTGGTAGGTCCATGGATGCACAGGCTTGCTCACAGACTTGTGTTGCATTTGCTCTGTGCCATGGACTTGTTCTGCACTCTGTGCCTATGTGCCTTTGTCCCTGCTGTTGCCCCTGCCTGGGGACTCCCTGAACTGTCTCAACTGAGAAGGGCTCACTTACTTCAATGTAGACTTTGCAAATCCCCCACTAATCTATACACTACAGCAAGGCTGATGTCAAGGTAAAGTGTGCTGTGTGGTTGGGAATAGGCATTACTGTCCCATGATTGTGCTCTTGGCTAGCTTTTTTGTCAACTTGGCACACGCTAGAGTCATTTTAGAAGAGACTCATCAACTATGAAGATGCTCCTTACAGATTTACCTGTAGGCAAGTCTCTTGTGCATTTTCTTGACTAATGATTGATGGGAGTGGGCCCAGTTCACTGGGCTGGGGGGAGTGAGCAGTGCCATCCCTGGGAAGGGGGGGGGTGGTCTTGTGTGGTATGAGGAAACAGGCTGAATTAATCATGGAGAGCAGGCCAGTGAGTAGCATTCTTCCATGGTCTCTGTACTAGTTCCTGCATCCAGGTTAAATTCCTGCCTTAAATTCCTTGGATGATTGACTATGTGGGAGGGTAAGCCAAATCAGGCTTTCCCCTTCAGGTTGCTTTTGGTTATGGTGTTTTATCATGGCATAACCTAATTAAGACAGCCATTGTAATAGCACACCACAAATTTAGGGGGCTTAAAACAGTCCAATTTGTTCTTATATTTTGAAGGTCAGAGTATAAAATCCAGGTGTCTGCAGGGCTATGCACTTCTGGAGGCTTCGTGAAGAATCATTTTCCTGTCTTCCCTGGGGGCCACCTGCATTCTGGTCGCATGGTGCTTCCAGTAGCCCTCTAGCTTCTGCTTCTATGGGCATTGTCTGCTTCTACTAATGGATTCTCTTGCCTCCTTCTGTAAGGATTCTTGTGGTGGCATTGGGTCCCTGGAGACAGTCAGGGTAATCATTCACTCCATCTTAAGTACCTCAATTTAAAAAAAATTCATCTCTGTAAAATCCCTTTGCCATACAAGACTCAGATTCGGGAAATTAAGATGTGGGTGGCTTTGGGGGATGCTATTCTGCCTCCCAAAGCTATCTTTCTTTCCCTGATGGCCTGATCAGTATTTTACACACTGTTCCATTCTCCCTGCAGAGAGCACAGGCTAAGCACAGGCTGAGCACGGAGGTTCATATGATGGAAGGGAAGTCATATAGCCCAATCTTTTCCTCAATGTTGCGTTACTGGCTCCAGGTGGGAGCTCTTCACAGGTCAGAACGAGTTCCTCTGGTGGGTTTATGGGATTGAGTAGGGGACACCACAAGATGTCCCACGGAATCTCAGGACAAATGTCAGAAGTTGTTGTAGATTAATCTACCTCCTCTGTGTTTTCTGCTTCTTTATGCAGAACTAATCATTCTCATTAAAACCCACGGCACGTTTCCAGGGTATTAAAAATATATTTGATTTTATGCTGTGCATGTCTTCCAAAACTGAGAAGAAACCCACACTGAACAACTGTGAACCAATAATATGGTTTTGCATCACACAGTTTTCAGGAAATGAGAGTTCTGTGGAATTGAGGCGAACTTATCTGGCCCTGGAGAATAGACACATTCCAGAAATAGCCCCATGTGGCTAGCCCTCCTCCTGGCCATCCAAATTGCCTCAGAGTCTATTAACAACTCAGGGGGTGGCTTGCCTGCTGGTTTCCTCTGAGGACGGGGGAGGCTAGAGCAGGATGCTTTCTACTGAGGTGGGAAGTGGGTGGGCCCCTCCTAGGCCTTGTCTGGGTTTTATGCATTGAATTTGGGGTTCAGACACCCTCAGTAATGCTACATGGAAGCTGCATCTAGCAAATGTGGGGAGATTGACATCATTCGGGGAAATGTTTGCATCCAACGACAAGTTAATGTCTTAAGAATGATGTACAGACTGGCTAAATATTTTGACAGAGAATTGAAAGTAACTATGAAGGCCACTCCATCTGGAGCCCCTCATTTATTGTCTGCATATTTACACAACTGCTTAGAAATGTCATGATCTGAGAATTAATGGAAAGAAAAAGAGCTCATCTTTTTGGCCAGAGTCTGGGGTGACATGTGAGTTGGAGATGGGAAGATAAAGCACACACCCACCCATCCCCCCACAGTTTCTTTTCCCATCTTCTCATGCATAGTACTAATAACATCCCCCCCCCCACCTCAGTGAGCAAACCTCAACTGTTCTTTTTCAAAATTTCAAACAAGTTCATTCCCATACAACACCAAGACATTTTCTTTGCTTAAAATGTACACAGGGCACATGATTCTTTAATGAGATCAATAGTTTATGTTTTGGTTCCACACTCAGTAGCTTCATGGCCGGGGTGATAGAGGTAAGGGACTGTATAGATCAGTGATTCCCAATCTGTGGGCCATGACCACTGGAAAACATATTTCTGATGCTCTTAGGACCCGAGACACTGCTCAGTAGCAAACTTACAGTTATGAAGTAGCAATGAAATACATTTATGGTTGGAAGTTCCTAAGACTATTGGAAATAGGTATTTTCTGATGGTTGTGACCCACAAGGTTGAGAACCGTGGATCTAGGGCCTCCAGCTTTGGCCTTTCTATATCATCTCTGTCTAGTATAGTCCTGGACTGACTGTCCTCCCTTCTCCCTGAACCCTATGCACATGTTGGTGGATGTGGAATGGAGAACCACCCCTCCTTGACCTCTCATCTCTAGATGATCTTGGGGGATGACGATTACAGCTGGACCACTGTTAAGTCTTGGGGGTCTGGAGGCAGAACACAAGGTACCCTATGGGGTCTTCACTTAGGGCATGCAGACCATCAGAGATTCCTCTTATAAGACCAGTGGTGGCACAGACCACAGGAGGGCTTACCCCACCCCTCAGGCCTGCAAGCTGCTCTTAAAATGTCACCTCATGTAGTGGTAGAAACAGTGCGACGGTTCTAGAAGCTGGTGACTGCTGCTGCCTGCCTTGGCTGTGGAAAATGGAGAGTGTGGGGGCAGACAGAGCACCAGACCTTTCCACATCCCTGAAGAGGCTGAGACGAGAAGCGTAGGCCAGTGCAGAAGGAACGTATACCACCCAGTGCAGCATGAAACCCACCCTGAGGGCACCAGACTGAGGTCATCTTCAGTAATACTTTCTGGGTGGGGCAGCAACTGACCCAGCCACCCACCCAAGCCCTGAGGGAATCTCGCTTCTTTAGGTCCCCAGTTGCCTTGCCATGAGTAGGAAGGTCATTCAGAATGCCTGAGAAAGCAGGAGTGAGAGGCTCCAGCCCGGTGTCTGCATGGTGAGGGTCCAAGCAAGACTTTACTGGCCATGTGCCTTTCATGGCTTTCGTCGGCCACCCATTGCCAATATTACACAGTAGGCACATACAGCAGTCTCATGGAGGGGTGGTCTGTTTTACAACTCTGTTCACAGCAGGACGGCTCCACCTGCATCTCTGTGAGGCCCAACACAGAGGCTTGCCCAGGACATGAAGTCAGGGCAGGAGACTGTGTGCAAGCATAAGGGACACTACACACATTATGGTTCTGCTGACTCCGGGCTCACAGCACCCAACCAAGCACCCCAGGAAGGAAAGTATTTATGTATAACATTTGTACCTTGGATTTGGTTTTCTCTTAGAGATTTTACTTAGCAGGGAGCAGCCTTAGTGTTTGCAAGTACATTGTGTTGTCAAGTACTAGAGAGAGGGAGACAGACGATTTCTCTAGGGCAGGACTCTGGGCCAGAGGGCAGTCATCCTGCCCTACACAGGTTAAGAGCAGGGTGGCAGTCCACTTGGCAGCCCTAGGAGAGTGGTAAGGCCGGGTCAGTGTAGGGTGGTGACAAGCCATACATAGTGCTTCTGCCTGAAAACAGGGTTCTCTGTGTATAACCAAATGCTCATTTCTGGAGGGTGCCCCTCTGTAGGCGCATGCGTTTGAACACTTCATCCCTAGCTGGTGACGCTATTTTGGGAAAGTTTGGAATGGGATCTTTACTGTTAGCGTTAAAGCGTTAAAGCTCGTTTGGTGGTAAATTCCCACTAGCACTGATATGGGGCCACCGCTTGTCTTTACTTCCCTCCACTCTTGTTTTGCTGCAGAAAGATGGATATGGCCAATGGATGCGTTATATCCTCGGCTCATCTACATACGTGATGCATTCAAGAATCATACAATTTATCTTTTCTTTTTTACAATTTTTTATTAGATATTTTCTTTATTTAAATTTCAAATGTGATCCTCTTTCCTAGTCTCCCTCCGAAAGCCCCATTCCTTTATCTCCTCCCCCCTCCCCCTGCTCACCAACCCACCCACTCCTGCTTCCTAGCCCTGGCATTCCCTACACTGGGGCATAGAGCCTTCATAGGACCGAGGTCCTCCTCTCCCATTGATGACCAACTAGGCCATCCTCTGCTACATAGGCAGCTAGAGCCATGAGTCCCACCATGCGTTTTCTTTGATTGATGGTTTAGTCCCAGGGAGCTCTGGGGATACTGGTTAATTCATATTGTTGTTCCTCCTATGGAGCTGTAAACCCCTTCAGCTCCTTGGGTCCTTTCTCTAGCTCCTTCATTGGGGACCCTATGCTCAGTCCAATGGATGGCTGTGAGCATCCACTTCTGTATTTGTCAGGCACTGGCATAGCCTCTCAGGAGACAGCTATATCAGGCTCCTGTCAGCAAGCACTGGTTGGCATCCACAATAGTGTCTGGGTTTGGTGATTGTATATGGAATGGATCTCCCGGTGGGCAATTTATCTTTTCTAAGTGCTTTGATGAAGAGATAGCTGATTCACGACACACATACCACCTGTAGTGGTTCTGTCCAATGTTAGCATGTCTGTGTTTCTGGAGCTTAAAGCCTTCATTTTCATCTTATATATGACATGCCTCAAATAGGCCAGGCTCTTTAGAGTGATAGACCTTGGTTGACAGATTATCTATCCTTTGGAGATGTTCACTAAAGGTTTCTCTTTATGGCTTGTGTCACAAGCTGCCATTCCTCAGGGGAAGAGGAACAGGCAGAAGAGCAGTGGCCTGGACCTGAAAGTGGTCCCCTGTTGTACAGATGGGCAAAGCATTCCCTGTGTGAGTTTCAGCTGCACACACAAGTGGATTCGGTGCATGCAAGGGCTGCTAAAGACCCCGAGGACAGGTTGTTCCCAGTCCCATCCTAGCCAGACAGCACTGCACGAGTCCTCTGGAATCTGGGTATGCAGAGGCTAAGAGATTTTGAATTTATAGAATCAACTCCCTGTTCCATGAAGAAATGAATGTGCTTCTCATAGAAACAGAGTACGGATACGTTATTATGAAAATATCTCTCCCATGCCAAGAGACTAGACCTTTTGTTGAGACTCACAATGGAGTTAATAGTGGAGCTGAGGTCGCTTAGTACTCAAGGCTGACACCCTGCTGTGTAACCCACCTTTGAGAGAACAGTGTCACAACCAACCTTACTCACCTTGAATTTCCCGTGTAGTCGTCATTGAGCACCTAAACTAAGGCCTAGCTGAGATCTTAAGTTATGCACTCTTTCAGGTCCCAGACCCAGAGAGCCATGCATGTTTGTTTGTACTCGTGCTGTGATAGTCATGTGCTGAAAACTGAATAGGTTAAAAAAAAAAAAAAGACCTTATACCAAACATCTGCCGTAAGTGTCAGCAGCAGCAGATACTGCTTGATCTATTTGCAGTTCTGTCAGCAATCTGGGTAAGTTGGAGTAAATAAATTAATTCCTTGTAAAACTCTGTTAAAAATTTCCATAAAGTATCCCACAGTCTTTCCTCACATGACACTTCCTGTGCTGTTGAAATAAAGAGCAAAGCCCTTTGTTATGGACAGACAGGTCAGCCAGTGCTCGTGTAGGCACCGATCAGACACATTTGACTACAGATAGGGGAGAAATGACAAGCTAGAGAGAGAGGGAAGACAGAGAGAAGTGGAAATCTTAAATCTGGACTCTGTCTTGGTCAAACTTTCTTAATGTATCACAGGCATATATCGGTGACTTCTGAGTTCATCAAGGGTGCATTTAACTGTCATGAAACAGATTATTGGCTGAATAAATGGACCAATGGCACAGGGAGGCTCACTTATTTCTGGTCCTCTGAGTGTTGCTTGCTATTATCCCTGTATGCGTGACTGCAGTGATTCCTGACTTACTGAGAGCCACACATGGGATAGTCATGCTGAGCATCCTGAACATCAGATGGGCTGCTGTTTGATGTGTTCTGTGGGAAGAAAAAGGCTTTGAAGAGCTTGATGTGGGTGGGCAGATCTCTCAAATAATAAAGGACTTTCAAGATAGCTAGTGGAGCCAAGCCAAACTAAACCAAGCCAAGCCAAACCAAGCCAAACCGAATGCAAACTCAAACCCAACACACCTGTTCCTTCCCATTCAAGGTCTTAAGGTTTACGGGCGGCAAAATCATTACTATGCCACTAGATGGCACTGCTAACCCACACTTGCTTGACTGAACGGGTTTCTATGGTAACAAGCTTACAAATTTATGGGAGAGAATTGGCCTTGTCCTCTGGCCTGTGTGTGTGTGTGTGTGTGTGTGTGTGTGTGTGTGTGTGTGTGTGTGTATGGGTTTGAGTGTTCAGAAGCCTGATGTCTGCACAGGGACTGTTGACGTAGCGCTGTCAAAGAGACAGAGAATCAAGTAAACATTCTACTGTGTACGGAAGGGAGAGCAGAGAAAGCACTGCTCCTAATGCCTGGTGGCTCTCGGACTGAGATCTTTGATGCACGTAGCAAGGAAGTGGCTCTGAAGCAGGCTGGGAGCCGAGTAGGCTGCGGTCTGCATTTGCTCTTGAGTGAAAGTCATTGTAGTAGCTCAGGCAGGGGTGTGTGTGGGAGCTGCTTGAACTGACAGTGTCCTGTGGAGGCAATGCTGGGAGTCATTCCATCTGCCCACACATCCAGCCCTCTCCATTGCTGGATGTATAGACATTCATGGTGTCCCTCTCTTGGAAGTGGGCATCTCACGCTCTCTGTATAAGATGCGTTTCCGGAATATGGTGCTGTCAGCATGTCATCAAACGACCACACTTTTCTCTGCTGCTCCCTACCCTGAAGCTGCTGCTTGGGTTTCTAGAGCTAGGCAGGAAGTACTTCTCATGCGCACGAGAATTCTGGGGTGCCGTGCATGGGGCGGCCAGGGGAGTGAAGGCACCCACTGGGGATCCAGTTTCTCAGTGGCAAGGGAGCTTGTGGGCAGACCTTCTGTGTGGGTCCTAATGGAGCCCTGAGTCCCAGGATGGAACCAGAGCAGTGTGCTCATGTCATAGGCTTGGTAGCAGTGGTTGGGCCAGGTCATCTAGATTTAGAATTTGTGCTGCTTGTTTTTTTTTTTTTTTTTTTTTTTGATGATTCTAGTCTATATACTTATATGAGACATTGAGACATTATTTAATTTTAGATTTTAGCCCTCTTAGAGGAAAGAGAAGAAGAGGATGGAGTCAATACAAGAATTCTACAATGAAAACCCCATCATTGGAGTTTAGTCTGGGTAACTGTTATGGCTATTTTCTAGAATAGTTTAAAAATGGAAATATCTTGAAATAACATCAGAATGACAGGAAAGTTAGAAGACTATGAAATTTGTCATTTATTTTTCTCCCATCCTGCCAAAAGTTAGCCCCTTCTTGTATGATACAGGTAATTTTTCTGGTATTTAAGTTTTTCTCTTGTGAGACAGTGCCTTGGTATCTATCCCCTACTTCTTGTCATGGGCACCTTCTTGCCTCAGTTTCCTAAGTGCTGGGGGTATGGGAGTGGGACACCTTGCATGGCTCAAAGGTATGTAGTTGCTTAAGTGACATTTAAAAAAAAGTATGATATGACATCTCCTTGTGTTTAATTATTTTAATCACACTTTACTAAGAACAAGAAAATTCTCTCATAAAACTACATTACAATTATCAAAGGCAGGAAACTGGGCTAAGGAGGTCGCTCTGTTAGCAAAGGGCTTGGCTTGCGAACATGAGCACCAGAGTTTATGCCTCAGAATCAGTAAGACGTTGGGTGTGGTGGTGATGCCAATAATCCCAGTCTTAGTTAGGGTTTTACTGCTCTGAACAGACACCATGACCAAGACAACTCTTATAAGGACAACATTTCATTGGGGCTGGCTTACAGGTTCTGAGGTTCAATCCAATATCATCAAGGCAGGAGTATGGCAGCATTCAGACAGGCATATTTTTTTTCTTTACCCATATTTCCTCAACGATAATATCTTGCAAAAGAATTAGCACAATGCTCCAGCTAGGGCTTTGACATTGATGCTGCAAGATACAGGGGAAGTGCCCTGTCCACTTATGTCCTTCCCATACAGAAGCCCTCTTAGCCCCTGGCCCATGGGTTCTCCACGTTTACAGCTTAGTCATTTCATATATTTCTATGTAGCTTCGATCATGTAGTGTGTAACCTTTTGGAGTTGTACTTTTTTTTCTGTCCTCATGCTTTCTTTTCTGGAGTTTTACATTGTAAATGCAGTGTTCTCTTTAGAAAACATCACTTCAAGGGTGGGAGGTGGTTAGGAGGGACAGCAGGGAGCCAGTGGGAACAGGAAAGGACATCGTGAAAGTTCTGTGATGAAACTCGTTACTTTATATGCTGAGCATATTGTTACTGAATAGCATTCTACAGCATGGTGGGCCAAGGGCTTATAGTCTTTCATTTTGGAGCTCAGTTTACTTGGCCATGCGTCAGAATGCACAAGCATCCGCTTAGATGGTAGGCAGGGAGCTGGAGAGATGACCCAGTGGCTAAGAGCACTTGTTGCTCAGCTAGAGCACCTGGGTTTGACTTCCAGCATGCACATGGTGGCTCACAGTCACCTGTAACCCCTAGCCACTCACTTGGGGCATAGTCACACAGATAAATTAAATATAAAAAAAAAATGAAAAAGTTTCTACCAAAAGTGCAATACTCAAGAAAAAGTGTTTTGAAAAGCTTTAATGGTAGATATGTATGCATACTAGATTTTATTATTTCTTAAATAATGAGATACACTGAACACAAAACAGTCTTCCAGGAAGAACACGGTAGAGACGAGAATTTCCCAGCCCTCACTGGGATACCACTCTGAAGTGGCACCGTTAACAATGCCTCTTGCTAGTATATACTTTCCCAAGTTTCTGATTATATTAAGAAAGACAGTAACGAAGACTAATTCGGCATTGTTCACAGATCCAGCTTGGGTTGTGCACATTTTATATCGTTTAGACTTCGAATTTCTTTCAGTTAGCTAGAATGTTAGAATTATGAAGGATGCTATAAACCCAAAATATAAGTGACTGTAAGGGAAATTCTGGGGGATGTTTAATAATCCTGTAAGAAATATGAGCTATGTAGTTCCAGGACGTTTAGCACTCCAGTGAATAAATAAAATATTGATAACATTTGTAGTCTTCTTTCCAAATCCCTGTATAGGTTGGTTATTTAAACTGATCCTCATGCTATATTTTTTAAAAATTAATCTCACATTAGGAAAAGATGGGAGGTCACATTCTTTTGCCTTCCAGGGAAGGTATCTTTGCCTCCATGATCTAGAGTAAGAATTTAGCATCTTCTCTCAGCGACATTTAACATCCAACACAATGGACTCAGAGAGGAATGGGAGCAAACATGAAATCAGGGTGGTGGATTTGGAGGCATTTTTCTTTGGAACCTTCTTGGACAACTCAGGCTTAAAGTTTTAAGGCACTGTAGGTAATTTCACTGTAGGTTGTTACACACTCAAAACCCACCCAAACTTCAGCCATACTTTTTAGTCATTAGAATTCTAATTGCCCTAGCTTATTTTCACTATTAGGATGCACCTGGGTAGGTGTTGGTTCTGAGACGTCCTGTTCCATCCTGGGAGGAGCTAGAGTGACCGCCTGGCTTTGCCATTCGTTAGAGACCCGGGAAACTGAAAATCTTTCTAGTCATCGTTTTTTTTTTTTTTTTTTTTTTTTTTTTTTTTTTCTTATTTGTGAGCTCTATGGTGACCACCACATTTCAGGATAAATGACTTGATACTCACGTGCCAAGTGTACCCTGTAATACTTTGCCTGTTTGCATGCTCCTTTGCAGGACCCTGCTTTAGGCTGTGTTTAGCCGTGCTTCCTGCTAGGCTTGTTCCAGATAAGGTAGCTTGCGAAGGCATCCTTAGTGCCTTGGGAATAGAGATAGAATGGTGGGCCTCTTGCTGAACGTCTTAAGCAGACATCCAGTGCGCTGAGTTATTCTTTCTTGGCCCTGAAGTTGTACTCTGCCTACGTGTACTTGTTTGCACTCCAAATCAGGGACAAGCTAGATCCCACAGGGTCCTAGACCACAAGCACAGGCAAGGGAGTGATGCCCTGCATCAAGCCTCCAAGACTGTGACAGTTCTGGGCTGACCTGTAGGGGGCAGCATCGTCGCGCTCCTCACTCCGGCCTTCCTTGGGCGTGGCTCCACTTAGTGCCCCAGGCTCTGCAGACAGCTGCAGCAGCTTTCAACAAACTGCACTTTCCTGGGGATGGCAGCTGCAGTCCCAGCTGCTTCCACTGCTGTGGTTGATCTCCTTCTCTGCCACCTCAGATCACACAAGCCTTTCTGCCACAGCCAGGGATCGCCTCCTTACAGAGCTCAGGGTCTGTCTGAGAACCTTGCTCCAAACTCTCTGTACCCTGATTTTCATTGCATTGAAAGTGTCAAGCGATCTCTTCATGCAATTTTTTTTTAGATAATAAATGCTTAAATTTATTGATCACCGAAATATAAATAAGTAACATTTCCTGATTCTTTTAAGATCAGTCATGTTTTCTAAATAACACCATGAAAAAATGTATTGAAATGAATTCATACAGAAATGTGGATGTCAAATATTTAACAAATCAGAGAAAAATGAATGATGCTTGGTTACTTGAATGACTCAGTGTATTGTTCTTAAACATGCATTACTTATAAAACTAGTAAAAACCCAAACAATATTCTGTAATTTTGTTTGTTACTAAAAAATTTTTATAAATTTAATTCTTAATCTTCAAAGTTATAAATTCTCAAATTTTATGGATTATAGGAAAATCTCAAGACCCCATAAGGAAAATTTTTCTTTTTTTTCTCTTCATGCAATTTTAAGCTTGTGAAGGGGAACAAATGCGTTTTATATTCCTCTGACCCACCATCGTCTCTGCTGGACAGCGTGAGCCCCTCAGACAGCAGGTAGCTTGGTGCACACAGGGCAGGCATCACTGTTTTTGCTGCTGATGGGGTGGGCAGGACAAGTGATAGAAATGTGGAACCAGGGGCTGCTCCATACCTGAGTTTCTCCACAGACCCAGTTGCTCCGCAACCCTCAGCAGCACAGATATTCCCAAGCGTCCCACTGTTAAGACCGACTTCCCAATGTCGGTTTCCATTTACCTTAGAGTTCATGGAAGTTAACCCATGTCTCCTGGCTCTCACTGTCCAGGAGGTGTGAATAGCCCACTCTGTCCCAGGAGCCTTTCAGACCTGAAGGACTCAGAGGAGAGTCAAATGGAGAAGCCCTGGCAGATGTCAGGCATCTCAGCTACTTGGAAGGCTGAGGTAAGAGGAGCCCTTGAGCCCAGGGCTGAAAGGCCTGCCTGTGCAGCATAGATGGATCCATCTCACAAACAAATGAGTGACTAAGCCCAGAGTCACAGGCAGATAAGAGTGGAAAGACCTAAAACCTGATCTGTTGCTATCCCTTTAGGGAACCTCAGGCCTTGGGGACAGCCAGGTCACTGAGGGTCACAGTAGGAACACAGTACAGCTCTGAAGCTGGGCAGGATGGGGACTTTCTGTGTCACTGATGCTGGTGTGAGATGTCCTGAGGGTGCCTGTGGCTCTTCAACCTCTGGGCATCACTGTGGTTCCTTAGGCTTGCACTCCTGCATCCCATCATGGTTTCATCATCCTCACATCTCTTGTTCTGTAAGATGCTGCACTGTGTGTGGTAGCAGCTCAGACATCCTGCCCAGAGCTGCCGAGCTTCTTCAAGGAGGACCGAGGATGAGACTGAAGGTCTCTGGGAACCACTTCCTGTGTTCTGTGTTTTACCACACAGCCACAATTACTGTCTTTCTGAGGAGCAGGAAGGCAGAGACCTTGGGTACCATTGGTGCCCTACCCTGTCCCTATGACCTTGTCTCTAAGAGAAGGGGCTGGCTACAACACCACCTCATGGCATCCAAGCTGCACTCAGTAAAACCGTGGACCAGCAACACACACTTCCAGAGTATGAGATGCAGGCCTCCAACTCCAACCCAGGTTTGTTAGGTTACATAGCTCTAGTTCATGGGCTCTCTATCTGCAAGTATTGCTATTCTGTCATGAGACCTGTGTGGTCAGACATGACCCCATTGAAGGAGCTTCTATCAAATCGAGCACACACACAGATGAAGGGACTTTTATTTCCTCTGAGATCACAGGCAGACTTTCTGCTTGTTGAACTATAAAGGACTCAACAAAAGTCACGGGGGCAAGAGGTCAGTTCCAAGAGGAAGGCACAAAATTCCAGGGATCCCACGGCCCCCAGAGCACTGTGTCTATAGTCTCTGTCCCATGCATACCACCACCGTCAACTCTAAATTCTTCTGATGATGCTGTCCTCTGCTTAGGTCATGTCGCCCAGGGCTCAACGGAGGTGGATACACTACAGGAGCTCTGTGCACAACCCTCATGCAAAGAGAAAGCTGCCCACTCTCTTGAAGAACAGTGTCACCTTTAGACTCAACTCCCCTGTACAGAAGGCCTGAGGGTTCATGCTCTCATGTGCGTCAGGAAGACATGTAGCATGCGCGTGCGCGCGCGCGCGCGCGCGCACACACACACACACACACACACACACACACACACACACACACACACACACCCCAGAGAGAGGCACATGGTATTTTCTGGAACCCACTGATTTCAGCTGAGCCCCAAGGATGGCAAATGAAATCCTCCAACCTACTCGGGACTGCAGAGGCACTGAGGTGTCAGGAGCAGCCGCTGAGTGTTCTTTCGTGAAGACTGTGGAGCAGGCTTCTGCTGCAGCAAGAGGATGTCGAGGGTTCAAAATCCTCCCTGGAGGAAGGCTTGTCCTTGGTAGTAAACCACAGCCTTCTCTCTGTTGGCTGCCTCTTTCCAGAGGCTCAAGCTCAGTTAACTATGCTCTCAATGCTGAGAGAAGTTTTCCAGGTGTGGTCATGACCTTGTCTGCCTGGGCTAAACCCACATGAAGCTAGATGCATCACCAGGAAAAATATTGGGGCTCACTAGTTGATTAGGGAAGTTAAGCACGTTGTGTTGAGGGAGGAGATTTTGATCTGATAGATTAAAATTCTGCCCTGAGATCTGAACTTTGAAAGCGTGCCTTGGAGGCTTCCGGAAATCATTTGGGCCTGGGAATTACTCCTTTAGGTGATATTTGTATTATTCAATGTTAGCCAATGTTCAGATTTTTTTTTGAATTGTTTCCTTATTAAATATTAATTAAATTAATAAATGTTAAGCTGATTGTTTTCCTTCCTTGACATTGTGATTATTGGGGGAGCTTTAAATAATGCTATTGGTCTGGAAAGACGGCTCAGAGTTTAAGAGTGCTGGTTGCTCTTTCAGAGGTCCAGAGTTCAATTCCCAGTACCATATGGTGGCTCATAACTATCTATAATGAATTGTGGTGCACTCTTTTGGTGTGAAGGTAAATACTCAGGCACAATACTGTATAATTAATAATTAATAAATAAACATGATGTGGAAACATAAAGGTTCTTTGGAAAGTCAGTTGGATGACGTTTTGCTGGGGTAAACACATGAAAAAAACATTTCGGTAAAGTGGACACAGGTGTGAAAGGCTAAGGCAGACTCGTGTAAAAATTCACTAAAGTAGACACAGGAGAGAGGATGTTCTTCTAAAGCAAGCACATGAAAGGACACGTGATGAAGGATTCCTTGCTAACAAAACACATGTATTTGTCTGGCTTATATTGCATAGTTGAGCTTCATTTGTCAGGATGCCATAGAGAGAAACTGCACCAAAAAACTTCTGGTGGTGTGCTGCAGTTTCTTGCTGCTTCCGTGGACTTGGGCTGACTGGATGCACATGCTGAGGCAAGGCATGTGAAGGACACGTGATGTTTGGAGGGTATAAATAGGACTCCACAGCGTGACACAGAGAGAGCTTGGCTTGCTGGTACAGCTGGCTGTGCAACACTTGTGGGTCTCTTGTCTTTACTGATCTTTGCTTCCCTGGGAGAAGCACAGCCAAGAACTTCTCTTAGTGTCCCTCCAAGTCCCTCCTGCTGACGAAAGCTGAGACTGAGGCCTGGCTGTCTCTGCTAGCTTGTCACTGCTGTTGCTAACCGGACTCTACTGAACTGGAGTGCTGGCAAATCTGTGAAGTTTGTGAGTGGATCGAGCTGTGAAGTAAACTGCTTATTTCTATACAACACAGACAGGAGTTGCTCCAAAGAACCTTTCTAAACAGGTTCACTTCCCCTGTATCCTTTCTCTTCCACTACCTCTGGTTGTTGGTGGGCTAGAAGGAAGGTTTAAACATTTTAAGAACCATTATTAAAAATAGGATTTGAAAAAAATAATGTTATATAAACAAATCATAAAAAATAAATAAACACTGTTACTTGCTGACACCTGATGACTAGTACAAAAACAAAGTCAATTTTGGCTACTTATGTGGTTTTAAACCCAACAGGAAAATACAACCAAAATAAAAAGAATCAGTGTGGAATATACATATATATTCCAGATAGATAGATTTATATATATATATCACATATATTTATGTGTATTTGACCTATATTTGTATGTATTTGACCTAAAGGCTGCACTTAACTATGGGACACTAGGGACACTATCTCCTCCTGGAAGAGCACTTCTCACAGCTATAATGCACCTTTCTGCACCCTAAGCACCCATGTTTTCAGATTAAAGGAGGCAGCCAAATCCTGGGTCATCAAACTCATAGGTTTGGGAAATTATTTAGGATATACAAGTGATGTTCGTAGAACCTCTCAGCACTTGGAAGGCAGAGGAAGGACAGCCAGGGCTACACAGAGAAACTCTGTCTTGAAGAAAACCAAGCTTGGCGTGGTGGCGCACACCTTTAATCCCAACACTTGGGAGGCAGAGGCAGGTGGATTTCTGAGTTCGAGGCCAGCCTGGTCTACAAAGTGAGTTCCAGGACAGCCAGGGCTATACAGAGAAACCCTGTCTTGAAAAAACAAACAAACAAACAAACAAAAAAAAAACCCCCAAAAAAACAACCAAAAAACCAAAACAAAACCAACCCCCCCAAAAACCAAAAAAAAAAAAAAAAAAAAAAAACCAAAAAAAAACCCCACCCCCCCAAAAAGAGAAAAAAAAAATCCAAAGATTAAATAGGATTCCATTTCTCTCTCTCTCTTCCTTTCTTCCTTCCTTCTTTCTATTTTTCTTTCTTTTTAAAAAAAGATTTAAAAATTTATTTTATGTATATGAGTACACTGTAGCTGTACAGATGGTTGTGAGCCATCATGTGGTTGCTGGGAATTGAACTCAGGACCTCTGCTTGCTCTGGCCCCACTCACTGGCTTAAAGATTTATTTATTTTCATATGTAAATACACTGTAGCTGTCTTTAGACACCCCAGAAGAGGGCATCAGATCTCATTACAGATGGTTGTGAGCCACCATGTGGTTGCTGGGATTTGAACTCAGGACCTTCAGAAGAACAGTCAGTGCTTTTAACCGCTGAGTCATCTCTCCAGCCCCTCATTTCTCTTTCAAACTGTCAGTTAGCAGCTGACTTTAACCAATTCCTCTAACAAAGCTTCCAGGTGATTGCTCCTTATGTAGGGGTCTGGCTCAGCAAGCAGCTCATCACGCAGTTCCCTCATCCTTCTACAGGACTCTGGTCCATGGTCCAGGGCGTCTAGGCAGGCCCTGCCCCTCATCACTATGGCTCCACAACTCTCTCAAGCTACTTGCTTACACAATGACTGACCCTTCTCAGGTCCTTTACCCATAGAAGTCCCAAGATGGCTCTGCTTTTCCCAGCCTCTTACCATCCCCTCCCTGTATGTTGCTCCTCTTATATCTGTCCCGAGTGTCTGGGACAAAGGGTTACTGACCTAAAAGTCTCAGGTGGACTGGGCCACTCTGGGCAGGAAAGCTGGCTTCACTGATAACTCCTGTGGGAGTTCCTGTCAGAGATCAGGACGCTTCCCTGTTGGTACCGACCACTGTGAGGCTGCAGGGGAACTGACAGAGATGAAATCTTTGTCCCTTTTCTGCCATATAAAACCCCAAGGCCCCAGCACCAGGTACACAGTATTCACTCCATCAGAGGGACTGTGGCCCTTCAGCTGTCCTGATTAAAGAACAATTCTGGCTCTGGGGTAGGGGGGCCTGTTACCTAGGCCCCATCCCAGACCCACTAAAGCAGAGGTACTGAGGCAGGGGGCTTCAGCTCTAATGCTCTTAAAAGCTCCTCAGTGGACTCTAATATGCAAACAGAGTGAGGCCCTCTATGTTAAACCTGAAAGGACAAATAGGGCTGGATCCTGAGCTGCATCTGGAGGCTGCACTTGGCTGTGTTTTGCTGATTTTGTGTAGTTATCCAGAGTGTGGACCATCCGGTGTGCCTCTGAGTGTGGACCATCCGGTGTGTCTCTGATGGTGTGACTCACAGCAGGCCTGTGTCATTCTTTGACTGGAACACTAGTTGCATAAGTGGTTGACAACTGTCCTAGCCTTCTAGTTTTTCCCTTTGTGACAGTGACACTAATCTGCTGGCTCATGAGACTCTTGAAGATCAGAACTTTAGGTCCTCTCTATAGGTACAGATGTTGACAAGGCCTCTGCTAGCGAGTGTGTTTTCTGGTGGTCATTTTGCTTACTGTGGCTAAGCAGAACCTGGTTCTGGGTCCTTGGAGAGGTCGTGAATGATATTTCAGAGTAGATGAATAGCAAAAGGTACTTATACCACTGGGCTAAGTGACACATGCTTTACCAGCAGGGCCAACCACATCTCAGCCCCACACCAAGGTTCCTGCATCTTTGTGTATGCGTGAATTGCACAAGTCTCAGTGACAGGCATGAAGAGTGACGTCCAAAGGAACTACATGATAAAGATGGTGGAGGGTAGTGCTCTAAAGGGAAATCTATCTGCTGTTCATCAACATTGAAAATGGATGTTTTGTGAGCAAGATTAGTTTGGCCTTTACTCTTGCGAAAGACAGGCTGTTCTTAGGTTTTTAGCTGGATCTCGTTCCAAAGGGTAGAATCAAAAACTAACTCTTACTTAAGCCTGTGTGGCAACATTGTGCCTCTGAAATCCCAGGCCCTACATCTCCTTCAGGACCCCCAGTGGTTTCTTCATTAGTCCCGAGTCGTCTTCTTCTTCTTCTTCTTCTTCTTCTTCTTCTTCTTCTTCTTCTTCTTCTTCTTCTTCTTCTTCTTTTTTTAAATTTATTCTTCTCTCATATATTACACCCTAACTGCAGTTTTCATTCCCTCCTCTCTTCCCAGCCCCCTTCACCATTCCTCTCCCCCAGATCCACTCCTCTTTCCCTTTAGAAAAGGGCAGGCCTCCCAGAGATATCAACCAAACAAGTTGCAGTAAGCCTAGACACCTCCCCTCATAGCAAGGCTCGATGAGGCAACCCAGTAAGAGGAAAAGGGTCTCAAGAGCCAGGTCTGAGTCTTAGGGGGGAAAAATCTCTCCAAGGATGTACACCCAAGGCCTAGGTGGGGCAGGGGCCAGGCAAGTGTCTTCAGCTATTTAAATGTGCTTGATGCCCTCTCTTTAAAACTTAGAGAAAGTTGTAAGGCATTGGACATTGGTGTATGGAAATTTGCACGTGTAGTATTACCTCTAATTAGTGACTGCTGATGGAAGGAGGGAGTAGAGCTTGGGTGTGGGTGGGGAACTCACATGCACCCATGCCTGGGGGGATGTGACTGACTGGTGACCTCAGGTCGAAGATGAAGATGGAGCTCCGACATGTGGTATGGGTAGTCCATCTGCACCTGAGGCTCCTCGGGGTATAAGGTGGAGCTTGCATGTCAAGAACAGGAAAGGGCTGATGCTCAGAGGACTGACATGTAGGGCTGGGAGCCAGCTCTTTAAGGAGCCACACATCAGACACTAAAGAACATTCTAAGGTGTCTGAGTATTAGAATGCTAAATATGCCCTTCTAGGCCAAGGTAAAGGTTGCTTGTCAAGGTAAGAGAATATGATTTAATGATTTATTGGTTTGATAGCTAAAGTTTTAGAAATCTCAAGTTGAGAAAGAATAGTTTTACTTTATGTGAGTGTTTTGCCCGTGTCCATGTATGTGTACCACATACATGCCTGGTGTCTGTGGAGGCCAGAAAGAGGATGCCAGGCCCCCAGACCTGGAATTGCGGACATTTGTGAGCTGCCTCGAGGGTGCTGGGGACCAAATCTAGATCCAGTGTAAGAGCAGCCAATGCTCTTAACCGCTGAGCTACTAGTCTCCAGCCCCTGGTTTCTAACTTTTAAGTAGGCAGTGGGAATGGTAGTTATTCTGTTAGAATTCTCATTCCAGGTACCGCATACTAGGGATGGGCTTAGGTAAAATCAATACACATGTGTTTCCTAGTTTGGGCTGCTATACTAGATACATACCGAGTGATTTCAACACCAGCTATACTAGGTACAGACTGAGTGACTTCAACACCAGCCATTTATTTCTCACAGTTCTCAAATCTGGAAGACCAAGGTGTCAGCAGATGGAGAGTCTCCTGAGGACCTTCTCCCCGATCTCCAGATGGCATCTTGTGACTGGGTCCTCACTTGAGAAGAGAAGAGAGAGGAAAAGCAAGGTCTCTCACACCTGACCTTACAAGGGTACTGATGCTATTCATGAGAGCAGGGCCATCACTACCTCTGGTTCCACTGGGGACCAGGACTTGTGGGGACAAACACACAGAAAGAAACCCGGAAAGAGGCCAACAGCATGACACTGTGACCTGGAGGTTGCCATATAGATCAAAATGAAGATGAAGAATTGTGTGGGTGGTAGTGACTTCTAGGATGAGTTCTGGAAGCTCCTGGGAGGAAAACCTATGGAGGACCCTTGGCGACAGACCCCGAGATTCCTGCTGACTGACCAGGCTTCAAAAACCCATGCTGTTAGCTAAATGTTTCTTTCCAACATCAATCTCCAAACTCCTTCTCTTGGAGAATGATAACGGTCACAAGATTTTTAAGTTCTGAGAATTCCATTCAATGTCTTTTGGTTGTACTTATCCCTATTCCTCCTCTTAAGTCCGCCCAGATCCACCCTCACCTCTCCAGCTCCTCCATCCCACCCACTCCTGTCTGCTTTTAGATCACTGAGTCCAATTTGTGTCGTCTGTACACTCGCTGGTGTGGGGCCATCCCAGAGAACATGGTTGACCTATCATGGGCCACACCTGTGAAGAAAATTGACTCTCCCTCCCCTAGAGGCCACCACTTATCAATAGCTCATCAGCTAGGGGTGTGGGCTTATGAGTCCCGCCCCTCTTTAGGCTGGAATGTTGATTGGCTTGGTCTTGTGCCAGCTGCTGTGAGTTCATGCTTTGTTCCAATGACACTATTTTGCTCTGGTCCTCCTTGAAAGATTATAAAAACCTCTGGCTTTTATAATCTTTTCACTCCTTCTTTTGTAATGGTCCCCATGTATGTGTACTATAGATGCCCTATCTGTAGCTGACCATCTCTGTACTTTGGTCAGTTGGCACTCAGAAGATAAGCCATAGCCTTCAGTTTGGCTGCTAGCTCTCAGTTTTCCTTTGTTAGGAAATTGTTTCCATTGTTAGGAAATACAGATAGGGGTTGTGTGGCAGGGGTAGAGAGAATGAACGGTCTCTCAACAGGAACCACATTTTTAAAGAATGAGACAATTTCCCGAGGTTCATTTCTAGTAGAGATTGAATTCAGAACCACCTTTCAGTTAATTCTAACAGGGACTCCACAATATAGTAAATCAGAACAGAGTAGAATTCAGAAGGGCTGTTTCATTTTGGCTTGAAGAGATCTTTACTCTGAGGAGGTAGATCTGCCAAGGCTCTCATAAGTAACACAAGCATCGGAAGAAAGCTGCCCTGGGTAGGTTTGGAAGGGAACCTCACCTCCCAGGCAGCTAAGATGCAATGGGTCTGATTGTGGACTTGCAATGAAACCTGTGAAATGACAGCCAGGCAGAACTCCAGGGACAGATCAAAACCGGAAATGTACACAGGATGTTGGTAATGGATGGTTTTTGCCACCAGGCACAACACTCCTAGCAAGTTCAAAGTTTTACAGAAGTTCGAATAGTTCAGACACTTGATGCCATAGCCACAGTTACAGTCCCTACACACACACACACACACACACCACACACCACACACACACACACACACACACACACACACACACACACACACACACGCTTTCCTCTCTTGGTGACTGTCTTGCCTCAGGCTGACAGGTGGACTCTAGTGTCTCTTGATTCTTTGATAGTGGGGAGGATCATGTTACCCATTTCCCCACCCTCCCAAGAGCAAAGCACCATCTGCTATGGGTTGTGGCAGACCCTGGGCAGAGGAGGGAATCATAGAAGTTAAAGGCACCGAGAAAATAATGCCAACAGAGAGTGTAGCCCATGCTGCTCACTCCAGAGTCAAATCAGACAAGGTGAAAGTTTCTTTTACATAGCTGCTCTGTTATAGATATGTCCTAGGACTGTTCTAAGCAGCTAAAAGTTAGTAGCTTAAAAGAACAAAAATGGATTCTCTCACAAATATGAAGGCTCTAAGTCAGACTGAGTTTCTGCAAGGCCATGCTCCTTCTTGAGCAGTCTCTTCCAGTTTCCAGGAACCCCATGGCACTGTTGTTCCGTTGTGTGCAGCTCTGATTCTGTTTGTCTTTTCACTGTTTTCCTACTTGTCTCTCTGTGTTCTTGTCTCTTGTAAGGATGATGCTAATGGGTGTGGGGCCCACCCTAACTCAGGGTTAGCTCATCTCTATCCTTAGCTGAATGATGCTGGCTAAGATTCTCTTTCCAAGTGATGTTACATTCCGAGATTCTAGGTGACTGTGAAGTTCTAAGAGGCATTTTCACCTGTTAACAGGCTGCGATGTGCCTGTGGAAGGAACTCTGTTGTGTGTTCTTTGAGACGCCTGCAGACTCAGAAATGCAGAGTTGGTGCAGAGGGATGGAGAGATGTTGGTCAGACATGTATTGACTGCTGAATACCTGCCAGGTGGCTATTACAATCAATGCTTCGAAACATTGTTTTGAAAAGGAGGGTAATCAGATCTGACCTGCTGCATCGCACCACCCAGAGACCTGTCAGAATGCGTATTCACTGGCCACCGGAGCCCAGCAATCTTTTTTTTTTTTTTTTTTGAGACGGCCTCTGTTCACAGCCCTGGATGTCTTGGATTGTGGACGTAGACCAGGTTTGGACTCAAACTCACAAATATCCACTGGCCCCTGTCTCATGAGTGTAAAGGCAAGCATCACTGTGCCTGAACCCCCACCTCCCTACCCCCAAGACAGGATTTCTCTGTGTAGCCCTCGCTGTTCTGGAATTTACTCTGTAGACCAGGCTGGTCTTGAACTCACAGAGATCTGCCTTCCTCTGCCTCAGAAGTGTTCAGATAAAACTTGTGCACCACCACACTTGGCTGCAATCTGTTTTTAATACTTAAAAAAAAATATACAGAGTTAACTAAGGCCATTTTTATGTAAGTATATAAATTACTATGAATGAATTCTCCTGTGCTCCACATCTCTTCCTCCCCCACCTTCACCTGACCAGTCTCCTTTATTTTAGATAATTCTGCCTTTTCTTTTATGTCATCATACATATATATATATGATTTTATATACCTATAAAGTTTAAGTCCTACAAATGAGAAAAATGCGATATTTGTCCTTATGGTACTGTCTGGATGTGCTAAATATTGTAAACTTTGGTTGCACCTATTTTCCTGAAAATGGCATAACCTCATTCTTTATGCCTGAAAAAGATCCCACTGTGTGTGTAAACCACGCTCCTCTATCTGTCCCTCTGTTGATGGACACCTAGCTTGGTTCCATAGCTCAGCTGTTGTGAATGGAGCTACAGCACACACTAGTGTGTCAGTGTCTCTGTGATGTACTGACTTGGAGTCCTTTAGATGAACAGAGTGTCCTAGCTGGTTCATATGCTAGATCTGTGTTTAGTGTTTTGAGAAGCCTCTGTACTGATTTTCACAGCACCTGGACTAACTTACATTTCTATCAGCAGTATGTTAGAGGTCCTTTCTGCCTGGATCGTTGCCAGCATTTGTTGCTATTTGTATTCTTGGTGATGGACCTCAATGTAGTTTTTATTGCATTTCTTCAATGCCAACAACCTGTTTAACTGTCCGGATCATGCTTGTTCAGGCTGGAGGACCTTCCTTCCTTCCTTCCTTCCTTCCTTCCTTCCTTCCTTCCTTCCTTCCTTCCTTCCTTCCTTCCTTCCCTGCCTCCCTCCTCTGTCTCTCTCTCTCTCTCTTTCTTTCTTATAAAAAAGATTTATTTATTTATTTTATGCATAAGAGTACACTGTAGCTATCTTCAGATACACTCGAAGAGGGCATCGAATCTCATTACAGATAGTCTTGTGTCACCATTGGTTGCTGGAAATTGAACTTTGGACCTCTGGAAGAGCAGTCAGTGCTCTTAACCTCTGAGCCATCTCTCCAGCCACAAGAACCACTTTCTTGTTTATTTTTTATTTTATTTTTTTCCTGAGACAGGGTTTCTCTGTATAGCCCTGGCTGTCTTGGAACTCACTCTATAGACCAGGCTGGCCTCGAACTCAGAAATCCGCCTGCCTCTGCCTGCCAAGTGCTGGGATTAAAGGCTTGTGCAACCACTGCCCAGATAAGAACCACTTTCTTTCTTTTAAATTTTTTATTAGGTATTTTCTTCATTTACATTTCCAGTGCTATCCCAAAAGTCCCCCCCCCCCTCCCCCACCCACTCCTCTACCCACCCACTCCCACTTCTTGGCCCTGGCGTTCTCCTGTACTGAGGCATATAAAGTTTGCACGACCAATGGGCCTCTCTTTCCACTGATGGCCGACTAGGCCATCTTCTGAAGAACCACTTTCTTAAAGCATTGTTAAGGCTCATGTTTTTCAACCTTTGGGTCGCAATGCCTTTGAGGGGCCTTTTATAGGGGTAGCATATCAGATATCCTGGATATTAGATATTTACACTATGATTCATAGTAGTAGCAGAATTATAGTTGTGAAGTGTCAATGAAATAATTTTATGGTTGGGGGTGACCACAACATGAGGAACTGTATTAAGGGATTGCAGCATTAGAAAGGTTAAGAATCACAGCCTAACCCATATTAGCTTTGTTTTATTACGTCCATTCTCAAGAAGAGCCATTGGGAGAGAAATGTTCAAGCTGGCTCACACAGGAAGCGGCTCCTTGAACCTGCAATGTGGACAGATCTCTATCTAGCCACAATGACCACATCCATCCTGCATGGAGAACAAGAGATCAGGACTGTATGTGTACCTGCCTTCTGACGAGGAGGCTTTTCTTCTGATTCACCCATTTCTTCTCTCTATCTCTCAATCAAGGATGACCCCACTACATTTGCTCTCTACACTTTGTGGACAAACTAGAAGTTTGACAAGCTGGCATCAAAAGGCCCAGTCCCACTTTTATGGACCTCTGTGAATAAGAAAACAACACTAACAAGTCAATATTATGTGCAAATGGCAGTAAAATCCCACTAAATGGATTCCTGGCTCTAATTTTGTCAAGCAAAATCGATGAGAGTCCTGTTAGGCTTGGTAATTTTAAAGGTAAAGGACGCTGAGCATCCAGACAGCCTGTTGAAAGATGGAGGCCATTACTCTCGAAGGAAGTCTGCACAAGTACTTAAGTCTCTAACTAAGTGTTAGCCACTTGACTGTGTTGGGCACCAGCGTTTGGTGACCCAGAGTGTCTGGCTTCCACCTTCACTGAAATACTACATCCACAAGATGGCAGTAGCCACTAAAATATCACACACATCACAGACTCTGCTTTTTAATTTAGGTTGTCCACATTACAGAAACAGCTTTGTGTGATCTGGAAGAGGCTGTGAAGGATTACCCTGCTCCCTCTATAGCCTGCCCTGTCCACCCCAGAATCAATGTGAACAAACTGCTTATCAGGTCTCCAGGAAACAGTTCGCCAAATTCCAGGAGTAGAATTGATGAGTTAATTCATTTATTTACTTAATATCTATCCTCTTTTTTTTCTGAAAAATTTGAAACCTAGAGCAAGACTGTTTCCTTTTCATTGGCATCCATAGATGAAACAGTTAGCCACGTCTATTTCCACCCTCTGATACTCTCTCTTTCTCTCGCTTAAAGATAACTTTGGACATCCTGACACTTCCTTTCCCCATTATTCCACACACATAGTCCTGGTTGTCCTGAAACTCACAGTATTGACCAGACTGGCCTCAAGCTCACAGAGGCCCTCTTACCTCTGCCTCCTGAGTGTTAGGATTAAAGGTGTGTGCCATAATGCCAGGTTCATACAATATATTTTTCTACTCCCCAATTTCCTTTCAGATCACTCCCACTTTCTTACCCACAAAACTTTGTTACTTAACCTCCCCCCTCTTAAAAATGAGAACGGTAACTATCTTATTGGCTAAGGGTGGTGTATATCTTGTGTGTATTTCCCCCTTTCAGTGCTGGGACTCTGTGGCTTGAGTTTGTGCAGATCTATGTGTGCTGCCACAGTTTTGTGAGTTTCTGTGAGTATCAGTCCTGTTGTATCTAGAAGACACTATTACCGTGGAGTCATCCATCACCTCCAATTTTTGCTCTTGCAAAATTTCTGCCTCCTTTTCCTAGTAGACCCCTGAGCCTTGAGGGAAGAGATTTGACGAATACATTCCATTTAGGATTGAGTGCTCCAAGGTCTCTCACAATCTACATATTGTCCAGTTGTGGATCTCTGTATTAATTCCCATCTACTGGGTTCTCTGATGTGTGTTGAACAAGGCACTGATCTATGGGTATAACAGTATGTCATTGTGAATCAGTTCTATGTTCTCTTAGCACAAAAATAGTATTAGATTTTCCCCTAGGCCCATGACATGCTTAGTCTTAGTTTTTTGGCCACTTTAGCAGTATCAGGTAGAGGTTCTATAGAGTAGATGTTAAGTACAATCAAAAGGTAGTTGGTAGTTGGAATCAATAAAAAAGAGACCATAAATTTGAAAGAGGACAAGGAGGGGTGTATTGGAAGAATTGGAGAAAGGAAAGAGAAAGGAGAAGTATAATTATATTAATCTCAACAATAAAGGAAAAAAGTGGTTGGTTACTCTTGTGACATTTGTGCCACTATTGCATGCATATATCAGGTCGTGGAGAGCAGCTTGTGATGCTTGGGGATTGCAGTGGGGTTTCTTAGGTGAGTATCTGAGTGAGACATAGTTCATTCCTGGTACTGGAGGCTTCACTGAGCTGCATATGATGTCTCGCCCATTATCTGCTGACTGCACTTAGATGCCTTTCATAGAATCCTATATTTTTAGGAAGCTTCTGCAGCAGTAGCTTTCCATGTTTTCAAATGGCCCCTCAGGACCCTTTTTCCCTCATCCCCTTCCACATTTAATTCTCCCGGTCTTGTTTTTCCTGTGTCTCTCAGTAATGGCATATTCTAGTTCCCTTCCCTTGGGGATCCTTTCCTCCCTGTGGGCCCCTTACTAATTACCTAAGCTTTGTGGTTACTCTAATTGTAGTGCATTGAAAGGTTACATATAAGAGAAAACATACAATATTTGTCTTTTGGGGTCTCGGTTACCCATTCAGGATGATTTTTTTAAAAAACATATCCATTCACTTCTTTGTAAATTTCATTTTTCTTAGCAGTGAAATAATGTTCCATGTGTAAATATATCTCATTTTCATTATCCGTTCATCAGTTGATAGGCATCTAGGCTGTTTCTGGTTTCTGCCTATTATAAATAGAGCTACAGTGAGCATGGTTGAGCAAGTGTAATCGTATGTAGAACTCTTTGGGTACATACCTAAGAGTGGGGCAGCTGGATCTTGAGGTAGATCCACATCCAGCTTATTGAGGGGCCTCCACATTGATTTTCACAGTGTACAGGTTTGCATGCCCACCAGCCATGGATAAACGATCCTGTTACTCTGCATCTTTGTCAGCCATTGCTGTTCCCCCCACCCCCTTTTTTAATTGATGTTGGCCATTCTGACTGGAGTAAGATGAAATCTATAAGTAGTCTTAATTTGCACCTCTCTGATGACTAAGGACGTTGAACATTTCTTTAGGTGCTTCTCAGCAACTTGTGTTTCATCTTTTTCAGAACTCTCTGTTTAGTTCTGTACACTAATTTTTAATTGGTTTATTTGTTTTCTTGATGTCCAGGTTTTAAAAAAGTACATTTTTAGATCCCAATTCTCTATTAGATGTATAATTGGCAAAGATATTTTTATATTCTGTAGGCTGCAGTTTTGACTGAATGACAGTGTTCTTTGCTGTACAGGATCTCTTCAGCTTCATGACATCTTATTTATTAATTGTTGGTTTTAGTGCCTGTGATTTTGGGGCCCTGTTCAGAAAGTCCTTTCCCGTGCCAATGGACTCAAACTATTCCTTAGTTCTCCTTTCAGATTCAGTGTGTCTGCTCTTATGTTGAGGTCTCTGATCATTTTTGAGTTGTGTTTTGTGCAGGGCAATAGATATGAACCTATTTCCATTCTTCTACATGCAAGCATCCACTTTGATTAGCACTATTTGTTGAAGATGCTGTCTTTTTCTTTTTTTTTAAGTGTGCATTCTTCACTTCTTTTTTAAAAAAATCAGGCGGCCATAGGTGTGTGGATTTATGTCTAGATCTTCAATTCAATCCCATGGATCAATGTGTCAGTTTCTATGCCAACATTGTCCTGTTCCTGTTGCTATAGCTCTGTACCACAACCTGAAATCTGTGATGGTGATGATGTCTCAAGAAGCTTTTTAAAGTTTCCAGATTATTTTAGCTCTCCTGGTTTTTTGCAACCCATATATTTTTTTAATTGAAAATAGATTCTTTCATACAATACATCCTGACTACAGTTCCCCACCCCCACGCATTCCTCCCACTTTCCCTCCCCTCTCCCCAAGATCCACTATCCTTCCACTTCCCTTTAGAAAGAAGCAAGCCTCCAAGAGACAACAACTAAACATGACAAAACAAGATACAATAAGACAAAAGAAAAGACCCTCATATCGAGGCTGGACAAGGCAACCCAATAGGAGAAAAAGAGTCCCAGGAGCAGGCCAAAGAGTTAAGACACATGCACTTTCACTGTTAAGAGTCCCACAATAACAGCCATAACACATACGAGGCCCTGGTGCAGACCCAGACAGGCTATGTGTTTGCTGTCTCTGTGAACCCGTTTGATGGCTGCTTAGTTGATTCTGTGGGCTGTGTTCTGGTGTTCTCATCTCCTCTGATTCTTACAATCTTTTCCCCTCTCTTCCTCTGGTTCCCCAAGATCAGAGGAGAGGAGTCTAATGGAGGCCTCCAATTTAGACTCTCTCTTTGCATAATGTCTTGCTGTGGGTATGTGTACCCACTCCTATTTGATGCTGAAGGAAGCCTCTCTGAGAATGGCTGGAAAAAGTACTGATTCTTGGTCTCCGGGCTATGTAGTTGTCAGTTCTTGTGTATCTAAGCAGTGGCAGGCATGGGGTCCCTCTCCTGGCATGGACCTCAAGTTAAACCAGCTATTGGTTGGCAACTCCCACGAGTTCTGTGCTACCATTGTCCCAGTGCATCTTGCAGGAAGGACAGATTGTAAGTCAAATGTTGTGTGGCTGGGTTGGTCTTTAGGTTTTTCTTCTGGTAGCCTTCCTATTGAACCAAAGAGATTAGAACATAAGAGTGAAGGCTCTATGCAGGCTCCAACTTGACCCCTCTACTTTCAAAGAGTTCAGTGGATATTTACCTTAGGCAATGGGGCCCTGCTGTCAGATTTTGAGAATGACTGTCTGTCCTAGCATCAGCCTGGGTTGTTTGGGGATCTCCACAAGACCCCTTTGGCCAGCAACTCAACTGCATGCAACACTGTCAGACCACTGGAAACCTTGCTGGCTACAAAAGTTGGCTAGCTCAGGCTTCGTATCCTCTATTATGAGGAGTCCTCACTAGGATCACCCTCATAGACTTCAGGAAATTTCCACTATGCTAGGTTTCTACACCACCCCCAAATGCTAATTCTAGCTTTCTCTCCCTGAACTGTCTCCCTTCATCCCTCCACCTGACTCCTCCCAATCCTATTACTCCCACATCCCTAGTCAATCCTCAAAATCTATTCTGTGTCCTCTTCCCAGGAAGATCCATGTGTCCCCCTCCCCCTTGAAGCTCCCTTTGTTACTTAGCTTTTCTGGGCCTGTGAATTGTAGCATGGATATCTTTTACTTAACAGCTAATATCCATTTACAAAGTGAGTACTCACTATTTTTGTCTTTCTGAGTCTAGGATACCTCACTCAGGATGATTTTTTTTCTAGTTCTACCCATTACTTGCAAATTTCATGATGTTATTGTTTTAACAGCTGAATAATACTCCATTATGTAATGTTACCACGTTTTCTTTGTCCATTGTTTCCAGTTTCTGGTTATTATGAATAAATCTTTCTGTGAACATAGTTGAGACAGTGTCCTTGTGGCAGGATGGAACATCCTTTCAGAATGTGCCCAGGAGTGATAGAACTGGGTCTTGAGGTAGATTGATACCCAATTTTCTGAATAACCACCATATTGATTTTCAAAGTGGCTGTACAATTTTGTACTCCCACCAGCAATGAATGAGTGTTCTCCTCACTCCACATCCTCGCTAGCATGAGCTGTCACTACCTTAACTGATATTATTAGACATAACCAAACCATTTTTGCAATCAGGAAATGCGTTTTTATTGTATGTGTGAGAGTGTATGTGAACTCCCACAGGAGCGCCATTAACACATGAGTGCTGTGGCTCGCCTGAGAAGCTATCTGACTTGTCTGATAATCCTCCTGCCTCAGCCTCCCCCCTCACTGTGGGAATTCCGGGACTCCTGATGAGTGGCACCACATCCAGCTGTTTATGTGGATTCTGAGACTTGAGCTCAGGCTCTCAGGCTTGTGCAGCAATTGCTTCTCTCTGTGGGCATCATCTCCTCAGCCCCATGGGTTAAATATTTTGACAAGGGTTCTGCCTGGGTGATATGGTGACCTCTGCCACATCCCTTCATGCAGTCCCATTACTGGCAATACTAATTTGGACACCTGGCTAAGGGCCATGCCATAGGCAGTTTGCTTACTCTAGTCCTTTGACAGCAGCAATCTTAAGTGTTCTTCTTATTACTACTTCCAACTATGTGACTGCCTGTCCTCTGCACACAGTGGTCAGGGGAAAGTTCCAAATGTCATCTGATACCTTTGCTTAAAATCCTGAATGGATCTTTTTTCAACCATACAGAAAAAATACCCCTATGTCATCGGCAGGAAAATGGATGGAACTGGTGATAATCATATTAGGTGAATTAAATCAGTCTCAGAAAGACAAACATCACACGTTTCTCCTATTTGTGACTCTTAGACTTTATAGGCACATAAAAGCACTCATTCCTATGTAGACTGAAAGTAGAAGAGAAATTGTCCAGGGGAACAAAGAAAAATGGGAGGGGCAAGGAAAGAGACAATAGGAGAGTTTGAGAGAGTATATGCTCACTGTATATTATCTACCTGTATGGAAGCTGAAGAATAAAATAAACAAGTAAAAAAAGATGCTGATGTTAAAAACAAAACAAAACAAAACAAAACAACACAACAGCAAAACTCTCTGCTACCCCCACATCATGCCCAGAAGGTCTTCTGGCTCCTGTGGCAAGATCTTCCCAGTCCTAAGGGACATGGATGGCCCTGACTGGTGCACCAGCTACTGACGTAACATTCATTTGCTTAGAGCTGATTGATTGGCCTACCACAAGAGCTCAAAAGACCCATGAAGGCCGTTACCTGGGTGGCTTTGCTCTTGGATGCCTGGCAGGCATATGGTAAGGACTCAGACAGTGCTCCTGGATGAAGAAAGTTAACTAAGTGCCATGTTGAGCATTGCTTTAGGGTCTGAGATGGAAAATTAAAGAAGCTATGGTTTCTGCTCAGGGAAGAGGGGAGGCTGGGTGCTGCTCTTCTGAGAAAGAGAAATTTCTGCCTATAGTAAATCTATACTATAGATAGAGCCATCTCAAATGTGCGACACAGATTCCTACTTAAAACTTTATTGTGGCAATGGACACCAAGATTTAACATATGACTTCAGTCCAGACACCCAACTTTCTAAGCCTGACTTGTTTGCTTTGTTAAATAAAGGGCTCAGGCTTTTGATTCCAACATTATCTGTGACAAAGGCATCTCTCTCTCTCTCTCTGAGATAGAGAGAGACAGACAGGGAGAGACAAAGAGAAAGACATATAGGAAGATACAGAGGGAAGGAGGGGTGAGAAGGAGAAAGGGAGAGAGAGGGGAAGCAAGAGAGGAGAGGAAGAGTCAGGGAGAGAGAGAGACACACAGAGAGAGAGAGAGAGACAGAGAGACAGAGACAGAGAGACAGAGACAGAGAGACAGAGACAGAGAGAAAGAGAGAGGTGATGTTTGTACACAAATGTGGAGACCAGAGGATTTAATATATTCTGTCTTCTCTATCTTATTAATTTGACACAGGATCTCTTACTGAAACTGGAGCTAGGCTGTTGGCCAGAAAGCTCCACAAATCCTCCTATCTACCTTCATCCCACAGTTTTAGGGTTATAGGAGGTCATTCTTGGTTTTTCACATGGGTGTTAGGATTTGGCCTCAAGTCTTCTTGCTTGTGCAACAAGCTCTCTTAGCTCTTAGCTATGAAGACATCTCTCCATTTCCCCTAGGTTGACTCCTGGTGGGTACGTGACATATCTATCAATCTTGTGAGTCTTCCTAAAGTCATACGTAAGATGGAGCTTGTAACACCCAGCTCATGTAGTCACCATGAGAAGTAATGGTGATCATGTCCAAATAGCCAATTGTACAACATCCTCTCTCAACACAAGGGGTTCTCCATATTCAGGGGAAGATCTCAAACAAAGAAACTGAAGATGCCTGTGTTTTCAGAACTTTCTGTTTCTTTCTTTCTTTTTTTTTAAATTTTTTATTAGGTATTTTCCTCATTTACATTTCCACTGTTATCCCAAAAGTCCCCCATACCCCCCCCCACCCCCCTACCCACCCATTCCCACTTTTTGGCACTGGCGTTCCCCTGTACTGGGACATATAAAGTTTGTGTGTCCAATGGGCCTCTCTTTCCAGTGACGGCCGACTAGGCCATCTTTTGATACATATGCAGCTAGAGTCAAGAGCTCCGGGGTACTGGTTAGTTCATAATGTTGTTCCACCTATAGGGTTGCAGATCCCTTTAGCTCCTTGGGTACTTTCTCTAGCTCCTCCATTGGGGGCCCTGTGATCCATCTAATAGCTGACTGTGAGCATCCACTTCTTTGTTTGCTAGGCCCCGGCATAGTCTCACAAGAGACAGCTATATCAGGGTCCTTTCAGCAAAATCTTGCTAGTGTATGCAATGGTGTCAGTGTTTGGAGGCTGATTATGGAATGAATCCCTGGATATGGCAGTCTCTAGATGGTCCATCCTTTTGTCTCAGAAGTTGGCCCAGCAAAGAAAAGCTGACATTTTAATCTAGATTTGCTTTCCCGAAAGTCTTGATGTTTTGAGCTGAAGAGTCATAAAAATCCAGATGGCAGAAGACCTGGCATTCAGTTAGAGGCCTCAGGGCCTGGCAGTGCTCTGTAGAAATGAGGATGGATAATGCCATTTGCAATGGATGCTTCTGGTACTCTCCACATTTGCGGGCCTACCTGATCCTGGCATAGCTGTCCGCTGCAGCAGAGGCAAGGCTGGGCATGTCACTCCTTATTCTGGCAAGCACGCTGCATATGCTCTCCGGCTGCTCTCCAGCTGAGGAGTAAAGGCATGTCAGGGGCCTAGAGAAGGGACTTGAAGGCACAGCAGGTGTAGGGGGGCCTGGATGGCGCATGGAGTAGAAAGCATTTATTTACACACACTGTGGTGTGGTGAGCTGTGATAGGCAGCCTTGTCCCTGGTCAAGCTTAGGCTTAAAAACCTGGTGACCCAGCAGGTGACTGTAGCCTACAAGGAATGGTAGGCATTTTGCCATGCTCCTGGGCCCCTGGCTCCTGTCACATAGCTACAGCTTTCCACATACCCCCCCCCCCAAGAGATGTCTGTGGCCATCAGTCACATAGGAGTAACACCCCAAGCCCTCTCACATGTAGATAAGGTATCTCCAAGCTCTCAGACCAAGCCAATGGGAAGTACCTATTGTCAGACCCTGACCCACCCCAAAACTTTATATAAGAATCCTATCTAGAAGGAATAAAGGTGTGTGAGAACTACTCCATCAGAACTTCTGTCATAAGAGCTGTAACACTGACACTTGGGAAGATGTCTGCTCTCCTGAAATGCCACAAGACGCTCCCTGACCTCCTTATTGGCTAGTCGGCCTCTTGTTGGCTCAGCCCGGTCAGACTCAGCGCAGAGCTATGTGGAGCAACTGAGATGGAACAACTGAGACTTTCTGTAGAAAGCCCCCAGTACACAGTGCCACAGTACACATGTGTGTGGGTGGGTGAATGCGCATGTATATGCAGGTGTATGTACATGTATATGTGCATATGTGGAGGCTACATGACAACTTGGGGCATCTTTTCTCTTCTTGGCTTGAAACACATCATATAGTATGTGGCTAGCTACCAACCCCAGTGTCTCTGTCTCCCACATCCCTGCAGTGCTGGGATTATACATGTAAGCCACTGGGCCTAGGTTAACTTTTTACATTTACTTATTAACTATTTATTTGTACATGTGTGTATGTGTATATGTGTGTGGGATGCATATACTCATAGGGTGTATGAAGGAGGTCAGAGGACAACTCAAAGGAGTTGATTTTCTCCTTTCACCATATAGGTTCCAGGGGTCAAACTCAAGTCATTAGGCTTGGCAGCAAGTCACTTTACCTGCTAAGCATCTCCCAGGCCCCATGCCTAGCTTTTTATATGGGTTCTAGGGATTGAACTTAGGTCCTCCTGCTGGCAAGACAAGTGCTTTGCAATCTGAGCTATCTCTCCAGTCTCTTTCTTTTACTTTGGGCTTCATTTCACTCTGAGGTAGCATAGTTTGCAAGGGGTCCTTTGCATTTGGCATCTGTGAAAGTGAGCTATCATTGACATTCCTGGTAATGAGGGTTGCTGGGGGTTTGGGACTTTTGGTTTTAAAGTCAGGGTGGGTCTGGTGAGATAGTTCAGCGAGTAAAGGTGCTTGCCATGCAAACCTGGTGACCTGAGTCTGACCTCCACATACAAGCTGTGACATGCACACCCAAGGATCTCTCTCTCTCTCTCTCTCTCACACACACACGCACACACACACAAAACACTAATTAAAAAATAAAGGTAGGATATTTCCATGAAAACTAAGATGATTAACCACTTGATATTTCCACCTAGTCTTTGCTCTGGAACTTAGGCTGAGCCTATACTCCTAAGCTCAGAAGGAAAAATGCCAGGTCTTTCTTTGGGACTACTGTGGTATATATATGAAGGGTGGTCCATCTTTGTAGTAGGTTTCAGGGTTTGTTTGTATTTTCCTAGTGCTGGAATTAGCTTTTCTCAGGCAACACTGATAATAGGGGCAAGGGGTCTGTGGCTCGCTGTTTCCTAACGTAGGGATCCTGTGAAGGTAGCATTGATGTGTATGGCCTATTGGACATGAGAAGTGAAAGTTGTGATAAGGAGCAAAGAGGCCAATCAATACTCTTGGGAGCCGGGAAAAGAGAAATGAACAGCAGGGAGTCAAGCTATGGACAGAGTAGAGAAAGCAGAGATGAATGGTGGGTGGGAAGTCATCCTGGAAAGGGCTGACTCCAGACCTGAATTAGCAACCTGAGCATAGGATCTGGAACTCTTCTTGTGTGCCTCTTGGTAGACCTCATGGGCCTGAGTCCATATTCTCATTTATGTTGTTCATCAATTTTGTAACTCTTGATTTATTCCTAGTGATAATTCTGGGTTCAATTTTATTTTTGGTGCCTGAGATCGTCCAATAACTATTTCCCCAGTGAGGAGCAGAGCAGGCCCAGGCTTGCTCCTTGAGCAAACAGGATTCACTGTTGTACTCAGAGCACAGCATGCACACACTACAGTGGGAGCCACAGTCCTTGGATGTGTAATATGCATTCCTGCACACTCAACCTCAACTTGTATCCCACATCTAGGCCATGTTCTCATCCATGCTTAGTCCTGAACATGGGAGATCCCAGAGAAAGAGGCTGATTAGACTGGCCTTGTCTATCTATTTCACCAGATAGCAATCTCAAGCACTTTTATTCACTAGTCAATGATATGCTCTTTATCAATGAAAAATAGCTTATTTGGATCAATTGTAAGTCAGCAAATTAGAGAACCCATTAAGATCTTTCAGTGAGACAGGCTTTCCCACTATGGAAAGTGATACTAATAGGGTCAGATGTTAGACTTGAGTTCTTCTCTCATTGGGAGATGATTTCTGCATCATAAAAAACAAATGCCCACACAACTGAAACACATCTCTAAGAAGAATGACAACAGCTTTTGCAGCAGTCATCAACTGTTACTAGTTCCTCTGTCCAGTAATGGTTTTGGTGAGGAAAATTCTGAGTGCTTGTGAGAAGACTCCAAGAAACAAGACAAGAGACTTCTGCTCTCAGGTTCTTCAAAACTTGAAACTTTTCTTGAAATGTTTTTTTTTTCTTGCTCCACCCAGTTGTGTTTGTGCTTATAATTATATACAGTTTAAACTCTTGAAAATTCTACTCATGTGGCCTTTCTAACCCTCACAGTATCAGTTGTCTGAGGCTCTGAATAAAGTTCACTATTTCATAAAAAACAAAAAACAAAAAGCAAGAAAAGCCCAAATGACCATTTCTCCACAATCTACTCAGTACTAGAGATTAAGGGGAGAGGCTCTTAGCTGTCAGGATGAGGGATTTGATGACTTTTCTGTAGCTGGGTCTTTCCAAGGTTGTTTCCACCGCAGCTGGCTGGAAAAGTCACTGTAGCTGGTGACTCAGGACAGGGAGTCTGCCTGCTCAGTGGTACGGCCTGGTGGCAGAGGCAGCAGGCCTAGATGGGTGGGTGGGCAGGTAAGTTTGGGAGCATCTGGGCAGAGCATTGATTACTACCGTTGTGCACCAGGAGCTGTGTCTATCATTTTAGATGTTGGTCCTCCTGGAAAGCCGACGAGGCATATTTATAGACAAGGAAACTGAGATTCAAACAGTTAAATATCTTGCCTAAAAAGACAGACCTGGTATTTAGATATATTTCTAGCTTGGAATTCTATAGCTGGTATCCTTTAGAATTCTAAAGCAGGTATATATCTCCTTGTTATGAGTTGTTGCATGGCTAGAGACTGTCCAACTGGGAAGAATAAAATTGGTTTTGATGTGGAAAGAGGATAGGCATATGAAGACTAGTTGAGGGTGTAGAGTCAACCTCACTGGTGGGATTAGGAAGAACCATAGGGGGAAGGTCTGGCTCAGGGTGTTAAATTCTTTGGAGTCCCAGCTTATAACCACTAGTGACAAGCAAGGTACTTTTGTGGACAAAAGCTAGATTTGGTGCCAGAGGACCAGCATGGAAAGCTTAGGGTTGAGCTTTCTTTCCAGTGGAGAATGAGAAACTGAGGCAAGAGCTTATGCGAACATACACCACAGGGAAAACCCAATTAAGGGTGGAATCCACGGAACCACGAGAGGCCAGGTCTTGGCTCCCCAGATACCAGATTTATGACTTCATGAGTTATTGCAGATAGTATCTGGTTATCCTGATAACACAAGGTGGGCTGAGTATTGAAGTGAAGGCTTGTTTACTTCCTGGGTCTTTGAGGTCCACAATGCTGACATTTTATGAGCTCTGCAGAGCCTGCCTCTGATCTTCTGTCATGATAATGCTTACTTTCTTTTTTTGTGAGGTCTACATTCACATGAAATCATGAATTTGGATGCAAATAAGTGATTAGAGACTGCATCAGTTAGTTTTCTTGTTGTGATGGTCAAGTATCTGAGAAGAAACAAATTAAGGAGCTGGGTAGTGGTGGTGCATGCCTTTAACCCCAGCACTTGGGAATGGGAGGAAGATGGATTTTTGAGTTTGAGGCCAGCTTGGTCTACAGAGTGAGTTCCAGGATAGCCAGGGCTACACAGAGAAACTCTGTCTAGAAAAAACAACCAAAGCAAAGCAAAGCAAAGCAAAGCAAAGCAAAGCAAAGCAAAGCAAAGCAAAGCAAAGCAAAGCAAAGCAAAGCAAAGCAAAGCAAAGCAAAGCAAAGCAAAGCAAAGCGCCCACCCAACCAAAAAGAAACAAGTTAAGGGAGAAAGGATTTCATTTACTTTGTGATTTGAATGTATGGTTGACTATGGCAGGGAAGGCAGGGCTGTTCAGTTTTCTTTACTCTTTTTAAAGATTTATTTATTTTTATGTATATGATTATACTCTAGCTGTCTTCAGACTCACCAGAATAGGGCACCAGATCCCTTTACAGATGGTTGTTAGCCACCATGTGGTTGCTGGGAATTGAACTCAGGACCTTTGGAATTGCAGTCAGTGCTCTTAACTGCTGAGCCATCTCTCCAGCCCCCTCAGTTTTCTTTGGATGTGACAGCAGGGGCTTGCTCACACCTCTGCAGATGAGGAAGCAGAGCCGGGATGGAATCCAAGGCCAATATAAAAGACTTAAGGCCTGTCCCAATAACTTACTTCCTCCAACAAGGCTCCACTTCCTAAGCAGTCTATGAAATCCATAAACAGTGCCAGTAGCTGGGGATCACATGTTCAAACATGAGTCTATAGGGGATATTTCTTTTTCCTTTTTATTGTATATTTTATGTATTTGCACTTCAAATGTTATCCCCTTTCCCGGTGTCCCCTCCAGAACCCCCTATCCAATCCCTTGCTTCTATGAGGGTGCTCCCCCTCCCAACCACCCCCTTCCACCTTACTGTCCTGGCATCCCCCTACACTGGGGAATCAAGCCTTCACAGGACCAGGGGCCTCTCCTCCTGTCAATGCCAGACAAGGCAATCCTCTGCTACATATGCAGCTGGGGCCATGGGTCCCTTCCATGTGTACTCTTTGGTTGGTGGTTTAGTCCCTGGGAGCTCTGGAGGGGTCTGGATGGTTGATATTGTTATTTTTTCTATGGGGTTGCAAACCCCTTCAGGTCCTTCAGTCCTTTCTCTAACTCCTCCATTGGGGACCCCATGCTCAGTCCAATGGTTGGCTGTGAGCATATGCCTCTGTATTTGTCAGGTTCTGGCAGAGCCTCTCAGGAGACAGTTATAACAGGTTCCTGTAAGCAAGCACTTCTTGGCATCTGCAATAGTGTCTGGGTTTGGTGCCTGTATATGGGATGGATCCCCAGGTGGGGCAGTCTCTGGATGGCCTTCCCTTCAGTCTCTGCTCCACACTTTGTCCCCATATTTCCTTTAGATAGGAGCCGTTCTGGGTTAAAAATTTGGAGATGAGTGGGTGGCCTCATCTCCCAACCAGAGACCTTGCCTAACCTCTGGATATGGTCTCTACAGGTTCTCCCTCCCCTTTGTTGGGCATTTCAGCTAATCTCATCTCTTTTGGGTCCTGGGAGCCTCTTGCTTTCCTGGCATCTGAGACTTGCTAGTGGCTACCCCCAGCTCCTTATCGCCCATTGCTACACACCTCTGTTCAAATTCCTGACTTCTGTATATCATCCCTGTCTCCTCCCATACTTGATCCTACTCCTCTTTCTCCCCCTCCCCCTCATCTCTTCCTCCCAAGTCCGTCCCACCCTCTACCTCCTGTGAGTATTTTGTTTTATAGGGGACATTTAGAAGAAAATACTGAGCTGACTGTGACACATATTAATTGTGTGTATGAATGTTTTGCCTGTATATATATCTGGTGCCTACAGAGATCAGAAGAGAATGTCACATCTTTTGGAACAGGAGTTACAGATGACTATAAGCCACCATGTGTACACTGAGGACCAAACCCATGTCCTATGCAAGAGCAAAAGATGCTGTTAATCACTGAGCAATCTCTCTCTTCAGTCTCATTCTTTCATCTTAAAAATAATCTATAGGTTTATTATTTGGACTGATTTTATTATGTATATGGAATTAAAGCAAAGGAAACAAAGTAATTGAAAACAATATTGTGGAAATAAAAACACAAAGATGTTCTTAGAAAAGGCCCTCAACTTGATGTTTGGGCTTACTATAGAGCCATAGCAATCAAGGTAGTATGGTGTTGAAGAAATGATAGATCAGTGGAATAGAACAGAATGAAGAAATAGAGCTACATATATATGATTGGCAGGATTCAACATAGGTGTGAGGGCACTTTAATGGAGCAAGAGTAGTCTTTTCAACAAATGATGGGGAAACAGCCGGATATCTTTATACAAGAAAATGAACCTTGATTCACACTTAGTGCCCTAAAAAAACCTTGGGCCTAGGATGAGATTTAAAATACTAAACGCCTAGAAGAAAACATAGCAGAAAAATCGGTGAGAGCTTGAGTTAGGCAAAGATTGCTTAAATAGGTCACCAAAAGCATTATTCATAAAAGAATAATGAGGAAAATTTGGACTTCATTAGGAAAAAAAGCTCCTTTGCTCTTCAAAAGACATTTTAATGGAAGTGAAAAGACAAGTGTTTGAGAGAACACATTGGCCAAACACATATCTAATAATGGAGTCCTATCCTGTTATTAACTGTGTGAATAGAGATCAGGAATAAAGGACTCTCATGACTCAGTAATAAGAGGGAAATAACTCAATTTTAGAAAATGGACAAAAGACTTGAGCAGACATTTCACCAAAGAAAATATTAGGATAGAAAGTAGTACATGAAAGAATGCTCATCACCTGTAGCTATTAGTGACATGCAGATTAAAACTAGCCAGATGCACTCTGAGCTATTAGAATGGCTGACCACCTCCTCTTCCATTCTGACCATAATACCACCAACTATAGTGTAGAGCTGCCCAAACACTGCTACAGGGAATGTAAAAGCGACACTGCTACTGTTGAAAACAGTTTGGTGGTTTGTTACAGAGATGAAAACAATTTTTTTCTGCAACCCACTAATCCTACACATAGGTATTTACCCAAGAGAAATGAAAATATACACCTACACAAAGACCTGTAGGGAAATGCTTACAGCGGCTTTATTAATAATCAAGTCAAACTGGAAACACCCCAGATGTCTCTCCACTGGTGAATGTACAAAAATATTGTGGTGAATGTGTACATTGGAAATATGTTCTGCTATGAGCAGGAAGAATGCTCTGATTCAATAGCCTGGGTGAACGTAAGTGAGATGCTAATGGAAGAGCAGAATCAGAGGTTTCGTGATGTGTTCTTTCACTTACATCCCTCTAGAAAACACAAATCAATAGGAACAGAAAACATATCCATGGCTGCAAGGTGTCCATTATCTTATATCTATAGATCCTTGAGAGGGCTGCCCTGTCTTTTGTAATACCCCATCTCCCTGCCCAACGCCGCTGTGTTCTGTATCTTGATCATGTTGTGGCTATATGACTGTGTGCTTTTGCCAAAGTCTGTAGAGGTCAAAAGTCTTGGAGGTCAAAAGCAATCAGCATATGGTATTTTGTGTGGTCTAACCTGTGTCTGTCATACCAGACTGATGTAGATGGCAAGGCTCAAGTGCTCTAAGGCTGTTGAAAGCACTGTGCAGTGTGCAGAGGAGGGTGACATGCGGGTGGAGGCATGGCTGGAAGGGGTGTCTCTGTTCTGTGCAGTGAGAGGGGAGTACTATTTGGGGCTCCAAATTCCCTGAATGGAGCTGACTCCTGTACACACACCTTCCAGTCCTATCTTCTAAATTAGGTCCCTCGCTCTGTGGCAGTGACTGTCCGAGCGTATTCTGAGCAGCAGCATTCCCCCTGGACTTCAGGCTTCACATCTCAGTGCCCTTTTGTCTGCCTGCCACCTCGCCTGCCAGTGGCATCCCATAGACATTTACTCTGAGCTGACAAGTAAAATGCCAATAATTCTCTGTCAGGCTGAAGCTGCTCTCACAGCAAACCACTGAATGGTCATTTCAAAGGGGGCAAAGAATAGAGACCATTCAACAGCTCCTCTTGACAAGAGAGATTTAAGAACAGGGAAGGGTATTATTGGCTGGACCGTTACCGGGAGAACACTCAATGGCAGGCATCACATGCTATTGATGACACCCTGATGTCTTCATGCTTTCCCAGCTAGTGGGTTTGATTTTTCCCTCGTGGAGAGAGCCTGTGTCAAGAACTCTCTCCTTTTTTGAGGGTAGGTGGCTATGTAGGGTGCACTTTTGTCTTCAGAAAATATGGCTACTTTAAAGCCACTTGCTTCAACACTCATACCAAAAAAAGGAGAAAAAGGAAAGAAAGAAGTCTTTTTATCTCACTTTCCTGAAAGCCCTTTGCTTTGAGCTCAGGCTAGCTTGCACCATGTTCTCTAACTCCACTAAACTAGGCTGGTTCCTGGAGTGTTTCTGGCAGGGACTTTATCTAAAGCAAAGAACAGACATGCCAGAAAAAAATGTTCCTATGTTTAAGAAGTCTCTTTCTAGACTCAAGAAATCATGGGGGAAAATAAGACCTGAGGAAACAGGAAAAAAAAGGATGGTTTGAGAGAATATCTATTTTACTCAGCTTTAGGGAAATGGAGAAAGAGGTCTTTGAATACTACCTCTTTCCCATGGTTTTCATTATTTTTCTACAAGGGACCTAGGGCATGAGTGTACGTGCTACAGTGCTCATTCAACAAACTTGGAACCTTCTTGTGGTTTGTTCTATTCTCAGCATGTGGCACACAGCAAACATGGCACACAGCAGTGAGTAGGGAGAGAGAAGGAGCCATGTGGTCTGAGGGGGATCTAAATAAGCTTAGGTTCATTTCCTTTTTTTTTCTTTCCATTTTTTATTAGGTATTTAGCTCATTTACATTTCCAATGCTATACCTAAAGTCCCCCATACCCACCCACCCCCACTCCCCTACCCACCCACTCCCCCTTTTTGGCCCTGGCGTTCCCCTGTTCTGGGGCATATAAAGTTTGTGTGTCCAATGGGCCTCTCTTTCCAGTGATGGCCGACTAGGCCATCTTTTGATACATATGCAGCTAGAGTCAAGAGCTCCGAGGTACTGGTTAGTTCATAATGTTGATCCACCTATAGGGTTGCAGATCCCTTTAGCTCCTTGGGTACTTTCTCTAGCTCCTCCATTGGGAGCCCTGTGATCCATCCATTAGCTGACTGTGAGCATCCACTTCTGTGTTTGCTAGGCCCCGGCATAGTCTCACAAGAGACAGCTACATCTGGGTCCTTTCGATAAAATCTTGCTAGTGTATGCAATGGTGTCAGCGTTTGGATGCTGATTATGGGGTGGATCCCTGGATAAGGCAGTCTCTACATGGTCCATCCTTTCATCTCAGCTCCAAACTTTGTCTCTGTAACTCCTTCCAAGGGTGTTTTGTTCCCACTTCTAAGGAGGGGCATAGTGTCCACACTTCAGTCTTCATTTTTCTTGAGTTTCATGTGTTTAGGAAATTGTATCTTATATCTTGGGTATCCTAGGTTTTGGGCTAATATCCACTTATCAGTGAGTACATATTGTGTGAGTTCCTTTGTGAATGTGTTACCTCACTCAGGATGATGCCCTCCAGGTCCATCCATTTGGCTAGGAATTTCATAAATTCATTCTTTTTAATAGCTGAGTAGTACTCCATTGTGTAGATGTACCACATTTTCTGTATCCATTCCTCTGTTGAGGGGCATCTGGGTTCTTTCCAGCTTCTGGCTATTATAAATAAGGCTGCTATGAACATAGTAGAGCATGTGTCCTTCTTACCTGTTGGGGCATCTTCTGGATATATGCCCAGGAGAGGTATTGCTGGATCCTCCGGTAGTACTATGTCCAATTTTCTGAGGAACCGCCAGACGGATTTCCAGAGTGGTTGTACAAGCCTGCAATCCCACCAACAATGGAGGAGTGTTCCTCTTTCTCCACATCCTCGCCAGCATCTGCTGTCACCTGAATTTTTGATCTTAGACATTCTGACTGGTGTGAGGTGGAATCTCAGGGTTGTTTTGATTTGCATTTCCCTGATGATTAAGGATGTTGAACATTTTTTCAGGTGCTTCTCTCCCATTCGGTATTCCTCAGGTGAGAATTCTTTGTTCAGTTCTGAGCCCCATTTTTTAATGGGGTTGTTTGATTTTCTGAAGTCCACCTTCTTGAGTTCTTTATATATGTTGGATATTAGTCCCCTATCTGATTTAGGATAGGTAAAGATCCTTTCCCAATCTGTTGGTGGTCTCTTTGTCTTATTGACGGTGTCTTTTGCCTTGCAGAAACTTTGGAGTTTCATTAGGTCCCATTTGTCAATTCTCGATCTTACAGCACAAGCCATTGCTGTTCTGTTCAGGAATTTTTCCCCTGTGCCCATATCTTCAAGGCTTTTCCCCACTTTCTCCTCTATAAGTTTCAGTGTCTCTGGTTTTATGTGAAGTTCCTTGATCCACTTAGATTTGACCTTAGTACAAGGAGATAAGTATGGATCGATTCGCATTCTTCTACATGATAACAACCAGTTGTGCCAGCACCAATTGTTGAAAATGCTGTCTTTCTTCCACTGGATGGTTTTAGCTCCCTTGTCGAAGATCAAGTGACCATAGGTGTGTGGGTTCATTTCTGGGTCTTCAATTCTATTCCATTGGTCTACTTGTCTGTCTCTATACCAGTACCATGCAGTTTTTACCACAATTGCTCTGTAGTAAAGCTTTAGGTCAGGCATGGTGATTCCACCAGAGGTTCTTTTATCCTTGAGAAGAGTTTTTGCTATCCTAGGTTTTTTGTTATTCCAGATGAATTTGCAAATTGCTCCTTCTAATTCGTTGAAGAATTGAGTTGGAATTTTGATGGGGATTGCATTGAATCTGTAGATTGCTTTTGGCAAGATAGCCATTTTTACAATATTGATCCTGCCAATCCATGAGCATGGGAGATCTTTCCATCTTCTGAGATCTTCTTTAATTTCTTTCTTCAGAGACTTGAAGTTTTTATCATACAGATCTTTCACTTCCTTAGTTAGAGTCACGCCGAGATATTTTATATTATTTGTGACTATTGAAAAGGGTGTTGTTTCCCTAATTTCTTTCTCAGCCTGTTTATTCTTTGTGTAGAGAAAGGCCATTGACTTGTTTGAGTTAATTTTATATCCAGCTACTTCACCAAAGCTGTTTATCAGGTTTCGGAGTTCTCTGGTGGAATTTTTAGGGTCACTTATATATACTATCATATCATCTGCAAAAAGTGATATTTTGACTTCCTCCTTTCCAATTTGTATCCCCTTGATCTCCTTTTGTTGTCGAATTGCTCTGGCTAATACTTCAAGTACTATGTTGAAAAGGTAGGGAGAAAGTGGGCAGCCTTGTCTAGTCCCTGATTTTAGTGGGATTGCTTCCAGCTTCTCTCCATTTACTTTGATGTTGGCTTCTGGTTTGCTGTAGATTGCTGTAGATTGCTTTTATCATGTTTAGGTATGGGCCTTGAATTCCTGATCTTTCCAGAACTTTTATCATGAATGGGTGTTGGATCTTGTCAAATGCTTTTTCTGCATCCAACGAGATGATCATGTGGTTTTTGTCTTTGAGTTTGTTTATATAGTGGATTACATTGATGGATTTTCGTATATTAAACCATCCCTGCATTCCTGGAATAAAACCTACTTGGTCAGGATGGATGATTGCTTTAATGTGTTCTTGGATTAGGTTAGCGAGAATTTTATTGAGGATTTTTGCATTGATATTCATAAGAGAAATTGGTCTGAAGTTCTCTATCTTTGTAGGATCTTTCTGTGGTTTAGGTATCAGAGTAATAGTGGCTTCATAAAATGAGTTGGGTAGAGTACTTTCTACTTCTATCTTGTGAAAAAGTTTGTGCAGAACTGGAATTAGATCTTCTTTGAAGGTCTGATAGAACTCTGCACTAAACCCGTGTGGTCCTGGGCTTTTTTTGGCTGGGAGACTATTTATAACTGCTTCTATTTCTTTAGGGGATATGGGACTGTTTAGAAGGTCAACTTGATCCTGATTCAACTTTGGTACCTGGTATCTGTCCAGAAATTTGTCCATTTCATCCAGGTTTTCCAGTTTTGTTGAGTATAGCCTTTTGTAGAAGGATCTGATGGTGTTTTGGATTTCTTCAGGATCTGTTGTTATGTCTCCCTTTTCATTTCTGATTTTGTTAATTAGGATTTTGTCCCTGTGCCCTCTAGTGAGTCTAGCTAAGGGTTTATCTATCTTGTTGATTTTCTCAAAGAACCAACTCCTCGTTTGGTTAATTCTTTGAATAGTTCTTCTTGTTTCCACTTGGTTGATTTCACCCCTGAGTTTGATTATTTCCTGCCGTCTACTCCTCTTTGGTGAATTTGCTTCCTTTTTTTCTAGAGCTTTTAGATGTGTTGTCAAGCTGCTAGTATGTGCTCTCTCCCGTTTCTTCATGGAGGCACTCAGAGCTATGAGTTTCCCTCTTAGAAATGCTTTCATTGTGTCCCAAAGGTTTGGGTACGTTGTGGCTTCATTTTCATTAAACTCTAAAAAGTCTTTAATTTCTTTCTTTATTCCTTCCTTGACCAAGGTATCATTGAGAAGAGTGTTGTTCAGTTTCCACGTGAGTGTTGGCTTTCTGTTATTTTTTTTTGTTATTGAAGATCAGCCTTAGTGCATGGTGATCTGATAGGATACATGGGACAATTTCAACATTTTTGAATCTGTTGAGGCCTGTTTTGTGACCTATTATGTGGTCAATTTTGGAGAAGGTACCATGAGGTGCTGAGAAGAAGGTATATCCTTTTGTTTTAGGATAAAATGTTCTGTAGATATCTGTCAGATCCATTTGTTTCATCACTTCTGTTAGTTTCAGTGTGTCCCTGTTTAGTTTCTGTTTCCATGATCTGTCCATTGGTGAAAGTGGTGTGTTGAAGTCTCCCACTATTATTGTGTGAGGTGCAATGTGTGCTTTGAGCTTTACTAAAGTTTCTTTAATGAATGTGGCTGCCCTTGTATTTGGCGCATAGATATTCAGAATTGAGAGTTCCTCTTGGAGGATTTTACCTTTGATGAGAACAAAGTGCCCCTCCTTGTCTTTTTTGATGACTTTGGGTTGGAAGTCAATCTTATCAGATATTAGGATGGCTACTCCAGCTTGTTTCTTCATACCATTTGCTTGGAAAATTGTTTTCCAGACTTTTATTCTGAGGTAGTGTCTATCTTTTTCTCTGAGATGTGTCTCCTGTAAACAGCAAAATGTTGGGTCTTGTTTGTGTAGCCAGTTTGTTAGTCTATGTCTTTTTATTGGGGAGTTGAGACCATTGATGTTAAGAGATATTAAGGAAAAGTAATTGTTGCTTCCTGTTATTTTTGTTGTTAAAGTTGGCATTCTGTTCTTGTGGCTGTCTTCTTTTAGGTTTGTTGAGGGATTACCTTCTTGTTTTTTCTAGGGCATTGTTCCCGTTCTTGTATTGGTTTTTTTCTGTTATTAACCTTTGAAGGGCTGGATTCGTGGAGAGATAATGTGTGAATTTGGTTTTGTCGTGGAATACTTTGGTTTCTCCATCTATGGTAATTGAGAGTTTGGCTGGGTATAGTAGCCTGGGCTGGAATTTGTGTTCTCTTAGTGTCTGTATAACATCTGTCCAGGCTCTTCTGGCTTTCATAGTCTCTGGTGAAAAATCTGGTGTAATTCTGATAGGCTTGCCTTTGTATGTTACTTGACCTTTTTCCCTTACCGCTTTTAGTATTCTATCTTTATTTAGTGCATTTGGTGTTCTGATTATTATGTGTCGGGAGGAATTTCTTTTCTGGTCCAGTCTATTTGGAGTTCTGTAGGCTTCTTGTATGTTCATAGGTATCTCTTTCTTTATATTTGGGAAGTTTTCTTCAATAATTTTGTTGAAGATGTTTGCTGGTCCTTTGAGTTGAAAATCTTCATTCTCATCCACTCCTATTATCCGTAGGTTTGGTCTTCTCATTGTGTCCTGGATTTCCTGGATATTTTGAGTTAGGATCTTTTTGCATTTTCCATTTTCTTTGATTGTTGTGCCGATGTTCTCTATGGAATCTTCTGCACCTGAGATTCTCTCTTCCATCTCTTGTATTCTGTTGCTGATGCTCAAATCTATGGTTCCAGATTTCTTTCCTAGGGTTTCTATCTCCAGTGTTGCCTCACTTTGAGTTTTCTTTATTGTTTCTACTTCCCTTTTTAGGTCTAGTATGGTTTTGTTCATTTCCATCACCTGTTTGTATGTTTTTTCCTCTTTTTCTGTAAGGACTTCTACCTGTTTGATTGTGTTTTCCTGTTTTTCTTTAAGGACTTGTAACTCTTTAGCAGTGTTCTCCTGTATTTCTTTAAGTGATTTATTAAAGTCCTTCTTGATGTCCTCTACCATCATCATGAGATATGCTTTTAAATCTAGGTCTAGGTTTTCGGGTGTGTTGGGGTGCCCTGGACTGGACGAAGTGGGAGTGCTGAGTTCTGATGATGGTGAGTGGTCTTGGTTCCTGTTAGTAGGATTCCTACGTTTACCTTTCGCCATCTGGTAATCTCTGGAGTTAGTAGTTATAGTTGACTCTGTTTAGAGATTGTTCTTCTGGTGATTCCGTTACCGTCTCTCAGCAGACCTGGGAGACAGATTCTCTCCTCTGAGTTTCAGTGCTCAGAGCACTCTCTGCTGGCAAGCTCTCTTACAGGGAAGGTGCGCAGATATCTTGTTTTTGGACCTCCTCCTGTTCGAAGAAGAAGGCCCAAAACAGGGCCTCTCTCAGAAGCTGTGTTGCTTTGGCAGTTCCCAGAAGCTGTCAGCTTCTGTGGTGCAGACTCTCACCTGTGCAGACTAAAATCCTAAGTTCCAGGGAGTTCTGGAACCAAGATGGTGACCGCTGCTCCTGAGGCTGAGGCTGTCTCCCGAGCCAGGCGGACACCTGTCCTCTGGTCCGGACAGTGGCCGGTGGCCGGCTGTCTGCGGCCCGCCAAGAGTGCTGCCTCAGCGGCTCTGTGATTCTGCCCGTCCCAGAAGCTGTCCGATTCTCTGGCGCACCCTCTAACCTGTTCAGACTAATTTCCTAAGTTCTGCTGAGTCCCGGAACCAAGATGGCGACCGCTGCTGCTGAGGCTGAGGCCGCCTCCCAAGCCAGGCGGACACCTGTCCTCTGGTCCGGATGGTGGCTGGTTGTCTGCGGCCCGCCCAGGCTGCTGCCTCAGCGGCTCTGTGCTTCTGCCCGTCCCAGAAGCTGTCCGGTTCTCTGGCGCACCCTCTAACCTGTTCAGACTAATTTCCTAAGTTCTGGTGAGTCCTTAGGTTCATTTCCTAAGTGCTAGTGTACTGGCCAGTCACTGCAGGAATAATGTAGCAGGACACAGAACATTAAAAAGCCTCAATTGTTTATTATTATAGTCCGCATCATCTGGCGTTTGTCTGATCTCAGCTGCACTGAGTTGGGCATGGTTAGGTGTCTTTTTCTCTTTGGACATATGTGAGTTAACCCAATAGCTCTGTGTTAGGAGTTAATAGTTGAGGTGACTTTACTCCACGAATCTCCTGATGTTAGCTGGAAGAGACTCCAACCCAGGTTTGTTCTTTTGGCTATGGCAGAGAAACATCCTTGGTCTTAAGGAGCCTGTGCCAGGGGCTGGTCCACTGTCATGTTCACATTATTCCATTAGTTGAGGCAACCTACAAGGCCAAACCTGGATTCCAAGGTTGGAGAAATGAGGTGGCTTTGGCGTTGAATGCATGGCACAACATGATGAAGTGAAGGGGAAGGCTGTCAGTGCAACATGTTTAATCTTGACAATGCCCCTTTGTGATAGAGAGGACTTTATTCCTTATTACACCATTCCAAGATCGAAGGAGTTCAGAATCAGGTTTTGAAGCCTGTTCTGTTCCTGGCATACAGTGCTCTCTCTCGATATGTGGTTTCTCCTGGTGGCCAATGAGTACGTGTGGTACAAACATTAGAGACTGAAAAGCAACACGTCTAGTTGAAATAAAAAAAAAGTCAACTAAGGCTTTATAATTTACAGGGCTTAGTCAAGTCTGGTTTGTCCACAGTGTGTCTTAGGTAGATAGATATTGGTTGGTTCCGTATCATGCCCACCTCACACTTTGCTCTGTTAGATCCTTGTGTACATCCAACTACTAGAGGCATACATACACTTCTCTCACATGCTCGAGGTCACCAAACCCACCTTCCTTATCCCAGACAACCCTCTTATTATTGAAGACCTCAGTGTAGCAACTTAAAGGCTACGTTGGATGGGTCTTTTTCATCAAAATTTACTGTGTTAACATGAAGAAGCATATCCTTGTAGTGTTGCTAGCAACTTTGCAAATTATTTTATTGATCCAGGATGGTCATGTAAATGGTCAAAGTGTGTTGGGCTCCGTCAGCATGTAGACAGATGGTGAGGTGTGAACTAGAAGGGTGGGGTGTCTCCTGACACTCTCAGAATATGCTCACCATGTTGGATCTGAGCAAGGAACTTCAGAAAGAAGCCGAAAGCAAGGTCTAGGGATTCAGGAAGTGACATTCTCCTTGAATTAGTAAGTAGCTCTGTGAGGTGGCCTGCAGGAGTCTGCTGTGCTAGACACAGACATTGAGTTCCTTCTGTCAGCACAGTTGTTTCACTGCCTACACAGAGTCACAAAAGGCTCTGCTCAGCGTGGGATCCCACGGAGAAGAGGACTAACACTAATACACACAGTCCACACGGCAGTGATGAGAGTTCAGATTTCAGACCAAAGCATTGTGGTGGTCATTTCCATGTTCAAGGAATCCATCTAATCTTTGTCTATTTGGTTACAAAGGAGATTACCATATAGGAAGGAAAATGCCCTGTGTGTTAGAGAAGGTGTGAAGTTAAAGGCTTTAGTGAGCATCAGGAGTCACATTTCTCAACAGTATAAAAGGGCAGAAATTTGCTGATGGTGAGTGGGAGGAGGGAGGGCAGAGAGAAAGTGAGAAAGATGGAGAATGATCAGCATGAGAGGCGATTTTATTTTATTTATTTTTTTATTCACTTTACATCCTGATCACCACCCATCTCTTGGTCACCCTCTACGACAATCCTCCTCTCCATCTTCCCCTTCTTTTCCATTGAGAGGGTGAACCGCCCTCCATGCCCTCTCCTATCACCCTGGTACATTAAGTCTCTGTGGGGCTGGGTACATCCTCTCCCGCTGAGACCAGACAAGGCAGCTCAGCTAGAAGAACATATTCCATAGACAGGCAACTGCTTTTGGGATAGCCCCGCTCCAGTTCATGGGGCTGCAAATCTGCTACATATCTGCAGGGAGGACTAGGTCCATCCTGTGTTTGTTCTTTGGTTGATGGTTCAGTCTCTGAGAGCCCTCAAGGGTCCAGGTTAGTTGACTCTGTAGGTCTTCCTGTGGGGTTCCTATCCCCTTTGGGGTCCTCAGTCCTTACCCTGACTCTTTCATAAGAGTGCCCAAGCTCCATCTGCTGTTTGGCTGTGGGTCTCTGCATCTATCCGAGTTAGCTGCTGAGTGGAGCACCTCAGAGGACAGCCATACTAGGCTCCCGTTTGTAAGCATAACAGTATCATTAATAGTGTTAAGGATTGGTACTTGCCCTTGGGATGGGTCTCAATTTGGGAGGCTTATTGCTTGGCCATTCCCTCAGTCTATGCTCCATTCCCATCTGAGGGGGATTTTAAATACAAAGAATCTCAGAATACCCATGATACAACTCACAGACCATATGAAACCCAAGAAGAAGGAGGATCACATCAAAGTGTAGATGCTACATTCCTACTTAGTAGGGGGAAGAGAATAATCTCTGGGAAGTAGAGGGAGAGAAGGATCTGGGAGGGAGAGAGGAGGGGGAGGGAAAAAGGGGACCAGTTCAGATATGGGAGGAGATGGGGGAGAAGTACAGAGGTGTAGCAGTGGAATAGGGGGAGTTGGGGGTAACTACTAGAAAGTCCCAGATGCCAGGGACTCAAGAGGTTCCCAGGACCCAACAGGGAGGACTTTAGCTGAAATACCCAACAAAGGGGAGATAGAACTTGTAGAGACCATATCCAATGGGTAGGCATGATCCCCAATTGAGGGTTGAGGCCACACACCCACCTCAAAAATATTAATCCTGAATTCCTCCTATCAAAAGGAAATGTAGGGACAAAGAGTGGATCAGAAACTGAAGGAAAGGACTGACTGCCCTACCAAGGGATCTATCCCATCTGCAGACACCAAACCCAGACACTATTGCTGATGCTGAGAAAAGCTTACTAATAGGAGCCAGGTATAGCTCTTCTCTGAGAGACTCTGCCAGAGCCAGACCAATACAGATACAGATGTACACAGACAAACATTGGACTGAGTATGGGGACCCCAATAGGGAAGTTAGGGCAAGAACTGTAGGAGATGAAAGGGTTTGCAACCTCATAGGAAGAACAACATCAACCAACCAGAACCCCCAAAGTTCCCAGGAATTAAGCCACCAACCAAAGAGTACACAGGGGGTACCCATGGTTCCAGCTGGATATGTAGCAGAGGATTGCCTTATCTGGCATCACTGGGAGGGGAGCCTCTTAGTCCTTCGGAGGCTTGATGACCCAGGATAGGGAAATGCTAGGTCGCTGAGGTAGGAGTGGGAGAGCACCCTCATAGAGGCAGGGGGAGGAAGGAGGTGATGGGGACTTGTGGAGGGGAAACTGGGAAGGGGGATAACATTTGAAATGTAAATAAATAACCAATAAAAATATGAAAAAATAAAAATAAAAAATTAAAATCTGAAAGAAAGAAAAAAATCACACACACAGCTTTAATCTCACCACTTGGCAGAGGCAGAGAAGCAGAGAGGCAGAGAGGCAGAGAGGCAGAGAGGCAGAGAGGCAGAGAGGCGCAGAGGCAGAGAGGCGCAGAGGCAGAGGCAGAGAGGCAGAGAGGCAGAGAGGCAGAGAGGCAGAGAGGCAGAGAGGCAGAGAGGCAGAGAGGCAGAGAGGCAGAGAGGCAGAGAGGCAGAGAGGCAGAGAGGCAGAGAGGCAGAGAGGCAGAGAGGCAGAGAGGCAGAGAGGCAGAGAGGCAGAGAGGCAGAGAGGCAGAGAGGCAGAGAGGCAGAGAGAGAGGCAGAGGCAGAGGCAGAGGCAGGTGGATCTCTGAGTTTGGGGCCACCCTTGTCTACAGAGAGAGTTCCAGGACATCCAGGGATACACAGAGAAACTGTTTGGGGGAGGGGGAAGGGGAGGGAGGGGGAAGGGAGAGAGAGAGAGAGAGAGAAAGAGAGAGAGAGAGAGAGAGAGAGAGAGAGAGAGAGAGAGAGAGAGAGAAGCTCAAAATGTTTCTCAAACATACTGGTGCTGCCTGGATAGCTAGTTAAAACTCCATGTGGAGACCCATCCTCAGAGGACTTGAAAATGTGCGTCTTAGCTACCTTGCTGCTGCTGCTGCTGCTAATGATCTGATTTGGGAGTCACACTCTGAGGACCACACTTCTAGATCAGGACTCTGCAAACTCTAATGTGCCTAGGAATCACCTGGAGATTTTGTTTAAGTGTAGCTTCTGAATGAGAAGGTCTGAGATGGCGCCCGGGAGGCTGTCTTTGGCTAGTTCCCAGGATGTCTTTTCTACGAGGTTCACCTCACCCTCGGAGTAGCATTACCCGGAATGTGTTGCCTTCAATCTCTGATTGGCAGACAGTCAAGTGTTTTTACCCCTTAGGATTAAATACTTCCATCCCAGCTGCTATTCTCGATGGCTTTGCAAAGGCCTGCTTATTTGTGAGTATCTACAATGCTCTCTTTAGTGCAACCCACCCGAGATCCCCACTAGAAGCCGAGTGCCCAATCAGCTGTGGGAACACCTGTTCATCCCCACAGCGGTGCCGCGGGGACAGTTAAGCCTCATCAGGCTCAGGCGCTTTCTGGCTATTGGACATTCCACACTCTTGCTCCCAGGGGCCTGCTCTGCCCACTCCATGCTGGCAGTGGCTGCCCGAATGCCAGCTGTCCCTTGCCCTTGAAACCATCCCGGGTCAGCCACTCTGCTGGCTTTCCTGCTGTCCCCAGCCACTCCAGAATGACTGACTCCACATGGCAAAAATGAGCCCATGACAACCTGTGCTTGCAGCTGCTCTGGAGACGGGTGGAGGGAACTTAAGACACGCCACTAAATAAGAAGGAGTTGAAATGATGGCGATCTGGGGAGACGAAAGAAGAAGGAGGGATCAATTTATTCTTATGAGAGGTCTATTAATTGTAGGGATCATATAAAAAGGAGGCACTCATCCCAGTGTTCAGCATAAGGGAACAAGGGGCCATGTTTGTGCAGGGTGGGATAGTAGAAAGGGGAATCGGTAGGCTACTGGAGGCGTGCACCTTTTCAACATATATGCCATAGTATTCTCCCACTCACAAGAGAGGGTGGAGGGCTCCAGGCTTGAGGTTATTAGGATTATTGGAGGAGGCTGGCCGAAGCCCCGGGTTTGTGGAATTAGCTCTGGATTCATCTCCCTGCTGTTTTTGCCCAAAGGTCAAAGGTATCTGACACATCACCACACTGCATAGCTACCTCACTAAGGAGAGCTAAACGAAATAGAAATAAAACAATCTTGACGACAGCTGGGGAGCGTAGTGGGCACACAGGAGGCTGAAGCCTGTATAGCCACAATTCATTACACATGGTGAGCACCTGCTTCTTTTCTCCAAGCTCGGCTTAGCTGAATTAGACACAAATGATAAAAACGTACTATTTTATTTTATTTTATATATATATATATATTTTACAAGCTATTACTTTAATTCTGTGCTGCCCATATTTGCCTTTTAGGTAATCTTTGTTTGCTCAACTTGCTCTCTGAAAAACAAAACTGCGTCTCAAAAATCTTGTAATAAGAAAGCAACAACAATCAAAGCAGCAGGTCCCCACAGTTGGCATTTTTTTTTTTTTAGTGAATTACTTAATACTAAATAGCTAGCAAACCAAAGCATAACCGACTTAATGGTTCCTCTGAGCCCTGTGAATGGGAGGGATGTCTAAGAACACTGTAGACATGGTGGGATGAGCAGACTTCGCATCTTATTTTGCTCTAAAAATTACTGCCATGAGTGGATAAACGTAGCGGGTGGTCATCAAATAGTTCTTGATGGAAAGAAGAATGTTCTGGAAACTTATCTATCCTCTTCTAGAGGGACAGCATACAGCCTGTCTGCGACAGGCATATTTATCTGAAGCTTGGTGATGTTTTGGCTGTTGAGTTGCTGTTTGGAGTGGCTGGGGAGCAGGGCCTTATGTTGTAAGCAACAGAAACAGAGTCTAGAGAAACTCACAGTGGAATTCCATGGGAGGGCTTCCAGGGGAGGATTTTATGATCTGTGGCAACTCCCAAGAAGCATGAGGAGTTAGAATTAGCAGAGAAGAGACTTGAGGTCTGACCTGAGCACTACCCCCTTCAGGGATAGATCAGTTCGGATGAGTCAGAGGAGGGTACCTTTCTTTGCCTTATCACCAAACCCTGGCATCTGCATCACCTCTCAGGCCCAGCTCTCAAAGGCTGCATGATACATTGCTTGGCAGCGCCACCCCAGCAACTCACATAAGTGTCATGTTAGGGGACGTGCCCATGGCTTACGCCCATGCCAAACCATTACTCTAGCCTGCTATTTCCCTTTAAGGACAGACTGGTTTATAAGGGCAATCAAGTGACTCATCTCTTCAGCACTCACCCCAGAGGATAGCATGGAATACCTGCAGTCTCGCTGTTTGTCCTTGTTCTACTATGCAGTCATTTTTTGCCTGGTGTGGTTTGGATTAAGTGTTCCCTAAATGTCTGTGTGCTAAAGCCTTGGTGACTGAGATAGCACTGTCACCAGAGTTGCAGACATTTTGTAGACAAGGCTGGAGGACCGCAGGGTCATGCCTTTGAAGGGGACTGTGGGATTCCAGTCTCTTCCTCTTCGCACCTGTGGTAAAAGGTTTATTCTCCTGTGAGCTCTTAACATGATGAGCTAACTTGCAAGACACCCAAATCAATAAGGACACTTGAGACCACAACTGGATCCTTCAGAATAACCCTCTTTCTCAGTTATTTGGTTACAGTGATGGAAAGCTAATACAGAGCATAATATATTTAAAATTAAAAAACAAGTGCTTAGCACCCTGTGTACTGATACTACAGAGAACCCAGTCAGCAGATGGCATTTGCCCAACAGCTCTGTCACTACAGAGTTATTTTCATGTTCTACTTATTTAAGAATATAACCAGAGGACTATACCTCTGTCAACTCTGAGCTTTATTTTTGAGTTGTGTTATGAAATGGCCATAAGAACATCTACATGGAGAGTTTGTCATATTAAAGTCTAATGAACGCAGGCACAACGTGGCATAGTAGCACATGACTTTAATCCTACCACTTGAGAGGTAGAGGAAGGTAGATCTTTGTGTGTTGAAGGACAGCCTGGTCTACATAGTGAGCTCCGGGCTAGCCAGAGCTACACAGTGAGACCTTGTCTAAAATGAATGAATGAATGAATGGATGGATCAATCAATGAATCAGTCAAATAAACAATAAACGGGCAGTCACAGCAGTACACACCTGACATCTTAAGACTTGGAAGCAAAGGTAAGAACACTGACATAGTTTAAGGATAGCCTGGACCACATAGTGAGTGCTAAGCCAGCCTGGGCTACATAGTGGGATCCTGTCTCAAAAAAACATGATCAAAATATATCAAATGAAAAAAAATTTCTAATTTTAAATGAAAACATTATTAAGAACAGTAAATAGATGCACTATCCTCATAAAACAATAAAACCTTCAACTCTGAATACTACGTATAATATACCTGTAGCATGGAAGAACATAAAAGGCAAGAATTAATTATAACTCATATTATTTTTCTATTAATATGCAACCAGTGACTAATACTTGGTTGTATATTAGAAGTTTTTTTTTTTCTTATTGATGCTGGAGATCGAATCTAAGGCCTTCCGTATGCTAGAAAGTTCTCTACCACCGAGCCCTAACTGCAGCCTGCCCCTATACCACACGTCAAGGAAGGAAGGGATGGGCCTGCTTTCTGGCTCTTCTGTCCCTCCATGGTAATGTATTTGGTCACTACATTCATCCCTACACTCCAGGCACCCCCTCCTGGTTTTGGTTGTCTACAGCACCTCTGCCAATCCTGGTTGTAACTCAGGGGTCACGCATGGGCTTCCCTTCTTATGGGAGTGCATTAATTTGTGTGAAAACAGAAAAGCAAATGGCTATCATACAGCTCTGACTATTTCTTCCTTGTAGCACTCTGCTGAAGACAAAGTTAAAAAGGAAGAGAGAGAGAGAGTAAAGGTTAGAGAGGGTGTTTAGTCAGGTCTCTCTGGCCCTGTTGGCTTACAGTGAGGTGAGGGATGCCTAGAAAATTAGGGCACATTGATTTTCATGATAGGAAATCCAGTCACTGTTGCCAGAACACAAGAAGTGGATGCAAAAAAAAATGTGAATTTTGAGATAGGTTCTTACGAAGTAACCTAAGTTGGTCTCACACTCTGGGTGCTCTTGCTTCTGCCTGTATGGGATTACAGGCCTGGGCCCCGTGTTTAGCTAGTAATGATGGGATCTTTTATATAGGATCGGAAGGAAACGGTGAGCATATGTGCACTGCATGCATGACCACGTGGCACACGTACACGCACATGTAAACACAGCATTAGATTCCCAATAGAGTAATCCATCTAGACAGAATTTATTCAGATTACCCATGTCTACCAGATGTAGTAAGTCACCTGCACGGATATTTCATACACTCCTTTCTATCTCCCTCTCGCTTTGAGGTCCTGTAGCCTGCCTGTCTTTTAATCTTCTATACAACAGTCCAGAGATAAGTCTGGTAGTTCGTGTCCCCAGGGAGTCCCAGACTGAGGAAGAAAGACAGACAGGTAAATGGATAAATTCCACCTGGCTGCCACAATTTGCATTTGCCTGTGCTGGGACACCATGGGCTGCTGGCTTCGGGGTTTGTGCCTATAGCGCTTGCTGCAGGAGTTCTAGGATTTTCCCCATAGCCAGCGCTCCATTTCTTTCCTTTGTAATCTCCTGTCTTACTCGAACAGCCGTGGTACCAACTGGCTGGGTTCAGTTCAGTGCCATGAAATTTCTGTGGTTGGCACACAAAGTCTGTTCAGCCCCTCAGAAGCCTGTCAGGTGCCAGCTCCCTCTCAGGAAGGGCCAGCCTGCCAGAGGCAAGGCGATGTGCCCCATGCCCTCCATCTACCTGCAAGTGTTCTTTGTAAGAGGACTCCAGAAGGCTGGCTTTCGCCCCCAGCTTCTCCGGAAAGCTCTCTCTTCCCTACAGGGCTGGGCATTTTCTCTGGTCATTAAGCACTCATTGGTGCCTTTCAGCTGATCCGAGACCCCCCCCCCCCCCCCGGGAAGCCCTGTGGGGCAGTTTGGTCACTGTGCCGTATAAAAGGGCAAGCTTTCCTATGCCCACCTCCTTCCATCTGCCCTTCTTGGAGAAAGGCCAGCCCAGGGGAGTGGGGGAGGAACTTTTGATTTAACTTCATTTTTTTGGTTCCTTTTCAAACCTCCACCGAACCAGTAGAATTCGCTTGAAGGGGGTGACGGCCATCTTACCATCTCTGACCAAACAGGGCAAGCATGGAAAACTCTGCTTTGCTCTTGTCATTTCCCACCTAAAGATCTCTGCTCTCTCCACCCGGAGAGGCAGCACAGAGCATTGCTCTCTGTAGCCCAGGCCTTGGACTGGAAGTAGGCTACCTTCTAGCCAAAGTCCCCCATGGTTCAGCCCCTCTTTCTCCTGTTTTAGCCACTCTGGACAGCTCTCTATTTCCCAAACTCTCCTCTTGTCTCGTTCCTGTCCATCCTTCACCAACATTGCCTTGACTTGTTCCCACCTCTTCTATTTTTATTTAATTTTCAGGACTTGGTTATGACATAACTTCCTCTCCAAGGAGAAGTCTTTGTTATTTTCAGTTGGAGAGACTTTGCCTCTCCCTCTTTCTCTCTGCCCCACCCATGTGTGTGTGAGTGTACACGCGTGTGTGTGTACATTTGTATGTCTTTCTCTTTTGTTTGTCTATCTCTTTTATTACTACATTCTACGAATCTTCCATATTTTCCTCCATTGTAATTTCTGCTCAGTCATTGGTCATTCAACATGGAAACACATGGCAGGCAGACAGACCCTCCCTTCATCACTTCACTTACCCAAGCAATCAGTACTGTTGAAAGCATCATCTCAGTGGCTGGGCCCTGGTCACTGCCTTCAGGGGCTACTACACAACTTCCACTGTGTTCTGTGCTGTGCTGGGTTCAAAGCCATTGTACTCACAAGGCTATGTGTTTAACTCATTAGCTTAGAGACTTAGTCAGAAGCAGCTCCATAAGCAGTGTCTGGGGCTAAGTACACACTAGATGCTTAAGTAACATTAAGTGAATGAAGGACAGTGCATGTTCTTCATAGAGTGGGAGGTCACCAAGCAGTCTTGGCTGGTAAGATGTTCAATGACATGTGACTCCTGCAAATATCCCTCCAATGGAGGGTAGGAGGCCTTCCTCTCTTTCAGCCCTCACTTTAGGAATGTATAACCATCAATGGTTGTTTCTAAGGTTCAGTAGCCAAAGCAGTTCTCCCTGGACACTTTTGCCTTCGTCAGTAATGAGACAGACAGCTCTAGTTTTTTGGGATTTGGGCAGCACTTTGCAAGAGATAGCTCTTCATCCTTAAAAAATGTGTTTTTATCTTTACGTTGTTCCCAAGCTCTGCCATGTTCATCTTGTTTTGAAGTGGACACAAGCTGTTTCCAATTAGGAGGAACACAACCTTGTCTCTTCCTGTCCTCTGATTGGGTCTCACGTCCACCTAAATCGTTACACTCCTGGCCCTAGGCTGCAAGTCAGAATCAAGTTAAAGAGTGCCTGAGAAATCTGCTTAGACATAAAAATCAATGAGACAGTGGGAAAAAGGCAAGACTGATTTCAAACTACAAATTACATAACTCAGGCCAAGAGTACACATGGCTTTCTCCTTTAAAGACTGGGAAGGTGGAAATTTGCAGTGTTAATTCAATAGTTGAGAGAAATGACAGTACTGATTATGTGTGTGTGGGTTTTCTACCTATGTAATGACTGGGAGAATGCACTCAGACAAGGATAGTAATCATGTTTTATGCCATCTTTGTCTTCTTCCTCCTCTTAGTTCTTTCTTTTACTTATCCTTTCCCATCTCCAACTGCTATTCTTCTGTTGTGGGATCCAAGGATCGAACTCGGGCCACCAGGCTTTTACAGCAATCACCTTTACCTACAGAGCTACCCCAACAGTCCAAAATCTTTTCCTCTTGTTCCTAACAAAAGATATAATAGGTAATTCTGAACTACAGCTCTCTATTGTTCTGTAGTGCTGCAGAGCCTGGTACTTCTATTTGATTTTGTGTTTCCTGTTCATTTTATTAATGCTGGTACCACAGGACTGTTGAATAATCATCCTGACTCACACATAAACAGGGTTGAATATGTAGTCTCTGCTGAAGGTGAAATGTATGGAGGAACCTAATGTAAGGGTTACATAGGTAATATGAGTTGACTGAAGAAAGTCTGATTTTGATCAGGAAGTGGGATTCTGGAAGCCAGGATGTGGGTGGCATGAGCAATGGTTGGGACTTGTCTTAAGCAGGTGGGAAAAGTCAGAAGTCAAGGCAATTCCTTCCAAGGTATCCCTTGTGGTCATGTCCACCTGGTGTTGTGCAGACGTAGTGTGTTGCCAATGCACAGTGGGTTTCTCAGGAGTCCATTGACAACAGTAAGACAATCAATGCTTATGAAATCTTTAATATAAAGCAGACTAGTGATAATTTCCTCAGGAAAAAATATTTCTACCATAGCTGCATCAATTAAATATTGAACAGAATTTGTTTTTTTTTTTTATGAACGTTTCTATGGATTTCCAAAAAAAAAAAAAAGAGTACACTGTATATACAATAATACATACTGCTGGGAATGGTGGCCCATACCCTCAATCACAGTAGCTGGGAGGCTGAGGCAGAAGGATTGCAAGCTGAATTCAGCCTGGGTGATGTAAAGAGACTCTATCTCAAAATCAAAAGCCAAAAAGTGCATGAACAACAGTGGTTAACTCCAAGTGAACTAACAGGGAGTGTGTGTGTTGGGGTACACAGTGAATACCCTACTCTTGGCCTGTGGGATCCCAATTTCAATACCCAGGCCATAGATGCACAGTGATGAAGGTTGACAGAGCACCACACATATCTATCTCCTCCAAAACGTAAGTCACTCAGCCCCCTAATGCCTTCACACTCTAACACATCCCTACAAATTATTATTCAGGTGAACCATTCTTCAAGCTTAGTCTCGAATGTTCTAGCTGCCACTCTTTACCTTGAGGCTACATCTGTCTCCTAGCAGTATTGCCTCTCTACAAATCATCCCAAATCTTCATATGCTCCCTACTGCCTCTTTTTAGATAAACCCAGCAGAATGCAGCAGGGGACCGAAGGCGCCACAGGTACAGACCTGGCTTCTTAATGCTCTACAACGATCTGGTTGAGCCTTGGAACAACTTGCTTATGGGACTCCCACTCAGCTTCATTCTTGGCAATATGAAGCAATGAGATGAGAAGAACAGCAAGAACTTTATACACTATACACTCTCCAGATCTGTCTCTGCCATGTAATGCAATATTGATTGATATTTGTGATATGTGTGTGTGTGTGTGTGTGTGTGTGTAATACATATGCATGTACATATCTTCTCCTGAGACATTTGGAAGCATGGACCTCTTAGTGTTCTGTTGCTGTGAAGAGATACCATGACAATGGTAACTCTTATAAAAGAAAGCATTTAATTGGGGCTGGCTTACATTTAGAGGTTTAGTCCATTCTTCTCATGGTGGTACACAGGAAGATGTGGTGTTGGAGAGGTAGCTTAATAGTGTCACTGCCTGATGGCACACAGGCAGCAGGAAAAGAGACCGAGTCTGGCTTGAGCATCTGAAACTTCAAAGCCCACCCCTAATGACACACTTCCTCCAACAAGGTCAGACCTATCTCACTAAGGCCACACCTCTTCCCATTAGTTTATTTATTCATTCATTGTCCCGATTTCTGCCCCCATCTCGAAGTGCCCTTTCTCCCAGTGCCCTACCTCAACTCCCCCCTCTCCTCCTTTGAGAGGGCAGAAAGCCCCTCCTGGGTGTCTCTCTCAACCTTGGCATATCAAGTCTCCACAGGGCTAAGCACATACTCTCTCCCACTGAGGCCAGACAAAGAAGTACAGTTTGGGATCCACAAGCAGGTGACAGATTTGGGGGACAGCTCCCACTCCAGAAGTTGGGGGACCTGCATGATGTCTGAGCTGCATACCTGCTACCTGTGTGTGAGTGAAGGCCATACACCTTAATAGTGCCACTCCCTGGTGATCATTCTTGCAAATCTCTGTGCCTAGGGGGACCATTTTCGTTCAGATCATCACAGTAGACAAGTGGGAAATTATATATATATATTTGGTAAGAAAGGGAGTTCTGGTGGACATTTCAGTTTGAGTGTGCCTCCTTCCTTTTCCCATGTTTAGCTTTCTTTCCTGCCTATCCTTTGTTTTCCCAACCCTTCCCTTCCAGTGCTTCTTGCAGGCTGTCTAATATCACACAGCTGCCCACTTATAAAACTGTGGTCAAGCAACAGAAAGAATCATCTGGGGATGGTTGAAGCCTAATTCCTTAGTGACCCTTCTCACATACTGTAACCTTTCTCACGCCTGTGGACTTAATGATTCTAAGTGTCTTTTACAAAGGTGTAAAACAGAGAGCAACAAAGCCTCATGAGTAATGTGGGTTAAGGCCTGGCATACGCAGTGATAAGAAAATGATGTCTGAATAAAGTCCAACTCACACTGCACTTAATGTGGTCCAAAATGACCTTTTAATGACCTTTTAGGATCACAGGTGTCCTGGCTTACTGTCTATTGCTGTGATAAAACATTGACCAAAACCAGCTTGAGGAAAAAAGGACTTATTTGGTTTGCAGGTTACAGTCCATCATTGAAGGAATCAGCAGCAGGAACTCAAGGCAGGGACCTAACGGTAGGAACTGAAGTATAGTCTGCGGAGGAGTGCTATCTACTGTCTTGATTTTCATGGCTTGGTCAGCCTGCTACCTTACATAAGCCAGGACCACTTACCTGGGGGTGGCACTTTCCTCTGTTTGCTTCCATCTTTCATAAAGAAAATGCCCCATAGTGCTTACAGGCCAACCTAGTGAAGACAATTACTCAACTGAGGTGCCCTCTTCCCTGCTGACTCAAGTTTGTGTCAAATTGACAAAACCAGGACCGCATGGCTTGACCTTGGTTTTAACCGAATCATGAGACATTTTTCCTGCTTGTGGATGTTAGGTCCTTCAGAGGTGAATTTTGTTTCTCTGTCTTCTCCAGTCATCTATGCAAAGCACACAATCAGGGGTTAAAGATAGTTATATGACATAATGGTAATATTCCTAGAGACCCCAGTAAGCTGGGGAAAATTGTTCTACCCAGGCTTTATTCCAGTGCCTGCCACTACATGGACATGTTAATCTGTCAATATTCTCTGACCCTCCAAGGTGCCCCAAGACCTGGGATTGGTGACCTGTTGGATTGGCAGCTTGAGTCACGTTGCTCTCTCCTCCTCCATGATACATAATGCCTGCATTAGTTTGACTCATGGTGAACTTCAAAGAGGTTGTGCAGGGACTCTGGAAGGAAGAAGCCACAGATGCACCTGTTGGGTAGCCGGCTTGGCAATATAGCTATGTGTTAGCTGCCATCCATTGTGGCCATGTGAATGTTCAAGGAGAGACATCTTTCATCACTGTCCTAGGCAACGTGCTACACAACCTGGAGGAACCTTGATGTAAAGATGCATTTTCTTTATGTATCTAAAACCCAGAGATTAAAAAACTATTCAAATTAGTGTGTGTGTGTCCAGGGAATCCAAGTGCCAATGCTGAGTGTGTGACGGTCAGAGGACAAATTTCTAGAACTGGGTCTCTCCTTTCACCATGGGTTCAGGGAATCTAAGCCAGCCCTCAACTCTAAGACTTTAATTGCATCAGAATCACATGTGTCACAGACTTGGCAGTTTCTTCCATTTTTATAGGAACAATTCTTTATGAGGGAACATTTCTTTAGCAGTCTGAGACAGCACTCAAGCTCTTCCCAGACTGACTTCAGAGATGTCCTAAGGATACATCAGTATGAATGTCCAGGGGTACAAAGAACTCAGATTTCTGGTTCAGTACATTTTCCTTCTGTCATTTCCTTTTCATTGTCCCCTTATGTCACACCAAAGGGCTAATGGGTAGCACAGTACTTTCCCATCTTTCACTAGCAAACCCTGGGAATGGCAGAATTTCCTTTTCACAGCTCCGTCTTTTTGGACCCTTCTTCTGGGGGGGGGGTGGATGGGTGGCAGGGGTGGGTGGGTGGGTGTGTCAGAGTGCTTAAGCTCTCCCGGAGCTTTTCATCTTGTTCTTCTCCATCAGTGTGGAGATTATGGGCATCTTTGATCTCGGGAAGCCCTCAATTTGGACTAAGTACTTCTCCATGATCCTTGGGTATTGCTCTGCCTAGTTCTCAGTCTCCTTCAGACTTGAAAGCTAGTCTGGCACCTGTTTCAAGAGGGCCTGGTGGGTCTCCACAGTGATGGCCCAGTGAACTCCTGTGGCAGGGCACCGCACACAGGTGGGTAACCAGACATATCCAGGTAGAGTCCTTGCTCCTTTAGAGGGCCTTGGAACTGTCTTCATGCATGGTACTGGGTTCAAAGTCCTCATGTAGAAAGAGATAGAAGGATTGCCCAGTCTGTACTTCACACATAGCCCATGTTCAGCTTGTAACCATAACCTGAGATAGCTCACTTTGCCTCCAAGAGGTCACAGCTGGAGGTTGAGTTTTTAGTTAGACATTTGAACTCGCTTTGCATCATGGGAGTACTGGCTGTCCGACTTTTCAAGATAAATTTTGTTTTGGGAATGACCTTGTTGTAAATGACTTTTCAGGGAAGTGTCCTTAGTCTCAAGAGTGCTGCCACCACAAAGAGCAGAGAGGAGCAGTATGTCCAGGAGAAGGGGGGGAGAAGCAGGGAAATAGTGTGGGATGTGGTGGCAGCCATGATGCAGGCGTTTGGGAAAGCTGAGAAAGCTGAAAAAGCCAGGACGGTGTAAGTTAGCAGTCATGTGACTCCCATGAGCGTTTTTATCTGTGGAGGAAAACTTTAGAAACACATGTGTGGGACTTTTGTTTTGCATTCTCACCATGATCAAAATTCTAACTAATATCTGCATAGATTGTACTGTTATCCCCCGATATCCATAAAGAAATGGATCCAAGAGCCCCCAAAATACCTAAATATTCAGATGCTCATGCTCCTATTTGCATACAACCTACACAACCCTCCCACACACTCTAAACTATCTTCTAACACTATGTAAATGCTATGCAAATCATTTTATACTTTATTATTTAGAGAAAAATAAGAAAAAAAACCCCCCCACAGATACGAGTGTTGACTATTTCAGTCCTCTTAAGCTGTGGTTGCTTGACGGCATGGCTATGGAACCTGCGGGGTTGACTGTGTTTTTTTGGCGCTGGTGCGGGGAGGAAGAATCCTCTTAGTTCTGCTGTGTGTGTGCGCAGGGCATCCCATGATCCCACAGTAATCAGCTCGGCTAACTCCTGCTATCATTCTCAAGCGAGGGAGGGCAGGCGAGTGCTCAGAGCCTAGGTGTGAGGGGAGACTCTACGTCTGCCTCCTAGAGCATCCCCTTGTAGTCTGGTTAGGCTCACGTCCCATAGCTTATTGGTTGTCTGCTGTGGTGGTCTGGACACGCAGTCCCCTTACCCCTAGGCTCATGTGTTTGAGTATGTGACCCTCAGGTGGCACTGTTGCTTTGGGACATAATGGGACGCATGGCCTTGATAGAAGACATGGGCACTGTAGGCCGGCTTTGAATGCTATTTTCTTTTCTAGTTCTAGTCCAGAATCTGCTTCCTGATCCACCAAGAATTGAGGTAGCACCATTATCCATTCCTAATGCCATGAATTCTGTCATGCCTTGTCTTACATGATGGATTAAAACTGTGAGTCTAAAGAAACTTCTGTTTGGTTGTTCCAGAGGCTCTGTCACTTACATACCTCCCCCACCTCCAGCAAAGGGTTCGAATCTTGCTGAGAGTCTCCTCTGTGTCGTATGGATTTGGGTGCTTGGGCAGTGCTGAAGGATGCTTTCCATTCAGAGTGAACTTTTTGACTGATCATTTCCATTCTGCTGCACTGAGCTCAACGTGTGCTATACTGGAGGGACAGACAAGCATCAGCTGTCAGGGGCATTTCATTCCAGGTGATCAGATGGGCTCTATTTTCGGGTCCGACCATCACTCTGTCTAACACTGTGGAACCCAGAGTTCCTCATAGGCTCAGATCCCAGCTGTCACAGTAGTATATTTTCAACTCTGCTTAGGGCACACCCAAAATCCAGGGTGGGGAAGGGAGACGTTGGGAACGGGTAGCATTGAAGTGGGGGTGGTGAGCTATGTGCTTGGTATGTGCATGGACCTCTACCAAGTGACACAAATGGTCAGCTGAGCATTTGCAGAGACCCCTCCATCTTTGGAATTTTCTAAGTCTAACTCAGAATAGTAATGGGGAAGGGATAAAGGAACAAAGATCAGCTCAGGTTTTAGGTATAATCAAGAGTCAGGATCTCGGATGTAGAAGGAAATTTCTTAGATCACAGCATCCTTACACTATCAAACATGCTGGGAAGGAGAAGTACAGATACTGGAAGCCTGAGAAAGGGGTGCTGAGGCAGTGGAGTGGCCTTATAGGTAGGAAGACAGGAGTGTCAGCCAAGACAGAGGTCATCAGCACATGCGAACCCTGAGGCACTGACACAATTCTATATGTGCCCACTAAAACATCTGCCTACCCAACTTGCTATTAGAACATTAGTTTTCCAAGGGGAATGTGTGGCTCAGCCTTGTGGGGAGGCTGCCATTCATGTTGCTTCTGAGCAACAATTTCTCCTAGATACTACTTTCAAGATTTAGATATCTTGATAGACATTACACTCATTTTTCTGTCTTTATCTGAATCATTCATTTTTAATTGTCCTTGGTAAACTGTCATAGAGAGGTTTACCTTTTTACGTGTGCATGTTTTGGTGAGTTCGTAAGGGGCTGACCAGGTCCCCATGACATTCTACAGCACTTGTGTTAGTGGTACACAATAAAGGAATACCATGGAGGTATTCCCAAGGGGTGTTCATATAAAGCATCCTTGGGTAAGAAGGAGCTCCTGTGAAAGTAAGAGGACCCGAGTTCAAATCCCCAGCACTCTCATAGAAACCAGACATGGTCACATGTGGCTCCAATCCCAGCAGTTTGGGGTTACAGACAGATGGATCTCTAGAACTTCATTGCTGGTTTAGTAAAAATTGTGAGTTTCAGGTTCAGTGAGAGATCTATTCTCACAGGGGGAAAAACAGTGGAGAGCAATAGAAGATAATATTCTCTTCTGGATTCTGCATGCACACGCACTAGTGTGTGTATCTGCAAAAACATGCACACATATACCATACACACACACACACACACACACACACACACTACCCCTACAAGTACTCTGAAAGATTTTGGTATGCCTGCTGTGGAATAAAGACAGTGCCTTGATTCTGAGTTACACTGCTTCAGGGAACCAGTGTCACCAGCAGTTAAGCTGCAGAACACTAGTGAGAAATTAGTTTTGTCCCGTTGTTTAAAGCCTCTGGGACCGCAGAGTGGTTCCTGAATCACTGAAGAAGCCTAGAGGGCATCCTCTTTACACACTCCCACTGCATTCTTTGTTTGTTTGTATGTTTTTTTTTGGCGGGGGGGGGGGTCAGGTTTCTCTGTGTAAATCCCTGGTTGTCCTGGAATTCTCTCGTAGTACATCAGGCTAGCCTTGAACTCACAGACATCCACCTGCACTTTGCTTTTGAGGTGCCACTGTAAATGGACAGTCCTCCAGCTTCCAAATGTGTGACATACAGAGGGCCCAGGCAGGGACTTCTGCCAAAAAGTAATGTTGTGAACTTACTTTTTCGCTCTCAAAACTCTTTTTTTGATGGTGTCTTTCTTTCTTTTCTTTTTTATTAGTTATTTTCTTTATTAATATTTCAAATGTTATCCCCTTTCCTAGTTTCCACTTCAAAAATCCCCTATTCTCTCTGCTGCCCCCCTGCTCCCCAACCCACCCACTTCTGCTTCCTGGCCCAGGCATTCTCCTATACTGGGGCATAGAACTTTCACAGGACCAAGGGTCTCTCTTCCCATTGATGACCAGTTAGGCCATCCTCTGCTACGTATGAAGTTAGAGCCATGAGTTCCACCATGTGTTTTCTTTGATTGGTAGTTTAGTCCCAGGGAGCTCTGGGGTTACTGGTTAGTTCATATTGCTGTTCCTCCTAGGGGGCTGAAAACCCCTTCAGCTCCTTGGGTACTTTCTCTAGCTCCTTCATTGGGGACTCTGTGCTCAGTCTAATGGATAACTGTGAGCATCCACTTCTGTATTAGTCAGGCACTGGCAGAGCCTCTCAGGAGACAGCTATATCAGGCTCCTGTCAGCAAGCTCTTGTTGGCATCTGCAATAGTGTCTGGGTTTGGTGGTTGTTTATGGGATGGATCCCCAGGTGAGACAGTCTCTGGATGGTCATTTCTTTAGTCTTTGCTCTGAACTTTGTCTCTGTAACTCCTTCCATGGGTATTTTGTTCCCCCTTCTAAGAAGGTCTGAAATATCCACACTTTGGTCTTCCTTCTTCTTGAGTTTCATGTGTTTTGCAAATTGTATCTTAAACATCATTCCCTACATGTCTTATTTATACTTTGCTTGATCACTGTGTGATGGGCACAGGTATAATTCTACAAGTCCTATAAAGCGATGGGTATAATTATTGCTTCCTTTTACATGGGAAACCAAGACTCAGAGAAGAGTCTCCCCATCCACCCAGCTCATGGCTCGTGGAGTCTGGAGCACAAACTTCTTTTTCCTGATTTCCAGGCACTTTGCTGTCTTGCCAGATGCAAACGATTAAAGAGCCAAGACACTTTATTTGGAAGTAATGAGGGATTCTATAAATAGCTTCGTCATCGACACTGTTTTGCTAATTTGAAAGAGTAAAGGAACTGAGTCAAGTGGGACTGAGAAACGTGAGCTGTCTCTTTGCATCGATTTCAGTTACCTTGGTAATAATAATTGATGCCATATTTATACATTAATTAAAAATACTTGAGATTTGGTACAAAATCAAGATGACATACCGTCTTGGCTTCCAAAGGAGACAATCATGGTAAACCAAGATTTTGAGAGACGGAGTAAATAAGAAGAAATGAATGTAAGTGGTAAAGATTGTGTTAGGAATGGTTAATTCTGATGACCTCACAGAGCGGCTGGGCTGGGTAGGGAAACAGTGTCGATGGATGTCTGGACTTACCCAGATGTCAACTAGCTTCCCACCCCAGGGAGCATGGTGTTTTAATATGTTAGCTACAATGGTGCTCTGAAAATGCACTAACATACACATCTGATAAAGAGTTATTTGTCAAAAAATATGACTTAAAAAAGATAAAGGAAATGACAGTTTAATAAGGTCCAGTCACTTTCCCCAGCTTCCATATTTGTGAATCTTATGCCATTTTAAAACACACCACACACAGTAGTACACATCTTTTCATTCATTCATTCATTCATTCATTCATTCTTTCAAGCCCCCTCCCTCCTCTCCTTCCAGTCATACTTACAAAACCTTACAAATTCTCCCCCATTACTCCCTATCCCTTTTCCTCAGAGAAGGGGAAGTCACCCTTGGGTACCACCCTAACCCGGGACATCCTGGTTGCAGCAGGACTAAGGAGACCCTTTTCCACTGAGGCCTGACCAGGCAGTCCAGTTTGGGAAAGGGGAACCAATGGCAGGAAACAGAGTCTGAATCATCCCTCGCTCCAAGTGTTAGGGACCTACATGAAGAACGAGCTGCACATCTGCTACATATGTAAAGTGGCCTTAGATCCATCCCATTTACACTCTTTAGTGGGTGGTTCAGTCTCTGAGAGTCCCCATGGGCCCAGGTTAGTTGACTCTGTATGTCTTCTTGTGGTATCCTTGGCCCCTCTGACTCACTCAATCCTATCCCCTGCTCTTTTACAAGACTCCCTGAGCTCCGCTTTATGTTTGGCTCTGGTTTTTAATTTTTTTCATTAATTTATTTATTTACGATAGCACATATCTATCTATCTATCTATCTATCTATCTATCTATCTATCTATCTATCCATCCATCCATCCATCTATCTATCTATCTATCTATCTATCTATCTATCTATCTATCATCTCCCAATCTATCTACCTCCCAATCTATCTGTCTTGGAAGGGGGTAGAGTGCTATACTGGAAATTTCAAACACTGTGTTACTAACTTGAGAATACATATGTATACACCTCTGGCAGATAAAAAACTAAGAAAACAGGTGGAAAGCTGGGAATGTAGGGTAGTTGGTAGTGTATTTGCCAATCATGCAGTAAATCCTGGGTTTGATCCTTGGCACTTTGTAAAAGTGGGTATGATAGTGAATGCTTGTGATTTTAACACTCAGGAGGTCGGGGCAGGAGGCTCAGAAGGTCAAGTTTATCCTTGGCTACATAGAAAATTTGAGGCCAACTTGGGATTCATGAGACTCTGCCTAAGCACACAGAAGAAATGAATGAATGAATGAATGAATGAAGGAAGGAAGGAAGAAAGAAAGAAAGAAAGAAAGAAAGAAGGAAAACCACTGTATTAGAGTTGCATCATCGATAGGGCTAATGCTCCATTATCTCGAAACAGGGTTCTCTGTGCCAGGTTCTTCAGACCAGAACATGCTCAGTATATCACATTTGGCTGATCCATCTCTGTACCTCCAATCCGTGGGACTGACAAAACAATTAGGGAGAGGAGCCTAATTAGATGTAGGTATTTAAAAAATACATCATAGATGAAAATATATGCCTTGTTTAGTTTTAACATTTTAAAAGATTCTGTTTCATAAAGAACCACTTTCCAAGTCTTAACCCTTCATGTACAACAGTCGTATATGGAGTAGTGACTTTGAGATTATGACATATGCCATATTCTCTTGCTTCATGTTGGGACCAATGGTTGAAAATCACTTCTTCTAAGTACAACAGTCATATACTGAGTAGTGACTTTGAGATTATGACATATGCCATATTCTCTTTCTTCATGTTGGGACCAATGGTTGAAAATCACTTCTTCCGAGTCATGAGAGAGAACCACTGTGTACCCACCAAATAAGTGAACAGAATCTCTCAGTAAAAGGCAGAGAGAGGGCAGAGCTTCTGGGCGGCGCCATCTTTAGCTCCAGACAGCCGGCCACCTTCCTGGTGAGAGCACGGGGGTCTGCCCAGCCTGAGAGGTTTGTGGCACAGGCGCCGGCGGGAGCCTTCTTGGCTCCGGGACTCCGCGGAGGGCAGGCTGCACGGGTGACCGTGTGGAATACAGAGTGCCAGCCGTTTCTGGGACGGGCGAGAGTCACAGAGCTTCTGGGCGGCGCCATCTTTAGCTCCAGACAGCCGGCCACCTTCCTGGTGAGAGCACGGGGGTCTGCCCGGCCTGAGAGGTTTGTGGCACAGGCGCCGGCGGGAGCCTTCTTGGCTCCGGGACTCCGCGGAGGGCAGGCTGCACGGGTGACCGTGTGGAATACAGAGTGCCAGCCGTTTCTGGGACGGGCGAGAGAGTCGCAGAGATTCTGGGGCGGCGCCATCTTCAGCTCCAGACAACCAGCCACCTTCCCGGCAAGAGCCACAGAGCTTCTGAGGCGGCGACATCTTCAACTCCAGACAACTGGCCACCTTCCTGGCCAAAGCAACACAGCTTCTGGGAAAGATCCTGTTTTGGGCCTTCACCTTCAGCCAGGAGGAGGTCCAAACACCAGATAACTGTACACCTTCCCTGAGAGAGGAGAGCTTGCCTACAGAGACTGCTCTGACCACTGAAACTCAGAGAAGAGAGCTTGTCTCCCACGCCTGCTGATAGAGGGTAACAAAATCAACAGAGGAACAATCTCTTAACAAAGACAACTATAACAACTAACTCCAGAGATTGCCAGATGGCGAAAGGTAAACGTAAGAATCCTACTAACAGAAGCCAGGACCACTCACCATCATCAGAACCCAGAACGCCCACTTCGCCCAATCCAGGACACCCTAACACACCTGAAAAGGTAGACCTGGATTTAAAAGCATATCTCATGATGATGGTAGAGGACATAAAAAAGGAATTCAATAACTCACTTAAAGAAATACAGGAGAACACTGCTAAAGAGTTACAAGTCCTTAAAGAAAAACAGGAAAACACTGCTAAAGAGTTACAAGTCCTTAAAGAAAAACAGGAAAACACAACCAAACAGGTAGAAGTCCTTATAGAAAAACAGGAAAACACATCCAAACAGGTGATGGAAATGAACAAAACCATACTAGACCTAAAAAGGGAAGTAGACACAATAAAGAAAACCCAAAGTGAGGCGACGCTGGAGATAGAAACCCTAGGAAAGAAATCTGGAACTATAGATGCCAGCATCAGCAACAGAATACAAGAGATGGAAGAGAGAATCTCAGGTGCAGAAGACTCCATAGAGAACATCGGCACAACAATCAAAGAAAATGGAAAATGCAAAAAGATCCTAACTCAAAACATCCAGGAAATCCAGGACACAATGAGAAGACCAAACCTACGGATAATAGGAGTGGATGAGAATGAAGATTTTCAACTCAAAGGACCAGCAAACATCTTCAACAAAATTATTGAAGAAAACTTCCCAAATCTAAAGAAAGAGATGCCCATGAACATACAAGAAGCCTACAGAACTCCAAATAGACTGGACCAGAAAAGAAATTCCTCCCGACACATAATAATCAGAACACCAAATGCACTAAATAAAGATAGAATACTAAAAGCAGTAAGGGAAAAAGGTCAAGTAACATATAAAGGCAAGCCTATCAGAATTACACCAGATTTTTCACCAGAGACTATGAAAGCCAGAAGAGCCTGGACAGATGTTATACAGACACTAAGAGAACACAAATGCCAGCCCAGGCTACTATACCCAGCCAAACTCTCAATTACCATAGATGGAGAAACCAAAGTATTCCACGACAAAACTAAATTCACCCATTATCTCTCCACGAATCCAGCCCTTCAAAGGATAATAACAGAAAAAAACCAATACAAGGACGGGAACCACGCCCTAGAAAAAACAAGAAGATAATCCCTCAACAAACCTAAAAGAAGACAACCACAAGAACAGAATGCCAACTTTAACAACAAAAATAACAGGAAGCAACAATTACCTTTCCTTAATATCTCTTAATATCAATGGACTCAATTCCCCAATAAAAAGACATAGACTAACAGACTGGCTACACAAACAGGACCCAACATTCTGCTGCTTACAGGAAACCCATCTCAGGGAAAAAGACAGACACTACCTCAGAGTGAAAGGCTGGAAAACAATTTTCCAAGCAAATGGTCTGAAGAAACAGGCTGGAGTAGCCATTCTAATATCGGATAAAATCGACTTCCAACCCAAAGTTATCAAAAAAGACAAGGAGGGACACTTCATACTCATCAAAGGTAAAATCCTCCAAGAGGAACTCTCAATTCTGAATATCTATGCTCCAAATGCAAGGGCAGCCACATTCATTAAAGACACTTTAGTAAAGCTCAAAGCACACATTGCGCCTCACACAATAATAGTGGGAGACTTCAACACACCACTTTCACCAATGGACAGATCATGGAAACAGAAACTAAACAGGGACACAGTGAAACTAACAGAAGTTATGAAACAAATGGACCTGACAGATATCTACAGAATATTTAATCCTAAAACAAAAGGATATACCTTCTTCTCAGCACCTCACGGGACCTTCTCCAAAATTGACCATATAATTGGTCACAAAATAAGCCTCAACAGATACAAAAATATTGAAATTGTCCCATGTATCCTATCAGACCACCATGGCCTAAGACTGATCTTCAATAACAACATTAAGAATGGAAAGCCAACATTCACGTGGAAACTGAACAACACTCTTCTCAATGATACCTTGGTCAAGGAAGGAATAAAGAAAGAAATTAAAGACTTTTTAGAGTTTAATGAAAATGAAGCCACAACGTACCCAAACCTTTGGGACACAATGAAAGCATTTCTAAGAGGGAAACTCATAGCTCTGAGTACCTCCAAGAAGAAACGGGAGAGAGCACATACTAGCAGCTTGACAACACATCTAAAAGCTCTAGAAAAAAAGGAAGCAAATTCACCCAAGAGGAGTAGACGGCAGGAAATAATCAAACTCAGGGGTGAAATTAACCAAGTGGAAACAAGAAGAACTATTCAAAGAATTAACCAAACGAGGAGTTGGTTCTTTGAGAAAATCAACAAGATAGATAAACCCTTAGCTAGACTCACTAGAGGGCAAAGGGACAAAATCCTAATCAACAAAATCAGAAATGAAAAGGGAGACATAACAACAGATCCTGAAGAAATCCAAAACACCATCAGATCCTTCTACAAAAGCTTATACTCAACAAAACTGGAAAACCTGGACGAAATGGACAAATTTCTGGACAGATACCAGGTACCAAAGTTGAATCAGGATCAAGTTGACCTTCTAAACAGTCCCATATCCCCTAAAGAAATAGAAGCAGTTATTAATAGTCTCCCAGCCAAAAAAAGCCCAGGACCAGATGGGTTTAGTGCAGAGTTCTATCAGACCTTCAAAGAAGATCTAATTCCAGTTCTGCACAAACTATTTCACAAGATAGAAGTAGAAGGTACTCTACCCAACTCATTTTATGAAGCCACTATTACTCTGATACCTAAACCACAGAAAGATCCAACAAAGATAGAGAACTTCAGACCAATTTCTCTTATGAATATCGATGCAAAAATCCTTAATAAAATTCTCGCTAACCGAATCCAAGAACACATTAAAGAAATCATCCATCCTGACCAAGTAGGTTTTATTCCAGGGATGCAGGGATGGTTTAATATAGGAAAATCCATCAATGTAATCCATTATATAAACAAACTCAAAGACAAAAACCACATGATCATCTCGTTAGATGCAGAAAAAGCATTTGACAAGATCCAACACCCATTCATGATAAAAGTTTTGGAAAGATCAGGAATTCAAGGCCCATACCTAAACATAATAAAAGCAATCTACAGCAAACCAGTAGCCAACATCAAAGTAAATGGAGAGAAGCTGGAAGCAATCCCACTAAAATCAGGGACTAGACAAGGCTGCCCACTTTCTCCCTACCTTTTCAACATAGTACTTGAAGTATTAGCCAGAGCAATTCGACAACAAAAGGAGATCAAGGGGATACAAATTGGAAAAGAGGAAGTCAAAATATCACTTTTTGCAGATGATATGATAGTATATATAAGTGACCCTAAAAATTCCACCAGAGAACTCCTAAACCTGATAAACAGCTTTGGTGAAGTAGCTGGATATAAAATTAACTCAAACAAGTCAATGGCCTTTCTCTACACAAAGAATAAACAGGCTGAGAAAGAAATTAGGGAAACAACACCCTTCTCAATAGTCACAAATAATATAAAATATCTCGGCGTGACTCTAACTAAGGAAGTGAAAGATCTGTATGATAAAAACTTCAAGTCTCTGAAGAAAGAAATTAAAGAAGATCTCAGAAGATGGAAAGATCTCCCATGCTCATGGATTGGCAGGATCAACATTGTAAAAATGGTTATCTTGCCAAAAGCAATCTACAGATTCAATGCAATCCCCATCAAAATTCCAACTCAATTCTTCAACGAATTAGAAGGAGCAATTTGCAAATTCATCTGGAATAACAAAAAACCTAGGATAGCAAAAACTCTTCTCAAGGATAAAAGAACCTCTGGTGGAATCACCATGCCTGACCTAAAGCTTTACTACAGGGCAATTGTGATAAAAACTGCATGGTACTGGTATAGAGACAGACAAGTAGACCAATGGAATAGAATTGAAGACCCAGAAATGAACCCACACACCTATGGTCACTTGATCTTCGACAAGGGAGCTAAAACCATCCAGTGGAAGAAAGACAGCATTTTCAACAATTGGTGCTGGCACAACTGGTTGTTATCATGTAGAAGAATGCGAATCGATCCATAATTATCTCCTTGTACTAAGGTCAAATCTAAGTGGATCAAGGAACTTCACATAAAACCAGAGACACTGAAACTTATAGAGGAGAAAGTGGGGAAAAGCCTTGAAGATATGGGTACAGGGGAAAAATTCCTGAACAGAACAGCAATGGCTTGCTCTGTAAGATCGAGAATTGACAAATGGGACCTAATGAAACTCCAAAGTTTCTGCAAGGCAAAAGACACCGTCAATAAGACAAAAAGACCACCAACAGATTGGGAAAGGATCTTTACCTATCCTAAATCAGATAGGGGACTAATATCCAACATATATAAAGAACTCAAGAAGGTGGACTTCAGAAAATCAAATAACCCCATTAAAAAATGGGGCTCAGAACTGAACAAAAATTCTCACCTGAGGAATACCGAATGGCAGAGAAGCACCTGAAAAAATGCTCAACATCCTTAATCATCAGGGAAATGCAAATCAAAACAACCCTGAGATTCCACCTCACACCAGTCAGAATGGCTAAGATCAAAAATTCAGGTGACAGCAGATGCTGGCGTGGATGTGGAGAAAGAGGAACACTCCTCCATTGTTGGTGGGATTGCAGGCTTGTACAACCACTCTGGAAATCAGTCTGGCGGTTCCTCAGAAAACTGGATATAGTACTACCGGAGGATCCAGCAATACCTCTCCTGGGCATATATCCAGAAGATGCCCCAACTGGTAAGAAGGACACATGCTCCACTATGTTCATAGCAGCCTTATTTATAATAGCCAGAAGCTGGAAGGAACCCAGATGCCCCTCAACAGAGGAATGGATACAGAAAATGTGGTACATCTACACAATGGAGTACTACTCAGCTATTAAAAAGAATGAATTTATGAAATTCCTAGCCAAATGGATGGACCTGGAGGGCATCATCCTGAGTGAGGTAACACATTCACAAAGGAACTCACACAATATGTACTCACTGATAAGTGGATATTAGCCCAAAACCTAAGATACCCAAGATATAAGATACAATTTCCTAAACACATGAAACTCAAGAAAAATGAAGACTGAAGTGTGAACACTATGCCCCTCCTTAGAAGTGGGAACAAAACACCCTTGGAAGGAGTTACAGAGACAAAGTTTGGAGCTGAGATAAAAGGATGGACCATGTAGACACTACCATATCCGGGGATCCATCCCATAATCAGCTTCCAAATGCTGACACCATTGCATACACTAGCAAGATTATGCTGAAAGGACCCTGATATAGCTGTCTCTTGTCAGAGTATGCCTGGGCCTAGCAAACATAGAAGTGGATGCTCACAGTCGGCTATTGGATGGATCACATGGCCCCCAATGAAGGAGCTAGAGAAAATACCAAAGAAGCTAAAGGGATCTGCAACCCTATAGGTGGAACAACATTATGAACTAACCAGTACCCCGGAGCTCTTGACTCTAGCTGCATATGCATCAAAAGATGGCCTAGTCGGCCATCACTGGAAAGAGAGGCCCATTGGACACGCAAACTTTATATGCCCCAGTACAGGGGAACGCCAGGGCCATAAAAGGGGAGTGGGTGGGTAGGGGAGAGGGGGTGGGTGGCTATGGGGGACTTTTGGTATAGCATTGCAAATGTAAATGAGCGAAATACCTAATAAAAAATGGAAAAAAAAAGGCAGAGAGAGGGATCCAATGTTGGGTTCATTTGATCTTGTTTTATACATAAATATAAAAATAAACCTTCATTATGGTAATCCACTGACAATATGAAACAGACTTAGAAGGATTAAGATGTAGCTGCCATGGCAGTGCATGCCTACACTCCCAACACTTGGGAGGATTAGGGGTTCAAGGCCACACTCAGCTGTATAGCCTGGGCTACATGAGTATATGTTTAACAAGAGAAGCTGGTAGTAATCACTTTAAGTGGCTCCAAGTTTCTAGAACATCTGCATGTGTTTAAGTACCATACAAACATTTAGAATTCCTGCTTTAAGAAATGGATGGAACTAGAAAATATCATCCTGAGTGAGGTAACCCAGTTACAAAAGAACACACATGATATGCACTCACTAATAAGTGGATATTAGCCCTAAAGCTTGGAGAACCCAAGATAGAATTCATATGAAGCTCAAGAAGAAGGAAGACCAAAGTGTGGGTGCTTCAGTCCTTAGAAGGGGGAACAAAATGCTCACAGGAAGAAGAGGGTGGGAGGGACTTGGGAGGAACAAAAGGAGGGGGGTAAGGGGGGAAGGATCAGGTATGGGTGGAGACAGGGATGAATTTGAACAGAGGGGTGTAGCAATGGGGAATGGGGAACTGGGTGTAGCCACCAGCAAGTCTCAGATGCCAGGAAAGCAAGACCCAAAGGAGATGAGATTAGCCGAAATGCCCAACAAAGAGGAAGGAGAACCTGTAGAGACCATATCCAGAGGTTAGGCAAGGCCACTGATTGGAGGAGGGGGCCACTCACACATCTCCATTTTTAACCCAGAATTACTCCTGTCTGAAGGAAATATGGGGACAAAGTGTGGAGCAGAGACTGAATGAAAGGCCATTCAAAGACGGCCTCACCTGGGAGTTCATCCCATATACAGACACCAAACCCAGACACTACTGCAGATGCCAAAAAGTGCTTGCTGACAGGGGCCTGTTATAGCTGTCCCTTGAGAGGCTCTGCCAGAACCTGACAAATACAGAGGCATATGCTCGCAGCCAACCATTGGACTGAGCATGGGCTCCTCAATGGAGGAGTTAGAGAAAGGACTGAAGGGCCTGAAGGGGTTTGCAAACCCATAGGAAGAACAACAATATCAACCAACCAGATCTCTCCAGAGCTCCCAGGGACTAAACCACCAACCATAGAGCACACATGGAGGCACCCATGGCCTCAGAGGATGGCTTTGTTGGGCAACAATGGTAGGATATGCCCTTGGTCTAGTGAAGGCTCAATACTCCAGTGTAGGGGAATGCCAGGGCAGGGAGGCAGCAGTGGGTGGATGGGTATGGGAGCACCCGTATGGAAGCAGGGGGAGAGAGGATGGGAGATGGGCTTTCTGGAGGAGAAACTGGGAAAGGGGATAACATTTGAAATGTAAATAAATAAAATATCCAATTGTAAGAAAGGAAAAAGAAAAAAGAAATTTGAGACTCCAGAAGCATAAAAATATCACTGAGGTTGTTGATTTAATAGATTGATTTATCTTGAAGTATTACCTGATAATCCTTAAATGATGTCTGGACTTATTTTTTTATATTTATTTAGGGTGTGTGTATGTGTGTCTGTGAATGTGTGCCTGTGTGTGTGTCTGTGCCTTGGCATGTGTGTGGAGGTCACTGGGCAACTCAGGCAAGTCACTTCTTTCACTCCACCATGTGGGCTCTGGGGTTCAAATTTAGGTCACTACATTCAGACAAATGGCTCTTTATCCACTGAACCACCTTGCTGACCCAGCCTGGACCTTTTCTATGATCTTATTATTTATTTAGAATTTTCCATGAAGACATGGTAGTAAAGCTCTATTCGGATATCGTATTTCCTGTCTTCCTCTGCGTCTCGACAGCATCTTTTAGGTTTGGGTTTCCCCATCACACCTCAGGTTACTGATTGCTAAAGAGATAACCTCTCCTCTTCCCTCTTTCTGCAAAAACAACTGGGCAACTCTACGTGATGAATGTCTTACCCAACTCTGACTGAGGCCTGGGGACTTGGGGAGGTAGATCTGTCATCACTAAAAATGACACTGTGATGGTCCACACAGCATCAGATTACTTTCCAGAGAGTCTGACTTTTAGGGTCTACATGAGAGTGGGGAAATAGAGAACTCAAGTCAGACATCACTGTCAGGCATAACCAGCTCAGCAATTTGGGGCAATTTGGTTAAGGGACAGAGAACACACAGCAATTTATCAAATTGTTAAGACTTCAGCAAATAAATGATTCGCAAGATGTCTCAATAAGCAACTAACGCTAAATGTCCTAATATGTTATATAAGCGGTCAGGATGCTAAGAGACAGACAGACAGACAAACAAACCACCTTTTGACATTTAAACAAGTAACTGTGTTGGCAGACTTAAGTACCTAGCAATGATGCATTTCCTGTTCTATTTAGCTAGCCAAAGCCTTATTGTATTGTATGTTTGAATAAAACAATAAAAAAATGGAAGCCTCTTTGTTTCATTGGTAGAGAAAATTTTGAACCTCATGGACTAGTCTCACCTGGCCTGATATTTCTTCTTGGTTTCAGCAATTTCCCCAGTACAAGGATTCTTCATCTTACTCTCAGACACGAGAGTTAATTAGCTAATCTGGATTTTGATTCACACATATTAAAAACTGTCTTTTTCTGAGCTCACAAAAGCTCCCTTATGTGAAATAAATGGCATTATGTCCAAAAGAATGGTGTTACATTGTCTTTTACTTTGGAAGAAAAGGAGGTAATTAGTTTGATATATATTTTTCATTCGTGAATGTTAATGCCATCTTCACAGCAGAAAGAAAGGTGAATGGCTGTGCCCAGGCACTGCTCCTGGATTTTGTGGTCCTGACATTATAGAAAGGAGTTTGGGGGAAGTGGAACAGGATAAAAGGGCCTCAGTTGAATATGTGAGCAAGCCGTGTTCTTAATACTTCAACAAAATCTTACAAAGTTTGAAATTCATAGAGCGCTTCTGAAAGGCTGCCAAGAGGGATATTTTCAATAGATTGGTAGAATGAGAAATCAAATGTATATTATTTTGTAAGAGATTGGAGTTTAATACAGCCTTCGCACAGGTTAAATTTATATCAATAAAATAGTAGGTGGAGAATGGGACCATTTAATTTTTTCAGTCCTCAGAGGACACATAGCGTCTCTAGAAAAGATGAACGCAACTTAGGGCTACTCTCTTTTAGGCCTCTGTGTTCCTTTTCAAAAGCAGCCTGGGAAATTTCTGCCATCCTTTGGAGTTCGAGGCAGCGGCAAAGCTGCGGTCAGAAGTGATGGATTGCGCAGCCAATTTGCTTGAAGTTTGTGGTTCATTAATCCAGCTTTTTTTTTTTTTTTGAATTTCAAAGGACTGGAGTGATGTCATTTGGAATGTAGATCACAGAAAATTAATGGTGTTCCTTGGTCAGAAGTGAACACGGAGACAATGAGACCTAGAAGAAAGGGATGGGTGGTGGCTGAGGATTGGGGAGTCCGGTTTCCACCAGGAAAGCCTCTGTGGCTCTTCAGATCCCACCCGACCGCCCCCCCCCCCCCAGCGGCCTGAGGGAGGCGGCTTTGAGGGATTGCCCTGCTCCTTGTGAGAGAACAGAGTTTATAGGAGTGGTTCCCAGGCACCCAGCAGCGTCTAAAGTCTTGTCTATCACATTCAGTGCTGCAGACCTGCCTTGTGTCTGTCCCTAGGTTCTCAGCCCACCAGCCAGCCCCTCTGCGCCAGGAATTTTAAAAGTTCGGTTTAGATGATGGGAGCCCTGCCCATCCGGGCGCGAAGCGCGCTTCCCACGCTTGGGACCCAGGTGGAGTGGCAGAAGGGAGCCTGAATTGTTGCCAAAGACGCAGGCTGGGAAAGCGTGCTCAGAGCAGGTCCCGGGAAAGATCAAATGGGACAAGTGAATGGGTGTCTAAGGAGCATATCCTAGCTGTTAAGCTGGGAGTTAGCTGCAGTCTCATAGGTCATTGGACCACTATAGCAGTTATCTGTGATACTAACAGAAATGGAATACTTGGCACGAAATGGTCACACAGCCACGGTTCTTGAATAAAACGAAGAGAAACAACGCCAACCACAAAAGCCTCCACAATGGCTCAGCTAGATGGTGACACTATGCTTTTTAAAGTAAGGAAACAGCTTTTAAAGCTGTGCTCAGGACAGCAGGAGAATTCTGTTCTTGGTGTCTTTTTGAACTGCTAACAATGCCCTTCAGATGTCACTTCTCAGCGTAGCATCACGGAAGCCATGGACTCTGAAAGTGCCTGAAATATTGTTTAAGTGATTTCATTGACCTTGTACACGAAAATCCCAGTAGGACTGTCATCTTGCATGAGGACAGATGAGGACTTTCACATAAGAATACTATCTGTGGCACAAGGTGAACCATCGACACTTCGTAAGAAAGTTGAAGTTTATCATGCATCTTAATGAGCCAGGCAGTGGTAGCACACACCTTTAATCCCAGCACTCACGAGGCAGGGGCAGGAGTGTGAGGCCAGTCTGGTCTACATAAGGAGTTCCAGGACAGCTAGCGTACACAAAGAAACCTTGTCTACAAAAAAAAAAAAAAGGTGATGAGACTTTGCAGGATAATTTTCCCTTTGGAAATCTTAACTTTGGCTTAGGACTCAAAACATACTAGTGTTTACTGGGTAACAATATAATTATACAATTACAGAGTGAAATGTTTTCTGTTGGCAGTGCAGAAGTGGTTCTTTTTTTCCCCTTGTACAATTAATTTATTAATTAATTTAAATATTTAAAATTTTTTTTTACAGTCCAGTCGTTATCCCCGTCATGGTCCTCCCTCCTTCAGCTCCTCATCCCATTCCTCCTCCTCATTCCCTCTCTAAGAGGATGAACCCTCCCCTATCCCAGGCTTCCCCACTCCCTAGGGCCTCAAGTCTTTGGACAGTTAGGTGCTTCTCTCACTGAGGCCAGACCAGACAGTCCTAGGGAGCCTAGGACCAGCTAGTGTATGCTGCCTGGTTGGTGGCTCAGTGTCTGAGAGATCTCAGGGACCCAGGTTAGTTGAGACTGCTGGTCTTCCTATGGGGGTCGCCCTCCTCTTCAACTTCTTTCAACCACAGGGGTCCCCGACTTCAAACCATCGGTTAGTGTGAGTATCTGCATCGGTATCAATCTTCTTGCTTGTTGGGCTTCTTGGAAGGTAGCCATGCAAGGCTCCTGTCTGTAAGCACACCATAGCATCAATAATAGTGTCAGGTCTTGGAGCCTCCCCTTGAAATGGATCCCAAGTTGGGCCAAGTCACACTATGTCACACTAATAGCGCTGATATGGGTGGTAGCTTTTGTTGCTTGTATGTTTATTAATTTGTGAGCATGCTTTTAACTTGATAGCATGTTCTATGGCTCCTTCTAACCATAACTAGGCTTTTACTTTAAATACGTTTAGGACATTACTTCAAGATAGAATAAAAGTAAATTTGTAAAAAGAAAAATCAGTTTTATACATTCTCATTTTGGTTCCTTACTTTCATTTAGGGTCTGATAACCCTGGAAGTAGGCACTAAAGATTGGTCAATAAATTGTAGCTTTCAGTATCCCCAAAGAACAAAGCCTTAGAAAGAACTCAGCCTCTGTGTTCCTTCTACCCTGGTTTCATCTTTCCCTTTGTGGAGAAAGCCTATGTGATTTAGCGTATTTCATTTACTACTTGAGAATTTCATACAGGTGTATAATATATTTTGATCAAACCTACCCTCTGTTCTCTTCTCTCTAAGTCATCCCCTATCTCCACAGCATTTTTCCTTCTGTAGTTTATAAGGCATTAGTGTTGTAATACATGTACATTTGGAAGAGTCATACTTATTACCTTGGTATATCATACTGGTCTCGACACTGTTATTTACATTTATGTGTTTTTTTCCCATTGCCTTCCCCCTCCCATAATCTGACTACATAATACATTCCTGAATGTCTAGCCACAGAAGCAACTAATGTCCCTAATGACATGTTCTTTCTGTTAGGGGAGGGTCAAGATTCTAATCCACAACCCTTCCTCTACAGGACATACAAGGATTTAAAAAGAATCTGTAACACAGCAGCCCGACCATGATGGCATTAATCAGATTGATGACAGGCAGGCCAAGCTTGTTGGTTGCCACTTTTTCTTAATATTGAGCATAGAACTTTGTAGTTTTTGCTCAGGTTTTCCCTTGTGCTTACCAGTCTACTCTTGCTACATTGCAACTGCGTGTTTCCTCCCAGTTCTTCTATGATTTCTGCACCAGCCTGGTCAGTTTCTGTCCTACTATCTTCCCTCCCAGTTTCATGTGCCCCTTCTCAAATCCAGAGTCCACTTAGTGGTGCTAGTAGGTGTACGGGTATAGGACTACTTATGAGGGTATGGTAGACTCTTAGCTGGTGCATCCCTGAAGAAAACTAGTGCTTCTACCTCTGCTAATTGCCAATAGTTCCCTAGCTAGAGGTAGGATTCTGCGAGCCCCTCCCCCAATCTGTGCTGCAAGCTTGACTATCTTAGTGATGCCCAGTTGCTGTGAGGTCATGCCTGGAAGCCAGTTTTGTAGTCCTCCCCAGTCTATGGCTTTCATAACTCCTTCCCTCCATCTTCTTAGATGATCCCTGAGCCTCTGGGGGAGGAGGTCTGAGGCAGATGTTCCTTTTAGAGCCCAGCACTCCACAGTCTCTGTGAATTGGGAGTATTTGGAAAAGTAGCCACATTTTTGAGTTGGACCCAGGTGCCTTGTAAGTACTGAGAAGGTAGAGAGTGGTCTACTGGTGGGAAGTATCTGAGTGTTTTCAATGAACAAGGAAAGGATACAAAACTCCCACAATGGGATGTTCAGATGTACAAAGTATGTAAAGAATGGTATAAGCACATCTCCATTTCCTTACTCAGACTTAATGGCCATTGTTAGTTTTGTGTGTCATCGTTTATGTCTTTCTTCTCTACTTTATTCTTATGGGCTGGTTGAAAGCAAATCCCCCGTGGTTTCATCAGTAAGGACTTAAGATAGAAACAGCCTTTAATAAGCCACCTTGCAAAGACCATCCCCAGGACAATGAGCAATGTCTTCCTATCAAATATGAATTAAACATATATTTTCCCTGATTGTTTTGATGGTGTTCTCTGTAGTTGGTTAGGATCTGGTTCTGACACATTTTCTTTCTTTATTAATAGTTTTAGTTAGTATAAAAATAAGGGGTTCAGGATGAGATTTTCATACTTTATGTATAATCATACCTTGTTCTTGTTTGTCCCCTTGCCTTTCTCCATCACTCCAAGTTTGAATCTAGATTCTGCATAGGAGAAAAAACAGCATTTTGTCTGTTGTTCACCCTATTACCCTCTGTTGTTCTCCCCTCTCCTTTTAACCTTTCTCCCATCTCATCCTTCTCCATCTACGTTCACATTCTCTCTCTTTCTGTTTCTCTTTGTCTCTGTCTCATTCTCTCCTTAAACATGCAATATTTTTATGAATATTGGTATATTTTTATATAGGAGAGCATGTAATATAAAATTATTCTAAAAGTTTTATCCTTCCCCAAATTGATAAATGAACCAACAATAAGCAATCATATCTCTAATTGTTTCTAAGCCACATTTAAGGCATTTCCCCAAATTAACCTTTATCATAAGATCTACTTTAAAACACACCACAATGTTAGGAAAATACATAGTAAGTGTTCACGTTGTTTCTTAATAATAACACTTTTCAAAATAGTGTATTTATCCCATATTTCCTATTTTTCATATTGCACTTTAGTTTTAGACACAGAATAGAAAGACCCCCTTAATCTCAGGGATGTATCTTTGTCCTAAGAAACCAAATATATTAGACTCAGAATAACAAGGTATCTTTCTAGTCCGAGTCTAGAGGTGCAGTGAGCTTTCAGGCATTGTAGCCCCCTCTGCTAGAGGGTGGGCTTAGACTATAGTGCACAGCCTTTACTCTCTGACTGGGCTTGGGTGGGAATGGACCAGCTGTAACTCTATCAGAACAGAACAGTCTCATTTCTAGAAACTGTCTGCTACAGGTCCCTCGTTTTGCACTTGTGGCTGTAAAAACATCAATGGAATTTTTGGAGATTTGTAGGAAAAAAAAAAAGCAGCCATTCCGGATGATCTACCTCCCCAAAGCAACAAAATGTTAGCTCTCGTGGGGAGGGGAATACTTGCATCCTGATGTAAAAGCTTCAGTAGCAGTTGTGGGGTAGATGGAGAATTAAACAGAAGTAACAGAGGTGAGATAGAGGGTCCAGCTGGGGTGGAAGGAAGAAAGGATGCATGACTAGTTCTATGAGGTTTTGAAGAGGTTAAGTATGGCTATTTGACTCATGAGATAGGAGTCTATCGGGGTATCTGGCCATTCAAGTCAATTCTGCAAATGAGATTTAATTTCATTTTCCAGTATTTTGAGAGGAATGGGGAGAGATAATCCATATAGACACTGTGATGCAAAGACAGACCTAGGATCATGTGCGACAGGCACTTCCAGAGAATAAATTCTGATTATCCCTGGCAGGGGAGTGATGCTGGTAAAGTTGATATATGTACTGTTTCTTATAAAAACATGCCTTCCTAGTGGTGGTGCACTCCTTTAATCCCAGCATTTGGGAGGCAGAGGCAGGTGGATCTCTGTGAGTTCCAGGCCAGCTTGGTGTACAAAGTGAGTTCCAGGCACTCACTTTGTTACCCAGAGACATCATGTCTTGAAAAACCAAAAACCAAATACCAAGCCAAAACAAAAATTCCAATGAAAAACAAAACCACAAAAACCAACCAACCAAAAAGCCAAAAAAGAAATATGCCTTCCAGATGGTATGTATTCTGAAAGAATTAGATATTTTCTCTTGAAATATATTGATATTATTTAAAAATTACTTTTTTATTTTTGAGATTGTACTATGCAATCACATTTCCCCCTCTTTTTCTCCCTTCAAAGTCCCCCATAAACCCTTCCTTGTTCTCTTTCAAATCCCTCTTTTTTTTCATTAATCGTTTTTACATACATATATGTATATCCCTAAATACATAAGTACAATCTGATCTGTCTGTACAATGTCACTCGTATGCATATTTTCAGGGCTGAACACTTGGTATTGGACAGTCACTTGGTGTGCTCGTCTCTGGGGAAGACCCTTTCTCCTGTTCTCATATTGCTTAGTTAGCTGTCCTTTGTCTGGTCTTGAGGCCTGTGGTTTCGCTCCCGTTCATTTCGGCGTGTCTTTTCTTGTCCTTGTTCAGCTCATCCTTAGGCAGTCGTGTTGGGGAGACTTTCTGGGTATAGTTTCTGACATTCCTAGGAGACACAATCTTACAGAAAATCCCTGATCCCCTAGTTCTTTTTCTTTCTACCCCCTTCTTCCCCGAAATGTATTGATATTCTTTTTTTTTTTTCATTTTTTTTATTAGGTATTTAGCTCATTTACATTTCCAATGCTATACCAAAAGTCCCCCTTACCCACCCACCCCCACTCCCCTACCCACCCACTCCCCCCCTTTGGCCCTGGCGTTCCCCTGTACCGGGGCACACAAAGTCTGCGTGTCCAATGGGCCTCTCTTTCCAGTGATGGCCGACTAGGCCATCTTTTGATACATATGCAGCTAGAGTCAAGAGCTCAGGGGTACTGGTTAGTTCATAATGTTGTTCCACCTATAGGGTTGAAGATCCCTTTAGCTCCTTGGGTACTTTCTCTAGCTCCTCCATTGGGAGCCCTGTGATCCATCCATTAGCTGACTGTGAGCATCCACTTCTGTGTTTGCTAGGCCCCGACATAGTCTCACAAGAGACAGCTACATCTGGGTCCTTTCAGTAAAATCTTGCTAGTGTATGCAATGGTGTCAGCATTTGGAAGCTGATTATGGGGTGGATCCCTGGATATGGCAGTCTCTACATGGTCCATCCTTTCATCTCAGCTCCATACTTTGTTTCTGTAACTCCTTCCATGGGTGTTTTGTTCCCACTTCTAAGGAGGGGCATAGTGTCCACACTTCAGTCTTCATTTTTCTTGAGTTTCATGTGTTTAGGAAATTGTATCTTATATCGTGGGTATCCTAGGTTTTGGGCTAGTATCCACATATCAGTGAGTACATATTGTGTGAGTTCCTTTGTGATTGTGTTACCTCACTCAGGATGATGCTCTCCAGGTCCATCCATTTGGCTAGGAATTTCATAAATTCATTCTTTTTAATAGCTGAGTAGTACTCCATTGTGTAGATGTACCACATTTTCTGTATCCATTCCTCTGTTGAGGGGCATCTGGGTTCTTTCCAGTTTCTGGCTATTATAAATAAGGCTGCTATGAACATAGTGGAGCATGTGTCCTTCTTACCAGTTGGGGCTTCTTCTGGATATATGCCCAGGAGAGGTATTGCTGGATCCTCCGGTAGTACTATGTCCAATTTTCTGAGGAACCGCCAGACTGATTTCCAGAGTGGTTGTACAAGCCTGCAATCCCACCAACAATGGAGGAGTGTTCCTCTTTCTCCACATCCTCGCCAGCATCTGCTGTCACCTGAATTTTTGATCTTAGCCATTCTCACTGGTGTGAGGTGGAATCTCAGGGTTGTTTTGATTTGCATTTCCCTAATGATTAAGGATGTTGAACATTTTTTCAGGTGCTTCTCTGCCATTCGGTATTCCTCAGGTGAGAATTCTTTGTTCAGTTCTGAGCCCCATTTTTTAAGGGGGTTATTTGATTTTCTGAGGTCCACCTTCTTGAGTTCTTTATATATGTTGGATATTAGTCCCCTATCTGATTTAGGATAGGTAAAGATCCTTTCCCAGTCTGTTGGTGGTCTTTTTGTCTTATAGACAGTGTCTTTTGCCTTGCAGAAACTTTGGAGTTTCATTAGGTCCCATTTGTCAATTCTCGATCTTACAGCACAAGCCATTGCTGTTCTGTTCAGGAATTTTTCCCCTGTGCCCATATCTTCAAGGCTTTTCCCCACTTTCTCCTCTATAAGTTTCAGTGTCTCTGGTTTTATGTGAAGTTCCTTGATCCACTTAGATTTGACCTTAGTACAAGGAGATAAGTATGGATCGATTCGCATTCTTCTACATGATAACAACCAGTTGTGCCAGCACCAATTGTTGAAAATGCTGTCTTTCTTCCACTGGATGGTTTTGGCTCCCTTGTCGAAGATCAAGTGACCATAGGTGTGTGGGTTCATTTCTGGGTCTTCAATTCTATTCCATTGGTCCACTTGTCTGTCTCTATACCAGTACCATGCAGTTTTTATCACAATTGCTCTGTAGTAAAGCTTTAGGTCAGGCATGGTGATTCCACCAGAGGTTCTTTTATCCTTGAGAAGAGTTTTTGCTATCCTCAGTTTTTTGTTATTCCAGATGAATTTGCAAATTGCTCCTTCTAATTCGTTGAAGAATTGAGTTGGAATTTTAATGGGGATTGCATTGAATCTGTAGATTGCTTTTGGCAAGATAGCCATTTTTACAATGTTGGTCCTGCCAATCCATGAGCATGGGAGATCTTTCCATCTTCTGAGATCTTCTTTAATTTCTTTCTTCAGGGACTTGAAGTTTTTATCATACAGATCTTTCACTTCCTTCGTTAGAGTCACGCCGAGATATTTTATATTATTTGTGGCTATTGAGAAGGGTGTTGTTTCCCTAATTTCTTTCTCAGCCTGTTTATTCTTTGTGTAGAGAAAGGCCATTGACTTGTTTGAGTTAATTTTATATCCAGCTACTTCACCGAAGCTGTTTATCAGGTTTAGGAGTTCTCTGTTGGAATTTTTAGGGTCACTTATATATACTATCATATCATCTGCAAAAAGTGATATTTTGACTTCCTCTTTTCCAATTTGTATCCCCTTGATCTCCTTTTGTTGTCGAATTGCTCTGGCTAATACTTCAAGTACTATGTTGAAAAGGTAGGGAGAAAGTGGGCAGCCTTGTCTAGTCCCTGATTTTAGTGGGATTGCTTCCAGCTTCTCTCCATTTACTTTGATGTTGGCTACTGGTTTGCTGTAGATTGCTTTTATCATGTTTAGGTATTGGCCTTGAATTCCTGATCTTTCCAGAACTTTTATCATGAATGGGTGTTGGATCTTGTCAAATGCTTTTTCTGCATCTAACGAGACGATCATGTGGTTTTTGTCTTTGAGTTTGTTTATATAATGGATTACATTGATGGATTTTCGTATATTAAACCATCCCTGCATCCCTGGAATAAAACCTACTTGGTCAGGATGGATGATTGCTTTAATGTGTTTTTGGATTCGGTTAGCGAGAATTTTATTAAGAATTTTTGCATCGATGTTCATAAGAGAAATTGGTCTGAAGTTCTCTATCTTTGTTGGATCTTTCTGTGGTTTAGGTATCAGAGTAATAGTGGCTTCATAAAATGAGTTGGGTAGAGTACCTTCTACTTCTATCTTGTGAAAAAGTTTGTGCAGAACTGGAGTTAGATCTTCTTTGAAGGTCTGATAGAACTCTGCACTAAACCCATCTGGTCCTGGGCTTTTTTTGGCTGGGAGACTATTAATAACTGCTTCTATTTCTTTAGGGGATATGGGACTGTTTAGAAGGTCAACTTGATCCTGATTCAACTTTGGTACCTGGTATCTGTCCAGAAATTTGTCCATTTCGTCCAGGTTTTCCAGTTTTGTTGAGTATAGCCTTTTGTAGAAGGATCTGATGGTGTTTTGGATTTCTTCAGGATCTGTTGTTATGTCTCCCTTTTCATTTCTGATTTTGTTAATTAGGATTTTGTCCCTGTGCCCTTTAGTGAGTCTAGCTAAGGGTTTATCTATCTTGTTGATTTTCTCAAAGAACCAACTCCTCGTTTGGTTAATTCTTTGAATAGTTCTTCTTGTTTCCACTTGGTTAATTTCACCCCTGAGTTTGATTATTTCCTGCCGTCTACTCCTCTTGGGTGAATTTGCTTCCTTTTTTTCTAGAGCTTTTAGATGTGTTGTCAAGCTGCTAGTATGTGCTCTCTCCCGTTTTTTCTTGAAGGCACTCATAGCTATGAGTTTCCCTCTTAGAAATGCTTTCATTGTGTCCCAAAGGTTTGGGTACGTTGTGGCTTCATTTTCATTAAACTCTAAAAAGTCTTTAATTTCTTTCTTTATTCCTTCCTTGACCAAGGTATCATTGAGAAGAGTGTTGTTCAGTTTCCATGTGAATGTTGGCTTTCTGTTATTTATTTTGTTATTGAAGATCAGCCTTAGTGCATGGTGATCTGATAGGATACATGGGACAATTTCAATATTTTTGAATCTGTTGAGGCCTGATTTGTGACCTATTATGTGGTCAATTTTGGAGAAGGTACCATGAGGTGCTGAGAAGAAGGTATATCCTTTTGTTTTAGGATAAAATGTTCTGTAGATATCTGTCAGATCCATTTGTTTCATCACTTCTGTTAGTTTCAGTGTGTCCCTGTTTAGTTTCTGTTTCCATGATCTGTCCATTGGTGAAAGTGGTGTGTTGAAGTCTCCCACTATTATTGTGTGAGGCGCAATGTGTGCTTTGAGCTTTACTAAAGTTTCTTTAGTGAATGTGGCTGCTCTTGTATTTGGAGCATAGATATTCAGAATTGAGAGTTCCTCTTGGAGGATTTTACCTTTGATGAGAATGAAGTGTCCCTCCTTGTCTTTTTTGATGACTTTGGGTTGGAAGTCAATCTTATCAGATATTAGGATGGCTACTCCTGCTTGTTTCTTCATACCATTTGCTTGGAAAATTGTTTTCCAGCCTTTCATTCTGAGGTAGTGTCTATCTTTTTCTCTGAGATGAGTTTCCTGTAAGCAGCAAAATGTTGGGTCTTGTTTGTGTAGCCAGTTTGTTAGTCTATGTCTTTTTATTGGCGAGTTGAGACCATTGATGTTAAGAGATATTAAGGAAAAGTAATTGTTGCTTCCTGTTATTTTAGTTGTTAAAGGTGGCATTCTGTTCTTGTGGCTGTCTTCTTTTAGGTTTGTTGAGGGATTACCTTCTTGTTTTTTCTAGGGCGTTGTTCCCGTTCTTGTATTGGTTTTTTTCTGTTATTATCCTTTGAAGGGCTGGATTCGTGGAGAGATAATGCGTGAATTTGGTTTTGTCGTGGAATACTTTGGTTTCTCCCTCTATGATAATTGAGAGTTTGGCTGGGTATAGTAGCCTGGGCTGCAGTTTGTGTTCTCTTAGTGTCTGTATAACATCTGTCCAGGCTCTTCTGGCTTTCATAGTCTCTGGTGAAAAATCTGGTGTAATTCTGATAGGCTTGCCTTTATATGTTACTTGACCTTTTTCCCTTACTGCTTTTAGTATTCTATCTTTATTTAGTGCATTTGATGTTCTGATTATTATGTGTCAGGGGGAATTTCTTTTCTGGTCCAGTCTATTTGGAGTTCTGTAGGCTTCTTGTATGTTCATATGCATCTCATTCTTTAGATTTGGGAAGTTTTCTTCAATAATTTTGTTGAAGATGTTTGCTGGACCTTTGAGTTGAAAATCTTCATTCTCATCCACTCCTATTATCCGTACGTTTGGTCTTCTTATTGTGTCCTGGATTTCCTGGATATTTTGAGTTAGGATCTTTTTGCATTTTCCATTTTCTTTGATTGTTGTGCCGATGTTCTCTATGGAATCTTCTGCACCTGAGATTCTCTCTTCCATCTCTTGTATTCTGTTGCTGATGCTCAAATCTATGGTTCCAGATTTCTTTCCTAGGGTTTCTATCTCTAGTGTTGCCTCGCTTTGAGTTTTCTTTATTGTGTCTACTTCCCTTTTTAGGTCTAGTATGGTTTTGTTCATTTCCATCACCTGTTTGTATGTTTTTTCCTCTTTTTCTGTAAGGACTTCTACCTGTTTGATTGTGTTTTCCTGTTTTTCTTTAAGGACTTGTAACTCTTTAGCAGTGTTCTCCTGTATTTCTTTAAGTGATTTATTAAAGTCCTTCTTGATGTCCTCTACCATCATCATGAGATATGCTTTTAAATCTAGGTCTAGGTTCTCAGGTGTGTTGGGGTTCCCTGGACTGGGCGAAGTGGGTGTGCTGGGTTCTGGTGATGGTGAGTGGTCTTGGTTCCTGTTAGTAAGATTCCTCCGTTTACCTTTCGCCATCTGGTAATCTCTGGAGTTAGTAGTTATAGTTGACTCTGTTTAGAGATTGTTCTTCTGGTGATTCTGTTACCGTCTATCAGCAGACCTGGGAGACAGATTCTCTCCTCTGAGTTTCAGTGCTCAGAGCACTCTCTGCTGGCAAGCTCTCTTACAGGGAAGGTGCGCAGATATCTTGTATTTGGACCTCCTCCTGGCCGAAGAAGAAGGCCCAAAACAGGACCTTTCTCAGACACTGTGTTGCTTTGGCAGTTCCCAGGTGGTACAGACTCTCACCTAAGCAGACTAAATTCCTAAGTTCCTTGGAGTCCCGGGACCAAGATGGCGACCGCTGCTGCTGTGGCTTAGGCCGCCTCCCCAGCCGGGTGGGCACCTGTCCTCCGGTCCGGAAGGTGGCCGGCTGTCCCCGGCCCACACAGGGTGCTGCCTCAGCGCCTCTGTGCTTCTGCCTGTTCCAGAAGCTGTCAGGTTCTCTGGCGCACCCTCTCACCTGTTCAGACTAATTTCCTAAGTTCGGCGGGTCTCGGACCAAGATGGTGACCGCTGCTGCTGTGGCTTAGGCCGCCTCCCCAGCCGGGCGGGCACCTGTCCTCCGGTCCGGAAGGTGGCCGGCTGTCCCCGGCCCACACAGGGTGCTGCCTCAGCGCCTCTGTGCTTCTGCCTGTTCCAGAAGCTGTCAGGTTCTCTGGCGCACCCTCTCACCTGTTCAGACTAATTTCCTAAGTTCGGCGGGTCTCGGACCAAGATGGCGACCGCTGCTGCTGTGGCTTAGGCCGCCTCCCCAGCCGGGCGGGCACCTGTCCTCCGGTCCGGACGGTGGCTGGCTGTCCCCGGCCCACAAAGGGTGCTGCCTCAGCGCCTCTGTGCTTCCGCCTGTTCCAGAAGCTGTCAGGTTCTCTGGCGCACCCTCTCACCTGTTCAGACTAATTTCCTAAGTTCGGCGGGTCCCGGACCAAGATGGCGACCGCTGCTGCTGTGGCTTAGGTCGCCTCCCCAGCCGGGCGGGCACCTGTCCTCCGGTCCGGAAGGTGGCCGGCTGTCCCCGGCCCACACAGGGTGCTGCCTCAGCCCCTGTGTGCTTCTGCCTGTTCCAGAGGCTGTCAGGTTCTCTGGCGCACCCTCTCACCTGTTCAGACTAATTTCCTAAGTTCGGCGGGTCCCGGACCAAGATGGCGACCGCTGCTGCTGTGGCTTAGGCCGCCTCCCCAGCCGGGCGGGCACCTGTCCTCCGGTCCGGATGGTGGCTGGCTGTCCCCGGCCCACAAAGGGTGCTGCCTCAGCGCCTCTGTGCTTCCGCCTGTTCCAGAAGCTGTCAGGTTCTCTGGCGCACCCTCTCACCTGTTCAGACTAATTTCCTAAGTTCGGCGGGTCCCGGACCAAGATGGCGACCGCTGCTGCTGTGGCTTAGGTCGCCTCCCCAGCCGGGCGGGCACCTGTCCTCCGGTCCGGAAGGTGGCCGGCTGTCCCCGGCCCACACAGGGTGCTGCCTCAGCCCCTATGTGCTTCTGCCTGTTCCAGAGGCTGTCAGGTTCTCTGGCGCACCCTCTCACCTGTTCAGACTAATTTCCTAAGTTCGGCGGGTCTCGGACCAAGATGGCGACCGCTGCTGCTGTGGCTTAGGCCGCCTCCCCAGCCGGGCGGGCACCTGTCCTCCGGTCCGGACGGTGGCTGGCTGTCCCCGGCCCACAAAGGGTGCTGCCTCAGCGCCTCTGTGCTTCCGCCTGTTCCAGAAGCTGTCAGGTTCTCTGGCGCACCCTCTCACCTGTTCAGACTAATTTCCTAAGTTCGGCGGGTCCCGGACCAAGATGTATTGATATTCTTTAATTGTCCAACTTACTTATTAGTACTGTCAGTAAATGTAATAAAAACAAGCATTGAATAATGTTCCATAGTTGTCAGAACAGTTTTGCAAACATTTCCTTCATCTTTACGAATGCTTTGGCCACTTAAAGCTGAGGCTTACGCAGTTCTTATTACAGGCTGTGATCCACGGAGGCTTTTTGTGTGTGTGTCATCATTCCTGCCTATCCCTTCTTAAGGGGATTCGTCTCTAGAACCCTCCTCCTTTGTAGCAAGCCAGATTCACTGCAAAATCAGAATACATACATAGCTTGTTTTATTTTATATATTTATCTTTTTCCACCACAGAGAATTGGCTTACGCAGCCCTGGTGGATGGCACAGTAGTTCTTGAAAGGCTGCCTCTCATTGTCAAACTGCAGCTTGAAGTCCCCAGGTAAAGGGAAAACTGCAGGCAGGGTGTCCCACATGCATATGTTGGAACCCTATAAGAGCAAAGTGATCCCCCCTCTCAGTGTGTGTGTGAGTGTGTATGTATGTATGTATGTATGTATATGTATGTGTGCATGTGTGTATGTATGTGTACATGTGTGTATATATGTGTGTATACTTGTGTGCATGTATGGGATATATGTGCATGTATGTTGCATGTGTTGATGTAGGTGCTAGTGCACATATATGGAGAACAGAGAGCAACTCCCGATGTTATTCCTCAGGAGAGGCTACCTTGTTTCTTGAGATAGGCACTCTTTCTGGGACCCGGGCATCCTCAATTAGGCTAGGTTGGCTGGGCAGTGAACCCCAAGGATCTTCCTTTCTGCTTCCCTGATCTGGAATGACAAGCTCATGTAACAGCCTGGATTTTTATATGATGCTAAGATCAAGCTCAGGTCCTCATGTTTGTGTGGCAAGAAGCAGGAGTTTTACCCGCTGAGCTCTCTCTCCAACCCGCTTATTGCTTCTAACCTTGGAGATGAAGATGTGCATAAACCAAGTCCTTTCTCACAGAGCTGAATACACATTTAGGGCCCAGGAGCTGTGTGTGTGTGTGTGTGTGTGTGTGTGTGTGTGTGTGTGTGTGTATGTGTGAATCTGGTGGGTAAGGAGAGTGTGAATCCAGCTGCTCTATTCTGCTAAGAAGAAGGGTCTGAAGATCAGCAGCAGACACGTGTGGCAGAATAGTAATGCATCCCTTTTGCCTCCCTCCTCCACTGAGGGTCTCCTGGGTAGTCCATCAGAGGAAAAATTTCAAAATGTCGTCCAGCCTAACCAAGAAGGACACATTTGAAAGGCATTGCACCTGTTTTGAGACATGAGAGAGGTACGAAGTAGTTTATGTTCTGGGCTAGAGGGAGGATAGTGACTCAAAGTAGGAGACTTTGAGTTGACTCGCACCACTCAGAGAGGCCATAGGGTATGCAGAACCTTTGTGACTACATTAAACATCCTTTACTGCAGTAGATGCTTCTCAATGTTGGATGTGTCCTGCTGGATTCTTGATATCTAAGTAGCTGAACTTTGTGAGAAGTGGGAAAACACACTTTAAAATGAAATAATTATCAGGGAAGTGTGGAGTACTGGCCTGTTTATGCTTCGGGATCATTCGCCCATCCAGGGGTTTTACTTGTGGCTCTGTGGCAGTGTTGTGCTGTGGCTTCAGCTCTTTAGGGGATTGTCCAGCATTACTTAGGGCAACAGCTGCATCCTTGGGTGTCCTGGTTGCAGACAGCTAATTGTCACATACCTCATACACAGTCCTGTAGACTGTGCCTGGCAGGCTTTTGGCTTCAGCCAGGTGGGTACCTTTCATGTCATGGCATCTTTGACTCTTGGCTACTGAAAATACCTTCCTTCACAGACTCAGGCTCTGCTAAAGACATACCTGGGCAAGCTTGACTCTCATCTATTTGAAGTCACTCCTATTAACTTGGAGTTTGAGCTATCCACCATTCGGGAATCTGTCACTATGCATATTGCAGAGTTCAGGGAAGGAACTGGCTTGCGTAGACCTGAGAAGGACACAGGATCGAGAAGAGCTGACAAGTACTCAGTAGACTTAGCCATGGTGTCTGACTTAGTGCCATCTTTGAAATCAACATCAGTGAATAAAACACCCCTAAAGCAAGCGGGAGACAATCCCTGAGGACACACACAAAGAAGGTTGGACCAGCAGAGGCTGTTACACAGTCAGGAGGCTAGCTCTGGGTATTGAGAGCCCTCGGGGCAAATGGCAGCTTTGAGCCCCAGGACCAAGATGACAGGGCCTGCCAAAAGCCAGGCATGCCAGCTCTGACATCACCGTGCTCCCCGGGAGCAGGCTGCCATTCATAATCTTTGTTCTTTGATCACAGCTTAATGGAAGAGAAAGCTCCGTGCTTTTGAGGTCTCAGCTGGGAACTGGAGCTCTGACAGGCAAGCCCGAAAGGCCAGGAGCCCAGAGAGCTCTGCAAAGAACACAGCTCACACTGCCAGAAGTCTCTACTCATTGGCCCAGGGCAGTGCATACTTTTCTAGTTGTTTTACATAAATAAATCCTGATAACTTCATCTAATATCTCACTCTGTGTTCCTGCCACAGGGGAAAGGTGGGGGTGACTTAAGAGTTCGGATACCTGCTTGGTTCAGACTGTGACAAATAGACTGGATCTTCTTATGCCAGGAAACCTAAGCTTTAGACTCAGCTGGGGCTCTTGGAGACAAAGCTTTTATCTTGAAAAAAAGGAAAAAGTAAGCCAATTTCTTCTTCTCTGAGGATTTAGTAAGTTAATCTATACAGTATCACTAAAGTAATGAAGCCACAGCCTCCAGGCACCAGCATTCCCACAGAAAACCAGCAGGGGTGTTTAAGAGGCTGCCTGCTTTTTTTTTTTTTTTTTTTAGGGGCATGTTTTTCCTAGTTGTGACAGCCATCTTTGGAGTATCGCAGAAAGATAGATGATGCAGCCCGAGGACTGTATAGCTCCTGGCCCTTTAGATGATTTCTTCATTGCTTATGATCAAGCTTATCTCTCTACACTCTCCCAAGATAGTCCAATCTCTCAGGACCAGTCAGACAGACTCTGTAAAGGTGTGTGTGTGTGTGTGTGTGTGTGTGTGTGTGTGTGTTAGGCTGGTCATTTTATTCTCTAATTAGCAGGAAAGGTTAAAACTTGGCTCATGGCATGGAATACATACAACCTGGGGAACTGTGCTCCAGACAGAAGCACACAATTAAGTGTTCTCAGTGAGACTCTCTCTCTCTCTCTCTCTCTGTGTGTGTGTGTGTGTGTGTGCATGCACACTCACTTCTCACTCTGCCAGACCAGGGGATTCTTTTTAAAATAAAAAAAAATTATTAGGTATTTTCCTCATTTACATTTTCAATGCTATCCCAAAAGTCCCCCATACCCTCCCCCCGACTCCCCTACCCACCCCTCCCACTTTTTGGCCCTGGTGTTCCTCTGTACTGGGGCATATAAAGTTTGCGTGTCCAATGGGCCTCTCTTTCCAGTGATGGCCATCTTCTGATACATATGCAGCTAGAGTCAAGAGCTCCGGGGTACTGGTTAGTTCATAATGTTGTTCCACCTATAGGGTTGCAGATCCCTTTAGCTCCTTGGGTACTTTCTCTAGCTCCTCCACTGGGGACCCTGTGATCCATCCAATAGCTGATTGTGAGCATCCACTTATGTGTTTGCTAGGCCCCGGCATAGATTCTAATAGGAGGGGAGTGTTCAGAGTACATCGAGTGAACCCACCCCAACACAAGGTGGAAGAGTCTGGGACTGTTTACCAGGCATGGGCTCCCCTACTGTTCTCTGAGTCGGTGGCAGTGTGGCCTTACTTCCACCTTTGTCTGGGATCCAGGGATTATCTTGTCTTTCTGTTGTCTGCCCTTGGTCTTCATTTCTAGATGTGCTACTCTCAGTTCTGCCCTGGTAACTCCAAACCTTATCATTGTGCTTGAGGCTAAGGTGGGATCATAACACTTTCTTTTGAAGTCCATTCTCTCCCTCCTTCCTTCTCTTCATTCATTCCTTGCTCCCTCTCTACTTTCCTTTCCTTCTCCCTTCCTCTCTTCTTTCATCCTCTATGGACACCAAGATCTGGTGCAACCACAGGGAGACAAAGTCAAGTGGTAACACAGTTTTAAATTTAAGACACTCATAAGATTCTACAGTTGACACTGACATATATTCAGTTTTAAAGCTTGTTCTGTGCATCTAATCATATGACCCTTTACTTGTTTTGCATATTTAAGCTACATCAGCAACAAGTTTGCTATGTCTGCACAAGCGGAGACTCAGTCTTTTGCTTGCCTTGGTTCCCAGCATCTGTCTCAGTGATGTGCTCCAGGGCTGCCCACTTGCTGGTCAGAGTAGTGAATTCTGAGTTATAGGAGATTTCTGAGTGTACAGCCCAGTGCCTGGCACAGAGTAGGTCTCAGGGAGTGACAGCTATTATGATTACTGTGGGTAGAGAAGCTTGGGAAATATTCCCCAGTGCATTTGAAATGTGTTGACAGATGGGCAGAGACAGGAGGTGAAATTCAAGCCTGTTGACTTGTTAGTAGAATAGTTCCTCAATTAGATAACAGCAGAAACTCCTAGAGCTGTTTTGTTATGCTTCAAGTTGGCATTCTTTGTGTGTGTGTGTTTCTGTGTGCGTGTGTGTGTATGTACACACATATGTATGTTTGAGAGAGTGTGGAGGTGAGAAATAACCTTGGGTATTAAACACTTTTTTTTTTTTGAGATAAGATCTTTTATTGGCCTTTGGCTCATCTAATTAGTCTAGGCTAGATGGTGAGCCATGAGTCCACCTAAAAATCTCTCTCAAAAGCAGGGATTACAAGTGAGTGCCACAAAGCTTGACCTTCTTATGTGGGCTCTGGGGATTGAATTCAAGACCTTGTGAATTCGAGACTACCAGTTTGCCAACGGAACCGTCTTTCCAGCCCTGTTGGCATTCTTATGAAAGGTTGATTGCTCTAGAGAACAGGCAGAATTATGAAATCAAATGTAGATAGCCTCAAGTTGAACCTGTTAAGTTGACTCTAAGACACCATGACACCTAGATGACAATATGTGGTTTGCATCGTCATAGGATTAACAGTGACAGTTGGTGGAGTAACTTGTACATAATATAGGCATAATTAGTGAACAAATATTATAGGCTACTAGTCTGCTAAGGCTGCCAACAACAGCAAGTAAGTATTACTGTATATGTGACACCCAAACAGAAAACTATAGTCTTACTGTTCCAGAGGGTGACAGCCCCAAACTGGTGACATTAGACTTTTTTCATCTGAAGCTTGTAAATGCTCATCTTCCTCACTATGGATTTATGTTATCTTTCTTCTACCCAATGGAAAAATAAAAAAATCTTCATTTTAAGGTTATCAGTTACTATGGGTTAGGTTAGTCATAACTGAAGTTGGTTACCTTTACAAGAAATTTGTCCAAATGAAGCCATGCTTGAAACTTTACTATTTGTGTTTTGAAACAAATCAGAACCAGGTATTATTCCCCACTTCTTAGAAAAGAGGATCAAGAGCTAATAGAACTTTCCATGGCCTAGTTCATCAGAGGGGTATTAAGAAGAGTTCCAATTGCTCTTGAAAGCTACTGAGCTCCATCAATATGTAAATATGGAGGTAGCCTTAGTGGGTGAGCACAGTACTTGGGTCAGTTCTTATTCTTGCCTAGCATATGGGCTTGGCTCTCAGGTGTTGGATTAAGTAGACATGGTACTTAGAAGGACACGAGATATCTTCTTATCTTCTTAGGCATCTGTGCTTCTTATACTGATGGTTGGATTACTAACCAGAATCTTGACAACAATAACAGTTATAGCCAACACCTCCATGACTTAAAATTGCTAGCACTCTGTGATTTTCTGAGCTGCTTTCGTCAATGTCATTTTTATCCTTTGACAACCCTGTGGGTGGAGGCAGATGTATAACTCCTCATGAAAGCCCTTAGGACCAGACACACTCCAGAATCCAGAGCTCCAAAGGGTTGAGATGATAACAGTATATGCCCTGATCATTACATAGTATTCCTTAAGGGTCTGAGGCAGTTTTGATGCCCTAGAGCTGAATGTCTAAATAAGTCACATGACACTGGACTGGTAAAGGTACATAACATCTTGTTTGTGTAGGTCAGATTTTGCTACTTCTGAATTAAAAATAAAAAAAAAGTTATGTTTTAGGGCTTTTTGGATTCTAGATGGGCATGGTGGATTCCAAGTAAGCTCTTGTGTGAAGTCACACACCTGTCTAGAAAGGTGAGCTGAGTTGGATGAACTCAAGGTCAGGTCCTCATGGAAGCCCAAATCCCTGATCCAGCATCCATTTGCCAACGGAAGGGGCTGAGGGTCGGATTCTATTGAGTAAGATCTGGGCACAGTTTTAGGGATAATGTAATCCATTGGTTAGGGAGTAGGTGTATTGTCCAGCCTTTTGAATCAAGCTGGCTACTTCATTTTAGAATAACCAGTTTCCTGAAGTCTGAGAAGCAAGTTAAGGAATTTAAGGAAGATAGCAGGAATGTAATAGTTAGTTTTTTTTTTAAAGGGGGGTTAGATATCTGAAGGTCTGTTTTATGAAATGAAATATACAATTACAAACATAAAATTAGGTGCAAGATGATTTTTTTTCATTAGGATGTAGACTCACAACAGATTACAAACCTTAAAAAAAGCTGCCCAGCATGAGAAAGGAGGTAGATGGGGATCCTTCATACTTTCTGCTCAATTTTTCCATAAACCTAAAACCACTCAAAAAATCCATTAATTAAAAAGACAAAGGAACTGCCAAATAGTTCAGACATCCCACAGACCATAAAGCATCTTTGTTAATTAACAACCTGTACTCTTCTTTAATATTCTTTTGTCAGTAGGTTTTTTGGCTCTAAATTCTTTGATTTCTTTCTTACAATGTAATGATTTGTGTGTGTGTGTGTGTGTGTGTGTGTGTGTGTGTGTGTGTGTGTGTGTTTTGTTTTGTTTTTTTGGAGAGAGACTATAAAAATCACCCGTAAGGATGATACAGTCTTTCTCTTTAGCATGGTTGATCAAACTGGTGTATTATTAGGAAGGGTTTAGAAAAGTTTTTCTTAGCATTTCATGTCTTTGTCGGTGATATCAAGTAAAATTTGGGGATCCATGACAACTTGGAGAAACTTCTGCCAAGCTCTTTCCTAGCAATCTTTGTTTAGCCTCCTGTGGGCCTCAGGGGAGGAGAGCTGCTGGATACTACTGTAGACGTGTGTTCCAAGGCAGATGGGAGAAGAGAAGAGTAAGTTAGACTTAGTTGTGTTCTCAGTGACTGTCTCTCTAGGGGCCAATGATTCTAGACCTTCCACTGGAAGATCACCCCTGACCTGGCTTTGTGAGCAGTGCTTTGGCGGGAAGGTCTTTAACCTGCCTTCCCCTGTCTGCAGTTCTTACATGGGCTCCTAGCTCATTCATGTTCTGCTAACAAGGTCTCTGTTTTTTTGTGCATGCCTTGCCTAACATGCCAGCTTCTTAGGAGACAGGTCCTGGAGCCAAGGGGCTAAGTAAAGAGCTTGTCTTGAAAGTATGATGACCCAAAGTTTGACTTCTTGACTTAATGGAAAAATTTTGGGTGTGGTGATTTGTGCTTGTAATCTCAGATCTGTGGAAGTAGGAACAGGGGGAGTCTTCCTGGGGCTTGGTGGCTAGCCTGTCTAGGCTGGCTGATGAGCTTTAGGTTATGAGGGAGCCTGTGCTGAGGGTTGACAGCTGAGATCAACTTCTGCCCTCTACACATGCACCTGTGCATTCTTCATATATGTGTGCCCTTACAGAGGTGAAAACCCATACACTTGCAAACACACACACACATGCACACGCACATGCCACACAGAGATGTTAAAAAGAAGATGGGATCCATCCCATAATCAGCCACCAAACCCAGACACTATTGCATATGCCAGAAAGATTTTGCTGAAGGGACTCTCTTATAGCTGTCTTGTATGAAGCTATGCCAGTGCCTGTCAAATACAGAAGTGGATGCTCACAGTCATCTATAAGATGGAACACAGGGGCCCCAATGGAGAAGCTAGAGAAAGCACCCAAGGAGCTGAAAGGGTCTGCAACCCTATAGGTGGAACAACAATATGAACTAACCAGAACCCCCAGAGCTCGTATCTCTAGCTGCATATGTAGCAGAAGATGGCCTAGTTGGCCGTCACTGGGAAGAAAGGCTCCTCGATATTGCAAACTTTATATGCCCCAGTACAGGGGAATGCCAGGGCCAAGAAACGGGAGTGGGTGGGTAGGGGAGTAGGGTGGGGAGAGGGTATAGAGAACTTTTGGGATAGCATTTGAAATGTATATAAAGAAAATATCTAATAAAAAATAAATTAAAAAAATCTTGGAGTGGGTGGGTAGGGGAGTGGGGGGAGGGTATGGGGGACTTTTGGGATAGCATTGAAAATGTAAATGAAGAAAATACCTAATAAATAAAAAAAGAAAAAAATCTTAAAAACTAAAAACAAAAACAAAACAAACAAAAAACCTGTCATGATATGGCCCCTAGCTCTGAATTGATAACAAGTTTTAGTGTCCAGTGAGTGTCAATAGACTAAAGAACTGATTCTGATACCCACAAAAACAAAAAACAAAAACAAAAACAAAAACAAAAAAAAAGAAGAAGAAGAAGAAGAAGAAGAAGAAGAAGAAGAAGAAGAAGAAGAAGAAGATGGGCTCTGTCTCAACTACTTTTGTATTTCTCAGTATCCCCAAAGAGACCCTGACATCAGAGGCATGTTTTCCCATGTCTATGATCCTACTCAGCATGGTGTCTGTTGTGAAACTAGGCTTTAGAGACTTGGGAAGAATAAATGAATGAATGAGGTATTGTTTTATTCACTCTATTTGTTATAATAGAATACATATTTTACAATGTATAGAGGAAAGCAATTTGTAAAGGAAAAAAATGGTAACTTATAAAGGAAATATGTTATTTTCCATGACTTTTTATTTCTTGGGAGTCTAAGTGTGGTATGAATCTGGTGAACACATCAACCTATGATGGAAAGGCAGCAATCCAGTGAACTTGTGAGAAAGAGAGAAGCATGGGAGGCCAGACTCTTCCATGATGATGCTATTTCATTCATGAAGATGGGGCCCTGGTGACCTAAACACCTTCCACTGGGAAAACATTTCAATATGAGATCTGGGAGAGATGTTTAAACCACAGCAGACATCTGAGGATATGGATCAGTTGGGTTAAACTAGTGTGCCAGTACACACCCATGATCTCAGCACTTCAGAGGTGGAGGCAGGCAGAAAGAAGAGAAGTTCAAGGTTATTTTTAAACCTGGGCTACACGACACGAGACCCTTTTTCAAAACACACACACACACACACACACACACACACACACACACACACACACGCACATGAGCACACATGCACGCACATGTACATACACTCACATATGCATGTATCAGCAGATGTGAAGGGCTGCTTTGGTTTTATTGCCAATGATTATCTAAGAAGCCCCAGGGCAATTTGCATCAGTGGTTCTGAGCTCAGAAGAGGGAGTGAGAACTCGTGGTGGAGTGACTGGTACTCCCATATTTATTCCACAGAGCTACTGAAACATGCAAACTGTGGCTTATGAAAGAGAAATTTATGATTCATTCTAGGAAGTTCAAAGTCTGAAATCAGGGTGTTAGCCAGGCCATGCTCCTTCAGGAACTATTAAGGTTCCTTTGTCCATCTCTTCCTCTCTTCTAATGTTTTTCTGGCAGGCTCATTGTGTTCTTTGTCCAATCATCTGTCTTCCCAGATTTTTTCCCCTCTGTGTCATCCCACATCATCTATCTTCTGTGTACATCTCTGTCAAATTCTCCTTTAGTGTATAAAAATAACTTCCACTGGACATGAGTGAACAGGAATGACATTGTCTTTATGTGATACAACAGTCAGGGGTCATATTCCCAGGTAAGGTCGTGTTGGAGAACTGGGGGTTTTACCATGTCCTTTGTGTGGTGGGATGTGCTTTAACCTAGAACCACACTCAGAAGCTTCCACTTTCAGTGTTTTGATATGACATTCTTGGGGTGGGTAGAAGGAGGGGATACTCTCAAGCACAGAAGAGCAAGAATCCTGGATGGGGCTTTTCAGCAGCACTGGATAGGCAAGTGAGTGCTGTGCAAGGAACAGAAGTAAGAAAGGAAACAGAGACAGAGAAAGAAAGAGTGGGTGAATGTGTTCCTCGGAGCTAGCCTTGCAACTTTGTCTTGACTTGGATAGATTGCTTTTGGTTGTTCTGGATATGTTCCTGCCAGACTGATCTCTTGATGTCTGTGACTGGGAACCAGACAGTCTTGTGTTTCCTTGAGTCCTGGCTCCACTCTCTTTCAATTAACTACAGGATACAGGTGACTCAGCCTCCAAGAACACACTGTTCCTTGTTGAAAGTGAGAGTGGAAATGATTATGTAGAATTATTAATTATTAAATGTGCTCAGGCATATGACACATGTAGGTCAGGAAAGGCAGAATGTGAATGCCCAGTGGATAGCGATTAGCTTTGTGTGTGTTTAGTGCAGTACATGCACACATATTTGTTTATATGTAGGCTACAGGTGTCTTCCATTATGCCTATCTTAATTTTTTTGAGACAGAATCTCTCTTTGAACCAAAGACTCACCATTTTGGCTAGACTGGCTGGCCAGAGAGCTCCTAGGTACTTTTTGCTTTTTACTCCCCTCAAGGACGGGGTTTCAGATGATCACTAAAGCTCCTGGCTTTTATGTAGGTGCTGGGGATTAAACTTGTGCATGGAGTGTGTTACCCACTGAATGCTGTCCCAGCCCCTATTTTTAATGCTTACATCTGGCTTTGTTTCGTCTATTGGTGACTCTGGAATAGCTTGTTAATTTTGTCTGGTTTCCTTTCTCACTTTCCCCTTACTCAAGCTATAGTTTATCAGGCTGTACACACTGCCCCCAGAAATAGTGCAAGCAGATGCCCAGTCCCTAGGTAGGCACAGTGTGCAGCAAAACCCATCTTTTGGGTTACATCAGTTCAGTGGCTTTGGGGATTAAGCTATATATCTTCTCTATCCTAAAGTGCCCTCATTTGTCAAATGGAAAGGTTGTTGGTCTGTTCCTATACATAGGGCCTGTCAGGCCATTGGTTTTATGTTCCTGTGAATGTGAATGGTAAGGGCTACTAGCGAACATGATTGCCCTGTAAGAAAGCATTTTTCTTTTTCTGTTTGCCATTGACAGTGACATGGCATTGAAGTCCTGGGATGAAGAAAGATATGAGAAGCTATGCCTTAGAACATACTCTAGAGGAAGGGGAACCAATTGTGTTTGACCTAATTATATTTCATGTATTTTTCCATTTGCTTTGAGTTCAAAACCATCACACACACACACACACACACACACACACACACACACACACACACACACACACACACTAGTGCCTCTAAGGAAAGAGTAAACATGGTTACATAACTCACTAGGAGCTCTCAATGCTGGTGAATGAGCATGGCAGTCCTTGAACCCAAGATACCTGACACTCAGGCCCTCTGGAGAAGCCACCAGACCCCAGGGGAGCCACGCGTTTGCCTGCTGTAGAGGTGTGAGTTGCCTTTGGCTTGGGTGATGAGATGCCAAAGAGAGTTCTTGTGAAAGCAACGAGGCATGACTAAAGAACCACAGCCCCTCTGGCCTGCCAAACATGCCTTCGGGAGAAAATGAGCTCTTAAGGAGATAATAAACTCAGCTTCTCTGGGAACTGAGTAGGCAGCTGGTGGGAAATGCTCCCATGCCGACTGAGTGCCAGCTTCAGGGTCCCTCAGAGCCTGTTCTGTGTATGAGACGACAGCCTTGTGCTAAGGAGAAAATATGTGTCTTCCTTCAGTCCAGAAACCTAGGAGTAATTATGGCCATTCGTGGAGGTTCCCAGGCTATTTGACTGTAAGTATTTATACTAAGCAGGTGCTTTTTTGCTCATGAACTCTCTCTCAAAAGGATATTAAAATGGAAATCAGCTCTTTCCAATCGAAACTAGGGACAATAATTGGCAGCAACTCACACTTTGCAAAGTGAGATGTTAGAGGGCATAGAAAGGAGAGGGTGGAAAACTAGCCTGGGAACCTTAAGCTTTTGGATGCTGCAGGACAAAAATGGGGATGAAGAGAAGACCTCAAAGTTGAGAAGATGGAGAAGGGCAATGGGAAACTGGAGAACTTCTTTGGGCAGGGCTGTGTTGTGATTCTGGCTGCTGATGTTCTCTGCTCCTAAAGCTTATGGTGAGAGAGACATGCCTGGGCATACACAAAGCTCTTGGCATGCACCCTATGGTTTTTTTATGGTCACACTGGATCCAGATGGGTGAAAAGATATTGGAAGAAAAAAAAAAGAGATGCTCAGGTGCCACGGAAATTACAGTATGTGACTAACCAGAATATCTGTGCACACCAAGGGAACCAAGGCACACTGAAGCAGATCCTTCTGATAATGACTCTTGTGTGTATGGAGCTAGTAAAGAGCCAGGCCATGGTAAGTACTCATTCTGTCCTCAGCATGAGTCTGTGAAGTTGATACTAGCATCTTCATTTTATGGACAAGGAAGCAGGTCAGGTCAGTGGCTCAAGATCCTGCAAGTATATAGTTGCAAATCTGGGATTTGAACTCAGGTACTTTGGCTATATATTCAAGCCTTTAATCAATATCTGCTGTCAAGTCTTCTAGCAGTAAAGCTATGGTGCATTTCTGTGGAGGAAAACATCCAATGCCCTCCTAGGACTCTAAAAGAAGTTGTGATTCTGCATGATGGTGTTCTCACTTAGGTCTCTTTCTGCTGAGTCCCCAACTCACCCTTCATTTAACAAGACCTTCATATCTTGTCCATATGCTCCCAGAGGCCTATGCTGAGATGCTGACATCTCTGCTGCTGGACAGTAGTCAACTAGTTTTGATTACACAGAATCTTGGCTGCCTATCTCATGGATAAAGCGTGGATCTTGTTACCACCATAAAGAACATCTCATTAGAAACTTTAGTTCAAACTCTCCAACCATTCCTCCAACCTAGTTTGCTCAGGGTTCCTGCTGGATTGATGGTTCACCTCAGATAGGTGACCAGTGTCTTTGGTCACTCCAGCTCTGTCCTGGAGGAGTGAGAGAGAGAGAGAGAGACAAAGAGAGAGAGAGAGAGAGAGAGAGAGAGAGAGAGAGAGAGAGAGAGAGAGAGAGAGAGAGAGAATACATTTAAGGAAACCATGAGTTGGGTATGGTTGTATATGCTTGAAATTTCAACTTTAGGTAGGCAGAGGCAGGCAGGCAAGCCAAATGAGTCAGCTCCAGGTAAACATGAGATTCTGTTTTAGAAAATGAGGTGGAGTTTTTGCCTGAGCATCAGCGGGAGACATCTTGGTTCTGGGACTCTGCTGAGAGTAGTCTGCACAGGTGAGAGTGTGGACTACACAAGCTAAGAGCTTCTGGGACAGGCGGGAGCCACAGAGCTTCTGAGGCAGCCCCCTTTTCGGTCTCCAGACATCCGGGCACCTTCCCTGCCAGAGGATAGGTGTCTGCCCTTCGTAGGAGGGCTTTGCAGGAGCACCTGGGGGAGCCATCTTGGTTCCCAGATCCCTCCAAGACTGGTCTGTGCAGGTGAGAGTGTGGACTACATAAGCTAACAGCTTCTGTGACAGGCTGAAGCAACACAGCTTGTGGGAAAAGTCCTGTTTTGGGCCAGGAGGGAGGTCCGAATGCCAGATATCTGTGCACCTTCCCTGTAAGAGGAGAGCTTGCCTGCAGAGAGTGCTCTGACCACTGAAACTCAGAGGAGAGATCTAGTCTCCCAGGTCTGCTGATAGAGGCTAACAGAATCACGAGAGGAACAATCTCTAACCAGAGACAACTATCACAACTAACTCCAAAGATTACCAGATGGCAAAAGGTAAACGTAAGACTCTTACTAACAGAAACCAAGACCACTCACCATCATCAGAACCCAGCACTCCCACCTCGCCCAGTCCAGGGCAGCCCAACACACCCAAAAAGCTAGACCCGGATTTAAAAGCATATCTCATGATGATGGTAGAGGACATCAAGAAGGACTTTAATAACTCACTTAAAGAAATACAGGAGAACACTGCTAAACAGGTAGAAGACATTAAAGAGGAAGCACAAAAATCCCTTAAAGAATTGCAGGAAAACACGACCAAACAGGTGATGGAATTGAATAAAACCATCAAAGATCTAAAAAGGGAAGTAGACACAATAAAGAAAACCCAAAGTGAGGCAATGCTGGAGGTAGAAACCCTAGGAAAGAAATTTGGAGCCATAGATGCGAGCATCAGCAACTGAATACAAGAGATGGAAGAGAGAATCTCAGGTGCAGAAGATCCCATAGAGAACATCGGCACAACAATCAAAGAAAATGGAAAATGCAAAAAGATCCTAACTCAAAACATTCAGGAAATCCAGGACACAGTGTGAAGACCAAACCTACGGATAATAGGAGTAGATGAGAATGAAGATTTTCAACTTAAAGGGCCAGCAAATATCTTCAACAAAATTATAGAAGAAAACTTCCCAAACCTAAAGAAAGAAATGTCCATGAACATAAAAGTAGCCTAAAGAACTCCAAATAGACTGGACCAGAAAAGAAATTTCTCTTGACACATAATAATCAGAACAAAAAATGCACTAGATAAAGATAGAATATTAAAAGCAGTAAGGAAAAAAGGTCAAGTAACATATAAAGGCAGACCTAACAGAATTACACCAGATTTTTCACCAGAGACTATGAAAGCCAGAAGAGCTTGGGCAGATGTTATACAGACACTAAGAGAACACAAGTGCCAACACAGGCTAATATACCCAGCCAAACTGGCATTTACCTTAGATGGAGAAACAAAAGTATTCCACGACAGAACCAAATTCACACATTAACTTTCCATGAATCCAGCCCTTCAAAGAATAATAACAGAAAAAAACCAATACAAGGACGGAAACTATGTCCTAGAAAAAGCAAGAAGGTAATCCCTCAACAAACCTAAAAGAAGACAGCCACAAGAACAGAATGCCAACTTTAACAACAAAAATAATAGGAAGCAACAATTACTTTTCCTTAATATCTCTTAATATCAATGGACTCAATTCCCCAATAAAAAGACATAGACTAACAGACTGGCTACACAAACAGGACCCAACATTTCGCTCCTTACAGGAAACCAATCTCAGGGAAAAAGATAGACACAGCCTTAGATTGAAAGGCTGGAAAACATATTTCCAAGCAAATGGTCTGAAGAAACAAGCTGGAGTAGCCATTCTAATATCTAATAAAATCGACTTCCTACCCAAAGTCATCAAAAAAGACAAGGAGGGGCAGTTCATACTATCAAAGGTAAAATCCTCCAAGAGGAACGCTCAATTCTGAATATCTATGATCCAAATGCAAGGGCAGCCACATTCATTAAAGACACTTTAGTAAAGCTCAAAGCACACATTGAACCTCACACAATAATAGTGGGAGACTTCAACACACCACTTTCACCAATGGACAGATCATGGAAACAGAAACTAAACAGGGACGCAGTGAAACTAACAGAAGTTATGAAACAAATGGATCTAACAGATATCTACAAAATATCCTAAAACAAAAGGATATACCTTCTTCTCAGTACCTCATGGTACCTTCTCCAAAATTGACCATATAATTGGTTACAAAACAGGCCTCAACAGATACAAAAATATTGAAATTGCCCCATGCATCCTATCAGATTACCATGGATTAAGGCTGATCTTCAATAACAAAATAAATAATAGAAAGCCAACATTGATGTGCAAACTGAACAGCACTCTTCTCAATGATACCTTGGTCACAGAAGGAATAATGAAAGAAATTAAGGACTTTTTGGAGTTTAATGAAAATGAATCCACAACATACCCGAACTTATGGGACACAATGAAAGCATTTCTAAGAGGGAAACTCATTGCTCTGAGTGCCTCCAAAAAGAAACTAGAGAGAGCACACACTAGCAGCTTGAAAACACACCTAAAAGCTCTAGAAAAAAAGGAAGCAAATTCACCCAAGAGGAGTTGATGGCAGGAAATAATCAAACTCAGGGGCGAATCAACCAAGTGGAAACAAGAAGAACTATTTAAAGAATCAACCAAACAAGGAGCTGGTTCTTTGAGAAAAATCAACAATATAGATAAACCCTTAACTACACTCACTAGAGGGTATAGAGAAAGCATCCCAATTAACAAAATCAGAAATGAAAAGGGAGAGATAACAACAGATCCTGAAGAAAACCAAAACACCATCAGATCCTTCTACAAAAGGCTATACTCAACAAAACTGGAGAACCTGGATGAAATGGTCAAGTTTCTAGACAAATACCAGTTACCAAAGTTAAATCAATATCAGGTTAATGATCTAAACAGTTCTATATCCACTAAAGAAATAGAAGCAGTCATTAATAGTCTCCCAACCCAAAAAAAAAAAAAAAAAAAAAGCCCAGGACCAGATGGGTTTAGTGCAGAGTTCTATCAGACCTTCAAAGATCTAATTCCAGTTGTGCACAAAGTATTCCACAAAATAGAAGTAGAAGGTACTCTATCCAACTCATTCTATGAAGCCACAATTACTCTGATACCTAAACCACAGAAAGATCCAACAAAGATAGAGAACTTCAGACAAATTTCCCTTATGAATGTCTATGCAAAAATACTCAATAAAATTCTCACTAACTGAATCCAAGAACACATTAAAACAATCATCCATCCTGACCAAGTAGGTTTTATTCCAAAGATGCAGGGATGGTTTAATATACAGAAATCCATCAATGTAATCCATCATATAAAGAAACTCAAAGACAAAAACCACATGATCATCTCCTTAGATGCGGAGAAAACATTTGACAAGATCCAACACCCATTCATGATAAAAGTCTTGGAAAGATCAGCAATTCAAGGCCCATACCTAAACATGATAAAAGCAATCTACAGCAAACCAGTAGCCAGCATCAAAGTAAATGGTGAGAAGCTGGAAGCAATCCCACTAAAATCAGGGACTAGACAAGGCTGCCCACTTTCTCCCTACCTATTCAACATAGTACTTGAAGTATTAGCCAGAGCAATTCGACAACAAAAGGAGATCAAGGTGATAAAAAAATTGGAAAGGAAGAAGTCAAAATATCACTTTTTGCAGATGATATGATAATATATATAAGTGACCCTAAAAATTCCACCAGAGAACTCTTAAGCCTGAAAAACAGCTTCAATGAAGTAGCTATATATAAAATTAACTCAAGTCAATGGCCTTTCTGTACACAAAGGATAAACAGGCTGAGAAAGAATTTAGGGAAATAACACCCTTCTCAATCACAAATAATACAAAATACCTTGGCGTAACTCTAACTAAGGAAGTGAAAGATCTGTATGATAAGAACTTCAAGTCTCTGAAGAAAGAAATTAAAGAAGATCTCAGAAGATGGAAAGATCTCCCATGCTCATGGATTGGCAGGATCAATATAGTAAAAATGGCTATCTTGCCAAAAGCAATCTACAGATTCAATGCAATTCCCATCAAAATTCCAATTCAATTCTTCAACAAATTAGAAAGAGCAATATGCAAATTAATCTGGAATAACAAAAAACCTAGGATAGCAAAAACTCTTCTCAAAAATAAAAGAACCTGTGGTGGAATCACCATGTCTGACCTAAAGCTGTACTACTGAGCCATTGTGATAAAAACTGCATGGAACTGGTATAGGGACAGACAAGTAGACCAATGGAATAGAATTGAAGACCCAGAAATGAACCCACACACCTATGATCACTTGATCTTTGACAAGGGAGCTAAAACCATCCAGTGGGAAAAAGACAGCATTTTCAACAAATGGTGCTTGCACAACTGGTGGTTATCATGTAGAAGAATTTGAATCAATCCATTCCTATCTCTTTGTACTAAAGTCAAATATAAGTGGATTAAGGAAGTCCACATAAAACCAGAGACACTGAAACTTATAGAAGAGAATGTAGGGAAAAGCCTCAAAGATATGGGTACAGGGGAAAAATTCTTGAATAGAACAGCAATGGCTTGTCCTGTAAGATCGAGAATCAACAAATGGGATCTCATAAAATTGCAAAGCTTCTGTAAGGCAAAAGACACCATCAATAAGATCAAAAGGCCACCAACAGATTGGGAAAGGATCTTTACCTATCCTAAATCAGATAGGGGACTAATATCCAATATACATAAAGAACTCAATTAGGTGGACTCCAGAAAATCAAATAACCCCATTAAAAAATGGGACTCAGAGCCAAACAGAATTCTCACCTGAGGAATACCGAATGGCTGAGAAGCACCTGAAAAAATGTTCAACATCCTTAATCATCAGGGAAATGCAAATCAAAACAATCCTGAGATTCCACCTCACATCAGTCAGAATGGCTAAGATGAAAAATTCAGGTGACAGCAGATGCTGGCGAGGATGTGGAGAAAGAGGAACACTCCTCCATTGTTGGTGGAATTGCAAGCTTGTACAACCACTCTGGAAATCAGTTTGGCAGTTCCTCAGAAAATTGCACATAGTACTACTGGAGTATTCCTCAATACCTCTCCGGGGCATATGTGTAGAAGATGTTTCAACCAGTAAAAACGACACATGCTCCACTATGTTCATAGAAGCCTTATTTATAATAGCCAGAAGCTGGAAAGAACCCAGATGCCCCTCAACAGAGGAATGGATACAAAAATGTGGTACATTTACACAATGGAGTACTACTCAGCTATTAAAAAGAATGAATTTATGAAATTCCTAGGTAAATGGATGGACCTGGAGGGTATCATCCTGAGTGAGGTAACTCAATCACAAAAGAACTCGCGCAATATGTACTCACTGATAAGTGGGTATTAGCCCAGAAACTTAGGATACCCAAGATATAAGATACAACTTGCTAAACACATGAAACTCCAGAAGAATGAAGACCAAAGTGTGGACACTGTGCCCCTTCTTAGAATTGGGAACAAAACACCCATGGAAGGAGTTACAGAGACAAATTTTGGAGCTGAAACAAAAGGATGGACCATCTAGAGAATGCCATATCTGGGTATCCATCCCATAATCAGCTTCCAAACTCTGAAACCATTGCATACACTAGCAAGATTTTGCTGAAAGGACCCAGATATAGCTGTCTCTTGTGTGACTATGCCGCGGCCTAGCAAACACAGAAGTGGATGCTCATAGTTAGCTATTGTATGGATCACAGGGCCCCCAATAGAGGAGCTAGAGAATACACCCAAGGAGCTAAATGAATCTGCAATCCTATATGCAGAACAACAATATGAACTAACCAGTACTACCCCGGAGCTCGTTTCTCTAGCTGAATATGAATCAGAAGATGGCCTAGTCGCCATCAGTAGAAAGAGAGGCCCATTTGTCGTGTAAACTTTATGCCTCAGTACAGGGGAATGCCAGGGCCAAGAAGTGGGAGAGGGTGGGTGGGGGAGTTGGTGGGGGAGCATGTGGGTACTTTTGGGATAGCATTGGAAATGTAAATGAAATAAATACCCAATTAAACAAAAGAAAATGAGGTGGAGAGTGACTGGGAAGAAACATGAGGTTGACCTTTGGGGTATACACACATACACACACACACACACACACACACACACACACACACATACTCACACAGAAAAACAGATACGCAGGAACACACAAATATACATTTAGACACACACGCACACACACACATATGCACACTCACACACACACATGCACACACAGATTCAGAAACACAGAGGCACATACACTGGTATTTACATGCTTCTACTTAGGTATTTTTGTATACATGCACATATGCACACATACCAACACCTTAAATGTGATCCTGTTTCTCAACTTCTTTTTTTTTTTTCTGTTTTTCTTTTTCTTTATTAGATATTTTCTTCATTTACATTTCAAATGCTATCCTCTTTCCTAGTTTCCTCTCTGAAAATCCCCTATGTCCCCCGCCCCTTCTCCCTGCTCACCAACCCACCCACTCCTGCTTCTTGGCCCTGGCATTCCCCTATATTGGGGCATAGAACCATGAAGTCTGTTTTTCACTGGCCAATTACTCCTAGATCAAGGAGAGTGAGCAAGAACAGAAAGAGAGAGAGAGAAAGAAAAAGGGGGATGGTGAGGGAAGGAGTGGAGAGAGAGAAGTTGTGTGCATGGTGCTTTGGGTAGGGAGATAAGGAGAATCTGGGAAGAGTTGGGGGAAGGGAAATATGAAAATATAATGCACAAAACTTAAATAAATAAACATGTTTTTAAAGTAATTAAGAATAAGTCTTTAAAAACCACTGGATAAACCAAATCATTTACTCATCACAAATTCCATACGTGAATACAAATTATTTTGATCATATTATCCTCCTACTATCTCCTCCAACTCATCTCAGGTCCACCACACTGTCTCCTTTCCAAATTCTTTTTTTTTTTTTTTTCCATTTTTTATTAGGTATTTAACTCATTTACATTTCCAATGCTATACCAAAAGTCCCCCATATCCACCCACCCCCACTCCCCTGCCCACCCACTCCCCCTTTTTGGCCCTGGTATTCCCCTGTACTGGGGCATATAAAGTTTGCAAGTCCAATGGGCCTCTCTTTCCAGTGATGGCCGACTAGGCCATCTTTTGATATATATGCAGCTAGAGTCAAGAGCTCCGGGGTACTGGTTAGCTCATAATGTTGTTCCACCTATAGGGTTGCAGATCCCTTTAGTTCCTTGGCTACTTTCTCTAGCTCCTCCATTGGGAGCCCTATGATCCATCCATTAGCTGACTGTGAGCATCCACTTCTGTGTTTGCTGGGCCCCGGCAGAGTCTCACAAGAGACAGCTACATCTGCGTCCTTTCAATAAAATCTTGCTAGTGTATGCAATGGTGTCAGCGTTTGGATGCTGATTATGGGGTGGATCCCTGGCTATGGCAGTCTCTACATGGTCCATCCTTTCATCTCAGCTCCAAACTCCGTCTCTGTAACTCCTTCCATGGGTGTTTTGTTCCCAAATCTAAGGAGGGGCATAGTGTCCACACTTCAGTCTTCATTCTCCTTGAGTTTCATGTGTTTAGCAAATTATATCTTATATCTTGGGTATCCTAGGTTTGGGGCTAATATCCACTTATCAGTGAATACATATTGTGTGAGTTTCTTTGTGAATGTGTTACCTCACTCAGGATGATGCCCTCCAGGTCCATCCATTTGGCTAGGAATTTCATAAATTCATTCTTTTTAATAGCTGAGTAGTACTCCATTGTGTAGATGTACCACATTTTCTGTATCCATTCCTCTGTTGAGGGGCATCTAGGTTCTTTCCAGCTTCTGGCTATTATAAATAAGGCTGCTATGAACATAGTGGAGCATGTGTCCTTCTTACCTGTTGGGGCATCTTCTGGATATATGCCCAGGAGAGGTATTGCTGGATCCTCCGGTAGTACTATGTCCAGTTTTCTGAGGAACCGCCAGACTGATTTCCAGAGTGGTTGTACAAGCCTGCACTCCCACCAACAATGGAGGAGTGTTCCTCTTTCTCCACATCCTCGCCAGCATCTGCTGTCACCTGAATTTTTGATCTTAGCCATTCTGACTGGTGTGAGGTGGAATCTCAGGGTTGTTTTGATTTGCATTTCCCTGATGATTAAGGATGTTGAACATTTTTTCAAGTGCTTCTCTGCCATTCGGTATTCCTCAGGTGAGAATTCTTTGTTCAGTTCTGAGCCCCATTTTTTAATGGGGTTATTTGATTTTCTGAAGTCCACCTTCTTGAGTTCTTTATATATGTTGGATATTAGTCCCCTATCTGATTTAGGATAGGTAAAGATCCTTTCCCAATCTGTTGGTGGTCTTTTTGTCTTATTGACGGTGTCTTTTGCCTTGCAGAAACTTTTGGAGTTTCATTAGGTCCCATTTGTCAATTCTCGATCTTACAGCACAAGCCATTGCTGTTCTGTTCAGGAATTTTTCCCCTGTGCCCATATCTTCAAGGCTTTTCCCCACTTTCTCCTCTATAAGTTTCAGTGTCTCTGGTTTTATGTGAAGTTCCTTGATCCACTTAGATTTGACCTTAGTACAAGGAGATAAGTATGGATCGATTCGCATTTTTCTACACGATAACAACCAGTTGTGCCAGCACCAATTGTTGAAAATGCTGTCTTTCTTCCACTGGATGGTTTTAGCTCCCTTGTCGAAGATCAAGTGACCATAGGTGTGTGGGTTCATTTCTGGATCTTCAATTCTATTCCATTGGTCTACTTGTCTGTCTCTATACCAGTACCATGCAGTTTTTATCACAATTGCTCTGTAGTAAAGCTTTAGGTCTGGCATGGTGATTCCGCCAGAAGTTCTTTTATCCTTGAGAAGACTTTTTGCTATCCTAGGTTTTTTGTTATTCCAGACAAATTAGCAAATTGCTCCTTCCAATTCATTGAAGAATTGAGTTGGAATTTTGATGGGGATTGCATTGAATCTGTAGATTGCTTTTGGCAAGATAGCCATTTTTACAATGTTGATCCTGCCAATCCATGAGCATGGGAGATCTTTCCATCTTCTGAGATCTTCTTTAATTTCTTTCTTCAGAGATTTGAAGTTTTTATCATACAGATCTTTCACCTCCTTAGTTAGAGTCACGCCAAGATATTTTATATTATTTGTGACTATTGAGAAGGGTGTTGTTTCCCTAATTTCTTTCTCAACCTGTTTATTCTTTGTATAGAGAAAGGCCATTGACTTGTTTGAGTTTATTTTATATCCAGCTACTTCACCGAAGCTGTTTATCAGGTTTAGGAGTTCTCTGGTAGAATTTTTAGGGTCACTTATATATACTATCATATCATCTGCAAAAAGTGATATTTTGACTTCCTCTTTTCCAATTTGTATCCCCTTGATCTCCTTTTGTTCTCGAATTGCTCTGGCTAATACTTCAAGTACTATGTTGAAAAGGTAGGGAGAAAGTGGGCAGCCTTGTCTAGTCCCTGATTTTAGTGGGATTGCTTCCAGCTTCTCTCCATTTACTTTGATGTTGGCTACTGGTTTGCTGTAGATTGCTTTTATCATGTTTAGGTATGGGCCTTGAATTCCTGATCTTTCCAAAACTTTTATCATGAATGGGTGTTGGATCTTGTCAAATGCTTTTTCTGCATCTAAGGAGATGATCATGTGGTTTTTGTCTTTGAGTTTGTTTATATAATGGATTACATTGATGGATTTTCGTATATTAAACCATCCCTGCATCCCTGGAATAAAACCTACTTGGTCAGGATGGATGATTGCTTTAATGTGTTCTTGGATTCGGTTAGCGAGAATTTTATTGAGGATTTTTGCATCGATATTCATAAGAGAAATTGGTCTGAAGTTCTCTATCTTTGTTGGATCTTTCTGTGGTTTAGGTATCAGAGTAATAGTGGCTTCATAAAATGAGTTGGGTATAGTACCTTCTACTTCTATTTTGTGAAATAGTTTGTGCAGAATTGGAATTAGATCTTCTTTGAAGGTCTGATAGAACTCTGCACTAAACCCATCTGGTCCTGGGCTTTTTTTGGTTGGGAGACTATTAATAACTGCTTCTATTTCTTTAGGTGATATGGGACTGTTTAGATGGTCAACTTGATCCTGATTCAACTTTGGTACCTGGTATCTGTCCAGAAATTTGTCCATTTCGTCCAGGTTTTCCAGTTTTGTTGAGTATAGCCTTTTGTAGAAGGATCTGATGGTGTTTTGGATTTCTTCAGGATCTGTTGTTATGTCTCCCTTTTCATTTCTGATTTTGTTAATTAGGATTTTGTCCCTGTGCCCTTTAGTGAGTCTAGCTAAGGGTTTATCTATCTTGTTGATTTTCTCAAAGAACCAACTCCTCGTTTGGTTAATTCTTTGAATAGTTCTTCTTGTTTCCACTTGGTTGATTTCACCCCTGAGTTTGATTATTTCCTGCCGTCTACTCCTCTTGGGTGAATTTGCTTCCTTTTTTTCTAGGGCTTTTAGATGTGTTGTCAAGCTGCTAGTATGTGCTGTCTCCCGTTTCTTCTTGGAGGCACTCAGCGCTATGAGTTTCCCTCTTAGAAATGCTTTCATTGTGTCCCATAGGTTTGGGTACGTTGTGGCTTCATTTTCATTAAACTCTAAAAAGTCTTTAATTTCTTTCTTTATTCCTTCCTTGACCAAGGTATCATTGAGAAGAGTGTTATTCAGTTTCCACGTGAATGTTGGCTTTCCATTATTTATGTTGTTATTGAAGATCAGTCTTAGGCCATGGTGGTCTGATAGGATACATGGGACAATTTCAATATTTTTGTATCTATTGAGGCCTGTTTTGTGACCAATTATATGGTCAATTTTGGAGAAGGTCCCGTGAGGTGCTGAGAAGAAGGTATATCCTTTTGTTTTAGGATAAAATGTTCTGTAGATATCTGTTAAGTCCATTTGTTTCATCACTTCTGTTAGTTTCACTGTGTCCCTGTTTAGTTTCTGTTTCCACGATCTGTCCTTTGAAGAAAGTGGTGTGTTGAAGTCTCCCACTATTATTGTGTGAGGTGCAATGTATGCTTTGAGCTTTACTAAAGTGTCTCTAATGAATGTGGCTGCCCTTGCATTTGGAGCGTAGATATTCAGAATTGAGAGTTCCTCTTGGAGGATTTTACCTTTGATGAGTATGAAGTGTCCCTCCTTGTCTTTTTTGATAACTTTGGGTTGGAAGTCGATTTTATCCGATATTAAAATGGCTACTCCAGCTTGTTTCTTCCGTCCATTTGCTTGGAAAATTGTTTTCCAGCCTTTCACTCTGAGGTAGTGTCTGTCTTTTTCCCTGAGATGGGTTTCCTGTAAGCAGCAGAATGTTGGGTCCTGTTTGTGTAGCCAGTCTGTTAGTCTATGTCTTTTTATTGGGGAATTGAGTCCATTGATATTAAGAGATATTAAGGAAAAGTAATTGTTGCTCCCTTTTATTTTTGTTGTTAGAGTTGGCATTCTGTTCTTGTGGCTGTCTTCTTTTTGGTTTGTTGAATGATTACTTTCTTGGTTGTTCTAGGGCGTGATTTCCGTCCTTGTATTGCTTCTTTTCTGTTATTATCCTTTGAAGGGCTGGATTCGTGGAAAGATATTGTGTGAACTTGGTTTTGTCGTGGAATACTTTGGTTTCTCCATCTATGGTAATTGAGAGTTTGGCCGGGTATAGTAGCCTGGGCTGGCATTTGTGTTCTCTTAGTGTCTGTATAACATCTGTCCAGGCTCTTCTGGCTTTCATAGTCTCTGGTGAAAAGTCTGGTGTAATTCTGATAGGCCTTCCTTTATATGTTACTTGACCTTTCTCCCTTACTGCTTTTAATATTCTATCTTTATTTAGTGCATTTGTTGTTCTGATTATTATGTGTCGGGAGGAATTTCTTTTCTGGTCCAGTCTATTTGGAGTTCTGTATGCTTCTTGTATGATCATGGGCATCTCTTTTTTTATGTTTGGGAAGTTTTCTTCTATTATTTTTTGAAGATATTAGCTGGCCCTTTAAGTTGAAAATCTTCATTCTCATCAATTCCTATTATCCGTAGGTTTGGTCTTCTCATTGTGTCCTGGATTACCTGGATGTTTTGAGTTAGGATCCTTTTGCATTTTGTATTTTCTTTGACTGTTGTGTCGATGTTCTCTATGGAATCTTCTGCACCTGAGATTCTCTCTTCCATTTCTTGTATTCTGTTGCTGATGCTTGCATCTATGGTTCCAGATCTCTTTCCTAGGGTTTCTATCTCCAGCGTTGCCTCGCTTTGGGTTTTCTTTATTGTGTCTACTTCCCCTTTTAGTTCTAGTATGGTTTTGTTCATTTCCATCACATGTTTGGCTGTGTTTTCCTGCTTTTCTTTAAGAGCCTGTAACTCTTTAGCAGTGCTCTCCTGTAAATCTTTAAGTGACTTATGAAAGTCCTTCTTGATGTCCTCTATCATCATCATGAGAAATGTTTTTAAATCTGGGTCTAGATTTTCGGTTGTGTTGGGGTGCCCAGGACTAGGTGGGGTGGGAGTGCTGGGTTCTGATGATGGTGAGTGGTCTTGATTTCTGTTAGTAGGATTCTTACGTTTGCCTTTCGCCATCTGGTAATCTCTGAAGCTAGCTGTTTTAGTTGTCACTGTTAAGAGCTTGTTCTTCAGGTGACTCTGTTAGCCTCTATGAGCAGACCTGGAGGGTAGCACTCTCCTTAGTTTCAGTGGGCAGAGTATTCTCTGCAGGCAAGCTCTCTTCTTGCAAGGCAGGTACCCAGATATCTGGTGTTCGAACCAGACTCCTGGCAGAAGTTGTGTTCCACTCACTAGAGGTCTTAGGATCACGTGTGGAATCTTGTGTGGGCCCTTGCGGGTGTCAGGCGACTCAGCTGGCAAGGTAGCCGGGGCTCGAGTGGAGTGGAAGGGGTTTGTGTCCCAGATCAAGCCCGGGTAGCCTGCTTCCCTATGTACCGCAGTCTCAAGTTCCACGCGATTGGATTGGGGTAGGCGCTGTGTTCCACTCACCAGAGGTCTTAGGGTCCCGTGGGGAGTCCCGTGTGGGCCCTTGCGGGTGTTGGGCAAGACTCTGCTGTCAAGGTAGCCCAGGGCTCGAGTCTCGAGTCGAGCGGAAGGGACTTGTGCCCCAGATCAGGCCTGGGTAGCCTGCTTCCCTATGTACCGCAGTCTCAAGTTCCGCGCGATTGGATTGGGGCAGGCACTGTGATCCACTCACCAGAGGTCTTAGGGTCCCGTGGGGAGTCCCGTGTGGACCCTTGCGGGTGTTGGGCAAGACTCTGCTGGCAAGGTAGCCCGGGGCTCGAGTCTCGAGTCGAGCGGAAGGGACTTGTGCCCCAGATCAGGCCCGGGTAGCCTGCTTCCCTATGTACCGCAGTCTCGAGTTCCGCGCGATTTGATTGGGGCAGGCACTGTGGTCCACTCACCAGAGGTCTTAGGGTCCCGTGGGGAGTCCCGTGTGGGCCCTTGCGGGTGTTGGGCAAGACTCTGCTGGCAAGGTAGCCCGGGGCTCGAGTCTCGAGTCGAGCGGAAGGGACTTGTGCCCCAGATCAGGCCCGGGTAGCCTGCTTCCCTATGTACCGCAGTCTCAAGTTCCGCGTGATTGGATTGGGGCAGGCACTGTTGTTTCTCAACTTCTTGAAGCCCTTTAGTCATTTACTACTTGTTATTCAACTAACCCATGCACACAAACAACTAACCTATGGTCATCTACTACGTACCATCTAGCATACTGTGTTATATCAGTGGAGAAGATAAGGTTGGAGACTGCTCTCAGACTCCCCCTTGGATCTTGTTGGGAAATCGTCATCTCTTGTTCCTATCAGCCCATTCTGTGCTGTCAGCCAGTGTTTTCTTGATTTCACCATCAAAATCTTGGTTCAAAACTCTCTATGGGTCTGAACTACTGCAGGGAATTTTCACAACAAAGCTTCCTTTGTCACATGAACTTTAGAGAAGAACCTTCTTGGGCTCGCCCATCTGCCATGCAATCATTCCCTGCCTCCAGGATTCAGACAGCCTCTTCAGTCTGCATGTTGTTGCCATGTTTTCTTACCTGGTTCCCTATAAAGACACTCCTTATGGTAACAAACTTTATCATACAACTCCTTTGCAGAAAATTCTAGACCACTTCCATGGTTAAAATGTACCTTTTGTGTTCTCTCATTTTCTTGTTTCTTATAAAGATCCTTGTTCCAGGATTTTGGTTTTATGGAATTTTCCTACTTGCTCTCACCAATGCTCCTGGGTCTAATAGTGACAAATTAAGTAGGGTAAGAGAGTTTCATGTATATACTCAAACTCAGTGACACGCAGAATAAAGATCTGTGCCTGGATCATTTGTTGAAATATTTGTCTATTATTCCTTTATGTAATTTATGTATATGGGTCTATGGTCTGCATGTACGTCTGTACACCAGAAGAGGGCATCAGGTCCCATTACAGATGGTTATGTGTCACCATGTGACTTCTAGGAATTGAACTCAGGACCTCTGGAAGAACAACATTGTTCTTAACCACTGAGCAATCTCTCCAGCCCCACCTTGCAGTTACCTTATTATCATTGCTGCCTATGTGTTTTTGCAGCTGTAAAGTGAAACAGGCTGACACTGGAGGCTTAAACAGTTTACCAGACCTTGATGTTAAAGGACTCAGAGGTACCATTTACTCTTAGAAGGAACATCTTGGTCAGGAATTCTGCCATGCTTTAGATAATGGTGTAAATGTGAGTCTACACATTCTGTGTTGCTGTAACAGAATATCAGATATGGGTTATTTTAGATGAATAAACATTTATTTCCTCATAATTCTGGAGACGTCCAAGAATCAAGGTGCTGGCATTTGGCACAGGCCTTCTTTCTACATGATGACATGGTGGGGGCTACCATGGTGGAAGGACAAAGAAGGCAAGAGAAAGATAAGATGTCACCTTTTATGTAAAGGCACTAGTTCCACACATAAGGGTGCCACCTTAATCATTTTTTTTTAAATTCCATGTCTTAACTGTTACAAAGGCATTTGAGTTTTTTGCTATGAATTTATAAGGAGACAAGCATTCAAATTAGAACAGGAAGTATCTAACTCAGTGTCTGTGGTACAGCTGAAACTCAGAAAACATCAAATTCCTTACCGCCTGGTAAGGGAAACAGTGGGAAACATTCTATAGAACATATCGGCTCATATAGTAGGTGAATGTTCTGTAATAATTCTGGAAATAGAGGCATTGGACCACTACAGTCAGGGATTGTATGAGGGATGGTGAAAAATAAGAAAGTGAGACTTTGGGGCCAGCATTGTTGAGTTTGGAATCCTGTCTGTCATGTGGCATTTGTGTGACCTTAAATATGTTAATAAAACATTGCAAAATTCAATGCAAAAACATGCTGAGTGTATTAGGTTATGTTATGTATAGGAATGTGCAAAGCACAAACCCTGGCATATAGGAACACTGCTTCATAGATGTTAATCATTAAATATGCAATCCCATGCATCCATAGTACAGTTCCTGGCTACAGGGGGCATTTGAAAAATCCTCCTCTCAGTTTTCCCTTCTTCTTGCTTTTAGAGATCATGCAGATACAAGGAAAAGGAAACTTCTCTTTCTGTCCTAGATAGATCGTGTTCAACACACAGCTGCTAATGTGGAGTTCTGCTAACTCATGGGTGCTATGGAGGGGTCTGCACCTGCAGTTGTGACGTAGAGGGCAAGGAAAAGAGCTAGTTTATTTTCATATCACAATCTGCTCCTTCCACTGGCAAGGCCATCAATAGATGGCTCCCAGCAGTGAGAGTGGTGAGAAGCTACATCTTTAGACTCATTGCAGATAGACTCCAGGCAACATCCACTCTTGGGCTCCTGGGTTGTGTTAGCAACTGCTGCCCATGTCCTATCTCCTTGTCTCTTGATTTTGCTAGGCAGTTGCTGTCAGCTAAGGACTGTGCTTTGACAACATTGTTGCCAGGATGGAAGGTCTCAGCAAGGCACAGGAGGTCAAGAAAGATGACTGCTTTTCTGCATACAAGAACATAGACAAGGTGTCCGTGAGATCTGAAAAGCATTAGACTGATGCCCTGAGAGATGGGTCAACGTTGTCTTGCTGGTTTTGTCCGTGAGGTGGTGCTTATTTATTTATTTATTTATTTATTTATTTATTTAAATCATGATTGCTCTGACTTGGAACTAAATCTAAGTTTGAGAAATAGCAGTGCTCAGCAGTTAAAAGCACTAATTTATTTGCCTACTCAGAACCCGAGTTTATCAAATTAGGAAATGGACATTTTCACTTCAGACCAACGAGTTGAGCACCTCTTTTAGTCTGCATAGTAGACCATGAGAAAATTAAGATGAAGAGGAAATGAGTGTCATAGGAAAGCTTCCTGAACGGATGATCACAACCCCATAGGGAGCAGCAGAACAGTGGGGAGGGCTATGAAATATTGGGCAATAGTAAGAGGTTTCTGAATAGGCAATGATAAGAAATTAATAACAAGTCAAGTGAACAGCCCGTGTGAGGTGTTTCTGGAGGTGATTGCCCACGTCGTACTGGTTCTAAACACAAATGTGTGTACTTTGCACTGTCCGTGTGCCCTCGCCACACAGTGCCAACAACCACTGGCTCAGATCTGAAACTCAAGTGCCGTGAGTTGCAGTGTTCTTACTGCATACACAGTCTCCTGCTCTCACGGAGACACAATCGTTTGATTATAGAAAACAAGACAGTGTTTTCCTGATCATCATTCTTCAGCATGTAAGTATCACATTAGTAAACTTTTGGATGGTATTGTGATGGAGAGACAAGAACATGCATCTCATTAGTATGCAAATTTGTTTTATTGTGTAATAAATAGTAAAATTATATGTATACTAGTGAACTGTTTTAAAATAAATTTCTTTATAATTTATTTCAGTAAATGTTTGCTTTATATTTCTTGCATATGTATATACTTGGGGGTCACAAAATATTTCTCCAGAGAAAATGAATTGTGAGTTGAAAATGTTTAAGAAGCTCTGTCACAGGGTCTAGCCTAGAGTTCTGATAAGAGCTGTCTCCACATTGCAGCCTGGACATAATTTTCTGGACAGTAAAGTCAGAGCTCTGGCTTCTGGATCAGAAGATGTGGCTGTGTTAGCTATTACTAACCCATTGTGGCTATCATTTCCCGTGATAATCACCATGAGCTTGATCTGCTCTCCCATGTCCTGTGAGAGCTAACAACATAATGAGAGAGGAAAATGCACAGTTGCTTAGGGTTGCTATTGCTGTAATGAAGCACCATGGACAAAAGCAAGTTGGGGAAAAAAGGGTTTATTTGGCTTATGCCTCCACAGCATTCATTGTTCATCATCAAAGGACATCAAGGGGAGAACTCAAGCAGGGTAGGAACCTGGAGACAAGAGCTGATGGAGAGGCCACAGAAGTGCTGCTTAGGGGTTTGCTTTTTATGGCCTGCACAGCCTGCTTTCTTTCTTTTTTTTTCTTTTCAGTCTGCTTTTATATGGAACTCAGGACCACCAGAGGTAACAGCACCACCCACAATAGACTGGTCCCTCCCCTATTAATCACTAATTAAGAAAACACCCTAGCAAGCTGGGCGTGGTGGCACACGCCTTTAATCCCAGCACTTGGGAGGCAGAGGCAGGCAGATTTCTGAGTTCGAGGCCAGCTTGGTCTACAGAGTGAGTTCCAGGACAGCCAGAGCTACACAGAGAAACCCTGTCTCAAAGAAAAACCCCCCAAAAACCAAAAAACCAAAAAACCAAAACAAACAAACAAACAAAAAACAACCCCAAACAAACAAACAAACAAACAAAAACAAAAGAAAACACCCTAGCTTCCTTGCCCTCAGAGTCTCCGGACACCTGCAAGGACCCACACAGGATCCCCCACGGGATCTTAAGACCTCTCGTGAGTGGAACAAAGCATCTGCTCCAATCCAATTGTGCAGGACCTGAGACTGCATTAACTAGGGAAGCAGATAACCCAGCCTGATCAGGGGCACAAGTCCCTTCCGGTCCACTCCAGCACCGGGGTTACTTGTGCTCGGAGTTCTGGACACCCCCAAGGTCCTCACAGGACCCTCCACGGGATCTTAAGACCTCTGGTGAGTGGAACACAACTTCTGCCAGGAGGCAGGTTCGAACACCAGATATCTGGGCACCTTCTCTGCAGAGAGTACTCTGACCACTGAAACTAAGGAGAGAGCTAGTCTCCCAAGTCTGCTGATAGAGGGTAACATAATCACCTGAGGAACAAGCTCTAACCAGAGACAACTATAACAACTAGCTCCAGAGATTACCAGATGGCAAAAGTCAAACTTAAGAATCCTACTAACAGAAATCAAGACCACTAACCATCATCAGAACGCAGCACTCCCACCCCACCTAGTCCTGGGCACCCCAACACACCCGAAATGCTAGACCTGGATTTAAAAGCATATCTCATGATGATGGTAGAGGACATCAAGAAGGACTTTAATAACTCACTTAAAGAAATACAGGAGAACACTGCTAAACAGGTAGAAGACCTTAAAGAGGAAACACAAAAATCCCTTAAAGAATTGCAGGAAAAAATGACCAAACAGGTGATGGAATTGAATAAAACCATCCAAGACATAAAAAGGGAAGTAGACACAATAAAGAAAACCCAAAGTGAGGCAATGCTAGAGATAGAAACCCTAGGAAAGAAATCTGGAACCATAGATGCGAGCATCAGCAACAGAATACAAGAGATGGAAGAGAGAATCTCAGGTGCAGAAGATTCCATAGAGAACATTGGCACAACAATCAAAGAAAATAAAAAAACACAAAAAGATCCTAACTCAAAACATCCAGGAAATCCAGGTCACAATGAGAACACCAAACCTACGGATAATAGGAGTTGATGAGAATGAAGATTTTTCAACTTAAAGGGCCAGCAAATATCTTCAACAAAATTATAGAAGAAAACTGATATAGCTGTCTCTTGTGAGACTACACCGGGGCCTAGCAAACACAGAAGTGGATGCTCATAGTCAGTTATTGGATGGATCACAGGGCCCCCAATGGAGGAGCTAGAGAAAGTGTCCAAGGAGCTAAAGAGATCTGCAACCCTGTAGGTGCAACAACATTATGAACTAATCAGTACCCCGGAGCTATTGACTCTAGCTGCATATGTATCAAAAGATGGCCTAGTCGACCATCACTGGAAAGAGAGGCCCGTTGGATGCGCAAACTTTATATGCTCCAGTACAGGGGAATGCCAGGGTCAAAAAGTGGGAATGGGTGGATATGTGAGTGGGGGGGAGTGTATGAGGGAGTTTTGGGATAGCACTGGAAATGTAATTGAGGAAAATATGTAATAAAAAATATTTCAAAAAAAAAAGAAAGAAATTAAAAAAAAAGAAAGAAAACACCCTATACTCCAATCGTACAGAGATATTATCTCTTTTGAGGCTCCCTTCTTTCAGAGACTCACATGCTTTTATGATAGAACTGTGATAACCACTAAGACATAGAAGAGTTCCTATAGGAAAGCTAAGCAGTGTTTCTGTGACATAAATCCATTTGCTGAACACATAATTCCTGGCGCCACCCACTGACTGCTGTCTCCAGAGTTTTACCTTGTAATACTTTGTAAGTTGAGTCACAAGGTACATGGTTTTTGGCTTATTTTACTTAGAATAATGCTTGCGAAATCAAACCATATAGGTTTATATTATTAATTTATTCTTTTTAATCAAATGGTATCTTATTTTGCAGTGTTATTTGAGGATCTAATACTCTAGTACTCTACCCATCTGCCAAATTCTTTGTTGAAGCACCAACCCCTAACGTGACAGTACTGAAGATGGGTATTGTGGGATATAATTAGGTAGGGCTGGGAAGAGAGTCCTCATTAGAACCTGACCATGCTGACGCTCTACTCTGAGATATCCAGCCTCTAGAAAGAGAAATTACATGTCTGTTGTTGAGGTCACCAGTCTAGGCCAGCTCAAGATGACTAGGAAATACATATGAGATCTAAAAAAGAAAACTGTAGTATATTTAAAATGATTTTTTATATGAATTTGTACATACAGAACATTTCATTATAAATATGCAATTCAGTCTGGAGAGATGGCTCAGCAGTTAAGAGCACTGACTAGTCTTTCAGAGGTCCTGAGTTCAATTCTCAGCAACCACATGGTGGCTCATAATGGTGGCTCTGTAGTGGGATCAGATGCTCTCTTCTGGTGTATCTGAAAACAGCTACCGTGTACTCACATAAAATAAATAAATACATCTTTTTAAAAAGTAAATATGCTGTAGCAGGAGATGGCCTAGTTGGCCATCATTGGGAAGAGAGGCCCCTTGGTCTTGCAATGCCAGGGCCAAGAAGTGGGAGTGGGTAGGTAGGGGAGTAGTGTATAGGGGACTTTTGGGATAGCATTGGAAATGTAAATGAAGAAAATATCTAATAAAAAATTGAAAAAAGGTAAATATGCTGTTCAAAAGGTAACTACAACATTAAAATATGCTAAGACTTAATTTTCAAGTGCTGTCTCAGTGTCTTTGGGCCTCACATAGTTCCTGTGCTCTTGATGAATATGCTTGTCCCACACAGCAGCCTTCTGTCCAGCATCTCCTCTTAGCAATGGGAGCAGATGCACCCTATCTTGTGCTAACTTAATGATTTTACCTCCTTACCAACCCAAAGATTTATTCAAATTGGTTACAATCTCCAGTGAATTCATTGGTTATCTTCCCCTCTTCTCACTACTGTCCCTGGCAGTTCATGTTGTTTCTGAGTATGGATACATGTGGCATGTATTATCCAGGGTTTCCCTAAAAACAGAATAAATAGGAGAGGGAATGGGAAAAGGGGAGAGGGAGAAGACACTGGGGGGAAAGATGGAGAGAAAGAAATCTCATTAGGAAATTTGGAAGGGCTGATGTTATGGTGCAAAAGCCATTGGCTATGAGAATTCCAATGACAGTAAGTCTTTGTTTTGTTCAGGTTTTCAACTAACTTGATGATGTCCATCCACAATTAGAAATCAATCCACTTTAATCAAGGTCCAACATCTATCCAAAGAACCATCTTTCCAGAACATCCAGAATAATGTCTGATCACATATCCAGGTACTTTGACCCAGCTGTTGATATGTAAATTTAAACATAGAATTCCCTCCTTATCTAGTCTTAGGTTCTTGGCCACTTGGACAGTGTCAGGCATTGGTTTCATTGCATGGAGTGAGCCTTAAAGCCAATCAGATAGAATTAGTTATTCTCACAATATTTGTGCTATGATTGTACACAACGCATCATGCAAGCAGATCACCATTGTAGATCATAATGTTTGTACCTTAGTTCATGGCTATATTTCTCCTTTTGTAGCATGTAGAGTACCTTCCAGTACCATGAACACTAGAGTAGAGGTGAAGGGTCTAAGTAGACACCAGATCTGCTTCTTCATGTTCAATGAAATAGATGAAGATTGTCTTCAGGAATAAGGCTTTATTATCAGTTTGTGGAAAGCATCTGATAGCCTTGTTAATAGTCTGAGTTGTTTGGTCATTTTCATGGGGCCCCTTTGATGGCCAAATTGTTTTGAATTGTTATTCCTCTATTTTTCTCATTACAATCTACATTAGTCAGGTTTTCATCACTATAATGAGATATACAAAGAAGGGCACTTTATAAAGAATATATATTATTTAACTCAATGTCTTAAATATTGGAAGTTCAATAGGTGTGTTGCAGTGTTATTGTTTTGTGTTTTCTTTTTTTTATCTTAAATGTCCCCCAAAGGTTCATGGTATGGTTAAAGGGCAGGGCCAAGCAGTAAGAACTTAAGTTATTGGAGGTATGTCCTTGAAGGGAATATCGGGATTCTGGTCTCTTTCTCTCCATTTCTCAGTTGTTCTAAGATGGTTTGCTTCTTTGCCCTTGACTCCCACATGATGTTGTCTTGCCACATTTCCCAAAGCAACAGGGCAAATTAACCATAGATCAAGCCTCAAAAACTGTGAGCAAAATAAACCTTTCCCCCTTGTAAGTGAACTATCTTAGAGATTTTATTATAGTACCATAAAGTTGACTAACACACACAGGTTCTCAGAAAGGCCTATGTAGGCTATATCACATTGTGAAAGAAGTATATGAATTTCTGTGTGGTCTTTCTCCTATAGTCATCTGAATTTTATCATGGACGAACCACTCTAATGACTTAAACTAATCTAATCACTTCCCAGCTTCCAAAGACTACCGTCAGGTTAAGTTTCCACCCTCTTATTACTGTTATCATAAGTCTTTGAAGATCTAACTCTTGCATGAGATTGGAAGACAAATTCCACCATAGCACAACTCACTCTCTGGATTCATTACATGGCTGGAGACATCCATTAGGAACCACATATTTGGGTGAGAGAATCCATCCCAGCTGTTTTATAAAGCCATTGCTTCCTTATTCCAATACTGTTTATAGTTAACACAGCAATAATATAGTTACATATACTGTTTATAATGCCATGCTACACTTATATAACATATATATTGATGCCACTCTTCTGCTAAACTCTTTTGATGCTTCCCATTGTATTTATAATACAAGTTAATTAATTTATTGCATCTTGCACAATACGGTCCTGATTTGCTTCTTTCTAATGTCCTTACCTTTGTTATGTATCCTTTGGCCACAAATTTCCAGGCTGGGAACACAACATTCTAACCCATTCTCAGCTCATATTTCTTACAATCTCCTCTTTCCTGGTAGGTTACCTCACTGGTCCTTCAAATGTCTGGCCCTTGTCACATGATAAGTTTCGAGCTTAATTTTTACTTCTATGGTCACCTTTCCAAAGTGGGCTCTATGTCTTGTGGCTTTCCTCTTTCCAACCTCCTACATGACATCTACCATAATGCCAACTTTTGTAATTGTTTGTATACTTATTTCTTCGGCACAACTCCTCCATTATGTTAGGTGTAAGAGTACCAGGGCTCCGTCTTCCTTGGGTCCTTAGCATTTATCACAGTGCCTGAGGCAGAGTAGTTAGGTCCTCACTGAGCCTGTGTGATTTTAGTGAAGATACAGTTTGGTGCTTTCAATATTCAAAAGAGTATTTTCACTGTAATGAGGATGCTGGGGGTGGGGTGTTTGTATGAAGTGTCTTGGGCTTCCAAATAGTAAGTCATAATTGTTAACTTGATTGATCATCCTACAGATCTTAGAAAACTCAAGAGGAAATGAACTATTTAGGTGAGGACTAGCCTGCACTTTCCAATCTTGTAACCTTTCTATGATAAGAATATCAGAGGAGGTCATATTAAGCACACCGAGGTTACAAATGTCTTCAGGATGCCACATTGAGGACACAGTGCATCTTTCAAAGAAGTCATCAGGCCTCCCACTGTGTGTAAGGCAGATGACTTTCTCTTTTACTGTAGTAAATTACCTAGATGACCTCTGTGATCTCCTAGGACTAGCAGGAGCCACGAAGATGAGAGCTGGCTATATCATCGCAAGTTTGGAATCCAAATACTCGAATTTAAAAATATTCCTCTTTAATCACCCCTGACCTCGAAGCATATAAAGCTGATGGAAAGTTTCTGTGGCAAGGGACAGAGCCATCTAGAAGGACATCAAGGAATATTATAGCTTGCAGAAATAGAGGTGCTTCTTCAGGAGCCTCTTTTTATTTTTCATTCAACAAAAAAATCATTATAAGAATATTGTAGGTAAGAGAAAAAAAATCACACACCATAATTAACCAAAGCCAAAGACTATACATTTGCGTGAACTTCCATACACTTGTACTTACATTTCTGAACTGAGGTTGTGACACTTCACACTACATTTTGTACTTTTTGCTATGGAATATATTTTTTGCACACTTATTCACCACCCAAAATGAAAAATCAATGACAGAGTTAGAACTGGAAAAACAATTAGCTTTATATCCTTATTTATAACTCGAGTCTATCACTTGCATTCTGTCCTTCTCATCTCCTAATATTTAGCCTTTTTGTCCTATTTATACATGTCATAATGTGCCCACATATACATTTATTTACATATATTATGGCCTAGATTCTGCATATGATGGAAGAACATATCTCCTTTCTGAGAGTGTGTGACCTCACTTAATATTACATATTCCAAGTCCATATATTTCTTGAAAAAATTGTGATTACATTTTTCTTTAGGGATAAACAATATTTTATACTAAAATTTTTTATCCATTAATCTGTTAATGGGCAACTAGGTTGATTCCAATTCTTTGCTATGGTGAATAAAGCTGTAATTAAATATGTGAGTTCAAATATCTCTATGGAAGGGTCAGGTGTCACCTGGATATAAATACATCCAGGAGTCATATGATAGTTCTACTTTTAATTTTTTGAGAAAATTCCAAACTAATTTGCACAATGGCTACATTAATTTGGATCTTCACCAATAATGAATAAGGGTTCCTTTGTTTCTACATCCTATCCAACATTTGTTGTCAAATTTATTGATGCTAACCATTCTATCTAGGATGTGGTGGTATTTCAAAGTAGTTTTAATTTGCATTTCCATGGTTAGTAATATTGAATACTTAAAAAAAATAGTTGCTGACTGTCTGAGGGTTTTACTGCAGTGAAGAGACACCATGACCATGGCAACTCATAAAGGAAAAAACGTTTAACTGGGGCTGGCTTACAGTTTCAGAGATTTAGTTCACTGTTGTCATGGAGGCAGGTAGACATGATGCTGGAGAAGGATCTGAGAGTTCTACATCTTGATCCACAGGCAGCAGAAGTGACTGTGTGCGACACTTGTGCTTCTTAAACCTCAAACCCACCCAAGTGACCTATTTCCTTCAACAAGGCCACACCTTCTAATAGTGCCACTCCCCATGCTTCAAAAACACGGGTCTACGGAAACTATTCTTATTCAGTCAACCACACTGGCCATTTGTGTTCTTTCTTTTGTTTGACATGAAAACTTTCTGTTTGGTTTGTTTATCCAAATGCTGATGGACAATTTTTTTTTCTCCTGGTATTTGATTTCTGTGATTCTTTGTAAGATCTGGATATTAACCTCTTATCTGAAGTGTAGCCTGTAATGATTTCTCTCCCATTCTGTAGGCTGTTTGTGTGCTCTGCTAATTGTTTCCTTTGCTGTGCAGAACTTTTTATTTCATGTAGTCTCTTCTATTGATATTTGGGGTTATTTCCTGTACTTTTGTTCTATTCAAAATATCTTGCCTACTCCAATATCTTGAAGAGTATCCCCCAGATTTTCTTGTGGAAGCTTCAGTATTTCTGGTATTAAATTAAGGCTTTTGATTCATCTTGACCTGGTATTTGTATCAGGTGAAATATAGTAATCTAACATCATTCTTCTGCACATAGAAATCCAGCTTTGCCAGCACCATGGTTGAATAGGTAGTCTTTTTATGTGATGTATGTTTTTACCTCCTTTGTCAAAAATTAGCTGAGTATAGCATTGTTGTCTAATTTCCGGGTCCCCAGAACTGGACACGGGCTAGTTCCCCCACTTTTATGACCCTGCCATAGGTGAAGGAATGAGGGACAGGAGGGAGGAGGGCATCTTTTCCTGGTCTGCATCCCCATACAGCAAACAAGAGTCAGGGTTGGCTCTCTTAGCGCATGTCCTTCGGGCCAGCTCACCCACAATCCCCATGTCCAGGATCAGCTCTATTGCGATGCCCAGGTGAGGTGAGGGGCAGGCTTTCCTGAGTGCTGCAGCAGGTGAGGGTTAGGGTCAGCGTTCCTGCTGTTATGACCCTAATGGGGCCAACTTCCTGCCTGCACCATGTGGCTACTGTAAAAGGAAGGGGAAGGGATCTCTCTCTTGCTAATGTCACCACACACTATCAAAAGGCAGGGTTAACGATCTTATGCTCATGCTCTCCGGGTCAACTCACCCACAATCCCCACATCCAGGGCCAGTTCTCCCACTCTGATGAACTTAGGCCAAGCTTTCCTGCCTGTCTTAGGTAGCAAGAGTTAAGAGGAGGTACATCTTTCCTTTGATCGTGTCAGTGTCACTGTCTGGGAGACATATGGCAGAGCCAGCTCTCCCACACTCATACCCAAGCAAGTGGCTCATTGCAATGGATCCAACCAGAGCCAACTCTACTGTGCTTCCTGGGAGAGCTGCAGGGCCTGATCTCTTGAGTACTATAGCTGGATAGGGGCAGGGTCAGATCTCTTGGTCTCATACCTCCAGGGTCAGCTCTTCCACTATGCCCAGGCAAGGGGTGGAACCCATTCTGCACAGCTCTCAGACATGTCCCTAGGTTGCAGCCCAGGCCAGGGACCTACTCTTAGCCTTTGGTGGTAACAGACACCTGCTGCTGCAGGGCTATAGACACAGACTTGTCACCCAGTGGTAGCACATGCCAGGACTCTGTAGATATAGACACAGACATGGCTTCCAGTAGTAACACAGGCCAGGACCACATCATGGTCCTAGGTGGCATCACTGGCTACTCACATCAGGCTGTTCCTCACTAGCCCTAAGTTTCCAGTCCTGCCTCTCTTCATTGTGCCCATATCCTTCCGTTCCTCTTTCTCTTCCATTTCTCTACCACTTAATTGCTCCTCTTAGTGGTACCTGGGATTTTTGAGTATCTCAGGTTGTCTTAGAAGTGGTCTCAGGAGTGCGATAGCCAGTCCATGCATTATGGCACAGGGCAGTGGTCATCTCGAGTAAGGTTTGCACCTCTCCCCCAAGGTTTGCAAGGCACCAGACTGGTGGTCATCTCAGGCTAGTTCCCTGTTCATGGCACTGGGGTGGTGGTTGTCTTGGTTTGCTTCTTGTCCAGGCACACCCATGTGGCTTCACGTGGGGCTCATCTGTCTTAGGGCTATCACCCAGGCCTGCAGTCCCAGGTGGGGTCCACTTCATCTGTGGTTCGCTTCCTGCACAGCCCTGAACTTGTGGTTGTCTCAGGCTCATTTTTTTTCAGGGAGCATTAGGCTATTGATCATTCAAATATTCATAGGTCAAGACAGACATATCATGTGAGTTCTTTTGTGATTGGGTTATCTCATTCAAGATGATAACCCCCAGATCCATCAATTTGCCTAAGAATTTCATAAATTCATTGTTTTTAATAGCTGAGTAGTACTCCATTGTATAAATGTACCACATTTTCTGTATCCATTCCATTGTTGAGGGACATCTGGGTTCTTTCCAGCTTCTGGCTATTATAAATAATGATGTTATGAAAATAGTGGAGCATGTGTCCTTATTACCAGTTGGAACATCTTCTGGGTATATGTCCAGGAGAGGTATTGCTGGAACCTCTGGCAGGACTATGTCCAGTTTTCTTTTTTTTTTTTCCAAAATTTTATTAGATATTTTCTTCATTTACATTTCAAATGCTACCCTGAAAGTCCCTCATACCCTCTCCCTGCCCTGCTGTCCTACCCACCCTCTCCCACTTCTTAGTCCTGGCATTCCTCTGTACTGGGGCATATAAAGTTTGCAAGACCAAGGGGCCTCTCTTCCCAATGATGGCTGACTAGGCCATCTTCTGATACATATGCAGCTAGAGACATGAACTCTGGGGGTACTGGTTAGTTCATATTGTTGTTCCAACTATAGGGTTGCAGACCCCTTCAGCTCCTTGGGTACTTTCTTTAGCTCCTCCATTGGGGGCCCTGTGTTCCATCCAATAGATGACTGTGAACACCCACTTCTGTATTTGCCAGGCACTGGCATAGCTTCACAAGAGACAGCTATATCAGGGTCCTGCCATATATTGCTGGCATGTCTTTAGCTGCATATGTATCAGAAGATGGCCTAGTCAGCCATCATTGGGAAGAGAGGTCCCTTGGTCTTGCAAACTTTATATGCCCCAGTACAGGGGAATGCCAGGGCCAAGAAGTGGTAGTGGGTGTGTAGGGGAGCAGGGCTGGGAGAGGGTATAGGGGACTTTCGAGGTAGCATTTGAAATGTAAATGAAGAAAATATCTAATGGAATGCCAGGGCCAAGAAGTGGGAGTGGGTGGGTAGGGGAGCAGGGCAGGGAGAGGGTATAGGGGACTTTTGGGGTAACATTTGAAATGTAAATGAAGAAAATATCTAATTAAAAAACGACAGACATAGCTTCTTTGCTCTCTGCCACCTACTGACGTACATATGTCACAACCGTCACATCTGCAATGCCTCTAGGAATAGGTATTTTTGTTTTTTTGAGCTTCTAATATAATTATATTATTTCCCCTTCCCCTTCCTCCCTCCTAATCCTCCCATGTACCTTTTTCTGGTCTTTTTTGCTCTCCTTCCCATTTCTCATGGCCTTTTAACAAAATGTTTTGTGTGTTGAGTTAGTGAATGTGTGTGTGACACAATCTCACAGCAAAATCTCTATTCCCCCAGTACTTACAATCTTTCCATTTCCTCCGCTGCAGTGATCCCTGAGCCTTAGGTATAGGGGTGATGTCTTATTTTTAGTTTGGAAGACATATATAAATATGAGACTCCTAAAGTCTCTACTGTTCTGTCAAGACCTATGTTGTCTTTTATGTGCTTTATTATTAATTTTTTGAAATTATATACTCCAATACTTGGGACATAGAGTTTACAATTGTTATATCTTCTTGGTGAATTTTTTTATTAATATTTTCTGTCCTCTTTTATTTCTTCTAATTAGTTTTGGGTTGAATTTTACTTTGTCTTATGTAAGTATGTCTTCACTGGCTTGTTTATGTTTTCTCTTTGGCAGTTTGTTTTTCATCCTTTAACATTATGTTTTAGTGTATTTGCAGAATAAGCGTGTTTTTATAGAAACAGAGGAGAGTTAGCTCTTGTTTTTAGTCTAGTCCTTTAGTCTGTATGCTTTTTTTTATGACTTCAGGGTGTTTATAATTTAGCTTATTATAGAAAGTGGTTTGCTATTTCCTGTATATTTTCTAGGTGGTGTTCTATTTTGCTGGATTTCTGGTATTTCTTTTCCTTTTCTTGTTTTAATCTGGAGGATTTGTTGATTTGCTGTTTTGGACATAATTATTTCTTTCCCAAATCTACTTTTTTTTTCTACAGCTAGGCTTTTTTTTTCAGCCCTTCAAAGAATATTTAAATACTCTTTAAGTATCTCTTTCTACTAAAAACTTTCTGTTGTGCTGGGTTGCCTGTCATGAACTGCCTTAATTTGTGTTTGTCTTGAAATATGTTTATTTCTCTATCAGTTTTGAAAAATAGCTTTCCAGAGTATAGAATTCTTGGTTTGTAGTACTTTCTGAACTTGAAATATTTCATTTCAAGCTGTTCTAGATTTTATAGTTGCACATGAAAAGTCTGTGGTAATTTGATATTTCTGTCTTTGTATCTAAACTGATATTTTCTCATGCTGTTTTTAGGATCATTTCTTTACTTCTTATTTTTTTTAACATCCTGACTGTAATAAGCCCTGGATATTTTCTTCTCTTGTATGTCTATTTGGAGTTTATTTACCTCTTGTGTTTGGTTGACTTCTTCTTTGGGAAAAGTGGGTAATTTTCTGCTGTAATTTCATTAAATAGTCCGTGTAATCCAGTGATCCTCAGCTTTTCTAATGCTGTGACCCTTTAATGGAATTCCTTATGTTGTGGTGACCCCCCAACCATAACATTATTTTTATTCTAACTTCATAACTGTGTATCCTATATTCAGAATTCCAGTACATTGGCCTTGAAGATCAGTGCAGGGTCCATCCTTTGACTCTAGTGTACCCAGGGCCACTGAGAAATTGGGGATCTGGTTCTAGTTATCTCTGAGATCATTTCAGGTATGGAGTCATGATTTTAGCTTTCAGATGACATTACAGGGCCTGGAGTCTGTACTGCCATGGTTCAATGGTTCCGTTGGACCTGTGGATCTAATTACAGTCCCCAGAGAGTAGACAGACGTCATTGGGTCTGAAGTCTGTTATGAATTGTAATGTAAATATTTTTGGAGGTAGAGGTTTGCCAAAGGGGACCCAGAGTACAGGTTGTGAACTTCTCATCTAGTCCATTCAGTTTTGCCTCTGTTTATTCTTCTGCTTCATGAATTCCTAGGTTTGGTTTCTTATATGTGTTTCAGATGTCTTGGAAATATAATTAATTTCCCTTAATTTTCCCCTTACATATATCTGTTGATAATGTTTCTTTCATCCCTGAAATTCTTTCTTTGGCATGGATTTGTCTGTTAATGACGGTGTCTGTTGTGGATTGTATTTGATTTGCCATTTGTTTCATTTCAAGCATTTCTGTTTGATTGGTTTAAAATGTTCCAATACTCTCGCTAAACTTTCCCTCCATACTTTAGACTCTTGCCTCCAGTTTACTGTTATATTCACTTTGGAGATTGTCTTGTCGAGGTCTTGGATAGTCTTCCTTAATTCCTGCATTTGAATCTGTTTGTTTGAATCTTCTATATGCTCACAAATTCTCTTGACTAGCAAGACTCTTAATTTTTCTCATATATTTCAGGTGTGTCTGTAATTTTGGATTCCTTTTAGGGGAGTTGACTTGTGATGGAACTGGGTAGTGGCTGTATCCTATCCTTTGTGTTGCTTTGTCATGTTTTATACACCTCTCAAAGAAACATTGCTTTTACTCCTTCTTCTGAGCCTACTGGAATTCTGCTTTTTTTATGAATCTTCCTAGAGGAATGTTTGCATGAAGTTCATGTCTACATACTGGTGAAACTGGTGCTGACTATCAGATGAGCTAGCGTGTCATGGCTATGTGCCAGCAGGACCAAGGGTGGGGCACCAAGGTGACCAGATGAAGTCAAAACCTCCACCATCCCTTGGATTCTAGAGTTCTACTTGAGGCAGAATAAAAACTTTAGATCCAGTGCAGTCTGCCTACTCTCTAGGGACTACAATTAGAGCCACACACCCAAAGTAACCCATAGAACCATGGCAGTAGAGATTCCAGACCCTGCAGGGACATATGAAAGTTCAGACACCATAGATCCACACTTGGAATGAACTCAGAGATAACTTGTGGGGAGCAGGTGTGGCGGCAGTCCCAAAGGCGCCAGGGACTGCAGCTAAGTCATATGACTTGCACCTGACTTCCTCATATAAGACACAAACATCTTGAGTGCTGCGCAGGTGTACCAGGATACAGGTGAATCCAATTTGGTGGAGATTTGCCCCTGCTGCCCTGATTAGCTGAAGCCTCGTGACTGGCGAGGGGGCGTGGCCTGCAGTGCGTGGATGAGAGAGAGTATAAAAGGAGTGAGAGGCCCAGGGTTTGGGGGAGATATAAACAAGGGAGATATAAACAAGGGAGAGATATAAACAAGGGAGATATAAACAAGGGAAATATAGAGAAAGAAGAAACAGGACTGAATAAACGTGTGCAGAAGGATCCTGTAGCAGCGTCGTTCTTCCTGGCCAGTTGAGCGCGCGCAACAAGTGGTGCTGAAACCCGGGAAAAGAAACATCTTCAGGCAAGAGTGAAGACCCCCTGCTACAGGGAGGATTCAGAACTGCATCACGGGGAAGGAGTGGTTAATAAAGGTTCCCGTAAAACAGACTGTTGAGAAGGATCCGGCGTGGATTCAGAACTCTTCAGCTGGGGAACGGTACTGATGAAGAGAAAGAAGAAAGATGAAGACTGAATAAACTGCTGTTAGAAGGACTGGTGGTCGCATCGTTCTTGCTGGTCGAGAGCAGATGCGACAATTGGTGGCCCGTACGGGGAACCGACTCCCCCACCGAGTTCAGAACTTTCAGCAGTCAGTGGTTGCCGGCAGGGTAAGTTCACGGTGAGTGAAACTTGCGACCCCAGGAGTTTGGGAAGGACCTCGGATAAAATAGAGGTGAGCATAAAGTTGCCAGGAAGTAGGCACAAAGTAACCCAGGAGTTTGGGAAGGACCTCGGATAAAATAGAGGGGAATATAAAGTTGCCAGGAAGCAGGCACAAAGTAACGATAGGTTCCCGGCTTTGGGACAAGTTAAGGTTCCCGGTTTGGGACAAGTTAAGGTTCCTGGCTTTGGGACAAGTTAAGGTTCCTGGTTTGGGGACAAGTTAAGGAACTATGATAACCTCAGCGTAGTGATCAATAGATCCTCGCTGTGTAGTTATGTTTTTTTCTCCCGTTGACCCTTTGTGGGTAGGTCTGATAGTTTTGGTCTTGTTTGTTCTGATATATGGACTCTGTTACTGTTTGAAACTGTGTGTAGAGGCAGTCAAGACAGGTCAGAAAATCCTTATAGAGCAACAAGAAAGTATGTCGGAAAAAGAGAAGGGCTTAAAAAGAAAAAGGAAAAAGAAAGGAGACACAGTGTTATCAGGTGGACAGAAAGGACAAAATAAAAGAGCTGAGGCGGAGGAGGAAGGCGAATTAGCTTCTGCGTCCTCTCCCTATGCCTCCTCAGCAGCCACCTGTAGGTGGACCTTCTGTCCGGAGATTTGGAGAGGATCGACAGGATCAGGTGTTGACGTGGGCGAGAGGGTCTGTTTGTGTGTTTCCACAGGACCAGACAGAACCTCTTTGGGTGCTGGAGAGATTGGTGAGACGCTGCAAGAATGAGCGTCCTGATCCAGTTGCCCCTGTGGATGTGGTGGATGATCCCACAAGCACAAAGGATGGAGCCGAGATGGGAGATCCTTTCGGTGTTCCAGAAGCCGATACCAGCTCGACATGACGTTCAAATTTTTCCATGCCTTTTTGATCCCTGAATTCCCCTTAAAGAGATAGCCCCTCTGGCTATCTATCCCTTGCTTCAGGGAAGATGAGTGGGGATGAGAGCCCTGGGATGTATGCTTGTTATAGTGTGTGTGTGTTTTGTGTTTGGCACATGTGTTAGGTGCAGAGTGTGCGGCCTGCACTTTCGCCATGGTAGCGTAGGCTTTTGCTGCAGTGGAGGCGGGACAATCTCCTCAGATTCGGTTTGCCGCTCTAAAAGAAATTATGCTGCGTTATGCCGTGGGGTGCGAGGCTAAGCACTGCACAGAGGATAGCTTGCTGTTGGCATCCTGTGGAAGGCATGTCTGATTGCATGAAGGTTCAGTGTCCTAGTTCCCTTCCCCTAGGAAAAACGACACGGGAGCTGGCCAAGACCTCTCTGGGTGATGAGCCTAAGGGATGGTTTTGTGTAGGGCCCCTATGCTTGCACACTGGGGATCAGACCTCTACCTTCACCCATGAGGCTTGCTTGCAGCAATTAAGATCTGGCCATAGGTTAATTAACATCCTGGCCTTTTGATGCACCTGCCGCAAGCAAAACACAATCTCCCCAGGAGTGGCTTGGCATGATTGAGAGGTAGTCAGTGATAAGACTCCCTGGGCATGTCACCAACCTAAGACAGGGATCAAACCAATGCTGTTTGTCACCCAAGGACGGGTAAGGGGCATGGCTGCGGGGGGCTATCTACAGACATTCTCTCTGCCAAAAAAGAAAAAAGGGGGAATTGTGGGGAGCAGGTGTGGCGGCAGTCCCAAAGGCGCCAGGGACTGCAGCTAAGTCATATGACTTGCACCTGACTTCCTCATATAAGACACAAACATCTTGAGTGCTGCGCAGGTGTACCAGGATACAGGTGAATCCAATTTGGTGGAGATTTGCCCCTGCTGCCCTGATTAGCTGAAGCCTCGTGACTGGCGAGGGGGCGTGGCCTGCAGTGCGTGGATGAGAGAGAGTATAAAAGGAGTGAGAGGCCCAGGGTTTGGGGGAGATATAAACAAGGGAGATATAAACAAGGGAGAGATATAAACAAGGGAGATATAAACAAGGGAAATATAGAGAAAGAAGAAACAGGACTGAATAAACGTGTGCAGAAGGATCCTGTAGCAGCGTCGTTCTTCCTGGCCAGTTGAGCGCGCGCAACAATAACTAGAATCAGATCTACAATTTCTCAGTGACCCTGGACACACTAGAGCCAGAGCATTGGCCTTAAACTGACTGCTGAGGCCAATGGACTGGCATTCTGGATATAAGGTGCTCTTTGTTCCAGTAGGCATATAGGCTGGAATCCTAGTTATCTAGTGCTCACTGGTGCAGTAGAAATGGGGAGGGGTGCTGAGCCCTCATTCTTTCTGGTCCAGGTTTGCCACCTGCTTGCCTAGGGCTCTCTGTTCTGGAAACCTGAATCCCTGCCGAAATCTGGAACCCAAGCACTGGTGCTTTGGTCCTTTAGAGGCCAGAAGCCAGACTGATGTAGCTGTCTTGTCCTAAAGATCTGGAGGTTCAAGTACCCAATGCTCTCTGGTCCTGCAGAAATCCAGAAGTTTCTTAGAGAGAATTGGATGCAAGGAGGAGATTGGAATTCTGAAGAGATCTTAAACTAGAGCTTAACTTTAGATATTCTTATTTCTTCCAGAGCTCAGGATACAGCAAGGTATTGATATAATCTAGAAAAAGTTATTTAAGAGTTGATCTTGCTTTCAGTGTTTTTGATTTGCTCTTTAGAATGAAAAGAGATTGGACAGTATGTGGGAGATGTACACTTGTAAAAACCAACCAACCAACCAACCAACCACCCACCAACTAAACACTAACTAAATACTAACTAACTAACTAACCAACCAACTAACCAACCAAACAAAACTGGATTAAAATATCATCTGTAAAAGTTGTTTTCTTTACCCACAGAATGCTGCTCTTGAATAAGGTTATAATTATTTTATAAAAGAGCATATTCTTGAGGTGGGCATGTCACACATGCCTTTAATCTCAGCATTGAAGGTGAGAAGGCAGGTGGATCTCTGTGAATTTGGAGGTCGAAAAGTTTTCTTTTTGTTTTTGTTGAGACAGAGAGAGAAAGAGAAGGAACAGGGAGAAAGAGAAAGGAGGGAGGAAAAAGAAAAAAGGGGAGGAAGGGGAAGAGAGAGAGAGAGAGAGAGAGAGAGAGAGAGAGAGAGAGAGAGAGAGAGAGAGAGAGAGAGAGACAGAGAGAGAGAGAGAATTTGGGTGAATAGGAGGTGGGAATTATCTGGAAGAAATTGGAGAGGGGAAATATGATCAAAATATTTACTGTAGGACAGTTTAACAACAACAACAACAACAGCAGCAGCAGCAGCAACAACATCAACAATAACCAAATTCAAACAACTACAAAAAGTGTGTGGATCTTCCATCTTCTCACTGGAGAGTCATTCTCCCTCAGACCCCTTCCATGTTTTCTATTTGGAGGGCTCACATTTCTCCCTAGGACCCATATGGCAGTCTGGAGATGCCTTCTCTGTTGAGTTTTTGGATGTTACAAGTCCTATTTGAAGTCTAAGTAAACATAGTTTTAGGGCAAGCTGAGCCCCATCACAAAAGTTTGTTTTCCTGTTTTATCCTAAGAGTGCTTGAAAGCTTCACTGAGCAAAGAACGACAAAGCAGTTATTCTGTGGGCAAGCAGCAGATGCTCCCCTAGCCAGAACCAGCCCACAGGCTGACGCTGAGCTGATGGGAGGAGTGACCCATAGCCTTGTCCTGTTATAGTGAGAGATAGAAGGAGATTGGAGGAAGGAATTGAGAATGTTTATGTAAAATCTAAAGGACTCTGAGGTCCTCAGGTCAGTCTCTGCTCTGGATGTTCAGTGCTCAGTATGCTGGACCTCATGCTGTCCTCTCTCAGCCAGGAGAGGACCAAGGGAAGTGGCAACAAAGCCACTCCCTCTCTTTTCCTTACCCACCCACCCACATACAGAGAGAGAACCAGAAAGAGAGAGAGAGAGAGAGAGAGAGAGAGAGAGAGAGAGAGAGCACCAGAGAACAGGATGATATTGAGTTAGTAGTGTCAACTTACGAATAGTGAACCCAAAGTGAACCCTGTAGGCTTATTTGACCCTGATTATTATAACAGAAGGTTTTACACTGGAAATTTTCCAATGGTGGCTGTACACATGAGTTTTTTTTTTTTTAGTTTAATTATTTTATTAGATATTTTCTTTATATACATTTCAAATTTCAAATGCTATCCCGAAAGTTCCCTATACTCTCCCCCTGCCCTGCTCCCCTACCCACCCACTCCCGCATCTTGGTCCTGGCATTCTCCTGTACTGGGGCATATAAAGTTTGCAAGACCATGGGGCTTCTCTTCCCAGTGATGGCCGACTAGTTCATCTTCTGCTACATATGCAACTAGAGACACGAGCTCTGGGGGTACTGGTTAGTTCATATTGTTGTTCCACCTATAGGGTTGCAGACCCCTTCAGCTCCTTGGGTACTTTCTCTATCTTCTCCATTGGGGGCCCTGTGTTCCATCTTATAGATGACTGTGAGCATACACTTCTGTATTTGCCAGGTATTGGCATAGCTTCATACAAGACAGCTATACCAGGGTCCCTTCATCAAAATCTTGCTGGCATATACACATAAGTTTTAATCATTAACTTCTTGCAAACTTAATGCCTAACTGTTAAATTTTTTCCATAGGCATTCTCCTCCCCCTCTTATTTATAAATGAGCATAATCCAAGATTTTCCTAGTCTCTAAGAGGTGAGGTCACTCTCACAGGTGTGTCTGATGGATCTAAGTCTTGGCCAGATGAGAGCCCACATGAATGTGGAGGCTAAATATCTACAGGGACCTAAAGCCAGGGTTCAGGAAATTGGGTGACGTTCAAAGACAAGAGCCAGAGGATAGGAAGAAATATGAATAGGGTTTCCCATGTGCTTACTTTCTGCCTGCTTTTTTTCCTGAGGGAGCCCGGGCCTGTCCCTCATTGGTGTTTTCCTTTGTTGCTCTTAGACCTTGCTAAAGCCTAACAGAACATTTGGCCTTTCGGTAGATGTTAGAAATGGAAAGAGATAGACTGCTTGTCTTTCTGGCATTCATTCTTGACAATTACTGCTCAAAGCTATTTTAGATATGGGTAACTGCCCCATAATCCTCAGACAAGATGTAGCACTGTTGAATTGTTAGGCAGCTCACTTGCCTATCTGAGGGTCTGTCCTTGGGAAGGAGGATGAGGAGTCTAGCCTTGGGAAGAGAGGCCTCTTAAAGCTCCCTAAGACCTGTGTCCAACTGATGGAAGGACCAGAGTGATCATCTAGGCCTATAGGGCTAAAACCAGGGATGTTCCCAGAAAAGTAGGACACCCCTATAGCTTAGAGACTCTCAGGACCATAAGTCATGCCACATAGTCAAGTGGGAGGCCATGCCTTCAGGAGTATGGGGACACTGCTGCAGAGCTTGGTGCATATGATCTTCCAGAGAAACTCAACTGTGCTCATCATTCAGATGGTTCAATTTGCTGGGAGAACTAATTCTCTGAATGCAGTAGGATGCATCTGTTGGCCTCCTTTTCGACCCCCACCCCTCTCGTAGCATCGTTTCTGTTGATGAGATCTATTGCTTGGGTACTTCTAAACAAGAGTCCTCTAGTTCGCCCTAATTGATCAGGCTGTTGCCTGTTGTGTTTTTCTCCTCCACGAGCCAGCTTATTTATGTCTTGCTCTGCACCGACCTCCAGGCCTTTACAGAGAGGAATATCTATTCCAAAAGATCTTTTTAATTAATTTTCCTTCCCTTCCCAAAGGAAAAGAGAGGGCTGAGGAAAACCAGGGGAGGGAGCAAGAAGAGCAAAAAGCAAGGGGAGGCTGTCACAAAGAGAGGGACTGCAGTATGGGGGGCAGATGCGTGTGAAAGGAGTAGACTTTTGAGAAATGCGACCCATATCTTATGGCAGTTTTGGCATCTGTTCTTTGCCCTAGTTTTTTTTTTTTTTTCAACCCTGACACACTTCCTTCTTATTTTTCTCCCATTTGTCAGTTGTGAATGTTTTGGTTTGAGTCATAAGAAACAGACAGCTGGTGCAGCTCTCAATGCTTCAACCACACCAGGGTGTTTATGTTCACACTTTCCATCCAGTGAGTGATGTGGGCGTCAGGGAAAGCATTGAGGTGCTCCCTTCTGAGCCTTAGTGGGAGGGTGGCATACCAGGTGGGAATGGCCTTCTCCAAGTTCAATGTCAAACATGGTGTGATCCAGATAGGTGAAATGTTAAAGAGTGTCTGTATGTGTATATAGGGGGGTGATGAGGGAAATGGGGAGACAGTTCTGAGCAGTTCACTTCTGGTATTGCACTGATGTCTACCTTGAAAGGAAGCTGGACCAGTACAAATTGAAAGGCTGATATGACCTATTATGGATAATGATTTGTTTGGAAATTTCTATTGTTTTGAAGCTTCCCACATTTCATTGGTGAGCTAAGACCTGATTTCCCCCTCACACTAGTTCCCTGGAAAGCTCAAGACTCTTAGAGTTGCATTTGCAGCTTGAAACTGGAAACTGGAAACTGGAAACACTCAAAATACCGATACTGGCCTGTGTTGGTTTGAAGAGGTTTGGACCTCATAGATTCATGTGTTTCAATGTTTGGCCACAAGAAGTGGCACTAGTAGGAGGTGTGACCTTGGAGAAAGTGCATCATTGTGTAAGTGGGCTTCCAGGTCTCCTATGCTCAGGCTCTTTCCAGTGTGGAATCAAGTTTCCTCCCAGTTGCTTGCAGAAGGCAGTCTCCTTCTGGCTGCATTTTGATCAAGATGGTGAACTCTTACCTCCTCCAGCATGAAGTCTATCTGCATGCTGCCATGCTTCTTAACATGATAATAATGGACTGAAGATCTGAAACTATAAGCCAGCCTCAATGAACTGTTTTCCTTTATAAAAGTAGCCTTGGTCATGTTGTTCCTTTAGCAGCAATAAAACCGTAACTGAACTCTCCCTTACCTAGCTTGGTTTATTAAGTTGGGGATTTCTTTTCTAGATTGATTTTGTTCTTTGACAGTTTCATTTATGCATGCAATATATTCTGGCTACTTTCTCCCACACCCTCTCTTGCCCCCTTCCATTCTTACATCAGCTCTTATCTACAAGTCCCTTTCCCAGATTCATGACTTACATCAGCTCTTATCTACAAGTCCCTTTCCCAGATTCATGACTTTTTGTTTTGTTTTGCGATCCATACTGGACTGGAACTATCCACTGGAACCTGGTAGAGTCATTAGTGAGGTAACAGAAAACAATGGTTTCCTTTATTCCTGAATCTATCAGTAGTACATATTTCAGTGGTGAGATGTGGGTATCCCGAGTTCTTAATACCTTCCCAGCATGACAAGAATGCAACAACAGTTGATAACTATTGTTTAAAGCTACAAAATATGGTGAAGGATCATGCATCCTGCATCCTCTGGTAACTGGTTAGGTGTTTGAATCTCAGCTTCTACCTGACTCCAGGATGAGGCAGAACCTGCAGTTTGATAAGGACCTGCAGGTAGTTTATATGTACAGAAAAGGGTAAAAGGTTGTCTCTGAGCCTGTGTCCCCAGGCTCATCAGGCAGGAGAGACTGCCTATCAGCGCTGAGCTTTTTAGATGAGTCACAGTTCAGAGTCTAGTGACCAGATTCCAGATCTGTGTTCTTCTATTTATTAGTTATGAGGTAATTAAGTATGTCAGTATGGTGCCCCAGTTTCCTCTTCTGTATAACAAAGACAATATAAACTTGACTCATGGGATGTCTAGAGAAGAACTGTGACACACTTAGGACAGTCCCTGGAGCTAAGATATCCACGGAGCTCAGTGCCATTATAGTGTCATAGCAAGGAGCTGCCATTGTGACTATGAAGGTGTGCTCATCTTTTCTTTAAGACTGAGGATTGTTTTGTTAAAAATCAAACTTACATTTCTTTTGTGGTTATAGGGTGGGTACATGAGAAAGATGACCGATTTTAGTTAGGTCATATATATATATATTTTTTTTTTGCTTTCTGATAAAAATCGAGCCCCAAATAATTTTTAACATGCATTATCAGAGACAGGCAGTTACTAAAAATGCAACCCTTTAACCTACTTCCTTCCTGTTAGTTTTAGAGATCTGTTATGGGAACTGAGTGCTTGGGACATCAGAGATGAATCACCTCCTTTGAGTGCTGCAGGTTGTAGCCCTTTAGTGAACCCATTCCCCCAACCCAGTGCCAGCCAGACTGCTTCTGGGAAGCTGGAGACACACTTCTACTATATGGGAACAGGCCTAGAGCCAGCCTTGGAGTTTCTTGGCCCAATAACGAAATGCAATCCTCAGCAGTGCTTGGCCTTAATGACTCACTGCTCTAAAGAATATAATTCATACATCTAAATGAGAGGCTTGAATATTTGCAAGACTCAGTTACAATGAATGGAGCAGTACTGACAGCCAATCCAGAGTGTTAGTGAAAAGTGTGACCTCAATTTCATCCAATCAACTCATTCCTAGGACAGCAAGCCCTCCCATAGGTTTTTCTTGTAACTCATTAGGGGGGCATGGGCCAGGGACAGAGATAGAACATAATGTTTGGAGAAGCGTTCTGCAAAGTGGGGAGGGAGATGATATAGAACAGAAAGAGTTCTTGAGTTGCATGAGTTGAGGGTCAGTGCATGTGACATCCTTCTGGAGACCTAGTATTCAATCACCATAGTAGAGCCTGTGCTGGCCATGTGACAATGGAGGTTCTGCAGCTTGGTTTTCTTGGAGTTTTCACAGAGATATCCCTTATGCATTCATGATTTAGAATAGTGTCTAGTGAACATCTAGCTAAACTAATGTGTCTCAAAAAATTCCGAGTTTTGGAAGCAAGAGTGCCTCTGTTCATATTGCTCAATCTGTTATATGATCATTTAGCTTAATTCTGGGTTCTGGGACTTTTTTATCAGGTGATTGTAACTCAGGGAGGTTACCTTCAAGCAGGTTTCACTTAAGTGATACCTTGGAGGACAAGAAGGAGATGGATTTCTGAAGATCTGGGAAGAAACATTCCAGATGGAGGGGCAAAGGGATGAAGACCATAGCAGGTACACAGGAGTGAACCAGCATATTGAAAGTCTTCTAGGCTATAGTGAAGTGCCCCCAGATATAATGAGGAGCCCCGGAAGACTTCTACAAAGGAGAGTCATATTATTTGGTTATTTTAGACAATATAATGCCTACAGAACACAAGGTGGTCTATACAGAATATGGTAGTTAATTATTTTGTTTTTAAAAACTAGATATAATCTAGGCTCACCTGGGAAGGGAATCTCAGTGAGAAGTTGTCTAGATTAGGTTGGCTGTGGACATGCTTGTAAGGGATTTTTCTCCCTTGGGTTAAATGGGAAGACACATCCTGAATTTGAGTGATGTAATTTCCTTGGATGAGTCCTGGGCTGGAGGAAAAGGAAAGGCCAAATGGAACAATGGTTTGCATTCATAGGTCCCTGTTCCTGACTTCGGATGTGATATGACCTATGCCTTCAGGTTCCTGCCCCTGTGAATATCATGCTGTGATGGACTGTATCCTGGAAAAATCAACCCATCTTCCCCTATGTTCTTTGTCAGGGTGTTTAGTAACAGTTGTAGGAAATGAAATAAAGGTGAATGAATGAATGAAGAAAAAGAAAAGAAATAACAAGCACAGAGAGGAGGACAGTTTCCTAAATGCTGCAACAAAGCAAATCTTCTATACTCATCTTCTTGAACATTTCAGGATTCCACCTTTACACCAGTCAGAATGGCTAAGATCAAAACCTCAGGCGACAAAACATGTTGCAAAGGATGTGGAGAAAGAGGAACACTCCTCCATTGCTAGTGGGATTGCAAAATGGTACAACCACTCTGGAAATCAATCTGGAGGTTCCTCAGAAAACTGGAAATAGATCTAGCTGAAGACCCAGCTATACCACTCTTGGGAATATACCCAAAGGATGGTCTACCATGCCACAGGGGCACATGTTCTACTATATTCATAGCGGTCTTATTTGTGATAGCCAGAAACTGGAAACAACCTAGATGTCCCACGACAGAAGAATGGATACAGAAAACGTGGTTCATTTACACAATGGAATACTACTCAGCTATTAAGAACAAGGACATCCTGACTTTTTGCAAGCAAAAGGATGGAACTAGAAAATATCATCCTGAGTGAGGTAACTCAGACACAAAAGAACATGCATGGTGGATATTAGCCAGAAAAAGCCCCCCCACAAAACCATACAGAATACATAAAATACAGTCCACAGAATTCAAAAGGCTCAACAAGCTGAAGTGCCCAAGTGAGGATGCCTCAGTCCCACTTGGGAGAGAGAAGAAAGCAATCATAAGTGGGGAAGAAGGGAGGGGATTAGGAGGGAAAGTGGGTGGGGAGGGGGAAACTAGATCTGGTATTGGGTGAGGGAAAAGGACTGAAGCCTTGAGGGCCTGCAGAAAGAACTTAAACAGGCAACCTCAGGAAATAGGAAGTTGGGGGAACCCCCCAGAGTGCACCAGAGACCTGGGAAGTGAGAGACTTCAAGGACTCACAGGGAGGGACTTTTGATGAAATTCCCAACAGTAGGGAGAGGGAACTTATAGAGCCCACCTCCAGCAGAAAGACAGGACATCAAGTGAGGATGGGGGTCACACCTCTGACCTATAATTGTTTTTGTCTGAAAGAATTACAGGGATGGAAATGGAGAGGAGTCTGAGGAAAAGAAGGTCCAGTGACAGGCCTAAAGTGGGATCTAGGACAAGGGGAGCTCCCAAGGCCTGACACTATTACGAAGGCTATGGAGAGCTCACAAAAATGGATCTATTGTGATTGCCCTCCAAAAGACCCAACAAGCAGCTATAAGAGTCAGATGCGGATATTTGCACCCAACCAATGGACAGAAGCAGCTGACCCCTGTTGTTGAATTAGGGAAGGCTGAAAGAAATTGAGGAGAAGGGCGATCCTATAGGAGGACCAGCAGTCTTAATTAATGTGGACCCCTGAGATCTTTCAAATAGTGGACCACCAAACAGACAGCATACACCAGCTGATATGAGGCCCCCAAAACACATACAGTAGAGGACTTCCAGGTCTATGTTCATTCAGAAACGGTGCAACTAACCCTCAAGAGACTAGAGGCCCCAGGGAGTTTAGAGGCCAAGTGGGGTGGAGGGTGGGAGCATCTATGTGGAGACCGGGTGTGGTGGGGAGGAGGTGTGGGATGTGGAGCAGTTGGAGGGTGGGAGGGGAGGGGTGGGGAATGGAATATGGAGTGTAAAAGATGAATTACAAATAAAAACTGAAAAAAACTAAATGAGATAGAACCCATTTGATCTTTGAACTCAGGCAGGCTTTGTTTGCTCTTAATCAATAGAACAAAGAGGATTTGGCACCATGTGACTTCTTCCAAGAACAGGCCATAAAAGGTGACATCAATTTTCATCTTGTTAGGTGGGATTATGTTTAGAACTTGGGATGCCATGAAAGAAGTCTGACCTTCCCTCTGCAATTAGTTGACATGCTGTGAGGAATCCAAATGGCATAGAGGTCCCATGCCATTAGTAGCATACATCTTCAATTCAGCCCAGGTGCATACCTACAATTTCATAAACATCTAGATGATTTTAGCTTCTGGACCAAGACACCGTCAGACTTTCAGGGTCAGACTCTGGTATCCTTCTAAATTTCTGCCTATCAGAACCATCGGCTAGTTAGAACAGCTGTCCTAGGCTACTAAGTGTTGGGATTGTTTCTCGGGCTACAGTGGTAGGCAGAACAGTGTGGATATTCAGGAGGCTATTTCAGTGGTTCAGGGAGGGAAAAGGAAGCTTCAACTAATGATTGTCAATTTCTACACCCATCAGTACTAAAACAACAACAGGATGTTAGGTTTATTATTTGCATCATGCAAGAGGGAGCCATGGGAAGCCATGGGGGTGTCTAAAAATAGTTAAAGGACGAGTGAATTTTAAGGTTGTCTTGGGAGAGCTGAAGTGGTCAATGGTCTCTGTATTGATTTGTCTATACGACTAATTTAGCTGGAGCCTTAAGGGCTTGACTGAACTAGTACAAAAAGATTGTGTCCCCTCTCTTTGGCGAGTCTGTGGTGAGCTGTGGCTTATCCTAGCACAGAGTATCTGCTTTCGAGCCAGGGTACATGTTGCAAGTTGTGGATTCTGTTTCAACTCTACATTCTGCTCAACAGCTTTGCTGCCAGCTGTTAATTTTAAGAGTGAGATTTTTGACTATGCTTAAAATAAAGACTTTATTTTTAAGATATAGAAAATGGAATAGTGACACTATGTAGATGATTCTCAAAAATTTTATTATTTTAAAAAATATGTATTTAATGAAAATAATATGTTTTACGTAGTTTTATACAGTCCATTTTGACACTGGTTTCCCCTCCTCCAACTCCTCCCAGATTCTTCCTACCTCCAGACCCACACAGCCCCATGTCCATCTGTTCATTCATTCTCTCTCTTTCTTAGTCTCTTGCTTTCCTTCTTTCTTTCTCTTAAATAGGCAAATAAAAGTAACTAATAAATGAAAATTTAATGAAAAAAATAAGAAAACACACACACACACACACACACACACACACACACACACACACACCATGAAAACACAAAATCAAGACCATAAGATACAAGGAAAAAAAAAACCCAGCAAGACAAGCAAGCAAGCAAAAACAAAACAAAACAAAATAAAACAAAAACAACTCCCCCAAGCCCCCAAAACAAAACAACCTCCCAAACCAAAAAGCTCCCACAAAACAAACAAACAGAAACTCCAAAGAATTATGAGGCAAAAAGTCTACAAAAATACCATTGAGTTTGTTTTGTGTTGGCCATCTACTGCTGGGCATGGGGTATGCCCCTTAAGTGTGGTTTGTATACCCAAAGAGACTCCATTAAAGAAAACTAAATCTTCCTGGACATCACTGGAGATAACTTTTGGGTAAGGGATGGGAGATTGTGTACACTTTGTTTTTTCTTTTTTGGATTGGGCTCCTGCCCAGCCTGTGCAGACCCTGTGCATGCTGCCACAGCATCTGTGAGTTCATATGTGCATCAGTCTTGTGTCCATGGTGTTCATCCCCTCTTGCTCTTAGAATCTTTTTACTGCCATCTCTTCCACGTACCCCCATGAGCCCTGACGGGAGTTCTTGAGACTATCTATGTACTTATGTAAGAATTCATAGAGGTGTGTGTGTGTGTGTGTGTGTGTGTGTGTGTGTGTGTGTAGAGGCATAGGTGTCTTCCTTAATTGCTCTTCATTTTATTTTTAAGGCAGCATCTCTCATTGACTCTGGAGCTTATTCAAGTAGACTAGATGGCCAGTAGCCCCCAGGGATTCTCCTGTCTCTATCTCCCTAGTGTAGGACTATAGTAGTACACTGTCACATGGGCTTCTATGTAGGTGCTGGGGGTTTGGACTCAAGTCCCCATGCTTGTATATCAGGCACTTTACTGACTAAGTTGTCTTCCCAGCCAGGTCCATAGATAATTTTTAAATGTGAATTATAGATCTTTATCATACCACAACTTAAAACTTAAATAAATGCTTAGTAACATTAATTTATAATGTTTATTAATTGATAAAGGATGATGTATTTTAACAGAGGACTATATTTTCAAAACACCGAGTGAGAAAACATTATTGTTTTACATTTTTGCCAATTCCTCTCACTTCTGGTTTAAGGAAGTTGGTTGTCCATTACTTTGTATGCTAATGTAAAAACAAAAACATAGAGGATGCATGCATTCTTCCACCTGCTTCTAAGTTTAATCCATTGTACTCTATAGTTTTGAGTAGAGTATCAGAAAAAAAGGTTGTCCCCCAAATGTGGTGATTTGAAGATGTCCCCCGCAGGATCAGGTGTTGGAACACTTGCTCTGCAGTTGGTCGCAGTTTTGAGGAGGAGGTTTTGGAACCTTTAGGAGGTGGAGGCTGAGGGAATCACTTTCACTAGTTGTAGGGTTTGAGTGTTTATAGTGTTGCCCTGGTTTCAGTTCACTTGCTAGGCTTTGTGTTTGTGGTTGAAGACAGGATTGCTCAGCTTCATGCTCTGGCCAACGGCATCATCCCTTCCTTGCCACTGTGGACTCTATTCTCTTGGAGTAGTAAGCCAAAATACACTCCTTTTTCTTTAGTTGCCAAGGTCATGATATTTTATCACAGCAATAGAAAAGAAACTAACACATCAGATAAATATGTAGTTGGTGAAGGCAAAGGTATTTTAATGGCCTCTTTCCACAAATACAATTATTTTCTGATACTGCACCAAAAAATTGGAAAACTCATATTATTAATGAGTTTTTTCTGTTTTTGCTTTGACAGATTGCAGTCTGTTTTAATTGATATGTTACATATTCACTTGTATTAATTCTTTAGGTTGGGATGGAAATTAATGGGCTTCATCATGTCACCTTCATACACATGACATATGTGTCATTTATGCATAGTTGCTTTAAATGGATCTTTTACCCATACATGATTCTGTATTAGCATTCCCTGATCATTGTAAATGTTGTCTTATGGAATATTCCAGTCTCCCAAATGCCACTGCATTTCATTGTACAACTTTCAGAAAAAAAAATCACACTTGTTATTATCCCCCCTGATTGTATTGCGAAGGCTTTAAAGTATTGAGTGGCTGTCAAACCCATGGTGGCTGGCAGAAACAAGTGTCCTCAACTAGTGAGTTTTTCTATTAAGGTTGAACTGTGTCCTTGGCAACAAATGCCATCAGTTATTTTCTCTGAAACAACAGTCTTCCTTAATTCATTTTTGAGAAAATGTGTGCTAAGCACTTGAGTGTTTTACATGTCAGTCAAACTTTCAAATAAAAAGTATTCCACGGAAAAGAGACGAACTTTGCTTACTGCTCACAGGTCTGCAGGGTATTTGGGGCAGATAGATGTAGGTGTGCAGCAGAGAGAGTGTTAGGGAGGTTTCCATCTTGTCACACATTGAATTCAGATGATGTGTATGTAAGAGCTGAGAGTTCCTGAAAACGAATGCTTATTAAATTATTACTTGCTTCTTGAGGATGCTTTTGGTGCAACTGGTGGGGAACACTGCAGTGATGCTGTTTTGTCCTGGGTGAAACTGTGACTGCTTTACTTACCGCTGTTTCTGTACTATTAGTGCAACTGTGAGTCCAGTGGAAAAGACGAGTAATGTCGTAGTGTTGTGATGGAACATCAGTCTCACTTGGCAGTTTCCCTGAAAGTGTCCTAGCAATCCCAGGGGTCACTAATATTTACTTCAAAACACCAGAAAGAGGAAAGGGAGGGGGGAACAGATAATGTCAAAATGGTCATGAGGTGGTAACAGTTGAAGTTGGATCATGGGTCCATAGGGGTTTGATGTATTATTTGGCCTACCTTGATATGAATTTGAATTTTTTAGAAGCCTAGAATAGAATGGATGGAGCCCTGTCTCCAGTTGGGAAAGATGGAAGAAAGGGGAAGGTTTGAATAGAGAGAATTCTGTTTTGTGGATTCCAGTGGAATACCCCCATTGGCTTAATGGTGGAGCACAGACTTCTCAGTGGTCCCCTGGTATTTCAAAGGGTGGATTTGGCTGTTAGGGTGAGAGTGTGTCAATAGCTGAGGCAAGTTCATAAGCCTTCCTGAGTGTACTGGGCTTGCTCATGGGCCTTAGTTAATTGCCTACAGCCCCAACAGCCTTCGTAGGCCTTTCTGTGTTCTAGGTGCTTGGCATTGTCCCCTTGGGATTAAATCTTTTATCCACCGGTGCTCTGATTATCTCCTGGGATGAAGGGCATTGGAAGCCCCAGAAGTAGATGGTAGTTTTTGGTTTCTTTGTGCAACTCTGAGCAGATCTTATCCCTATTCCATGTGTTATAATAAGAGCTGAGGGGAGTGGCAGGGATCTTAAGAAAGTGCAAATTCACAGAGACTCTATAAGCCTCATTCTGGCTGATGGCTCCACCCATTATTTTAACCGATCACATTTGCTAGGGGTGTTAAACTGTCATGTTTAAGGCTAACCTGATGGTGAAGAACTGAACCTTTGGGGTTCATAACTTGGACTCAAGTCTTTCCACTTATTGGATGTGTATACTTGATCCCATAGCTAATCTCTTCCAAGTCTTACATTTTCTCTGTCCTAAATAAAGGAAAACCCATCTTTCTCATTAGTTTTTGGGGAAGGTCTATGAGTTGTGCATTTACAGGGCTAGCACAGTTAGTAGTTTGTGGACACTGGTTTGCTTTCTCCTTTCCTTGCTCCTTGCTCCTTTCAGCTGACATGAAGCATTTGTAAGGAGTGAAGAGGAGTAATGACCCACTTAGGTGAGCAGATGGCTTTATAAGTGGCCATCTTTACCGACCTTGGCTCTTCCTTACCATCCTTTCAAGCAAGGCATTCTCTATTCAGTGCTAAATGACTTATCAAAGAAGCCAACTAGTCCCATCTGGAGCCAAGTAAGATCCTTCTGTTGAGAACACTCAGGAGCATCTAGTGGCCTGGAGAGCATCTCTGCCTTCCAGGGACAGGATGAATGAGGCAAAGCAATGCCTGCTGCAGTCTGCCTTACTCAGCCTAGCAGAGCTGACATGAGGATTATACCCCATGCAATCAATACCCAGCTCCTTCACCATTATGTGGAGGTGCTTCATGCCCAGCACTTGCTCTTCTGCTCTGAGTCATTATTCCGTAATCAATAACTTTTGCCATTTCTTCTAAGGATTACTAGGCTGCTGCCCTATTGTAGAGGACAATACCACTGGAAGAGGATGTGCCAGGCTAGTCTATTTTCATAGTATCTCAAGATTACCTGGTGTGAATCATGGGGCTTGCCTGATTACCCGAGACAAAATCTTTTCCTCATTATTGCTCAACTACAGGAGAATCTTTCTATGCTGTTTTTCCAGACCTATGTACCATGGTAGCCACGTCATTGGATGGTATAGTAAGGATGGACCTAAAACACTGAGAGGCATCAGAAGAAATTGTCCTAGTATCTGTATGAATGTTAACATCATCACAGTTCTATCTAAACTGGGATCATTCTACTAAGAATATTTGCTACATAACTTATACCCTTCACTATCCTGTTCATTCATTCATTTTTTTTTAACCAACTGTTCATGTGTAACTCTCTACATCTGAATTTCTACTTACTATATTCTGACAAATTTGTCCTCATGCCAAAACTATGAAAACACATGCCACATTCCTTGCCTTCATGCATTCTCAGTCCAGTGGGTCGGGCAGATAAAGAGAGGTGGGATTTCCAGTATACTTCAGATCTCTGCAAGCAGTAAGAGTGGTATGGGGCGTATATGAACAACATTGCTTTAAAAAGAAGACAATAGTACAAGGATGATGATGGATGCCACGGGTCAGCCAGTACAAGGTTGATGATGGATGTCACATGTCACCCTACTTCAGTTGAGGAGGCTGAGCTGTGGTATGCACTCCTGTAACACCACACCTTTTGTGGCTTGCTTTACTAGCTTTCTGTTGTGATAAAATTCCTGAGATGTTCAAATTTATTTGGAAGAAAGGCTGATTTGAGCTCATGGTTTCAAGGTTTCAGTCTGTGTCTGTGTATAAGTTCTTTTTCTCATGTCTGTGACTAAATGTCTGACAAAGAGCAACTCATGGAGTAAGGATTCATTTGGTTCATGGTTTAAGGACACAGTCCCTCACTGTGGGAAGCATAGTGGCTAGCATGTGATGCAACTGGTCATACTGGGTCCATAATCAGAGGCAGAGAGATGAACGCTGGGGTTCACTTTTCTTTCTCCCCTTTAAAATGAAAAAAAAAAGAAACCAACTTATTTTATTTTATGTGTATGGGTATTTTTGCCTGCATGTGCACCTGCGAACCACATGTGTGCCCGGTATTCACAAAGGTCAGAAGAAAACGTTAGATCTCCTAGAAGAAGACTTGCAGATGGCTGTGAGCTGCTATGTGGGCTTTGAGAAAACATACATGGGTCTTCTGATAGAGCAGCCACTAAGTCATCTCTCTAGCCCCTGCTTTCTCCTCTCCCCTTTTTTCTTTCAGTCCCACAGGATATGGGAGGGTAACGCCCACACTCATGATGGATCTTTCCCTCTCTGTTAAACACCCTTCACAGACATACCTGAAGATGTATCTCCCATGTGATTCCAAATACAATAAAGTCAATACTAAAGACTGACTATCACAGGTTGCTTGGTTCTGGTTGATGTGAGTCTGTGGCAAGATAGAACATTATACCAGGGTACATGTGATAAGACAGAACTGTTCCCCACATGGCAGCTAGGGTTCAAAGAGAAAAACAGGAAGGGCCTTGCCTTCTTGAGGGCATGACTCCATGAGTTAAAACTCCTTCAAATTACGACCTACCCCCTAAAGGTACAAGTACTTCTCAGTAGCAGCAACAGCTGGGGTTCAAGCCATACTTAGGCCTTTGGGGGCACAATTAAAATCTAAGTTATAACATTCACTGTGCTATTAAAACCAGGGGCAGCCTGGCTTGTAAGGATTAAACTACTATGATTGAAAAATGAATATTAGCTGGAGCCAGAGGTGAACTGGAATGTGTGTGATCTGGCTAAACAATAGTCACAGCCGCAACTTAGTTTTAGCCAAAATTTTGACATGTGAAAGGTGGGCCCAGAATCATCAGATCTTCTGGTTTGTCCCTTTAAGTAAGAGAGAATTCATGAATTTGTTTCAAGCAAGGTTTACCGAATTAAAAATTCCAACAAAATAAAATATTCTGAAATATGATGCTGTACTCCATTAACATGTACCATTTTATATTTTTATGTATAAATTAGGCATAAATTTAATAAAAATATACAAGCCAGTTTATGTTGATTAAGCAAATGCATCTTCAGAACTAACCTAGCTTGTAGGCTGTTAATTTTCAGGCTCTGGGCTAAATATGCCGTGGAGAGAACCTACAGTCATGCGTGTCTGGAAGAGGAGAGACTACATGTCACCCAGACCTGGGCAACATTTACTCTGCATTTGAGCTGGGGTTTGAGAACTCTGAGCAGGCATGAGAAAGGCTAAGCTCATATCGAGTCACTGAGAACATCCAAAGGAAATCGATTTATTTTTTTGCTACCAACAGTTTTTTAAAAACTATGTTTAATTTGCATATATTAATTATGCACAACACTAGGTTTCATGATAGCATCTTCATCGTGTATATATTTTGATTCTATTCCACTTATTTTCTATTCCACTCTGGCAGTTCCCTCTTACTTTCTTCCCCACTAGCTCCCTCTTACTTTCATGTCTTTTTCTTTATGGTGACTTAATCAGTTCCACAAGGATTATAGAAAGATGGGAGAGGGGTCATTTATAGGAATGTGGCCCCTTACCAGTAGATCCCACTGGAAAAAAATGTCCTTTCTTTCCCCCTACAACAACTAACTGCCTATAGATCCTTAGGGTTTTGTGAGTCCACCCCCCCTCCACCCCTGCATCATAGTTGTCTTTTTTCAAATTTGCTTTTTCATGGCAAAAAGTACCAGAGAGTCATTTAATAAACATCTTTTCCTATGACTTCCAGGACGAAGCTTCAAACTTATCTGTTTCAGGGTAGAGGGAGCATAGATGTTCTCTAATATAATACAGCAGGCATGCATGGAAATGTCTGGTGAAGCCCAGGAAGAGGATGCTCCTTAGAGATGGTGCCTGCAGTCAGGTTGGCAGAAGAAAACCCATAACATAAGGGGCTTGCTGTGATTCCCAGAACTTTGAACCCTGAGCCTTGACTGGCTGAACATCCCTGTGCAGTGACCCCCAAGGGGCTTGTGAGGAGCAGGCTGTTAATGGAAATTCAGTTGGTGCAGCTCAGCTAGGCTGGCTTCCTCGGGAAACTGAACTTAGATCAGCATCCGTTAACGCACACAGTGTAGCACCTCAGGAGATGGTAAGTTGGTGAAGGGCTTCAGAAAGGGGTGTCTGAGGTCATTGCTCCTCAGCTGGGTTCCACCGAGGGATCATTTGTGTGTTGGCTTGCTTAGCCATCCACCTTCTAGAGGAGGGGGTGGACTCCAGTCTGTGCCTAGCCTCCAGGGAGGAGAGCACAAGCCAATGCAGAGCCAGTGTTCTTTCTGTGTCTAGGAAGAATAATGAAAGTGCTAGCATCTCCCAGACACTGTGCTCTGTTCATCCCAGGCTTCTGTGGCTTAGAATACTGAAGGTGACCAGGCACATCTATTTGCTGTATGGAAAAAAAAACAGAAAGAGAAAGGTAGAAGCCATAGTTCCCCCCACCCCAAACCTGCAGGAATTACAGAGATTCTTGCATTTAGGGACAAAGGGACCCTGATGATGGCTTCTGTGACTGATTGATGGTTTTGATAAAAATGTAAATCTTGAAATCTGAGTTTATAAGTCTAAGACTATTTTAGAGACAAGATCTTGCTATTGATTCTCATTCCTAATTCAACTTACTGGGGTCCAGCCCTAAGTGCTTAATCATTTCAGGCATATTTGGCTCCAGTGACATGAAGAATTTCTTATTTTCAACTGAAGTCTTTAAGTTTAAAAAGATCTTTTGGCACCAAACCCTGACACTATTACTGATGCCATGTTGTACTTGCAGACAGGAGCCTAGCATGGTTGTCCTCTGAGAGGCCCTACCAGCAGCTGACTGAGACAGATGCAGATACTTCCAGTCAATCAATTGGGGCTGGACACCCTTATAGAAAAGTTAGGGGGAAGATTGAAGGAGCTAAAGAGGATGGCAACCACTTAGGAAGACCAACAGTGTCAACTAAGCTGGACCCCAGGAGCTCCCAGAGACTGAGCCACCACCTAAAGAGCATACATGGGCTGGTCTGAGGTCACCCAGCACATCTGCAGCAGAGGACTGCCTTGTTTGACCTCAGTGGGAGAGGATGCACCTAATCATGTAGAGACTTGATGCCTTAGAGAAGGGGGATGTGTGAAGTGGGATTGGAGAGAGCAGCCTCTCAGAGGTAAAGGGGATGTGGATGGAGATGGGGTGAAGAACTCTTGGGGACCCAGAACAGGGGCAACATTTAGGATGTAAATAAGTGAACCAATTAAAAAAACAAAAATAAATGGATCAATACAATAAAAATATCTTTGTTTTTTATTTTTATTCCTCTCAGGGCTAAGCACAGTGCTTGGTGTGTAGATGTGTAGGTTTCAAAAGTGAATGGTACTGAATGCTCACTGCATGCCAGGACCTGCACTGGCACTTGGCATCCTCTGTCTCATTTAGTTTGCATAACAGGCTTGGAAAGTAGTTGCTACACTCATATTTAACAGAAGGGGAAATCAAAGCGATCAGAGACTAAGTAAGTGTCCATTGTCACAGCCAGGTTAACTTTTACCGTATCTTGTGACCCTGCAATGATTAAAGAAATCCACTCCCCACCCTGATCTTCTGTAGTATCAGGATACCTTCATAATGTTCCTCCCACTTTCCCACACCGTGGTCTTTCTACCCCCATTTACTACCCTATACAGGGGAAGCTCTTTTCTTCCCAACCACTGAGACATTTATGGATATCGTGGTTGTGACATTCTTCTTCAGCTACAGTCTTTGTCTTCTAGAGGCCTATGGCAATAATTTCTTTCCTCTCTTCTTGCAAGAATCCTTTCAAAGAGTCTCTCCTCACCCAGATCCAGAGTTATGCTTTTCTTGGTAGAGCTAACATTCTTTGAGCACTTCCTTAGGTCCAGGCCTTGTACTCAACACTAGGCTACATCTTACTCAGTTCTTAAAACTAGGTGCTGTGTTCACAGTGTCCGTGCACTTTAAAGATGAAGGATTGGATCTGTATTAGTCAGGGTTCTCTAAAGGAACACAGTAGATAGAAAGAACACACACACACACACACACACACACACACACACACACACACACCACACGGGGATTTAGATTAGGATGATTTACTTACAAGCCATGCTCTAGGTGGTTCAACAATAGCTGCTTCCTATTGGAGAGGCTGAGAATTCAGTAGATGTTGCCATATTTATGGTGAGCCTTTCTCATTTGCATAATCTGACCAAGTGAATTCCTCAAGGTTTGTCCAGATGCTTGGGTTTTAGTTGATTCCAGATGTTGTAAAATTGACAATCAGAATCAGCCATCACAGAGTCCAAGGTGCCCTAGTGGGGGATTTTAGACTCAAAATCTATATGACCGTTTTAGTTGTTTCAGCATGTTTGATGCTGATCCACTGTCTCAGGTTCTTCTTGGGAAAGCTGACCTAATAAATAAGGTATGACAAATAAGGGCAGTGGAGGCAGGGGTTGTCCACAGATAAAATATCACTGAGATGGTACATCTGTCAAGCAAAAGGCCAGTTATCTAATTAGCGTGCCATTTGGACTTAGTTTCAGTAGACCTCATGATGAAATAAATCTAAGGCTGATAGGATTTGATCCTGAGTTCTGCTACTTCAGAGAACCTATCTTCATTTCTATCAGTACCTTCTTGACGCATGGAACCATCTCACCCATTCAACATACATATGGGGATAGGGAAGCAGTGTGGGGATTCTGTGAAATCACAATATGAAAGGTCATGGAGGGCAAGAAGACAGAGATGGCCTGAGGCCAGCAGGCTGTCTGGGGCTCTTCTCATCATCACTCTGCCAGTGTTCCACTTCACACCAGCTAGACTCATTATGCAAAAAAATCATTGCTGCAGTTGAGCTGGACTCTCGTGGTCAGGTATATCCAGAAGCACAATGCACAGACTGAAGGTGAGTGGTCTTGGAGGAAGGTGGAACAGTGAATAGACTTGGCTTAGAGATAGGATAGCTCTGGAATTATATCTTAGATTTATCATAGCCACATCACAAAGTTGAACTTCAAAAAGCTGTGTAATTTCTCTGAGGCACATTTCTTTTTTTTTTTAATTTTTAATTTTATTTTATTTTAATTAGGTATTTTCTTCATTTACATTTCCAATGCTATCCCAAAAGTCCCCCATCCCCCCTCCCCCCACTCCCCTACCCACCTACTCCCACTTCTTGGCCCTGGTGTTCCCCTGTACTGAGGCATATAAAGTTTACAAGACCAATGGGCCTCTCTTTCCACTGATGGCTGACTAGGCCATCTTCTGATACATATGCAGCTAGAGACAAGAGCTCTGGGGGTACTGGTTAGTTCATATTGTTGTTCTACCTATAGGGTTGCAGACCCCTTTAGCTCCTTGGGTACTTTCTCTAGCTCCTCCATTGGGAGCCCTGTGATCCATCCAATAGCTGAATGTGAGCATCCACTTCTGTGTTTTCTAGGTCCTGGCATAGCCTCACAAGAGACAGCTATATCTGGGTCCTTTCAGCAAAATATTGCTAGTGTATGCAATGATGTCAGCGTTTGGAGGCTGGTTATGCGATGGATCCCTGGGTAAGGTAGTCTCTAGATGGTTCATCCTTTCAGTCTCAGCTCCAAACTTTGTCTCTGTAACTCTTTCCATGGGTGTTTTGTTCCCAATTCTAAGAAGGGGCAAAGTGTCTACACTTTGGTCTTCGTTCTTCTTGAGTTTCATGTGTTTTGCATATTGTATCTTATATCTTGGGTATTCTAAGTTTCTGGGCTAATATCCACTTATCAGTGAGTACATATCATGTGAGTTCTTTTGTAATTGGGTTACCTCACTCAGGATGATGCCCTCCAGGTCCACCCATTTGCCTAGGAATTTCATAAATTCATTCTTTTTAATAGCTGAGTAGTACTCCATTGTGTAAAGGTACCACATTTTTTGTATCCATTCCTCTGTTGAGGGGCATCTGGGTTCTTTCCAGCTTCTGGCTATTATAAATAAGGCTGCTATGAACATAGTGGAGCATGTGCCCTTCTTACTGGTTGGAACATCTTCTGGATATTTGTGGGATCTGAGGCACATTTCTTCATCTCTGAAATGTATGCAATACCCATGACTCAATGAGCATGTGTTTAAGACAAAGCTTGGAATTCTACACCAGGCAAATAATAGAGATACCATTGTGTTCCTTGTTTCTCTGGTTTGTCAGTCCTTGGATGTTTTTTTTGGCTGTGTTTCTCTTGTGTCATTTTCTTCCTTGCTGGTTCATGTACCCACCTTTCAGCACCTACTCTTTGCAATTCCCCTGGTGTCCAGGGTCCTCGTGAGTTGTTTTGTTTTGTTTTGCTTTTTTTGAGTCCATTCTATCACATGGGCAATTGATGATATAAATCATTTTATGCAGATTAATGAATCACCCCTGCAATCCGTAATTGTAGTTTTAAAGTGAATTATCTATACAAGACCTTTGCAAGAAGGTTCCCCTAGAGAGAGCTTCTGAGGCGGTGCCATCTTCGGCTCCAGACAACCGGTCACCTTCCTGGTGAGAGCACAGGGGTCCGCCCGGCCCGAGAGGTTTCTGCCTCAGGCCCCGGCGGTGGGAGCCTCCTTGGCTCCGGGACTCGGCGGAGGGCAGGCTGCATGGGTGAGGGTGTGGAATACAGAGGCCAGCAGTTTCTGAGACAGGCGAGAGCCAGAGAGCTTCTGAGGCAGTGCCATCTTCGGCTCCAGACAACCGGCCACCTTCCTGGCCAAAGCAACACAACTTCTGGGAAATATCCTGTTTTGGGCCTTCATCTTCAGCCAGGAGGAGGTCCAAACACCAGATAACTGTGCACCTTCCCTGAAAGAGGAGAGCTTGCCTGCAGAGACTGCTCTGACCACTGAAACTCAGAGGAGAGAGCTAGTCTCCCACGTCTGCTGCTAGAGGGTAACAAAATCACCAGAGGAACAATCTCTAAACAAAGACAACTATAACAACTAACTCCAGAGATTGCCAGATGGCGAAAGGTAAATGTAAGAATCCTACTAACAGAAACCAGGACCACTCACCATCATCAGAACCCAGAACGCCCACTTCCCCCAGTCCAGGGAACCCTAACACACCTGAAAAGGTAGACCTGGATTTAAAAGCTTATCTCATGATGATGGTAGAGGACCTAAAGAAGGAATTTAATAACTCAGTTAAAGAAATACAGGAGAACACTGCTAAAGAGTTACAAGTCCTTAAAGAAAAACAGGAAAACACAACCAAACAGGTAGAAGTCCTTATAGAAAAACAGGAAAACACATCCAAACAGGTGATGGAAATGAACAAAACCATACTAGACCTAAAAAGGGAAGTAGACACAATAAAGAAAACCCAAAGTGAGGCAACGCTGGAGATAGAAACCCTAGGAAAGAAATCTGGAACCATAGATGCCAGCATCAGCAACAGAATACAAGAGATGGAAGAGAGAATCTCAGGTGCAGAAGATTCCATAGAGAACATCGGCACAACAATCAAAGAAAATGGAAAATGCAAAAAGATCCTAACTCAAAACATCCAGGAAATCCAGGACACAATGAGAAGACCAAACCTACGGATAATAGGAGTGGATGAGAATGAAGATTTTCAACTCAAAGGACCAGCAAACATCTTCAACAAAATTATTGAAGAAAACTTCCCAAATCTAAAGAAAGAGATGCCCATGAACATACAAGAAGCCTACAGAACTCCAAATAGACTGGACCAGAAAAGAAATTCCTCCCGACACATAATAATCAGAACATCAAATGCACTAAATAAAGATAGAATACTAAAAGCAGTAAGGGAAAAAGGTCAAGTAACATATAAAGGCAAGCCTATCAGAATTACACCAGAATTTTCACCAGAGACTATGAAAGCCAGAAGAGCCTGGACAGATGTTATACAGACACTAAGCGAACACAAATTCTAGCCCAGGCTACTATACCCAGCCAAACTCTCAATTACCATAGATGGAGAAACCAAAGTATTCCACGACAAAACCAAATTCACACATTATCTCTCCACGAATCCAGTCCTTCAAAGGATAATAACAGAAAAAAAACAATACAAGGACGGGAACCACGCCCTAGAAAAAACAAGAAGAGAGTCTTGCCCAACACCCGCAAGGGCCCACACGGGACTCCCCACGGGATCCTAAGACCTCTGGTGAGTGGAACACAGCGCCTGCCCCAATCCAATCGCGTGGAACCTGAGACTGCAGTACATAGGGAAGCAGGCTACCCGGGCCTGATCTGGGGCACAAGTCCCTTCCGCTCGACTCGAGCCCCGGGCTACCTGCCAGCAGAGTCTTGCCCAACACCCGCAAGGGCTCACACAGGATTCCACACGAGATCCTAAGACCTCTAGTGAGTGGAACACAACTTCTGCCAGGAGTCTGGTTCGAACACCAGATATCTGGGTACCTGCCCTGCAAGAAGAGAGCTTGCCTGCAGAGAATACTCTGCCACTGAAACCAAGGAGAGTGCTCCCCTCCAGGTCTGCTTATAGAGGCTAACAGAGTCACCTGAAGAACAAGCTCTTAACAGTGACAACTAAAACAGCTAGCTTCAGAGATTACCAGATGGCGAAAGGCAAACGTAAGAATCCTACTAACAGAAATCAAGACCACTCACCATCATCAGAACGCAGCACTCCCACCCCACCTAGTCCTGGGCACCCCAACACAACCGAAAATCTAGACCCAGATTTAAAAACATTTCTCATGATGATGATAGAGGACATCAAGACGGACTTTCATAAGTCACTTAAAGAATTACAGGAGAGCACTGCTAAAGAGTTACAGGCCCTTAAAGAAAAGCAGGAAAACACAGCCAAACAGGTAGAAATCATTAAAGAAAAACAGGAAAACACATCCAAACAGGTGATGGAAATGAACAAAACCATACTAGAACTAAAAGGGGAAGTAGACACAATAAAGAAAACCCAAAGCGAGGCAACGCTGGAGATAGAAACCCTAGGAAAGAGATCTGGAACCATAGATGCGAGCATCAGCAACAGAATACAAGAAATGGAAGAGAGAATCTCAGGTGCAGAAGATTCCATAGAGAACATCGACACAACAGTCAAAGAAAATACAAAATGCAAAAGGATCCTAACTCAAAACATCCAGGTAATGCAGGACACAATGAGAAGAACAAACCTACGGATAATAGGAATTGATGAGAATGAAGATTTTCAACTTAAAGGGCCAGCTAATATCTTCAACAAAATAATAGAAGAAAACTTCCCAAACATAAAAAAAGAGATGCCCATGATCATACAAGAAGCCTACAGAACTCCAAATAGACTGGACCAGAAAAGAAATTCCTCCCGACACATAATAATCAGAACAACAAATGCACTAAATAAAGATAGAATATTAAAAGCAGTAAGGGAGAAAGGTCAAGTAACATATAAAGGAAGGCCTATCAGAATTACACCAGACTTTTCACCAGAGACTATGAAAGCCAGAAGAGCCTGGACAGATGTTATACAGACACTAAGAGAACACAAATGCCAGCCAGGCTACTATACCCGGCCAAACTCTCAATTACCATAGATGGAGAAACCAAAGTATTCCACGACAAAAACAAATTCACACAATATCTTTCCACGAATCCAGCCCTTCAAAGGATAATAACAGAAAAGAAGCAATACAATGACGGAAATCATGCCCTAGAACAACCAAGAAAGTAATCATTCAACAAACCAAAAAGAAGACAGCCACAAGAACAGAATGCCAACTCTAACAACAAAAATTAAAAAAAGCAACAATTACTTTTCCTTAATATCTCTTAATATCAATGGACTCAATTCCCCAATAAAAAGACATAGACTAACAGACTGGCTACACAAACAGGACCCAACATTCTGCTGCCTACAGGAAACCCATCTCAGGGAAAAAGACAGACACTACCTCAGAGTGAAAGGCTGGAAAACAATTTTCCAAGCAAATGGACTGAAGAAACAAGCTGGAGTAGCCATTTTAATATCGGATAAAATCGACTTCCAACCCAAAGTTATCAAAAAAGACAAGGAGGGACACTTCATACTCATCAAAGGTAAAATCCTCCAAGAGGAACTCTCAATTCTGAATATCTACGCACCAAATGCAAGGGCAGCCACATTCATTAGAGACACTTTAGTAAAGCTCAAAGCATACATTGCACCTCACACAATAATAGTGGGAGACTTCAACACACCACTTTCTTCAAAGGACAGATCGTGGAAACAGAAACTAAACAGGGACACAGTGAAACTAACAGAAGTTATGAAACAAATGGACCTGACAGATATCTACAGAACATTTTATCCTAAAACAAAAGGATATACCTCCTTCTCAGCACCTCACGGGACCTTTCCAAAATTGACCATATAATTGGTCACAAAACAGGCCTCAATAGATACAAAAATATTGAAATTGTCCCATGTATCCTATCAGACCACCATGGCCTAAGACTGATCTTCAATAACAACATAAATAATAGAAAGCCAACATTCACGTGGAAACTGAATAACACTCTTCTCAATGATACCTTGGTCAAGGAAGGAATAAAGAAAGAAATTAAAGACTTTTTAGAGTTTAATGAAAATGAAGCCACAACGTACCCAAACCTATGGGACACAACGAAAGCATTTCTAAGAGGGAAACTCATAGCTCTGAGTGCCTCCAAGAAGAAACGGGAGACAGCACATACTAGCAGCTTGACAACACATCTAAAAGCCCTAGAAAAAAAGGAAGCAAATTCACCCAAGAGGAGTAGACGGCAGGAAATAACCAAACTCAGGGGTGAAATCAACCAAGTGGAAACAAGAAGAACTATTCAAAGAATTAACCAAACGAGGAGTTGGTTCTTTGAGAAAATCAACAAGATAGATAAACCCTTAGCTAGACTCACTAAAGGGCAGAGGGACAAAATCCTAATTAACAAAATCAGAAATGAAAAGGGAGACATAACAATAGATCCTGAAGAAATCCAAAACACCATCAGATCCTTCTACAAAAGGCTATACTCAACAAAACTGGAAAACCTGGACAAAATGGACAAATTTCTGGACAGATACCAGGTACCAAAGTTGAATCAGGATCAAGTTGATCATCTAAACAGTCCCATATCACCTAAAGAAATAGAAGCAGTTATTAATAGTCTCCCAACCAAAAAAAGCCCAGGACCAGATGGGTTTAGTGCAGAGTTCTATCAGACCTTCAAAGAAGATCTAATTCCAGTTCTGCACAAACTATTTCACAAAATAGAAGTAGAAGGTACTCTACCCAACTCATTTTATGAAGCCACTATTACTCTGATACCTAAACCACAGAAAGACCCAACAAAGATAGAGAACTTCAGACCAATTTCTCTTATGAATATCGATGCAAAAATCCTCAATAAAATTCTTGCTAACCGAATCCAAGAACACATTAAAGCAATCATCCATCCTGACCAAGTAGGTTTTATTCCAGGGATGCAGGGATGGTTTAATATACGAAAATCCATCAATGTAATCCATTATATAAACAAACTCAAACACAAAAACCACATGATCATCTCGTTAGATGCAGAAAAAGCATTTGACAAGATCCAACACCTATTCATGATAAAAGTGTTGGAAAGATCAGGAATTCAAGGCCCATACCTAAACATGATAAAAGCAATCTACAGCAAACCAGTAGCCAACATCAAAGTAAATGGAGAGAAGCTGGAAGCAATCCCACTAAAATCAGGGACTAGACAAGGCTGCCCACTTTCTCCCTACCTTTTCAACATAGTACTTGAAGTATTAGCCAGAGCAATTCGACAACAAAAGGAGATCAAGGGGATACAAATTGGAAAAGAGGAAGTCAAAATATCACTTTTTGCAGATGATATGATAGTATATATAAGTGACCCTAAAAATTCTACCAGAGAACTCCTAAACCTGATAAACAGCTTCGGTGAAGTAGCTGGATATAAAATAAACTCAAAGAAGTCAATGGCCTTTCTCTATACAAAGAATAAACAGGCTGAGAAAGAAATTAGGGAAACAACACCCTTCTCAATAGTCACAAATAATATAAAATACCTTGGCGTGACTCTAACTAAGGAAGTGAAAGATCTGTATGATAAAAACTTCAAATCTCTGAAGAAAGAAATTAAGGAAGATCTCAGAAGATGGAAAGATCTCCCATGCTCATGGATTGGCAGGATCAACATTGTAAAAATGGCTATCTTGCCAAAAGCAATCTACAGATTCAATGCAATCCCCATCAAAATTCCAACTCAATTCTTCAACGAATTGGAAGGAGCAATTTGCAAATTTGTCTGGAATAACAAAAAACCTAGGATAGCAAAAAGTCTTCTCAAGGATAAAAGAACTTCTGGTGGAATCACCATGCCAGACCTAAAGCTTTACTACAGAGCAATTGTGATAAAAACTGCATGGTACTGGCATAGAGACAGACAAGTAGACCAATGGAATAGAATTGAAGACCCAGAAATGAACCCACACACCTATGGTCACTTGATCTTCGACAAGGGAGCTAAAACCATCCAGTGGAAGAAAGACAGCATTTTCAACAATTGGTGCTGGCACAACTGGTTGTTATCGTGTAGAAGAATGCGAATCGATCCATACTTATCTCCTTGTACTAAGGTCAAATCTAAGTGGATCAAGGAACTTCACATAAAACCAGAGACACTGAAACTTATAGAGGAGAAAGTGGGGAAAAGCCTTGAAGATATGGGCACAGGGGAAAAATTCCTGAACAGAACAGCAATGGCTTGTGCTGTAAGATCGAGAATTGACAAATGGGACCTAATGAAACTCCAAAGTTTCTGCAAGGCAAAAGACACCGTCAATAAGACAAAAAGACCACCAACAGATTGGGAAAGGATCTTTACCTATCCTAAATCAGATAGGGGACTAATATCCAACATATATAAAGAACTCAAGAAGGTGGACTTCAGAAAATCAAATAACCCCATTAAAAATGGGGCTCAGATCTGAACAAAGAATTCTCACCTGAGGAATACCGAATGGCAGAGAAGCACCTGAAAAAATGTTCAACATCCTTAATCATCAGGGAAATGCAAATCAAAACAACCCTGAGATTCCACCTCACACCAGTCAGAATGGCTAAGATCAAAAATTCAGGTGACAGCAGATGCTGGCATGGATGTGGAGAAAGAGGAACACTCCTCCATTGTTGGTGGGAGTGCAGGCTTGTACAACCACTCTGGAAATCAGTCTGGCGGTTCCTCAGAAAACTGGACATAGTACTACCGGAGGATCCAGCAATACCTCTCCTGGGCATATATTTAGAAGATGCCCCAACTGGTAAGAAGGACACATGCTCCACTATGTTCATAGCAGCCTTATTTATAATAGCCAGAAGCTGGAAAGAACCTAGATGCCCCTCAACAGAGGAATGGATACAGAAAATGTGGTACATCTACACAATGGAGTACTACTCAACTATTAAAAAGAATGAATTTATGAAATTCCTAGCCAAATGGATGGACCTGGAGGGCATCATCCTGAGTGAGGTAACACATTCACAAAGAAACTCACACAATATGTACTCACTGATAAGTGGATATTAGCCCCAAACCTAGGATACCCAAGATATAAGATATAATTTGCTAAACACATGAAACTCAAGAAGAATGAAGACTGAAGTGTGGACACTATGCCCCTCCTTAGATTTGGGAACAAAACACCCATGGAAGGAGTTACAGAGACAAAGGTTGGAGCTGAGATGAAAGGATGGACCTCGTAGAGAATGCCATATCCAGGGATCCACCCCATAATCAGCATCCAAACGCTTACACCATTGCACACACTAGCAAGATTTTATTGAAAGGACCCAGATGTAGCTGTCTCTTGTGAGACTATGCCGGGGCCTAGCAAACACAGAAGTGGATGCTTACAGTCAGCTAAAGGATGGATTATAGGGCTCCCAATGGAGGAGCTAGAGAAAGTAGCCAAGGAGCTAAAGGGATCTGCAACCCTATAGGTGGAACAACATTATGAACTAACCAGTACCCCGGAGCTCTTGATCTAGCTGCATATATATCAAAAGATGGCCTAGTTGGCCATCACTGGAAAGAGAGGCCCATTGGACTTGCAAACTTTATATGCCCCAGTACAGGGGAACACCAGGGCCAAAATGGGGGAGTGGGTGGGCAGGGGAGTGGGGGTGGGTGGATATGGGGGACTTTTGGTATAGCATTGGAAATGTAAATGAGCTAAATACCTAATAAAAAATGAAAAAAAAAACCTCAAGAAAATGAAATAAAAAGAAATCTAAAAATAAAAAAAAAAAAAAGAAAAAACAAGAAGATAATCCATCAACAAACCTAAAAGAAGACAGCCACAAGAACAGAATGCCAACTTTAACAACAAAAATAACAGGAAGCAACAATTACTTTTCCTTAATATCTCTTAATATCAATGGTCTCAACACCCCAATAAAAAGACATAGACTAACAAACTGGCTACACAAACAAGACCCAACATTTTGCTGCTTACAGGAAACTCATCTCAGAGAAAAAGATAGACACTACCTCAGAATGAAAGGCTGGAAAACAATTTTCCAAGCAAATGGTATGAAGAAACAAGCTGGAGTAGCCATCCTAATATCTGATAAGATTGACTTCCAACCCAAAGTCATCAAAAAAGACAAGGAGGGGCACTTCGTTCTCATCAAAGATAAAATCCTCCAAGAGGAACTCTCAATTCTGAATATCTATGCTCCAAATACAAGGGCAGCGACATACATTAAAGAAACTTTAGTAAAGCTCAAAGCACACATTGCACCTCACACAATAATAGTGGGAGACTTCAACACACCACTTTCACCAATGGACAGATCATGGAAACAGAAACTAAACAGGGACACACTGAAACTAACAGAAGTGATGAAACAAATGGACTTAACAGATATCTACAGAACATTTTATCCTAAAACAAAAGGATATACCTTCTTCTCAGCACCTCATGGTACCTTCTCTAAAATTGACCACATAATTGGTCACAAAACAAACCTCAACATATACAAAAATATTGAAATTGTCCCATGCATCTTATCAGACCACCATGGTCTAAGGCTGATCTTCAATAACAAACTAAATAATAGAAAGCCAACATTCACGTGGAAACTGAACAACACTCTTCTCAATGATACCTTGGTCAAGGAAGGAATAAAGAAAGAAATTAAGGACTTTTTGGAGTTTAATGAAAATGAAGCCACAACATTATGGGACACAATGAAAGCATTCCTAAGAGGAAAACTCATAGCTCTGAGTGCCTCCAAAAAGAAACTAGAGAGAGCACACATTAGTAGCTTGACAACACACCTAAAAGGTCTAGAAGAAAAGGAAGCAAATTCACCCAAGAGGAGTAGAAGGCAGGAAATAATCAAACTCAGGGGTGAAATCAACCAAGTGGAAACACGAAGAACTGTTCAAAGAATCAACCAATCAAGGAGCTGAGTCTTTGAGAAAATCAACAAGATAGATAAACCCTTAGCCAGACTCACTAGAGGGCACAGGGAAAGCATCCTAATTAACAAAATCAGAGATGAAACGGGAGACATAACAACAGATCCTGAAGAAATCCAAAACACCATCAAATCCTTCTACAAAAGGCTGTACTCAACAAAACTGGAAAACCTGGACGAAATGGAAAAAATTTCTGGACGGATACCAGGTACCAAAATTGAATCAGGATCAAGTTGACCATCTAAACAGTCCCATATCCCCTAAGGAAATAGAAGCGGTCATTAATAGTCTCCAGGCCAAAAAAAGCCCAGGACCAGATGGGTTTAGTGCAGAGTTCTATCAGACCTTCAAAGAAGATCTAATTCCAGTTCTTCACAAACGATTCCACAAGATAGAAGTAGAAGGTACTCTACCCAACTAATTTTATGAAGCCTCTATTACTCTGATACCTAAACCACAAAGAGACCCAACAAAGATAGAGAACTTCAGACCAATTTCTCTTATGAATATCGATGCAAAAATCCTCAATAAAGTTCTTGCTAACCGAATCCAAAAACACATCAAAACAATCATCCATCCTGACCAAGTAGGTTTCATCCCAGGGATGCAGGGATGGTTCAATATACGGAAATCCATCAATGAAATCCAGTATATAAACAAACTCAAAGACAAAAACCACATGATCGTCTCATTAGATGCTAAGAAAGCATTTGACAAAATCCAACACCCATTCATGATAAAAGTCTTGGAAAGATCAGGAATTCAAGGCCCATACCTAAACATGATAAAAGCAATCTACAGCAAACCAGTAGCCAACATCAAAGTAAATGGTGAGAAGCTGGAAGCAATCCCACTAAAATCAGGGACTAGACAAGGCTGTCCACTCTCTCCCTACCTTTTCAACATTGTACTTGAAGTCCTAGCCAGAGCAATTCGACAACAAAAGGAGATCAAGGGGATACAAATTGGAAAGGAAGAAGGCAAAATATCACTTTTTGCAGATGATATGATAGTATATATAAGTGACCCTAAAAATTCCACCAGAGAACTCCTAAGCCTGATAAACAGCTTCGGTGAAGTAGCTGGATATAAAATAAACTCAAACAAGTCAATGGCCTTTCTCTATATAAAGAATAAACAGGCTGAGAAAGAAATTAGGGAAACAACACCCTTCTCAATAGTCACAAATAATATAAAATATCTTGGCGTGACTCTAACTAAGGAAGTGAAAGATCTGTATGATAAGAACTTCAAGTCTCTAAAGAAAGAAATTAAAGGCTTTTCCCTACTTTCTCCTCTATAAGTTTCAGTGTCTCTGGTTTTATGTGGAGTTCCTTAATCCACTTAGATTTGACCTTAGTACAAGGAGATAGAAATGGATCAATTCACATTCTTCTACATGATAACCGCCAGTTGTGCCAGCACCATTTGTTGAAAATGCTGTCTTTTTTCCACTGGATGGTTTTAGCTCCCTTGTCAAAGATCAAGTGACCATAGGTGTGTGGATTCATCTCTGGGTCTTCAATTCTGTTCCATTGGTCTGTCACTATACCAGTACCATGCAGTTTTGATCACAATTGCTCTGTAGTACAGTTTTAGGTCCGGCATGGTGATTCCACCAGAGATTCTTTTATCCTTGAGAAGAGTTTTTGCTATCCTCGGTTTTTTGTTATTCCAGATGAATCTGCCGATTGCCCTTTCTAATTCGTTGAAGAATTGAGTTGGAATTTTGATGGGGATTGCATTGAATCTGTAGATTGCTTTTGGCAAGATGGCCATTTTTACAATGTTGATCCTGCCAATCCATGAGCATGGGAGATCTTTCCATCTTCTGAGATCTTCCTTAATTTCTTTCTTTAGAGACTTGAAGTTCTTATCATACAGATCTTTCACTTCCTTAGTTAGAGTCACGCCAAGGTAATTTATATTATTTGTGACTATTGAGAAGGGTGTTGTTTCCCTAATTTCTTTCTCAGCCTGTTTATTCTTTGTGTAGAGAAAAGCCATTGACTTGTTTGAGTTTATTTTATATGCAGCTACTTCACCGAAGCTGTTTATCAGGCTTAGGAGTTCTCTGGTGGAATTTTTAGGGTCACTTATATATACTATCATATCATCTGCAAAAAGTGATATTTTGCCTTCTTCCTTTCCAATTTGTATCCCCTTGATCTCCTTTTGTTGTCGAATTGCTCTGGCTAGGACTTCAAGTACAATGTTGAAAAGGTAGGGAGAGAGTGGACAGCCTTGTCTAGTCCCTGATTTTAGTGGGATTGCTTCCAGCTTCTCACCATTTACTTTGATGTTGGCTACTGGTTTGCTGTAGATTGCTTTTATCATGTTTAGGTATGGGCCTTGAATTCCTGATCTTTCCAAGACTTTTATCATGAATGGATGTTGGATTTTGTCAAATGCTTTCTCAGCATCTAATGAGACGATCATGTGGTTTTTGTCTTTGAGTTTGTTTATATACTGGATTACATTGATGGATTTCCGTATATTGAACCATCCCTGCATCCCTGGGATGAAACCTACTTGGTCAGGATGGATGATTGTTTTGATGTGTTTTTGGATTCGGTTAGCAAGAACTTTATTGAGGATTTTTGCATCGATATTCATAAGGGAAATTGGTCTGAAGTTCTCTATCTTTGTTGGGTCTCTTTGTGGTTTAGGTATCAGAGTAATAGTGGCTTCATAAAATGAGTTGGGTAGAGTACCTTCTACTTCTATCTTGTGGAATAGTTTGTGAAGAACTGGAATTAGATCTTCTTTGAAGGTATGATAGAACTCTGCGCTAAACCCGTGTGGTCCTGGGCTTTTTTTGGCTGGGAGACTATTAATGTAGGGAAAAGCCTTGAAGATATGGGTACATGGGAAAAATTCCTGAATAGAACAGCAATGGCTTGTGCTGTAAGATCAAGAATTGATAAATGGGACCTCATAAAATTTCAAAGCTTCTGCAAAGCAAAAGACACCGTCAATAAGACAAAAAGGCCACCAACAGATTGCGAAAGGATCTTTACCTATCCCAAATCGGATAGGGGACTAATATCCATTACATATAAAGAACTCAAGAAGGTGGACTCCAGAAAATCAAATAACCCCATTAAAAATGGAGCTCAGAGATGAACAAAGAATTCTCACCTGAGGAATACCTAATGGCAGAGAAGCACCTGAAAAAATGTTCAACATCCTTAATCATCAGGGAAATGCAAATCAAAACAACACTGAGATTCCACTTCACTCCAGTCAGAATGGCTAAGATCAAAAACTCAGGTGACAGCACTTGCTGGCGAGGATGTGGAGAAAGGGGAACACTCCTCCATTGTTGGTGGGGTTGCAAGCTTGTACAACCACTCTGGAAATCAGTCTGGCGGTTCCTCAGAAAATTGGACATAGTACTACCGGAGGATCCCGCAATACCTCTCCTGGGCATATATCCAGAAGATGTCCCAACCGGTAACAAGAACACATGCTCCACTATGTTCATAGCAGCCTTATTTATAATAGCCAGAAGCTGGAAAGAACCCAGATGCCCCTCAACAGAGGAATGGATACAGAAAATGTGGTACATTTACACAATGGAATACTACTAAGCTATTAAAAAAATGAATTTATGAAATTCCTAGGCAAATGGATGGACCTGGAGGGTATCATCCTGAGTGAAGTAACCCAATCACAAAGGAACTCGCACAATATGTACTCACTGATAAGTGGATATTAGCCCAGAAACTTAGGATATCCAAGATATTAGATACAACTTGCCAAACGCATGAAATTCAAGAAGAACTAAGTCCAAAGTGTGGACCCTCTACCCTTTCTTAGAAATGGAAACAAAACACCCATAGAAGGAGTTAAAGAGACAAAATTTGGAGCTGTGACGAAAGGATGGACCGTCTATTGATTGCCATATGCAGGGATCCATCTCATAATCAGCTTCCAAATGCTGACACCATTGCATACAGTAGCAAGATTTTGCTAAAGGACCCAGATATAGCTGTCTCTTGTGAGACTATGCCGGGGCCTAGCAAACACAGAAGTGGATGATCATAGTCAGCTATTGGATGGGTCACATGGCCCCTTATGGAGGAGCTAGAGAAATTACCCAAGGAGCTAAAGGAAACTGCAACCCTATAGGTGGAACAACAATATGAACTAACCAGTACCCGGGAGCTCTTGTCTTTAGCTGCATATGTATCAAAAGATGGCCTAGTCGGTCATCACTGCGAGGAGAGGCCCATTGGACTTGCAAACTTTATATGCCCCAGTACAGGGGAACACCAGGGCCAAAAAGGGGCAGTGGGTGGGTAGGGGATTGGGGGGGGGTGGGTATGGGGGACCTTTGGGATAGCATTGAAAATATAAACGAGGAAAATACCTTAAAAAAAAAAAGAAGAAGGTTCCCCTACAAAAAACTGCAAATAAAACAATGGAAGAGTTTAGTGAGTGACATCAGCTTTCAACACAAGGTTCCACTTGCCCTGAGGGCAGAGGACTTCCCAGTTCTGTGTTCCCTATGGAGGAATGATTTGGTGGATCATTGAAACCTCACAAAGACAGGAACTTCCACAGCCCAACAAGAGCTGACTTTTTGTGATTCTCCTTTAGCCAGTTTCCAATAGGTCACCAAAACTCATCGTGTCAGGCATCACTTAATTGTTACTGCCAGTGCATCAATAGAGAAACACAATTACTCATTTTTTTTCAAATGGAGTCTCTCAAATCCATTTACCTCTTTCTAATTCCATTGCTTCAGCCTTGGTCAGTTCCTCTTCGTCTCACAGTGCTCTCATTAGATGGAGTCTTAACTGCTTGCCTCTTCCAAACAGACATTAGGTTAAAATATTTTTATTAATTTGTTGAGAATTTCACACATTATATTTTGATCATATTTATTTCAACTTCTCCCAGATCCATCTCTACCTCCCCACAAACCCTCCAACTTTGGGTCCTCTTTTCTTTATAAGATTTAAATATCAGGGTTTTGAGTGACATGGGCTCTGGAGCTCTTCCACCCAGACAGCTTGGGCTCATTACATAACTACTTCTTCTTCTTCTTCTTCTTCTTCTTCTTCTTCTTCTTCTTCTTCTTCTTCTTCTTCTTCTTCTTCTTCTTCTTCTTCTTCTTCTTCTTCTTCTTCTTCTTCTTTTCTTCTTCTTCTTCTTTCTTCTTCTTCTTCTTCTTCTTCTTCTTCTTCTTCTTCTTCTTCTTCTTCTTCTTCTTCTTCTTCTTCTTTTCAAAAAGGTTTACATAACTTTAATTTTTTGACATTTTAAATTTTTATTTTATTTTAATTAGGTATTTTCTTCATTTACATTTCCAGTGCTATCCCAAAAGTCCCCCATGCCCCTACTTCCCTACCCACCCACTCCCACTTCTTGGCCCTGGCATTTTCCTGTACTGAGACATATAAAGTTTGCAAGACCAAGGGGCCTCTCTTTCCACTGATGGCCGACTAGGCCATCTTCTGCTACATATGCAGCTAGAGACACGAGCTCTGGGGCGGGTACTGGTTAGTTCATATTGTTGTTCCACCTATAGGTTGCAGATCCCTTTAGTTCCTTGGTAATTTCTCTAGCTCCTCCATTGTGGGCCCTGTGATCCATCCAATAGCTGACTGTGCGCACCCACTTCACCCATGGAAGGAGTTACAGAGACAAAGTTTGGAGCTGAGACGAAAGGATGGACCATCTAGAGACTGCCATAACTGGTGATCCATCCCATAATCAGCCTCCAAACGCTGACACCATTGCATACACTAGCAAGATTTTGCTGAAAGGACCCTGATATAGCTGTCTCTTGTGAGGCTATTACTTAACTTCTTAGAGTCTCAGTCTTAGTTTTTTTTTCTTCTTTTCAACACTGGGCTACTCTAGCATGTACACAGAAAGACTGTTGAGAAATTTTGATGCATTCCTGTAAAGACAGGGAAATGGTTCCACACTTGTGGAAACTAGAGAGCTATGACAGCTAAATGAAGTGTATGACTCTGTGCTGGGTCACATTACTCTAAAGGCTAGTATTAGGACCACTGATGGAGATTAGAATTTGGTCTGCAGACTTGATGATAGCAATAATGAATGACATGGTCCTGTCATCATATATTGACATTAGGGAACATCTTTTGCATAGATGATCTCAACAAAAGACATTTGGATGTAGATTTAATTGGAAGCATTCCACTTAGCAATTGATGAAAAATTATTTTAAGCATTAAACCCCACCAAGGTCCTGTCTACAAAGCTTCTGTCATAGAGCTGAGACCCTTGCTTTCATCTTCTTATATCTCTCTGGTGTGTGTTGACTCATGGTCTTCATTATGTCCTACTTTAGTCACTGCCTTTCTTTGATGAGAGACCCTCCTGGGGCTCCCAGAGATCAAATACTCTAGTTCAACATCGGAGGACCTCTGTAATCATGATTTTTTTCCTGTTCTACACTTTTCTCTCTCTTCACCTTAAACATCCTTGTTTATCTCCACCATAACGTTGTGGCTCCTTTCAATTCTTCCTCTTAGAAAGCCCTTCTCACCTCTGCCCATTTTCCCCATTCTTCATGGCTTGGTTCTGGATTTTCTTTTCCTTCCTTCCTTCCTTCCTTCCTTCCTTCCTCCCTCCCTCCCTCCCTCCCTCCCTCCCTCCCTCGCCCCGCTCTCTCTCTCTTTCTTTCTTTCCTTCTTTCTTTCTTTCTTTCTTTCTTTCTTTCTTTCTTTCTTTCTTTCTTTCTTTCTTTCTTTCCTTCCTTCCTTCCTTCCTTCCTTCCTTCCTTCCTTCTTTCTTTCTTTCTTTCTTTCTTTCTTTCTTTCTTTCTTTCTTTCTTTCTTTCTTTCTTTCTTTCTTTCTTTCTTTCAATTCTCAGACCTAGAGTTGTGTTTTGGCTAGTTACTAGTTAGTTCCCTTATATCTTCAACCTTTTGAGAGAAATGTAACCATTTGCTCTGGTCTGTGGGGATTTCATTCTTTACATTCATCGTTATTTTTTCCTGGTTTGATTTAGAAGACCAATGAGCTCAGAGCAGGAAGAGCCACTGAGATGAGACTCTTCATAATGTTCAGGAATTTGTTTTTTTCAAACTGCTTGTTCATTGACTACTATACCCCAGAGCTTAGAAAACTGGCCTTAGTATGTACTCAGAGAAAAATTACATATTTTTGTAAGTGTCACAGATTTTATTGATTATCCTACATCATGCAGCATGAATATTTAGAAATATGCATTATAAAACACTAACAGGTAAACAGATGGGTTGAATTGATTATGTGAGCCTTACCTGTTGTCATGGATGGTCTGATTTCTCAGCTGCAAGAAGGAAAGTTTGTAGTAGCTGAGATATTGACTTTAAATTCTTATAAGAGGGTCGGTAGAGGCAGCGGTCAAGGATGACATCCCTTATTGCATTATTTATGAACCTGTCCCACACCCTCCCTGCAGGGTTTTCTTAGAAGTCATTTGACATGGTCGTTTTTTTTCTCTTTGAATGAGGTGTCATTCTGGCCTTAGGATGCCCTGCCTGATGAAATGTCTTTCTGACAGAGCAGTAGGAGATGAAAAGATGAGCAGGAAAGTCTTACAGGTCAATTAGCAACTTCCAAGGTCAAGAGATGAATTTTTTTTTTTTTTTAACTATACTCTGACAGGGATCCCTGATGTTGCCGGGAAGATGGACAATTGATGGAATGCAGGTAGAGTAAAGAGACAGCGTTGATCTTTGAGCACCTGTTGTATCAAGGGCTGATGAATCCTTTCTATACATTCTTTAGACAGCACAGTAAGCCAGCCATGAGTTTTAGGACACGTGATTCTCAAACTCAGCCCTTCCTCTTTCAGGGTCACCTCTTTGTAACCCTGTTTAGGTTGCATTTTCTTACTCGTCCTGTTCTTTCGATTAAAGTGACCTAGATACAAGTCACCAAAACTCATTCCCTTTCCTCACAATTGCATTTCTCCTGCAGGTTGTGGGTGGCCATTTTTCTCCTTGAAATAACTTCTCTATGTTTCTGTGACAATCACTTTGTTTTCTCTCACATTTTCACTGGACATTTCTTTTCCACTTTGGGGGTGAAGGGTTCTCACTTTCTACATTTTTTTCCTCAGAGGCTCTTATCCAATTCTTTCTGTTTATTGATGCCTCTCTCTCTCTCTCTCTCTCTCCCTCTCTCTCTCTCTCTCTCTCTCTCTCTCTCTCTCTTTTCTACCCAACTTGTCCTCCGAGTGATAGAATTAAGTATTCTACTACAGACTTAAAATTTCTACTTGGATGTTGAATTGATAATTAAAACTCACCATGGCTGAAATGGGAGTATTGCTTTCCACCTGGGTATCACATTGCAGAAGTGTGCAGTCTATATTTCTCTACTTCTTTCCTGCCCATCCATCACTTTTGCTTCTCTCTATTGTGCGTGGTATCAATCACCACATACTACAGAATCTTGGGTGTGGCAGTGAACTTGGGATTTCTTACTCAAATGCTTTCATTTTATGCACTGAGAGCCAGAGAGGGGCAGTGATGGGTTAAAAACTGCTCAAACCCAATAAACTGTCAAGTTGGGCCCAGCAGCAAGGTTTCCTGACTTGAAGTCTTTATGTGTAGATTTTTACTTTCTCCTTTGAACATCTATATGTGAAGAGAAGAACGTCTTCATGCTGCTTGCTTTACTTAGTTGGTCTTCTGGCCTCAACCACTGACTTCCCCTGAGCTCTGATCATTTCCAAACTTGATCCAATTTTTTTGAATCCCACACGGCATTTTAGAGGTGGTGCTACTCCATGACCAACCCACAGAAGGCAGCACTAATCAACCTTGACACTGGTGTACCATAGTACAAGCCCAGAAGGAATCACAATATACTGCTCTTTTTAGACCTCTACTCTTAATTGATCAGAATTGACTTTTAACATGAGATCTATATTGTTTTATACAATTTCAAACTCTTTCTGGCATCATTTTTTCCCTTTATTTCTGACTCTGGAGGCAAAATAATTTGATTTAGGGTGTTAGAGATTGGCGGCGAGATAACATATTTTAACTGCAACATCTGGAAGCGATGCTGAACCAATGATATAACTTGTAATGGTGGAAATGTGAGGGCCTGAGGCAAGCAGTCTGTTTCTTTCCAGTATACCTGGTAGACAAATGGCTTTGAGTTCAAGTTTAGCTCTAAGCAATATATCAACAGCATGATTTTAGGCTAGTTTTAAAATCTCACTGGGCTTTCCTTTACCAAAAAATTTAGTTTATATAAACTATGTTGGTTCTTACTCATATGAGATTTACTCTGAGGGAGCCATTAACCTTAAAAAGTCTCTCTTAGCATTCCAGGGTGCTTTGAAGCTGTACCTGGACAAGAGTTTGTACTTTCTCAGAACGAGTGTGCTTTACGAGTTTGAAATCTGTGTTTGTCCTGCATAAGACATTAACTGGTTGTATGAGCCTTTTTGAGACCCCATATTGCACTCACAATGTCCTTTAACTGCTTTAGTGTATCTATATACATACATATATATATATATATATACATACATACACACACACACACATATATATACATACATATATATATATATATATATATATATATATATATATATATATATATATATATAGTGTATCTTCCAGAATGTGGAAGATGTGTACTGATCAGTGAACCACCCATGATCCGATTTATCCAACTAACATCCACTGAGCATCTACAATGTTCCCAGAATGGTGTTGGTGATGAAGTTATATACAAGGTAGAAAAGGTTTTGACTTTATACGAAATGATCTATTGAAGTGTTTGTGATGCTCACATAAGCTGAAACAATACTTGTGCTTTACACAGAGATTCCAGCCCTCTAAGAAGAACGTGGCATCTTCCTTTCCTCTGTAGCATGTTCTCAGAGAAGGACTGAGGAGTTTCCCAAAATATCCTAGCCAGACACTATAGCAGGGCTTCAGAGGTGCTTCTTTGCCTCATGAGTGACCTGTGTCCAAGAGTCCGTGCTTTTCTTTGTGCCCAGGGTTGGCCATTTTCTGGATCTCTCCAGAGTTCACAATGCTAAGAGTTTGTGACAACTTGAAATTCATCCAAGCAAAGAGCAGATCTCAATGGCTGCAATTTCTTGATGGGGAGTTTAATTCTGTGGCAATAGTACAAGGTTCTGTGGAATGAATATCATGTCAATGCTATTTAATAATACCGTAACCACTGACCATTTAATTATGTGGTAATTGTCACTTAGTGGCTGGGTAATTGCACAGCGAGTGCCATCTAATTTCAGGGTAAAGGGTAAATACATGATTATTTCAGGCTCCTTAGGCACAGTATAGGTCACCAAGGAATTAGGTTTGGATTGACTAAGTATAAATTACCTAGAAATCTGTTTTTGGGTGATTACTCCTGCTCCTGTCATCCCTCCCTGACAAGCTCCTAATGGTTGCCATACAATTAAATAGAGATTTTTAAAGATTGTAGGCCCCAGGAACTTAAAGGGACATTGCTCAGTCTTATGATCAATCGTTGCCCAATGTACAAGGAGCTGTGCTTGGTGAAGGGGGAGAAAGGAGAGTAGAGCAAAGAGTTACACCCTATTCCATCTGCCAGCAGCTTTCTTAAGCTGATGTGGGTGATACAATACTTGATTTCAAGCAATGGATCCACTGATTTCACAAGATGTGAACTCAACACTAAATTATCCATCACCTCTCATCATGAGCCCAAGAAGGGTCCCTTGAGCAACATGCCCACGTAATCCCTGGGACTTAAAAATGTGACATCACTTCTGTAACAGGTCTTTGCAGATGTAAATAAGTAAAGTAGACTTCGAGATAAGCTCATCTTAGGGTGTGCAGGGTTGATGCTCACAATACACTGGTGAGCATCCTTCTAACAGAAAAGCAGACAAAAATAAGAGCAAAGTCATGAGAAGTTAGAGGTGCTGCAGCCCTCAGCCAAGAGAGCCTGGATCCAGAGCCTCTGACAAGAGTAATCCTCTGATAAGGACCAGACCAATATCTTGATTTCAGAGTTCTTCCCTCCAGAATGATGAGGGAACAGATTTCAGTTGTCCTAAGCCATCCAGTATGACAACACTTTGTTACAGCATCCCCTATTACAAACCGTACGGTGGCGGAAGCTTTATATCTCTCCACTGCCTTTAGGATTTGAATACACAAACACACATGCACACACACACACACACACACACACACACACACACACAGACACACACACAGACACACACACAGACACACACAGACACACACACACACACACTCATACATGCATGGGCATGATGGAGCAGAAAGATTGTGTTCAGTTAAATATAACTACTGTTTCTCTACTGACAGGTTAATTTAAAGCAAGCATTCTCAATGTTCATATGAACCTTTCATGCATTTCTGTTAAGTGGCTGCACTATAGTCCATGCAGTAGCGGGACAGAGATGACAGAGTCTTGTCAGCAGCCACATTGCCTCCCTTTATCCTTTGATAGGCTTATGTTTAATTAATTATACAGACCCTCTACTATCCCACTCTGAGATACTGACATCCTTTCCTTTTCTAGACCCTATTTTCCCAAGCCCTTGCAACAAGCTCATGTTTTTGGAAGGCACAGCAGTCAGCTAGCTGGTCTGTTTATATACCTTGGGCACTCCTGGCACTCAGATTTAGACAAACAGGTGCTTGGAGACTGAGAATAAGGCCTCAAAATAACCCACTCAAGATTGTACCTAGCTTTACGATTCTACAAGAGGAAGCTAGCCAGCCGACAGGAGGATTAACAATAAAGGATTTAAAGACCTTCACTAAATAAAAGGAACACAAGCTATTCTCGAGGAGGCCTCCTGAGTCTTCATTGAATTTAAGTGCTACATGTAAAGTCAGGTTTATCTTTATGGGTTTTCAGTCATTTTCCTCCCATAGCTCTCCTCATTCCTGTAACAGTGCTCTTGGCTCAGTAACACATGGCATTCTACACACCTGCCTGTCCTTGTCCCATTTGGACTGGATGGAAGACACCATACCTAGGCTCTAGACTAGGCAGCCAGAAAAGTCTTCCTTTTGAGAGGTGTGTATATGTGTGTGTGTGTGTGTGTGTGTGTGTGTGTGTGTGTGGTATTGTACTTTGAAAGTCAATTTTGATCTGTGGCCAGTGTCTCATTTTTTTTTTTCCTTGCTAATTTGCAATGTCATCCAGACAGGAAGACATCTTAGATCATAGTCTCATGAAAAATTATCTCTTTGAAAGAGCCTTCCTTATTTAATATTTTTACTTTCTTAACAAAGACATTTCACAAGGACTCATGTGTACTCCTATTTAATCATTAGAACATATTGGAGGTTGACCTTGTTACCTTTGTTTCTGTAGGCTAGCTGCAGCCTAGGGAGGTGCCCTGACACAGCTAAGGGACACACGGCTAGCAAGCAGAGTGCTCAGGTTCAGACCAACTGAAAGGTGCACTGCGAGTCACCTTGGCTCTTGAGCACACACGATCTCTTTGAAAGTTACAAGTGTCATGTTTGTGCTGCTGTACAGAATACCTGAGACTTGGTAGTCTTTTAAATACAAAAACTTGTTTCTTATATTCTGCAGGCCAGAAGGGCCAAGATTAAGGTGCTGGTATCTGGTGTGTCCTCATGTGGCAGAAGGTGGAAGGGTTGCAGAGCATCCAACCTTTTAACATTGTCAAATAGCAATCATTTACATGTGTGTCGGGCCACTTTCACAGCTACTGTGAGACAAAGGAGGCCTGAAGGTCAGACATGTTTGGAGAGAATATGAATGCTCTGTCCTCACATGTAGAATAGAACAAAGCCATGTTTATAGGATTTTTCTTTTTTTTTTTTTTAATGACATTAATCCATGCATGGGTTGCTGCCTTCATGGCCTAATAACTTCCAACATTGCTGCTCTAGTGACCAACCTCCCAGCACAAGAATTTTGGGCAGTGAATTTTTCTGCACTAAGAGACTAGTAACTGATCTGAGAGTCTTAGCTTCTTCTCTCCCCATATCTTCACTTTTCTCTGCACCCAAAATTTACCAGAGCTGAACAGAGAGGACTACTAACTTCTATGTATAGTTCCTCCCATAACCAGGAGTCCTGCCTGAGGATGTACCTGTGATCTTCTAGGGGGAAATTCCCAACCAATCAGATTTCCCAGGTGTCGTTATTTGAATAAGAATGCCCCAAATGCGTTCATATACTTGAATGCTTAGTTATTATGGAGTGGCATTATTTGAAAGGATTAGGATGTGTGGCATTGCTGGAGTAGGTGTGGCCTTGTTGGAGGAAATGTGTCACTGGTGGTGGGCTTTGAGTTTCAAAAGCCCAAGCCATGCCCAGTGGCTCTCTCTTTCTTCTTGTAGATCTGGATGTAGATCTCTCAGCTACCTTGTCTGCCTGTGTGCCACCGTGTTCCGCACCATAATTTAAATGGACTAAGTCTCTGCAACTGTAAGTTAGCCTCAACTAAGTACTTTCTTTTTATAAGAGCTGCCATGGTAATGTTGTCCTTTCAAAACAATAGAACATTTAGAACATTGACTAAGACACTTGGGATGTTATTTGGGTAACTACATCTTTTAAAAGATGATTGGCAGGTGAACCTGATGTATTTAACCTGTACATTAGTCGTGTTAGGGAGGCAGAAACCAATGAGCCCTGTTTACCTTTTAAATTATTTAAAAGTAACTTTTTTTTATTCTTTGAAAGTTCTGAACATTTATGCAATGTATATTGATCATATCCATCTACCACTGTCTCTTTCCAGCTTCCCCTGATGCCTCTACCTCATCTCTTCCCCCACCAGCTTCATGTCCTTTAACATTTGTATTTTGTTATTAATAATGCTCCACGACTGATTAGTGCTGCTCATGGGCACAAGAGTGTGTGGCCATCCATAAGGTATGGGCAACCTACCAGGTCTCCTCCTCTATCCATCCTGAAGTTTGGTTGGTTTGACTTTGTGCAGTTATCCACAACTGGTATGAGTTTCTTTGTGCAGCAGCCATGCCATGTCCAGAGTCAGCATTTCATAGCCCCCTGCTCCTGTGGCTGCTGGCTCTTATATTCTTTCCATCTTGATTTTCAATGACATTTCCTGAACCTGGAATGTGGCAGTTGGTACACATGACTCATTCACAACTAAGCAACGAGTTACTTATACTCAGCATTTCGAGTAGCGGTTCATCGTCACATCATTAACCACTACCCAGTGCAAAAAAAGAGGAGCTTCTTTGATCAAAGAGCAGCGGCATGTATCTAAGAGTATGGACATACATATTTAGGATATAGTTTGACAGAATGTCCATTTAGCAAAATATATCTTCCCTTAGGGCCTATGAACACTCCAGTTTTGTGTGTGTGTGTGTGTGTGTGTGTGTGTGTGTGTGTGTGTGTGTATGTATGTATGTATGTATGTATGTGTGAGTGTGTGTGTGTGTGTGTGAGTGTGTGTGTGTGTGTGACTGTGTGTGTGTGTATTTTTGTGTGTATGTGAGTGTGTGTATATGTTTGTGTGTGTGTGTTTTTCTACTAGGTTTATAATACCAGGAGTGAAACCTCCTCTGGAGCAGATCTTATATCTAAGCAGAAAGCAGTTGCTTATCCCCATAACAATAACTACAGCATTCCATCAGTAGGCAGATGTTATAGCGTGCAGGGGTACAGTGCTGGGCTAGAACACTGATGTCTCTTTTTCCCCAGCTTCATGCACAGCACCTCTGGCACTTTGTATGTGAGCCAGCAGGGAGAGAGTTTCTTGGTTGGCTTGAGGTTGGTTTCTCTGTCTTGAAAGCAGTGTCTTTTGTAACAGTGTCTTACTATCTTGTTATAGTGGACACCCAAGAGCAATAGCAATAGCTTGTATTGTTTAGAATGCCTTTGGGACTTCCTGACCAATAACTCCTAGGGAAGTAAGTATCTGCTGTCTGGCACTGAGATTTTCATTTAGTCACCGATATGTTTTGGTGACAATATTGTTTAACTCTATCTATCTATCTATCTATCTATCTATCTATCTATCTATCTATCTATCTATCTATCTATCTATCTATCTACCTACCTACCTATCTATCTATCTATCTATCTATCTATCTATCTATCTATCTATCTATCTATCTATCTATCTATCTCTCCAGTTGTCTGCAGCTGGAGATCAGATGACAACTTGCAAGAGTCAGTTCTGTCCTTCCACCATGTGGCTCCCAGTGATCAAATTCAGGTCATAAAGGTTTGCAGCAGGTGTTTTACCCACACAGTGAGTCTTATCTCACTGGCCAGACCTTTGAAAACAAATTTTTTATCCTATGCAGTCACTAGCTCAAAATGAAAGCTATTATAATATGATAATTAATTAAAAACAAAGAGAATTGATCAATGTAACTCAGGCATGGTGATGTATGCCTGTTACCCTGGTTCTCAGGAGGCTGAGCCAATAGGGTGGAGCATAAGGCAAGCTTAGGCTGCAGAGTGAACCTCCATCTCACAAAATCAAAAGGCAGGGATGTAGCATTAGGTTTATTTCTCAGCATTGAAAAAGAAAACAGCATAGCTAAGCTCCAATATTTAGATACATATATGTATGCATATATTCATTTTTTTAATTAGGCATTTTCCTCATTTACATTTCCAATGCTATCCCAAAAGTCCCCCATACCCACCCCCACAATCCCCTACCCACCCACTCCCCCTTTTTGGCCCTGGTGTTCTCCTGTACTGGGGCATATAATGTTTGCAAGTCCAATGGGCCTCTCTTTGCAGTGATGGCTGACTAGGCCACCTTTTGATACATATGCAGCTAGAGACAAGAGCTCCGGGGTACTGGTTAGTTCATATTGTTGTTCCACCTATAGAGTTGCAGTTCCCTTTAGCTCCTTGGGTACTTTCTCTAGCTCCTCCATTGCGTGCCCTGTGACCCATCCAATAGCTGACTGTGAGCATCCACTTCTGTGTTTGCTAGGCCCCGGCATAGTCTCACAAGAGACAGCTATATCTGGGTCCTTTCAGCAAAATCTTGCTAGTGTATGCAATGGTGTCACCGTTTGGAAGCTGATTATGGGATGGATCCCTGGATTTGGCAATCACTAGAATCACATATATTCATGTGTGTGTGTGTGTGTGTGTGTGTGTGTGTGTGTGTGTGTGTGTGTGTGTGAGAGAGAGAGAGAGAGAGAGAGAGAGAGAGAGAGGTGGCACTGTTGCTAAAGGTATAATTCAGTGACTTGACAGATACCTAGTGTGAGGCATGTGTTTTCCCCGATAGAGTGGGTTTTCAATCTAGTTAGAGAGTGGATGGCTATGCCAACATAACACCTTCATGCTGCTGTTACACTCATGCTGTCCTGGTTTTTCCTGGCTCCAAATAACCTAGTAACTAACTGTTGATCTCAGCCCCCAGTATTCTTAAATCTTACTTATGAGCATTAACCCAGATCCCCATGGCAAAGCCCTTCCTTCTCAATCTTCCATCCTTTACAGGGGCATTTTATTTCTAGAGGAGAATAGAATCACTGAAGTGGCATTCTTTCTCTACAAGACTGGTTCTGTGGTTTTTGTTTTTGTTTTTGTTTTTGTTTTTCGTTTTTTTTTTTTTTTTTTGCACAGGACTAGTTCCTTCTGCAGTATCTTGGGCAAGTGAGGCTAGCAAAACCATGTTTGAGAAAGCAAGTCCAATCAAGCATTGTCTTGTAGGTCTTGGAGTCATGGATAAAGAACTTGCAGGAGACAATCAATATTCAAGATTTCTCCCCGTCCCCTCCCATTGCCACAGGTAAAGACAGTATCTACTTCTCTCCACAACGTTTTTTTTTTTTTTTTTTTTTTTTTTGGACAATCTTTTCCGAAATTTTACTTCTGGTTGTTTCAGTCCTTGATTTGGGTAAGTAAAATCCCACTGCTACTGAAATTGTCGCATGAATTTGGAGCAGTGTAAAAACAGGTGTCAGATAGATCTCAGCAAATGCTGGCTTGGCTTTGATGCGGGCAAGTGGCTGGTCTAGCATAGATTGTCATGGATCAGCAAGGATCATGGGCTGGCAATGGACATGGAAATGGAGCAGGGATGATGAAGCCATCAGGCTACAAAGGAAGTACTAAGGACAGCTCAGGCCAGCACAGAGAAGCCCTCTGAGCTGTTCTTGGCTGAATTTCATCAACACCGGAGAAAGAATGAGGGGGTGGCTTGTACCTACCCATATGGTTGATGTGGCTTTTTAGTATTTGTATTTTCTTACATAAATCTATATTTGAGTTATGACTTTAGAAAATGATAAATTAAAAGCTCCCTTGAGAATATTGCTCTAAGGGGACTCTTGAGGGATCTTGATGTTTTATAGTCACAACATTGGTTGCTGGAGTGGGCAGAGAAAGGACCCATCTGCCTTGCAGAAGGATAATGATGCTTCATTCCTTTGAATGCTGTGTGCTTGCTCCAACATCCATTACTTCACCAAAGTGCTTATCACTATGGTTACCTCAGTACCATCTGATAGTTCCTTGAAGATTACTCAATGTTTGAAATCCTCTTTTTCTGAACAAGCAGTCTTCATCTTCATTCATAGCTCTTAGTATCATTGTCCTTGGATGGACGTCCTTGAAGCACTCTCTTTTTTTAATCTTCTGTGACCATCTTATCTTTGGATTCTCCGCCTTCCACTGTGAAAGGGGGTCATCTTCCTTTACTGAGCCGTTAAACATTAGGATGATTAAAAATAGGCATCAAAAAAAAATAAGGCATCATGATTTCTGCAGCTGGTATTTGTTGACTGTCATAAAGTAAGTTTGTGGGTCTGTGGTATTTTAAGAGTCAGACAACTTTTAAAGAAATCTCTGAGACATCAGATAAGGTGGAGCATTTGTACCAAAGGTCAGAGTGCTCATTACAGATGGTCACTGCCATTGTTTGGATGCTAGAATGCACTCCTGAGGCTAAAACTCTTGTCAACCACCACTTGCTTGATCTTGGAAAAAGGGATTCTGACATCTGTGCAGAAACAGACTGAGGCACTGAAAGCAGATATAATGCAGCTACACCAGAGACTGAGGAAAACAATGCAGAGGGGCTTAGCTGCATAAAGGTCCTTCAGAATGGGAGACTTAAAAAAAAAGGCCCACCAGTTGTTGTTCCTGCTAATTGTCCCATTATTAACCTTCCAATGGCCTCACTAGATTACCACTATAATATCCCAGTTAGTACTTGAACAAATTTCAGCATGAATATACAGTTTTAATTTTTTGATAAATTTATTTTTTTCAAATATTTTAACATATTCACTCCTTCCTCCACTTCCCCCATTACCACCCTTTCCACCAAACCATCCCTTCCCACCGAAATCTGAGATTACTTCTTTTGTTTCTTTTCTCATCAGATCCAGAAGGCATTGCGCAGTTATTCTTTGGAAAGCAGTCCACCCTGGTTGTTGCTAACCTGCCGGGGAGATCACATGATTAAACAAAACTGCCTCTGCCTTTGTCCCTCCTGGCAAGCATAGCTCCTTGGCTTAACGTTTTTAAAAACTAGGCTGAAGGACCAAGCAAGAAATGGATTGCCCACAATTTCAAGCTCCTCATCCTACATGTTTATGATGGTAAATAAAAGTTGCCTTCATTACTTGTTGTAGAATATAAACAAGTGTCAGCCATCTTAGCAAAGAGGCATCATTTGATTTAATTGCAAATTAAAACCATAAACCACCTTAAACATGGATCTCCAGCTACATCAAATCAATATAATAATTGCAGGAAGGCAATTGAGAGGCGAGGGAAGTTTCCATACGTTGCATATTAACAGAAGCTTGCCCCTATGAGAGATGGTAAGCTTATTAAATGGCAGGCGATTATGGTAAATTGTACTACTGACTAGCTATTTCTTTGAGGATGGACCAGATAGACTGAGTTCTTCACTGTCAGTAGCAACACAAAGAAGGCCTCTGTCCCTGTAAGGAGGTTGGTAGTTCTGTGTGTGGACTGGGCAAGTTCTTGAATTTTCATAACCAGAAGAAAGAGAATGCTGCTATGCCTACTATTAATGCCTGATGGATTCTCTTGGGATCCAGCAATTCTTTCTTAACAGCCACGACATATTGTGGCTGCTAAATTATGCCAGTGGAATCGATCTGATTGACAGACTCTGAGTCAACTGTGTTTTGTTGAGTCATTCAGAAGATGCTGGCCTTTTATTTAGCCCTGGTGCACAGAGCAGGAAATGGTGGGTCCTTTTGAAGTGACTTTTAAAAATTCCTTTAATATAGTCCTTACTTTTATTTCAGGATGACCTTGGGGGAAAGGAGAAGAGCAATCCCATAATTCCCATTGTCATGGGATTTGAAAGGCACAAGGGATACCTTTGGTCCCAGACAGTTTGCTTCTATCATCCACAGAAGTCCTGACATAATTTCCTATAGACGTGTACTCCTTTGAGTGTCTGGGAGCTCTGGTTAAAATGCGATTGCCTTTGGGAAGAATGAGCAGATTAAGCAATTAAGAGCTATTAATACTGCAAGGTCAAGTTGGTTCAGGAAGAAGCACCCTTTGTGCCCCTTTGAAATAATACCTGATAGTGAGTCTTGATTAGTTTATTAGCCAGCTCCCTGGAGTGGAGGGCATTCCCTGGGTAGGCTTGGGTGAGCGAAGGAAGAGAACAGTCATGGAGTCTCTGAGGGGTTGGCTTCTATTTTCCTCCTTTCCGAGCTTTATTGGGAGAGAGAGGGTAGGGCTTCTCTTCCTTGCCTTCCTTGCTGGATGCTCAGGTATATGTTTGGAGCCTTAGCCCGCTGCCCGAGGATACTTGTGCTATGTGGCTTCGGTGTGACATGCTCCTGTCTGATTCTCCAGTCTCTGTCTCTCCTTCCCTTCTAGAATACTGACTGCACCACTGAGCCCCCTTGTAGTTTTTTGGTGTTCAGTTGTGGCGGTGTGTGTGTGGGGTTGTTTACCTAAAATTTCTTATTTGTTTATTTACAAACTTCTAATTACCATTAAAAGACGAGTTTCATTTTGATGTTTTCACGCATGCATGTGGTTTCCTCATATTTCTCTCTTGTGGTTTGAGTATGAATGTCTCGCATAGGCAAATATCTATTTGAACACTTAGTCTTCAGCTGCTGGTGCTGTTTGAGGAGGTTTAAGGGGCATGGCCCCACTGAAGAAAATATGTTACTGGAGGCAGGCTTTGAATATATACGTATATATGCACATGTATTAAATCTAATATATATTTCAAATCAAGATTTGGATAGGAGAGAATATGTGATATTTGCCTTTCTGAAATCTGGCTCATTTTGCTTAGCATGATTTCAGTTCTATCCATGTTCCTACAAATGCTATAATTTTGTATAATACTATATTATGGAGAAATGCCACATTTTCTTTATCCACTCATCTACTGATGGACACATAGACTGATTCCTTTATTTGGGCTGTTGTGAATTATGAAGTAAGCATGGATGTTCACCTTTTGCTGTGCTGACTTAGGTCCCCCTTGGTTCACTTCTGTGCTGCACTGACTTAGGTCCCCCTTGGTTCACCTCTGTGCTGCACTGACTTAGGTCCCCCTTGGTTCACTTCTGTGCTGCACTGACTTAGGTCCCCCTTGGTTCACCTCTGTGCTGCACTGACTTAGGTACCCCTTGGTTCACCTCTGTGCTGCACTGACTTAGGTCCCCCTTGGTTCACCTCTGTGCTGCACTGACTTAGGTCCCCCTTGGTTCACCTCTGTGCTGCACTGACTTAGGTCCCCCTTGGTTCACCTCTGTGCTACACTGACTTAGGTCCCCCTTGGTTCACCTCTGTGCTGCACTGACTTTAGGCCCCCTTGGTACTCAGGAGCAGCACATCTGGAGCACATGGTAATTCTGTTTTCTGAAGGCTCTCTATCCTGACTTCCCCCACTAATTTACATTCACATTGCAGTGCAAAGGATTCCTTTCCCCAGCACCTTCGCAAGCGTTTTTTGTTGTGGTTGTTCATTATTTTGATGATAGCTAATCTGATTGGGGTGAGATGGAGTTTCATTTTGATTTGCATTTTCAGACGTTTAACATTTACTCAGACAGTTAATGGCTATTATTATTTTTTCTTTCAAAAATTACCTATACAATTCATTTGTTCATTTATTGATCACATAGATGACTTGAGATTTTTTTGTGTGTTTGTTTGTTTATTTTTAATTCTCTCTATATTATCAGTGTTCCTTCTGGAAGGCCAAACGTAGCTCCTTTTATTCTCAGCTATTGTTAATTTCTCTCTCTCTCTCTCTCTCTCTCTCTCTCTCTCTCTCTCTCTCTCTCTCTCTCTTTCTTTTCACAATTTTCTTATTAGGTATTTTCTTTATTTACATTTCAAATGTTATCCCATTTCCTAGTTTCCCTTCCGAAAACCCCCATGTCCCCCCGCCCCTCACCAACCCACCCACTCCTGCTTCCTGGCCCTGGCATTTCCCTATACTGGGGCACAGAACCTTCACAGGACCAAGGGCCTCTCCTCCCATTGATGACCGACTAGGCCATCCTCTGCTACATATGCAGCTAGAGCCATGAGTCCCACCTTGTGTTTTCTTTAGTTGGTGATTTACTCCCAGGGAGCTCTGGGGGTACTGGCTAATTCATATTGTTGTTCCTCTTATGGGGCTGCAAACACCTTCAGCTCCTTGGGTACCTTGGAGCTAAACCCTGGAGTTTCTCTAGCTCCTTCATTGGGGATCCTGTGCTTTGTCCAATGGATGGCTGTGAGCATCCACTACTGTATTGGTCAGGCACTGGCAGAGCCTCTCAGGAGACAGCTATATCAGGGTCCTGTCAGCAAGCTCTTGTTGGCATCCACAATAGTGTCTGGTTTTGGTGGTTGTTTACGGGATGGATCCCCAGGTGGGGCAGTCTCTGGATGGTCATTCCTTCAGTCTCTGCTTCACACTTTGTCTCTGTAACTCCTTCCATGGGTATTTTGTTCCCCCTTCTAAGAAGGATCAAAGTGTCCACACTTCGGTCTTCCTTCTTCTTGAGTTTCATGTACACACAAGTTTCTTAACCAGCTTCCCTGACGCCACAAGACAAGAAGTCTCCTTGGTGCTCTCCATTAGTTTAAATGGCGCCTGGCTAACCACAAAAACTCTGAAACCTCTTCCTACCCCCTTAATGTATTTATTATTCCTTGAGTAATTTGTGCATGGAGCTCATAATTCAGTAGGCACAGAAGGTATGCAGTGAAAACTGTGCCTCTTTATCTTTTCTACTCCACTCATCTGATTTCTTTTGTTTTGAAGTAAGCACTACTGTGTATTTTAAATATGTATTTCTAGAAATATTATATGCATGTATGTGCACTCAGGTAAACATATATCTACATGCTTTCTCCCTTCCTCCCGTGATGGTGTATACAACAGAACATTTTTTTTTCCTGAAACTGGCTTTTAAAAACTTAGTCTCGTTTAGAGTAGATTTAAATTGACAGTGCAGGGTGTATGGACTTCCCCTGTCCCTCCTGTCTGCATAGGTGTGTAGCCCCTTAATATCTTCCTTTCCTGCTTGAGTGGAGTGATTGTTACAATTGATAAACCCACACCAATGCCCCTATTACCCCAAGTCTATAGATTATACCAGGTTTTACTCTTGAGGTTGCACATTCTATGTGGCTTCAACAAATGAATAAAGACATGTTTCTACCACTGTGGCTGGTTTAGAGTAGTTTCATTGCCCTACAAAGCCTAGGCCTTGATTCGTCCCTCTACCTCACACTTTTTTTCTTTTTAAAATTGTATTGTTGTGATCATTTTATATCATCAGAGGCCTATCTCATAGTTTTTAATGACAGAGAAGTCATTATAAAAATGTGCCATTAAATTATGACTTTCCAATTCGTTCCTTTGCTAAACAATGTTGTAATGTGTATCTTTTCCATGCAGATAGCCCAAACATTCAGGATAAATATCCAGAGGCCAACTTCCTGTCCAAAGAGCATAGGCACTGTAACTTTATTGCCAACTGTCTTCCAGATGACACAGTATGTGTGTGTTTGTGTAAACTTGCTTTGCTTTCAGTACCTGAGAATATTATCTTATTTAGAAACGGCAGCTGAAAATGCAATTAGTGAAATGAATTATAGTGGGGACTGGAGATGTAGCACTCACTTAGCAGAGTGTCTCCGTAGCATGCACAGAGTCCTCTCTTTATGCTCAGTACTGCATACAGTGGGCAGGGTGGCCCATGACTCTAATCCCAGCACCCAGGAGAGGTAGAGGCTCAAAAATTAAAGGTCTTCTTAAGTTACAAAGTGAATCTGAACCCACCCTAAGGTACATGAGACCTTGTCTAAAAAGGAAAAAAAATCACACTGGAGTGTGGTAGGTTCTAAATCTAACGTGGTTGATCCTCTCATTAAATGCGGGGTAGGGGATGATATGGACAAAGACACACAGAAGGCAATCATATGGAGACAGAGGTGGAAGTTGGAGTTATTCCTTCACATGCCAAGGTATGTCTGGAAGGGGCAGGGCAAGATCCTCCTGCAGAGGTTTTTGACTGCTAGCCTCCATAATGGAAGGTTTCACTTCCAAGTCATCCCATTTGTGATAGAATATTATTCTGCTAGAATAGCCCCTGCAAATGAATACAGTTCCTTTACTGCAAACCCAAGTTAGCCTGCACTTCAACCCCAGACTAGCTCAAGTTTTACTTAATCACAGCTCCCCACAGAGCACCAGTGGATGAAGATTAGGAGTTTCCTTATAGCTGTGACCTCTGGTAGGCAGTGATCCAGAGATAGGTGAAGTGTTTAGAAGCTGAGTGCCAGGTGTGGGCAAATATTTGGTAGCCACTCAGCTACTATGGTGAGTGTATTTCTAAAACACTGGGACTGTTTCAGACTCCCAACTGTCAGGACTCTTCCCTCTGCAAGCAAACCCACCTGCTGTGTGGTGGTGTGAGGATTATCAAACCTAATCTAGGCCTTGCTAATGTAATGAGAGGAACAAATGGGTCCCAATTCCCATGTCTAGTCTATCCATGAAGGGCAGGCTGTGCCCTTTGAAAATTAGCTTCTAATATGGCAAGGTTGTTTGGCTATTGTTTACAAAGTTTCTCATAGGAGAAAAAGAAAAAAAGAAAACCAACAACTGGTATAGGTCTCCTGTTTCTATGGCAACTTGGAGGACATGCCTTGACTTCTGGAAACCTTATCTGGGTTGCAGGAACCAGACAGAAAGCCTTTTCCTGAGTGTGGACAAGGTTGCAGTTCAGGAGGGTCTGGGAGGAGGAAGGATAGGGCCTGACAGGAAAGCCAAAGAAACTGGCTTCCTGGGTGAGAAACTGGTTCCTCTTAGCGTCAGCTGACATTGAATTTATGATCAAGTCAGAGCACTTAATGTTTGAAGGCAGAGAAGTCATGATTCTCAAAGGGAAGCTCTTAACCTGGATAGCATCAAGTAGTGTTTGTAAGGCAGTTCCCTGAAGGACAAGAAGAAAATCATGGAACTTTGAATTCAATTTATGTCTTACCTCTTTAAAATATTTGTTTTTGTATGTGCTTCATGAAATTCACAATATATTAATGCAGTTAAACATGTAGAAAGAACAATTAACATATTAGAGGGTGCAGTGTGATTTAGCACATGAAAAAAGGCTTATCTGAAAAAATTGAGACCTTGGTCTAAGCAGATCAAGCCATCAATCCAGCCCTAAGCCTGCTTCTAAGGGTCCTTCCCCATTGGCTCCATCTCTCCCTGCTGTATGTGTTTTCCATCCACTGTACTCCAGGCTTAGCCTTCAATTCATGCGCTGCTCTTTAGTCCTGAGTGTTGCACATACACATGCATAATAAGGAGCTGGGCTGTGAGATCAGAGTTTACAAGGATGGTTTTCACATCAGTTTTCAGCTGTGAGAGTTGTAGAGCACTACTGACTGATGGTCACATGCGTAAGCCTCAGGTTTTTTCCCTACATACAATGGAAATGACAGCCTCTTACTGATAATGTTGTTAGGTGGCTTAAATTACATATGTGTAAAATGCCCAGTGTAAGTGACAGTCATTTTATTATCATAATGATCATTTCCCTGGTTATCTAGTGCTGCCAGCCTTTCCCAATCTTCTTTGACCAACTCAGATTATCTTCAGACTTGAATCTCTGAAGGAAACAATATATTTATAGTTAATTCAACCCTTAACTGTATGTTTCTTCATGTCCTGATTCTGATTTGTGATGTTTGCATTATTTCCTTCTGTTGCAAGAACTTTTTGGTTAATCCTCAATCGTCAGTTTGACTGGGTTTGAAATCACTTGGCAGACACACCTCTGGACACATCTGTGAAGGTATTTCCAGAGAAATTTACCTGAGGGGAGAAGACCCACCCTTTGTATGGATAGCATCATCCGAAGGACTGAGCTATCTGGTGGGTAAAAGAAAAAAGTGGGTGGGTACTGGTATTGATCTCTCTCTGCTTGGTGACTGAGGGCACAATGTGACCAGTGTCCTCAGACGTCTGCTCCTTAGCTACAGATGCTCTCACCACCATGTCTTTCCTGCCATGATAAACTGTATCTTCAAACCAAGGGCAAGCCCTTCCTCCCATGAGCTGTCAGGTAATTGGTCTCAGAAAGAGAAGTAACTAATACAACAGGCATATATTATTTCTAATTTATGGTGATAATGCTCAGTTCCAGGGGTTTGAGCTAATTCTCCTCAATCAGCCCATTATCACTGTTGATGATGGATCCTGTTTCTTATTGCATGGTACCTTCCTTCCATGTCCTTCTTTTCCACACCTATAATGTTCCATGGGCTCTCATTGTTATACTGATAGACTAGTCCCAATATGCTTCTATTCTAGTAAAATATGTCATGGTGCTTTGCTAGTTTACATTATCTTGTTGAGACTATTAATTTATCAAAATACTTCAAAATTGTATTTTTTTAATAAAAAGCTGTGTTTTCCATTCATTGAATGATATGTCTTCAAGTCCTATCTGTGCTTCTGAATGTATAGCTATTGGATGTTTCTAAGGGTTATGGGTAGGTTTGTTTGTTTGTTTATTTTTTCTAAATGTGAAGTCACAATAGCTTATGTTTTGAATCCCTTGGTGATGAACAATAATTTTCTTCTCACTCTTTGCTTCTCCTGAGCTGTGATGCATTTTTTTGTCAGTCATCAAGTAACAGAAACAACTTCCATCAGCCACATTGTACTCTGATACAGACAGGTGATTTTTATTATCCTTCCATAGCCCATTATGATATCTCTAGATTTACTCTTAGTCTTGAAGCCACCTACTTATAGGAGCTCCTCCTTCCATACTACCTCTATTCCTCTATTGGAAGATAAAAGCAACCAAAGAACATAAAACCAATCCAATAAGGACAAGATTATGCATCGACAATTCAAGCATTATAACTCTAGATGCCTATGTCCCAGCTCAAAAACAGAAATATGATCATCCAAGATAATATGCCAGTAACCCCAGTGCAATAGGTCCCCATAAATGCAAGTTAACTGAGGTAATGGTCAAGACCTTCAAAAAAGCAATTATCATTATGTTCAAAGACCTTTAAAGAGGACATGAGTAAGAGCTTTACTGAAGACCATGGAAATACAAACAGTTGAATGAAATAATGAGAATGATTTAAGACATCAGAGTAGAAATAGAGTCACTAAAGAAGATCCAAACCGTAGGATGCCTTAGAAGCATGCTTCACCAATAGATTATAAAACATGAAAGAAAGAATTTTAGGTCCTTCAGAGAAGGTAGAAAAAATGGATGCTTTGAAGAAAACATTAAAAAAAATCTAGGCACAAAACTTCCAGGAAATCTGGTACACTATGAAAAGACTAAATCTATCAATATTAAGTATAGAGGCAAAAAGAGAAACTCAAGTCAAAGGCACAAAATTATTTTAAAGAAAATTGTAGAAAAATAAAAAATTCTTAATCTAAAGGAGGCGTCAATCATGATAAAAAAGCATAAAGAACACCAAATAGACTACCAGAAAAGATATTCTCCAGGATACGTAATAATTGAAACACTAAATAAAAAAAAGAAAAGATGCTAAATGTAGAAAGACCCAATTACATATAAAGACAGGCATAATTACTATTACACTGATTTCTTAATTCTTTTAGAGTCTAAAGGTCAGAAGGGCCTGGACAGATGTTTTACAAACTATGATAGAATACTACATCTAGAGAAACTACAAAGAACAATCAGTAGGAAAAAAAACCCTAAATAATGAAACAAAATTTAAGTGGTATCTATCTACAAATCCAGCTCTACAGAAGTTAACTAGAAAGGAAACTTGAGTCTGAAGAAGTAAACCACATCCAAGAAAACATAAGGAATAAACAATCCTAGAACAATAAATTAAAAGAGAAGAGAAAAAACCCACATCATAACAACAAAATAACAGAAATCAATAAAACTACTGATTAATCACTCTCAATATTAATGGTCTCAATTTCCCAACAAAAAGATACAGACTAAGAGATTAGATCTGAAAACAGGCTCCATTTTTCTGTGGCATCCAAGAAATATATTCACCAGTACGATTAGGTATCACCTCCAGATAAAATGGTGAAAAAAAATCCATTCCAAGCAATTGAACCCAAAAAGCAAGCAGGTTTAGCCATGTGAGTAATAAATACACTTTAAACTCAAACTAATCAGAAGATATATGGAAGGACACTACATACTTATCATAGGAGAAATCCACCAAGAGGATATAATTCTAAACATTATTAACTACACACAACAACACCCAAATTTGTAAAAGAAACACTAATACACCCCAAAGTACATATTGACTCTCATACACTGATTGTGGGATACTTTAATACCACACTCCCCCCCCCCCTAGACAGGTCATCCAGACAAAAACTAAACAGAGAAATGTGGAAGCTAAATAACACCATAAATCAAAGGTACTAGCAGATATTTACAGAACATTCCACCCAAATACTAAAGAATGTACTGTCTTTCTCAGCAGCTCATGGAACTTTCTCCAAAATTGACCACGTGCTAGGAACGAAGTAAAGCTCAACAGGAACAAGAACATTGACATAGCATCCTTGCTTCCTGTGTAAACCATCCTGGGTTAAAGCTGGATGCCAGGAACAACAGAAACAACAGAAACAACAGAAAGTGTAAAAACTCATAGAAATGGAACAACTGACTACTAAACAAAAAATGGGTCAAGTCAGAAATCAAGAGGAAAATTTAAAAAATGGTAATTGAATGAAAATGAAGATATAGCATATCCAAATTTATAGGTCAATTTGAAGGCAGCTCTATGAGGTCACAGTTCTTACCACTAACTGCTACATCAAAAAATTTGAATAGATCTCATATTAATAATGCAGTGTCATACCAGAAAGTTCTAGAACAACAAGAAATAATACCCCAAAGGCACAGATGTGCAGAAAACAATCAAACTCAGGGATGCATACCATGTGTGTTCTTTTGTGATTGGGTTACCTCAGGATGTTATTTTCTAGTTCCATCCATTTGTCAAAAAATTTCATAAATTAATTGTTTTTAATAGCTGAGTAGTATTCCATTGCCAGCATCTGCTGTCACCTGAATTTTTGATCTTAGCCATTCTGACTGGTATGAGGTAGGATCTCAGGGTTGTTTTGATTTGCATTTCCCTCCAGCACCTGGGCACAGGGGCAAAATTCCTGAACAGAACAGAAATGGCTTGTGCTGTAAGATCAAGAATCGACAAAGGGGACCTAATAAAGTTTCAAAGCTTGTGTAAGGCAAAGGACACTGTCAATAGGACAAAAAAGGCCACCAACATGACAGCAGATGCTGGCAAGGATGTGGAGAAAGAGGAACACTCCTCCATTGTTGGTGGAATTGCAAGCTTATACAACCACTCTGAAAATCAGTCTGGAGGTTCCTCAGAAAATTGGACATAGTACTACTGGAGGATCCCGAAATACCTCTCCTGGGCATATATCCAGAAGATGTTTCAACTGGTAATAAGGACACATGCTTCACTATGTTCATAGCAGCCTTATTTATAATAGCCAGAAGCTGGAAAGAACCCAGATGTCCTTCAACAGAGGAATGGATACAGAAAATGTGGTACATTTACACAATGAAGTACTACTCTGCTATTAAAAAGAATGAATTTTGATAAGAGTCTTGGAAAGATCAGGAATTCAAGGCCCATACCTAAACATGATAAAAGCAATCTAGAGCAAACCAATAGCCAACATCAAAGTAAATGGTGAGAAGCTGGAAGCAATCCGACTAAAATCAGGGACTAGACAAGGCTGCCCACTTTCTCCCTACCTATTCAACATTGTACTTGAAGTCCTAGCCAGAGCAATTCGACAACAAAAGGAGATCAAGGGGATACAAATTGGAAAAGAGGAAGTCAAAATATCACTTTTTGCAGATGATATGATAGTATATATAAGTGACCCTAAAAATTCCACCAGAGGACTCCTAAGCCTGATAAACAGCTTCGGTGAAGTAGCTGGATATAAAATTAACTCAAACAAGTCAATGGCCTTTCTCTACTCAAAGGATAAACAGGCTGAGAAAGAAATTAGGGAAACAACACCCTTCTCAATAGTCACAAATAATATAAAATACCTTGGCGTGACTCATACTAAGGAAGTGAAAGATCTGTTCTGTGATAAGAACTTCAAGTCTCTAAAGAAAGAAATTAAAGAAGATCTCAGAAGATGGAAAGATCTCCCATGCTCATGGATTGGCAGGATCAACATTGTAAAAATGGCTATCTTGCCAAAAGCAATCTACAGATTCAATGCAATCCCCATCAAAATTCCAACTCAATTCTTCAACGAATTAGAAAGGGCAATCAGCATATTCATCTGGAATAACAAAAAACCTAGGATAGCAAAAACTCTTCTCAAGGATAAAAGAACCTCTGGTGGAATCACTATGCCCGACCTAAAGATGTACTACAGAGCAATTGTGATAAAAACTGCATGGTACTGGTATAGTGACAGACAAGTAGACCAATGAAACAGAATTGAAGACCCAGAGATGAATCCACACACCTATGGTCACTTGATCTTTGACAAGGGAGCTATAACCATCCAGTGGAAAAAAGACAGCATTTTCAACAAATGGTGCTGGCACAACTGGCGGTTATCATGTAGAAGAATGTGAATTGATCCATTTCTATCTCCTTGTACTGAGGTCAAATCTAAGTGGATTAAGGAACTCCACATAATACCAGAGACACTGAAACTTATAGAGGAGAAAGTAGGGAAAAGCCTCGAAGATATGGGTACAGGGGAAAAATTCCTGAATAGAACAGCAATGGCTTGTGCTGTAAAGATCAAGAATCGATAAATGGGACCACATAAAATTGCAAAGCTTCTGCAAAGCAAAAGACACCGTCAATAAGACAAAAAGGGCACCAACAGATTGGGAAAGGATCTTTACCTATCCCAAATCAGATAGGGGACTAATATCCAATATATATAAAGAACTCAAGAAGGTGGACTCCAGAAAATCAAATAACCCCATTAAAAATGGGGCTCAGAGCTGAACAAAGAATTCTCACCTGAGGAATACCGAATGGCAGAGAAGCACCTGAAAAAATGTTCAACATCCTTAATTATCAGGGAAATGCAAATCAAAACAACACTGAGATTCCACTTCACTCCAGTCAGAATGGCTAAGATCAAAATCTCAGGTGACAGCAGATGCTGGCGAGGATGTGGAGAAAGAGGAACACTCCTCCATTGTTGGTGGGATTGCAAGCTTGTACAACCACTCTGGAAATCAGTCTGGCGGTTCCTCAGAAAATTGGACATAGTACTACCGGAGGATCCAGCAATACCTCTCCTGGGCATATATCCAGAAGATGTCCCAACCGGTAAGAAGAACACATGCTCCACTATGTTCATAGTAGCCTTGTTTATAATAGCCAGAAGCTGGAAAGAACCCAGATGCCCCTCAACAGAGAAATGGATACAGAAAATGTGGTACATTTACACAATGGAGTACTACTCAGCTATTAAAAAAATGAATTTATGAAATTCCTAGGCAAATGGATGGACCTGGAGGGTATCATCCTGAGTGAAGTAACCCAATCACAAAGGAACTTGCACAATATGTACTCACTGATAAGTGGATATTAGCTCAGAAACTTAGGATACCCAAGATATAAGATACAACTTGCCAAACGAATGAAATTCAAGAAGAACGAAGACCAAAGTGTGGACACTTTAGCCTTTCTTAGAAATGGGAACAAAACACCCTTGGAAGGAGTTACAGAGACAAAATTTGGAGCTGTGACGAAAGGATGGACCATCTAGTGATTGCCATATGCAGGGATCCATCTCATAATCAGCTTCCAAATGCCGACACCATTGCATACACTAGCAAGATTTAGCTGAAAGGACCCAGAGATAGCTGTCTCTTGTGAGACTATGCTGGGGCCTAGCAAACACAGAAGTGGATGATCACAGTCAGCTATTGGATGGGTCACACGCCCCCAATGGAGGAGCTAGAGAAATTACCCAAGGAGCTAAAGGGAACTGCAACCCTATAGGTGGAACAACAATTTGAACTAACCAGTACCCGGGAGCTCTTGTCTTTAGCTGCATATGTATCAAAAGATGGCCCAGTTGGCCATCACTGCAAAGAGAGGCCCATTGGACTTGCAAACTTTATATGCCCCAGTACAGGGGAACGCCAGGGCCAAAAAGGGGGAGTGGGTGGGTAGGGGATTGGGGGGGTGAGTATGGGGGACCTTTGGGATAGCATTGAAAATGTAAACGAGGAAAATACCTAATAAAAAAAAAAAAGAATGAATTTATGAAATTCCTAGGCAAATGGATGGATCTGGAGTGAGGTAACCCAATCACAAAAGAACTCACATGATATGTACTCACTGATAAGTGGTTATTAGCCCAGAAACTTAGAATACCCAAGATACAATTTGCAAAACACATGAAACTCAAGAAGAACGAAGACCAAATTGTGTACACTTTGCCCCTTCTTAGAATTGGGAACAAAACACCCATGGAAGGAGTTATAGAGACAAAATTTGGAGCTGAGATGAAAGAATGGACCATCTAGAGACTGCCGCATCCGGGGTATCCATCCCATAATCAGCCTCCAAACGCTGACACCATCGCATACGCTAGCAAGATTTTGCTGAAAGGACCCTGATATAGCTGTCTCTTGTGACGTGATGCCACTGCCTGGCAAACACAGAAGTGGATGCTCACAGTCAGCTATTGGATGGATCACAGGGCCCCCAATGGAGGAGCTAGAGAAAGTACCCAAGGAGCTAAAGGGGTCTGCAACCCTATAGGTGGAACAACAATATAAACTAACCAGTACTCCCCAGAGCTCGTGTCTCTAGCTGCATATTTATCAGAAGATGGCCTAGTCGGCCATCAGTGGGAAGAGAGGCCCCTTGGTCTTGCAAACTTTATATGCCTTAGAACAGGGGAACACCCGGGACAAGATGTGGATGTGGGTGGATAAGAGGAGTTGGGGGGGGGTTTGGGAATTTTGGGATAGCATTTGAAATGTAAATGAAGAAAATATTAAAAAATGTTAAAAACAAAAACAACAACAACAACAAAAATGGTAAAAAAAATAAAAAGCCACCAACAAATTGGGAAAAGATCTTTACCAATCTTACATCTGATAGAGGGCTAATATCCAATACATACAAAGAACTCGAGAAGTTAGACTCCAAAGAACCTAGTAACCCTATTAAAAATATGGTGCAGAACTAAACAAAGAATTCTCAACTGAGGAATACTGAATGGCTGAGAAGCACCTAAAGAAAAGTTCAACATCCTTCGTTATCAGGGAAATGCAGATCAGGACATACTTTAAAATTCTGTATTTTATCAAACTGGATTGCTAAATAGAAATGGATAGATTCCTTGACATATATGACTTATCAAAGTGAAATCAAGTTCAAATAGTCAATTTAAAACAGACCCGTATCCCCCTAGTGAAATAGAAGCAGTGATTAAAAGTATCTCAGCATAAAAGACCATGCCAGATGGAGTCAGTTAGACCTTCAAAGAGGAGTTAATGGCAACACTTCTTTAATTATTCTACAAAAATAGGAACTGAAAAGGAACATTTCCTAATTATTTTTATAAATCCAGTGTCACTATGACACACAAACCACACAAAGACCTAACACAAAAGAAAATTGTAGACCAATTTCCCTTATGCACATAGATGCAAAGATTCTCAATAAAATACCTGTAAACCAATTCAAGAACACATCAAAAGAATTACCCACAGTGATCAAGTTGACTTCATCCCAGAAATTCTGGGATGGTTCAAAACACACAAATTTGTAAACATAATCTACCACATAGACAGACGTAAAGACAAAACTACATGATCATCTCAATGGATGAAGAAAGGCCTTCGAGAAAATCCAGCATCCTTTCTTGACTAAAGTTCTGGAGAGACCACGGATACAAGGGACATGCCTCAACAAAATAAATCAATATTAAGTAACCTCACAGATAACAGCAACTTAAATGGAGAGAGACTCAAAACATTTCCACTAAAATCAGGAGCAAGGCAAGAATGCCCACACTTTGCATATTTAATGTAGTATTTGTACTCTTAGCTAGAACACTAAGACAACCAGAGAAGTCAAAGGTATACAAATAAGAAAGGTAGAAGTTAAAGTATTATTTTAGATGATATGATTTTATACATAAAAGACCATAGAGTTTCCACCAAGAAACTTCTACAGCTGACAATCACTTGCAGAAAAATAGCATACATATTTAACACACAAAAATCAGTACATTTCGTATGAACAGTTGAAAAGGAGACTGAGAAAGATATCAGGAAAATAATGCTTTTCACAGTAGCCTCAAAAAAAGTAAAACTACCTTGGAATCACTTTAACCAAGTACATGAAAGACATATATCATAAAAACCTTTAAGACATTAAATAAATATACTGAAGAAAACACCAGAAGATGGAGAAATATCCCATACTCATGGATCATTAAGATTAATATTATGAAAATGGCCATCCTACCAAAAGCAATCTTCAAATTCAATGCACTCCCCATCAAAATTCCAAGTCACAGAACTTGAAATGTTAGTTTTTAGCTTTATATGAAGACACAACAAACTCAGGATAGCTACAAAACAATCCTAAATGTTAAAAGAACTGCTAGATGTCTTACCACCCCAGATTTTTTATTCCCTATACTAATAAAAAAGCATAGTGTTGGTATAAAAACAGACATGTTGATCAATGGAATTGAATCAAAGACATAAGTCCATACATCTATGGACATCTGATTTTTTACAAAGAAGCAAAAAATATACACTGGAGAAAATATAGAATTTTCAACAAATGGTGTGGTCAAACTGGACAGTTGTATGTAGAAGAATCCAAGGAGTTTGTTTACAAAACTCAACATCAAATGTATCACAGACTTCAACATAAAACCAAATACCATGAATCTGATCAGAAAGTTGGGGAATAGGCTTGAACTCCTTGGCAGGAGAAAAGACTTTCTGAATAAAACACTACTAGTAGTCACTAAGGTCAACAATTAGTAAATGCACCACAATGGCTGGCCTTACAGAGTTTCATACTTCAGAAAATTTACATTAAACTGTATTTATAATTGTGTTATTTTATGTTTTTGTTATTAACATAGGGTCTCATGTAGCACAGGATGGCTTCAAATATCTAATATAGCAGAAGATGTCTCCCAACTTCTGATCCATCTATCTCTAGATGCTGAGAGTTTTGTGGTATTGGAGATCAAACCCAGAGATTTATTCACATCAAGGAAGAAGTCTACAAAATGAGCTGCATATCAAGTCCATACTGTTGTGATTTTTCAAGGAGTATTTTCTTGACTAGAGCCCGTCTTTCCTTACTGTTTGGGATTGGTGCTTTTATTCTTCTTTTCCTCAACTCTATTACCCTAGATTAGATCATTTGAAAATAAAAAAAAATTCTTTCCACATTTAATTAACTGGAAATACTTCATATTGGCATGATGTTATCCACACACAGCTGGGGATCATATAAAATTCTTTCCTCTTAGGCCTTCAGGGCTACTGTGCTGAATAGTTTTATGTCAACTTGACACAGCTAAAGTCATCTTAGAGGAGGGAAACTTAAGAAAATACTTCCATAAGATTGGGCTGTAGGCAAGCTAAAGGGCATTTTCTTAGTGATTGATGAGGGAGGATCCAGCCCACTGGGAGTGATAACACCCTGGACTGGTCGTTCTAGGCTCTATAAGAAAGCAATCTGAGGGCGGGAGCAAGCCAGTAAGCAGAACTCCTCTATGGCCTCTGTGCCAACTCCTACTTCCAAGTTTCTGCCCTGCTTGAGTTCCCATTTTGACTTCCTTCAATGATGGACTATAATTGGAAGTATGTGCCAAATAGACCCTTTCCTCCCAACCTGTTTTTGCTCATGGTGTTTCATCCCAGCAGGAAAAACCCTAACTAAGACAACTACACAGACATCTCCCAAACAAATGACAGTGCTGTCATAGTAATTGTTTTTTGATAATATATATTTATTGATCGTTTTTAAGGGAGGAGAGTTTTATTTTTGGCTCTCAGTCCATCATGGCAGGAAGGCATGGTAATGGGGATTCCTAGTAGATGTGGCCACAGGAACTTGCTCATATGTAGGTAGATCAGAACAGCTCTTAATGAATTGTTCTTGGGTGACAAGATATCATCTCATGGCTGCTGTCTTCTCCATCCAGTCTGGACTAAGAACTGGGGGAATAGGGTGGTGGTTCTCCTAGGTGGGAGGGAGGAAAGTCTGACACCTGAATCATTGCTTATTTAATTGCAGCACAGATCAACAAAAGTTGGGAAGTTCCTTGAAGTTCATTCCTCTTCTATCCCCCCACCCCCACCCTGCCCAATATCTGTTCCATTGTCCATTCCTTTTAAGACAACTGATTTGGAGTTCACAGTTGTCAGGTTAATGTGTATTTTTCTTTTTTTTTCCATTTTTTATTAGGTATTTAGCTCATTTACATTTCCAATGCTATACCAAAAGTCCCCCATACCCACCCACCCCCAATCCCCTACCCACCCACTCCCCCTTTTTGGCCCTGGCGTTCCCCTGTACTGGGGCATATAAAGTTTGTGTGTCCAATGGGCCTCTCTTTCCAGTGATGGCCGACTAGGCCATCTTTTGATACATATGCAGCTAGAGTCAAGAGCTCCGGGGTACTGGTTAGTTCATAATTTTGTTCCGCCTATAGGGTTACAGATCCCTTTAGCTCCTTGGCTACTTTCTCTAGCTCCTCCATTGGGAGCCCTGTGATCCATTTATTAGCTGACTGTGAGCATCCACTTCTGTGTTTGCTAGGCCCCGGCATAGTCTCACAAGAGACAGCTACATCTGGGTCCTTTCGATAAAATCTTGCTAGTGTATGCAATGGTGTCAGCGTTTGGATGCTGATTATGGGGTGGATCCCTGGATATGGAAGTCTCTACATGGACCATCCTTTCATCTCAGCTCCAAACTTTGTCTCTGTAACTCCTTCCATGAGTGTTTTGTTCCCACTTCTAAGGAGGGGCATAGTGTCCACACTTCAGTCTTCATTTTTCTTGAGTTTCATGTGTTTAGCAAATTGTATCTTATATCTTGGGTATCCTAGGTTTTGGGCTAATATCCACTTATCAGTGAGTACATATTGTGTGAGTTCCTTTGTGAATGTGTTACCTCACTCAGGATGATGCCCTCCAGGTCCATCCATTTGCCTAGGAATTTCATAAATTCATTCTTTTTAATAGCTGAGTAGTACTCCATTGTGTAAATGTACCACATTTTCTGTATCCATTCCTCTGTTGAGGGGCATCTGGGTTCTTTCCAGCTTCTGGCTATTATAAATAAGGCTGCTATGAACATAGTAGAGCATGTGTCCTTCTTACCGGTTGGGGCATCTTCTGGATATATGCCCAGGAGAGGTATTGCTGGATCCTCCGGTAGTACTATGTTCAATTTTCTGAGGAACCGCCAGACTGATTTCCAGAGTGGTTGTACAAGCTTGCAATCCCACCAACAATGGAGGAGTGTTCCTCTTTCTCCACATCCATGCCAGCATCTGCTGTCACCTGAATTTTTGATCTTAGCCATTCTCACTGGTGTGAGGTGGAATCTCAGGGTTGTTTTGATTTGCATTTCCCTGATGATTAAGGATGTTGAACATTTTTTCAGGTGCTTCTCTGCCATTCAGTATTCCTCAGGTAAGAATTCTTTGTTCAGCTCTGAGCCCCATTTTTTAATGGGGTTATTTGATTTTCTGAAGTCCACCTTCTTGAGTTCTTTATATATGTTGGATAGTAGTCCCCTATCTGATTTAGGATAGGTAAAGATCCTTTCCCAATCTGTTGGTGCCCTTTTTGTCTTATTGACGGTGTCTTTTGCCTTGCAGAAACTTTGGAGTTTCATTAGGTCCCATTTGTCAATTCTCCATCTTACAGTACAAGCCATTGCTGTTCTGTTCAGGAATTTTTCCCCTGTGCCCATATCTTCAAGGCTTTTCCCCACTTTCTCCTCTATAAGTTTCAGTGTCTCTGGTATTATGTGAAGTTCCTTGATCCACTTAGATTTGACCTTAGTACAAGGAGATAAGTATGGATCGATTCGCATTCTTCTACATGATAACAACCAGTTGTGCCAGCACCAATTGTTGAAAATGCTGTCTTTCTTCCACTGGATGGTTTTAGCTCCCTTGTCGAAGATCAAGTGACCATAGGTGTGTGGGTTCATTTCTGGGTCTTCAATTCTATTCCATTGGTCTACTGGTCTGTCTCTATAACAGTACCATGCAGTTTTTATCACAATTGCTCTGTAGTAAAGCTTTAGGTCAGGCATGGTGATTCCACCAGAGGTTCTTTTATCCTTGAGAAGACTTTTTGCTATCCTAGGTTTTTTGTTATTCCAGATGAATTTGCAAATTGCTCCTTCTAATTCGTTGAAGAATTGAGTTGGAATTTTGATGGGGATTGCATTGAATCTGTAGATTGCTTTTGGCAAGATAGCCATTTTTACAATGTTGATCCTGCGAATCCATGAGCATGGGAGATCTTTCCATCTTCTGAGATCTTCTTTAATTTCTTTCTTCAGAGATTTGAAGTTTTTATCATATAGATCTTTCACTTCCTTAGTTAGAGTCATGCCAAGATATTTTATATTATTTGTGACTATTGAGAAGGGTGTTGTTTCCCTAATTTCTTTCTCAGCCTGTTTATTCTTTGTATAGAGAAAGGCCATTGACTTGTTTGAGTTTATTTTATATCCAGCTACTTCACCGAAGCTGTTTAGGAGTTCTCTGGTGGAATTTTTAGGGTCACTTATATATACTATCATATCATCTGCAAAAAGTGATATTTTGACTTCCTCTTTTCCAATTTGTATCCCCTTGATCTCCTTTTGTTGTCTAATTGCTCTGGCTAATACTTCAAGTACTATGTTGAAAAGGTAGGGAGAAAGTGGGCAGCCTTGTCTAGTCCCTGATTTTAGTGGGATTGCTTCCAGCTTCTCTCCATTTACTTTGATGTTGGCTACTGGTTTGTTGTAGATTGCTTTTATCATGTTTAGGTATGGGCCTTGAATTCCTGATCTTTCCAAGACTTTTATCATGAATGGGTGTTGGATCTTGTCAAATGCTTTTTCTGCATCTAACGAGATGATCATGTGGTTTTTGTCTTTGAGTTTGTTTATATAATGGATTACATTGATGGATTTTCGTATATTAAACCATCCCTGCATCCCTGGAATAAAACCTACTTGGTCAGGATGGATGATTGCTTTAATGTGTTCTTGGATTCGGTTAGCGAGAATTTTATTGAGGATTTTTGCATTGATATTCATAAGAGAAATTGGTCTGAAGTTCTCTATCTTTGTTGGGTCTTTCTGTGGTTTAGGTATCAGAGTAATAGTGGCTTCATAAAATGAGTTGGGTAGAGTACCTTCTACTTCTATTTTGTGAAATAGTTTGTGCAGAACTGGAATTAGATCTTCTTTGAAGGTCTGATAGAACTCTGCACTAAACCCGTCTGGTCCTGGGCTTTTTTTGGCTGGGAGAGTATTGATAACTGCTTCTATTTCTTTAGGGGATATGGGACTGTTTAGAAGGTCAACTTGATCCTGATTCAACTTTGGTACCTGGTATCTTTCCAGAAATTTGTCCATTTCGTCCAGGTTTTCCAGTTTTGTTGAGTATAGCCTTTTGTAGAAGGATCTGATGGTGTTTTGGATTTCTTCAGGATCTATTGTTATGTCTCCCTTTTTATTTCTGATTTTGTTGATTAGGATTTTGTCCCTTTGCCCTTTAGTGGGTCTAGCTAAGGGTTTATCTATCTTGTTGATTTTCTCAAAGAACCAACTCCTCGTTTGGTTGATTCTTTGAACAGTTCTTCGTGTTTCCACTTGGTTGATTTCATCCCTGAGTTTGATTATTTCCTGCCTTCTACTCCTCTTGGGTGAATTTGCTTCCTTTTCATCTAGACCTTTTAGGAGTGTTGTCAAGCTGCTAATGTGTGCTCTCTCTAGTTTCTTTTTGGAGGCACTCAGAGCTATGAGTTTTCCTCTTAGAAATGCTTTCATTGTGTCCCAAAGGTTTGGGTAAGTTGTGGCTTCATTTTCATTAAACTCTAAAAAGTCTTTAATTTCTTTCTTTATACCTTCCTTGACCAAGGTATCATTGAGAAGAGTGTTGTTCAGTTTCCATGTGAATGTTGGCTTTCCATTATTTATGTTGTTATTGAAGATCAGTCTTAGGCCATGGTGGTCTGATAGGATACATGGGACAATTTCAATATTTTTGTATCTGTTGAGGCCTGTTTTGTGACCAACTATATGGTCAATTTTGGAGAAGGTCCCGTGAGGTGCTGAGAAGAAGGTATATCCTTTTGTTTTAGGATAAAATGTTCTGTAGATATCTGTCAGGTCCATTTGTTTCATAACTTCTTTTAGTTTCACTGTGTCCCTGTTTAGTTTCTGTTTCCACGATCTGTCCATTGATGAAAGTGGTGTGTTGAAGTCTCCCACTATTATTGTGTGAAGTGCAATGTGTGCTTTGAGCTTTACTAAAGTGTCTTTAATGAATGTGGCTGCCCTTGCATTTGGAGCGTAGATATTCAGAATTGTGAGTTCCTCTTGGAGGATTTTACCTTTGATGAGTATGAAGTGTCCCTCCTTGTCTTTTTTGATAACTTTGGGTTGGAAGTTGATTTTTTCCGATATTAAAATGGCTACTCCAGCTTGTTTCTTCAGTCCATTTGCTTGGAAAATTGTTTTCCAGCCTTTTACTCTGAGGTAGTGTCTGTCTTTTTCCCTGAGATGGGTTTCCTGTAAGCAGCAGAATGTTGGGTCCTGTTTATGTAGCCAGTTTGTTAGTCTATGTCTTTTTATTGGGGAGTTGAGACCATTGATATTAAGAGATATTAAGGAAAAGTAATTGTTGCTTCCTGTTGTTTTTGTTGTTAAAGTTGGCATTCTGTTCTTGTGGCTGTCTTCTTTTAGTTTTGTTGAGGGATTATCTTCTTGTTTTTTCTAGGGCGTGGTTCCCGTCCTTGTATTGGTTTTTTTCTGTTATTATCCTTTGAAGGGCTGGATTCGTGGAGAGATAATGGGTGAATTTAGTTTTGTCGTGGAATACTTTGGTTTCTCCATCTATGGTAATTGAGAGTTTGGCCTGGTATAGTAGCCTGGGCTGGAATTTGTGTTCTCTTAGTGTCTGTATAACATCTGTCCAGGCTCTTCTGGCTTTCATAGTCTCTGGTGAAAAATCTGGTGTGATTCTGATAGGCTTGCCTTTATATGTTACTTGACCTTTTTCCCGTACTGCTTTTAGTATTCTATCTTTATTTAGTGCATTTGTTGTTCTGATTATTATGTGTCGGGAGGAATTTCTTTTCTGGTCCAGTCTATTTGGAGTTCTGTAGGCTTCTTGTATATTCATGGGCATCTCTTTCTTTAGATTTGGGAAGTTTTCTTCAATAATCTTGTTGAAGATGTTTGCTGGTCCTTTGAGTTGAAAATCTTCATTCTCATCCACTCCTATTATCCGTAGGTTCGGTCTTCTCATTGTGTCCTGGATTTCCTGGATGTTTTGAGTTAGGATTTTTTTGCATTTTCCATTTTCTTTGATTGTTGTGCCGATGTTCTCTATGGAATCTTCTGCACCTGAGATTCTCTCTTCCATCTCTTGTATTCTGTTGCTGATGCTCGCATCTATGGTTCCAGATTTCTTTCCTAGTGTTTCTATCTCCACTGTTGCCTCACTTTGGGTTTTCTTTATTGTGTATACTTCCCTTTTTAGGTCTTGGATGGTTTTATTCAATTCCATCACCTGTTTGGTTGTGTTTTCCTGCAATTCTTTAAGGGATTTTTGTGCTTCCTCTTTAATGTCTTCTACCTGTTTGGTTATGTTTTCCTGTAATTCTTTAAGGGATTTTTGTGTTTCCTCTTTAATGTCTTCTACTTGTTTAGCAGTGTTCTCCTGTATTTCTTTAAGTGAGTTATTTAAGTCCTCTTGATGTCCTCTATCATCATCATGAGATATGCTTTTAAATCCAGGTCTAGCTTTTCAGGTGTGTTGGGGTGCCCTGGACTGGGCGAAGTGGGAGTGCTGGGTTCTGATGATGGTGAGTAGTCCTGGTTTTTGTTAGTAAGATTCTTACGTTTACCTTTCGCCATCTGGTAATCTCTGGAGTTAGTTGTTATAGTTGTCTCTGTTTAGAGATTGTTCCTCTGGTGATTTTGTTACACTATATCAGCAGACCAGGGAGACTAGCTCTCTTCCCTGAGTTTCAGTGGTCAGAGCAGTCTCTGCAGGCAAGCTCTCCTCTTTCAGGGAGGTGCACAGTTATCTGGTGTTTGGACCTCCTCCTGGCCGAAGATGAAGGCCCAAAACAGGATCTTTCCCAGAAGCTGTGTTGCTTTGGCCTGCAGACTGCCCGCTGAGGAGTCCCAGAATCAAGGTGGCCCCCGAAGAACGTGAGGCAGAACCCTCCCGGGCTGTGCGGACACCTGTGCTCTGACCAGGAAGGTGGCAGGTTGTCTGGAGCCGAAAATGGCGCCGCCTCAGAGGCTCTGTGGCTCTCGCCCGGTCCAGAAGCTGCTGGCCTCTGTGTTCCACACTCTCACCCACAGACCGCCTGCCGCGGAGTCCCGGAACCAAGGAGGCCCCCACGGAACGTGAGGCAGAAGCCTCTCGGGCTACTTGAAAGATTCTTGAAGAGAACTGAGTCAATGTGTATTTTTCTAAGTAAAAGTTAAAGGTGCTAAGTGCTTTCTTTTTCCAGATTTCTTTTTTTTTTCCATTTAATAAATGTTGATTTTTTTTCTTCAGTGGAAAATGTTGAAGTTTACTTTTATTGGAACCTCAGAAGTGAGCAAGATATGCCCTTCATTCCCAACATACTCACTCCTAGAAGAAGATAAGAAATATGCAGAAAGATAGGAGATGCTGCAGACTCTGTGGTGCACAGACAGGTTGCTAACGAAGCTGGGAGGCAGGTGCATCCTTTCCAGCTGAGCAGAATCAGGCGCTGTGTCTCCAAATACTGACATATGCAGTTACATCAGAGACAGGGCTCTCACTTTTAGATAAGGTATTCCTTTATTCATCCTAATAGGCCAAGAGGTAGGTCCTGAAACAAAGGCATAGAGATTAAGTACTTTGCCCAAGGGCATAGATCTTGTAAGGGGTCTAGAGCTTGTGAGATTCTTTGCTAAGGCCAGAATACTTCTTTTCTTTTTACCAACATTCTTATTTGATTTTTACTTTTAGTTTGGCTTGTGTGTGTGTGTGTGCGCGCACACAGATCTATGTTTATGCCTGACATAGTGTGTATATCAGAGGCCAACTTTTGGGAGTCAGTTCTCTCCTTCCATCATGTTGGTCCCAGGGACTGAACTCAGGCTGTTTTGGTTGGTGGTAGGAGCTTTTGTCCATTGAGTCATTTTGGTACCAAAGTCTAAAAAAAAACCCAAAACAAAACAAACAAACAAACAAACAAACAAACCCCCTCCTAATAGTATCCTTTCCCACTCAAAATAGAGCAACAAGTCCTTTCTTTCCCCTGTAATATCTTCACCCCTTCCTTCCTCTAAAATCTCATTCGCAGCATCTCTTTCTAACCCATCCTCTTGCTCTCAATGTTGCTCACATCACCAGGCTTGTCTGCTTCTTGAGCCTTTGCTTTCTGTATTTCCTTTACTTGCTGTGCATTGCTATTGGACTGGCATGAGGTTGGTTTCTTATGTGACTCACCTTAAATCTCCCTTTCAGAAAGGCCGCTGTGGGCCATCTGAGTTACACTGTTATGTAGGCTGTGTTTTTCTTGTTCCTGCAGGTGCCATCTCCAGATACTCGCTTGTGTTATGTCCTGGTGGGTTGAGTGCCCATGGAACAGCATGGCCTGTCTCACGAACTGTACTCAGAACAGTTCTGGTTCTTCGCCCTTTGTGATCGAAGTCTATTGAGTGAAGGAACAGGTGCCACTTATTAGACTCATCACTATCATAATTGACTGTGGAGAGCATTTTTAAGGGAAAAGCAAAAGTGGCAGGGAGAGATATGCTTTTGGACAGGAGGCCACCCCTACTTCTCTTGAGTTTTAACTTCAAGTATCAGTCGGAAAGTTTAAACTTGATTTTCCGAAGAGTAATTTTGGCAATGGGATTATTCCTTTAAGAGTGTAAAGAAAGCTTTTGTCATGGGGGGTAATTTTACCAGTGTTTCACGTAGAAAGGACTCTTGCTTTCTCAGACATTTCAAAGAATTTTTTGCATAATTCATGAAAAAAATCTTTGTGCATGTATGTGCACGTGCATTTGCATGTGTGCGCGTGTGTGTCTGTGTGCGCTCACACACGCGTGTGCATGTGAACATTTGGTGTATATGCATGTTTATGTACAAAGGCCAGAGAGAAAGGAGTCATCAGAGAGAAAGGAGCCTCAGTTGAGGAGATACTTCCATGAGATCCAGCTATAAGGCCTTTTTCTCAGTCAGTGATCAATGTTGGGGGTTAGGGGTGGGGGGTGGGGGGATGGTCCAGGCTATTGTGGGTAGTGCCATGCATGCCTGGACTTGTAGTCCTGAATTCTATAAGAAAGCATACTGAGCAAGCCACAGGAAGCAGACCTGTAAGCTGCAGCCCTCCATGGTCTTTGTGTATATCAGCTGCTGCCTCCAGTTTTTCTCTGCTTGAGTTCCTGCCTTGACTTCCTCCAGTGATAGACTATGATCTGGAAATATAAGCGGAATAAGCCCTTTCCGCCCCAACTTGCTTTTTGGTCATGGTGTTTCGATTGCAGCAAAAGAAACCCTAACTAAGACACCTATATGTGAGTGGTACCAACCCTGGGTAGGTGGGCCTGGGTTGTGTAAGGAAGGTAGCTGAGCAAGCCAGTAAGCAGTGTTCCTCTGTGGTTGCTGCTTTAATTCCCACCTTCTGGTTTCTGCCTTGATTTCCCTTGAGATCGACTGTAATCTGTAAGCCAAATAAACCCTTCCCTCCTCAAGTTGCTTTTAATCATGGTGTTTATCACAGCAACAGAAAGCAAACAAGAAGAGCTCTTAACCTCTGAATTATCTCTCCAGGCCCATCATGTGCATTTTTCTCTCTTTCTCTTGATGGAGGAGGCAGGACAAGGCAAAGGGCCAAGAGTGATGAGTATTATATTGCTAATCACTGTGCTAGTCAGAAGTGCAGTGTGGAAAACCCGGCTGCAGAGTGTGCCAGAGTTTGATTTCATCCTCCCAATGAGGGAGGGGAGACCCAGGGTATGATGGATGAGAAGAACAAAGGGGGAGTCAGGACTGGCCATAGAAAAATGTATTCATTACTTTTCTCATTGCTATGACCAAATGCCTGACAAATAACTCATGGGAAAATAAGATCGTTTGGCTTACAATGTAACTGCACATGGAGGAGGGATGGTAGCAGGAGTGGCTCACAGCAGTAGCAGTGAAAGCTTCCTTACATCTGGGCCTATCAGGAAGCAGAGAAATCTGAATGCTGACAGTCATCTAGTTTTCGTGTTTTCTCCCCTTTTATTCAGTCTGGACTTGAAGTCTGTGAGAAGTACCATCCACTTCAGGGTGACTCTTCCCTCCTCAGTAATTCTCTCTGGTAACACCTTCAGGCAAAATCAGAAGTGTGTCTCCCAGATGATTCCAAATCTAGAGATGTTGACGGTGAAGGTTAATCATCACAAGAAGAATGCAGGGTTAAGGACTGGAAAATAGGGATGCTGTGTTGACTCTGGGGTGTAGGCCAATTATGTTGTCACCTCAGCTCCCTTAAATGTTACCTCTACAGAGTCTCTCCTGCTTTGTGCAAGATTTCTAAACTGTGGAAAAACTATGGCTACCCTGCCTTGGAATGATCTTCCACTTTCCCATCAAATGTATTTGGAAAGACCTCGTTCTCTTCGTCCCCAAAAAATTTCTCAGAAATTTGATATTTTATTTGAAGACAATGTAAGCTTTGAATATGCATGTTTTAATATTAAATACTGCCTTAAGTAGTTATCAGGTAAAATACGATTTTTAAAAGAAATCTTATATTCAAATGGACTTTTCCAGAAAACATTTTTGACAAAGCCCTAGGGCTTTCTACATCTCCATGCTCCTCTGGAAAGAGTTGAGTTGAGACAGCAAAAAGATCTCCAGTTAGTTCTTGGCTCAGGAGGACTCTGTACTGACAGGTTGTGGTTTGAATGTGCCTCCATAGATGTATCTTCTGGAAGCCTAGTCCTCACATTTAAATTTTATATAGATGCACATGCATGTGGTATATTGGTACATGCTGATGCATGTACATGGGAGTACATTTATGTGTGTGTAGAAGTGTGAATGGAAGCCAGAGGTAGGTATCAGGTATCTGCCTTAGTTACTGTCCTTACTTTTGAGATAAGGTGTCTCACTCTATCAGGAGCACACCAATTTGTCTACACTGGAGGGCTGGTGAGCTCTGGGGCTGTGTCTCCCTAGTGCTGGGATAATAGACCTGCTCCACAGTGCCTATCTTTTACATGGGTGCTGGGGATTCTAACTCACGTCTTCATGCTTGTGTGGCAAGTACTTTGCCCACTGCACCATATCCCAGCATCCTATGTGCAGTTTTTGGATGAAAATTATAAGTATGTCTAAATATGATGAAGGCACAAAGAGTCTTGATGGTAGCGGTCACGACCTCACAAGAAGAGGACAGCACAGTGTGCACTTGCTCTGCTTCACCAGGTGATGCCCTTTATTATGTCAGGCCTTTACACAAGTGCCCCACCACACACTGGTGCCATGTTGGTTTTCCAGCCTGCAGAATCATACGCCTAACCCACCCCTCTCTGTTATAAAACTCAGCGTGTGCCATTCCATTTTATTAATAGGATTAACCCGGCTGCTTTGTCTACCCGCTCACCAGACGGAACAGCCCCTAGAGGTATTAGCCTCTGTTTTTTGAGTTGAGAACTGTGAAAGGGTGATGGGAGGTACGTTGGAGCAGGTTGGCTCTCATCAGCATCTTTGTTTATGAGTCTAGATGGGGTGGCAGATGCCTCACATTAGCATTATTTAGACATTAAGAGATTCTAATTGGAGACTAACATGTGTCCTCATCACAGTTGACCTTATTTATGGAGTGGTTGACATCTGAATGTCAAATTTGCATCAGTGAATTCTCTTCCCTAATAACCACTTTAATATGTAAATAACAGATTTGCAGCAGGGAAAGATATACATGATGTGATGATGATTGCCTGGAAGATATGGCTTTCTTCCGTACACAGAGATGAGAGAGCTGGCAGGTTCCTCTATCTAATTAGGAGATACTGGCTAAAAGATTGAGCCAGAAAGAAAGGACACATTTCCCTTCAGATCAGCAGACAGGTACAGTGTTCTTGCTTTGTTAGCATGCTTGGCTCAGTAGGGGAGGAGGTCCTGAAATCTAATACAGATGGACTCTGTCCCTAGAAAACTTGAAGCTGTGGAAAAATGAGATGTGATAGGTGTGTAAATCACCATACACCATAGCACTGTGTGATGATGTCTTAAGGGGAGATAAGATGAGCACTGTTTTGTGGATGTCTTATTTGGGATGATTTTTATAGAACAAGGATGTGAATATTTCAAATTTCAGCCAATGCCATGACTAGCCTATAATGAACAGGCTACACTCTCTCCTACCATGAGAATTCTTGGGTAGGACATCTTGCATAACCACAGTAGCTTACAGGAATCTAGGCTCCTTCTATAATGCCTATATTATCACCCTTATTGCTGTATTTGTTTCCTCATGATTTAAAAAAATTTTTTTTTGAAACAGGGTTTCTCTGTGTATCCTTGGCTATCCTGGAACTCACTTTGTAGACAAGGCTGGCCTCGAACTCAGAAATCTGCCTGCCTCTGCCTCCCAAGTGCTGGGATTAAAGGCGTGCACCACCACACCCAGCATTTTTTTTTTCCTCATGATATTTTAAAGGTCTGCTTTACTTTCAGGTCTCTTTTATGCCAGAAGAGGAAGAGGAAAGGGTAATGGGGGGTGGGGCAGGAAGAGGCCTTCTCTTCAAGAGGCTGATTATATCCTATTGGCTACAAGAATATCATAGGCAAGGCCAAGGTGGGAAGTACCTAGTAGGGAGAGAGTATTATGCACAGGAGTTGGGCATATGAGGCACAGGACAACATTTTGAAAGGTATGAATGAGTATGCCTTAGTTAGTTTAGGCAGTTGTAACAGACTGTCACAGGCTTAAATAAGATAAACTTATTACTAATTGTCCTGTAGGTTGGGGATTCAGGATCATGGCTGCTCTACTGAAGGCTCTCTAGTCTTCTGTCTTCTCATCATTGTGCTCTTACAGGGGAGGGAGGGACACACACACACACACATACACACACACACACACATACACACACACACTCCTTCTCTGGTGTCTTTTAATAGAAGAACATTAATCTACCACCAGGGCTTCATCTTCATGACCTAATCAATTCCTCAAGGCCCATCTCCTGATCCCATCACACAGGGAATACCCTGGCATAAGTGTATATATAAGAGAGATGAGCATGGTGAAGATATGACAGTTGAGAAAATGGGAGAATCAGAGAGGGTTGGATGTTAGAGCCAAAGCCAGATGACTTTGCAGTGCAATTTGGGGAGTCAAAGAAACAGATGCCGGGCACAGCAGGACTGCACACTACTGCTCTTAATGAGCAGGGGGAAATGTATGGAAAGGCTGTAGAGCTGGATCTGAGATTCACTCTTTCCTAGACACTTTGGGGATTCTAGAACCTTCCAATCTGGGAGAACAATTTATATTATTTAACCTGTACATGGAAGCTGGGTTCCCATGGAATTGACAACTTGACAAAGGGATAACAGTATTAATGAGTTTCCTCTTAAACATCTACATGTCTGGAGAAGTAAAACAGAACCAAACAAGCAGTATTAGGATAACATGTCACATGGTTCATACTGTAAATTAGGACAAGCTGACTGCTCTCATATTCATATGTCTGCCTAGAAATGTGTCTGGAGTGCCTGCTGTATGTGTAGCACTTAGCTTCATGATAAATGTGAGAGGGGGGCATATGTCTTCTAAGGGTTGTCATTGTCATTGTGAAAATGCAACAGGATTAGTAACAGTGTCAGGCAGCTCAGAGTGATATTCTTAAATTAATAGTTCAGAAAGGATATGAATTCATGGAAGTTCAGAGAAATTGCTTGGTCATGTCAGTTGATGCAGTTGAGAAAAAGTCCCCAGGGAGCAGATGGTGCTTAATTTGTGGCTCTAGAAATGGGAGTAGAGTTTGGATGCAAAATGGGAAGAGTGGGAAGTCCATTTTAGGTCAGGGAAAAGACAGGGGCAGGAGGTAATGAGGGCCAAGACCATCACCCACATAGAAAAGGGGAGGACCAGGTCCAGGGAGTGCTGGGGATGTGTTTGCTGAGTCAAGACTCAGGATGTCTAGAAGCAGAGGGTAGAGTCTGTATGAGAATTGCCCAGAGATTAAGTCCTGGTTCACTAACAAATAACCATGTATATTCCCTTGAGAAAGGAGCTCAACTTATCTGAAGCTCAAGAGTAGCTTCCTATAATATTCACAATGGAGGCGGGTTGGAAGTAGTGGTATGGATAATGTTCGAGATGGAGGAGGGATGGGGGAGGTGGTGTTGGTATAGATAGTATTCATGATGGAGGTGGTAGTGTGGGTAATATTCATGATGTAGGAGGGATGGAGGTGTGGTGTGGTAAACTACAGCAGCATCTTAAAATGAAAGTTCTGGGGTCCAGGAAAAAATTATGTGAGCCTGGACAAATAACCTAGCATATCTGAATCTTCAAAAAAGGATTTTGATAGTATGCTATATGTGGCAAAAATTTTACCTACAAGTCTAAAGAGGTTTTGAAATTCTTGAGACTGACAGAAATTTATTCTGGAGGTTAATTTTACAGTTTGAGATAGGTATCTTGTAGGCTTAGGTTTTAAAAAAACCTATTTTTAATAAGAGTTCTCAAGTGTCTCTATTCTACTTCTAACCCACTGTGCAAAGACAGGGCAAAAAGGATGGGAAATAGGATAAGGGGATGTGGACCTGTTTAAAGTAGTTCTTTTGGGCAATTCCAGTCTCCATTTGTCAGGATACCAATACTTCAGTTTAAAAGTGTTCCCAAACACAAATCAGCAGTGGGCCAGCATGGAGCTGGAGTGAACAGAATCAACCAGGATGCTAGGAGAAGTTCTCTACTGTGCCTTGCTCAATGAAGTGAAGTTCACTGAAGACACAAGACCAATGAAGCACTGCAAGGCAAGCTATGCAAGCACCAGACACTGTCCATTGTGTCCTACTAAAACTCTCTCCAAACATCACATGTCCTCCCATGGGTCTTACCTCAGCAAAAGACCACATGAGTCTGCATCACATGACTTAACCAGAAACTTCCACTTCAGAATCTGACTGTACCCAACTTTGTAGGTGGGCTATGAGGCCAAGTTTTCAGGCTGGCAGGCTACTGTGAGGTCTGTATTACTCTATAGGACTCTGATAGTGCAGCTTGTTCTGCTAAAAAAGTTATGGGTTGGATGTGAATGTTCCAGATGATACTTCACGGTGGTTTCATAAGAAGCTTAATGTTTTGGGTCACTAGATTGCTATAAAAGATTTTAAAAAATATATCTGTGGCGGCTGATGGGAAGTAGCACTATGAGGAGGTATGGCCTTGTTGAAGTAGGTGTGACCTTGTTGGGAGAAGTTCATCACTGTGGGGGTTGGCTTTGAGGTCCTTTGCCTAAGCTTTGCCCAATGTGCAAGGGACCCTCCTCCTGACTGCCTGTCGAAGACACTCTCCTTCTGGATGCCTTTGGATGAGATGTAGAAATCTTGGTTTCTCCAGCACCATGTCTGCCTGCATGCTGCCATGCTTCCTGCCATGATGATAATGGACTAAACCTCTGAAACTGTATGCATGTACCAATTTAATGTTTGCCTTTGTAAGAGCTGCCTTGGTCATGTGTCTTTTCACAGCAATGGAAACTCTAACTGAAACAGTGTCTAATTGGTCAAGAATGAGTGAGGAAACTCATGTTCTCCCCCTTAGAAAGGAGAGATGGCTCTGAAGAAAGGAAAGGTGTTCAAAGATATCAAGTGCTAAGAACATGATAATGTGTAATGTGGCATAAGAGGTTCTTGGGAGGACTGGATGATATAACATATACCAAGCCCCGAGCAGATGCTGTTATCAATATTAATAAGTAAAGTGAAAATGCCAGGAAGGAGCATAAAATTGTGAGTATGAAGTCAGAGGCTGACAGTTGACACAGGAGCTCCTTTCAGAGAGGAATCTACACAGCCATGATTCTCTCTTGGCATCATAGTTTCTCAACACTGACTCAACAGCACGCGGAACTTGGGTTTGTCTTAGGCACAACATATTTAGAAATGTTAATTTGAAAAAAAGAAATGTTAATTTGTTAATTCATTATTAAATTATTATTATTAAATGCAAATATTAAATGACAATGAAATATGCACCCACCTGGACCTATACACCCCAAGGATTGTCCTTATAGGAAAGAATCACAGAAGGTCTTTGTGCTCAGATAGCTTGGTAGGTAGAAGCTCAGAACCTGGAAATTCTAGGATAGAGTCAGGAGATTGAAGGTTAATATCTCATTGTTGCCAAGCAAGGCCTCAGAGATATTCTTGCACTGGACAGGACTGGTCCTGGGCTGTCCAAATCCCCAGACCTCTGTGCCAGTGTTCTGGGAAAAATAGGTTCATATTTGTAGCATCTATAAAGTTCTGTAGTGTAAACTTTACCATCATGTCTTCTAACAAGCTCCAAATATGATGTGATGTCAACTACTCCTGATAATGGAGAATTGGGACAATCCCAGGATGCTCCTGTAAGCAGTCTACAGTTGCTCTAGCACATTGCTTTCTGGAACTGATTTATCATGGCCTCTAGAAATTTTCATTGAAAAAAAAAAAAAAACTACTCCCCAGTGCAAAAGGCCTGCCAGAGAGCATTGTTATAAAAAATGAACAAACAAAAGGAAACTAAAAATCAACAGAACAAATCATAACACTTTTGTATTTTTCTGTTTATAATAACTATTTTATCTTTCTTGATTTGTATCATAGGAGATATCTAACATTCAACCATCTCAACCTATTAAAAAAGCAATTTTCAATATGATTCAGCATTACACAATTCACATTATATATGAAGTTTTATGGGCTACTTGCATATATTGCAAAGTCATAAACATTTTCCCATGCTATTAAACTTCTTTTGAAGGTATGGTTTTTAATGGCTGTCTTCTAGTAAGTTGGATGTATGGCTATAATTCACTTAGCCATTTCTTTGTAGGATGTTTGATTTTCTTTCCCTTCTCTCTCCATTTATTCTTTTGATTTCTATCTTTTTTCCTATTATAAATAAGGCTGAAGTAAACATTCTTGTGATATTAATATTTCTGTGTTTATTTCTGATTATTTTCTTAGGCCACAGACTTAGAAGATGAATTATACAGATTCAGACAGCGAAGGAATTTCAACAATTTAAAAAGTCTTGATGTATTATTGCCAACATGTTCTTCCCAAACTGTATTAATTTACCTTATAAATAGCAATTTATGAAAGTGCAGATTTCCTGTAAAACTGTCACCTTTAAATATTGCCCTTTGTCTTAATTTTTGTTGTTGTTTTCTTCCCAAGTGCATTGGCAAAAAGCGGTCACCTCAGAGTGAGTTGGTTTTGTAATGGAGAGAGTACAGAGTGAACACAGAAGCAGAAAGGGGAAGGGGAACCTACTCTGAATCTTCCTTACGTCCAGTACTTCAGCTTCCCTGTTTATTTCTAAAAGGTAGAACAGACAAACCCACGGCCTACAGGCACTTAGTGCCATCCTTCTCTCCGTAGCCTCTCATTTACCCACCCACCTTCTGTGACCTTTTATGCCAGAAGTAAGTCAATGGGTGTCCCTAATAGGTGAGTAAGCCTGTGGCCAGATGGCTGCACAATTTCGATTTTTGACATGATTGAGCTGAATTACTATCATTTGGGCTAGGTGACTCAGCTATGCAATCATAACACATTGTTGGGAGCAGGCAGAACTGGTGTGGGTGGCTTGTCAAGCCTTGGGCACAGGGCCCTGTTATGTTGCTGCAGCTTGCTCATTTCAATTTATTTCTAGCTTCAGTCTATGACTTCCAGCACTGCCAAACCTGGCTTTTAATTTCCACCTGTGTGTTGGGGGAGTGGGAGAGGGAGGGAAGGCAGGCAGAACAAGAGGAACAGGACAGCAATGTCATTATGGGTTGGCAGGAACAGAGTGAGACTATGATTGAGGGTGGAGGGAGGAATGTGTGACGGGATGAAAATGCCTCCAGTTGGGTTCCAATTGTCAAAGGCCCAAACTCAAATGTGGGAGAGAATGGTGTTGTCTTTGTTCTACCACCAATGAAGAGTGCCAATCGCTGATTGTGCATTCAAGCCAAAATCGGGTAGGACTGTAGGCTGTTACAGAAGAAAATCATCATTCCAACCAGATTTCTCAACCCGGAGTGGTTCATGGACCAGGAGAGCAATGCTTCTCTCTTGGTGATGGTCACAGTAGCTCGTCTTCTCTCCTCTGGAGTCTCTTGTAGGAATGGCGAGTGCTTGCTGTTTCATACCATGCTGTAGAGTGGTACTACCTTTTGAGACTTTGCTTTTGTGAAATGTGCACAAGCTGGCAGAGTTGGTCATACCAGGTGGCACCAGAAGCTATAGATAAGTAAATGTGTCTATAACCTGAGCATGGCAGTTATCCTTTTTCTTCCTTTTTTCTAGGTTATCTATTCACTTTATGTTCCAAACACAGCTTCCCCTGTCTTCTTTCCTTCCAGTATCTCTTTCTCCCTCCCTTCTCCGACCCCTCCTCTTTTTCTCTCTAGAAAAGGGGAGGCCTCTCATGAGCACCAACCACTCAAGACATATCAAGCCACAGCAAGGCTAGGGTCATCTTCTTCCACTGAAGCTAGACAAAGCAGCTCAGTTAGGAGAAAAGGATTCAATGGCAGGCAAGATAGTCAAGAGACAGCCTCTATTATTGCTTTAGGAATTCCACAGGAAGACCCAGCTGCACAACTGTCACATATGTGCCGAGAGCCTATGTTCATTCCATTCATACTTTCTGGCTGGCAGTTCAGTCTCCACGAGCCCTACAGGCACAGGTTAGTTGATGCTTTAGGTCTTCTTGTGGTGTCCTTGACTCCTCTGAATCCCTCAATCCTCCCTCCTCTTCTTCCATAGGACTCCTCAAGCTCCACTCAGCGTTTGGCTGTGGGTCTCTTCTTCAGCTTCCAACAGTTGGTCGGTGAAGCCTCTCTGATGATATTTATGCTAGACCTTTGTCTTCAAGTATAGCAAAATATCATCAACAGGATCAGGGGTGGGCTCACTCTCAAGGTATGGGTTTCAAGCTGGAAGAGTCATTGGTTGGCCCTTCCCTCAAATTCTGCTCCATCCCCCCTCCCCGCATATCCTGTAGGCAGGACAAATTGTTGGTCTAATATTTTCTGGCTAGCTTGGTGTCCCAATCCCTCCATTGGAAGTTTTGCCTGGTTACAGGAGATGGCAGAGTTTTAGCTAGGGTTACCTTCATAGATTCCTGGGATGTTCTATTGTCTTAAGTTTCTAGCTTATCTCAGAGATGCTCCTAGCCCCCCTCCCTGAGTCCAATGGTTTTCCCCAGTACTCTTTCCATCCATCCTTCCCCTACCTCATCCCTCCTGTTCTTATTCCCACCCCTCCACCATGTGGCAGTTTTCCTATGTAGCCTCTATGAGAACTAGTATGTTTCTTTCTCAGCACAAGGAACTGATAAATGAGTGAGGTACCAGATATGTTGCATACCTCGACTTGATTGTCGGACAATGTGTATGTTGAAATAGCACATGTGTATAATTATCACATCTAAGCTAAATGAAATTTAAAAAGAAAGCAAACAAAATATTTTCCTTTTGGAAATTAGACCTATGAGATACATAACACAAAATTTACCACTGTAACTTTTTTGTAGGTGGGTTTGTACATGTTTTTATGTTTGCATATGTATGTGTACATGTGTGTATATATGTGTATATGCCAAAGGACCACCTCAGATGTAATTTCTCTGATTCATCCATCTTGTATTTTTCAAACATGTATCACATTGGCTTAGGACTTGCAAAATGAGCTATGCTGTCTGGCCAGTGAGCCTCAGAAATCTGTTCATTTCCACCACCCAAAAGCTGAGTTAGGATTACACGTATGCACCACCACTCTCATCTTCTCTGCCCCCATCTTGGGCTCTGGTGGATCAAATTCAGGTCCTCTTGTTTATGTGACAAACTCCATACTGATTGAACTATTATTTTAGTTCCAAGATAACCATGTTAAAGCACATATCTCTATAGCATCAAGTAATTCATGTTGGAGTCAATCAGCAGCAGCATCCACCAAAGAGATTTCTCATTTCCACAGCTAAAACTCTATCCCCATTAAGTGGTAAAGTCTAGCCTTTGCAACTTCTATTCTATTTTTTGTCTGTATTAATCTCCCCATTCTAGGTACTTCATGTACATGAACTCATCATATATGTGATACTTTCTGACTGCTTTATTCCACTTGGCCTAGTGTCCATGTTATAGCATGGCTGAGTAGTCCTCCATGGTGTGTAGATATCATATTTAATCACATGTGTACATAGAGCCCATTCCGTTAATCCTAACATACACTGGTAGATACTTAATTGTTTTCATATTTTGACTGCTGGTAATAATGCTGGCATGAGCATGGGTATGCAGATACTTCATATTACCATTTTCATCTCTCAGACCAGAAACCTGACAGAAGCAACTTCAGAAAGGAAGAATTTATTTTGGATCCCAGCTTATGGGGGACACAGTTTGTGGTGATAGAAAGAAAGGAGATCTGGGACTGGCTTGGGCTGGGGCAGTGAAACGTTTTCTCATCTTCCTGGGTCAAGAAACAGAGAAAGTTGGGACAGAAGTTGAGGTGAGCTATAAACTCCAAGACTCAACCTTTAATGTTCGGATTCCTTTACCTAGGCTGCATCTTCTCTAGGGTCTATAACCTTCCCAAATATCAGCTTGGTGCCACCAGCTGAGGAACAAGTATTAAGAATAAATAAGACTATGGTGTACATTTATATTCACGCTGTGATATATCTTCTTCCAATTGTCTTGAATAGTTCTACAAAGATAGAAATATAGTGTTTAGAGATGTATATTTTAGAAGTGAGTGTTTTGGTGGGAGTATTCTGTATGGCACTGTCATTGTAATGGAGAGTAAATGTAATAAAAGTTTGTCAAAACCCATTGAAATATGTCATGAGTAGTGAAACTAGATGTAAACCATAGACCTCAGGCAATCACAACATCTTAAAATTCACTCATCAGCTATAACGAATGTGTCACATCCAACAAGACATTAATAACAGAGGAGGGAAATGCATACTTTTAGGCTCAACTTTTCTATAAACCCAAAACTGCTCTAAAATTAAAAAAAAAAAGAAAGAAAGAAAGAAAAAGAAAAAAAAACCCACAATAGTGTGTGTGTGTGTGTGTGGGGGAATGGCTCAGTTGGTGCTTCCTAGATATGCATGAAATCCTGAGGTTTGCTCCTCAGAACCCTTGTAAAACCCACATGCAATAGTGCACATCTGTAATCGTAGCTCTGTGGAGGCAGAGACCAGCTGATCCTCAGAGCTCACAGCAGCCTCACTGAGTGAGTGAGCTCCAGGTTCAGTGACAGATCTTGTCTTAGAGAATGAGGTGGGGAGTGAGTGAAGAAGAAACCCAGCACCAATTACTGACCTCTACAGGCACGGGCACATGCATACATGCATAACTGCACATACATATACACACATGGATGCACATGCACCCATATGAGCAGGGGCATTAGTGCAATCTTCTGTAATCTAAGAGCTTAGGAGGCCAAGACAGGAGGATTGTTATGATTTTAAGGTCACCCAGGGTTGCTAGTGAATCCTAGGGGGCTATAGAGTGAGACTCTATCTCTCCCTATCAAAAAGAAAGAGAGAAAAATCAAAGAAACAAAAAGTGTTTTAATGTGATACAGAAAAAGACAGTCCTTCATGGAGAACTCCCGTGAGTTGCTCTTCTCCATTCACCTTTCATTCGCCTTGACAATCAGTGGATGTCATGGTGTGGACAAGGCAGGGTTCACGGTCATTCATTGTCCTTGTCCCCTGTCCCTTGTCTTTGCACACCATTCTTCTTGTCTAGTCCTCCTTGTGTTTCCTGAGGCATCTGTGACCTTCCTTACTCTTGCTCCTGTCCCATGGTGGAGGGTGCTGTCCATCAAGCAGAATAAAGAATTTTTTTGAAGAGTTTCAGGCTCCTGGTTCCTTCAACATCATCTAAGTCTACCTGACTCAGAGGCATCAGGTGGACACTGGTATGTAACAGACATTTCCAAGTTCACAGCATTGCCAGTGAAGGAAGTTGCTGTGGAATCTTGTAGGACCCCATGCTGTTTTAAAAAAGACAATAATAAAAATTCTTTACAATGACTTCTGGTTGGGTTTTCTGGCAACACAGTGACAGTTTGTTCACGGCAAGGTACAGACATTCTGTCAGACAATAAAGCCCCTATATTTGAAAGAAAGGAAAGTGAAGCCCTTAGGTACCATAAACATCCAGTGTGGTGGACTGAGTATCATAAAGAGATTTTACTGCTAGCAACTGACTGGGGGTTCAGACAGAGAGAGTTTGGGATTTTATTCTTATTCATCCAAGGCTTGAGAAGAAATGCAAGAGCTAGGAGTGGCCCATCCTCCATAAATAGCAGAGCCCCTTGGCTTTGGGCACTAGGAATCCTCTACCCACCAGCATTAAAATTATTAAGGGGAAGTGAAAAGTCAGACCCAGCTCCAAACTCAGTGTGGGGGTCCAGATGCACCAAAATCCAGGGAATATCATCAAAGTGGTTCCAGGCATTGAATTTCCAGGATCCTACAAAAATAAAGTCTAGGCTGCTGGATCAAGATGTTCTAGGTACTTGAAGTATATCACAGGACTTCAGGGTACCAAGATTTGCTGCAAATGAGCTAGCAATAGTCATGTTGAGGATGATAACAATGACACTTTAGAGATAAGCCACACAGTAAAGTAGCCACTGGGGACATGTATTCAAACAACAAGCATAGATGAACTAAGCCCTAAAAATGAAAATCATAACATAAGGTGGAAAAAAAATCCCACCTCCATAGAATAAGTTTGAAGTAAAAGAGGATTAAATAAGGAAGATAATTTTAATAAAAGATGAGAAATTTACATTTATTTACCTTATAATATCTTTGAGACAAGAATTCTGTGTCTCCAGAAGTCAGGTCTCATAACAACTCAATAGATGTTTGCCAAATTGTCACTGAATTTGGATGACTGCTGCATACTTCTGATATATGTTCAGTTCCTGTCTTTTTTGTTTCCATGTATCTGTCAAGGTAGGGGGACTAAGTGGTTTAGAGAGATATGGAGGGAGGGAGAGGGAAGAAGGGACAGGCAGAGGCACACACAGAGGGGAAATGTGGGCAGACCAACAATACAGATAGAGAATTTTGGGCCCTTCTATCTAGACACCTAGAGCTTTCTTCACCATCAATGGTATTATCATGTAAAACCTAGAGTCTGACATATGCCCATTATGCTCTTGGACAGAAAGTTAAGAGAGAGAGAGAGAGAGAGAGAGAGAGAGAGAGAGAGAGAGAGAGAGAGAGAGAGATCCCGAGCTTTTGTCCCCGCCGGCAAGAACACACTCAGGACAACCGGAATCTTCTGCGGCAAAGCTTTTATTGCTTACTTATCAGGAGGGAAGACCCCGAGCCGGGAAAATGGTGCTGCTTATATAGCCCGCATCATGACGTTTCAGCACCTGATGTGGTGTGACAGCTCCTGATTCGTTGCTCGCCCATCACCCCATTACTACACTGCGAGATGGGCAGTGACTAGGCGTGAGTTCACTCTTGCACTTGCACATAAGGCTTGTTTACTAGTTAGGCGCAGTGGAAGCCAGTGCCATCTTATAATGGCGATTGCTCATGGCATGCTTGAGATTGCTCGTGGCATGGCTCTCCACACACACACAGAGAGAGAGAGAGAGAGAGAGAGAGAGAGAGAGAGGGAGAGGGAGAGAGAGAGAGGGAGAGAGAGAAAGGGAGAGAGAGAGAGAGAGTAAAAGTAACTTTTATACTAAAAAATAACCATCAATATAAAGACTATGACAAGTTACTATAAAGAACTCCATGTCCCTGGGCCTATAGAACTCCCAGATCTACACACAGTCTCTCTCCTGCTAAGCCCTTGGTATTGCGAAGATCATATGCCCCAGTACAGGGGAATGCCAGGGCCAGGAAGCAGGAGTGGGTGGGTTGGGGAGCAGGGTAGGGGGAGGGTTTAGGGGGCTTTGGGGCTAGCATTTGAAATGTAAATGAAGAAAATATCTAATAAAAATGCCTTTTAAAAAAAGAAGGTACTCACTTATCAGGGAGACCAAAGTGTGGACACTTGGCCCCTTCTTAGAATTGGGAACAAAACACCTTGGGAAGGAGTTACAGAGACAAAGTTTGGAGTTGAGATGAAAGGATGGTCCATGTAGAGACTGCCATATCCAGGGATCCACCCCATAATCAGCATCCAAACGCTGACACCATTGCATACACTAGCAAGATTTTATCGAAAGGACCCAGATGTAGCTGTCTCTTGTGAGACTATGCCGGGGCCTAGCAAACACAGAAGTGGATGCTCACAGTCAGCTATTGGATGGAGCACAGGGCCCCCAATGGAGGAGCTAGAGAAAGTAACCAAGGAGCTAAAGGGATCTGCAACCCTGTAGGTGGAACAACATTATGAACTAACCAGTACCCCGGAGCTCTTGACTCTAGCTGCATATGTATCAAAAGATGGCCTAGTCGGCCATCACTGAAAAGAGAGGCCCATTGGACTTGCAAACTTTATATGCCCCAGTACAGGGGAACACCAGGGCCAAAAAGTGGGAGTGGGTGGGTAGGGAAGTGGGAGGGGGAGGGTATGGGGGACTTTTGGGATAGCATTGGAAATGTAAATGAGGAAAATACCTAATAAAAATATTAAAAAAGAAAATAAAAAGAAGGTAAGCAATGCCCTTGCACTGGAAAGCTTGTGTTGGTGACATCCTAAGCATCAGGAGTCTGCCCCTGTGTGATCCTCTGAGTTCTGCGCTTTATTTCCTATTAAGGCATGTATGGGTGGGCTGCTGGAAAGCTGGATTCGTAATGAGCACAGGTTATAAAAGTTATAGGACAAAATAAGGGAGGCAGCTCCCTGATTTAGAGTAGATGCTGCACTGTGTTCTATACAGTAAATGACAGTCTCATTGGCGGTGAAGGGGGCCCTATGATTTATAGGTTGTCTCGCCAGAAGAGAAAACATACAAGCTATGAATGCAATAATGACCAGAACTAGCCAAGAAAATGGGCAAGGGACAGAAAGACTTTCCTGGTAGAGAAAGAGCAGGTCCATGGCCCAGAGAAGAAAGCACAGGGGCCTTTGTGAAGACTAGTATGGCTGAATCATGTTCTCAGCTTCCTTAGTTGAGTCCCAGAAAAGCAGTGTCCTTTACCTTCCTAGGTCTTGTCTATGGGAACTGGTGAGGGGTGAGAATTCCTTCCCAGTGGTCTCCTCCAGCACACTACATTCTCATCACTCAGATGGTCTCCGTATCCTCACTTCAAGTGATTCAAATGGCATCCTTTCCGTTAAATCTGGGTGTTTCCAGACCCAGGGCTGTGCCCCTTCTCCATCAGCCCAGTCTCTCCTCTGCCAGATGCTCAAGTCTGCTCTATTTCTAGCTCCGCTCGTGATCATCGTCCCTACTCGGTCTTCTTCCCAGCTGCCATTTTATTTTAAATGTGGGTGAGCTGATATTCAAGGTTAATTTCATAGCCAATCAGCGTGGCACATGTGACACACATCTGTGAAAACACGCATCTTAGGAAAGTTAAATAAAGCTTAGAGAAGGACTTTCTAATATCAGATTTAGAAGCAATGAATTTAGAAGGAGACAGATAATGAAGCAAAGCAGGACAAAAAAGAAATAAAGAAAAAAAATGGAAAGGTCTTGAATTGTCTGTCTACTGTGTTTTCTTATGCATATGACATAGTATTAGAAGTGGAGGGAAACTCTAAAATAATGAAGATGTGGTCCTTGCCAGAAAGGAGTCTATTTTAGTGATAAGAGGGGACACACACACACACACACACACACACACACACACACACACACACACATACACACAATCACACACACCAAATAGCCAACATTTTAGACACTTCATTGAGGCTTTTCTTGTGTGCTGGATTTTATAATAGATTTTTTTCAACCTCAATACAGAGCCTTGTTCAGGGAACAGCAATGGCTTATTAGATGGATATAATGCAGGAACCAGCAGATGAGAAAGATGAACATGTGAAGTATTATGGGAGATGTGATGAAATAAAGGGAAAACCTCAATAAAGTAACATTTAAGGTTCTCTTTACAGCAGAGCTGGATGCTATGCAGGAAAAGCAGGAGCCATGCACATCTCAAGGCGATGGGCAGGGGTATCCACTTTGGCCACCTTTCCCTATTGTCTCAGGGCATTTGAAACAGCTAGAATTACAGAATGATTACAGTGTGCCGGAAGGCTCTTGATAAGCAGGAAGAGCCTGTGCATATTGTGAACACTTTTATTAAGTGTATTCTTTATCTTCTTCCTTATGTAAGATTAAATGCTACACAAAAGCTCCCACTTGCTCATCTTCCTTAGAGCACTTATTGGGAGCTGTCTGGATGCACGTGTTCTACATGAATTCCTCAGGAACAACCGTCGAATGACAGACATTTGTTTTTACCTTTGACACAATCCGCATTCGAATTCATCAATAACACAGAGCATCTAATGTGCTCTCTGAGTGCGCTGTTCTTCCAGAACTTTGGTGTCTTCTCCATCACAGAGGCTCCCTGAGTCATACGGTTCAGGAGTTTTATATAGCACTTTTTAGGTGCTGACCCCAGGACTTTGTGCACGCTAAACAAGCCCACTACTGCTAAGGTCTACCGCTAGCAGTGCTTGAGTTTTATGGAACTTTTTACATTAATTTATTCACTTTACATCTGACTGCTGTTCCTCCCTCCTCCCTGTTCCTCCCCCCTCCATAATCCCCCCCCACATCCTCCCTCCCCCTTCTTCTCTGATAGGGCAGAGGGCCCTCCTGGGTATCCCTCCACCCTGGCACATTCTCACCCACTGAGGCCAGACAAGGCAGCCCAGGGAGGGTAATGAGATCTACAGGCAGGCAACAACTTTAGTTGTTGGGGTACCTGCATGAAGACTGAGTTACAAGTCTGATACATATTTTCAGGGGCCTCTTTATAGACTATGCATGCTCTTTGGTGGTGGCTCAGTCTCTGAGAGGCCCTAAATTAGGTCCAGGTTGGTTGACTCTGTTGGTCTTTCTGTGGAGTTCCTATCCCTCTGGATCCCTCAATTCTTCCCCAATTCTTCCATAAGACTGCACGAGAGCTCTGTCTAATGTTTGGCTGTGGGTCTCTACATCTGCTTCAGTCAGCTGCTGGGTGGAACCTCTCAGAGGACAGTTTTCCTAGACACTTCTCTGCAAGCACAACAGAGTATCAGTTGTGTCAGAGATTGGTGCTTGCCTATGGGATGGATCTCAAGTTGGGCCTGTTATTGGTTGGCCATTCCCTTAGTCTCTGCTCCATCTTTGTCCCTGAATTTCTTGTAGACAGAACAAATTTTTGGTCAAAAGTTTGTGGATAGATTAGTGTCCTTATTCTGCCACTGGGGGTCCTGCCTGATTATAGGAGGTGACCAGTTTAGGTTCCATATCTCCACTGCCACGAGTCTCAGCTAAAGTCACCCCATAGACTCCTGAACACCTCTACCATTCCAGGTCTCTGGCATGTCTTAGAGATACTACCAACCTCCCAGCCACTGATTTACATGAATTCTCCTGGCCCTCTGGCCCTCTTTCCTATCTCTCCCTATACCTGATCCTGACCCCTTCCTTTCCCCTCTCTTTCCCATTCAGTTCTCTCCCTCCATCTGCCTCTTATGATGATTTTATTACCCCTTCTAAGTGAGATTCGAGTGTTCTTCCTTGGGCCTTCTTTCTTGTTTAGGTTCTTTGGGTCTGTGGATTGTAGCTTGTACTTTATGGCTAATATCCACTTATTAGTGAGTGCATACCATGCATGTCTTCTTGGCTTTAGTTACCTCACTCAGGATGATATTTTCTAGTTCCATCTATTTGTCTGCAAAATTCATGATGTCCTCGTTTTTAATAGCTGAATAGTATTCCATTGTGTAAACGAACCACATTTTTTTGTATCCATTTTTTGGTTGAGGGTTATCTGGGTTGTTTCCAGTTTCTGGCTATTATGTTATGAACACAGAAGAGCATGTGTTCTTGTGGTATAATGGAGCATCTTTTGGGTATATGCCCAGGAGGATTATAGCTGGGTCTTCAGGTGGAACTATTTCCAATTTTCTGAGAAATTGCTGGGTTGCTTTCCTGAGTGGTTGTGCAAGTTTGTACTCTCACCAGCAAAGGAGGAGTGTTCTTGGTACTCCACATCCTAGGCATCATGTTCTGCCTCTTGACAGTTTTTGATCTTAGCCATTCTGAAGGGTATAAGGTGCAATCTCAGAGTCATTTTGATTTGCATTTCTCTGATAACTAAGGATGTTAAGCACTTCTTTAAGTGTTTCTTGGCTATCAGAGATTCCTCTGTAGAGAATCCTCTGTTTAGGTCTGTACACCATTTTTTAGTTGGTTATTTTGGGTTGTTGGTGTCTAACTTCTTGGGTTCTTTATATATTTTGGATTTTAGCCCTTTGTTGGATATAGGGTTGGTGAAGATCCTTTCCCAATCTGTAGGCTGCTGTTTTGTCCTATTGACCATGTGTTTTGCCTTACAGGAGCTTTTTACTTTATGAGGTCTCATTTATCAACAGTTGATCTTAGAGCCTGAGACACTGGTGCTCTGTTCAGGAAGTTGTCTCCTGTACCAATGCATTCAAGGCTATTGAAAAGAAAATCAATAACAGAGCTTCCTTCCTTCCTTCCTTCCTTCCTTCCTTCCTTCCTTCCTTCCTTCCTCCCTCCCTCCCTCCCTCCCTCCCTCCCTCCCTCCCTCCCTCCCTCCCTTCCTTCCTATTACTGTGAAAATTGGTACTTTGAGAGTTTGGTATGTGTTTTGATCATATTCACACTCCTCCCCCAATTCCAACTCTTTCTTTATTCACTCCTCCTTCTTTACCTATTGTCTTAGAGTTTCCATTGCTATTAGGAGATGCTATGACCAAGACAAGTCTTATAGAGAACAACATTTAATTGGGGCTGGCTTACAGATTCTGAGGTTCAGTCCATTATCATCATGGCAGAAATTATGAGAGTTTCTAGGCAGGTATGACATTGAAGGAGTTGAAAGTTCTACATCTTGTTCTGAAGGCAAACAGAAGACTGGCTTCCAGGCAGCTAGAAGAGGGGTCTTAAAGCCCACTCCCACAGTGACATATTTTCTTCAACAAGGACACATATCCCAACAGTGGCACTCTCCATGGGCCAAGTGTATCCAACTTTTGTATTTTTTTAAAAAAATTCTTCAAGACCAATTTATCCTGTCCAAATAATCTTGGGAATGTGGTCTTGTATCACAGAGTGATTAACTTACTATATTCTCAGAGAAATTTGTCTCTTCCTCTCACAGCAGGCAATAATTGCCAATTTTTCTACAGCTTGGGGTGGACTTGTATGTACAGTTCTTTTCTCTATGCTTGTAGTTGGTTTGGCATGGGCCTAGACAGGTTTTGGACATGCTGTTATAACTACTGTAAATTCATATGTATAGCTGTCCTGCTCTTTGTCTAGAAGATAATCTTTCCTGGTAGTTATCTACCATCATGATCTCATTCTCTTCTTTGGGGCTGAACATACCCTAGTCTCTTATTCTCTGCACCTTGTCCAGTTGTGTGTCTCTGTGTTAATCATCATTTACTGCAAATAGAAGCTTCTAAATGAAAGATGAGAGAGGTATTAATCAGTAGATATAGTAGTAAGTCAATAAAAGTTGTTTCAATACCATTGTGATGGTTAGTTTTTGTCAGTTTGACACAAATCTAGACATATCTGGGAAGAGGGAATCTTTGTTGAGAAAATGCCTTCATAATATTGGATTGTGGGCAAGTATGTGGAACATTATTTTTATTAATGATTGGGAGAGCCCAACTCACTGTGGTTGGTGCCATCCATGTGTAGGCAGTCCTGGGCAGTCTAATAAAAACAGATTGAGGAAGTTATGAAGAGCAAGTCAGTAAGCAGCATATCTCACTGGCCTCTGCTTCATTAATGCCTCCAGGTCCCTGCCCTGACTTCCCTCAGTGATGGGCTATGATACAGAAGTATAAGCTTAAAAGAAGCTTCTTCGGTACAAGTTAATTTTCGTCGTGGTATTTTATCACTGCAGAAGGAACTCTAATATGCATGTGCTTTTTCAACAAAAAAGCACTAGTAAGCCCTTCCCTTGGGCTTATGACCCATCTGGTCACAGGCTCTTAGTCCATTTAAGTCAGGTATGGTGTTAGGTATGGTTTTATCCCTTGGAGAGACACTTAAATCTAATCACAAAGTAGTTGGATACTCTTATATTTGGACCACTATTATACCAGTAAGCATTCCAGGCCAGTCATTATATAGATTACAAGGTTTATAACTGCTGATAGTGATTATTTTTTTACTATGGTAATGTGCCTAGAAAATTCTAGCATCATGAAAGCTATCCAGTAGAGAGGAAGCTTGCAAGTCTGTACTTTTTCATGTTCTATAGCTCAAGCATGTAGTATATTCAATAAAAGGGTCTATCAACTTCTAGAGGGTAACCAAGAGCAACAGCAATAGCCTGTAATGTTTGGGGGGAGCAGTCGTTGGGACCTCATTGCCTGCAACTACAAAAGAAGTAGCTCATACTTGGAGGTGGGCTTTTTGTTAACTTCTGGCATCTAGTAAGGATATTGTTGCCCTCTTATAGGGTCTCTCTCTCTCTCTCTCTCTCTCTCTCTCTCTCTCTCTCTCTCTCTCTCTCTGTACTTTGGGATGCTTCTGCTGTATTGGTATGTTTAATTTCCAGCTAACTTCTCCTTCTGGGAGCCAGGGCTAAAAGTTCTAACTCTCTTAATCTATCTGGTGACAATCCCCATTCTGAAGTTATTTAGGGGTTGTCTTAGTCAGGGTTTCTATTCCTGCACAAACATCATGACCAAGAAGCAAGTTGGGGAGGAAAGGGTTTATTCGGCTTACACTTCCATACTGCTGTTCATCACCAAGGAAGTCAGGACTGGAACTCAAGCAGGTCAAGAAGCAGGAGCTGATGCAGAAGCCATGGAGGGATGTTCTTTACTGGCTTGCCTCCCCTGGCTTGCTCAGCCTGCTCTCTTATAGAACCAAGACTACCAGCCCAGAGATGGTCCCACCCATAAGGGGCCTTTCCCCCTTGATCACTAATTGAGAAAATGCCTTACAGTTGGATCTCATGGAGGCATTTCCTCAACTGAAGCTCCTTTCTCTGTGATAACTCCAGCTGGGTCAAGTTGCCACAAAACTAGCCAGTACAGGGGTCAAGTCTAAGTTAGTTGTGATCCAAATGAATTAACCATAAATCACAACTTCCAAGTGTTTGAGTCACTTTATACAAGGAATGAGAGACAGGGGGCAGATAATTTTCTATTATATTGTAGTTTATTATGATGAGGGGCATTGTGGAACCTGGGGTTCATGTAGTTAAAGTACCCTGCAGTACTTCTATCTAGAGATACTATGACTAACCACCTAGAGACTAACCACTTTTGTACCATTTTGTCCTGTTTCTCAGCTTCGGCCTCTTCTATGTTGGCTGAATACTTTGGCAACTTCTCTACCAAAGAGTAAAAACTGATTACTTTTAGCCATATATGAATGAGTCCTATAGATGGATAGCTTACTTTTTTTAATCAATGCTTTCTTAAAAAAAAAACATATCTGAGAATTTCTCTTTTGTTTGGTGCAGGCAACCTGCTTATGCCTTATCTATTCACATAGCCAGAGGATGGAACTCTCTGCTTGGCTACATTTAAATCATGCACCAATCCTTGGATTACAAACCATGAAGGCCTGGTGGGGAACATGAGAAAGTCCTCAAAGGAGAATGAAATTTTCTCTAAAAGGAAGGGGAACGGTTGCTGTCAGTAATTCTTTTCTTATTTGTAAGATGGAGATGAATGTGTCTCTTCTAGTCTCACTAGTTTTCTTCATCTTATCATCTACCACTGTCAGCAACTTTAGCCAGTGTTGATGGTCTGTGCTACAAGTCTTTGTTAAACTATATATGATAGAACTACCAGCAATGGGATATAAAACCAGACTTTCATGATGTCCTTGTTTTTAAATGAGGGAGATGGGAGGAGGGGGAAAAACTCTCCAAGGGGAAACTGGGAGGGGACAACATTTGGAATGCATAATAATAATAATAATAATAATAATAATAAAAATAAACTATTATTATTATTATTATTATTATTATTATTATTATTATTTCTTAAAAAACAAACAACTCCTCCCCAAGACTTTCACAATTTCCTGTTGGGAGATGTCCCCATTCTTTCCTAGGTTCATACTCATGTTACCATTCTGGATATACCCTGGGACTTTACAAAATACAATACTCCAATCCAGCCCATGTCATATCAATACTTTATGTGTTTTTCATTTGAGCCCACATTTCATTTGAAAATGTCAAAACACTGCCCACACATGGCTGCATCCCAGTGAGAAGATAGAGTCATTTTATGAGACCTGCCAAATGGGTTCAGTGCTTATCTGGTCGTGAATCATGAAAGCTTTTTAGGACAGATGGTGTAATCATATCCAAGAATCAAATGCCCTTTCAAGAGTGATACTAATTGGATCACGTGGTATCAGGGTTTCACATCTGTCACATGGCAGAGACTGAGTTTCCCTCAACTGTAGTTTGCTTCCATTTCCAGGAGTGGTTAGAGCTGAGTTTAGTGTGTTCAGTAAATACTTGCAGGGCGTGGATTCATTCATTCGCTCAGCCAGCACATATGTTCTTAGCTCCCTCCACATGCAGATATTGTTCTGAATGTTTTTACTTCCATGAAACTTTCTTTCTAATTGGAAAAAGGTGAGCAAAAAAAAAATATAAATAAGACAATAAATAAGTGATAGATTAAATAATATACATAATAGAGGCAAACAGTAGGTGAGGGGTAGAGGAAGAATCCAGTGTGATATAAGGAATATTTCTACTTGTAACCGAATGAGGACAGAGAGAGCGAGCCATGGGGAGACAATAGTATCTAAAAGAGAAATAGCCTTAAAGGCATGTGACCTTAGTACATCTAAAGATCAACAGATCATCTTAACTATCACCTTCTGAGTGAGGGTCAAGGTGGGTCAGAAACAAGTCCTAGATAAAGGCAGGGACCATGGTCAGGAAACTAGATCTTAGTTTAGTAAAAATGGGTCAGCAACTGCTCCTTAGTGTAACTGATTCAGTCTTCTCTAGATAGTATGAGATAGTGCTGTTTGGATAAAGCCTAAAGACTCAAGGTGTTTAATTAAGAGTTGGCACTATTTTGAGGTGGTGGAATCTTGAAGAGGTAGGGTCTGGTGGAAAGCTGTCTTAGGTATTTAGGGTATGTGGTTGAAGGGGGCATTGGGAGTTTAGCTTCTTCTGATCCCTCCCCTTTGCTTGTCCATGCAGCATGCAGGTTGGTTCACTCCAAGCTCTTGCTGTGGAATGTACATTGTGTCACCACATGCCAAAGTGATAGGACCATGGACAGGAACACTGGAAACCATGGGTCAAAATAGCTCCTTTCTGCTTCCAAGTTAATTTAGTACAGATATTTGCTTTATCAATGGAAAATGAATACAAATCTTTATAATTATCATTTCTATTTTATAGCACAGGAGCCCGAGGCACAGGAGGCTTGAGATTGGAAGTCAGTGCTGCCCCCAGGACTTGGTTCTAGATTTGGGCTCTCGGGTACTGTGGATAAAATGTAATCCCCTGAGCATTTTAATACTGGGATAAGATGATCTGCCTTCTATTTTCCTAAGATACCTCTGGCTGGAATATAGGAGAGCTAGGGTAGAATCAAGTGACGGACATAGTCCAGGTGAGAGCTGGCGTGGGTGCACACATTGGACCTGGTGTGGGTGCAAGCATTGGACCTGGGGAACAGAAGGACTTGGGACATTTCTGTGGTGTTGCCAGTCTGATCGTGTTGACGTTTTGGTGAAATCAGAAGGAATCAGGTATAAGGTATATTTCAGCAGAGATGGGAATCTCCTGCTGTCACAGAGTTTAAACAGAGCAGACAAATGCACACTTTAGTTGCATGTTTGTATGTGGTTATGAGTACGGTGTGTGTGTGTGTACATGTGTATGTGTGCGCATGTGTGTTGGGTGCAGGTGAATTTCAGGTGTCATTCCTCAGGCATTCCATCTTATTCTTATAGACAGGTTCATTGATTGAGATTGGGGTTCACTGATTAGGCTGGACTCTCTGGCTAGTAAATTCCAGGGATCTGTCTGTTTCTATCTCCACAGTGCTGGGATTACATATTATATACTTCGGGGTTTTTTCCTACATGTATTCTGTGGGGATCAAACTCAGTTCCCAATGCCAGGCAAGGAAGTATTATATAAATCGAGCTACCAATTCACCCCCTTATTCTTTATTCTTTCTGAGGGTCTACTCTGCTGATGTGTTTGGTTTATTCCTTCATATCATAGTCAGGAGAATGGCTTGATGCATGCATAAGAGGCTATATCCTTACGAAGGAGGCTAGTGTAGAGAAACATTTATTTGTTTTATTTTATTTTATTTTATTTTAATTAGGTATTTTCTTCATTTACATTTCCAATGCTATCCCAAAAGTCCCCCATACCCACCCACCCCCACTCCCCTACCCATCCACTCCCACTTCTTGGCCCTGGCGTTCCCCTGTATTGAGGCATATAAAGTTTGCAAAATCCATGGGCCTCTCTTTCCACTGATGGCCGACTAGGCCATCTTCTGCTACATATGCAGCTAGAGACATGAGCTCCTGGGGGTACTGGTTAGTTCATATTTTTGTTCCACCTATAGGGTTGCAGACCCCTTTAGCTCCTTGGGTACTTTCTCTAGCTTCTCCATTGGGGACACTGTGATCCATCCAATAGCTGAATGTGAGCATCCACTTCTATGTTTGCTAGGCCCCGGCATAGTCTCACAAGAGACAGCTATATCAGGGTCCTTTCAGCAAAATCTTGCTAGTGTGTGCAATGGTGTCAGCATTTGGAGGCTGATTATGGGATGGATCCCCAGGTATGGCAGTTTCTAAATGGTCCATCCTTTTGTCTCAGCTCCAAACTTTGTCTCTGTAACTCCTTCCATGGATGTTTTGTTCCCAATTCTAAGAAGGGGCAAAGTGTCCACACTTTGGTCTTCGTTCTTCTTGAGTTTCATGTGTTTTGCAAATTGTATCTTATATCTTGGGTATTCTAAGTTTCTGGGCTAATATCCACTTACCAGTGAGTACATATTGTGTGAGTTCCTTTGTGATTGGGTTACCTCACTCAGGATGATGCCTTCCAGGTCCATCCATTTGCCTAGGAATTTCATAAATTCATTCTTTTTAATAGCTGAGCAGTACTCCATTGTGTAAATGTACCACATTTTCTGTATCCATTCCTCTGTTGAGGAGCATCTGGGTTCTTTTCAGCTTCTGGCTATTATAAATAAGGCTGCTATGAACATAGTGGAGCATGTGTCTTTCTTACTAGTTGGAACATCTTCTGGATATATGCCCAGGAGAGGTATTGCAGGATCCTCCGGTAGTACTATGTCCAATTTTCTGAGGAACCGCCAGACTGATTTCCAGAGTGGTTGTACAAGCTTGCAATCCCACCAACAATGGAGGAGTGTTCCTCTTTCTCCAAATCCTTGCCAGCATCTGCTGTCACCTGAATTTTTGATCTTAGCCATTCTGACTGGTGTGAGGTGGAATCTCAGTGTTGTTTTGATTTGCATTTCCCTGATGATTAAGGATGCTGAACATTTTTTCAGGTGCTTCTCAGCCATTTGGTATTCCTCAGGTGAGAATTCTTTGTTTAGCTCTGAGCCCCATTTTTTAAATGGGGTTATTTGATTTTCTGGAGTCCACCTTCTTGAGTTCTTTATATATATTGGATATTAGTCCCCTATCTGATTTAGGATAGGTAAAGATCCTTTCCCAATCTGTTGGTGGTCTTTTTGTCTTATTGATGGTGTCTTTTGCCTTACAGAAGCTTTGCAATTTTATGAGGTCCCATTTGTCGATTCTCAGTCTTACAGCACAAGCCATTGCTGTTCTATTTAGGAAATTTCCCCCTATGCTTATATCTTCGAGGCATTTCCCCACTTTCTCCTCTATAAGGAGAAACATTTATTTTATTTGCTCTTCTGATCCTTGGATTCTGAACCACCCAAATGTATAGGAAGCCATTTTGTATTTCCTTTTCCCCCAGACTCAATGATGCAAGGTAAGTCCCTGGGGCTTCCCGTCTTCCCTGCTCAGAGAACCTGAATGTAGCTTCATTCTCCAGCAATTCTAAGGCTCTTGGTTTCTAAATTATTAGTCTCTTTAGCTCTCTTTTCTGTGTCTATCTACCAAAGTGCTGTCCCTCCCTTTGTCTACTACTATCTTTACTCTTTAGATTTCATCTTACCACCTAGGTCCTCTGAAAAACCCTCTGTATCTTTCCCCACATGATCAGCCCACTCATTAGTCATACTTGTACTTGGCTTGCAAGCCATTACATGGTTGCAATAACTTTCATTCTGTCAGCCTCTTAGATCTCAGACTTCTCAGGAGAAACACATGTAGGTGACTGTATGAACACATGACCACATTTGTGAATTGGTATATGTGCATGTGATTGTGTTTATGTTCACATGAAATATTTTATGTGTTCATAGTGTACACATTCATGTGTCTGTATATATATTTAGCCTCCCATAGCTATAAATTCTGTAGATTCAATAAATTATAGACTGAATTTTTTTTGCTTCTTTCACACATTACAGTATGACCAGTTTCCCCTCCATGTCCTCCCTGCCCTCACCCCCCCCCAGCTTTTCCACCATGTACCTTTCTACCCATCTCCTCCCCTCACAGAAGTGCAGACAACCAGAGACATTAACCAAACACAGCATAACAATCTATAATAAAATCAGGCACATAACATCACATCAAGATTAGACAAGGCAACCCAGTAGAAGTATATTTGCCTCCCACAAGCAGGCAAAAGAGTCAGGGAAAGTCCCTCCTCCCACTGGTAGGATTTCAGCAAGAGCACCAACCTACTCATCCATAACATATGCAGAGGACCTAGAGCAGACCCCTATAGAGTCCCTGATCTCTGAGACACCACTTGGGCCTCAATCCGTTGATTCTCTGGGCTATGTTTCCTGGTGTGTCCCTGACCTCTCTGGTTCTTCCAATCTTCCCTCCCTCTCATCTATGGAACTCTGGGGCATCTGCCTAATGCTTAGCTAGGGTACTCTGCATCTATCCTTTCAGTTGCTGAATAAAGTCTCTCTGGTCTCTTTGATGATGATTTTTCTAGGTGACAATCTAAGCATACTCTGCTGTCAGGATAAACTGTAGGTTTAGGGTGATAGGATGGAGCATTTTTGGGGAATATGCCTGGAGTGTTACAGCGGGGTCTTGAGGTAGATCAATTCCCCTAAACCACCACATTGATTTCCAAAGTGTCTGTAGCCCACCAGCAGTGGAAGAGTGTTTCCCTTGTTCCACATTCTCTCTAGCAGGAGCTGTCACTTGAGTTTTTGATCTTAGTCTTTCTGACAGGTGTGAGATGGAATCTCAAAGTTGTTTTGATTTGTGTTTTCTTGATGGCTAAGGATGTTGAACATTTCTTTTCTTTTCTTTTTTTTTTTTTTTTGTCATTTTAGATTCCTTTGTTGAGAATTCTTTGTTTATGTCTGTATCCCATTTTAAAATGGATTGTTTAGTTTGTTGATGCCTAGTTTCTTGAGTTTTTTATATATTTTGAAGATGTGGAGTTGGTGAGGAACTTTTCCCATTCTGTGGGCTGCCATTTTGTCTGATTCATGGCGTCCTCTACCTTACAGAAGATTTTCCGTTTCATGAGGTCCCATTTATTAATTGTTGATCTCCGTTTCAGTGCTATTGGGTTTCTGTTCAGGAAGTTCTCTTCTATGTCTGTTTTGTACCAAATACTATGTGGCTTTTATTACTACAGCTCTGGAGTACAAGTAGGGATAATGGATGGTGATACCTCCAAAAGTTCTTTTAATGTATAGGATTGTTTTATCTATCCTAGGTTTTTTGTTTTTCCATATGAAATTGAGAATTGCCCTTTCCAGGTCTGTAAAAATTGTGTTAGAATTTTGATGTGGATTGCATTGAATCTGTAGATTGTTCTTGGTAAGATGGCTAATTTTACTAGGTTAAGCCTACTGATCCATGAGCGTGGTATATCTTTCCATCTTCTGATACTTTCTTCAATTTCTTTTTTTAAAGACATGAAGTTTGTTTTTCATCATATAGGTCTTTCACTGGCTTGATTAGAGTTACAACAAGATATTTTATATAGTTTTGGCTATTGCGAAGAGTGTTGTTCTTTTTCTCAGCCCATTTGCCATTTGTATAAAAAAGGGATATCTATCCCCCCACCTCTCTGTGATAATCTTGTACCCAGTCATTTGGCTGAAGGGATTTATCAGCAGTAGGAGTTTCTTGGTAGAATTTTTGGGGTTGCTTATGTTCATCTACTAATAGCAATGGTTGGACTGTCTCCCTTCTAATTTATATCCCCCTTATCTCCTTTAATGTCTTTCTTGCTGCTCTAGATAGGACTTCAAGTACTCTATTGAATAGATGTGGAGAGAAATGGCAGTCTTGTCTTGTTCCTTATTTTAGTGGGATTGCTTTGAGTTTCATACCATTTAATTTGATGTTGTCTATAGGCTTACTGTAAATTGCTTTTATTCTGTTTAATTATGCCTCTTGTATCCTTTGATTTCTCCAAGACTTTTATTGTGAAAAAATGTTGGATTTTGTCAAAGGCTTTTTTTCTGATTTTACAAAGTGATCATGTGAAATTTGTCTTTCAGTTTGTTTATATGTTTGATTGATAGATTTTCATATGTCAAACCATCCCAGCATCTCTGGGATGAAGCCTATTGATTATGGTGGATGATATTTTTTATATATTCTTGGATTCAGTTATAAGTACTTTATTGAGTAATTCTGCATCAATTTTCATGAGGGAAATTGCTCTGTAATTCTCTTTCTTTGTTGAATCTCTGTGTGGTTTGGGTATCAGTATGACTGTGGCCTCATAAAATGAATTTGGTATTGTTCCTTCTGTTTCTATTCTGTGGAATAATTTGAGAAGCACTGATATTATGTCTTCCTTGAAAAATCTGGTAAAACTGGGCTAAAACTGTGTCTTTTAAAAAAACTGCCCATTTCTTTAAGATTTTTCAATTTTGTGTAGTATGGGTTTTTGAAATATGATTATTTAAATCTCTTTGGTGTCTTTTCCTATCTTTTCCTTTCCCCTTCCCCCTTCCCCCTTCCCCCTTCCCCTTTCCCCTTTCCCCTTTCCCCTTTCCCCTTTCCCCTTTCCCCTTTCCCCTTTCCCCTTTCCCCTTTCCCCTTTCCCCTTTCCCCTTTCCCCTTTCCCCTTTCCCCTTTCCCCTTTCCCCTTTCCCCTTTCCCCTTTCCCCTTTCCCCTTTCCCCTTTCCCCTTTCCCCTTTCCCCTTTCCTTTCCTTTCCTTTCCTTTCCTTTCCTTTCCTTTCCTTTCCTTTCCTTTCCTTTTCCCTTTTCCTTTCTTAATTTTGTTAATTTGGATATTCTCTCTGTGTCTTGTAGTTAGTTTAAATAAGGGTTTGTTTGTCATGTTGATTTTCTCAAAGAACCAACCCTGTGTTTCATCAATACTTTGTATTATCCTCTTTTATTGATTTCAGCCCTGATTTTGATTATTTCCTCCCATCTACTTCTCTTTAGGTGTGTTTGCTTTTTCTGTTTTAGAGATTTCAGTTGTGCAGTTAAGTTGATAGTAAGAGATCTCACTAACTTCTTTATGAAGGCACGTAATACTATGAAATCCTTTTGTACCACTTTCATTGTGTCCCATAAGTTTGTGTGTGTTGTGCATTTATATTCTTTGAATTCTAGGAAGTTCTTAATTTCTTTATTTTTTTTTCCTTGACCCAATGATCCTTAAGTAGAGAGTTGTTCAGTTTCCATGAATTTTAGGCTTTCTCTTGTTGTTGAAGTCCAGCTTTAAGTCATGGTAGTCTGACAGGATAAAGGGGATTATTTCAATTTTCTTGTATCTGTTGAGACTTGCTTTGTGAGTATGTGGCTAACTTTTGAGAAGATTTCATGAGATATTTGTGGAATATTCAATATTTCCATAACTGAAAATCTTAAGAGAAGGCCTATCTATATTGTACCATCTGTTAAAATTTTTTAGAGTTCTTTCTTTGTTATTATTCCCTGAATAATATTCTATAGCTACTGTTTACACAACATTTACATAGAAATTATAATACTAGGAATTATGAGTGATCTAGAGACTACTTGAAAGTACATGATAGGAGCTATGGAGGCTTTAGGCATGTAGTCATTTTATGTAAAATGCTTGAGTGTTTTGGTGGGAATCCGGGAACAATATTCTGTGGTTATTGAGAGATTATATTTCATCTCAATATCCATAGTGTCTAGTGGAATACCTGTTTTACAGGAGGAATGACTACAGAAAGAGCTTTCAGCTTTTAAATAAAATGTCATGGAAGAGCAGTGAAGGGATGGAAGGAGAAAGATGCATAGAAGTCTGCCACTGGGGCTCAGATGCGTTCTTGTGGCCTTTGTTCTCTCAAGTGTGTAGAAAACCAAATTGAAGACATTAAGCCTGATGAATCTAGCTCTACCTAAGGGTGAAATTCCAGAACCTGCTGGTTAGTCAACTCATGCGGGCCTTCCTTCCATAGGAGCTCAGGGTGAACAGGGTTTTCCATAGAAGTCATCATTCATTTCTCTTCCATTATTTTTCCTCCCCTGGGCAAATTTACCTTCATATAATAATTACCTTATTCAGATTCCCCCAAAATGTCATTGAGTTTGATAGCTTCTCAGATTGAATTTGCATTTCTTCTTATAGGCATCACCAAGCTCTTTCACCTGGACAAACTCAGGGACTGTGACAACATTTACCTTCCATTATGAGTGATGAGAGCAAAGGGTAGGAAGAAAGAAAACTCAGAGGAATATTGCAGCTTTGAAAGAGGGACATTAACTATGCATTTCTCTTTCCAAACACTTTTCTGCTTTTAGCCTTGATTCATTTGTTCTTTTAGACATCTATCATGCATTGCTGATAGGAGAAAAGATCAGAGATTCAGAATTCAAAAATACGATAGCCTTTTCTAGGGGATTGTGCCTACAAGTTCACAGCTTCATGTATTCAAATGTCAGGCTTCCTTGTACACCTTAGTGAAAAATCTAAGATTCCTTCTAAGACTTGCCTGAAAATTTACCCAGGAAGAGGGGGTCATGACCCTCATGTAGAAAAAATGGGGTTTGAAGATGCCCACTAGATGAGACAGAGAGCTCAGAGCCCAAGTTCATGAAGGTAATTTGAAGGAGGCAACAATATTTGTATTAAAATAAAACAATTATTTAACTTTATGGTTATGATTGTTTTGCTTCCCTGTGCATCTATGTACATCATGTTTGGCTAGTGATTGTGGAGTTCAGAAGAGGGTTCGGGTCCCCTGGAGGTGGAGTTATAGGTGGTTGTAAGTTCTGGAAACTGAACCTGGGTCTCTTAAGCACTGAGACATTTCTCCAGATCCTGATCTTTAACATTGTTTTAGTATCACAACAGGAGGCAGTATTTGTGTCAAAGAATTTGTCTACAAAGGGGTTTTGGTGATTATCCAGAGGGCTCCAATTAGGACTTTCAGGGTCTATTTGATGGGTGAGATTAAAATACATCTTTTAGAATCATTTACAGTAGGTCTTATTTCTAGATAGCATGGTGTGCTGGCGAGGAACTCAATGTGGTCTCAGTTCTCCAGTTCTTCCTATTCTAGTAGAAAAGATGAAAGAATAAATTGGTGAATCGTATTGTATGATGGGAAAGATATGTGATAATGATGGTATTAGTAAACCTGTTAGGTATGTTGACAAGAAATGGCCTTCCAAAAAAGGCAATAGCATATGAATAAGCACTGTAGTGCATCATAGGTGGGATTTCTATCGGTGTTTCAATGAAGACTTGGAGAAGAAGAGATACATTGGAGAACATTACTGAAAGCATTTACAATCAATCAAAATGCATAGGTATGTAACCCAGTACCAATGGATATATCTGCAATCCAAATACTGCACCTAAGACTAAGGGAATTTAAGGCAGAGGAGAAGAAAGAGTCTAAGAGCTTCAGGAGTAGGGAGCTTTGCGTAAGATCTGGGGATCCATCCTATAATCAGCCTCCAAACGCTGACACCATTGCATTCACTAGCAAGATTTTGCTGAAAGGACCCTGATATAGCTGTCTCTTGTGAGACTATGCCGGGGCCTAGCAAACATAGAAGTGGATGCTCACAGTTAGCTATTGGATGGATCACAGGGCCCCCAGTGGAGGAGCTAGGGAAAGTACTCAAGGAGCTAAAGGGGTCTGCATCCCTATAGGTGGAACAACAATATGAACTAACCAGTACCTCCTGGAGCTTGTGTCTCTAGCTGCATATATATCAGAAGATGGCCTAGTCGACCATCAGAGGAAGGAGAGGCTCATTGGTTGTACAAACTTTATATGCCCCAGTACAGGGGAACGCCAGGGCCAAGAAGTGGGAGTGGGGGGGGGAGGGGAGTGGGGGAGGAGGGTATGGGGGACTTTTGGGATAGCACTAGAAATGTAAATGAAGAAAATACCTAATAAAAAATAAGAGTAAAAAAAAAAAAGATTGTGTCTTCTAGACATGTCAGAGGTTACACCAATAAAGTCTCACAAACATGACCAACTAAGTGTGACCAGAACAAGAATGATGTCAATAGATTTGCTGACTTAGATAGGGAAGGCTCATGAAACCTGAACCCTAGACAAAGAGTTACAGACTACTAAAGGAATGCTGAGAATGGTAGAAATAGTCTTCCTCAGAGCACGTCTTCTCTTCTCAAATAACAGCACACTTATTGCTTATCCATCACCAAATGACCAGTACTGAAAGTATATATGCAAATAACATTACACAGACTGAGAAGGTTATATTTATGAATGTATGAATAGATCTGTATTTATGCAATACATACACATATATATACATGTAAAACAATTAAATAAAAATATGTATACACACATTTATGTGTATAACAAAGAGAAAAGAGGTCATGCTCTTAAAAGAGAGGAAGAAGAGTACATCTATAAGATTTAGAGTGGAGACAGGGAAGGAGAATTATGTAATTATACAGAGAGTCTAGAGGAGGAGAGAGAGCAAGAAAAATGGAAGAACAATGTTGAATGTTATATCTAAGTAACCATCTAGTCACGTAGGGGAACTTTCAAAAACACTCCATAATTAGTTTTGAGCTCCATTCAAACCTCTCCTCTAGGTCCATGGGTTCATGCTGCTTTGGAAGTTTATGTGATTGCCTTTGCATCTGCTATGACGTATCTGCAATGGACTAGAGGAGTCCTTGAGAAAAGAGTAAAGGGGGCATATCTTTAATTTCCCAAAGTAGACTAATTAGAGAATGCTGTGGCTTTCCCTTCTACTGTTTTGATACCTGATCTGTGGTTATGGACGTCTAACAATGGGTCCATAAAGGCAAGGGTTTCATTTAGAGAAGCTAGCAAGGTGGATTTTTGAAAGTAGATAGCACATTAGAATGATTGTGTATGTCCCTTGAAATCTGAGCTACTTTCAAGAAGTAGGAAATATTCAAAAGTGGTACTCTATACGTTTAAAGTATCTAAGTACTATAATTTTCATATGTAACCTCCTCCTCCATAATTAGGTCATAACCAAGACTGTGAATTGCATAAGAGACTGGGGTCTTGAGGTCAGCACAGCCTCTCAGTGGGAGCTGATCCTGGCTTCTAACTCAATCACTGGATCTTTAAGGTGGCACAGGTTGTAGAGTAGAGCTCAGACCTCATTTTCCTAGCCCATCTTAAATTGAGTGTGCACCCAAGTGGCCTTTCGAGGCTATGTGAGTTGAATGAGGAAGTTAGGACTGGCTATTCCTGGCTGCTGTGGCATGTGGCATGCAGACTTCAGACACTGTAGAGGTGATTTCCCAGAGGCTCAAGGTCAAGTTCTTGATGCAGGGGTGACAGGTGACTTAGATGCTCAGAATACAATGGGTAGCAGCTCTAAGGTGAAGTTCTTGCTGTGTTATTGGAGGCAGTGCTAATATAAGTTAACATCTCGAATCAAAACACTTGAAATCTGATTTCAGAGAATTTTCAGTTTTGGATTTTCAGATTAATAATTCTCAGCTGATAAAAAAATTCTGTAAACATCCAAAGTCTAAGAAATGAAGAAACCTGAAGTCTTTCTTGTTAGGCATTTCAAGCAATCATAATGTCAATGTGTAGCTATAGAGAAGTCAGGCTACACTGTCTAGACTATTTATTTTCCTGAGAACTAACTGATATTTTAAAAATAATTTTATTTCTTGCTTAAACTAAACAAGGTGAACTTTGCTGCTTCCACGTAAGAGCCATGACTGCATGCTTTGGACTCCCCTCTGCCAATGGGCAAGGAGACACCTTGTTGGTTGTGCTGTTCTTATACCAGTCAGGGGCAGAACAAATGGCAGTCCTTTATTCATCCTAACTTGATGTCTGGCTGTTTTATACTTAGGTCACATAGAAATCAAATCAAATCCAGGCAGCACAGCATAGGAGCAAGAAGACAGACAGAGACCAGTGTTTTGCCAGGCCAGTCCTCATCCAGGCAGCGCAGTAGAGCTGGCCCTTGTGGTGGTGGTGAGCCAGCCCACAGGGCATGAGTGTCGGTGATCTGATTCCTGCAGTTGGGAAAGCTGCCCACAGGGTCATGAGCACGGGAGAGTTAGCCCTGCCCCTCACTAGCTGCAGTACTTGGTAGAGTGGGTTCTACATCTCACCTGGACAACACATGAGATCTGACCCTGGTGGTAGAGGCACAAGTGAGCCTCCCCAAGAGAGAGTGCAGGAAAGCTGGCCCTGTAACTTGTCTGCTGTAAGGTGGCCTGGGTATGGGAGTGATGTTTTGCCCACTTTGCCCCTTGTCACCTGTGGGAGTCGGGAGAGCTAGCCCCAGGGTCAGGAGAATGAGTGAGCTGCCCCTGCCCCTCAACAGCTGTAGCACTCTTGAGGGTGGGCCCATGCCCCTCCTCTGAACAGCTTAGAAGAGCTGGTCCTGCTGAAGGGGGTGCAAGTGAATAGGCCCTGAGGATGAGAGCGCAGAAAAGTCTGCTGTGAGATGACCTGGGAGCTGGGTGTTGCCCTCCCTCCCTCTCCCTCAATATCTGCTGGCTCTGGAGATGAGGATCTGCAGCTGAGACACCCCTAAGGCATGAGGGCAGGAGAGCTGACCCTGTACCGGGAAGATGGGAGCATTGGGTGGCCTAACCAGAGCAGGACTGGAGAGCTTGCTCTAGTGGTATAGATAAGGGAGAGCCAGCCTGCTGAGCCAGCTCAGCTACCACCCAGGCCGAGACCCAGGGCTCAGAGTTGGCCCACCTTAAAATCTATATCATCTGCAAATAGTTGGGAATGCATGAAAGGACCGGTCCTGCTGATCCAAAGCTACAGGATCTCTGTGACACAGGGCAACAACACGATAACCAGGAAGAGGCCTGGTAAAGATCCAATACTGATTGTGTCACAGAAGCCAGAGATCTCAAACCAAACCATTGCAATGAACATTCGCAAGTAAAGATGTGTGGACAGAGGGATGTACTGTGGGACACACTGTAACATACTACAGCTTCCATTGCCAGGTGCTTTTCTATGCTCTGTGTGTGTGTGTGTGTGTGTGTGTGTGTGTGTGTGTGTGTGTGCCATAACATATATACACGTGTGTGTGTGTATGTGTGTGTGGGTGTACATACAAATATAATTAAAAGTTTTTTAAGATGGTGCACACCTATAATCCCAGCACTTGGGAGGCAGAGCAGGTAGATTTCTGAGTTTGAAGCCAGCCTGGACTGCAGAGTGAGTTCCAGGACAGCTAGGGCTATACAGAGAAACCCTGTCTCAAAAAACTAAAAAAGAAAAAAAAGTTTTTTAAGGTACCCATTATTATATTCTTTGGCTTACTAATAGAATCCAAGTGTGGTGGAATACGCCTGTAATTGTAGCATTTGAGAGATGGGAGTCTTTGGGATCAGGAGTTCAAGATCATCTTTGACTGTATCTAGTACAAGGACAGCAGCAAGCAGATCCTGTCTTTAAAAAGAACTAATGAAAATTGGGGAGGGGGGTAGTGTATGATTGCATTTATATAAAACTCTAGAAAATGTAAAATCTAGCGATCAAAGCCATCAATAATTGGGAGGAGTCAAGAAGGTGTGCACAGGGACGGAGGAAACAATGGGGATGAAGGTATGATCTTCCACTGTGGTGATACACTTGTGGGAAATAGTAAAATGGCAACATTTAACAAGCTGTGTACTTTAAATATGTTCAGTTTCTTACGTGTCTATAAATTTGGCTTTTTAAAACACAGTACATTGGATTCTATAACCAGAGCCCTTCTATTAAAATATTTCATTAAATAAAATTAATAATTTCAATATTAAAAAAATGCCTTGGGTTAAATATGTAGGGGAGAGAAGGGGGTAGGAGTTGGAGAATAGAGCACTGAATAATGGTTTGGAATCTGGAAGTTAGGTGGTCTTATTACTGACTGTCAAGGCAATTTACTTCCCATCCTGATCCCTGGAGAATCTATAGTACTGTGAGTGGCCTTTTAAGGTCCCAGGTGGCTTCAACTTCTCTTGAAATAATGAGGTAAGTTAATATCTATATGATATTGACCTCCTGGAGTTTCATTTTTTTGCCATCAGAAGAGTGGACTGAGATTTAGGTGGTACCACAGCCCCTGATTTAAATCAACACAATACAAAAGGCAGGCTCTCTTCTTGCTTCACGAAACTGGAGTGAGTAGCCTACTTTCCTCGCTTATCTGGATGAGGCTCAGCGGGTGAGCACGGCAAGAAGCAGAGCTGCAGTGGAGAGTTCACACAGCACTTCCACCCCCATAGCTGCAAGGCTTCTCCTTGGCTGGCACGCTTTGTACCTCGGAGCAGCACATTCCTAACTTTCATTGTTTGATGTAAAAAAATCTATCGGATAAGAATATAAAGGGGCCATTTATCAAAATCCTCAGTGTTCAACTGGTAAACTGTGCCTCAGCGCATTTGTTCTTATTAAGCATTGAAATGTCAGAAACTAGCTATTGTCACTGTATCAGCCCCGGACACCCAGCCTCAAAATGATAGAAATACAGTTCAGTTTCCTTTATGGAGACCTAGTTCGGCTTAGTAGAGTGGACTGTGTGTCAAGTCTGTTGGCTCTTATTTGGTTCCTACTCTCTGGGTTAAGGCACTCTCTTCTGGGTGATGGATTCTACACTGTCGCTTTAGGGAAGGAGGAGACCCTAGAGATTGGAGCTTTGATTCCACAAGAACAGTGTTGCTTCTCTCAAATGTGCCTCTAGTAAGTCTGTGTGAAGAATAAAAGAGGACTAGATATGGCATTCTAGCTGTGATGTTTCACGGGATGTCAAGTTACGTTTCAAAGAATAGACTTCTAATAAAGTAGATGGCACTCTGCTCTAATGTGAGTGGGTCTCATTCAATTAGTTGAAGGCCTAAAGACTAAAACTGAGTAGGTACCTGTAAGAATGAGTACTTAGACTGGACCATGGAGAAGAGCCTGAGTTTAGAGACTCTGCCTGGTAGACTTCTAACACAAGTTTGAAACATCAACTCCCACCTGAATTTCTAGGCAGCCCTGGAAAATTTGTATCATTGGCTCCCACAGTCGTATGAGTCAAATTCTTTAAAAGAAATATCTGTTCTCTGTCTCATTTGTTGATCTCCGTCTTTTCTATGTGTCTACAGACATTTCTTCTTTGGTTTTATTCCTCTGCAGAGCCCTAATATGCTTGCTCTTTCCCCATCCTACCTCTATCAACTGTTTTATTGTCAAGAGGTTTCTGCCCATAAAGTAAGCATAAAATAATATCCTTATTAAATCCATCAAAGGACTTGATATGATAATATGGGGAGCTGGGGAGCTGGCTCAGTGGACAAGAGCATTTGGTACTCTTGGAGGATGCTTGGAGTTTAGTGCCAAGTACTTACATGGTGGCTCATAACCATCTGTAACTTCAGTTCCAGGGACTCTGGCATCCTGTCTGACCTCTACAGTCATCAGATATGCACATATGTGCAAACAGGAAAATACTCAAACAAACAAACAAACAAACAAACAGCAGAATAGTTTGACATTATGCTTCTATCACTTCCTGAGTTAATTCTTTTGCCAGACTGCATCTGGAGCCACTTCTGCAACCATCCAGCAATATTCGTGTCTGGGCTCCAGCTGAGGTACTGACTGAGCAAACTCATGGCATTTAAAGACAACAAGCATGTTCTTTAGAGAAACCTTTTAAAGACATGCCTGATAGATCTCAAATTTAAAACATTTAAACATCATAAGCTTTGGAATAACATCCAGCTCCCTAGCATCTAAACAGTACCATAGCCATGACCTGGCATTGCCCATTTTCCACCCCAATCCTGACACATTGAACCTTCACAGCTTTCTGCTTTGCAAATGAGTGAAATCCACCACTCATTTTCCACCACAACTTAACAACTTTCTATTAATCCTTCAAGATCCAGTAGAAAGGCACCACTTTCTCAAAGCTCTAAGGGCACTATACTATTCCATAGGTTTATTTTTCTCCTTCCCTCCGTTCTTTCCTTTCCTTATTTCTTGTTCTGGGGATGGGATATGGAATCCAAGGTCTTGTGCATGCTAGAACAGCACTATATCACTGAGCCACAGGCATAGCCCTCTCTCTAATATTGCTGTTATATTGATGATCACAACAAATTACCACAGAGCCACTCCTATCTGGATGCAAGCTCTTCAAAGTTGGGATCACATCTTTGGTTTTTCATTGCTTAGCATAACGCCTCACATAGAAAGCTCAGTACAATTTTTCCCCTGAAATTAAATTCCTGAGCAAGTTCCTCTTATACTGATACCACGCTCACCAAACAACCTTTTGATAATTTGAATTCCCCAGGAGCTGCTGCTGATGGAGTGAATGCATGTTGTATCAGACAGATGAGAATGTCTGGGCCACATGGCAGTACATTTATTTCTAGGCGTAAATTAATAAATCGGAGTCCTGGTTTACACACACAGAGTTTGTGGAATAAATGACTTGCCTATGGCCATAGCTCAATTATCCAAATACACGTGGTCCGCCTAGCTTATTATTTGTAGACTGTTTTTTTATTTATTACATCGAATTTGTTCATCAAGTGTGTCTCCATCAAAAAGGCAGCGCTGTGGAGCATGGGTACTGTGTTGTTAATGTCTTTGATGGTTTGGTCACATATCTAGAACAGAGGCTGGTGTGCTGCAAACTTTCCACTTCTGATATGTCGTGGCTTGTTGTAAACAGATCTAGTTCAGGACAGTGTTTTGTGAGTTCTTTCTGAAAGCCATGGACCCAGTTTCTTGGCTGGAAGATAAGGATGGGGAAAAATAAAGCTAGCTTGTAAGGGGCCCTGTTGAAATCAGATGGACGAGGAGCTCAGAAACAATAGGAGCAGAGGTGTAGCTTCTGGCTTTCCCAACTGGCTCATAGTGGGGCTTGTTCAGCATGAGTGAGAGTTGATGCTCATGCTCAAGAGGCTAGGCATGGGGAACCATCTGCAAATGTATTTGTAAACATACCAATCTCCCTCAAATAGTGGAGGTGGCTTCTCCAATCTTACATCTTTCAGGTCCAGCCATGGGACTCTTCATCCAGGAAACTTGCTTTAATTCTCTCTGACCTTTTTAATCTCACTGGAAGAGAAACAGTCTTGAGAAACACAGGCCCAGGGATTCTTTTTTTTAAAAATTTTTATTTTTTATTTATTTTTCAATTTTTTTATTAGATATTTTCTTCATTTACATTAAAAAATGCTAGCCTGAAAGTCCCCTATACTCTCCCTGCACCCTGCTCCCCTACCCATCCACTCCCACTTCTTGGCTCTGGCGTTCCCCTGTACTGGGGCATATAAAGTTTGCAAGACCAAGGAGGCCCGGGGATTCTTAAGAGAGCTTTCTAAACCACAGGCACCTTGCCTTCTTCCTGATCTATAGAGTTGTAATCTTCAAAGGGAAGACCCAGGATTATGCATGTTTTAAAACTTGTCTAAATAACTCATATACTCTCCTGAACTAGTCTATTTTCTATTGCTCTGACTCTCAGTGGACTGGGAAGAGAAATGCATTTGGCTCATAGTTCTACAAGCCTAAGAGGATGACATCATTATAGCAGTGGCTATCAACCTGTGGGTTGCAACCCCTTTGAGGGGGTCAAACTACCCTTTCACAGGGGTCATCTATGAACACGGGGGAAAACAAATATTTACATTATGATTCATAACAGTAGCAAAATTACAGTTATGAGGTAGCAATGAAAATAATTTTGTGGCTGGAGGTCACTACAACATGGAGAACTGTATTAAAGTGTCACAGCATTAGGAAGGTCGAGAACCATTGCTTTATAGGCTCAGCCTCTGCAGAGGTTGTGTGTTGCTACATGTTGGTCAGAGAGCATTACATGTCCAACAGTATAAGCATACTATCTCAGGTTCCTCTTCCCCTTCTGTTAGAGCTTCCAAGGCTGTTGGGAAGCCCCTGCCTTCATGACCTCATCTAATCCTAGTTACGGCCAATACTATCAATGTATAAACTTGGGATTAAGACTGTTGCACATGAACAGTTCAAACTGTAGCACTGTCTAAAGTGTCTTAAGAACAACTACAGCCTGCAGTACTTACAAGTTAGTAGACGTTTGTGCAATCAGATATTCCTCTCCAACATCACTTCTATCTTACACCCTCAAGCCCTTCATTATAATGTAATCATCTGTGTGGTTTTCCTGTTATTTCACTCTTACTTAGGCAAAGACAAAGCTCTGTCCCTTATTTACTGTTTCATCTCTCACCATATCTTTTTTTGTTATATCGTGTTGTAAGAATTTCAGGAATTCTGTAAAAATTTAATTAATTAAAAAAAATTAAACAAGGCTGGGGAAAGGCTATGGTGCAACTCCATAATAACATCACACACATACACACACACACACACACACACACACACACACACACACACACACACTTTATAATCTATAGGAGTTTTCTGATAAAGTACACATACTAAACGAGAGACAGGGGATGAATGATGGTGCCCACCAGAAATCTTAGGACTGGAGCATTGTGAGCTTGAGGCTAGGACAGGTTATGTAATGGGAGTCTGTTGGGGGGGGAGAGAGAGAGAGCGAGAGAGAGAGGAGGAGGAAGAAGAAGAAGAAGAAGAAGAAGAAGAAGAAGAAGAAGAAGAAGAAGAAGAAGAAGAAGAAGAAGAAGAGAATGTTATCATATGTATTATTGTGTATTCTGTGTATTGCATGTGGAGGACAGAAGTTGACACTGGGTCTCCCTTAATCACCCTACACCTTTTTTGGGGGAACAGGGTCTTTCACTGGACCTGGAGCTCACTGTTTCAGCTAGTAACTGTCAGGTACCCTCTTTCCTTTGCCTTGCAGGCTCATACTATTGAGCTCTGATGCTGGGGACTTGAACTTCACATGCTGTTACATCTTCTCAGCCCTCAAATTAAAATGTTTTGATTCCTTTTCCTGGTATGTAACACACATTCAACACACATTCTCAAACATTACTATTATATCAATACACACTTGCAAAATAAAATACTTTGTTAAATATAGAGGCTATAAGGGCTTACTGTTTTATATTTTATGGTTTTTTTTTCCTGAATTTTCTTTAAAAATTCTCCCTTATAGGATGCTATTCTCATGTGTTCTCCTGTTGCTGAGATAAAGATCATGATCAAAAGCAGCTTGGAAATGGGATTATTATATTTTACATTAATGTTATTTGGGAAGCCAAGGCAGGAGCCTGGAAGCAGGAACTAAAGCAGAGGCCATGGAGGAGTGTTGCTTAGGGGCTTGCCCTCTTGTGTGCTCAGCTTTCTTTCTTTCTTTCTTTCTTTCTTTCTTTCTTTCTTTCTTTCTTTCTTTCTTTCTTTCTTTCTTTCTTTCTTTCTTTCTTTCTTTCTATTTCTTTCTTTCTTTCTTTCTTTCTTTCTTTCTTTCTTTCTTTCTTTCTTTCTTTCTTTCTTTCTTTTTTTCTTATAAAGGACAACATTTAATTGGGGCTGGCTTACAGGTTCAGAGGTTCAGTCCATTATCTTCAAGGTGGGAGCATGCAGCATCCAGGCAGGCATGGTGCAGGCAGAGCTGAGAGTTCTACATCTTCATCTGAAGGCTGCCAGTAGAAGTCTGACTTCCAGGCAGCTAGGGTAAAGGTCTTTTTTAGGGGGGACATCCATCCCATATACAATCACCAAACCCAGACACTACTGTGGATGCCAATAAGTGCTTGCTGACAGGAGCCTGATATAGCTGTCTCTTGAGAGGCTCTGCCAGTGCCTGACAAATACAGAAGTGGATGCTCGCAGCCATCCATTGGACTGAGAACAGGGTCACTTCTTCAGCTCTGCCCTCTGTAACATTCTAAGCTCAGGTTGATCCAGTCCACTGCCACTGCTGTTCTTGGTGATCATCCCAAAGTACTGGAATTGACAATACATGGGAGTCTTCCACAGCAACTAGGCTTCTCCAATAGTTTTTCATAGGCTCTCTTCATGGTGCCAAACCTCAAATCCTTTGCATGACCCCTTCAGTCCAGGGCCATCAACTGCAACTGAGGCTGCACCTTCACCCTCAGCTTACTTTCTAATACCATCCAGGACCACATGCTTAGCTCTGGCACCACCCACAGTGGGCTGGACTCCCTTATATCAACCAATGGAAAAAATGCCCTATATACTTGTCTATCAGCCAGTCTGATAGAGATATTGTCTTTGTATTTTTGGTTGTGAATCTGTGCATTCACAGCTGAGCCATGTCTGCAGCCCTAGAGATATTTTCTCATTTGAAGCTTCCTCATTGAAGGGAGAACTATAGCACACCACAAGGGGATAGAATCTGGAGGCAAGAACTATTATAAGCCATTTTAGAAAACACGATCTTCCCTACTATGGCCTACTGCACCACTGTTCTTTCTCCATTCTCCAGTTTTGATATTTGATGATTTCTTCTGATATATTATAAACTGTGTGGCAAAAACAGGCATTTCTGTGCAGCCACCGTTTATTTCACATAAGAGTTAGAGCTCACCGGGCATGGTGGCACATGCCTTTAATCTCAGCACTCGGGAGGCAGAGGTAGGTGGAATTCTGAGTTCAAGGCCAGCCTGGTCTACAAAGTGAGTTCCAGAACAGCCAGGGCTACACAGAGAAACCCTGTCTCAAAGAAAAAAAAAGAGTTAGAGCTTATTGCTTTGTTGCTTTCTATCTCTCTCTATGTCTCTCTTTCACACACACACACACACACACACACACACACACACACACACACACAGAGAGAGAGAGAGAGAGAGAGAGGTAGAGGTAGAGAGAGAGAGAGGGAGGGAGAGAGAGAGAGGTAGAGAGGGAGAGAGGGGGAGGGAGGGAGGGAGAGAGAGAGAGGTAGAGAGGGAGAGAGAGAGAGAGAGAAAGAGAACTAGAAGGTGTTGGGTAAAATATAGTGGATAGATGGCTTTGCTGTTTAAGAGGACAGAAGGAACATGGAAGGGATGGGTTTAGCATGAGCTGCAGGTCACTGTTCTGGAGGAACTCAGATGGGAGTTTTAAAGTATTGGCTTCAGGATGAGTCTACTTTCAACCCAAGAAACTGCTTAAGGCAGACCCAACCTCATTTCATTGCTGTTGGATCAGGCTTGAGTATGAACTGTTTCTCATAGGCTCATGTTTTGAATATCCTTTCCCCAGCTGCAAAGTATTGCCTAGCTGTCGAAAGTAGAAAGTCCTTGGAGATGTGTCCTTGGAAAATACCCCTGGTCACTTCCTTTCATTTTCTCTGTTCCCTGATCAGTCATGAAGTGAATGAATAGCTCTCCACCACCATACACTTCTGCAGTCATGATGTGTCTGTGTGCATGGATCCAGGGGATCATGAACTAAACTCTGGAAGCCATGGCTTCTTCTTGATCTTTGGTAGGAGAGTTGAGGCACATAAAGAAGGGCATAAATCCTTTCTGCCTTGCTTCTGTCAAATACCTGGTCTCTGTGAAGAGACAGCTCATTGATATTGGTCCTTAGAATTAACTGCTCTCTTCCTCTCTTCTGTTTTTGCTGAGGGTGGAGTTAGTCAGAGATGAGAGCTAGATTGTGGTCAGATCTCTCTACCCAGCATGTACAGGCACAACTATGTAAGAAAAGAGTTATATTTTGCACTGATCTTTAGAGGCGGCAATCATATGTCCACAGAACTGAAAAGTGTCAGTGGTTTATCTGAGTACAGCAGTTTCTCCCCCCAGCACCTATTAGCTGAGGCCTCCAGACAATACTTTTCTGGTGTAAATGAAAATTAATGGGGGTGCTTCTCATGGAAACATGGTGAAGCCATGAGACATATGTCCACAGACCCAGCCTAGGAATGTGGACCACAGCTGGGCTTGGGAAAAGCCTGTTGAGCAAAGAAAGGGAAGAAGGCGAGGACTCAGGCGAAATGTCTCTATCATCAATTGATGCCCTCCCCACTATGAGGACTTCAGACATTTCATTTTCAAAATAAGTCCCCGCTTGAGTGTTCAAGCTGGAATTAGATGAGATTAAAGAGCATTCAGCTGGGCCCTGGATCGTATAATTTAATTGGTCTGGGAAGGAACTTGGCAATGGTGTTTTCTGAAACAGTCCCCTGGTGACCCTTATATGCTCCGATGGCCCAGAATCATCTGTATGCAGTCTAGCTTGGATTCTCTCAGTGTACAGGTGAGGAGACTGGGACCTGGAGGCAGACTATAGTGTGGAAACCCTGCCATGAAATGAGAGGCAAAAACCCCCCAAAGCCTGCCTGGTCCCTCTAGGAGATCTTCCACACCCTGTCCCTCACTCTACTTCCCTTCACACAAGTGGGGGAGTAATGAGACTGAAATGTGGGCCCTTTGCCATGACCCAGCACCCCTATCTCAGTTTCTATCTTTCTTTTCTGGGGCTCTTTACAACCCTATAGCTATCTCCTGCTCACTTCCCTCCCCCCAAGTGACTTGGGTTCAATTTTTGTTTTAACTGATAAAATGTCCCCTCTGGAATGTCACGCCTATTTTCTTGTTCTTTCTCCTGGAAGCAAATGGAAGAGATTTATAGCTCCTTGTAAAATCCCAGCCTTGTTTAGAAATTGCTTGTGATTGATTAAGTAATAAAAATGCTTTTAAGACAGGGAGGTAAATCTCCCTGCTAATTGCTCTGTGCTTTACATTAGAACCTTGTTACACCGCCTGATGCTCTCCAGGGCTGGACATCTTTGTAATTTCCATCACCCTGGAAAGTCACATTGGAATCATTGTCTGAAGCTTTCTTCCAGGACTGAGACTGTTAAAAGATGCAGAGAGATAATTAATGGGACAAGAAACACAACCAGCAAGGCATCTGAAACAGGATTGATAATCCTATCTCCTTTCTGAGTGAGAGTTCTGGTGCTCATCTGGATATGTGGATAGGAGCCAAATCCTGGTGGAAAGGTGGTCCAGATGGGATCTAGAGGGAGTTTCTCAGCATCCGGTGACTCCATCCTTCTTTCTAGCACATTGGTCTGGGTACTCTAAAAGACTATGGATGATAAGTTGGACTCAGAGATATTTGGAGCTAGAAGGATGTAGGATGCGTATCTCAATGGGAAGGGTATATTTCCTCAAAGGAATATCAGAAAAACAGATGGGCAGAATATAGGATGTGTCTGGTACTTAATCTAGCAGTCTGGGTTAGATACATGGTTGACCACTTGGCTATGAAGATATGAAGTAATAAAGCAAATATCAAATTCAGTTTCAGACTCCTTCAACAGCCATCGTACTTGTACCCAGCTCTTCAGAGTTTCTAAACCTTTTTAGGCCTAGAAGTTAGTGGCATGCAGTAGTAAAACACTGTCCTTATGTTCCCAATAGGGCTTGGCCCTGATACCTAGGGAAGGTTTCTAATCAGTCTATGAGGCTGGGGCAATGTCCCATGGGAAAAGAGAAAAGGCAGGACACAGGACTGGGAGGCTCTTCTGGTGCTAGGGATAAACAATGAAAGAGCTTCACAGCTTAGGAGACATTCAGGGTCTCAGTTAGGATGAGCCAAAGGACTCCTCCTCCTCTTGTATGGCAACTGTTGAGGCATATTTGCCTCGAAGGCAATCTGATTATCCAGAATATTTTGCCTGGTATAAATGTGTTTTTTTTTTTGTTTGTTTGTTTTGTTTTTTGTTTTTGTTTTTGTTTTTTTTGGTATAAATGTTAATGATAGAAAAAAAAGTAACATAAGAAGTTTATAAGAATAAACAAGACTTTCTAATCAGTCTTCAGGTGACCTCAGGAAATTCTTCCCTGCTCCTACATTATGGGTGGGTGTAAGCATTTTCCTGATCTGGATCTACTTTTTCATAAAATTGTGAGGGATTCATTTATAATCAATGGTGATTCTATAAAAAAATTTTAAACAGCATTAAAAACGTTGGGATAGTGGTAGGAGAGTTAATTCTGATAAAGTAGGGCCTTAAGGAGGAGAGGGTGTTTGGACTTGGACTTGTAGGGAAACAGCTCTTCAGGAGGAGAGTGAGGAAGATTTCAGTTGAAGAGTCTCATTGAGTAAGTTCAGAGTTCTGAAAAGTGTGCTGTTCCGTCAGACCAGAGGAGTGAGGGGCTGAAGCAGAGGCTATAGATTAGAATGTGCCCGAGTAGGGGAGTTTGGGCCCTATTACTTCTGAGTGTGTTTTGATACAAACTACGGAATTTGAGCTTTAGTGTTGTCTTAGTCAGGGTTTTTATTCCTACACAAACATCATGACCAGGAAGCAAGTTGGGGAGGAAAGGGTTTACTCAGCTTTCACTTCCATACTGCTGTTCATCACCAAAGGAAGTCAGGACTGGAACTCAAGCAGGTCAAGAAGCAGGAGCTGATGCAGAAGCCATGGAGGGATGTTACTTACTGGCTTGCTTCCCCTGGCTTGCTCAGTCTGCTTTCTTAAGAATTCAAGACTATCAGCCCAGGGATGCCACCACCCACAATGGGCCCTCCCTCCTTGATCACTAATTGAGAAAATGCCCCATAGCTGGATCTCATGGAGGCATTTCCCCAACTGAAGCTCCTTTCTCTGTGATAACTCCAGCTTGTATCAAGTTGACACACAAAACCAGCCAGTACAAGAGTAAAGTCACTCTTTAGATACTAACTCCCTTCTGTGTTCATCATATCAGGGTTCCATTTGGAGAAAGTTTATAATGAGCTCAGAGGAGGACAGTAGGGCATAGATTTAATACAGTTGTCATGGTAGCAAAGCATCTTGGTGGTCAGTAAAACAGGAGGAATAAATGTGATCAGGTAATGATCCCAGCCTCAAGCATAAGGCTTTTCCTAACACACACAGAACTTCCCTAGACTTGGTTGTTTGGAGATTTTGGGCCAGTTTCTGTGGCCAGGCGTTCTCTTTTCACTAATTACCATGAGATGATTTGTTTCCCAGCGAAGGCTTTTGGGTTTTGACTATGGCCAACTGGGAACTTTTAAGCTTGTCTTAAAGGTCCAGCACAGGGAAAGTGTTAGGGCATTGTTATTTGTATAAAGACTTCATTAAGTTCTCACCACAGCATAATCTATTCATTTCATCTCACAATGCTTCCAAGACACCTGTTTTAATTTGGTTTCTGTTGTTATAATAAACACCATGACAAAAAGAAAACTAGCAAAGGAAGCCAGGGCAGAAAACCCAAGGCAGAAACTAGGGCAAAGACCATGTATGGAGGCTGATACTACCTTGTCTCACCTGGCTTACTCAGCTACTGCCTGCACATGGAAAAGAAGAGCCCACAGACACAGACACACTCACAGAGCAGTCTGATGGAGGACACAGACTCACAGAGCAGTCTGATGGAGGACACAGACTCACAGAGCAGTCTGACGGAGGACACAGACTCACAGAGCAGTCTGATGGAGGACACAGACTCACAGAGCAGTCTGATGGAGGACACAGACTCACAGAACAGTCTGATGGAGGAAGCTCCTTCATGAGGTTTCCCCTTCCCAGGTGATTCTAGCTTGTATCAAGGTGACAAAAACTAACCCACACAGTACCTAAACTTCAAACGACAGAGAAGTTTTTCACTTGGAAGAAGAGATTCCACCCTTAGCATCCTGAGAAACCACAGCTCTTCCACTGCTCAGTGTGATAAAAAGATAATGGGAAGGATTCTTCAGTCCAGGCTTCAGGTCATTTCATGGAGAAGGTGCAAAGATTTAGTCTTGGGGTAAAAGCATGAGACCCCCATTTAGGTGACAGCTGCTATAAGGCAGGGAGCTCTGCCTCTTTTTGCCAGCCCGTTATCCTGTCTTGGTTTTCTTGAGTCTTAGTGAATATCAATTCTTTCTGGAGAGTAAATCAAATGCAACGATGTCCCGAAGAAAGTAAAAATGGACACAGAAAGTCCCTGCCTTCCACAGCCTGGCCGACCTGGTCTCTGTTGCCAGGTCCAGCAGAACAAGAAAGTCCAACAGGAAACCAAGAAAGCAATGGATTAAGTATGGAGCAGGAACCAGGCCTTGTGCTAAACATTAGGATTATTGTCTGGATTTTCTTAATTAATCCTCCCAATAGCTTTATAGAGTGGGTACTATAGTTTCTCCAATTTGCTGGTGAAACAAAATGAAGGTTTTAGAGTGAGGCGATAAATATGTTCCACAGTGGTTGATGGACTCACGGTTCAAGCCCAAGCTGTTTGGTTTCAGGCTGGTGAGAGTGGGGCAACACTTTATTTATTTTTTTTATTTTTGTTTTTTTGAGACAGGGTTTCTCTGTGTATCCCTGGCTGCCCTGGAACTCACGTCATATACCAGACTGGCCTTGTACTCAGAAATCCACCTGCCTCTGCCTCCCAAGTGCTAGGATTAAAGGCGTGTGCCACCATCGCCCTGCTCAAGTGGGGGCAATTCTTAACAGTTATGAGGTTTGGTATTGCCATGGCCCATTGCAAGCTGGCTTTGGTCCTTTGGAGTTTTTAATCCATTGGGTAAGGGGTTGTAAAATATCCCCCAACTCTAAATAAATGTAGCCAGGAGTTTTGAGTTGATGCAAAGGATGCTGGGAGTGTACCATAACCTATAGAGGGATGATCTGGGCAGGGATTTTCATCATCCTCTGTTCATGTGGCTTGAAGCATGGGACTTCCTATCAAGTTATTTCTAGACACTGCTCCCTAGGCATATGCATCCATCAAAGGCATTCATTTTATAGAGTTTGAAGAAGCAGGAAATGCTTGATTTCTTCTGCGGTGGGCAAAATGCAGATTGATGCAGATGGATGAGTGGGGCTGGAGCCAACAAAGCCTGGTTTTTTAAAATCAAGGTTATGGTTATCTGAAAGGAGGCTACTGTCATTCCAAATAGAGCCAGTACTCACACAGGCATATAATAGTAACTGCCACTACTGTCATTGTAGCAAAGAAGGAACTTCCACCTGTTGGCCTGAGTGGTCTTGCTTCTTTCTCTATCTTCTTCTGAGGCAATTAGGTGAGGGTAGTCAGTGTTAGGCTGGAACCCCTGCTCATCCCCTGCACAAGCTGGGAAACCCCATCAGTCCTTCTTCTCCAGACCCACCCACACAGAGACAACTCCCCCGTGTGCTTAGAGAAAACTCCAGGCTAACATATCATCACTCCCCGTCTCCCTGTTTCTGACAATCCACTCAAATGTGCCCTCCCAGGCATTCAGTTTTTGACACGTATGAACATCATCCCAGCTTCTTGCTGGCAGATCATCACTCCTCGCCTAAACTCTCTAAAATCCCCTTGCTTTAGCCTGGATGTGTGACGTCACTGACCTCCTCCTGTGAGATCGGTGAAGCCACCCAAGAGCTGCCTCCTAATAAACCTGCCTTTCTCTACTTTTTATCTGCTCTCATCTGGCCTATATCTACATCACGGAGGGAGAGAAAATGCTTGTCAGTCAGTATGGTATAAATGAATAGCAGAGATTTACAACCCCACAGGTCTTCTAGGTTCACCTTGCATAAAAGACTTTCACAAAGTGGCACAAGCATTTAGCATACTCTAATGCCCCAAATCCTCCATAAGAAAGAGAACCCCATACTTATTCATTCCAAATTAAGCCCTTCCTTATCAAAGTGTTTACAAGGGGCAGATGCATTTCTCAAGAGCATTAAATTGTAAGAGTTTAAATAAGTGATATTAATCTTACAATAAAGGAAAGTGTATAAGGGATACTTTACTATTCCTCACTTCTGAAGTATAGAAAGATAATTCCCTGAAACTGTATCCATATGTTGAACAATTTACAGCAAATATTTTTTAACATTTCCATAGGGAAATATTGCCCTATTGAAGGTGCTTAAGCAAGAAGCAAAATGTTTTGACTTGTGAATTCTTGTTCAACAACCAAGTGTTGTAATTAGTGCTCATTGCTCAAATGAATTTGATGTCCTTGAGGATAAGGAATGGAGCCTCCTTTGTCTTTGCACCTCTGGCATGGAGGAAGCAAGTGCCATACACCTCCTCAAGCGAATGGATGGGTGTAAAGGAAAGAAGAGGCAAGCACAGACAAGAATGGAATGGGGGTTGGGGTTTGCAAGCTTGGAGGCGGAAAATAGCTAGATTCAGGGAAAGAGGCAGAGAAATTAAAATGTAAGGTCAGAAAGATGAGTTGGCACAGTACAACCGGAATATGCAGTTATTCCTAAGTTCCTGAAGGGGTCAGTGGTCTATAGTAATGTAGTTGAATATAATTTTTTGCAAAGATGGAAACACTCTATTTGTCTCCATTGTCCAAGACAGAAGACTGCAGGCATGTGTGTTTTGATACAGTAGGTTGCAGGCAGACATGAGTGTCTCTTGATATAGTAGACATGTGTCTTTGATATAGTAGACCAAAGACATGTATGTATCTTGAGCATTTTAAGCATAGATATCTTACATGAGAAACAAGATTTTTAACCATATATTTTTGAAATTGAATTTAAATAGCCACATATGCCTGTGGTTGCCATACTAAATAGTACTAAATATTCATTTCTCTCTTCCTCTCTCTCTCCATCTTTCCCTCTCCCTCTCTCCCTCTGTCTCCTCTCTCTCCCTCTTTCTCTTTCTTTCCCTCCTTCTCTCTCCCCTTCTCTCAAAAACAATAAGGATAAAATGGATATTCTTATGTAGTCCAGGCTACCCTCAAATTCAAGACCTTCCGGCTTCAGCCTCTTCTGTATTGACAAGCATTAAAGAACCTGGACTAATGTTTAGGTCTTTCAGGAAAGGTTTTGTGTGTTCAGGAAAAGGGTGGGGAAAAGATTGGAAGGAAGAGTATCTGGTCTGCCAAATGGTGGCTATGAAGATCATCTGCAACAGTGAGAGAGTCCCAGGTGTAGGCTGTTCATGGGGATGAGAAGTGAAGTACAAATACAATTCCAGTATCTAATAGACTGCCTCTCATACTCATGACATATTAGCTGACACAGAGCTGAAGTCATTTATTCATTAGTCTTTATGGTCAAAACTGAAATAAAACATCACAAATTCTATTTATTTCCTTGGCATTCACCCTGTTCCAGGTGAACTCGATCTGTCTTTCCTTCCAATCACTCATGCGAGAGGTGTGTGGGTGAGGGATGCCACCGGGGAAACATAATCCAGGCCAGCCAGAGTGTGCTTGGTTTTCTATATCACTTACAGCGAACAAACCCAGATTCGCTCTTGGGGCTTATGGGGGAGACTTTTCTGGCATAGTGTACTTATAATAAAAGTGCCCCCCTTTAATAAAGGTCAATGACAACTTTAAAATATACAATAAATGTTGCAGCATTCATAAAACATGCTATGCATTAAATCCAGCTTTATTATGTAATGCGCACTATTTACAACTTGCATTTTGGGCACGATCATGCTTCCAATGACGAGGGAAATGGTCTAAAACAGCTGTCAGGTGGTGTGAAGTGAATATAGACATGGGGTAAATCAAACACAAATGAACCCTGAGTATTCTCTCTCAACACTGAGACCATCCCTGTGTGGCTGAGGATGGGTGGATTGCCTGCAGCCATGTGTACTATACCACCCCTCCCTTTCTCTAGCGCCCCATCTTTCTTCCTTTCTTTTTACCATAGGCACATAAAGATGCAAAAGAAACCGACAGCATCTCTGGCTTCCTGGGTGCTTACAGAATCATTATGGAGATTAAAGCTCAGTGGTATATATGATACAGCTCTTCATTGGTCCCCTGATGTTTAAAGGCTATGTATTTTTGGTCCACTGCATGTGCTATTTTTCTCCACCTGAATTGCCCTTCCTGTCCTTCACCATGTAGAGAACTCCTATTCATCATTCAGAGTCCAAATCAGATGCCATCTCCTCTTTGAATGCGGCTTTGAGCATTAGGCAGAGCCCGTGAATACATTTTTTTTTAAAAAAAATTCTCATTCTATTTTTCCATTCTCCATTTATAGTGATCATGACACATACTCTGCACTGACATTCCTTGTCTGCAAGAGAGTCTGGGAAACAAAGTTTCCTCTGCTGTGTGCTCAGAGGGAAAAAGTCTAGTGTTCATATATACAGCTTGGCAGGACCTCACATTCTTGTCCATACATTCTCTTATGATGCCAGGACACAGCAGCTTTCTTATGTCAGATAACTTTTTGCTCTGCTCAGAGCAGCTTCCTTAATTTGTCTTAAGTATTAAGACATACTATTCTTCACCCAACCAATTATGTATCACTCACTGTTTTCTTGTAGCATCCACCCTCAATGCAGCCATATTGGCACTTTCACTGGGTGGTAACTTCTATTGGGACACATCCTGTCCTTTCCATCAGCATGTGGCACCTAGCTATGTTCTATACACACTTCTTAAGGGAATGAGTCAAAGTGAGATGTAAAATGTTGGCCCCTTGATAATGTGGCTCTTCTTGAAGCAAGCCAGTGGCTTAGTTGCATCCTAAACTTCAACTCCTGGGACTATACTGTTCAGGTTCTAGGAGACAGCCTGACAACACCATTCTCTCTGAATCAATGAATTCTATATTAGTTATCATTTTCCTCATTGGTGTAATCAGATACCTGACACAAAGTAATTTAACAGAGGAATACTTTATTTTGGCTTATAGAGCCTACCATAACAGGGAAGACATGACCATAGAAGAGTGAAGGGGCTAGTCACATAGTGTTTGTAGTCAGGAAGGAGAGTAGAGGAAGTAGGGCTGAATTAATTAAACCTTAAGGTCACCCCCACCATGAGCCATTTCCTTAGTGATGCTTCATCTTCTAAAGGTTCAATAACCTTCAAAATTAGCACTATTATTTGAGGACCAAGTACTCAGAAATATGGGCCTGTGAGGGTGGGGTGGGGGTGGGAGGCATTTTACATTCAAACCACCACAGAGCTCAGAAAAAATTCTTCCATCTTTTTTTTTTCTTCTTCTTCTGATTTTAAAGAACAATCAGTGTGGGGTGAAACAGTCGAGATGTCTGAGAATTAAGCTAGTCTGAATAGAAGAATGACTTGTCAAGTTCTTTAAGACTTTCTTTAATAATCTCTGCTTCTGGATGGTCAAGCTGAGAATTAAACGATGGAGTCCCATTGTTTTCTAGAGCATGCTGTGGGAAATTACTTAACCTCAGCAGGTTCAGCTACCCTAATATAGTTGTAATAATAGAGAAGGTGTGCTGGCTTGGATGAGAATATGAACAAAAGGCTTAGATGTTTGAGTACCTGGTCCTCAGTTGGTTGTTTAGGAGGTGTGGCCTGACTCGAGGAACTATAACTTGGGGCGGGGGTGGGTGTAGTAACAATTCTGGACTTTCAGTGTCTTTAAAAAACATGGAAATATTATAAGAATGTGTTTTCATTTCAATCTCAGCTGTACAGATGTGGGGCTGCTCCATTTTGAATTGTCCAAAGCAGCTGACTTATGATTTGTTCCGTGCTTTAGCAGAGGTGTGGTTTTGCCACCTGGGGATAGTTTCTGCAATTGTGTGATGCTTGGAATTCTGGGAACTTTTTAGAGGGTTTATAAATGCTAGAGAGGTTGTTGGTTATTCAGGGATCTTGGATGCAGTTTGTTAGTAGTTGTGCTCAAGAAAGAAACTAGAAGAATTAAATTAGATTCAAAGATCTCTATCTTCTCTCTCCCTTCTATTTTTCTCTATTGATAGAGATGAAACCGGGGGAATAAAGGGCTGGGGGGGGGGAGAACCTACAAAATAGCAAAATTCAGGTACATGTGAGGTTTAATGTTTCAAAGCTCTTCGATATTCTCAGTCTCCTATTTCTTCTTTTCATGTGTAGTGCAAGATAAGCTCCCAGCTTTTGTTCTACCTGCTATGCCTGCTGGTGTGCTGTTGCTGCCTGCTGCCTCTGCTCTGCCACCGTGGACTTTAATCCTCTGGAACTATAAGCCCAGGAAATCCATTCTTCTATAAGATGCTTTGGCTATCACATCACTAGAAAAGTAACTAATACAGATGGCATCAAGTATCTTGAGCAACAAGACACATGACACTCAGTAATACTGTTCCTCCTCCTCCTCCTCCTCCTCCTCCTCCTCCTCCTCCTCCTCCTTCTCTCTCTCTCTGTCTCTCTCTCCCTCCTCCCCTTCTCCTCATTTTCTTATATTCAGGCTTTTGCATAGATATTTGAAAACTGCTTTTATTTGCTTTGATTCTCACATGTACCAACATGGACAAACTTCTCCTACTTTACAGGGCTCATAGTATGATCTCAACTGCGCTATTTCCCTTCTTGACTTCTGCTGTAGAATAACTTACTGAAAGACTATGCAAACTTCTAGTATATGTAGTTAATAGGTTAATAGGCTTCAGGGGACCTAACTTGGCCCATATTTAGAATACAATAATGAATTGTGCTTTAATTGTTTTTTTTTTTTTATCATTTGAGAGCCATGTGAATATAATTTCCTCAAAGTCTCAGTGGGGCCTATGGGTGAAGCAATCATTCTTTGCTTCAGCAAAAGTTTGCTTCATATCAAACTTGGAAAGCCCTTCTAGGATAAAGCAAATGATTTTTTTTCTCACAAATAAAAGTGAAATGGGGTTGAGAATATAGTTCAGTGATTGACTAGCATGCAAGAAATCCTGAGTTTACCCCCACTACTACATAACACTGGGTTTTGTGGTGTACACCTGTAATTCCAGCACTTGAGAAGTAAAGGAAAGAGAATCAGAATTCCCAAGGCCATCCTTGGCTTCATAGTGTGTCCAAGGCCAGCCTGGACTACTTGAGACCCCATTTTGGTGAAGTTGGGTGGGAAGGTGTGGTACTTTCTATCGGTCTACTACAGTGTTGAATCTAGTCTATGAAAGAATTCAGTCAACCGAATAGTTAACCAAATTTGCTACTTTGGTTAGACTTCCTGGTCCAAGTGGCTCTTTAAAAAATATTTATACATTAAGTATATAATAAACTACGCTTCATTAGGACACTGCTGTGCATAGAGAAGGTGATTTGATTGTATTAAACCCCTCCCATTATCAACACTAATGCCCCCTGCCAAAAATGCCTTTTTCACTACTGTATTGACTGCAAGATCAAAAAATATTTTAAAAATCCATTTCACTTGGTTTTTATGAATAATAAGATGGGAATATACAGCTCTCTGCGGCGGGGGGGGGGGGGGGAGGATAATATGTACATGAAAGATCTGATGTAAAGTGCCATTGAATGAGTAAAAAGGCCAGAAGCATTAAGTATCAGTTTTTGCCTGGCTGGTATCACTTTTCAATCTTTATGTCCCATGGATCATTATCTACTAGGTTCTTGATTGATATTTGTTGAAATAAAGTTTAAAATTTCCCATGGCTTATTGACGTGGGTATGACTTGGGTGATGTGGTTTCTCTACACTTCACTGTGGTTTATGTTCCCCTCTCTCCTTTGTCTTGAGCTCATTATGTTTAGACTTCTTTGTTTGAGGGAGATGAAGAGGGAGAAATGGAAAGAACGGGAAGGCTCTTGCCTGCTTTATAGGCATTTTCCTAAGTGCTGCTTTTATTATTTTCATTTACAGATGCGAATAATTAAGCAATTAGGAAACAGTTCTGAGATCATACAGTTGTGAGCCAGCATTGCAACTGTGTTTTCTTTTTACAGCTTTAAAAATAAAACCCTCGGTCTATTACATGTCAAGGTAGGGATGGCAGGAAGTAAGAGATAAGCGATGAGAGATAAGTGAGGCACCTCCTACACAGATCAGGCCTGTCAGCTGGCCTAAAGATATTTGGAAACCCCTTAGGGGCTGTCTTAAAATAGACTGTTATCTTTTCACTCTTTGCCGTCTTTTGTCAGAGGATGACTTTCGTGTAAGTTATCTTGGAGATGTCTAGGTGGACTTTAGTTCTTCAAATCTCCTAAGGGACTTTGCTAACACTGGTAGAGCTGGGTCTGGGGATCTGCTGCTCATAAAAACCCAGGTCTTCTGTCTCCAGTGCACTTTTTGCATGGTGGAGAACATAAGTCTATTTGATAAATGGGGTGAGAGACTTAAATTCCTCTCTTCTGGTGATGATGATGATAAATGAAAGACAAACCCCAGTTGCTTGCAGCCTTCCCTTTGCTGTTTTACTTGGGTGTTTTGAGTTTGCTCTTTTGTAATTGTGGGTTCCTTAAAATCTCTACTAGGCCAATGATTCTGTCGGTTCAGGTCCCAGGAGCACATATAACCTGCAGGGACTTTCCATCCTCACATCTCTGTCCTTTCTTTTTTCATTCTTTCCTTACTTGTTAGAGTCTCATGTCATCCAGGCAGCCTCTGCCTCACTGCTGCTGGGACTGCATGTGAGAAAACACTACTGTGGTGAATTTTTATATCCCCATAATTTTCTTGGAGCCCCCTGGTAACATTAGGCTGTACTGTACACAGCCTCTGGCTGTAGAGCAGGAATGTAGTCATCTTAGAAGAGGTGGTGTGGCTCTCAGAGGAGTGTAAGGACTTTGGCATCTGATGGTTCTGAGTCTGAATGCAATCTAGATCATGCTTTATAATTACCTGAAATGTATGAGCCTGGATTCCTCCCTAGGAAACAGGAGAATGAAATCCTATATAGCAAATGGCATTCTCAGGACACCTCTGGGTAGAGCCCATCATAACATGGTAAGTTTGGGGGCAAATATGAACATTTTTGAAAGGCTAGTCTCTTAAGCACTGGGGTCTAATGCACCTTCTTAAAATTCCAAATCTTCTGAGAAGAAAGAAAAGTAGAATGATGTTTTAGCTATGCCTTAACACTGTAACTTTCCCACTTACAGTTTAGAGAGGAGAACTATCTTTTAAGGCTACTGGGAAGATGAAAGGAAATCATGAATGGGGGGTTAGCAGAACATTTGTTCCCGAGGAGGCAGCCAGGAAATGCTGATTCATCATATTATCAATCACTGTCATTATTTCTATTATAAGTATTGGTGAGGTCATGTAACCTCCAACAATGATGCAGTGTCACACTGCCCAGACTCCTATTCAGGAAGGATGAGCTCAGCCCCCAGCTGCCAGGAATATCAGCTACCATGGCTCATAGCTGAGTCCTGTGGCTCAGATGCCCAAGGTTATACTCTTCGCACAGAGAGCTGAATATAGTGACTTGTCCATGTATGCATGTAAGAGGCTAGCTTCCCTGTCATGGTTGAGGCAATTTTCCAGGTCTTTCTAGCTCCAGGGCTTTCTGTGCTCAGGCTTAGGCCTCCCTTGCAATGGAAGCAGCTCAACCGTTGTTGTTGCTCAATGCTTTGTGCCCACCTAGATCCTTCATGGCTTCCAGATACTGTTCTTCAGGGCACCCTCTACCAATCTTGACCAAATCTGACAACCTCAGTCTCCTTAAACCAGGAAACCCAATGATTATCCCACTTCATATTTAAATGGTCATCAAAGTAGAGGAACAAACCCTAAGTTCCAATTAGATAGGTAACTCTTAATACCTCAACTCTTTAACAAACTGTTTATCAGTTGTAAGTTGTTTCAAATGATATCCAGCACTTATAGCTCTTAATTTGCTACACACAGTCTTCCCATATATCTTATGTTTACTGATTGAGCTCTGAAGAAACTTGCTAAAGCAAACCATATCAATATTTCAGTGTCACAAAACAACTTCATGAAAACCAAACAAACTTAGTAACTTGATTAAGATTAATTTAAGGGACAGCCACTAGAGGTTCATGAGCCAAATTGGCCCAAGATTGATTTTTTTTTTGTTTTTGCTATTATACGTTTAAAAAATTAATTGAAATAATTCAATATGCTTGCATTGCTTTAGCATGGTTCTTGAGATTGAATCATTTACAAAGAACAGACATTTGATTCTCATAGTTTTAGAGGCTGCAGATCCTAAGGTCATGGTGCTCACACCTGTGAGCCCTTCCTGTTCTGTCATCATAGGGCAGAAGAAATGAATATAGTCCAAGAAGTCTTTTCAACAAGGACATTAATCCTCTATCTATCTATCTATTTATCTATTTATCTATCTATCTATCTATCTATCTATCTATCATCTATCTATCTATCTATCTATCTATCTAACATCATCATCTATTTCTCTGTTATGGGCATATGATATGATATTATGATATGCCTGCATAATACATTGATTACACTTTCTCAGATGGACTCCAGTAAGGACACTCTTTTTTCTTCCTGCTGGTTGGCATAGAACTTGTTATGTAGACCAGGCTGGCCTCAAACTTACAGACATCAGCCTGCTTCTGCCTCTAAGAGCTGGTGCTAAAGTTGTGCACAACTATAGACTGGTAATGACATTCTTAATAACAACCCTAGAACTTGGCATAGAGTTTGAGACAGTCTAAGTATGATTGGATCAGTGCAGAGGAGCTCAGCCAGAGCCCAGTGACCTCTAAATCACGATACAAGCTTTCTTTCAGGTCACATAACTTCATAGATTTAAAAAAAGTGTTTAAGTATTCCAATCCACTAGGAGAAATGAGGCTTATGTGAGAATGTGTGTCTTTTTTTATTATCTCTCTTGAAGTTTATGTGTTCAAATATGGTTTGGTTATGAGTTAACAATACAAGAACAATCAATACCAGACTCTGAAAAACAGGACTCACATCATGTCTATAAAAGTGAAATTAGCATCATAAAACAATTATAGATTCCAATTTTTCTTTTCTCTTTTTTGGAGGGAGGGAGATGTTTTGGCAAGAGATTGGTTACCTCTATGTTTCTAAATTAGAATTTGAATACTTTCAAAATTCCATGTGACGTTTTAGAGATATATGTACAGAATTCTACTGCTTTGTGTGTGTGTGTGTGTGTGTGTGTGTGTGTGTGTCCAGAAGCACTGTTTTAGTTGACTCCATTTGCAGTAAGATAATACCAGGAGCTAAGAAGTGTGCAGTTCTAGCTACTGGGTAAAGCATCTCAAAGATATTTTCTTGGTCTTTGTTCATATCTTTGGGGAGAAAGGCGGAGTGTTAGATGCATTTTCCTGGGGAGTCATGAGCAAATATCTATTTACTCCAGATAGGGCATGGATGGCAGACCAGAGAAACAATTTTATAAAAGTTCAACTGGGCCAAATGATTTTATTGAGGTTGCTTAAAAGAATAGGTGAAGTGTTACTTAAAATAATAACACGAAGTACTCCAAGACAGCTGCACCACTGAAAAGTCTACCCTAGAATAACCCCCAAAAGCTACAGTCACAGAGATGCTTGCACAACTTGCAGGCAACTTAACAGTCCAGAGGATCCTTTCCATGTATCTTGGCAAGTTGGAGAGTTTCTTCTTCCATTAGGTGTTTATTGCTTTCATAACCTTGTTGTGGGAACCTTGCTTGTGAATTTTGTTAGTTTCAGAAATTTCCTGAGACTTGTGAGTTGTTTATTTTCAATGTGGAAACCCTTCCCGCCCCCCTTTCTGGAGGGATGTTTCAATATGATAGAAATTTCTACAGAACAGATGTTTGGTTATCAAGTAGCTTATATAGGGCCACACAGCTTTGTGTGTGGTTTGCATGTGTTTGTGTGTACATGTCATGTGTGGTTACTGATATGCACTTGCCCAACACACATGTGAAGGTTAGAGGGTAGTCTCCAGTATCAACAACCAAGACATCTTTTTTTTTTTTTTTTTTTTTTTGACCCTGAAATAAGGTCCTTCACTGGTTTGGAATTTTACTCCATATATCAGGCTAGAAGGTCCTTGTGCTTTCCAGGATTCCTTCCATCCCTGCCTCACTTTTCAAAGTTCTGGGATTATTACATGCTGCTATGCCTTTTTTTCATGGCTCCAAGGGATTCAAACACAAGTCTTCACATTTGTAGGGCGTGTAACTAACCAATGGAGTCATCTTCTCAGCCCCTCACACAGCCCTTATGAGGGACTGAGTATGGGAGCCCTGGAAGTTATAGTAAGTGGTTGGCGAAATTTTGAATCCTCTGCCTATTGGCTGATGCCCTCACACAGCTCGTCTAATTCAAGCAAGGAACATGGAGAGATGTTTTAGGATGCTGTAAATGTGCTCTCTCGTTGTAAGAGTCTCGGGGAGAGACCTGCCTCAGAGATACATTCCTGTCACCTGCACCAAACCCTTACACTTCCCATCCAAGGTATGCTGTGGGTCCCAAAGAATTACAAAGCTCTGTACATTTAAATCTCAGGTATTTTGTTATTAAATATATAAAAAATGGAAAATGAAGAGGGAGGCCAATTGAGGAAAGTATGTGAAACCAATGTCACAAAGATTATTTTGTTGTTTTATTAAAAATAATCATTTAAAGGGCCAAATTCAACCAACCTAGGCAATGACCCTATCTTTCATAAATTCCAATGTCTGTACCATTGGTTGTTTTAATTATCTTGATTATATTCCCTAAAGAAGAAAATGCCTGATTTTGCAAGCTGCCATATATGATGTGGTGTAGTTAGTTAAACACAGTGTAATTATTTGTGAAGTCTATTCCAGGCATTTAAAAAGTAAACTCCCTCCAGTGATTTTCAGGGGGCTTGTCAATCATAAATTCTTGCAGTGCCATGGTGAGCCACCCCTTTCATCCTAATGCAGACCCCTTTTGTAGGTGTCTTTTCCATAGTGCTGTTAGGCTCAAAGTCTCCATAGCAACTCCTAGGTCTCTGATGTATTGACCTAGGATTCAGTTACTATCCAGAGTGGTTAGAGAGCTGTCTATTGGTTACTTCTCTTGTAAAGTCTGGGTAGGGGGAGGGATGATTGTCATCCGTGGACCAGAACAACTGTGAACTTCATTGCAGTCTTGTTCCTTGTGGGAACTGATTTTCCTTGCAGGAAAGCAGACTATGTCCTTGTCTCCCAAGGAGATTTGGAATGAGAGGTGGTGGAGAGAAATGGAAGCGTGTTCCCAAAATACTGATTGGGTCTCATTATGACTCTGCAGGAAAAGCATGACATCCTGTTTCTCTACCGAGATGCTGATTTCTCCCTTGACATCCGCTGCTGATTTCTATAGTGAAAATAATTGAGAACAAATAGCCTATGGATCCCCTTCCAGCCTTGTGGCTATAAGGAAAGTGCTTGATTGCCTGCCCTCAAATTGACGCAGAGAGCATGCACTTGGATTCTGGATCTTGGTTGTTTCAACTTTAATTCTACTTCCTTCTTAGGCATTGTGGGAAAGGTGACCTCTCTATGCTTGATTCCATGAATACAGTGTGAGAATTAGTAACAATAGTATGAATTCCAAAAGTCTCTCAATCGGCTGGGTGTGGTGAGCACACACTTGTAATCCCAGTGTTTGAGAAGCTGAGGCAGAAGGTTTGAGAATTTGTGGGCTTTTTGATCTGTATAGCAAGTAAACAGGTTAGCCTGAGCTACATAGTAAGACCTTGTCACCAAAGCCAAGCAAACCAATCCAAACAAACTGCAAACAAAAGTGTAAACTCCCGAGAAACACAGAATTTAGGTTTTGTCCTTCCCAGTTACTAATTTTCTATTCTTAAACTTTTTATCTGTAATATAGTAATAATAATGCCTTTTTAAAAATAGGGTCTGATAAAGATAACTCATGACTGTTCTTGGAATAGTGTCTATATATCAGATAAGGCAGACCACATTCAGGGTAGTATCATTAGAGAACTGACATATCAATATTGGTTATTAATATCATTGTAGTTTTTTTAAAATTTGTTTCTTTAAAGTCTAAAAGCATGTTAGTGGCATCCAGCACTGATATTAAGTGGCAACTACATCATCCCAGGAGCATAGTAAGAGGAAACTGTCCTTAACCCAAGTCAAATCTAAGAGCTGTTGCAGGCCAGGAGGGAGAAATGGGGAGATTTTCAGAAGGGGAGGGCATTTGCTGTGGAGACCAGCCATCTTTGCTGGATGTTGTGCCCTGGATGACTGAAAATGAATTGCCATGGGTGCCACTTGACCTAGGTAGCTTATTATGGCTTCCACCATCAACTTTTATGTTGGAATGAGGGCGTGTTGTTGATTAGGGAATATCCATTAACTCCCACAGGTGACAGTTGTGACTAATTTTAAGTCAACTTGATACAAGATGGAGTGAACTGAAAGGAGGGATCCTCAATTGAGAAAATACCTCTGTAATATCGTGCTGTAGGGAATTTTCTTATTTAGTGATTGATGGGGGAGGACCCAGCCCATTGTGAATGGTACCATCCCTGAGCTGGTAGTCCTGGGTTCTATAAGAGAGCAGGCTGAGCAAGCCATGGGGAGCATGCCAGAAAGCCGCACCCCTTCATGACCTCTACATCAGCTTCTGTCTCCAAGTCCTGTCCTGTTTGAGTTGTGACTCTTACACCCCCCAAACATGCACCGTTACCTGGAAGTTTAAGCTGAAACAAACCCTTTCCTCCCCAAATTGCTTTGATCATGGAGCTTCATCACAGCAATAGAAACTCTAACGCAGACAGTGACAAAACTGTCCTTGGCCAAAGTTGAATGAGGGTCCAAAGTCCTCTTTCTGACTAGTCCATCTTTTGTGTTCTTAGTCTAGTTTTAGTGAGAATCTTGTCTAGTGAGTGTATTGGAATTACCCCATCTTGGGTGCCTAGTTAACCTGATTAAATTCTTCACTCTAACATTTCTAGAATTGTGTTCGTTTGGGCTACCAAGATTCCTACTAGCCGTGGTGGTTCCTCTGAGTAGTTTCTCATCCACTGGCCTCCACTTTGCTTATTGGAACACATTTCCTGCATGTCTTGGGTTTAGGGGTGAACCCAATCTGTTTTCTCTACTGCAAAGTTCTAATCACAATGTATCTTAGTGCTCTATTGCTGTGAAGAGATGCCACGACTAAAGCAACCCTTTTAAAGGAACACTTTTAATTGGAGCCTTGCTTATAGCTTCAGAGGCTTAGTCCTCGATCACTGTGATGGGGAGCATGGTGGCAGGCAGCCACACACGCTGCTGGAGCAGTAGCTGAGAGCTACATGTCAATCCATAGGCAGCAAGCAGAAAGACACTGGGCCTGGCTTGAACTTTTGAAACATCAAAACCCACCTCCAGTAACATACCTCCTCCAACAAGGCTATACCTCCACCAATAAGGCTATGTTTCCTCCAACATGGCCACACCTCCTATTCTCCCCAAGCAGCTCACTAAGTGGGGACTAAGCATACAAATGTGCCTATGGGGGACATTTTCATTCAAACCACCACAAAGTGGTTCTAATTAAATATTTTTTTTTCTCCCTGTTGCAACTGCTCTGGCATGAGTGAAGATGTTCTGAGGAGAGACACTTGTACCTTCCTTTTGGCTATCAGACTATTGAAACAATGGTCTCCCAAGAAACTGGAATTTCCGCAGGAATCTCACACTGGAGGAAGGAAGGGGCTAAAGCCTAGTTTCAGCGGAAGGAGAAATTAGTCTCCCAGGAAGAGATTTCACACAGTTCTGACAACTTGTCAGATCACTCTGCAGGAGAAATTGGTGTGCAGACATTGATGGGCTGCTGATGGGCAGGACCACATCTTGATCAGAACTGCTTAGTTCTGCATACCTCTTATCTTCTATTTAACTTTAACACTCACGTTAAGAGACCCTTAGATAGACTTGGAGATTACTGAACCTCCTTGTTGCTCTGTCCAGTGTGGCTGTACCACACACATCTCCTTTCTTTGCTTTTCACTGTGACTTTTCCCTAATTAGCTTATTGACCAAGCTAGCTTGTTAGGCCTGTCAGGGCTCAGGCTCTGACCCCTTCCCTCAGGTGATATTGATGGTCAGTCTTGGGCAGGAATGCTGTTGGGTTAGTGAAAATCTCTCTGGCTATTCCCACTTAGTAATTTTCCATTCACTGGCTTCTCCCTGCTTTTGAGTATAAATTCCTACTTCCTTGTGCTGAGCCAGATCTCACCCCTCTGATGGCAAAACTCCATTTGTAGTGGTGTCTACCTATACCTATCACAGTGGACCTCGGTAAAGTATTCCTTTCTGTGTTTTAGTTCAGTGGTAGAATACTTGCCTGGAAGGACCTGTGTAAGACCTGCATTGAAGAACTGTGATTTTTTTTTTTAAATAAAGTGTAATTAAGTAATTTTTGCTTTAAGAAGGACCAAGATTAATACAACCTGGGCTCCCTCTCAGGTAGTGGTTGGTACAAAGATGCCCTTTTAGGGCCGTGTGTGTGTGTGTGTGTGTGTGTGTGTGTGTGTGTATCTATATGTAGGTATGCTCACACATTTGTATGCACTGGTTTATCTCATGTTTATAATATGTCATTATCTATCTTTCCAAGAGGAATAGATTAATACTCTGCATAAGGCATTTAATTAAAACTATGTCATCACTCCATTAATATCTTCTTAGAGGTCCTCTGTCTGGCACAGAAGTGAGGTGCCGGTGGGGTCATGTCTACCTGCTGCAGTTGCAGGTGCAGAAGGAGGGTGATATGGAAAGAGGGTGATGCAGGCAAGGCAAGGCCTGGAGAGCATCACTGGAGAGCATCACCTGCCAGTTGCCGTGCCCCTGCTGTGTTCAGGGCAGGAAGGTATACATCCTGTAGCAAGCAAGCACCCAAAGGCGTGGCTGCTTCCCGAGGCCTCCAGCCCCGCTGGGATAGCTCTTCTTTTTAGAGATCAAGAGAGAATGTGGTGCTCAAAGCATGACAGTCCCCAGCCTACATTTCCTTTCAAGTGTAAGCACAGATAGCAAAAGGGAACACAGAGAAACCTAGAAGAAGGGCTATGAATTATTCATCTCTTACTCTGGGCTCCAGGCTCACAGTGCCTCCTCCTTCCCATCCCAAAAGGCAGCCAATGAGAAAGACCCCCTTCTTCACTGGGTGAATTACTGCTCATGAATGGCTAGAGGATCCATTTCAAAGCTGCACTTAGAATTAGCCTATTAAAAACAGCAGCCCGATTTGTTTCAGGAGCTGCGGTGGAAATGAATGAGGGCTCTCCCCTCTCTTCTAGCTATTAAAAAAGCTTTGCTTCTCACACAGTAGCTATTTTAATTAAATCAATAATTATGTTTTATTGAATTGAATGCTCTTCAGAAAAAAAAATCAGCACGGAGCCTTTCGAAAACTTAATTTAGGCCAACAGTTGGGGGGAGGGAGGGAAACCCAGAGGGAGATGTGGAGGAAAAGCAGGGTGATGTGACTATGTAATAACACCAGTTCTAATGGCTGCGGCTTCATCACCGCAGAGGGAAGCTGCGTTTGGAAACCAGTGTCAGTTTCCTGGAAAGCACAGAGGGTTTGTTTTTTTTTTTGTGCAGTGGTTGGGAGACTCTGTTCAAAGTCTGCCTTTACAGTGATGAGTTTCTACCCACTGTGCCACAGTGGTTTTTGCCTCAAGGTAACTGTCAGACATGCCTCTATTGGTCCTTGCTGGCTGCCTGTGTACAGTGTTTTCGGTTGTTCCCTGGGTGAAGAATAACAGGCATAACCTCTCCCCTCTAGTTTTGTAAACCGTAGGCTTGTGCTGGGTTATGCTGGGTTATGGCAGTGACCTTCCCACTGGTGTTCTGGCTCCATACTGTGCTCCTGCTCAACTTCAGACTTTCAGATTCAGTCAGAATAGATACACATAAGGGGAACAAAAGCAAAGCAAAACAAAACAAAACAAAATGAAATAAAACAAAAACTCCCTGAAAGACAAGAATGATGGCTGATGTAACTACACCGTTGTTTCATGGTAGGACAACATACTTGCTTAAACAGGAGTCCATTCCAAACACAGCTGGGACCTACATGGCTGACCTGAATGACTGCTAAATGCCCTTTGTTCTATTCTAATTCCATTTGCATATTATCATCCGTGCAAATCTGTTTGCTTCCATCTTGTGTCTGATGCCATACTATTCCTATAAAACCACAGGAGGGCAGGAAAGGGGAGTAAAATCCGAGTAAACCTGCTGGAGAAGCATAGCCCTGTTCCTAGCCTCCTCTCCCTTATGAGGAGCACTTCCCCACAAGAATTGCTATCCAGCTGGGTGTGGTGTTGGATGTCTGTGTTGCTGTCTCATTGGAGGCTGAAGCAGGGGGACGGCATGAATTTGGGTCTACTCTGAGATACATACTGGTAAACAGACCAACTAGCAAGATATAAGAAGACCCTGCTGAATCAAAAACAACAAACAGCAAACAAGCAAAAAACTTCAAACCTCAAATCACACCAAACAAAACTAAAAAATGCTCCAAACAGAACAAAACCTCTACCACAGTCACCACCTAGCAACAACAGCATCCAGACCCTGGGTGCACACCTCTGTGTTGGAGGTGTGGGTGGGGTCTCCTCTCTGAGTGTTTTTGCTTTGGAATAAACGTCCTCCCAACTCTCTCACTTGCCTTCTTTTCCTTTCCCTCCCCGCCTTGATGGTAACAAGAACCTGGAAACAGTGGGCAGATGTCTCAATTTGCTCTCTCTATTTTTGAGACCTCCTCAGCCTTTGCCACTGGCAACAAGATGGATCCAGCTGCTCTCTTCCTTCATCTCTGAAGTGACTGCCCATTGCTCCAGGAGCAGAGGCTCTCGTGGAATCTTAAAATCATAGCGGAGTGGGCAGGCAAGGTGGAGCCAGGGGCAAACTAAGAAGAGGCTTTAATCTAAAAGGCATGGCTGAAGGCCAAGGCCTCCGACTGCTGTCATACAGAAACAGAACATCACAGTGCCAATGCCTATTTTCCTTTTCAGGAAAACCCAGAAACTTTTGCATCCTGCAAGTATTGGGATGAAAAATACTGAGTACTCTGTAGATGAAGTAATCTGTTTAAAATATTTCCTCTTTCTTCTTACTGTGTCTTCTGTGGTGGAGGGTTTATATTACCCAGCTAGCTGGCATGGCCACACATGGCATGCTCTGGTCAGTGAAGTGCCAGTAGCATCGATGTGCACCGTTTCCCTCTGCTGCAAATATGTGTTAAAATGAAAGAATTTCTCTTCTTCATCTCTGGGACTGAAATGCTCAGAGGGCTGACAAACCTACCTCTGTCAAAACTGCTGGGAACAAAGACACAGTTGGTTTTCACATGTACACAAGAGATCCCACCCATGGAAGACCCTGAGAAAGAGTCTCATGTAGAAGCTGGTATGAAAGTGAATGAAAAGGAGGTGGTTAGTGCTGAGATGGGAATGGAGAGTCTATTGGGAGCTTTAGCATCATATCATAATTGGACAAAGCACGGTGGACAGCAACGAATATGCAGGTATCTCTATGGTAAACTGACTTCAGTTCTTTGGGGAATAAGTCCAGATGTTGATTGCGTGGTAGATCTCTCTTAACTTCTTTGTGAACATCCACACTCCTTTCAACCTTAGCTTGGCTAATTTGCATTCTCACCAGCAGTGTATAAGGGTTTGTTTGTTTTCTCCCATAGCCTCTCCTTTTTTTTTTTTTTTTTTTTTTTTGATGATAGCCATTCTGCCTGGGGTGAAGTGGAATCTCAACGCAGTTTTGATCTGCAAAGATATTGAGCATTTCCTTCAATTATTTATAGACCAATTGTACTCCTTTGAAAACAGTGTGTTCAGCTCATTTGCCTATTTATCGACTGGATTATTTACTTTTTTTATTGTATCAGTTTTTGAGCTTTAAAAAATATTGTCTGGAAATTAATACCCTGTTGGATTAATAGTTAGTATCTTTTTCTCCCAGTCTGTGGGCTGTGTCTTCACTCTGTTGATGATTTTGTTCACTGAACAGAAGCTTTTTAATTTAGGGCAATCCTTTTGGGCTTCTGGATTCTAGTCTGTCTCCTTCCTGGCTGGAAGTTTTCCTGCAGGGCAGGTTTATGGTGGCTAAATTCATACTCACTGGTGCTAAGGGGCAGCCTTTTTCAAGAAGGAAGATCCCAGGGATGATTCGATGGTAGCTAAAGTGTTGGGAGATGCTTCTCAAGCCTGGAAGATAGCTCTGTCTGCAGCTGTGCTCTTCTCAACTGCTGCTAGTTTAAAAGAATTGCCATGCTAGGCCGAGGGCTCCTGATTCCTTAGGATGTACACTACAAGCAGTGCTTGCTCCCTCTGCCATCCATCATCTTAGAATAGACCGTCCGGCAAAGCTGGGCCCAACCCACATGGGATGTGAACGAGCAAGAAGATCACAAGCGCTGTTGTGTGATTCCACTGAGGTGTAACTCAGCTTAAGTGAGCTGACATCCACTAGTTTAAAACTTGATTTTGAAATGTGGTGGAAACTAAAACCCATGAGCTATCAATTGTCTACCTATGGTAATACAGGATAAGCCCATCTGTCCAGTGCCCTCCTGGGCACTCAGGCTCAACCGTGCTGGTTATATCATACTTCTCGTGGATCACTCCACACAATAGACATTTTTGGATGTCTATATTATTGCTTCTGCCTGGATTGCACTAGACTGATGTTTGAAGAGCTAGCTCTTATACTGCAGGTAAAGCTGTTGCCCTTCTAAAAGATGATTATATCTTCAAAGTTGCCTTCTCTTTGCTTATTTCAGACAATGTCTTTGAGAGAAATTTACAAAGAACTTGTCAAAATCTTCTTGTCACTCTGACTTATCTCTTTTAAATGAGCTAAAGTACGAGCTGCTTATTATAATTCTAAATCCACCCCCATTCTCTGTAGCATGTGGTTGTGACCTCAAACTAAGCATGCTCAGGAATATACTCATCTGTACATGTGCAGATGAGTCTTTCTTGCATAAATATTTCCCTGGCTGAGCCTTTAGTTTCTTAGTGTGATGGACTACTGCTTTGAATACTGATTTGGAGTGCTCTCCTTACTAACTGTAAATAATAAACGTTTCTTCACTCTTCTTTCTGCCTTTGTACTCACCAGGAGGTGTACTCATTATGCTTGGTTATACTTTTCTCTTGGGCTGACTTCTTTGTCATGTAGTATATAACCTCTCTGACTCAATGTTTCTGTCCTCGGTCCTTCCCACTGGCAAGGTGAGTTTTCAGTACACTGTATTGGGATTTTGTCATTGGGTTATCCTTCCCTACCTATGTGCTCCTGAGCAGCAGTTCTATGTTTATATGTTGATTGTAGGTACTCAACAGTGTTAAGTGAATGAATGGAACTTTCTCAAGAAGCAGAGAATGGATCAGTGTGGTGGTTTGAATGACATTGTCTCCCATAGGCTTATATGTTTGAATATGGGACCCCCGTGATTAGGAGGTGGCTCATTGGAGACTCTGTGCTTTCTGCCTTCTGCTTGCAAATGAAGATGTGAGCTCTTAGCTATTCCTCTTACCATGTCTTTGCACTACCATAATGGACTCCAACTTCCTGAAACCATAAGCCCAATTAAATGCTTCCTTCTATAAGTTGCCTTGGTCATAGGTTTTTTTTGGGGGGGGGTTAATTATAATCTATAATGTTTTGTGATTGTTGAGAAATGAGATATGGGAAGGTCAAAAGCAAAAGTATCTTGGGCTATTTTTAGTCCCTTTTCAATTGCCACTTACTCTATATTCTCTATCAGACTTGACATCTTTTAACTTTGGTAAAGTCTTCTTAAGTTTGACATATTTAGCTACCATCAGCTTTAGCTAAGATTTTGACAAGGGCAATATCTAAATCCTATAGATTTTCACACACTGCTCTACTCTCCTGTCAGATTACTCTCCTGAATTTTAGAAGCACATATATTCATGACCACTTTTCCTCCATGGCTATAAATTTCATACAACCTTTTCATGATTAAACATGTCATTCATGGTAACTTGAATCTGTGTCCCCAGGGCATGAAGGCTCATCTATGGTTCATGATAAATTATTTATCATTTTGTTACACAGGGTGGCACAGCATGCTCAAAAGAAACTTCAGATCTTCTTAGATACTTCAAAAATATAACTTTATGTCAACTTCAGACACATTTTAGTAGGATGAACCATTAAATTGAGTTGTTTAATGCACAGGCAGTACTCAGAATCAAGCGGATTGATATGATAGAGTCTTGTGACACTGTGGAAGTTCACACATTTTTTTAAAGGTAAAGATGAATTAAAATAGTGTGTATGTATGTGTCTCTGTACAGGTCTGTGCACTTGAACTCCTAGAAGTGAGAAAGCAGCCCTGAATCTCCTGGAGTGCAGCTCTGACCAGCTGTGAGCTGCTCCTCAGAGGTTTTAGAAACAAGACTTGGGTCTTTTGTAAGAGCAACACATGCTCTTAACCACTGTGCCATCTCTTCAGTAGATTTTCTTCCCCCCGTTGGGAGAAATATCCCAATCCAATGAAAATGCATTACTTTTCAGAAGAGAAATAAAAGTAATTAATAGCCAACGAGGCAGAAGTAAAAATAATTTAAAATGAAGAAGCAGATATGCTCCCAAGAACAATTTAAACCACTTCTCTAATTTGGTGTCTGTATTTGGCTTCCAATCTGAATTCTTAAGTAGCCTTGCAAGACTTGGCACACAAGAGCAGCTTGTGTTCTGATAAAGGTTTCTTTTGCTAATACTTTCAGTAAGCAGCTAGTCCTGATGGGGGAGGGCCAGATGTGTATAGAATTTTGGTTTCTGTAGGAAGAACAGGGGAAGAGAAAGAAATATATGACTCTCTTGAAGTTTAAACACTAGGACATTCCTACTGCTCTGAGAGTGACTACAGAAATTATTGGGGAAATGAGACTCCAGAGAACCCAGAATACAACTTCTTACCAGAAACAAATGTCTTGGTAGATAATTTGGATCACCAGAAGGGTGTGTTACTGAGACTTAAAGCTCGTTTGCCCTTTTGTCACCCTGATAGATGATGTTTTGAGTCTAATGGGTGAGCATATACTTAAAAAAAAAAAACAACAAAAAATCCTGAAAATTTATAGCCATAGGCTTAAAAGTCTGGGACTACCACAGAATCTCTGTTCTCCTTTTTTTTTTTTTAAAGATATACATTTTGGTGTGTATATAGATGTGTATAAATGTACAAGTGCATATACCAGTGTGTGTATGCAGAGGCCAGAAGAGAACAATGTTGTCTTCTAGTATTCTCCTTGTTCCTTTGAGCCAGGGACTTTCCCTGAATGTGAGGCTCATGTTTTCTCGATTAGTATGGAAGTCAGCAGGCCACAATGCTATTTCTGTCTCTGCCCTGCTTGGAGCTAGGTTTACAGTTATTGGATGTTGGTGTCTGAACTCTGGTTCTCATGATTTATAGTAAGTACTTTTAATCACCGAAGCATCTCTTGATCCCTACAATCTCTTGAATGAGTCAAACTAACCTTACTATTACTATGACAATGGCTAAGAGCCCATTTCCCATATAAAACCAAATTTCAGTGTGGATCTCATCAGAAGTTGTAGGTGGATAACGACTACCTAAACAGACACATATAGTGCAGTGGTGATGGGATGTAAGAGTGGTTGCTTCTTTGGGAGGCGTCCATTGCAAAGATACTTCTCCTTCCCTTATCAGGAACCCTAATTCATAAAGAAAAACATATGATATGGGTTCGATTTTTTAAAAGGTTTATAGAATATCTGGTTACTCTAATAGGCTCAGAACGTGTAAACTCCCCCTTATTTTTCAGTCCTATGCATATACTAACATAAATTGTGCAAATACTTAAAACAAGTTTAGCTTGCAGAAATGTCATATTTGTTTGTTTAAAGCAGCAGTTCTCAATCTATGGGTTGCTACCCCTTTGAAGGGTTGAAAGTCCCTTTCAAATGGGCCACATATCAGATATTATGCATTACATTATGATTCATAGCAGTATCAAAATTACAGTTTTGAAGTAGCAACAAAAATAATTATATGGTTGGGGTCACTATAACATGAGGAACTGTATTAAAGGGTTGCAGTATTAGGAAGGTTGAGAACCATTGGCTTAAAGGATTGCTGGAAAAAGCCCACAGAGGTCAAAGTCAATTGTATTGTTTAGGTGGGGCAGAGGAACAGCTAGATGAGCATCCTAGCTAGCATGTGGTCCTCCTGGCTATAGTCTTCTTTACACTGCTTTCTCTCCCAAAACCTTTTGTGAATCTGAATCTTAGTTTCCGAGAATTTAAAAAAACAAAAAACAATTCATGGAGGGGAATAATAGCTCTCTCTCTCATTTTCCCCAGGAGATAGCCTTTGAGCAAACCAGTCTTATGTCCCACTGAGACATGCACCTTAAGGTTGGGACCCATGATGACTCACTGACTAGCACACAAGACCAATCCCTTGGCTGGATGAATAACTAATGGTCACTGTTTTAGTTAGGGTTTTACTGCTGTGAGCAGATACCATGACCAAGGCAGCTGGCTTACAGGTTCAGAGGTTCAGTCCATTATCACCAAGGTGAGAACTTGGCAGTATCCAGACAGGCTTGGTTTAGGAGGAGCTGAGAGTTCTACATCTTCATCAGAAGGCTGTTAGCAGAATAGTCCAGACAGCTAGGATAAGGGTCTTAAAGCCAACACCCACAGTGCCATGCCTACTCCAAAAAGGTCACATGTACTTGAACAGGGCCACACCTTCTAATAGTGCCACTCCCTGGGCTGAGCATATACAAACCATCATAGTCTCCTCGGTAGGTTTATTTTCAAAACCTACTTTAATTAGGGCTCTTTAATGCTTCAACATCCCTCCTAAAATGACCATTCCCGATGAAGAGTATCTTCCTCCCAGACTGTATGTTTAAGATATTCTATATAAAATCCTACCCTATTTGTAAAAACCACAATTCTTCTTATTTCTCTTTAACAGTTTAGAAAGTAGGTTTATTGAAAGTTAATCAACTAATGCAAGTTCATGGAAATCATAAAGTTTTGTGGTTGCATTAGGCATGAAATATAATTTAATAATCTATTAAAGTCAAACTCAACCCAACAAGCAAGCCTTTGCTGAGCATTTACTCTGTTTGCTAATGTAATTATTGCATGAATTCAAGAGTCTTATGGGACAAGCCTTCCCTTTCCCCAAGGAGCTTTTGGTGTGAAATGTGCCTTGTCTTGTTTGGAGTAAAACTGGTAGGAGACTTTCTTTTTAACAGCAACAGCTTTGAAAAAAAAAAGCAGTCTTTGTGGAAGCCTACTGTGTAGGAAAACAAATGAAACCATTGATGTTGGTAAGCACCTGCATGAAAGGCAGGAAGCAGCTGACAGGACCAGGCCAGGAGCCCCTGAGAAGAGGTGGGCACTCTCTGCAAAGGATGCTTAAAAGCTTCATTCATTAAGGTGTTTTCAAACTATGACCACTGGTGAGAGCTCTCCTGCAGCTTAGACACTTCCCTTGACACTAAGTGGGTTCTTAGGCAAATCACTTTGTTTTGCCCACTCTACAGAGCACTATGTATGCATGTGTGTGTGAGAGAGGGCACAGAGAGAATGAGCACACAGGAGTCCATTCTGGACAGCTGGACAGCATTCTGTCATCTGGGGAAACAAGAGGTCAGCTAGATAGACTAACGCCCCACCGAGGAAGGAGTTTCCATATACGGAGCAGGGGAGAACAAACTTTTCTGTGAGAGTTTGGAAAGTGAATGCTTTAGGCTATGCCCTGGCTAGATTTATGACAGCTAGACACAAATTATAATGATTGGAGAGGAGAAAACCTCGACTGAGGAAATAGCTCCATGAGATGGAGCTGTGGGCCAGCCAGTAGAGCAATTTCTTAATTAGTAATTGATGGGGCAAGGAAAAGCCCATTATGGGTAGTGCCATCCCTAGACTGGTGGTCCTGGGTTCTATAAGAAGGCAGGCTGAGCAAGCCATGGTGCGAAAGCCAGTAAGCAGCACTCCCCCAGGACCTCTGCATCAGCTCTTGCCTCCATGTTTCAGACCTGTTTGAGTTCCTGCCCTGACTTCTTTCAGTGATGGACTACAATGTGAAAATGTAGGACCAATAAACTCCTTTGTTCCCTATTCGCATTTTTGGTCAGGGTGCTTAGTTGCAGCAAAAGAAACCCTAAGTAGGACAAGCTATAAATACATATGATTAGAGGATTGTTTTTCACCAAATGAGACAGGAGTAGAGACAGAAATCAGTCACCAATTGCCACTGGTTTAACCAATCGTGGTTAGATAAATTTCAACTCAAACTTTTGGATAAAATTCAGAGGGTTTCCAGGTGAGTGTGTTGGATGGGGAGGTATACCCAGAGAGGGCACTGAAGCTCTGTGCTCCGCCTTCCCCACCCCACTACTCTCTCCTCTGCCAATGCAGGTTTTCTATTTGGTTGTCTCTCTATGTACACTTTGAAATAAAAGAGCACCCATATAGAACTTTTTCTGAGTTCTGGAAATCAGTTTAGTGAGGGAATTATCAAACCTGACGAGGAACCATAGACACTCCTGAGCAGAAGTGTGTAGGTGGCCTGGACATCCCCATTGTGATTTGAATCTAGAGCTGGCCCCTTTATTCACTTGGTGTTGGGCCACTCTCTTTGAGTAGCTCTGCCATCACAGTGGGAGGTCACCATGTCTCCTGTGGAGGGAAGAGAGAAGGTGAGAATTACAGAGATGCCTTTTCCTGCCTAAGTCTAGAGGTTGTCACTTGTCACTTCAACTTGATCACAATTAGCCCTGCTGCCTTGCCTCCTAGCAAGGACTACACATTATGAGCACTGTGCACTGAGGAACAGACGTGTGAACTTATTAATGACTCCTGCCTTTGACTTCTTCCTGCCAGGCAGGCTATGCTGCCATGACTACAAGACTGAGAACAGCTCCAAATGTGGAGCAAGCTTAAGGAGTAGGGACTGATAGGTATCAATGATAGGATTTTACACACAATAAAAACCTTGGGTACTTCCCTGAGACTCCAACTTCATGTGAGTTCTGCTGTGTAACAGAATCCTTTCATTCCAGATCCCACCAATGAATCTCCAACCGTTTTTCCTGGTCATTTTCCATCATCTGCCTTAGTAGGCAAGTTTACAATACACTTGTCTACTTGTCTTATTCCAGTGAGAAAGCTTGCTATGTGGGGATCATCTCAAAGAGTGATCTCATTCGTGTCCCTCTGAGCCACCGAAGGGTGGTCAACCACGTAGTCTATAGCAATTCCTGGGACAGTGTCCCATTGTTCCTCTGCTTTGAGATACTGGAAATCACAGGAGGCACTCAGTGCTTATGCGACGAACTTCCCATATAATTTCTTGTCTCCATTGTTTGAGCTTTGAACCACTCCCCTCTTTCAGTCCATTCCCTAAGTACCACTTTGTGGGACACAATTCCAGGCTTCACGTGCTCCCACTCTATTCAACTCTTAAATGAGCTGCTAGCTTTTTTTTTTTAAGAGATAAATATTTGCGTGTCTGCCTGTGTGTTCTATGTATGTGTGTATTCACATGTATGTATGCAACATGGTAGATGTGCAGAGGTCAGGGAACAATCTCAGATGCTACTTCTCCCTCTGCCTTGTGTGAAAGTACCTCGTCTTCATTGCAGCTAATGACCTTGTTTGTGGCTTGCTCCTCTGTAAAAGGTAGAGGAAACCAGTATGTGTGTAGGTATCAAGTGCCTATGGATAAAAGTTTATTTGAGGTGGTATGCATAGCATATCAGAGCTTAGAGTGATTCACTCTTACTGGTTCCCAACCTGTCTTCAACTTGAATCTAGAATTCTATAACCTGTCACCTAGAATGTGGACCCAGGGCTTGGCTTACTACCCAGAAGATTATCTACCCACAAAGGCTATAACCACGTTCTCAAGAGGCTACCACTGTGAAAAAGGAGCCTAGACACATGTGCCACAGATGTGTGGAGCTGGGGAGGCATGGCATGGCTGGGTACATTAGAAGAAGTTTGGGCGCAGGCAGCCGGCCACCGTCCGGACCAGAGGACAGGTGTCCGCCTGGCTCGGGAGGCGGCCTCAGCCTCAGGAGCAGCGGTCGCCATCTTGGTTCCGGGACTCCCTGGAACTTAGGAATTTAGTCTGCACAGGTGAGAGTCTGCACCACAGAAGCTGACAGCTTCTGGGAACTGCCAAAGCAACACAGCTTCTGAGAAAGGCCCTGTTTTGGGCCTTCTTCTTCGGCCAGGAGGAGGTCCAAAAACAAGATATCTGCTCACCTTCCCTGTAAGAGTGCTTGCCAGCAGAGAGTGCTCTGAGCACTGAAACTCAGAGGAGAGAATCTGTCTCCCAGGTCTGCTGATAGACGGTAACAGAATCACCAGAAGAACAATCTCTAAACAGAGTCAACTACAACTACTAACTCCAGAAATTACCAGATGGCGAAAGGTAAAAGTAGGAATCCTACTAACAGGAGCCAAGACCACTCACCATCATCAGAACCCAGCACTCCCACTTCGCCCAGTCCAGGGCATCCCAACATACCCGAAAACCTAGACCTAGATTTAAAAGCATATCTCATGATGATGGTAGAGGACATCAAGAAGGACTTTAATAAATCACTTAAAGAAATACAGGAGAACACTGCTAAAGAGTTACAAGTCCTTAAAGAAAAACAGGAAAACACAAACAAACAGGTAGAAGTCCTTACAGAAAAAGAGGAAAAAACATACAAACAGGTGATGGAAATGAACAAAACCATACTAGACCTAAAAAGGGAAGTAGACACAATAAAGAAAACTCAAAGTGAGGCAACACTGGAGATAGAAACCCTAGGAAAAAAATCTGGAACCATAGATTTGAGCATCAGCAACAGAATACAAGAGATGGAAGAGAGAAAGAATCTCAGGTGCAGAAGATTCCATAGAGAACATCGGCACAACAATCAAAGAAAATGGAAAATGCAAAAAGATCCTAACTCAAAACATCCAGGAAATCCAGGATACAATGAAAAGACCATACCTACTGATAATAGGAGTAGATGAGAAGGAAGATTTTCAACGTAAAGGGCCAACAAATATCTTCCACAAAATTATAGAAGAAAACTTCCCAAACCTAAAGAAAGAGATGCCCATGAACATACAAGAAGACTACAGAACTCCAAATAGACTGGACCAGAAAAGAAATTCCTCCCGACACATAATAATCAGAACAACAAATGCACTAAATAAAGATAGAATACTAAAAGCAGTAAGGGAAAAAGGTCAAGTAACATACAAAGGCAAGCCTATCAGAATTACACCAGATTTTTCACCAGAGACTATGAAAGCCAGAAGAGCCTGGACAGATGTTATACAGACACTAAGAGAACACAAATTCCAGCCCAGGCTACTATACCCAGCCAAACTCTCAATTACCATAGATGGAGAAACCAAAGTATTCCACGACAAAACCAAATTCACCCATTATCTCTCCACGAATCCAGCCCTTCAATGGATAATAACAGAAAAAAACCAATACAAGAATGGGAACAACGCCCTAGAAAAAACAAGAAGGTAATTCCTCAAAAAACCTAAAAGAAGACAGCCACAAGAACAGAATGCCAACTTTAACAACAAAAATAACAGGAAGCAACAATTACTTTTCCTTAATATCTCTTAACATCAATGGTCTCAACTCCCCAATAAAAAGACATAGACTAACAAACTGGCTACACAAACAAGACCCAACATTTTGCTGCTTACAGGAGAAACATCTCAGAGAAAAAGATAGACACTACCTCAGAATAAAAGGCTGGAAAACAATTTTCCAAGCAAATGGTATGAAGAAACAAGCTGGAGTAGCCATCCTAATATCTGATAAGATTGACCTCCAACCCAAAGTCATCAAAAAAGACAAGGAGGGGCACTTTGTTCTCATCAAAGGTAAAATCCTCCAAGAAGAACTCTCAATTCTGAATATCTATGCTCCAAATACAAGGGCAGCCACATTCATTAAAGAAACTTTAGTAAAGCTCAAAGCACACATTGCACCTCACACAATAACAGTGGGAGACTTCAACACACCACTTTGACCAATGGACAGATCATGGAAACAGAAACTAAACAGGGATACACTGAAACTAACAGAAGTGATGAAATAAATGGATCTGACAGATATCTACAGAACATTTTATCCTAAAACAAAAGGATATACCTTCTTCTCAGCACCTCATGGTACCTTCTCCAAAATTGACCACATAATAGGTCACAAAACAGGCCTCAACAGATTCAAAAATATTGAAATTGTCCCATGTATCCTATCAGATCACCATGCACTAAGGCTGATCTTCAATAACAAAAAAATAACAGAAAGCCAACACTCACGTGGAAACTGAACAACACTCTTCTCAATGATACCTTGGTCAAGGAAGGAATAAAGAAAGAAATTAAAGACTTTTTAGAGTTTAATGAAAATGAAGCCACAACGTACGCAAACCTATGGGACACAATGAAAGCATTTCTAAGAGGGAAACTCATAGCTCTGAGTGCCTCCAAGAAGAAACGGGAGAGAGACATACTAGCAGCTTGACAACACATCTAAATGCTCTAGAAAAAAAGGAAGCAAATTCACGCAAGAGGAGTAGACGGCAGGAAATAATCAAACTCAGGGGTGAAATCAACCAAGTGGAAACAAGAAGAACTATTCAAAGAATTAACCAAACGAGGAGTTGGTTCTTTGAGAAAATCAACAAGATAGATAAACCCTTAGCTAGACTCACTAGAGGGCACAGAGACAAAATCCTAATTAACAAAATCAGAACTGAAAAGGGAGACATAACAACAGATCCTGAAGAAATCCAAAACACCATCAGATCCTTCTACAAAAGGCTATACTCAACAAAACTGGAAAACGTGGACGAAATGGACAAATTTCTGGACAGATATCAGGTACCAAAGTTGAATCAGGATCAAGTTGACCTTCTAAACAGTCCCATATCCCCTAAAGAAATAGAAGCAGTTATAAATAGTCTCCCAGCCAAAAAAAGCCCAGGACCAGATGGGTTTAGTGCAGAGTTCTATGAGACCTTCAAAGAAGATCTAATTCCAGTTCTGCACAAACTTTTTCACAAGATAGAAGTAGAAGGTTCTCTACCCAACTCATTTTATGAAGCCACTATTACTCTGATACCTAAACCACAGAAAGATCCAACAAAGATAGAAAACTTCAGACCAATTTCTCTTATGAATATTGATGCAAAAATCCTCAATAAAATTCTCGCTAACCGAATCCAAGAACACATTAAAGCAATCATCCATCCTGACCAAGTAGGTTTTATTCCAGGGATGCAGGGATGGTTTAATATACGAAAATCCATCAATGTAATCCATTATATAAACAAACTCAAAGACAAAAACCACATGATCATCTCGTTAGATGCAGAAAAAGCATTTGACAAGATCCAACACCCATTCATGATAAAAGTTCTGGAAAGATCAGGAATTCAAGGCCCATACCTAAACATGATAAAAGCAATCTACAGCAAACCAGTAGCCAACATCAAAGTAAATGGAGAGAAGCTGGAAGCAATCCCACTAAAATCAGGGACTAGACAAGGCTGCCCACTTTCTCCCTAGCTTTTCAACATAGTACTTGAAGTATTAACCAGAGCAATTCGACAACAAAAGGAGATCAAGGGGATACAAATTGGAAAAGAGGAAGTCAAAATATCACTTTTTGCAGATGATATGATAGTATATATAAGTGACCCTAAAAATTCCACCAGAGAACTCCTAAACCTGATAAACAGCTTCGGTGAAGTAGCTGGATATAAAATTAACTCAAACAAGTCAATGGCCTTTCTCTACACAAAGAATAAACAGGCTGAGAAAGAAATTAGGGAAACAACACCCTTCTCAATAGTCACAAATAATATAAAATATCTCGGCATGACTCTAACTAAGGAAGTGAAAGATCTGTATGATAAAAACTTCAAGTCTCTGAAGAAAGAAATTAAAGAAGATCTCAGAAGATGGAAAGATCTCCCATGCTCATGGATTGGCAGGATCAACATTGTAAAAATGGCTATCTTGCCAAAAGCAATCTACAGATTCAATGCAATCCCCATCAAAATTCCAACTCAATTCTTCAATGAATTAGAAGAAGCAATTTGCAAATTCATCTGGAATAACAAAAAACCTAGGATAGCAAAAATTCTTCTCAAGGATAAAAGAACCTCTGGTGGAATCACCATGCCTGACCTAAAGCTTTACTACAGAGCAATTGTAGTAAAAACTGCATGGTACTGGTATAGAGACAGACAAGTAGACCAATGGAATAGAATTGAAGACCCAGAAATGAACCCACACACCTATGGTCACTTGATCTTCGACAAGGGAGCTAAAACCATCCAGTGGAAGAAAGACAGCATTTTCAACAATTGGTGCTGGCACAACTGGTTGTTATCATGTAGAAGAATGCGAATCGATCCATACTTATCTCCTTGTACTAAGGTCAAATCTAAATGGATCAAAGAACTTCACATAAAACCAGAGACACTGAAACTTATAGAGGAGAAAGTGGGGAAAAGCCTTGAAGATATGGTCACAGGGGAAAAATTCCTGAACAGAACAGCAATGGCTTGTGCTGTAAGATCGAGAATTGACAAATGGGACCTAATGAAACTCCAAAGTTTCTGCAAGGCAAAAGACACCGTCAATAAGACAAAGAGACCACCAACATATTGGGAAAGGATCTTTACCTATCCTAAATCAGATAGGGGACTAATATCCAACATATATAAAGAACTCAAAATGGTGGACTTCAGAAAATCAAATAACCCCATTAAAAAATGGGGACAGAACTGAACAAAGAATTCTCACCTGAGGAATACCGAATGGCAGAGAAGCACCTGAAAAAATGTTCAACATCCTTAATCATCAGGGAAATGCAAATCAAAACAACCCTGAGATTCCACCTCACACCAGTCAGAATGGCTAAGATCAAAAATTCAGGTGACAGCAGATGCTGGCATGGATGTGGAGAAAGAGGAACACTCCTCCATTGTTGGTGGGGTTGCAGGCTTGTACAACCACTCTGGAAATCCGTCTGGCAGTTCCTCAGAAAATTGTACATAGTACTACCGGAGGATCCAGCAATACCTCTCCTGGGCATATATCCAGAAGATGCCCCAACTGGTAAGAAGGACACATGCTCCACTATGTTCATAGTAGCCTTATTTATAATAGCCAGAACCTGGAAAGAACCCAGATGCCCCTCAACAGAGGAATGGATACAGAAAATGTGGTACATCTACACAATGGAGTACTACTCAGCTATTAAAAAGAATGAATTTATGAAATTCCTAGCCAAATGGATGGACCTGGAGGGCATCATCCTGAGTGAGGTAACACATTCACAAAGGAACTCACACAATATGTACTCACTGCTAAGTGGATATTAGCCCAAAACCTAGGATACCCAAGATATAAGATACAATATCCTAAACACATGAAACTCAAGAAAAATGAAGACTGAAGTGTGGACACTATGCCCCTCCTTAGAAGTGGGAACAAAACACCCTTGGAAGGAGTTACAGAGACAAAGTTTGGAGCTGAGATGAAAGGATGGACCATGTAGAGACAGCCATATCCAGAGATCCACCCCATAATCAGCATCCAAACGCTGACACCATTGCATACACTAGCAAGATTTTATTGAAAGGACCCAGATGTAGCTGTCTCTTGTGAGACTATGCCGGGGCCTAGCAAACACATAAGTGGATGCTCACAGTCAGCTAATGGATGGATCACAGGGCTCCCAATGGAGGAGCTAGAGAAAGTACCCAAGGAGCTAAAGGGATCTGCAACCCTATAGGTGGATCAACATTAGGAACTAACCAGTACCCCGGAGCTCTTGACTCTAGCTGCATATCAAAAGATACATATCAAAAGATGGCCTAGTCGGCCATCACTGGAAAGAGAGGCCCATTGGTCAGGCAAACTTTATATGCCCCAGTACAGGGGAACTCCATGGCCAAAAAGGGGGAGTGGGCGGGTAGGGGAGTGGGGGTGGGTGGGTATGGGGGACTTTTGGTATAGCATTGGAAATGTAAATGAGCTAAATACCTAATAAAAAATGGAAAAAAAATGCCACAAGGCAGAAGGCTAATTAAAAATAGGAAAAAAAAAAAAAAAAAAAAGAAGAAGTTTGGGTTAAGTGAAATGGAGTGATCTTTCTGTAGCATCCCCTGGAACAGGTAATAGAGGAGAAATGCCAAGTGTTCATATGAAAAACAATGTTCACCCCTGTTGGGCATGAGGCTGAGAGGTAGAGTTTGCCCAGCATGCATCACACACACACACACACACACACACACACACACGGGGAGAGAGAGAGAGAAAGAGAGAGAGAGAGAGAACAAAAAAGCAATATGCGTATATTGAGTAAAATGTTTCTCTTATCTCCTACTTGTCCTGTATGTATTCAGATCTCATTTTCTCCCAGATTTTCCTGCAGTTACTGTTACAATGCTCAGTTTCCATATAGACCTGATTTACATAGTTGTAAGAAACTCAACATATCATCTCAACCTCTAATTTCTTTTAACAGAAAAGAAAATCTTATGGTGTTTTTTTTAAATGAACTTGATAGAGGTATAATTTACAGAAGATAAAGAATACCCTTCACTAGAGTGCAACTCAGTGAATTTTTGACAGGTAATCATGGACACACCCATCAAGAGGTCCCTTTCTTCAACTGTGGCTAGACTTCTCTCTCCGCCCCTAGCACCTCGAGATGGTTGGTTTGTTTCTCAGCTCTGCCTTTTCTGCATTGGCATACACATTGAACACAGGATGAGTGTCTATTCGGCCTTGCTGCTTTGACTTGCCATGGTGCTTCTAAGATGTGTGTACAAGGAATTTATTTATTTTTCTTGCTTTGCATTTTGCTTCTTTGGAGGAAAAGCCCTTTCTTCTACCTACTTAAGTCTGTGTGGTCAAGGATATGTGCCTTAATTGACAAACACATTAACAAAAGAAAAAATTTACTCTACTTGCATGAGAGAATATAAGAAATGGCTCTATCAGTAGTGGCACATGAGGCTTAGTATTGGCTTAATCAGGTGGGGGAAATAGGACTTTCAAGCTTGGAGGTGGAAGGTTCTAATTAGGCTTGTCTATATAATTCCTTAAGACACCCTAATGGCAAAAGACAGCTTTCTTCCTCAAAGCTTCTGCTGTAACAAAATACAACAGGTGGTGTATTCTATAGATAACAGACATTAATTTCTTAAAATTTTAGGGCCTGGAGAGCCCAAGATGAAGGCACTGGCACATCTGATTGTTGGTTGAGGGTCACTTCTGGTCTTGCACCCTCTTCCTGCGTTGCCATGTGGCAAGAGGGGAGCAAAGCTCTCTAGACTTCTTGTAAAATGGCTGTAACCTGGGCAGAGAGGGCTTAGTTGGTGAAGTGCTTGCCCTGTGAGAAGAGAGACCAGAGTTCAATCCATGTTAGAAGTTGGACATGGTGGCATTTGCTTATAATCCTAATGCTAAGAAGACAAAAATTGGCAAATCATTGGTTCTGCCTATTATAGGTAAAATAGGCAGCTCCCTGACTAGACAGTCTGGCCTACTTGGTGAAGTCTGTGTAACAAAGAGACCCTGTTTCAAATATGCAATGTGGACAGTGTTCCCAAGAGGATTAATAACCTAGTTTAACATCATGTAGACAAGTAGGCCTTCAACACTCATGAACTTATATACACATGAACTACATGCACACACATGAAAACTAACTCAGTTATAAGGTTTCTACACTTGTGACCTAATCACTCTCAAAGGTCCTACCATCTAATAACATTGACTTAGAGGTCAAGACTTCAATATATACATTTTTGTGGGGGCCTGGACTGATTTTAATATCTTTTAGAACAAGATTTATTTACTTGTTTATTTTATGTATATGAGTACACTGTAGCCACTGTCTTCAGACACACCAGAAGGGGGGTTCAGATCCCATTACAGATGGTTGTGAGCCACCATATGGTTGCTGGGGATTGAACTCAGGACTTCTGAAAGTAGATCCAGTTCTCTTAACCACTGAGCCATCTCTCCAGCCCTTGATTCTAGCACCTTAGTACTTTAGAATGTAAGAGTATGTGGAGACAGGACCTTTCTTTTTTTCTTCTTCTTCTTTTTCATTAGATATTTTATTTATTTACATTTCAAATGTTATCTGCTTTCCTAGTTTCCCCTCTGAAAATCCCCTATGCCCCTCACCATCCCCTGCTCCCCAACCCACCCACTCCCATTCCTGGTCCTGGCATTCCCCTATACTGGGGCATAGAGTCTTCACAGGACCAAGGGTCTCTCCTCCCATTGATGACTGACTAGGCCATCCTCTGCTACATATATAGCTAGAGCCACAAGTTCTATCATGTGTTTTCTTTGATTGGTGTTATAGTTCCAAGGAGCTCTGGGGGTACTGGTTAGTTCATATTGATGTTCCTCCTATGGGGTTTCAGATCCCTTCAGCTCCCTGGGTACTTTGTCTAGCTCCTTCACTGGGGACCTTATGCTCTGTCCAATGGATGACTGTGAGCTTCCACTTCTGTATCTTCTAGGCACTGGCAGAGCCTTGCAGGAGACAGCTATATTTTTTACAGCTGTCCTCCGAGACAGGACCTTTCAAGGTATAATTTCCGTAACCTTAGATGGGTGAGTCTTATGATATGGCTAGTGTCTTTTCAAGAACAGAGTGAGACACAGATGGCCTGGGCAGCTACAAACAGTGTAGGGATACCTGGGGAAGCAGGCCATTTTCAAGTCAAGGAGAAAAACAGTAGAAAAGCCTGAACTCGCTGACATCCGGTTCTTGGACTTTTAGCCTTTATGAATGAAGAAATAAATGTCTGTAGCTAAGCTACCCACTCTCATGCTAAAATGAGAGTGAACCCATATGGTGAATAGCATCTCACTTTTTCCCATTTTAAGCAATGTATTTTGAAGATGATTCCAAAGTACATAAAGTCTTTCCCTGTATTTTTTGAACTATGAAGCAATTCTGAATTTGACTCATAACAACTCTATAAAGGAAGCAATCATAATTATCCCTAGACTAAAGCTGAATGATTCACTAAAGTGAGTCTACTCACTTTACTCAGTAGAAAAAAAAACAAAAACAAATAAACAAAAAACCAAAAAAAAAAAAAAACCCAAACAAACCAATAATTGGTCCCAGGTCTGCTCAAGTCTGTATTAGGCGCTGGTCTTGTTGCTGTGACAAAAGGATAACAGAAATCAACATCAGGAGCAAGTTTGTTTCGGTCCATAGCTTGAATGTGTAGTCCCTCATGGCCAGGAAGGCGTGGTGGCAGGAAAGTGAGGTTGCTGATCACATCATGCCAGGATGCAGAGATGAATGCTGTACTCAGCTCATTGTCTCCTTTGTACTCAGTCCAGGACCTCAGCCCATGGTACGGCACTGTTCATGTTCAGGGTAGGTCTTTTGTCCTCAGATAAACCTTTCTGGAAATAGGTCAACCAACAGAGATGCCAGAGGTATGTCTCCTAGGTGATTCAAACCCATCCCCTTGGCAATGGAGATTAGCTATCACAAACTCCTAGCCCGTGTTAGCTATATAGTAAGCCCAATGTCCTTATCTTGGCTTCCAGCCTTGTCATAACCTATCACTTCTCACTTCAGTCCCTTTTCTTTTCTTTTTAATATTTTTTTTATTATGTATTTTCCTCAATTACATTTCCAATATTATCCCAAAAGTCCCCCATACTCTCCCCCCAAGTCCCCTACCCACCCATTCCCACTTTTTGGCCCTGGTGTTCCCCTGTACTGGGGCATATAAACTTTGTGTGTCCAATGGGCCTCTCTTTCCAATGATGGCTTACTAGGCCATCTTTTGATACATATGTAGCTAGAGTCAAGAGCTCCAGCGTACTGGTTAGTTCATAATGTTGTTGCACCTACAGGGTTGCAGATCTCTTTAGCTCCTTGGTTACTTTCTCTAGCTCCTCCATTGGGGGCCCTGTGATCCATCCATTAGCTGACTGTGAGCATCCACTTCTGTGTTTGCTAGGCCCCGGCCTAGTCTCACAAGAGACAGGTATATCAGGGTCCTTTCAGCAAACGCTTGCTAGTGTATGCAATGGTGTCATCGTTCAGTCCCTTTTCTATAGCAGACACTCCAACAAAATCGACGACCCCCTTCACTTTTGTTGCCTTTGTTATAGGATCGGCCTATTTGAAATCATTTTGTATGGATGTCCACACCCTACAAACCTTGCTGCATGAGGACTTTCAAACTTGAAAGCAATGAGCTTTGGTGCCTCGGAGGGGAGCTGGTAACTCCTAGAACAATGAAGAACTTGTTCAGCTTTGATTGTCACATTAGATTTTGTTCTATTAAGAACAGAGAAAGCACTCCATTGGCAGTGTTAACAAGCCAAGGCCAGCCAGGGCTGCAGGGAGTTAAATCTATCAGGGGTCCTAGCCAGCTGTAGGAAGGTGGTCAATGCATTTTCTAGTGAATAGAATTGGGGAGAAAAAGAAATATTAGAAATCTGTAGGCTTTGAACTAAGGTTTGTGTTGCTATAGTGCACAGCATGTGTTTGTGTCACCCCAGTGGGGGAAGTGTTTGTATAGGATGGAGGGTTCTAAGAGCAGGATATTTGCTGTACTTCCTGTTTGAGTATCTGGCCAGACCGGACATCCTCTCATCTTCTTCTGCTTGTCCCTGTAAAATAAGCTTTCCAGTTTAGTATAGCTTGAGTTTCTTAAACTGCCCTAGATTGATCATGTGCTATAGATGAATCCTAGCAATTACTGCCAGTACCTTGAGGAATGATTGTTTCAGAAAACAATTGCATTGGTGGTTCCTATTGTAGCTCTTTAGATCCCATTATGGCAACAGGCCAACAAAGCTTCCTGGGAGAATGCTGTGGCCAAGAACATGTGGAGAATGTGAAAAAGACCCAGGAATTTGGGCAAGTATGAAGGGCGCTCGTAGAATTTAGTTCTTGCTCAAAATTTGTTAGCAAGTGCATGAAGCCTGAAAAGAAAATTATATTATAGATATATGAAATAAACAGCATCTTCTTTATCTGTCTGAGTTTTGTGCACAACAAGACAACAAGTAAGAAAAGAATCAAAGACAAGGGGTGTAGCCCAGTGGCAGAACACATGTCTTCTGTGCACTGAAGGCCTGTTATTCCTAGAATTCCCCTCTATTAATAACAACCAAACAACCAGAGTCAATATGCAAAAATGCTCACCAATGAATGGGACAATGTTTCTTACCTTGGTTTAAGGACTGTTCAATTTCTTGCCTCATTAATGTATAGTGTGGTATGAGCTTCTTTCCGTTGATATTCACCAACCTGATGCTTGAGGGTAATCCATTCAGATATTATCCATTCTGTGCCTAGGAATCTTGCCAAGCCCTTTCTCTTTTGATAACATTGAGGGAGAGCCATTCCTGCCCCCATCCCCATGATTAACTACCCTTGAAAATAGCTCTCTAAGTCTGAGATGCCTGTGCTACGTTTCCCAGAGCCCCTTGAACCCAGGTATAACCACATCAGAACCAAGGCTGAGGGGCAGAAGTGATGTGTGCCTGCCTTCATTTTGGAACTGCTTTCACGTTTCTAATCTGCAGAAGATATGACAGCCTGGAATCTGGAACGATTCAAACTCCAAAATTATCCCAACTAGGACAGTGTGGTGTTGGATAAAGACTCAACACAGTGAAAAATGGTCTTCTGTTTGGTAAGGCTCTCTTACTGATAGCAGCTGTCAGCAATCCCTTAATCAATTCCTCCCACAGAGAACTGGAGAAATTAACAATGGATAAGAGTGGAGCTAGTGTGGAAGGGTGCTTGGAAGGAGCTGGTGGTGATGAAGTACACTTAGGACAACTTATGGATCTCCTATAATGCTCAGAAGATTTCATTAGGTACCAAAAAATAGAAACAGAAGAAGGTAGCAGACAACCCTTCCCAAGGCTGTTGGCTGCCTTCTACTATTTGAAAATGCTTCCTGCCTTAGTACTCTCATCTGACCTTGAGCCAAAGTTAGGAAGACTCATCTTCAAAGATGGGGCAACTGGAGTCATTTAAAAGAGTTGGAACAAAATAACATATTGCTGGATTCTTTTATTTCTCTTAAATATATGTGTGTGTACCACATTTTATTATAGCTGTGCTATATTATATTACATATATATATAATAAAATTAAAAGGTCTATATTGTGTGTGCCCTCTGGTCAGTTATAATATATTATATACATAATATTATATATAATATATATGTCATCAATACAGTATATATATATCAATATTGATATATATTGATCATATATATATACATATATATATATACACACACATGTGTGTGTGTGGTATGTTCATATGTGTATGCTTGAAATGTGATGTGCATACATATATGCCTGTGTGTACATATATGTAGGGGACAGAGGTTGACATCAGAAGTCTATCTTCTTTAATTGCTTTCTACATCAGCACCATCATCATTTATCATTGTTATTTATTTTGAGATAGGGTCATTTACTGAAGCTGGAGCTTACCTATATGTCTAGACTGGCTGACCATGAACTTTGGGAATCCTCTTGCCTTTGCCTCCTCAGAGCTGGGATTATAGCCAGGTGCCACAATACCCAGATTGTTTTTTAAACCTGAGTTCTGAGTATCCAAATTCAAGTTTTCATGTCTACATGGTTAGCATTTTACTGATGGGACAATCTCTCCAGCTCCATTTTTTCCTTTCATAAACCTTGAATATCATGAATCATCTATAACTTCAATGCTTAGTTTCTTTGAAGTGAAATCAAAGCCTGAGATTTCCAAAGCATTTAGTATGCGGACTCTACGTAGGTAGTTTTATTTTTCCAATTCTTTTCAAATTTCATTTTTTCTTAGTGTGTGTGTATGAATGTGTGTGTGTGTGTGTGTGTGTGAGAGAGAGAGAGAGAGAGAGAGAGAGAGAGAGAGAGAGAATGAGAGAGCACAACTTGCTTCTTTTTCCCTTCCATTATGTGGGCCACAGGGATCGAATTCAGGTTGCCAGTCTTGGTTGCAAGCTCCATTACTTGGTGAGCCATCTTACCCACACTAATTTATGTTCTTTTACCATAGGTATTTGGAAATCAAAACGATCCTTAAGGTTTATTGTCTTCGTGGTGACTTTCCTAGGTATTCAACTTAGTTTCCACAGAAATGAAATAATTTTACATTCATATTTTATTAGTTTAGATAAAACTTAATAAAATTATACCATTTCAATAATTGACAAACTGGATTTTTTGAACAAATTAAACTGATATTAGATGAAAGGAAAAGTGTAGACATGTTAACTTCCTGTTCAGTAGCATGGTCTTTGTGTTACTATAGTAACAGTGACTAAAAGTTGATTAGCCCCTGCTAGATAGCCTATAAGACACCCTTCCGTGGGCAGTACTGTACTCTGGTATGTCTTATTCTTGTTGAATGGATTCTAAGCATGATTTCAACCCTCATATTAAATTATGAGTCCCTAAGTTGAAAATCTTATGCAGAGTCTGATGCAGATGGATATTCTTAAATAGTGGCACAATCTCTTGTATTGGTAAAATTTAAATATGAGATTGAGACAAAAAAATATTAAGGGACTACCCCAAATTTCTGAGCTGACGAGCAGGAGAAGCAGGACCAAAATCTTTGCTATCCGATCCACAGCCGACCCACCATGTGTCTAATTAAGTCTTGTCATTACCTGTTCTCTGCCTTTTGCCTGGATTTAGTGCATATGACAGGTTTTGTATTTGTCATAGGACAAGGTTCTCTCCAGCCTCATTAAGCATCCGTACACTAGGCTGAGCTTGGCATAGAGATGCACTGTGGGAGGCTGCAGCAGGGAGATTTCCATGAGTTGTATGTGTGGCTACTCCTGAGTTTCTATCCTTATGGTTTGTTTATCCTAGGTAACTGTCCGATGCCACAGTGCTTACCCATTCTCCAAATTCTTTCCTCTGCACTTTTTCTTGTACACCCTTTATTTCAGGATTATCTGTTAATCTGTCCCATTGAGTTTTGTTTAGTTATTTATTTTTCTTTCATTTTTGTGTGCATGTGTGTGGTATTTATATGTGTGTCTGTGTGTGTGTGCGTGTGTGTGTATTTTCACATGTGTGGGTCCATCTGCGTAGGTGTAGGAGCATGTGTGTGTGAATGGGAGGCCCAAGGTTGATGTCAAGAATCATCCTCTATCTCTCGCTCTCAGAGAGGCAGGGTGTCTTAATCAAATTCAGAGCTAGTTTATATGACTAGCTTTATTAGTCAGCTTAATCTGGGGAGTCTAATATCTAAGGCTGAAATTTCAGGCAGATGCCTACCCCACATGTGTGTGGGTTTGAGGAGATCTGAACTCTGGTCCTCAAGCTTGTGCTGCAAGCACTTTGGCTACTAAGGTATCTCCCCAGCCTCCTATTGAATCAGATGCCCAGGCTTTTACAAGAACTGCTTGCCCATCAGGGACACTCCTCATCTTTTCTGTACCACTCCGAACCTCTGCACGATTATTTCCTCCTACCTGGACATAAATAAACTGCCTTGAGAGGTTGATGGTAACTTACTCTTCTGAGAGAAACAAGTTTGGGTAGGGTGGGGAGAGAGAGAGAGAGAGAGAGAGAGAGAGAGAGAGAGAGAGAGAGAGAGAGAGAGAGTTAGTTTTGATTCCCATTCATTTTCAAATTCCCAGTTCCATGGATCCATTTGTCTGTCTGCCTGCCTGTCTGTCCATCATTAATGGGGCAAATAGGGGTTAAGTGCTACTTGGGGGCACGGGTCTGGTTTAGTTGTCAGCACTGTAGTTAGATCATGGAGAAAGCTATCGTTAGGGCCACAGCTTTGACTCCAGGACAGAGAGCCATCAAAAGAACACTGTTTGGTTCAGACTTAACAGGCATGCTTGACATACTGTGAGGGGTAAGTTCATGGAACAGCAGAAGGCAGCAAGGCTCTTTAGGGTCCTCACTGCTCTCCTGATAGGAGCCAATGGCAGTTTAAACAAAGGTGGTGGCAGTGGATGTGTAGGAAAATACTGGGCTTGTGTCTTTTGAGATGGGTTTGCTGGTGGATTTGAACTACTTGCGAATGAGAGAGAATGATGAGTCTATCCAAGCAATTGGGTGAGTAGAATTTCCTGAGATGGCAATGACTGTGGGGAGATGCAGTTTCTGTATGAAAACTGGGAATTTTACTTTGTTCATGGGAGGCTGGAGCTGCCAGCTTGACACCTCAGTGAAATGATGACAAAGCAATTGATACACAAGATTAATGAGGATAGAGTTTCCTTAGTTCTTCTCTCATCTCAGACCCTACATGTGACCCAGAAAGCCTGCCTAAAATCCAGTGGTGACATCTCCCTCACAGTAAATCAGACTCCTTCCCCTGACCTGAAGGTCCTGTGTGGTCTGATCTTCTTTGGCTTCTAGTCTTGCTTCCTATGGGTCTCCTCCATTCTCAGTTCTGGCTAACCCTGGCCCTTGGCTAACCTGGTTCAATTCTTTGCAGGGACAGGTTCTTCTCCCTGCCTCCATTTCCCTAAGGCATCAGGAAAACATACTCTTGCCTCCTTGGAACTATTCTAGCATTACAGTCTGGACATTTAAAAACCACAGTTCTGTTCCACATGAGAGTGGCCTAGTCAGACACCAATGGGAGGAGAGGACCTTGGTCTTGTGAAGGTTCTATGTTCCAGTATAGGGGAATGTCAGGGCCAGGAATGGGAGTGGGTGGGTTGGGGAGCAGGAGGAGGAGTGGGGGATAGGGAGATTTTCAGAGGGGAAACTAGGAAAGGGAATAACATTTGAAATATAAATAAAGAAAATATCTAATAAATCTGTAAGTATGGGGAAAAAGACAAAAAAAATCACAGTTGTATTCAAAATTACTATTTTGCTAATTTCCATTCTTCCCTCCAGTCTCTTCTCTTCCTTCTGGTCTCATTCTCCTCAAACTGAATGTATACCTGATTCATGCTATTTACTCTCTGTTTCTTTTGCCATAACAGCAACTCTAAGAAGGCAGAGAACTTTGTCCTCAGGGCTTGCCATATATTAATTCCCTTGACTTCGTTGACTGACGGAGTGCATTGGGCTCTTCCTGTAGTCGACGCTTGTGAGATACTTCAGTGTATTCATGGAAAACCCCTTTTAACGCAACTTAAATGGAGTAGGTTTCCACTGCTTACTTGGGACAAGGTCATGCTCCAGGTGCCTTCGTTTTCTTTTGGGTACCCATGATACCTGGGATCCTGGCATCCTTTGCATCAGCATTATTTTGTCCTGTGTCTGCTTCTCTGAGAAGACTGGAAACACACCAGGGCTGAGTAGAATTTATTTACATGCCTACCACAGTGCATAAGTCATTAGCATGAACAGCAGTCATTTGCAGAATGAAATGATTTTAAGCTAAATTAATTTCCCTCTCATTATAAAGGTGAGACAAATTGTAAGAGCAAAACTCACTTGTGTCTTAGGAAAGCTTTGCGTTGCAGACGGGAAATCTAATTTACTCTTAAAGGCAACTGCCTCAGAGGATAAGTGTTTAGCTATATGTGACATATTTAACTAAACTTCGGCCAAAGGAGGGGAGCAAGCATTTGCTTGTACATATTAGGAACCACTCAAAAGACTTTATGTATATGATTTCATTGAATTTTTATACCAACCTTTAAGTGCGGACATGACCATGTCCATTCTGCACACAAGGGAACCAGGTGTCATGGAGGGGACCAAGAAATGCAAATTAATCAAGATTCTAAGGCTAGTGGAGGCAAAGCCAGAATAGAGTCAAGCAGCCTGGCTCCCTGACATGCCTTCTAGGTGAACAGAAGCCTATCCTTAAACAGCCTTCCAAGGAATCGGTGTAAATGGTAAGATGAACAGAGAACAAGAATGGGGAGAGCCTCCATCCTTTGCATTGTTTCCTTTACATAAAACTAAAAAAAAAAAAAAAAAAAAAAAAAAAACCAGGCTTGTCACCTGAAGTGGAAATGGGCAAGCAGGTTGGGCTATGATTCAAAGCTAATGCTTGAACTAGTTAGACACAGGTTCAGTCACTTTTTATAGGTCAGTTCTGGGCCTAATCTGCTACTCTGTCACCCTCCATGCATCGTTTCCTGGATAGCAACTGACTCATTCTTTCTTAGTCCTTTGTTTCTACACCCGGAGCATGGCCTGAGTGGCATGGACATTAGGATATGTCTAATCTTTGTGGGGTCCAGTCTGGCACCTCTCCTGGTTGGATTCTGAAATTGCTATCTTGACTCTTCCTCTGCAAGCTCTCCAGATCACACATGACATCACGATCAAGGTGGGTCTTCCTTGAACACCACCAGCACATGCATTCTCAGATATCTTCTAGGTACCCTTGGTCTCCTCATGCTTCTGTGAACCTCTACAGAGGAGAAAGAAGAGGCATTCACTTTGGTTCCTGCCCTTAAGCAGTTACATATTTATTAGAGAAATGATATTGTCTATGGGAAGCAGTGACAGGAAAGGCAACTGTGTGTAATGAACTACCAAATTGCATAGCAATGTTGTAAAGCATGGGAGGTCAGAAATGGTATAAATCAGTGTCTCAAAAAAACAAAACAAAACAAAACAACAAAAAGCCAAAAAAAAAAAAAACCCCACCAAATGTCACAGTGAGGGGATACAAATGTCACCCTAGTTTAGAGAACAGAAGCTATGCTAGGATAGAGGATTGTGATGGGAAGTCACAGGAGAAAGGATACCAAGAGGAATGGAGCAACAGTGACAAAGAAAACAGACAGAAACTCCACCCAGGAGGACATGGGCCAAACCTATTCTGCATCGAGCTCAGGGGCTGAACATGAATTCTACTTGCAGCTCAAATATGGTCATTAGCTAAATGAGTACCTGATCTCCTCAGAGTGACTTCTTAAGCCATTCCAGAAATGCTGACAGAGAGCGGTTTTCAGAAGAGGATGGAGAGATGCCCGTGGGCACGAAAGTTACTGAGGTGTGAAGAGCCGTGTATCAGAGGCATCTGATGAATGATTTTTTTTTCTGGGAAAGCAATGCAAAGTCCTATTACTGGTCTCACTGACTCCTTGTGTCTATTTGGGCAGGTTTTAATGGGTCAACAGAACTTCCTAGAGAGCTTCTGCTGCCACCAGGCATGGACCAATTTCAGGGAATGTAAGGATCCTGATGGCTTCTGTATTTTCTGGTTCCATCTATGAACTTGCAGCTGCTCTGAAAGATGGACAGTGGTAACTTTCTTTCCAAAACATTTTTGCACCTTTTCTTTTTAAATTTATTTTTTATATTCTGTATTCCATTCCCCATGCCCATCCACCCACTGTCTGCTCCACATCCCATACCTCCTCCCCAACCCATCTGACCGCTAAACTCCCTGGGGCCTCCAGGCTCTTGATAGTTAGGAACATCATCACTGACTGAACACAGACCCAGCAGTCCTCTACTGTATGTGTGTTGGGGGCCTCACATCAGCTGGTGTATGCTGTCTGTTTGGTGGTGCAGTGTCTGAGAGATCTCTGGGGTCCAGATTAATTGAGACTGCTGGTCCTCCTACAGGATCACCCTTCTCCTCAGCTTCTTTCATCCTTCCCTAATTCAACAACAGGGGTCAGCTGCTTCTGTCCACTGGTTGGGTGCAAATATCTGTATCTGACTCTTTCATCTGCTTGTTGGGTGTTTTGGAGGGCAGTCATGATAGATCCCTTTTTGTGAGCTCAGTAATAGTGTCAGGCCTTGGGACCTTCCCAAGAGCTGGATCCCACTTTGGGTCTCTCACTGGACCTTTTTTTCCTCAGGCTCCTCTCCATTTCCATCCCTGTAATTCTTTCAGAGAGAAACAATTATGGGTCAGAGGTGTGACTGTGGGATGGCAACCCCATCCCTCACTTGATGTCCTGTCTTCAGAATAGGTGGGCTCTATAAGTTCTCTCTCTCTACTGTTGGGCATTTCATCTAAGGTCTCTTCCTTTGAGTCCTGGGAGTCTCTCACCTCCCAGGTCTCTGGTTTTTGCACCTTTTCTTAATGAATTGATTTCATAGGATAATGTCACACTTGCTTACAACTCTTGGTAGAGGCTGAGAGTAATGCTGGAAGTTGGGAGAAATGAGTTCCTGGCTCTTCCATGCAACAGCTAGGTGACCTGAAGCAAGTGGCTTATAACCTCTCTGGGCCTCAAACAGTTCAGGTGAGATCGTTGCACATATCCATTTCCATCCAAGTGTCTTATGAGTCTAAGAAGACAACTTGTAAGAGAAAACACTCAAAGGTGTGATCAGGTAGGCTAGAAGTTAGAATTTCAAGCTCCTAAAACCATCCAGTAGAAAAAAGACAGCATTTTCGACAAATGGTGCTGGCCCAACTGGTTGTTATCATGTAGAAGAATGTGAATTGATCCATTCCTATTTCCTTGTACTAAGGTCAAATCTAGGTGGATCAAGTAGCTCCACATAAAACCAGAGACACTGAAACTTATAGAGGAGAAAGAAGGGAAAAGCCTCGAAGATATGGGTACAGGGGAAAAATTCCTGAATAGAACAGCAATGGCTTGTCCTGTAAGATCGAGAATCGATAAATGGGACCTCATAAAGTTGCAAAGCTTCTGCAAGGCAAAAGACACTGTCAATAAGACAAAAAGACCACCAGCAGATTGGGAAAGGATCTTTACCTATCCTAAATCAGATAGGGGACTAATATCCAATATATATATATGAAGAACTCAAGAAGGTAGACTCCAGAAAATCAAATAACCCCATTAAAAAACGGGGCTCAGAGCTGAACAAAGAATTCTCACCTGAGGAATACCGAATGGCTGAGAAACACCTGAAAAAATGTTCAACATCCTTAATCATCAGGGAAATGCAAATCAAAACAACCCTGAGATGCTACCTCACACCAGTCAGAATGGCTAAGATCAAAAATTCAGGTGACAGCAGATGCTGGCGAGGATGTGGAGAAAGAGGAACACTCCTCCATTGTTGGTGGGATTGCAGGCTTGTACAACCACTCTGGAAATCAGTCTGGCGGTTCCTCAGAAAATTGGACATAGTACTACTGGAGGATCCCGCAATACCTCTCCTGGGCATATATCCAGAAGATGTTCCAACCGGTAAGAAGGACACATGCTCCACTATGTTAGTAGCAGCCTTATTTATAATAGCCAGAAGCTGGAAAGAACCCAGATGCCCCTCAACAGAGGAATGGATACAGAAAATGTGGTACATTTACACAATGGAGTACTACTCAGCTATTAAAAAGAATGAATTTATGAAATTCCTAGCCAAATGGATGGACCTGGAGGGCATCATCCTGAGTGAGGTAACCCAATCACAAAGGAACTCACACAATATGTACTCACTGATAAGTGGATATTAGCCCAGAAACTTAGGATACCCAAGATATAAGATACAATGTGCTAAATGCATGAAACTCAAGAAGAACGAAGACCAAAGTGTGGACACTTTGCCCCTTCTCAGAATTGGGAACAAAACATCCATGGAAGGAGTTACAGAGACAAAGTTTGAAGCTGTGACGAAAGGATGAACCATCTAGAGACTGCCGCACCCGGGGATCCATCCCGTAATCAGCTTCCAAACACTGACACCATTGCATACACTAGCAAGATTTTGCTGAAAGGACCCAGATGTAGTTGTCTCTTGTGAGACTATGCCGGGGCCTAGCAAACACAGAAGTGGTTGCTCACATTCAGCTATTGAATGGATCACAGGGCCCCCAATGGAGGAGTTAGAGAAAGTATCCAAGGAGCTAAAGGGATCTGCAATCCTATAGGTGGAACAACAATATGAACTAACCAGTCCCCCCTGGAGCTCGTGTCTCTAGCTGCATATGAATCAGAAAATGGCCTAGTCAGCCATCATTGGAAAGAGAGGCCCATTAGTCATGCAAACTTTATAAGCCTCAGTACAGGGGAACGCCAGGGCCAAGAAGTGGGAGTGAGTGGGTAGGGGAGTGTGTGTGGGAGTTTTGGGATAGCATTGGAAATGTAAATGAAATAAATACCCAATTAAAAAAAAAGAATTTCAATCTCCAAACCTCAATAGTTGTGCAGCTCTGGGAAAGTTAGTCAATGGCCCCGAATCTCAATATATATACATACACACACACACACACACACACACACACACACACACACACACACACATATGGAAATAAGAGTACCTATAATGAAATGAAGTGACTGGAAACACGCCAAATACCGTACATTTGCAGCACACTGGCTGCTTTACTTTCTTTCCCTTTACCTCTGGTGTCCAAAAAACCCCAACCAACCATGCAAAGCAAGTCTCTTCTTTTTCCCTCTTCTTCTATCTAATGCCATTTACTAAACATCTCTGGAAGTCCAGGTCCAGAGGAAGGCACTGGCTTTGCTTGGCTGAACGTGGATTTTTAGGGATGCTTAGTTCCAGAAATCTCTGGGATGCTCTGTGAAGAGGTTATTATTTTGGCTAAGGCACCCCCCCTCTGTGTATGTGTGTGTGTGTGTATGTCTCTGTCTCTGTGTATGTGTGTGTGTGTGTATGTGTGTGAGAGAGAGAAAGAGAGAGAGAGACAGACAGACAGAAGACAGACAGAAGACATACATACATACATACATACATACATACATACATATATACATACATACATACATACTTAAGGCAGACAGACAGACAGACAGACAGACAGATAGATGGGACGACTTAGAAACACTATTTATTTCCTTTGAGACAAGGTCTCTCGCTAGCCTGGAGCTCACCAGTTAGGCCAGGTTTACTGTCCAGAAAACCTCAACGATGCCTCTGTCTCTGGCCTCTATGCTAGGATTATGGGCATTAGCCACACTCCTGGCTTTTCCACGTGGATACTGGAGATCAAATCCAGGTCCCTGTGCTTGCACAGCAAACACTTTACCCCTCCCCCCCCAACCCTCCCCTTAGCTCCAAGATATAATACCCTTAATACCCAACTAACTTGTGTGTGTTCCCCAGGGGCTTTGGAGGCTACAGTATCTTAAATACCTTCCAAGCCTGGTAAATTTGAGAGCTACACAGCTAATGCAGACAACAGCATCCATGGAACTCTTATCTCATTTGGAAAATACCCATTGTTCCCAGAAGGGTAATTCAGGGGTTCAAAGCTCTGTCTCTCCTCTGGGCTTCACAGCTCTGTCTCTGTCTGACCCTGTCTACCAGGTATAGCCTTGACCTCCTAGAAAGGTGAACTGATGGATGTTTGTCCCTACCAGAAGTTGACAGGCATCACAACAAACTTGTAACCCTACCCGGGCTGAGCCACAGAACCGGAGCCACAGGCTGAGCCAGCCGTTTCCCTTGGATCTGACATCTGAGCCACTGGCAGTCACTAGCTCACCTCTGAGGGACAGTGACCTATGGGGCTACCTGAACTAAGCCTGGGAGTCTTTGCTTTTCTCTGGAGGCAGCCTGGACCATCTGCCCTCCCTAGGGTCGTGTGCTGGGAACTGTTCCTTTTCCCAGTTTAACTTCAGCCACAGTGATTTCTGCGGGGATGGACAGGCCTTGTTTTCAGGGAGAAGGATTAAGCATAAGGGTTACAGGTTTTGTTTCCTTGCTGAAATAATACTTTACGATCTTCATTGATGCAAAAGAGTTGAATGACAGGGTCAAGCAATCATGTTGAATGAAACCACTGATCGGCCTTCACTTATTTTAATCATTTCTTGTCTGCAGATGTGGGCACTGCAAGTATATACTCTCTGAGGCATGTGAGTGTCTGCATGCATGTTTGTTGACTTTGGAGGTCAATGTCAAGTGTATGCTTTTATTGCTTTCCAACTTATATTTTATGACAGGATCTCTTGAAGAAGCTGGAGTGCACTTATTTTGCTAGACTGACAGATCAGCAAGCCCTAGGCATCTTCCTTCCCAGCTCCAGGATTATAGGTCCATGCCATTGAGCCTGTCTTTCATGTGGCTGCTGGGACTCAAACTTGGCTCTGCGTGCTTTTATAGTGAACACATTCCTGACCTCACCATCTCTTTAGCTCTGTTTGTTGTCTTAAACTGCAAAATCATTTTTTATCTGGGATGTAGGAGCTTTTTGTCTTTTCCTCTTTCTGACCTTCCTCCTCCTCCTTTGCTCCATTCCTTCTCCTTTGTGGTCCATGCTTTCCCTCTAGAACGGCATGCACCTGCCTTGCTTGAGTTTAGATGTGAAGCTGCTTATCCTCTCATATTGCAGAGCAGAAGGAAGCAGGGAGGAAGCAGGGAGGCCCAGCAGACTGGACCTGGAGCTGGAAACCTCTATACCAGCAGCAAAGTCCCCATTTCTGCATGGAAGCCACTGGCTGCGAGGGCCTCATTTGGGCGTGGGGATTTGCACCATGAGAAGGACAGTTGCTTTCTCCCGGGGCAACGGTTCTTGTTTTCTTGTGGAAACTCATGCTGCCAAAAATTGATAGTTTCTCACAGCTTGCCTGACAGGTACAATTGTCACCTGGAACAGAATAAAGAGACAATGCAAAGTAGTTCCTCTAAGCTGCCTTTAATTGGCTCTTCAAGTCACTTTTCTGAGATGGATTAATCACACTGAGACACAGTATGTCAGCGCAGCTCATAAAACCTGCTTTCCCCCTGATCATTTTCCAGGGCCCAGAGATATGCGGTGTTGAGCTGGTCCTTATATAAAGTCCTGTTTTAAGGTTTTACAGAGGCTGGCTGATGGGCCACACCCACCCAAGTCTTGGCACACTAAGTCCAGTGGACAGCTGTGAATCCCAGAGGCAGATTTAAGAGCCCACGGAATTCTTCCCACTTGTGAAAAGGAGGCAGAGACCCTCCCTCTCCCCAATCCACCACTCTGTTGGCAGGAGGTTGTATTATGCAAACTCTTGCCTGGAGCTCTGCAGAGATTCCTATTAAAATTCTATTTCCTATTTAAGGACACTTCTGTGTGAGTATTGATCACTGGACCAGGGCCATTTTGGTGCTGAAGAGACTTCCAAGTGCACTCGTCTGTCCTTCCCCAAAGTGAATACGCACATTTGAAGAAAGTCTTTGGCTGCGGCAGTTTTAATTTTGGGTGTAAAGCTCAGTTACTTGGAAGGAGAAAACCACGGAGGCTCAGTATCCATGAAGAATTTAAGGCCAAAATCAAATCAAATCAAATCAAATGTGCCCAAGTTAATCTTAAACCCTTGATGGTATGCAGATTTGCATCCCTGTTCATGTAAATCACTATAATGAGAATTGGTTTCAAACAGCCAGATGAGAGCATCCTTTCTCCATTTACTTCCTAGTCTGAGGGTGTGTGTGAGAGACACAGGTACTTGGGTGACTTCTCCAGGCCTTCTTCAGGGTGGCTGGATGGCTGTAGGGTAGGGTGAGAGGAGGGGAATGATGAGGGAGGGGACATCTAGGCTGGATGGTCTGCTCATGGCTAAGGCGTCTTCTGCAAGGGTTCAGTTGAATGCTTCCCTGGCTGAGACATCATGGCAGGTACTCGTGGTACGGAGGCAGGCTGAGGCTCCGTGTTGGAGGGTGGCAGCTCTTTGCTGGCTTTCCTTTACTGGTCACCTCTAGCTTCTTGATGAATGGATCTTTTCAACTTGGGTGCTTCCTTTTAGACAGTGAGGACAGTCTCTACGGTGATGCTCACAATAGGGTAGAGTCTAATACAATGTAGTGTACAATGTAGTGTAGTCACTCATTGACATGTTTTGCTAGCTAGAGGCAGGTCCTTCCCACACTCAAGAAATCATGGGAAGTCAAGCATAGATGTGAAGACTGGTAAGCAAAGCTGCAGCTGGGAAGCTGTCTAGCTGTCTATCATTCTCTCTCTCTCTCTCTCTCTCTCTCTCTCTCTCTCTCTCTCTCTCTCTCTCTCCATATGGAAGTCAGAGATCAAACTTGGTTTGTGTTCTTCAGCTGCTGTGCATTTCCTTGAGACAAGGTTTATGACTAGATTCTGGGGCTAACTGAGTAGGATAAGATGGCTGCCCAGTGAGCTCTTTGGAACAGTCTGTCTCTGCCTCCCCAATGCCGGGATTATGCATATACACATACATGCTACCATGCTGAGTGCATTCAAGGGTCAAACTCAGGTCATCCTGCTTGCCTAGCAAATACTTTTTTTTTTTTACCTTCGCTGTCTCCCCAATCTTATCACACCATTTCATTTGCACCAAAGTGTCCCTAAAGGGTTAAGCAATGTCAGCTCTCATGTCACCTAGATAGCATATCCTAAGGTTATAGGACACTGGCCTTTTTTTTTTTTTTAACCTTTTGAGTATTCCTACTTGTTTTCAGCTATTTTGCACCCTTCTAAAGGAAGTAGTGACTTTTGTTAAGCTCTGTTGATAGAAGACAGAAGATTTTAATTTTAAATGCTCCTCTGATGTTATTCTTAATCAAAATTAGTTGTCTTGATAGATCATCACTGTTCAGGGCTCATACTGGATCTTTTTTTGTTTGTTTGTTGAGAAAGGACTGGGGTAGGGGTAGAGAGTAGAAGAAATCCCACTTGAATTCTGTGTGTGGCACAGACTGAGCATGGGGGTGAAGGATTCTATTTCTTAGATTTTGGCCTTGGGTAAAATCAGGTTGTATGTGAGTGTAGGGGTTTTCTTCTGAACTACTATAAAGGCAGACAACCCTGTGTTAGTTGTCATACTGTAGAAAGGAAATCCAGAATGGCAGATATGGCCTTCAAGTCATCATGACATTCCCAAGACAGCTCTATCAGAAGTTTTAATCAGATGTTAAATTAGTAGAGCACTAGAATCATGAACGTGGAAACTGAAGTTTCCACTTTGACCATTAGACGCCAGTCTGATGCTTGAGCATGCTAACTACCAACTTGTCTGTGCTTTACGTGGGGATACACATTTGTAATGCATTGCCCATTTACATCCATACAACCCCTTTTCTGTGCTTGCTTCAGCACTGAGAAACCAAGGCATAGAGAATGTATATAACTTATTAAGTTATGCAACCAGAATTGGAAGTGTTTGGAAGTGAACTTAGGTTGTGATCCTAGAGATCATATTCTTGGCTGCTAGGCTCCAGACCCACTCATACTTCCTGCTATAGAACAGTGATTAATATATGTATGTGGGGTGAATGCGGAATGGGCCTGCCACAAGGCAACCTTAGCCTCCTAGCTCATTACCATTAAACCCATGCCCCTGTCCAGGCTGGTGTTGGGTTCCTGTTATCCTGGCTTGCAATCTCTCAGCCTTTGCTGAGGAAGAAGGAAACATCTGAATGGATGGCCCTGATGGCTGATATCTCTATTCCTCCTCCATTGCACTCTGGGCAGCCTGGCCTGAGAAGCCCTTGTTTCCAACTTGCTTGTGATCTGATACCTCATCTTGGGGGCTCAGAAGCTGTGAGCCCCTGGGCTGGCTAAGCTGCAAGGTCTGATGGACATTCCACAGCTGTCAGCACTGTAGGCCTGGCTCCTGATGAGACTGGCGTGGAGGGAGGTTTTTCTTGGCTTTCCTTGAAGAAGTCTGTCAGGTGTCCATGAAGTCCTGAGTAGATGCTGAGTAGAGTTGGCCTTCTGCCTCCTAGGGCCAAGGGTATGGTAACCTTTGCGCTGCCTCTTGCTGACAAGGCTGTGAACATTGGCATATATGCTACCCAGCCCAGAGGAGGGACTTTCAACTTTTCATTGGTGGCCACTGGAATCCCAATATATGGGTCTAGTGCTATGCAAGGCATTATGAGCACAGAGGGATCCAATGACATTTAAAAGACTTAGGGTCTAGTGATAGAATACTCACACTGGCTAAGTATTACAACACATAATTACTACTTTGTTATTTGTATGTGCTCTGGAGACATATGAGACGGAGCATTCATTTCTTCCATTTCATACAGTGATAATAGGGTCAGATGCCAAAGAAAGAAGGCATGGATTACTGAGGGATAAAATCAGTTCACCTCCTGCATGGTAGCATCATAAAGTAGTCTAAAAATAGCAGTGGGCATGCACTAGGTGTTCAGTGATATGGTTGTGGTGGAGATGGCAGTGTTGCCTCTGTTCCCTTGCTGTGAAATTCCGAGTTTGTTTTCTTCCCAAAGGGCAAAGTCCACAGTGTCAGTCCCCTCTTAACCCCTTCAGGTGAGTTTCCCTTCAGCTCCTCATCCTGGTCTCCAGCCCCATAAGACCACCCTAGAAATGCTGAGCAGGTTTGCCTTGTTTGCAGTCTGTAACTCTGCACATGCCTTGTTGTGGTCACAGGAGGTCACCCCAGAGATGTTCCGAAGTGACCAGAATGCCACGAGTTTCTCCTTGTTGGGCAGGAAAAGGGATGCTGTGTCACTTCCTCCACACGGTACCCTCTGTATCCTGAGGAGTCCTGGACAACACTGTTCATACAATTTCTACCCACTCATCACCTTCCATGAATCCCTTCCATGTGCGGAACTGAGTCTGCATTTGTCCCAGCCTTCCTCATTTGTGCATTCAACTGAACACCGGTTGAAAAACTTTCAAAAACTCTCTTTCTCTCTCTCTGTCAATAATCCAGATCTGATTTGAAGTCTATGTGAAGATGTGCACAGTGCACACCACACACCATGTCAGTTAGGAAGGTCTTTAGCATCACTGGCTTGGAATCTGCAGAGTGTCTTGGAAAAATTCCTGTCTACAACTTTTAATCCTCTCATCAGTTATTTGAGATAGGTTTAATTGACGCCATAGCAGTAGCAATAACATTAACAACACCCACATTTATCAAGCACTAGGAGGAGAACAGTGTGGGTGTTTCTTCCAAGAGTACTCTCAGACCCTTGTGAGCTAGGCGCTATTAACCTCCCATTTAAAAGATGAGAAAATTGGGTCACAGAGAACTTGATATGTTTCTTAAAGTTATACAGCTAGTGGACAAGGGAACAAGGGTTTGAACACACACATTCTGTATTTAGAGAAGAGAGTTTAGCCCAGAGGGAACTCCACCTTCCTCTTTTCCTTCCACAGAAGGGACCTGCATCCATGAGCACTGAAGTCACCATCAGAATCTTCTGTATTTCTGGCTTCACTGTGGGCATCTTCTCCTGTGACCTATGCTGTCTGATAGTCCCAGGAAAGCAAACCCTGTTTGCATTTAAGAATTCAAATCCACTGAGAATTTTTCTGCCTGAGGCTTTCTACACATTCAGCCTTCCTGTTCAATAAAAAAACTGGAAAGGATTTTGGGAGGGTGTCTACCTCAGAGGGCTTGTGCAAATACTAAATTAGATGGCCCACAGATAACACTCTTGTGAACAGATTGCCTTTTAACTGTCTCCTCCACTCATAGTAGGATTGGGATCTTGAGTGGTCTCCATCTCCAAACTCATGTGTCATAGGCTTGATCCCCAAAGTAGCATGTTCATAGGTGAGGCCTTTGAGAGGTGATTATCTCTTGAGGATTCTGCCATCAAGAATGTATTATTCCCACTATGGAGTTAGCTTTCGGGTCTACTGGGAGGTGGTGGGAAAAAAACGTCAGGAGGTGGAGCCTAGTTAAAAGTAGGTCACTGATGTCTTTATGCTTTATTTTTATTACAATTTTTTTTTTTTACTTTATGTGTATGGATTTTTTGTGTGATTGTATGTCTCTGTGTTACATGCATGCAGTGCCTGAGGAGGACAAAGGAGAACACCAGATTCTATGGTGACTGAGATTTCAGATAGTTGTGCCCTTCCTTGTGGGTGCTATTAATCAAACTCTGGTCCTATGGAAGAGCAGCTAATGTTCTTAAACATTAAACCATCTTTCCAGGTCTGATTGACAACCCTTTGGAATGTGTATTTTGTCCCAAACCTCCTCCTTCTCCCTACCTCCTCTTTGGCTTCCATGAGGAATATGGTTTTGTTTAACTACCTATTCACTGCCACAATGTGATGTTCTACTTTGCCCCAGGCTCTTAATGGTAGGGTCAAGAAATTGCACTAAAACATGCCTTTCTTTTTTATTAAGTTGAGTATCGCAGGGATTCTGTTACAGTGACACAAAGCTGAATAATACCACTACCTCACAACCAGGAACTTCACACATAAAGAAAAGGTGGAGGAAGGCTTTTGAGGGTCAAGGGGGACAGTTAGTCAACTCTGATACATTTTCCAAGGCAGCCTTATAATGACTGGTGAAAGTCAAGAAGCATGTGTATATCAATATGCACACAAGATGCATCTGATTAAGAGCGATATTGGGTATTATTTGAGTAAGATTTAGTCTTGCTGTTAAACTATGGGTAATATTGTGTATGTTAAGTACTGGGGAACTCAGAGTAATATGAGATTTTCAAAAATTCAGCTGTTAACCACCTTCCCTGTTTTGTGTTGTTTTACTGTGAATGACTGTCATGTATATCATTGTTCACTTAATATTCCCTTACCCCTTGGGTCCTTTCTAATCCTTCATTGTTTATTACATCTACTCTCTCTCTCTCTCTGTCTCAGTGTATGTACACGTGCAGTCAGGCACACATGCACTCATATGTGTGTATATGTTTGGTCAGAGGACAATTTGCAGGGCTCTGTTCTCTCCTTTACCACATGGGTCTTAAGGATCAAATTCAGGTTGTAAGGCTTGGTGGCAAGTGTCTTTACCTACTCGGGCATTTTACCAGTCCTCATTCTAATCTTTAACATTCAATATAGTAATTAATATCTCAGAAAACATGTGTTTGTTGTGGAAATTGTAGGTAGGTTGAAATAAAACCTACCCAAATTTCAAGAATTCATTGAAGATACTCTGAAATTTCCTTCATGGGAGGTTGTTTTGAGAGAACATAATAAATGGAGACCACATTCCATTCGTCATGTCTTGGCTGTGTGGCCACCTCACTAAACTGAACTTGGAGCTTTGGTCACTCTGCCTTGGAATGGTCCTTGCTACCTTTGCAACAGATGCCTTCCAGGTCATGGTAGGCATTATTGTTGTTGGGAAATAGTCACCTGATGAATGTGTGGGAAGGATCAACACACTTCTTCCCTTATGTCTCTGGCTTTACCCACTGGTCTTGCTTCTAGCCATTAGGACCCACCCCTCTTCTTTGCTGTACTTGCTTGGGTATCGATTCGTCTCAATTGAGAATAGTGATTCTCACCCTGTAAGTCATGGCCCCTTTTGGGGTCAAATGATGTTTTCACAGGAGTTGTCTAAGACCACGGGAAACGATAACTTACACTATAATTTGTAACAGGAGCAAAATTACAGTTACCAAGTAGTAATGAAAATAATTTTATTGGTGTGGGTTACCACGGCATGAGGAACTGTATTAAAGGGTTGCAGCATTAAGAACACTGAGAACCACTTAACTAGAAGCTGGTCATGTTTGAGCAGCCTGGGACTCCCCTCTGTCAGGATAGTCGTCATTTTGCTGCTGTCCTGAATTCTGACACACCTCCTCAATGCTGGGCACCACACTGGTCCTCTTCAGATTAGATCTGCATTCAGCTTCTCTTCTTCTTGGTAACAGATACAACATTTATCCCCTTTTCAAATGTGATGATTTTGGATTGGAGTAACACATTGGAAATATAGGGCCGTGCTGACAACCCGGTCTCACCTCTGGCTAACCCCCAAGTCTTTTCCACATTCAATACCAGTTCACTGAGGTGTCCAACTTTAGTTTTACACCACTGGTGTTGAGGACCCAGGAGAGGAGCTGTCACCTGACTCTGTTCTGTTTCATCTTGTAGGAACTGGTTCATCACTCAAGGCTGCTGACATCTTTTTGGAGCCCAACTGTGTCATCTGATGTATTTCTACCTTTCTCAACTGGTGTCATCAGAAAACTAATAAGCAGATAACATTTATTTTCATGAAAGTCATTGATAAAAATGTTGACAAGAAAAACCATGGGATTCTGATGATATTAGGAAACACACTCTACCCCAGTGAAATTTATTAATTACCACTATTTGAGCATTAGTATGCTGCCAGCTATTGAATAATGCAAGCCTATACTTAATTCTCCATTTTATTAACAAGATACAAGAATCTAGAGCCTGATATATTGGGATAGGAAAGCATGTGTTCAGTAAGGGATTTATTTTGTCCAAATAAAGTTTTGATCCTGTTTCTAGCTCCTAGGAGATAAGCTCTGAGCTCTGGGAATGTTCTGTCTATAAGAAGGTCTGTTTACCTGGGATCCTGTGCCTGGTCAGACTGTTTATGCAAACAGTAGGATTTATGTTAGGGTCTTAGCCTGGAAAGTACCAACTATTTTGGAATTGTTAGAAGCTAAGTGTTAGTGTTTCTATTGTTGCAAACAGACACTATGACCATGGCAACTCTGATAAACGAAAGCATTTAATTGAGACTGGCTTACAGTTTCAGAGGTCTAGTCCATTCTTGTTAGTGGGAAGCAGGAGAGTGTGCAGGCAGACATGGTGCTGTAGAAGGAGCTGAGAGCTCTACACCTAGATCAGCAAGCATTAGGAAGTGAATGGGACACACTTCCTCCATCAAGGCCACACCTCCTAATAGTGCCATGCCCTGTGGTCCTATGGGACTCATTTGCATTCAATCCACCACAAGACACCACACATTATGATCAATGCCAAGGAAAACCCTAGACCCTGAGTCATGGGCAAGCTTTCTTGGTTAGTCAGACTCCGAGTGTGTGTGTGTGTGTGTGTGTGTGTGTGTGTTGCACATGTTGCTGTGGGGAGACATGTTGACTGTATGCCTCCACTGGTAGACACTGCCAGCTCAAACCTGCTCTTACCACTCTTTTCAGACTCTTATCCTTGACCTTTCTTCATCAACCATTCTCGTGAGTCCTTGAAGACAGTGACTGGAGAGGCATTGACTCAGCAGGTGATCTTAGGGACTGCAAATTGCATCAGGAACCTCAGGAGAGCACCTTGTTTTCTTTGGATCCAGAATGTAGATCTTTCTGGGCTTCTTCTAGAATCTTCTGTTTGTCTTTCTTAACTTCCTTAAGGATGCAGGCAAGAAAGCAACCTCCCCAGAAGATCCACCCAAGGGAGGCAAGGTCCTTCTCTTTACAACTGCCCCATGTGTTTTAATGACAGCCATTTCACTCTATTCTGGGTAAGATACCATGTCCAGGAGGGTTCCAAGCTCTAGCTTCGTCCTGACCTTAGGAAAATCTCTACTCTGATGCAGAAGAGCATGCTACCCTACTATTAGGCATGTACATTTTAGCTTAAATAGATGACCCCTACTCTGTCTTTAAAAATACATGAAAAATTCTCCCTTCCTTTCCCTCCTTTCCTCTTCCCTTCCCCTTTCCTTCCCTTTCCCCACAAATAAGACTGACTTTGCTCTCATAACGTAGCTTAGGTTGGCCTTGAACTTATGGTCAGTCCTCTTCCTTCCTTAGCTGAGAGTATAAAAGTGTACTAGGATAGTTGACAATTTGTCATGGAAACTTCTTAGAGGCAAGACCTGCAAGAACTCACCCTTGAATTTAGACTTTGGCCACACCTGACCTCTGACTCAGAGCTGACACTCAGTTCAAGTATGATCTGCAAACTTAAACTCTTCTTCCTCAGTTGGGCTACAAGTCACTTCCAGCAGCCACAAGCTAGATGTCTGGGATGCTCTTGAGAGTTCTCAGCTCTGCAGGAAGTGTCACCTGGGAGGTGGGTCTTTCCCCTGTTATCCCCCACTTGTCCCTTCCCCTCTCTTCACAGCAAAGTCTTTTTGATCTCTGCTGCTGTGAAGAAGGGCTTTCAGCAGGAAGTCAAATTAGTGCTCACAGTTTCCTGCAGGCTTGGCTGTTTGCGGCCAGACTTGTGCTCCTAAACTCTATGCTCCTGAACCTTCCTTCATGTCTCTTTCTCTGATTTCCTCTTCTGTAAAACAAAGGTAGTTATAATAAAACTTACCTCGCTACAGTCACAGTGCAAATGACAGGGTTATATAAAGGACATGGTTCGTAAAAAAATGTTCAGGGTAGTTATTTTCCTTTCCTGCTGGAGCTTCTGTCCCTAAGCCTGGGACCTCAGAGAGCCCTGGGCTTGTGTGCCCTGAACAGCCACAGTTGTGCAAGCACTCTTGGGTCTCCTGTTACAACTAGGAGCAGGCAACAGACCAAAATAAGTGTATGCGTGGCGGTGGGGGCAGGTGGGGGAACCTCTGCAGGGAGTCTGACCAGGTCAGCTGGGAATGCTTGTCAACCATCCAGGGTGGCTTTTCCTCTAGGCTCCTGTATGGGTCTGGAGGTGGGTGAATGACTCATGAGGGTGCCCTCCCTACCCCTACATCCAAATGTTCAGCCCTTCCCAGAGCCAGGGCTCACCTAATCCCCACAGTGGGAGTTAGGGGGTATCCACGCCTGTGCCGAAGGCTAAGGTTGCACAGGGGTAACTTCACCCTCTGCAGCATGTGTATCTGAGGCCTCTGCAGCTCAGTCTCCTGCAAGGCAGGCAGCGAGGTCATCTTGGCAGGCATCATCTCTCTAGCCAGGATCCAGCCTCAGGCAGTGGTGCCCCAGGACCTGAGCAGAGATGGCTGAACAAGAAGGCAGTGGCCTGCAGATGCTGCTGCACACGCTCCAGGTAGGAAATGCACAAGCCAGTGGGCTTTGCTTTTGCCCAGCTGGCCTGTGATGCTGTATGAACACGCAGTCCTCTCTGGCAGCCAGTAGCCTGGCTTGTAAAGCAAGCAGTAGCATAGGCACCAGATCTCACCTTGAAGCTGCCCTAAGTGATGCTGTGGTGTTTAAATATTAAACGCGACAATGCTGATGATTGCTCTGCTTAAATTATTGAACCTGGTGGGATCAAAGGCTCTGGCTAAAAGATACAGATTTGCCTGATATGGGAAACAAGAGAGAGAGAGAGAGAGAGAGAGAGAGAGAGAGAGAGAGAGAGAGAGAGAGAGAGAGCTGTCTGGCAGATGAAGGATGTGTAGTAAAGCTATTGAACGAGGCTAAAAACCTTGATAGGGGCTTGGAGAACTGTATAGGAGGAATGGGTAGCTAGGGAGAGAACTTCTCTTGCTAAATGGTTCCTTCAATAAGCTTCCAAATTGCATTCCGCATCAGACTGGCCCAGGATGCTAACTGTGTATATTCTCAGGTTAGATGTGGCCAGAAGTCACTGGAACCAATCAGGGCCTGAAACCTAGGAATTGGCTTTCTTCCTGGTGATGTTATTCACTGGTAATTTTGAGAAGCCTTTTTCTGGGGCAGTGTTTTGCAAAAAGTGTTTGCACTGTGGAGTCACCTAGAGAATGATGGAAATACTGATGTCTGGAATGCCAGCCCCAAACAAAGACCTGAGTTCTCTTTTTTGGGGGTTAGGGGAGAGAAACCCTCATTGAAAGTTTGGAAATTTCTGGTTGTTAATACACAGCTAAAGCTGAAACTGCTTGGAAAGATACTTAGGTTTTGTGGGATTCAGAGAATGTTCATGCTCAGGGAGATCTGATGGGTTTTCTTCCCTGGGAGGCTTCAACCCAGATGTTATGAACAGAAATCACAGGACAACAGCCTTCTGGGGTGGGGTTGGAGGTAGGGGACTAGATTTTTGTCAGCATTCTGTATTTGCTCCCTTCTTCCAACTGTGAAATGTTTGCTTACTGTTCATGCGACTTAAATGTTTAGGGAACCTACCTTTCAGGTATCCAGAGGAGAATAAGTCTTAGCAGCGAATGGAGTAAGTTTTCAATATCACATGACTGTTGAAAAGGAGAAGCTGGGCCAGCACTCAAGAACTTCAAATTCATTTGCGTGAATACATTTATGTCCCCCAGCCCCGTGTATGTTTGCGTGTGCATATGTCCATGTGTGCATGCATATGTGGATGTCAGAGGACAACCTTGGGTATTTATCATTCTTCTCCTTGATCTTAGAGGCGGAGTTCTCCCACTGAACCTGAAGCTTGCTAATTCACAAGGCTGGCTGGCTGTAAATCCCAACAACCTGCCTGGCCCCATCTCCCAGTGTTGGGATTTTTAAGCACATCTACCATGCCTAGCTCTTGTGTGTGGATTCTAGCAATCACACTCAGGCCCTTATGCTTGTAAGGTAAGCACTTCACTGACTGGGTCGTCTCTCAAGACGTTCAGTTGTTGAGTGTTGTTTGGCTCATTGTATGCGATGTGTGGAAGACAAGGGCATATCTGCTTCAGGGGCGTGGAAGGTGGGAGCAAACCTCAAAATCAGCTGGTGAAGTGTATCTAAAAGCAATTTTGTGGCTAGATGCTTTGATCATCGGATACCACAAGTTAACATTTTGTTGTAATTTCTGAAGTTATATAGAATTCTTGCTTAACTGCTGTTCACAAAAGTGAAAGACTTAGCTGATTAGAATTTCCTTGCTCTAGCTGTTTGGGATAGAAAGATGCTTGTGGATTGGTTTCAAGAGCTCAGTGGAAATGAATGTCCTGCAGTTGGCTGGAAGTCACTGCAGGTTCAGCTTAATCTTCTGTCTTCCTACCAGAGGGGACTTATAATTGATATTTAGAATGAGCACTCCAGGGCACTGCAAGATTCTCAATTATCAAAGAAAGATTTAATTATTTTCACTAGGCCCTACTTAGTTTCCAATTAACTAGAACGTTAAAATAACACCGGTGTGTTTCGTGCTGGTTAGTTTGGTTGCAGTGTACTTGACTTGAGCCAGTTTGACCCCTACTAAGTGCTTCCAGGACCCCCGTGTCTATCTATACCTGTTGTAAAGTTAGAACTATAAAATCCTTTTAAAATGTGAACCCAGAGAGAGCCTGGAGTCATCGTGGACGATGGATTTCATGTCCTGTCCCAATACCTGTTCCCTGTTGGCTTCATTTAGAGCAGTGGTCCTCAACCTTCCTAATATTGTGACACTTTAATATAGGGTCCTCATTTTGTGCTGACCCCCAGTCATAAAGTTATATCATTGCTACATCATAATTTTACTACTGTTATGAATCGTAATACAAATAGTTGATATGCAGGATATCTGATATGTGATCCCCCAAAGAAGTTATAACTCACAGGTTGAGAACCACTGAATGAGAGACCCCGAAAGGCTTCTGAAAGGAGTTACGTAGAAATACTTCTAATTAGGAATTTCCAAGATTTTGCTAATCCAAACCAACCCTTTTTCATTATGCTCAAACGTGACGGACAAAAGGCTTTGTGTGGCTTTCCAAACCTCTAGAGAGGATGAACAGAAGCTAAACTTACATTCTGAGTTTTGAATAATGGCTCAGAACCTAACTGGGGGAAAACCAAAAGATAACAGGGCTCGAAAGAGCACAGTCATTGAGGCAGATGTCACTGTTATGCCCCCACAATCCTAGAAGCCTCCCTCCTTAAGAACATCACCGCTTTGGAATCACAGCGTAAGTCTGTGCAGATGGGGATGAGACAATTGTTGTTTTCCCGTTTCTTTAGTTTTAACCCATCCTGATTTCTGTCCAGAGTACAAGAATCAATTTTCTACTGAGATACTTTCCAAGTTCCTGGCCTTGACGGCTTGAGTTTTAGGTAGAAAATTAACTAGACTGATGGAAATATTCAGGGAGCCATCTACAGCTCAGTTCATAGAGGCAGAGAGGACTGTGGTCCAGCCTCATCTCTAGAGCTTACTGGCTCTTTATTCTTATGTAAGTTCCTTGACCGCCCAGACCTTCCCTTCTATGGATCTATGCAGGGGAAGCAATAAAAAAAGTGGTTTCTAAGCATTTAGTGTGAGACTTAAAAAAAGAACATCTCATATATTTCTATCATATTTTAGAAAGCACCTGTAAAGCATACATGCTGTCCAATGCCTGTGGTTTTGATGATTTCCCTAGAGAAAGACACAATTCTGAGATGCTGAGAACACTTCTCTACATCCTTCATAAACCTGCTCTTTCCTGGGTGGACTCCAATACACTTAGAAAAAAGGCAGGTGTCTCATTCTGTGCCGTTCTTGTCTCCTCTTGTGGTTTGAGTTAATGGGGAAGATGGGGGACTGCCAGGGTCACAGGATGTGGACTGTGTGCCAGCCCTGATGTCACAAGCCCTCATCCAGCAGTGTCCCATGAAATGCCAGTTAAGAACCTTATTGAATCATGAAAAATATATAATGATTAGGTCAGCTTTGGCACACTCCATGCTGTGATATGGGCACGTGCTTGCTGTTTGCATTCATACTTTATTATTTTATGATATAGCTGTCCAAACTGAATCCCAGGTCTGCAGCTATGCCAAAATGTGTATCACTGACTGCTTTTCTCAAATGAGGTTCCAAGAACAGCATTTATTATGGACTGTGAATAAAGTAGGTTTCAGGATGTGGTGTTTCCTGTCTTGAGTAAATACTGACTTTTGCTAGTAGGAAACCTGGACTGGGGCATCCAGTCTAGCCTTTTCTTTGAGCTTGATCCTCCAAGGATTATTTTCAAGATGACAGGTGACTTAGTGCCTGGGACATAGTGAGGGTGTGTGTGTGTGGGAAACTGATGACTGTCTCATTCATAGAATTTAGTCATTTTTGCTTCCACGTGTGCTTGATAATTTCCCTTTTAGACTTCACGGGGGGGGGGTGAGGATGTATCCATGTCTTTTATCTATGGAACTAGGTTGGACAAAGACAGAGCTTTCTCCTTTGGCAGAAACAGAAAGGCTTGGACAGATCTAGCTAAGCATTGCCTACTTCGATAGAGAACACTATGAATTGACTTCCCAGAACTTGCTAAGACTGTTCTCTTTGGTTGTTTGAGGAAGCTGAGTTTGTTGGAGACCTTTGCCTCAATTATGACATGAACATGAATGTAGAATAAACTGTCTTAATTTTGATCACCAGTAAAGAAAAAGAAAAAAAAATCACCCTAATCTTATGCCCAATGGAAAGAAAACATCATGATGTATCCTCTGTCAACCCCTAAGGGACAACCATGCCAATCAAACTGACCCTCAAACAAACAAACAAACCTGGACCTCAAAGGCTGCATACAGACGTAACATCTTGGAAGTAGAACAAAACCTTCACTAGGTGTTTTTCTCCAAGACAGTACTGATTTCACAGATTATCTTGAAGCCTTTTGAGGTCAGAGAAAATGGACAAGTGCTCTTTTGTGCCAAATGGGTACCTTCATCACTTCACATCACTCTGCCACCCATAAAGGAGGTGTGTCTGTCTGCCTTTGAGGTGAGACGATCACTGCCCAAATGAAAGTTGAAGCCACCCAAGGCTCAATAACATACATTTCGTAAACTACTATGAAAGAGGATGTGAAGCAGATATTGCCACTACAAAGTCTGTCTGAGTCTTTCTTAAGTGATGTTGGAGAGACCTACTTATTTGTTACTTTGAGGGAAATACTTTGGCCTGATGAAATAGAAGGCTGAAGGAATGTGAGTTTCTCACAACAGAGGGAGGATTATTCTACATCTTAACAGCAGGATGCAAAATAGCTCCTGATAAAGGAAGGTAGTGCTTTTGATATGGGGCAGTTACATATTCTCAATACTGTCCACCCGCCACCCATCATCCACCCCGCCCCCATTAGTCTATCACCTTTTCTGTGATATAAGAGATTCAGAGGACCATTGGGTGGGTGGTATATGAGAGAGAGAAAACACATGATCCTTTGTTTAAAACTGTGTGTCCCTGGACAAACAACTGCTGTTCCTTTGTTTGAAATTTCTTTGTCATCAAAATGAGATTTACAATACCTACTAATAGGCTGCCCATAACTTTAGAAAAAAAATGTATGCAAAGGCATAAACACAGGGGCCTCTGTTCAATAGTGGCAATCATACTTAAAAGCAGTTCCTGCTTGAAAACCTGATTCATATGAGAAAGTAGGAAGATATATTTCAAAAATAAATTTACATGGCATAACAGCTGTGGTAAAAGTGAACACCCTGAGACAATTCCATGGAATTTGCAATGGAAACAACTCCTGGATAAGCCTTAGAAGGTGACCACAGTTTCAGCAAAGAACATGAGATCATGCATACCTAGCAAAAAATACATAAGGAATTTGAGATGATATTCAATTTGATTAAAATAAAATGCATACTGGAAAAGAGATGGAGACAGAGGTTTGCTTAGGTTGTGAAGGGTGTTGGGTGATAAGCTTCAGGCCTGAACCACTCAGAGAAATTCCTGTTAATTCCTGAATGTGGCTGCAACGAAGGTGGCATCTATAGAGCTGTTTGACCTGGGTGATACTTGATTTGATGCAACACTGTTTTGCGTTGTTATCAAAGTGGATATCCTTGACCTACTTTTCTTTTCCTTAGATTTAATTCTTATTTTAATATATCTTTATGTGGTATATGTAAGTGTTCATGTGGGTATGTGCCCGTGTGCTATGAATGTACATGGATGTGTTCATGGATGGATGTGCTTGTGTGTGGAGGACAGAGACTGATGTCCAATGTGTTACAGTGTGTGTATGTGTGTCTGTAAAAGAGAGAGAGAGAGGCAGAGAGAGACAGAGAGACAGAGAGATAGAGAGAGAGACAGAGACAGAGAGACAGAGAGACAGAGAGACAGAGAGACAGAGACAGAGACACAGAAAGAGGATAGCTTTCGTTAGCATGGATGCAAAGCTAGTTACTGGATTTGGGTAGCTTGCCAGTGACTACAGCACAGAGGAAAATGATCACCCTTTGTTCTTGAACTAACTTATGTCCCCAGTCCCGTTCCTATCTCTGCTCTGATTGGCTACAGCCTGGAGCTCTTTTTCATTTTCCCTCATCTCTGTATCTCACCTGCTTTTGAGCCTTTTCCCAACTCCATGCCCACCTCACAGGGAAGGGATAGATTAAGTCTAAGCCTAGGCTTGATTACATTAATGGAGGAGAATGTTCTAAATACAATGTGTACTTATTTTATAGGTAATATTTAAATGCTCTGGCAGCAATGCTACTCTTACCATGTGGCTATATTAAGGCAGCCAGAGCTAACTGAAGAAGTCTTATGCACTCTTAAGAACCAAGGATAGGTAGCATTTCCACACTCAGAGTCCTGGTTCCAGTTCTACCTCCACACAGCAAAGGGTAAAATATGGAGGTTAGCATGGCTTTGAGGTATAATTGGAAATTGGTGAGAGGCTGAGGCAAATGGCCAACAGAGAATCCCATGCCCACAACGGACACTACAAACTGGCAGCATTTGCTCTACAATTTATGCAGTTTCTAAAGTTGGAGTGAGTCTTAAGAGAACCAAACACAGTTTCTGTCTGAACACTGGGTTAGGCATCCCTAGAGGAAATGTTGGTTACTTGTTACTGTATGTATACTTATTGGGCAGGCAGCAATGAATCAAACAGACTGGGCACCTCTTCATATTTCAGAAATGGGTGAATGGAAATGCATCCTCCTGGGTGTGACCTTCTTATCCTTCTGCCAGACATGGACTGAAGGAAGTAGAGGGTTTATTGGATCTGTGCCTTGATGTTGCATGGTTTCTTCAGAAGAGTTCTGCAGGTTGGTTCCTTATCAGTGGAAAGCAAGTAAAAGACAAGAGAGGCAAGAACAGTGATGCTAGGCATGAAGGAGGGATCCAAGAGATGAATGGAATGGTCCAGAGTCCATCCTGAGTGCATTCCTTCCCCTCCTTTCTCCCTCCCCTCCTCTTTTTGTTTTCATTTCACGTGTTTTTATTTTAAAAATTTAACTGTAGTCAAGACACAATGGCACACACCTGTAATCCTAGCACTCAGAAGCCTGAGGCAGGAGAATTACCGATGAGGTCTGATGAGGTTATATAAAGAGATTCTGTGTAGGCTTAGATTTTTAAAAACCTACTTTTAGTATATTTTTAAAAAATGTTTTAACCTTTTTCCCCCCACTACCCACCAGAAGTAGTAGGAAGGAAAGGTTAATAGAGCAAAGGAGGATGTGGGCCTGTTTAGAAATAGTTCTTTGGATTCAATCTAATTTGTATCAACAGGATATCAATAGTTTGGGTCACATGAATTAGCAGTGGCAGCTTGATCCACTCGCAAACACCATTTACAAATCAGCAATGGCAGGTCAGTCTAGAGGAAACCACAAGGCTCTGCCAATTGGCCCTAGACCGAGGAAGTGGTCAGGCACCCGAGCATCATTAGAAGATTTTTGGAGTATTTTTCTTTATGAAATCACAACACACGATGACCAACAAAGAATGATAAGGCATACCAATATCACCCAGAGTCGTCAGTGAAGACCAGCATTAGCAAAGCCCAACGATGACCAATAAATAATAACAAGGTATACTAATGTCATCCACTGTTGTCCATGATCTGTTGGGCTTTATTTATCCTTTTCAAACATCACGTGTTCTTTCAAGCATCAGCTCTAGCAAAACATCACATGCCCTTTTTCCAGGCTGCCTGAAGAAAACCACCACATGTCTGTTTTTAGCAAAACATCCTCCCACATGTCTGCTTCAGCACAAACATCCTCTCATAAGACAGTTTCCAGAAAAACATCACACGACACAACTGAGTCTCCAAAAAACCCCCAAATTTCTACTTCAAGTTTGTCTCATAAAAAAAAAAACTGAAATAAAATACACATACCACATAATGCATCATTTAAGCCAGTTTTAAGTATTCAGTTAATTAGGATGTGTACAGTCTCATTGATCATGCAATCTCCAAGTCACTTCACCTACAACAGCTTCTCCTGCTTCCCCACTGGACCCTGGAGACCATGATTCCACTTCTTTCTTATAAAACTGACTGCTTTAGGAGACTTGTATATGCTGAATCATACATTTGGCCATTTTGAGATTGGTTTAATATAATAATTTGTTAATTATTAGTAATGGGCATTTATTGGCAAATAAATGGCAGAGCCTTGAGGTTTCTTCTAGATCGACCCGCCATTGCTGATTCATCCATGGTGTTTCTGAGTGGATTAAGCTGCCGCTGCTAATTCATGTGAAGTAAGCTACTGGTATCCTGACAACACAGATTAGATTTAATCCAAAGAAATATTTCTAAACAGGTCTAAAAGAGTGTTCCATTAACCTTTCCTTTATTTAATACTATTTCCTTGATATAATATTCTTTAAAAATTTTAAAATTAATTAACCAATTGATTAATTAATTAATTGGACTGGATATTTTCTTTATTTACATTTCAAATGTTTTCCCCTTTCCAGGTCTCCTCTTTAGAAACCCCCATCCCCTCCCCCCTCCCCCTGACCCTATGAGGGTGTTCCACCACCCACTCTCTCCTCTGGCCCTGGCATTCTGTTTCACTGGGGTATTGAACATCCTCAGGTCCAAGGGCCTCTCCTCCCACTGATGTCCAACTAGGCCATCCTCTGTGGCCATATGTGTCCAGCGCCATGGGTTGCTCCATGTGTATTCTTTGGTTGGTGGTCCAGTCCCCTCCATGGGGCTGCAAATCCTCTCAGCTTCTTTAGTTCCTTCTCCAACTTCTCCATTGGGGACCCCTGAGCTAAGTCCAATGGTTGACTGTGAGCTTTCTCCTCTGTATTTCTCAGGCTTTGGCAGAGCCTCTCAGGAGACAGCTATATCAGGCTTCCATCAGCAAGCACTTCCCAGCATCCACAATAGTATCAGGGTTTGGTGACTATATATGGGATGGATCCCAGGCAGGGTGGTCCCTGGATGGCCTTCCCTTCAGTCTCTGCTCCACACTTTGTCTCCATACTTCCTCCTGTGAGTATTTTGTTCACCCTTCTAAGAAGCACTGAAACATCCATATTTTGGTCTTCCTTCTTAGGCTTCATATGGTCTGTGAATTGAATCTTGGGTATTCTGAACTTTGGGGCTAATATCCACTTATTATTGAGTATATACTGTGTTTGTTCCTTTGTGACTGAGTCACCTCACTCAGGATGATATTTTCTCATTTGCCTAAGAATTTCATAAATTCATTGTTTTTAATTGCTGAGTAGCACTTCATTATGTAAGTGAACCACATTTTCTGTATCCATTCCTCTGTTGAAGGACATCTGGGTTCGTTCCAGGTTCTGGCTATTATAAATAAGGCCGCTACAAACATAGTGGAGCATGTGTTCTTATTACAAGTTGGAGCATTATCTGGGTATATGCCCAGGAGAGCTATTGCTGGATCCTCAGGTAGTACTATGTCCAGTTTTCTGAGAAACTGCCAAACTGATTTCCAGGATGGTTGTACCAATTGCAATCCTACTAGCAAGAGAGGAGTGTTTCTCTTTCTCTATATCCTCGCCAGCATCTGCTGTCACCAGAGTTTTTGATCTTAGCCATTCTGACTCATGTGAGGTGGAATCTCAGGGTTTGTTTGATTTGCACTTCCCTGATGATTAACAATATTAATAATTTCTTTAGGTGTTACTCAGCCATTTGAGTTTCCTTTGTTGAGAATTCTGTTTAGCTTGGTACCCCATTTTTTAATAGGGTTATTTGATTTTCTGGAGTCCATCTTCTTGAGTTCTTTATATATATTGGATATTAGTCCCCTATCTGACTTAGGATTGGTAAAGATCCTTTCCCAATCTTTTGGTGGCCTTCTTGTCTTATTGACAGTGTCTTTTGCCTTACAGAAGCTTTGCCATTTTATGAGGACCCATTTGTAGATTCTTGATCTTACAGCACAAGCCATTGCTGTTCTATTCAGGAATTTTTCCCCTGTGCCTATATCTTTGAGGCTTTTCCCCACTTTCTCCTCTATAATTTTCAGTGTCTCTGGTTTTATGTGGAGTTCCTTGATCCACTTAGACTTGACCTTAGTACAAGGAGGCAGAGGCAGATGGATTTCTGAGTTCAAGGCCAGCCTGGTCTACAAAGTGAGTTCCAGGACAGCCAGGGCTATACAGAGAAACCTTGTCTCGAAAAAACCAAAAAGCCAAAAAGCCAAAAAAAAAAAAAAAAAAAAAGAATGGATCAATTCACATTCTTCTACATGATAACCACCAGTTGTGCCAGCACCATTTGTTGAAAATGCTGTCCTTTTTTTCCACTGGATGGTTTTAGCTCCCTTGTCAAAGATCAAGTAACCATAGGTGTGTGGGTTGATTTTCTGGGTCTTCAATTCTATTCCATTGATCTACCTGTCTGTCGCTGTACCAGTAACATGCAGTTTTTATCACAATTGCTCTGTAGTACAGCTTGAGGTCAGGCATGGTGATTTCACCAGAGATTCTTTTATTGTTGAGAATAGTTTTTGCTGTCCTAGATTTTTTTATTATTCCAGATGAATTTGCAAATTGCCCTTTCTATCTCAGTGAAGAATTGAGTTGGAATTTTGATGGGGATTGCATTGAATCTGTAGATTGCTTTCAGCAGGGTAGCCATTTTGACTATATTGATTCTGCCAATACATGAGCATGGGAGATCTTTCAATCTTCTGAGATCTTCTTCGATTTCTTTCTTCAGAGACTTGAAGTACTTATAATACAGATCTTTCACTTCCTTAGTTAGAATCATACTAAAGTATTTTATATATTTGTGACTATTGTGAAGGGTGTCGTTTCCCTAATTTCTAACTCAGCCTGATTATCCTTTATGTAGAGGAAGGCTACTGATTTGTTTGAGTTAATTTTTTTTTTTTTTTTTTTTTTGGTTTTTGAGACAGGGTTTCTCTTTATGGCTCTGGCTGTCCTGGAACTCACTTTGTAGACTAGGCTAGCCTCGAACTCAGAAATCCACCTGCCTCTGCCTCCCGAGTGCTGGGATTAAAGGCGTGTGCCACCACGCCCGGCCTTGAGTTAATTTTTTTTTAATTATGTATTTTCCTCGTTTACATTTTCAATGCTATCCCAAAGGTCCCCCATAACCACCCCCCCATCCCCTACCCACCCACTGCCCCCTTTTGGCCCTGGCGTTCCCCTGTACTGGGGCATATAAAGTTTGCAAGTCCAATGGGCCTCTCTTTGCAGTGATGACCAACTAGGCCATCTTTTGATACATATGCAGTTAAAGACAAGAGCTCCCGGGTACTGGTTAGTTCATATTGTTGTTCCACCTATAGGGTTGCAGTTCCCTTTAGCTCCTTGGGTAATTTCTCTAGCTCCTCCATTAGGGGCCGTGTGACCCATCCAATAGCTGACTGTGATCATCCACTTCTGTGTTTGCTAGGCCCCGGCATAGTCTCACAAGAGACAGCTATATCTGGGTCCTTTCAGCAAAATCTTGCTAGTGTATGCAATGGTGTCAGCATTTGGAAGCTGATTATGGGATGGATCCCTACATATGGCAATCACTAGATGGTCCATCCTTTCATCACAGCTCCAAATTTTGTCACTGTAACTCCTTCTAAGGGTGTTTTGTTCACATTTCTAAGAAAGGGTAAAGTGTCCACACTTTGGTCTTCGTTCTTCTTGAATTTCATGTGTTTGGCAAGTTGTATCTTATATCTTGGGTATCCTAAGTTTCTGGGCTAATATCCACTTATCAGTGAGTACATATTGTGCGAGTTCCTTTGTGATTGGGTTACTTCACTCAGGATGATGCCCTCCAGGTCCATCCATTTGCCTAGGAATTTCATAAATTCATTTTTTTTAATAGCTGAGTAGTATTCCATTGTGTAAATGTACCACATTTTCTGTATCCATTCCTCTGTTGAGGGGCATCTGGGTTCTTTCCAGCTTCTGGCTATTATAAACAAGGCTACTATGAACATAGTGGAGCATGTGTTCTTCTTACCGGTTGGGACATCTTCTGGATATATGCCCAGAGAGGTATTGCAGGATACTCTGGTAGTACTATGTCCAATTTTCTGAGGAACTGCCAGACTGATTTCCAGAGTGGTTGTACAAGCTTGCAATCCCACCAACAATGGAGGAGTGTTCCCCTTTCTCCACATCCTCGCCAGCATCTGCTGTCACCTGAGTTTTTGATCTTAGCCATTCTGACTGGTGTGAGGTGGAATCTCAGTGTTGTTTTGATTTGCATTTCCCTGATGATTAAGGATGTTGAACATTTTTTCAGGTGCTTCTCTGCCATTCGGTATTCCTCAGGTGAGAATTCTTTGTTCAGCTCTGAGCCCCATTTTTTAACGGGGTTATTTGATTTTCTGGAGTCCACCTTCTTGAGTTCTTTATATATATTGGATATTAGTCCCCTATCCGATTTGGGATAGTAAAGATCCTTTACCAATCTGTTAGTGGCCTTTTTGTCTTATTGACGGTGTCTTCTGCTTTGCAGAAGCTTTGCAATTTAAGAGGTCCCATTTATCGATTCTTGATCTTACAGCACAAGCCATTGCTGTTCTATTCAGGAATTTTTCCCCTGTACCCACATCTTCGAGGCTTTTCCCTACTTTCTCCTCTATAAGTTTCAGTGTCTCTGGTATTATGTGGAGTTCCTTAATCCACTTAGATTTGACCTTAGTACAAGGAGATAGAAATGGATCAATTCTCATTCTTCTACATGATAACCACCAGTTGTGCCAGCACCATTTGTTGAAAATGCTGTTTTTTTCCCACTGGATGGTTATAGCTCCCTTGTCAAAGATCAAGTGACCATAGGTGTGTGGATTCATCTCTGGGTCTTCGATTATGTTCCATTGGTCTACTTGTCTGTCACTATACCAGCACCATGCAGTTTTGATCACAATTGCTCTGTAGTACAGTTTTAGGTCCGGCATGGTGATTCCACCAGAGGTTCTTTTATCCTTGAGAAGAGTTTTTGCTATCCTCGTTTTTTTGTTATTCCAGATGAATCTGCCGATTGCCCTTTCTAATTCGTTGAAGAATTGAGTTGGAATTTTGATGGGGATTGCATTGAATCTGTAGATTGCTTTTGGCAAGATTGCCATTTTTACAATGTTGATCCTGCCAATCCATGAGCATGGGAGATCTTTCCATCTTCTGAGATCTTCTTTAATTTCTTTCTTCAGAGACTTGAAGTTCTTTTTTTTTTTTTTTTTTTTTTTTAAATCTCAGTATTATTTAATGAGAACGCCCCACCCTGCCATGTACAGGGTGCCCCGCACTCGCTACTCACCCACCATGTTAAGGAAAAGCACCAGGAAGTACAGAGGGTCCTCATGGCTGCTCTCCAGAGTTATAATTTAAAGGTATTTCTCCATGGTAAAACTACAATAGTTACATACCAAGGCAATACTACATGCTTTACATAGTCCCATGAAAAAAAGAATTCAATTGATCCTAATCCCTGATGCAAGGCACTTCAAAGCACCCGCATAAAATGCCCATGTAAACAGCAGTGCAGTGCACCTTCCAAATAACATGACTTGTGCACAACCTGACCCAGACAGAAGGAAAAAGAAAGCCCATCACTGCCACAGCTAAAGGCATGTTAAAATTTCCACCAAGAAACTGCTTCCCTCATTGTTCACAGAACAGGCTACATAACCTTTGTGAGATACAAAACCCTTGTGGGCATTTCATACTGCCAAACCAGCACGCACCAGGGGTGGGCACCAAGTCAGAGTGCTCAGGAGTGAGAGCGCTAGGCATCGCTGAACACGCACGTTTCCTAGCCACCAGCCCGGGCAGGCTGTTTGTAGCACCATGGAAAATGCATGACCAGCCACAAAGGTACAAATTCCAATCAGCTCTTTCACGAGGCTCACTTAGTCCACAGTAATCAACAGTAGTGACAATAATTTTTAAATCATTGACAAATGATTAGCTTTCCCTAGAAGAGAAGTTCTGTATCAGTACATCCCATGTACACAGCACCAGTTTAAACAGGATTATCAAACACCTGCAGCAGCGCGTGGCTAACTGGAAAGTTCATTTCTTAGCGCTTTCCATGTCGGGATAAAATCACAACAGTGATGAACACTGACGGGGGATTCAGTAAAACAGAGGGGTGGCAACTGTCCAGGTTCTACTGCCTTCTCAGGAACCACAAGAGGCAGAGGCCAACGGCAGGGCTCAGGCCCCACCAGGTTTCTACTACCAAGCAACTGCCACACACACTACTGGGAGAGTAAGGGGGTCTGCGTGTGACTGCAACCCAGAGGGTTCTGAGTCCACCTCCAGCTTCGAGTCCACGGAGGGCGGAGGGTTAGTCGGCTTCCTACAGAGACAGGCACATCTGCCTTTCACCAGCTTGATTCTTAGTAGCATGCCCTACTTAGGCATTTAAAGGGATAAGGGCATATATAGGTATGCACAGTGAAGAATCAACTATAAATATTCCGACTGTTGCTTTTTTAAAATTACAGATTGAAGTGACTCCTCAGAGAAAACCGGTTTCTTCATAAATGAAATATAGTATATAAAAAGCTGGAATGATGGGTAGTTAAAATACAAAACTCAAGTACAAAACACCCTATTTTTCCTTTCCAAACTACACAGATTCATACAGTTGACTCTACCATATAACTGCTCCATATATAATTACACCACTAGCGTAAAGGACCATTAACACTAAAGCCCCTCAGTTAGCACACTGAGGCTCTCCGTCCTGAGGTCTGCATTAGAACTGCAGCCCTGAGCCCGAGCTGAGAGGCACCCTTCCTAAGCGTGGCTCTCTTCTTCCTGCTCTCGGGTCCCACAATTATTAAAAGAAGGGATCTGCTCTGCAAACGACTGTGCCATCCACTGCCCATTCGGAACATCGCCGGGGGCCGCTTCTCCTCTCGGCTCCGCACTGTGGGCTGTTAGCCCATTTGAAGCAATGCCACAAGGTTCCCCATTACATGGGTTTTCCCCATAGGCGCCGCCGTAAGCTGCCTCATAGCCTGGATCATACTTTTCTTCCTTAACAGCCATCTTCTTTGCGTCCTCTTGCGCAAGTTGCAGGTCAAATGTATACTGCACTTCCTGAACGTCCGCGTTGCGTTCAATGCCTTTCAGTTGGTCTCTCAAGTCCTTCAGCTTAATGTAGTAATGAACTTTGTCCTGGGCCCGGGGAAACTGAGCACATCTGGAGCTGGACGACGGCATGACTTAGCACAGGGTTTCTGTGTCTGGGATCTTGTGGGGTTGAAGCCCAAATTCCAAGTTCTTAACCTTTACTCCAAAAACTTCTTTACTGAAAATTTCATAAATACATTTTCCATTAAACACCGCTATTCGTGGCTGATATTTCTGCAGTTTCTGCACCAGGATGCGCCCTCCTTCCCGGAACTCTTTACTAGACAGATCCTTGCTGCCCGGCGTCGTCCGTTCCACCATGTTGGTGAATCCGATGCCGTACTTGCCGGGTAAGGTGTGGTCATCCATGTGATTCAGCTGCACCTCACTCAGCCCCGACATGAACAGACACTTCCAGAAGTGATTTCCAGGCCCAGGGTAGTGATGTCCTTTGTAAGCAGCCATTAATCCCGGGTTAATGCCAATGATCACAATATCCAGATTGAAGGTCAAAATGTCAGGAAGAGTCTTGGTCAGAAGCTCAGCTTCAGAGACGCCGTTGAAGCGGTCCACTTTCCTTTTCACTTTAAACGCGTCTGTGATTTTCTCCTGCTTTTCCTTTGATTTTGTAGACTTGCCGGATTTCTTCGACGTAGCAGGTTTTTTGGGCTCCACTGGTTCCTGGGGCTCTGCTGCTCTGGGTTTCCTTTTCCTTCTCTTTGGAGCTTCTGGTGCAGGTTCCTGGACAGGAGCGTCTACGGGCACCTGCTGTTCTGTCACGGTTGCCATGTTAGGAGCTACTGCTGGCACCTGCTGTCCAGTCGTGACTGCCATGTTAGGAACTTCTGCCATCATTTGTTGAAATGGAAATGAATACAAAGCTTGAATTTGCTCCAGAGAATAGCTGCGCGCGGCCTCTGCGTCCATGGCGGCGCCGCCGAGGGTACGGCCACTCCTGCCGAGCCCACGGGCGCCCGCTCTGCCGCTCAGCACGCGGACTCACCACAGGATCGGGGCGGCCGGTGGATGGACGGCCGAGACTTGAAGTTCTTATCATACAGATCTTTCACTTCCTTAGTATGAGTCACGCCTAGGTATTTTATATTATTTGTGACTATTGAGAAGGGTGTTGTTTCCCTAATTTCTTTCTCAGCCTGTTTATCCTTTGTGTACAGAAAGTCCATTGACTTGTTTGAGTTAATTTTATATCCAGCTACTTTATTGAAGCTGTTTATCAGGCATAGGAGTTCTCTGGTGGAATTTTTAGGGTCACTTATATATACTATCATATCATCTGCAAAAAGTGATATTTTGACTTCTTCCTTTCCAATTTGTATCCCCTTGATCTCCTTTTGTTGTCTAATTGCTCTGGCTAGGACTTCAAGTACAATGTTGAAAAGGTAGGGCGAGAGTGGACAGCCTTGCCTAGTCCCTGATTTTAGTGGGATTGCTTCCAGCTTCTCACCATTTACTTTGATGTTGGCTACTGGTTTGCTGTAGATTGCTTTTATCGTGTTTACGTATGGGCCTTGAATTCCTGATCTTTCGAAGACTTTTATCATGAATGGATGTTGGATTTTGTCAAATGCTTTCTCAGCATCTAATGAGACGTTCATGTGGTTTTTGTCTTTGAGTTTGTTTATATACTGGATTACATTGATGGATTTGCGTATATTGAACCATCCCTGCATCCCTGGGATGAAACCTACTTGGTCAGGATGGATGATTGTTTTGATGTGTTCTTGGATTCGGTTAGCAAGAACTTTATTGAGGATTTTTGCATCGATATTCATAAGGGAAATTGGTCTGAAGTTCTCTATCTTTGTTGGGTCTTTTTGTGGTTTAGGTATCAGAGTAATTGTGGCTTCATAGAATGAGTTGGGTAGAGGACCTTCCGTTTCTATTTTGTGGAATAGTTTGTGAAGAACTGGAATTAGGTCTTCTTTGAAGGTCTGATAGAACTCTGCACTAAACCCGTCTGGTCCTGGGCTTTTTTTGGCTGGGAGACTATTAATGACTGCTTCTATTTCTTTAGGGGATATAGGACTGTTGAGATCATTAACCTGATCTTGATTTAGCTTTGGTACCTGGTATCTGTCTAGAAACTTGTCCATTTCATCTAGGTTTTCCAGTTTTGTTGAGCATAGCCTTTTGTAGAAGGATCTGATGGTGTTTTGGATTTCTTCAGGATCTGTTGTTATGTCCCCTTTTCATTTCTGATTTTGTTAATTAGGATGCTTTCCCTGTGCCCTCTAGTGAGTCTGGCTAAGGGTTTATCTATCTTGTTGATTTTCTCAAAGAACCAGCTCCTTGATTGGTTGATTCTTTGAACAGTTTTTCTTGTTTCCACTTGGTTGATTTCACCCCTGAGTTTGATTATTTCCTGCCTTCTACTCCTCTTGGGTGAATTTGCTTCCTTTTCATCTAGACCTTTTAGGAGTGTTGTCAAGCTGCTAATGTGTGCTCTCTCTAGTTTCTTTTTGGAGGCACTCAGAGCTATGAGTTTTCCTCTTAGGAATGCTTTCATTGTGTCCCATAGGTTTGGGTATGTTGTGGCTTCATTTTCATTAAACTCCAAAAAGTCCTTAATTTCTTTCTTTATTCCTTCCTTGACCAAGGTATCACTGAGAAGAGTGTTGTTCAGTTTCCACGTGAATGTTGGCTTTCTATTATTTATTTTGTTATTGAAGATCAGCCTTAGTCCATGGTGATCTGATAGGATGCATGGGACAATTTCAATATTTTTGTATATGTTGAGGCTTGTTTTGTGACCAATTATGTGGTCAATTTTAGAGAAGGTACCATGAGGTGCTGAGAAGAAGGTATATCCTTTTGTTTTAGGATAAAATGTTCTGTAGATATCTGTTAAGTCCATTTGTTTCATCACTTCTGTTAGTTTCAGTGTGTCCCTGTTTAGTTTCTGTTTCCATGATCTGTCCATTGGTGAAAGTGGTGTGTTGAAGTCTCCCACTATTATTGTGTGAGGTGCAATGTGTGCTTTGAGCTTTACTAAAGTTTCTTTAATAAATGTGGCTGCCTTTGTATTTGGAGCATAGATATTCAGAATTGAGAGTTCCTCTTGGAGGATTTTACCTTTGATGAGTATGAAGTGCCCCTCCTTGTCTTTTTTGATGACTTTGGGTTGGAAGTCAATCTTATCAGATATTAGGATGGCTACTCCAGCTTGTTTCTTCATACCATTTGCTTGGAAAATTGTTTTCCAGCCTTTCATTCTGAGGTAGTGTCTATCTTTTTCTCTGAGATGAGTTTCCTGTAAGCAGCAAAATGTTGGGTCTTGTTTGTGTAGCCAGTTTGTTAGTCTATGTCTTTTTATTGGGGAGTTGAGACCATTGATATTAAGAGATATTAAGGAAAAGTAATTGTTGCTTCCTGTTATTTTTGTTGTTAAAGTTGGCATTCTGTTCTTGTGGCTGTCTTCTTTTAGGTTTGTTGAGGGATTATCTTCTTGTTTTTTCTAGGGCGTGGTTCCCGTCCTTGTATTGTTTTTTTTTTCTGTTATTATCCTTTGAAGGGCTGGATTCGTGGAGAGATAATGGGTGAATTTAGTTTTGTCGTGGAATACTTTGGTTTCTCCATCTATGGTAATTGAGAGTTTGGCTGGGTATAGTAGCCTGGGCTGGAATTTGTGTTCTCTTAGTGTCTGTATAACATCTGTCCAGGCTCTTCTGGCTTTCATAGTCTCTGGTGAAAAATCTGGTGTAATTCTGATAGGCTTGCCTTTATATGTTACTTGACCTTTTTCCCTTACTGCTTTTAGTATTCTATCTTTATTTAGTGCATTTGATGTTCTGATTATTATGTGTCAGGAGGAATTTCTTTTCTGGTCCAGTCTATTTGGAGTTCTGTAGGCTTCTTGTATGTTCATGGGCATCTCTTTCTTTAGATTTGGGAAGTTTTCTTCAATAATTTTGTTGAAGATGTTTGCTGGTCCTTTGAGTTGAAAATCTTCATTCTCATCCACTCCTATTATCCGTAGGTTCGGTCTTCTCATTGTGTCCTGGATTTCCTGGATGTATTGAGTTAGGATCTTTTTGCATTTTCCATTTTCTTTGATTGTTGTGCCGATGTTCTCTATGGAATCTTCTGCACCTGAGATTCTCTCTTCCATCTCTTGTATTCTGTTGCTGATGCTGGCATCTATGGTTCCAGATTTCTTTCCTAGGGTTTCTATCTCCAGCGTTGCCTCACTTTGGGTTTTCTTCATTGTGTCTACTTCCCTTTTTAGGTCTAGTATGGTTTTGTTCATTTCCATCACCTGTTTGGATGTTTTTTTCTTGTTTTTCTATAAGGACTTCTACCTGTTTGGTTGTATTTTCCTGTTTTTCTTTAAGGACTTGTTACTCTTTAGCAGTGTTCTCCTGTATTTCTTTAAGTGAGTTATTAAATTCCTTCTTTATCTCCTCTACCATCATCATGAGATATGCTTTTAAATCCAGGTCTACCTTTTCGGGTGTGTTAGGGTGTCCTGGAGTGGGGGAAGTGGGCCTTCTGGGTTCTGATGATGGTGAGTGGTCCTGGTTTCTGTTAGTAGGATTCTTACGTTTACCTTTCGCCATCTGGCAATCTCTGGAGTTAGTTGTTATAGTTGTCTTTGTTTAGAGATTGTTCCTCTGTTGATTTTGTTACCCTCTATCAGCAGACATGGGAGACTAGCTCTCTCCTCTGAGTTTCAGTGGTCAGAGCAGTCTCTGCAGGCAAGCTCTCCTCTTTCAGGGAACGTGCACAGTTATCTGGTGTTTGGACCTCCTCCTGGCTGAAGATGAGGCCCAAAACAGGATCTTTCCCAGAAGCTGTGTTGCTTTGGCCAGGAAGGTGGTCGGTTGTCTGGATCCGAAGATGGCGCCGCCTCAGAAGCTCTGTGGCTCTCGCCTGGCCCAGAAATGGCTGGCCTCTGTATTCCACATCCTCACCCGTGCAGCCTGCCCTCCGCGGAGTCAAGGAGCCAAGGAGACTCCCGCTGGGGCCTGAGGCAGAAACCTCTCAGGCCGGGCGGACCCCTGTGCTCTCACCAGGAAGGTGGCCGGTTGTCTCTTGAGTTAATTTTTTATCCAGCCACTTTGCTGAAGTTGTTTATCAACTGTAGGAGTTCTCTGGTAGAGTTTTTGGGATCACTTATATATACTATCGTATCATCTGCAAATAATGATATTTTGACTTCTTCCTTTCCAATTTGTATTCCTTTGATCTCCTTTTGTTACTAACTGTTCTGAGTAGGACTTCAAGTACTATATTGAATAGGTATGGAGAGAGTGAGCAACCTTGTCTATTCCCATTTAGTGTGATGATGGTTACTAGTTTGCTGTATATTGCTTTTACTATGTTTAAGTATGGGTCTTGAATTCTTGGCCTTTCCAAGATCTTAACATGAAGGGATGTTGAATTTTGTCAAATGTTTTTCAGCATCTAATGAAATGATCATGTGTTTTTTTTTTCTCTGAGTTTGTTTAGTAGTAGATTACAATGATGGATTTCCATATATTGAACCATCCCTGCATCCCTGAGATGAGGCCTACTTGATCATGGGGAATGATTGTTTTGATGTGTTCTTGATTCAGTTGGCAAGAATTCTATTGAATTTTTTGCATCAATGTTCATAAGGGAGATTGGTCTGAAGTTCTCTTTCTTTGTTTGGTCTTTGTGTGGTTTAGGTATAAGTGTAATTGTGGCTTCATAGAACAAATTGGGTATTGTTCCCTCTGTTTCTATTTTGTGGAATAGTTTAAAGATTATTGGTATTAGATCTTCTTTAAAGGTCTGTTAGAATTCTCCACAAAACCCATCTGGTCCTAGGTTTCTTTTTGTTTTTTGTTTTGGTTGGGAGACTATTAATGACTTTCTATTTCTTTAGGGGTTTGGGACTGTTTAGATGGTTTATCTCATCCTGTTTTAACTTAGGCACCTGGTATGTGTCTAGAAAATTGTCCATTTCATCCAGATTTTCTGGTTGTGATGAGTATAGGCTTTTGTAGTAGGATCTGATGATTTTTGAATTTCCTCAGTTTCTGTTGTTATATCTTCCTTTTCATTTCTGATTTTGTTAATTTGGATACTCTCTTTGTGCCCTCTGGCTAAGGGTTTATATATCTTGTTGATTTTCTCAAAAAACCAACTTTTGGTTTTGTTGATTTTTTGTATACTTCTTTTTGTTTCTACTTGGTTGATTTCAGTCCTGAGTTTGATTAGTTCCTGCCCTCTTTTGTCTTCTCCTCTTGGGTGTATTCCCTTCTTTTTGTCCTAGAGCTTTCAGGTTTGCTGTTAAGCTGCTAGTGTGAAAGCTCTCTTCAGTTTCTTTTTGAAGGCACTCAGGCTATGAGTTTTCCTCTTAGGACTGCTTTCATTGTGTTCCATAAGTATGGGTATGTTGTGGCTTCATTTTCATTAAACTCTAAAAAGTCTTTAATTTCTTTATTTCTTCCTTGACCAAGTTATTGAGTAGAACATTGTTCAGGTTTCATGTGTATGTGGGCTTTTTGTTGTTTTTGTTGCTATCAAAGACCAGCCTAAATCTATAGTGATGTGATAGGAGGCATGGGATTATTTCAATCTTCTTATATCTGTTGAGGTCTGTTTTGTGACTGATTATATGGTCAGTTTTGGAGATGGTACCAGGAGGTGCTGAGAAGTAGGTATATTCTTTTGATTTAGGATGAAATATTCTATAGATATTTGTTAAATCCATTTGCTCCATAACTTCTGTTGGTTTCACTGTGTCTCTGTTTAGTTTGTGTTTCCATGATCTGTCTATTGATGAGAGTGGCGTGTTGAAGTCTCCTACTATTATTGTGTGAGGTGCAATGTGTACTTTGAGCTTTAGCAAAGTTTCTTTTATGAATGTGAGTACCCTTGTATTTGGAGCATAGATGTTCAGAATTGAGAGTTCTTCTTGGTAGATTTTTCCTTTGATGAGTATGAAGTGTCCTTCCTTATCTTTTTTGATGACTTTTGTTTGAATGTAAATTTTATCTGATATTAGAATTGCTACTCCAGTTTGTTTCTTGGGATCATTTGTTTGGAAAATTGTTTTCCAGCCCTTTTCTCTGAGGTAGTGTTTGTCTTTGACACTGACGTGGGTTTCCTGTATGCAGCAAAATGCTGGGTCCTGTTTTAGTATCCAGTACATTAGTCTATGACTTTTTATTGATTTTTAAGAGATATTAAGGAAAAGTGGTTGTTGCTTCCTGTTATTTTTGATGTTATTTTTATGTTTGTGTAACTATCTTCTTTTTACTGGATTTGTTGAAAGAATACTACTTTCTTGCTTCTTCCAGGGTGTAGTTTCTCTGCTTATGTTGGCGTTTTCCATCTATTATCCTTTATAGGGCTTAATTTGTGGAAAGATGTCATGTAAATTTGGTTTTGTCATGGCATATCTTGGTTTTTCCATCTATAGTAATTGAGAGTTTTGCTGGGTATAGTAGCTTGGACTGTTGTCTTAGGGGTCTGTACAAGATCTGCCCAGGACCTTCTATCTTTCACAGTTTCTGGTAAAAAGTCTGGTGTAATTCTGATAGGTCTGCCTTCATATGTTCCTTGACGTTTTTCTCTTACTGTTTTTTATATTCTTTCTTTGTGTTGTGCCTTTGGTGTTTTGATTATTATGTGATGGGAGGAATTTCTTTTCTTGTCCAGTGTATTTGGAGTTCTGTAAGCTTCTTGTACTTTCATGGGTATCTCTTTCTTTAGGTTAGGGAAGTTTTCTTCTATAAGTTTGTTGAAGATACCTACTGGGAATCTTTGATCTCTTCTATACCTATTATTGTTCGGTTTGGTGTTCTCATTGTGTCCTGGACTTCCTGGATGTTTTGGGTTAGGATCTTTTTGCATTTCATATTTTCTTTGACTGTTGTGTCAATGTTTATTATGTTACCTTCTGTACCTGAGATTCTCTCTTCTATTTCTTTTATTCTGTTGGTGATGCTTATATCTATGACTCCTGATCTTTTTCCAAGGATTTCTATCTCCAGAGTTGTCTCCCTTTGTGATTTCTTTATTGTTTCTATTTCCATTTTTAGATCCTAGATGGTTTTGTTCAGTTCCTTCACCTGTTTGGTTGTCTTTTCATGTAATTCTTTAAGGGATTTTTGTGTTTTCTCTTTAAGGGCTTCTACCTGTTTACCTGTGTTCTCCTGTACTTCTATAAGGGAGTTATTTATGTCATTCTTAAAGTCCTCTATCATCTTTATTTGATGTAATTTTAAATCATAGTCTTGCTTTTCTGGTGTGTTGTAGTTAGGGCTTTCTGTGTTGGGAGAACTGGGTTCTGATGATGCACAGTTGCCTTGGTTTCTGTTGCTTATGTTCTTGCCCTTGCCTTTTTCTGTCTTGTTATCTCTGGTGTCAGGTGGTTTTGCTGTCTCTGACTGTGGCTTGTCCCTCTGACAAGCCTGTGCGTCAGTACTCCTGGGAGACCAGTTGTCTCCTGGAGGAATTTTGGTATAGAGAGGTGTGGTGCAGGGTCAGCTCTCAGGTGCAGACAGAAACCAGAAGCATCCTGTCCCCATCTGTTCCTCAGTTCCTGTGTCCTCATGGCTCCCAGAGAGCCCCTCTTAGGCCAGGAATTTGAAGAAAAGTAGCGGCCTTACCTGTGCTCGCAGGTGTGTTGGCACTCCTGGGAGACCAGCTCTCTTCTGGTGGTATTTGTGTATGTAGCTCTGTGGCACAGGATAAACTCTGGGAAGGAAGCCAGAAGTCTTCGGTCTCAGCTTGCTCCTGTCCCAGGCCTGATCCTCACTTCCTGTGTTCTGAGGGTTCCAGGCAGGTTCCTCTGAGCAGCAGTGATGATTTTATCTGGCTCACAGGTTTGTCTGCACTCTTTCGAGGCTAGCTCTCTCCAGCATTATTTGGGTATGGAGCCCTGTGATGTAATATTCTTAAGGCTCATTCTTTTTGTTTAAGTGAATAAATGTATTTTATTTTTTATTAAGAATTCCATAATGCATATAACATATTTTATTCAGATACACTACTCATTTCTTCCCCTATCCTACCCACCACCTTCCCCCAACTCTGGATCTACTTAATGTTGCCTGTATCACAATTTCTGTGGAGAATATAATACTATTACTCTGCTAAATGGGCATGGTAATAAATGGCTTCCTAGGTTCTTATCTTTGTATCCATGAATCCTCAGTTGCATATATAACTACCATTTCCCCCCATTCTGTAGGCTGTCTTTTCAGTCAGTTACCAGGGTTTTGTTTTGTTATGTTTTTTCTTTCAGTACAGAAATGTTTTAATTTCCTTTGTTGTACAGATAGTTGGTCTTGGAAGACTGGTTTCCTTTTTTTTTTTTTTAATCTTTTCCTGAGCATATATATAAAAAGAGAATTAATAAAAAATTTAATCTTTGAAAAAAACTAAAAAAATCAATTTCAAAAAAAGCAAACTCTAAAATTGAAACAAAATCTGAATTGAACACAAACAAGCCATCTAAACTATTATAAACATACAGAGAATAACACTTATGCAGTGAGCACCTGGATGAAGCAACAGTGAGTTCTCAGTACCCCAGGGGGACCCTGCCATGCCAACTGCACCCAAGATTCACCTCTACTCTGATTTCTAACAGCACAGATTATTTCTGAAGTTTTTACATTTCATATGAGTAGGACCCTACAGCAAATCTTCTCTTTGTTTGGCTTTTTTTACTTAATGCTATAAGATCCCTCCAAGTATTGCAAATAGTTGAAGATGCTGATTCTCTTGTCCAATAGAATACCATTGTGTGATTAAATAGAATACAACTGTGTGATTATGGTATGATTTCTTTTTATGTATTATGGTTGATGAAAAGCTGTGGTAATTCTCAGTTTGGGGCCAGAACAAAAAATGCTTTTGTGAACAACATTCTAGTAAAGGCTTTGTGAACATATGTGTATATGTCTGTTGGATATATACTTATTACTGAAGCAGTGTTTTAGGGTATCCATATGTTTAGCTTTCATAGATAACAGCAATTAATTTTCAAAATGGTTTCTAGAGGAAAAAATACTTATTATCTACATAGATACCATTACTTTGAGAAAGGTTTGATTAATATCTACTTATGCTGGAAATTTCTTTATCTATCTATCTATCTATCTATCTATCTATCTATCTATCTATCTACCTACCTATCTATCTACCTATCTTCAGCTGAAAGTGATTTAAGATACGTTTTCTTGGACTCTGTAGAAGTCTGTTTTTCCTTCCTCCCTCCCTCCCTCCCTCCCTCCCTCCCTCCCTCCCTCCCTCCCTCCCTTCCTTCCTTTCTTCCTTCCTTCCTTCCTTCTCTCTTTTTTTCTGTGGGTAGACTGGCACATCTGTCTTTTTAACTGGGCACTGAGGATCTGAACTCAGGCTTTCCACTTCTACAGCAAGCACTTTACTGACTCTGGAACCCTCCCATCCTTTCATAATTATAAAGAACAACTCACCTCTACTTAATAGTTTTTATGAGTCAGAAGCTGTGCAAAGTTATTCATGGTGTTGTATTATTATTTTTCTCTATTCAAAAACCTAAAATGGAAGACTGGATTGGTTAAGAAATTTCCCACCATCTCAAAGCTAGCACATTCTATTGCTGGAATTTGAGTGCAGGGAAAGTTATTCCAGCAGAGACACCATTGCCACATGTACTCAATCTTTTAAGGAAAAGGTGAGCCTTTACAAATGCTCCAAATAGAGACTTCTTTGGGTAGATTGCCTGAGGGGGGTGATATATATTCCTGCTTTCAATTCTGGGAAGAGCATTAGTTGTCTACATGACTAGAATCACTGGTATAAAAGGAAGAGAAAAGGTGCCCAAAGTTGGACTCTTTAAACTATGTCACAGGATGAGTGTAAAATATCTCCCACAGTCCTTGATCTTCAGCTAGTGGCCCTATTTTAGAAGGTTCTGGAAACATATGGGCTTTTGAAAGTTATGCCTGGTTCCTGGTGTCTTCCTTGCTCTCTGCTTTGTGTCCATCATGAGGTCAGAAAATTCTTTTATTATACACTTCTGCCATCACAATGTTCTACCCAACTGTATGGGACCAAGCAACCATATTTGGAACCTTGTGGGACTGCAAGCACAAGCAAACATTTCCTTCCTTGGGTTATTTACAACAGTCATTGGGTCATTACAACAGCAATGAGAACTTTGACTTGCATTATCTATATGGGGTGGCAGTACAAGTCTTAGACCTCCTTTGCTTCAATGTGCTAGACCACCCCTACTAATGCTCTAAGTCATTCCTTAGACTTAGAATGTCATTCTTACTAAGTCTGGTCACTATATGCAGGTGATGATCATAGTAGATTGTGACTGCATATCAGTAAAAGCAGATGTTAAAGTTGGATTTGGCTCACAGTCTGCAGTTTGCTGATAGTGGCCTGCAGTTGTAGGCCAGGAACAAAGATGGCAGCTGAGATTGGCAGATAGTGATGCAGGGAGCTGTGAGTGGTGATTTGCTTCTGCAACTGCCTGGTGGAACCCATGGTGAGTATATATCCTCTTCAGTCTCTACCTGCTCTTCTTACAAAGGAGCAGACAACACCACATCCCTCCAGGTGTGGATGGTCCTGGTAGAATCTTGCAGACCCTGAAATGCTCAGCTTAGCAGATCTTCAGAGACTGCTGTTGTCCTGCTGTTCTGGGTATTGGTAGAAACAGCACATGGACTTCTTAGTCCTCTGAGATGTGCTTCCAGCAGCATGGGTGAGTGTGGTGGGTGCTATAGTGTATATGGTGTCTACATTCCCCATCCTGACCTACATGAGGTCTACATTCAAACCAGAACTTTTCAAATTGGGTTCTGAGGAACATTTGTGCTTATTAATTGCCAATGCGGACTTAATAAAAGAATGAAAGGATGTATGGATTTGAAATGTTAGTACATGCACATTTCTTAGATAGCCTTACCAAAGACCTTTTAAAAATATTGTCAGTTTAAATGTATTTTTCCCCAAGTAAGCTTTTCTGAGAGCATCTTTGGCTACCCTGTCACTGTATGTCCTCCTTCTTATTCACCACAAATTTCTTGACATTTTCTTTGTTCCCATGCTTCTTTGTGTTCTCTCTCCTCTCCTACCAGGATTAGAATCTCTTCTGTCATGTTTAATCTTAATACCACTATTACAGAAAACATCATCTGGTAACACAGTAGATGTTCAGGGAATGTGTGCTGATGGACTCATAAAATATGCATGGTATATTGATAAATTTAAGATATAATTTATAGCATTTCTAGGTCATCTTGCAACTGGGTTAACTTTGAGTGGCAAAAAATCTTACAGCTTTTAAAAGGAATCTATGAATACATTTGGAAGCCAATGGTTTTAGATCAATTTCTAGTTCATCTCTGCTGGTTTGTGGGGTTGACTTTCTTTGGTGTGGGAATTGATCCCAGAATGTTGAAAAGATTCTGATGGAAGTGGATTGTAAGTCAAGTCTATAGGAAGCCTGGTGCCATTTCTGTGCTTGGAAAGTTTCAACAACAGGAAAACCATAAGCTTCAGAGTTGGAGTTGATAAAGATGCTTCTTGAGGCTCAGGAGGATCAGGAAGCCATAGAAATCCCACAGCCCTGGCCAAGTTTCAGATTAAAAGCAGGTCATGTTTCAGAGTCAGGCTATCTGATGAAGCTCTTCCTAGGGGACTTCAAGGAAAGCAGCATTGTCAATAAAGGGTCAGTAATGAATTCTCTCTGACCATTCCCTACCCCCACCTCAAGCAATGTGCATCAACATCTCTGATTTCCCAGTCCCTTCAAACTGCATAAGCCCAGTATCTTACATTCCCTACCCCAGAGCATCTTTATTCCAGCCCTTTAAAGACACTACCAAATCCAAGCATCTCCTAGGACAATGGAGATATCTTTTACCCTTCATAATGGTTACATAGAAGCTAGAAGCAAATTTTATTTTATCTTTGATATTCATTATCAAATCATAAAATTATATACTATATGTCCTGAAGGAAAATAAAAATGTTCCAAATGCCAGCTAAAACTTTGGAGAGAAGAGCCTAAGATGATAATATTTGGAGGAAGATGGCTATTAAAATTCAGGAAGCATTTCATTCTTTTACTGCGAGCCCCTTATATTTGCTGAGCACTTATGAAGTGTTAAGAAATACTCTAAGCATCTTCCATGATCCTGCTTTGCATTGCCACCGCTCTGAGGCCCATTTAACAGGTGAGAAACACAGACCTCTTGACTAAGGTCATGAGGTCCATTAGATAGCAGAGTGAATATCTGAACTCTGCTGGATTCTGACTCCAAATTTTACTGCTTTCTACTCATTGGGCTATAACATCTCCTTCAGAGTTACCCATCTCTTCTCTAGCATAAATATAAAAGCAATATGAGTGCACTTTTTAAAAATTTTTATCAATACATAATTAAAATTGAAAGAAATAAAAATCTCCCATAACAAATCCTATTCTCTAAAACAATCACATAAATGTCTACTTAATATTTTTAGATGTTTGCACATATATTTCTATAATTATGCTCTTAAATTTCTATCATTTTTACACATCACTTTCAATATATCAATATAATTGAACACTTTTCAACCTAGAGTTATAGACAATTCATTCTTTTATGTTATACTATATATATTTTCAATATACATGATATACAATGATTTTATAAATACAATGTTCTTTAGTACTTCACTTAAGTCTGACTTTATGATCATTATTTTTGATGATATATGCTATATTTAAACAGACTTATTAAACATTTCTTTTAAAGATTACTTTTGACTGTAAGATTTTCTCCCTATATTACAGCTTGTGTACTAATGATACTTAAATTTTAAATTTTACACTGTATCACTCCTCTCTTGCCTTGTTCTCATGGAGCTTTATGCCACATTATACTTAATTTGTGCCAACAGTGATGAATTTTTGCACTTGGTATTTCTTTTGCTGGAAGAATTGTCCCTACATCACCCACTAGAGCTCTGCCTGTTAGCATATGGAAGATCTACATTTTATTTAAAATGAGCATATGGAGGTTTCTTGGCTGAGTTCAGGTTGATTTTGGACACTGTCATTATCTTTCTGCTTGACCTGAATTTCTGGGTCAGTACTCTCCATGAACTGATAGTTCCCAGACTTCAGTGCTAGAGTTGTCCAGCAACAATAGTAGAGTAATATCTACTTCCTTGCTAGTTTAAAAATTGCTCATTTTAATTCTTTCATATATTGAGTGGTTTACTTGACCAGATACAAGTAGAACAGATAGTAGGTAGGGTATGACAAGGCTCTCAGAATGTTACCAGCCACACACAGATAGGATGCAACTACTTCATGTGAGGAGAAAAGAGTTCAGAAATAAGGCAATCACTCCCAATGCCTTTGATCCACAGGCCATTGTACACAGTTGGACTCAGTTGAAAACATGATGATGATATTGTTATTCCAGGGTAGGGGAAAAGCTGAGATTCCCAACAGCTGCATATTCTGTTACACCCATGGACCTACGCCAGTTGATATAGATCTTTTAATCTTTTGATTCTTTTCCCTGGGGTGCAATGTTGCAAATATTCTTTGAAAGGCAAAGACACTTTCCGCAGTTATAAACACACACACACACACACACACACACACACACACACACACACACACACACACACAAACACACAAATGTGAAAATTTTGATTGCTTTCTCCAAGTCTTTCTATGGGATTTTCTAATGGAGGTTTTTAAAGATGGAGATAGTAAAGCTGGTTCTAATTAAATAACAGCTAGCTTAACTTTTGGTCCAATCATGGTAAATCTCTCGTTTCTAGTCTTGACACAATATTCCTTTTAAAAGATATTTTTCTCTATTCCTGAGAATTGCATACATGTCTGTGATGAAATATGAGCATATCCACAATGTTCCAACACCCCCACTTCCTCTTAGAATATCTTCCTTCAAACTTCTTGTCTTTTCCTTTTTTGACAACTCGTCTGGTTCAGTTAGTATGCCCATATCCATATGGGTATGAGGCCATCCACTGAGCATGGGAAACCTACCAGTGGCCACACTCCCACAAAACAAATATTTCTCTCTTCCCCAACAACTATTAACTACCAATAGCTCCTCTGTAAGAAGTGAGAGAGGCACGGGAATTATCTGCCCCATCTGTGCTAGAGTTTTGGCTGGCTTAATCTGGCACAGGTAACCCAGCTGCTGTGAGTTCATGATTGCCATAGCTATGCCATGTCCAGAAATCAGCATTTAACAGATCTCCTCCCATCTGCTGTCTCTTATATTCTAATATTCTTATCTCTGCATCCTAATTTAGACTTGGACATCTTTCATATATATCCATATGTAAATAAAACTTTTGATTTTTCTTATTTGTAGATCCTAGATTTTAAATGGATTCATAAAATCACACATGTATATAATATAAAAATAGAAGTAAAAATTGTACAGGAGATCTTGGGCGCAAACTTGGAGAAGGGTCCCAATGTACCCAGAGGACTCTCCACGTGGCAGGCACCCTAGCACACCCAGGATCTTGAGGTCACTGGTGAGTGGAACACAACATCTGTTCCCAAAAACCCAGAGGGTCTTGTGCCAGCAGGAACAGGGACAAAGGAAACCCATCCAACCAGCAGCTGGGGTTAGTTCCTGTCGCACCAGCCTAACACCATCTTGGGTACGAACTTTGCAGGCCCTAGCACACCCAGAATCTTGGGATCACTGAGACGAATCTACACAGGAGAGCATGTGGCAGCAGAAGCAACAGAGCTTCTTGGACAAGGTTCCTTCGGGCCTTCATCCTCAGCCAGGAGGCAGACACTTGGGCACCTTCCCTGCCAGAGGAGAGTAGACATCCAGGGAGGGCTCTGAACCCAGGGCTCAGGAGGTAGATCTGAGCTCCAGACTTCTGTGAAACTTCCCTGCAAGAGGAGAGCTTGCCTGCACAGACTGCTCTGACCACTGGACTCAGGAGAGAGTTGGACGCCCAGGAGTGTTGGCAGAGGCTAAAGAATCACAGGAGGAACAAGCTCCAGTCAGAGACAACAAGAACATCTAACACCAGAGATTACCAGATGGTGAAAGGCAATAGCAGCCAAGACCACTCGGCATCATCAGAAAACAGTACATCCACCACAGCTAGTCCTACATACCTCAACACGACCGAAAAGCAAGACTCAGATTTAAAAATCACATCTCATGATGCTGGTAGAAGATTTTAAGAAGGGCATTAATAACTTACTTAAAAATACAGGAGAACACTGCTAAACAGGTAGAAGTCCTTAAAAAGGAAACACAACAATCCCTTAAAGAATTACAGTAAGTTTGAGTGTCCAATGGGCCTCTCTTTCCAGTGATGGCCGACTAGGCCATCTTTTGATACATATGCAGCTAGAGACAAGAGCTCCGGGGTACTGGTTAGTTCATAATGTTGTTGCACCTACAGGGTTGCAGATCTCTTTTGCTCCTTGGATACTTTCTCTAGCTCCTCCATTGGGGGTGCTGTGCTCCATCCAATAGCTGACTGTGAGCATCTACTTATGTGTTTGCTAGGCCCCGGCCTAGTCTCACAAGAGACAGCTATATCAGGGTCCTTTCAGCAAAATCTTGCTAGTGTATGCAATGGTGTCATCGTTTGGAGGCTAATTATGGGATGGATCCCTGGATATGGAGGTCTCTAGATGGTCCATCCTTTTGTCTCAGCTCCAAACTTTGTCTCTGTATCTCCTTCCATGGGTGATTGTTTCCAATTCTAAGAAGGGGCAAAGTGTCCACACTTTGGTCTTCATTCTTCTTCAGTTTCATGTGTTTTGCAAATTGTATCTTATATCTCGGGTATACTAAGTTTCTGGGCTAATATCCACTTATCAGTGAGTACATATCATTTGAGTTCTTTTGTGATTGTGTTACCTCACTCAGGATGATGCCCTCCAGGTCCAACCATTTGCCTAGGAATTTCATAAATTCATTCTTTTTAATAGCTGAGTAGTACTCCATTGTGTAAATGTACCACATTTTCTGTATCCATTCCTCTGTTGAGGGGCATCTGGGTTCTTTCCAGCTTCTGGCTATTATAAATAAGGCTGCTATGAACATAGTGGAGCATGTGTCCTTTATATGCCCTGGTACAGGGGAATGCCAGGGCCAAAAAATGGGAATGGGTGGGTAGGGAAGTGGGGGGGGGGAGGGAATGGGGGACTTTTGGGATAGCATTCTAAATGTAATTAAGGAAAATACGTTATAATAAAAAATATTAAAAAAAAGAATTACAGTAAAACACAACCATACAGGTGATGGAATTGAACAAAACAATTCAATTTCTAAATATGGAAGTAGAAACAATAAAGAAAAACCAAAAGGAGACAACTCTGGAGATAGAAACCCTAGGAAAGAAATCGGGAACCATAGATGTGAGCATCAGCAACAGAATACATGAGATGGGAGAGAGAATCTCAGGTGCAGAAGATTCCATAGAGAAAATGGGCACAACAATCAAAGAAAATGCAAAACGCAAAGGATTTTAACCCAAAACATCCAGGAAATCCAGGAAAAAATGAGAAGACCAAACCTAAGGATAATAGGCATAGATGAGAATGAAGATTTTCAACTTAAAGGGCCAGTAAATATCTTCAACAAAATTATAGAAGAAAACTTCCCTAACCTAAGGAAAGAGATGACCATGAACATACAAGAAGCCTACAGAATTCCAAATAGTCTGGACCAGAAAAGAAACTCCTCCTGACACATAATAATCAGAACAACACATGCACTAAATAAAGATAGAATATTAAAAGCAGTAAGGGGAAAATTTCAAGTAACATATAAAGGCAGACCTATTAGAAATATACCAGACTCCTCACCAGAGACTATGAAAGCCAGAAGATCCTGTATAGATGTTATACATACCCTAAGAGAACACAAATGCCAGCCCAGGCTACTATACCCAGCAAAAGTCTCAATTACCATAGATTCAGAAACCAAAAAGTTCCATGACAAAACTAAGTTCACACAATATCTTTCCACAAATCCAGCCCTTCAAAGAATAATAAAGGGTAAACACCAACACAAGGACAAAAATTATGCCTTAGAAAAAGCAAGAAAGTAATTCTTCAACAAACCTAAAAGAAGACATTTGCAAGAACAGAATCCCAACTCTATCAACAAAAATAACAGGAAGCAACAATTATTTTTCCTTAATATCAATGGACTAAATTCCCAAATAAAAAGACATAGACTAACAGACTGGCTACATAAACAGGACCCAACATTTTTCTGCTTACAGGAAACCTACCTCAGGGAAAAAGACAGACACTACCTCAGAGTAAAAGGCTAAAAAACAATTTTCCAAGCAAATGGTCCGAAGAAACAAGCTGGAGTGGCCATCCTAACATCCAATAAAATTGACTTCTAACCCAAAGTCATCAAAAAAGACAAGAAGGGGCACTTCATACTCATCAAAGGAAAAATCTTCCAAGATGAAATCTCAATTCTGACTATCTATGCTCCAAATGAAAGGGCATCCACAATCATTAATGAAACTATAGTAAAGCTCAAAGCATACATTGCACCTCACACAATAGTAATAGGAGACTTCAACACTCCACTTTCACCAATGGACAGATCCTGGAAACAGAAGCTAAACATAGACATTTTGAAACTAACAGAAGTTATGAAACAAATGGATTTAACAGATATCTACAGAACATTTTATCCTAAAACAAAAGGTTATACCTTCTTCTCAACACCTCATTGCACCTTCTCCAAAATTGACCATATAATCGGTCACAAAACAGGCCTCAACAGATAAAAAAATATTGAAATTATCCCATGCATCCTATCAGATCACCATAGACTAAGGCTGATCTTCAAAAACAACATAAATAATAGAATGCCAACATTCACGTGGAAGCTGAATAACACGCTACTCTTTGATACCTTGGTCAAGGAAGGCATAAATAAAGAAAGAAGACTTTTTAGAGTTTAATGAAAATGAAGACACAACATACCCAAAGTTATGGGACACAATGAAAGCATTCCTAAGAGGAAAACTCATAGCTCTGAGTACCTCGAAAAAGAAACTAGAGCGAGCATACACTAGCAGCCTGACAGTACACCTAAAAGGTCTAGAACAAAAAGAAGCAAATTCACCCAAGAGGAGTAGAAGGCAGGAAATAATTAAACACAGGGCTGAAATCAACCAAGTGGAAACAAAAAGAACTATTCAAAGAATCAACCAAACCAGGAGCTGGTTCTTTGAAAAAATCAACAAAATAGATAAACCCTTAGCCAGACTCACTAGAGGGCACAGGGACAGCATCCTAATTAACAAAATCAGAAATGAAAAAGGAAATGAAAGAACAAATCTTGAGGAAATCCAAAACATCATCAGATCCTACTACAAAAGGCAGTACTCAACAAAACAGGAAAACTGGATAAAATGGACAAATTTCTTGACAGATACCAGATACCAAAGTTAAATCAGGATCAGAGTAATGATCTAAACAGTCCCAAATCCCCTAAAGAAATAGAAGCAGTCATCAATAGTCTCCCAACCAAAAAAAAAAAAAAAAAAAAAAAAAAAAAAAGCCCAGGACCAGATGGGTTTAGTATAGAGTTCTATCAGACCTTCAGAGAAGACCTAATTCCAATACTCCTCAAACCATTCTTCAAAATAGAAACAGAAAGTACTCTACCCAATTCGTTTTATGAAGCCACAATTACTCTGATACCTAACCCACACAGAGACTCAATAAAGAAAGGGAACTTCAAACCAATTTCCCTTATGAATATCGATGCAAAAATATTCAATAAAATCGTCGCAAACCAAACCCAAGATCACATCAAAAACAATCATCCATCATGATCAAGTAGGCTTCATCCCAGGGATGTAGGGATGGTTTAATACATGGAAATCCATCAACATAATCCACTACATTATCAAACTCAAAGACAAAAAAACACATGATCATCTCATTAGATGCTGAGAAAGCATTTGACAGAGTCCAACACCTCTTCATGATAAAAGTCTTGGAAAGATCAGAAATTCAAGGCCCATACCTAAATATAGTAAAAGCAATGTAGAGTAAACTAGTAGCCAACATCAAACTAAATGTAGAGAAACTTGAAGCAATCCCACTAAAATCAGGGACTAGACAAGTCTGACCACTTTCTCCCTACCTATTCAATATAGTACTTGAAGTCCTAGCCAGAGCAATTCGACAACAAAAGGAGATCAAGGGGATACATATTGGAAAAGATGAAGTCAAAATGTCACTATTTGCAGATGATATAATAGTATATATAATTGACCCCAAAATTCCATCAGAGACTTCTTAAACCTGATAAACAGCTTCAATGCTGTATCTGGATATAAAATTAACGCAAACAAATCAGTAGCCTTTCTCTACACAAAGGATAAATAGCCTGAGAAAGAAACTAGGGAAACAACACCCTTCACAATAGTCACAAATAATATAAAATACCTTGTTGCTACTCTAACTAAGCAAGTGAAAGATCTGTATGATAAGAACTTCAAGTCCCAGAAAAAAGAAATCCAAGATTTCAGAGGATGGAAAGATTTCCCATGCTCATGGATTGGCAGGATTAATATAGTCAAAATGGCTATCGTGATGAAAGCAATCTACAGATTCAATGCAATTCCTTCACAGAGTTAGAAAGGGCAATTTGCAAATTCATCTGGAATAACAAGAAAGCCTAGGATAGCAAAAACCATTCTCCATAATAATTTAAAAAACCCTCTGGTAGAATCACCATGCCTGATCTCAAGCTGTTCTACAGAGCATTTGTGATAAAAACTGCATGGTACTGATACAGTGACAGGCAAGAGGATCAAAAGAATAGAATTGAAGACCCAGAAATGAACCTACCCGCCTAGGGTCACTTGATCTTTGACAAAGGTGCTAAAACCATCAATGGGAAAAAAGATAGCATTTCAACATATGGTGCTAGCTCAACTAGCGGTTAGCATGTAGAAGAACGCGAATTGATCCATTATTATCTCCTTGTACGAAGCTCCAGTCTATGTGGATCAAGGAACTCCTCATAAAACCAGAGACACTGGAGCTTATAGAGGAGAAAGTGGGGAAGAGCCTCCAAGATACTATCTCAGGGGAAAAATTCCTGAACAGAACAGCAATGGCTTGTGTTGTAAGATCAAGAATCTGCAAATGGGACCTCATAAAATGGTAAAACTTCTGTAAGGGAAAGGACACTGTCAATAAGACAAAAAAGGCAACCAACAGATTGGGAAAAGATCTTTACCAATCCTAAATCCAATAGGAGGCTAATATCCAATATATAGAAAGAACTCAAGAAGTAAGACTCCAGAAAACCAAATAACCCTATTTTTTTTCTTTTGCTTGGTGGCTTTATTGTTTTTTTTAATTTATTTTTTAATTAGGTATTTTCCTTGTTTACATTTTCAATGCTATCCCAAAAGTCCCCCATACCCACCCCCCCAGTCCCCTACCCACCCACTCCCCCTTTTTGGCCCTGGGGTTCCCCTGTACTGGGGCATATAAGGTTTGCAAGTCCAATGGGCCTCTCTTTGCAGTAATGGCCAACTGGGCCATCTTTTGATACATATGCAGCTAGAGTCAAGAGCTCCGGGGTACTGCTTAGTTCATATTGTTGTTCCACCTATAGGGTTGCAGTTCCCTTTAGCTCCTTGGGTAATTTCTCTAGCTCCTCCATTGGGGGCCCTGTGATCCATCCAATAGCTGACTGTGATCATCCACTTCTGTGTTTGCTAGGCCCCGGCATAGTCTCACAAGAGACAGCTATATCTGGGTCCTTGCAGCAAAATCTTGCTAGTGTATGCAATGGTGTCAGTGTTTGGAAGCTGATTATGGGATGGATCCCTGCATATGGCAATCACTAGATGGTCCATCCTTTTGTCGCAGCTCCAAATTTTGTCTCTGTAACTCCTTCCATGAGTGTTTTGTTCCCATTTCTAAGAAGGGGCAAAGTGTCCACACTTTGGTCTTTTCTTCTTGAATTTCATGTGTTTAGCAAATTGTATCTTATATCTTGGGTATCCTAAGTTTCTGGGCTAATATCCACTTATCAGTGAGTACATATTGTGCGAGTTCCTTTGTGATTGGGTTACCTCACTCAGGATGATGCCCTCCAGGTCCATCCATTTGCCTAGGAATTTCATAAATTCATTCTTTTTAATAGCTGAGTAGTATTCCATTGTGTAAATGTACCACATTTTCTGTATCCATTCCTCTGTTGAGGGGCATCTGGGTTCTTTCCAGCTTCTGGCTATTATAAATAAGGCTGCTATGAACATAGTGGAGCATGTGTCCTTCTTACCGGTTGGGACATCTTCTGGATATATGCCCAGGAGAGGTATTGCGGGATCCTCTGGTAGTACTATGTCCAATTTTCTGAGAAACCGCCAGACTGATTTCCAGAGTGGTTGTACAAGCTTGCAATCCCACCAACAATGGAGGAGTGTTCCTCTTTCTCCACATCCTCTGTCATCTGCTGTCACCTGAATTTTTGATCTTAGCCATTCTGACTGGAGTGAAGTGGAATCTCAGGGTTGTTTTGATTTGCATTTCCCTGATGATTAAGGATGTTGAACATTTTTTCATGTGCTTCTCAGCCATTCGGTATTCCTCAGGTGAGAATTCTTTGTTCTGCTCTGAGCCCCATTTTTTAATGGGGTTATTTGATTTTTTGGAGTCCACCTTCTTGAGTTCTTTATATATATTGGATATTAGTCCCCTATCCGATTTGGGATAGGCAAAGATCCTTTCCCAATCTGTTGGTGGCCTTTTTGTCTTATTGACGGTGTCTTTTGCTTTGCAGAAACTTTGCAATTTTATGAGGTCCCATTTATAGATTCTCGATCTTACAGCACAAGCCATTGCTGTTCTATTCAGGAATTTTTCCCCTGTACCCATATCTTCGAGGCCTTTTCCTACTTTCTCCTCTATAAGTTTCAGTGTCTCTGGTTTTATGTGGAGTTCCTTAATCCACTTAGATTTGACCTTAGTACAAGGAGATAGAAATGGATCAATTCGCATTTTTCTACATGATAACCGCCAGTTGTGCCAGCACCATTTGTTGAAAATGCTGTCTTTTTTCCACTGGATGGTTTTAGCTCCCTTGTCAAAGATCAAGTGACCATAGGTGTGTGGGTTCATCTCTGGGTCTTCAATTCTGTTCCATTGGTCTACTTGTCTGTCACTATACTGATACCATGCAGTTTTTATCACAATTGCTCTGTAGTACAGCTTTAGGTCCGGCATGGTGATTCCTCCAGAGGTTCTTTTATCCTTGAGAAGAGTTTTTGCTATCCTAGGTTTTTTTGTTATTCCAGATAAATCTGCTTATTGCCCTTTCTTTCTTTCTTTTTTTTTTTTTTTAATGATGGCTTCTCTTTTCTTTTCTTTCTTTTTTTCCATTTTTATTAGGTATTTAGCTCATTTACATTTCCAATGCTATACCAAAAGTCCCCCATAGCCACCCACCCCCACTCCCCTACCCACCCACTCCCCTTTTTTGGCCCTGGCGTTCCCCTGTACTGGGGCATATAAAGTTTGCGTGTCCAATGGGCCTCTCTTTCCAGTGATGGCCGCCTAGGCTATCTTTTGATACATATCTTATTGCCCTTTCTAATTCGTTGAAGAATTGAGTTGGAATTTTGATGGGGATTGCATTGAATCTGTAGATTGTTTTTTGGCAAGATAGCCATTTTTACAATGTTGATCCTGCCAATCCATGAGCATGGGAGATCTTTCCATCTTCTGAGATCTTCTTTAACCCTATTTTAAAAATGGGGAACAGAGCTAAACAAAGAATTCTTAACTGAAGAATAACAAATGGCCGAGAAGCACCTAAAACTATTCAACATCCTTAATCATCAGGGAAATGCAAATCAAACAAACCCTGAGATTCCACCTCACACCAGTCAGAATGGCTAAGATTAAAAACTCAGGTGACAGCAGATGCTGTCTAGGATGTGGAGAAAGAGGAATACTCCACCAATGCTGGTGGGATTGCAAGCTGGTACATCCGCTCTGGAAATCAATCTGGCGGTTCCTCAGAAAATTGGACATAGTTCTAGAGGAAGATCCAGCAGTACCACTCTTATGCATATACCCAGAAGATGCTCCAACTTGTAATAAGGACACATGTTCATAGCAGCCTTATTTATAATAGCCAGAAGCTGGAAAGAACCCAGATGTTAGAGGAATGAACACAGAAAATGTGGTACATTTACACAACCGAGTACTTCACAGCTATTAAAAACAATGAATTTATGAAATTCTTAGACAAATAGATGGATCTGGAGGGTATAACCTTGAGTGACAAAAGAACACACATGATATGCACTCACTGATAAGTGGGTATAAGCCCAGAAGCTCAGAATACCCAAGATACAATTTGCAAAACACATGAAACTCATGAAGAAGGAAGACCAAATGTGGATACTTCGATATTTCTTAGAAGGGGTAACAAAATTCCCATGGAAGGAGTTACAGAGACAAAGTTTCGAGCAGAGACTGAAGGAATGATCATCCAGAGACTGCCCCACATGGGTATTCATCCCATAAACAACCACCAAATCCAGAGACTGTTGTGAATGCCAACAAGAGTTTGCTGACATAAGCTTGATAAAGCTGTCTCCTGAGACGCTTTGCCAGTGCCTGACAAATACAGAAGTGGATGCTCACAGCCATCCATTAGACAGAGCACTGGGTCCCCAATGAAGGAGGTAGAGAAAGTACCCAAGGAGCTGAAGGGGTTTGCAGTTTCATAGGAAGAACAATAATATGAACTAACCAGTACCCCCAGAGATCCCTGGGACTAAACCACTAATCAAATAAATCAAATGGTTGGTCTCATGGCTCTAGGTGCACATGTAGTAGAGGATGGTCTAGATGGTTATCAATGGGAGGAGAGGCCCTTGGTCCTGTGAAGGTTCTATGCCCCAGTATAGGGAAATGCCAGGGCCCAGAAGCAGGAGTGGGTGCGTTGGGAAGCAGTAAGAGGGGAGAGGGGACAGAGGGATTTTGGAGGGGAAACCAGGAAAGGGGATAGAATTTGAAATGCAAATAAAGAAAATATCTAGTGAGAGAGAGAGAGAGAGAGAGAGAGAGAGAGAGAGAGAGAGAGAGAGAGAGAGAGAGAATAGTTGCCTTTCTATACCCTAGTGTAGGGGAATCAGTGCCAGAAAGCAGGAGTGGGTGGGTTGGTGAGCAGGGGGAGGGGGAATGAGATAGAGGGTTTTTGGAAGGGAAACAAGTAAAGGGGATAATATTTAAAATGCAAATAAAGAAAATATCTAATAAAAAAGGATCATTGCCTTCAGACTGCTTGTGTGATACAGGACTACATAGTTAGTATTATTAATGAAGAGGAAATAGTAAGCTCATGTTCCTTTTGGATGAAAAAGACCTTAATCAACCTTCAACCTTGTGTGAACCTTTGCTCTGAGTAATGGTAGATTAGGTAATTCAGTCCAACTTTTGCACAGGAGATAATTTTGAAATATAGTTAAATGTAAGTACCCTTTCTGAAAAGCATTGGTGTTCTAATGAGATAATGATCATACAATGGACTTAGGTCAGGATATGGGAGGCACCCAGAGGAAAGAGCAAAATCCTGGTATTTGTATCTTTGTCTTTGGCTATTTTATGCAGCTATAACAGAATACCAAGGTCTGGACGTTTTATAATGAACATAAATCGATGCGTTACAGTACTGGAAGGTGGACAGTACAAGATTGAGGGGCCAGTATCTGGTATGAATTTTGTCACTACTTCATAACATTGCAGAAGCCATCACTTGATAGATCGGTAAGGATGGAAGGAAAAGGGAAGAGTAGAAAAGGGTAAAGGAGAGAGGTAAAATAGAGAGGGAACAGGGGAAGGGAGAAATGGGGAGAGATATATAGTTTGGGGACACATCTAGACCGTGTCAACTATGGTTGGGGGAGGTGGGCTGGGAAGGGTGATGTGACATTCTTTGGCATTGTACAATCAATGAAAATAAGGGTTTTAATACAGACTTGCTAAGAGTTGGACACTCTTCTTCACACCAGGATGAAGTTGATACTCTCTTGTAGATATTAACTGAACTGTACACAAGCCATTTTTCAACTCACCTGGGCAGTCTAAAAATCTTTTTTTTTCCTCATTAATTTATTTGTTCATTTTACATCCTGAACACTGTCCCCCCGCCGTTGCCTATCTCATACATGTCCTCCCCCTATTCTTCTCCTCAGAGAGGGTAGAGGTCTCTCCCTAGTATCCACCCACTTTCCCCAACAGCACATCAGTCATTGTAGGGCTCAGCAAATCTTCTCCCACTCATGCCAAACAAGGCAACCTAGTTAGGGGAATGGGATTCACAGACAGGGAACAGATTCAGGGACAACCCCTGTTTCAGTTGTTGAGGGACCCACATGGAGAACAAGCTGTATACCTGTTTCACACGTGTGTGTGTGTGTGTGTGTGCACTAGGTCTAGCCTATATATGTTCTTTGGCTGATGGGTCAGTCTCTGAGAGCCCCCAAGGATCCAGGTTAGTTGACTATTTTGGTCTTCTTGTGGAACCCCTATCCCCTTTAGGGCCCTTAATCCTTCCCCTAACTCTTACATAAGAGTCCCCAAGCTCCATCCAATGTTTGGCTGTGGGTCTCTGTGCCTGTCTGAATCAGCTGCTAGATGGAACCTCTCAGAGGATAGCCATGCTAGACTCTTGTCTGTAAGCATAACAGAATTGGTGCTTGCCCATGGGATGGGCCTGATATTAGTTAGCCATTTCCTCCATTTCTTCTCCATCTTTGTCCCTGCATTTCTTGTAGACAGGAAACAGTTTGGATCAAAAGTTGTGTGGGTGGGTTGGTGTTCTTATCCATCCACTGGAGTTCCTGCCTGGCTATAGGAGGTGACCTCTTCAGGTTCCATATCCTCACTACTAACTCTAGAAAATTGGTCTCAGTTTTCCAAGTCCCTGTTAATAGCAAATCTATCTATCTATCTATCTATCTATCTATCTATCTATCTATCTATCTATCTATCTACTGTCTGTCTGTCTATCTATCTATCTATCTAACTATTAAATTTCTTTTTACTTATCCACTTTACATCCTGCTCTCTGCCCCACTCCCAGTCACCCCTTCCTGCAATCCTTCTGTCTCCCTGCTTCCCTTTCCCTTTGATCAGGTGGGGTCTCCCTGGGTATCCTCACACCTTGGCACTTCAAGGCTAGGTGATTCCTCTCCCACTGAGGCCAGACAAGACAGTCCAGCTAATAGAACCTATCCCACAGACAGGCAACAGCTTTTGAGATAGTCCTTGCTCCAGTTGTTCGGGACCCACATGAAGACCAAGCTGCACTTCTGCTACTTATGTGCAGAGAGGCTTAGGTCCAGCCCATCTATGTTCTTTGGTTGGTGGTTCAAACTCTGAGAGCCCCAAGGGTCCAGGGTAGTTGAGTCTGTTGGTTCCTGTGGAGTTCCTATTCCCTTTGGGACTTGCGATCCTTCCTCCAAATCCTTGTAGAATATAAATTCCACTTGGAAGTTCTTCGAGTGATATTGTTTAGAAGTATTTTTTGTAGGTTGCATTATTTAGGGATGGCTATTGGTGATGAATTCAATTCTTGATCCTTTCCCTCTTTCCAGGAATTAGAAGATGGTGATGAAAATGTCAACCCTTTCATCCTGACTTAGCCATGTTGGCAACCAGCCCCCATTTTGAAGTTATTTGTGGAATTCTAATCACCAGTCATCCTATAGATATACATTGATACACCCACTCTGAATATCCCAAGGGTTTAAGAAGCTCTCAAGTCAGGAACCAAGGAAGAAAACCAAACATAATAAAGGTTCTCCCATTGCTTTGATCTCTCAGCAAAGTCTTAGGCTCTGTGTACCAAGATCTTGACTGATAAGCAAATAGACTAATTATATTACAATATCATATGACATTGGAGACAAGATAAAGAAAGAGATATTATGGAGAGCTTTTCAAGGTCTTCCAGAAGACCTTGAAAGTCCACTAGAGCATATATTGCATGTTGACTGGTAAGGGTGGGCATTGTGTGATCTCATTTTAAGTCTCGGGTTTGCTACTAACTGGTGTTGAATAAAGCATGGGTCATGATTTATCTACAAATTAAAGGATGAAATTGATTTTTCCTAAATATTTGTCATTTGCATGCTACAGTCATGGTTTTTAAAATTTAAGGTCCATTATATTATTGTTTATTTATCATCTTTCTAGTAAGTTTATAATTATAACTAATTTAAGATGAAACTATATACAGCCATAAGCACTGCAGTAGTGCCTAACACAAATAGAAAGTAGTCACAAAAATAAATGTAATACAAACAATATAATATTATTAAAGTCCAACTGGGTAGTGTTTCTCTGGAGTTTATGAGCCTTGGGTCTGCTATTTGTTTTCTAAAAAGATCAGCCAGTATTGGAGATGTATGATAATGTACTAATAACCAGGACTTGAGTGGTATTTCCCAAAAGAAGAATAAACAATTTACTGAGAATAAACATTTTTCTCTATGTGAGTCTATGATATTTAATGTGATGTCTCCAGTGGCATCTAAATTCAAGTCATATACTCTCTGTAGGAGGTTTGTGACCTTTCAAGAACATACTGGATTAGAGAGTCTTTAGGGTAAAATTATATTATCCCATGATTCTCTCCTTGTGAGAGAGGAGTATTGGGGGAAGGGTAGGAGCCATATTATTTTTGAGTTTATACATCTATTAGAATGAATACTTATTGGCCAGAAGCTTAAAGAATTAAAGTGATTGGATAGAGCTCCATATCTGAAATGTAGCCATGACAACCAGCTGGGAGCAGTCAGCACTTCAATTCTCCCAATATTCCTGGAAGGAAGAGATGTTCATAGCAGACACTCTGGGTCCTTGAGATCTGTGCTGTGGCCCTATTCTTTGCCTAGTTTCCTCTCCAGAGCTTTGAACCAGAATGTTCTGATTTTCCTCATTGCAAGATGGTTAGCTTATATCCATTGAATTCATTTTCCATGCTGACTAGAGGCTAGCCAATCCTATGGCATCTGGGCTATAAAGAAAAACTCTCCTTTTCTAATATCTTTCTGGAAGATATAAGATGCTGAAATGGGCTGCACAAAACTGCTGCCTGGCTTCCAGATTTCTGTCCCTTCTGTGTAGGTGGGTCACAACCAGGAGTAGAGCTTTCTTGTTTGCCATTACACTTTTTTTAATATTAAAAATTAAAGATAACATTATATAAAATTATGCTTTAAAATTGGAGAATACTGTGGGATGCTTAAATCTAGCTAATTAACAGATGAGGCACCTCATTTACTTTTATTTTTATTTTGTGCCACAAGAACACAGAGGATCCGTTCTCCACATTTTTCAAGAATATAATGTTACTATTATAAATAGACACCTTGCTGCAAGTAGATCTTTGAAGATGTATTGCTCTTAATTGTATTTATGTATTCTCTGGCCAGGTTTTCCCCTTCTTCTTCTTTTTTTTTTTTTGCCAGTCTTTGACAGTCATCATTATACTCTATGCTTCTGTAAGATGTACTATTTAAAATTTTTATCTGTTATTTATTTATTTTCTATAATCCCATGTATGAGTAAGAGGACAATTTGGATTTGTCTTTTACCACGTGGGTCCCGGGGATTGAACTCAGGTCCTCAGGCTTGGCAGCACGTGCTTTTACACGCTGAGCTATCTCAACAGCACTGATGCAATCTTTTGAGAATTGCCTATTTACGTTTTTTGTTCATTAAAAAAATGGGTTATTTGGTTCTTTCTCATTAACTTTGCAATAATACTTTTAGTTATTCTTTGAAACTATCTATGTTTTCAAAGCAACTTGACTCTTCCCACTGCGGACTTTTTGGGTGCTTTGTGCATTTTGGATATTAGTGCCTTGCCAAAGGCATATGGTCCAGAGTTCTGAGCTTAGAATTCCCCCTCCATGTTCAGATTTATTAGAGTTACTGTTCTGATATTTGCTTTTGTTTTGTTGTCTTTTAAGACAGGCAGTCTAAGCTGGCCTTCATTACTATGCATCAAAGACTGCACTTGAACTTTCTTCCTAGTCCTGAGATTGTAGATTTGTACCTATAATGCATTGTAGATTCTTTCCTCTGTAGTAATAACAGTTGCTTCTCTCAGAGTTGGCATCTTTTAATCTCCCACTGTTAGGATTCTTGGCATCTCTTGCTGAACTCACCAAATTTCAACTCAGTTAATCTAAGCTAGATAGCTGGAAGCTGTCAGTGATGAGTTGTTCTCATAATTAAATTAGGAGCAGCTCTCTTTGGGATGGTAAAGGTTCTTACTTATCCATGTGTGTGTGAGGTGACTACCCTTAATATCTATAACTTGAATATTTCTAGGAGAATTGAGATTATGGGGCATAAAGCCAGCTCATTTCAATATATAAATAGAGTGACAGTTGTAGTTTTCAACCTCCTAACAGAGATGGGAAACTGTGAGGAAAAAGAAGAGGAGGGAGAAAAGGAAGGCAGCAGGAAAAGGGGACTTTAATGAGCATCAAGTGCATTTCTAGGTCCTGTGCAGCTTCATTCACATGCGGACAGGGCCAACAGTCTTCATTTTCATCCTCTCTGCGATGTCTCCAGTCTCCAGTTTTTTTTTTTAAAGTAGATTTATTTTAATTAGATATTTTCTTTATATACATTTCAAATTTTAAATGCTATCCCAAAAGTTCCCTATACCCTCCCCCTGCCCTGCTCCCTTACCTACCCACTCCGGCTTCTTGGCCCTGGCATTTCCCTGTACTGGGGCATATAAAGTTTGCAATACCAAGGGGCCTCATTCTCCAATTTTAAGACTCTTTTTAGACTGAAATAGTTTCTTATGTTTTCTTCCAGAACAATCCAATTTCAGCCCTTTTATGGTGCTTTGCATCTTTTCAACATGTGTCAGTTTTGAGACCAGTTCAGCGAGGTCTAAGCACGGTACTCAGTGTTGTATGTTTAGTTTTATTTGGTATGCTTTCCAGGCACACGGGCTATCTGAAATTACACTAGTATTTACAGAGTGACCTGCTATCTCACCAAAACTCATTTGGGGACCATTTTTGTCTGTGTATCTTGCAAGTGTCCTACTTCCTACATTATTCAGTTCTCTGTGGCACAGGGACAGATGTTACTTGAACAATAATGGGCAAATAAATGTGTTAGGCCTGATGTGTGCTTAGCTCTGCGGGTGCATTATAACCTGGTGTTCTATTGTGTTTGTCAACAGCTTGGAAGTACAGAGAATAAGGGTAGTTCAACCACAAGTGAATGTGTTGCTTACAGTATAGGTTCTGAGTCTTTGTAAGGATTGAGAATTGATTCATGAAATTTTTTAAGAAAAGCCAAGTTCCCATTATCTGGAGCAGAAACACATTTGCTTGTCCCTAGGTACCTATGGTCAATCCAGTGTTCATGTATGATTTGCAGAGGGTCCATGGGAAGTGAAAGACATAGTGCAGAAGATCTTTGAAGCAAGCTTAAGTCAAAATAAGAGGCAGAAATCCTCCATTGAGTTTTGAGATAACACATAATATTTTCCCTTGATTCTAGTGGTTGTCAGCCAGGGGCAATTTTTCCCTGTGGGGACATCTGGCTATGTCCAGAGATAATTCAGATAGTCATAGTTGTGGGAGCTACTGGCTAAACATTCCATTGCTTATCACTATAGTGATGGGAAATGGGCTATGATGTACAGCCCTTTCCCCAGTAATGAGTGTTCTATTACAAAGTATCTAAAGTGCCCAGAGTAAGAATCCTGGTGCTATTGTTTAGGTATCATTTGTTCCCCCTCCCCCCAAATTCATGTGCTAGAAGTAATAGTGTTGAATGGTGGCAGGACCTTTAAGAGGTGGGGCCAGGTGGAAGGTAGATGGATCACGACCACACCCACCCATGACTTTATATTTCTAGAACTGTGAGCCAAATAAGCATTTTTCCTTATATAGCCTCAGGTATTTTGTAATGGTAACTCAAGATAGATTAAGACATTTGCTCTGTTCAATCAAACTTTTACTTATTTTATTAACCTAGGCTAAAAATTCAGTGGGAGAATATGTGATAGCAGAGTTTAATTTGTCTGTCCAAACAATGTTTTCAGAGGGAGGGAGGGAGGGAGGGAGGGAAGGGAGGGAGGGAGGAAGGGAGGGAGGGAAGGGAGGGAGGGAGGGAGGGAGAGAGGGAAGGGAGAAAGGGAGGGAGGAAGAGAGGGAGAGAGACTATAATTGCTAATTCTTGTTGCTGATCAGACTAGTGGCTTTCAGGACAGCATTTTCTCACCAGAGCCACCATTTCCTCCTCCTCCTTCTCCTCCTCCTCCTCCTCCTCCTCCTCCTCCTCCTCCTCCTCCTCCTCCTCCTCCTCCTCCTGCTCCTCCTTCTTCCTTCCAGCTGGTGGTGTGCTGTTGAGTCCTGAGAGCCAATTGGTAGTGATCAATGCAATTTGCTTTGTTGCATTCCTGAGGCTAGAGGAATTTTGAACTTTGTGAGCGACACATGCCCAGAGGCAAGGGATATTATAATTCACAAAGGGGAGAAGGAAACCAATTAGAGTTGATTAAAAACCAAACGCATGGTGGGATGCATTTAGGCCCCAAATCATTCAGCAAGCTGATGTAGGCACACCAAGATCCAGGCATGCTAAAAATAAAGATGGATATGACGCCCCGTGGTTTACAAGTACATAGGAGAACACAGGGCAAGGTGAAATAGGAGATTTTTTACAGACAACTCTGCTCCTCTGTGATTTCTATTCTGCTCTTGTTTTTTTCCCTCTGCAACATAGTTGAAGACAGTGGAGCTTAATTTTGATCTGTAGTGGCTAGACATTGCTTTAGCCCCAGAGAGAGCTCAATTCTAATCCTAGCTGTACCACACACAAGCTATATGCTCTTATCTACACTCTCTAGCTTCTTTCAATTTTAGGATCTTCATATAAAAAAGGGGGAAATGAAACTTCTCTATTGTGGAGACAGGAGGCATGATTCTGAATATGTTAGTGTGGTCACAGAACACACTAGATACTTGGTGGATCTAACCAAGCATAACCAGAGGATAACTCACCCTGTTATCCTCTGCAGCTGAGGCACATACCCCCCATCAGACTTAGTTACTTTTCTGTTGCTGTGAAAGAACACCGTGGCAAAGACAACAGATAAAAGAAAGCATTTGACTTGGGAATCATGGTTTCAGATGGTGAGAGTCCATGGCCATGGGAAGTAGGGCAGCAGGCTGGCTGGTATAGCACTGGAACATCTGATCTAAATGTACTAGGCAAAGCAAGAGGGTGGGGGGGGGGGGTGGAGAGAGAGAGACAGAGACAGAGAGAGAGACAGAGAGAGAGACAGAGAGAGAGACAGAGAGAGAGACAGAGAGACACAGAGAGACACAGAGAGAGAGACAGAGAGACAGAGACAGAGAGACAGACAGACACACACAGAGAAAACAAGAGAGACACCAAGAGGCAGAGACACAGACAGGAGACAGAGAGAAAGAGATGGAGAGAGACAGACAGACAGACACACAGAGACCAAGACTGAGACTGAGACAGAGACAGAGAGACAGAGAGCTGGGGATGGTGTGGAGTTTTGGAAGCTCAAAGCCTATCCTTAGGGGCAAGCTTCCTTCAAGAAGAAAATATCTTCTACTATCTCTCAAACACTTCTACCAACTGGGAGTGAAACACTCAAATAAATGAGCCCAGAAGGCTCATTCTTTTTTTTAAAAATACATTTTTATTAGATATTTTCATTTACATTTCAAATATTACCCCAAAAATCCCCTATACTCTCCCCCTGCCCTGCTCCCCAATCCACCCACTTCCGCTTCTTGGCCCTGGCATCCCACTGTACTGGGGCATATGATCTTCACAAGACCAAGGGTCTCTTCTCCCATTGATGGCCAACTAGGCCACCCTCTGCTACATATGCAACTAGAGACACAGCTCTGTGGGGTACTGGTTAGTTCATATTGTTGATCCTCCTATAGGGTTGCCAACCCCTTTAGCTACTTGGTTACTTTCTCTAGGTCCTTCTTTAGGGACCCTGTGTTCCATCCAATAGATGACTGTGAGCATCCACTTCTGTATTTGCCAGGCACTGGCATAGCTTCACCAGAGAGAGCTAGATCAGGGTCCTGTCAGCAAAATCTTGCTGTCATATGCAATAGTGTCTGGGTTTGGTGGTTGTATATGGGAAGGATCCCCGGGTAGGGCAGTCTCTGGATAGTCCTTCCTTCTGTCTCAACTCTGAACTTTGTCTTTGTAACTCCTTCCATGGGTATTTTGTTCCCCATTCTAAGAAGGAATGAAGTATCCACGTTTTGGTCTTCCTTCTTCTTGAGTTTCATGTGTTTTGTAAATTGTATCTTGGGTAGTCTAAGTTTCTGGGCTACTTATCAGTGAGAGCATATCATGTGTGTTCTTTTGTGATTGGGTTACCTCACTCAAGATGATATCCTCTAGATGCATCCATTTGCCTAAGAATTTCATAAATTCATGATTTTTCATTGCTGAGTAGTACTTCATTGTGTAAGTGTACCACATTTTCTATATTCATTCCTCTGTTGAGGGACATCTGGGTTCTTTCCAGCTTCTGGCTATTATAAACAAGGCTGCTATGAACATTGTAGAGCATGTGTTCTTATTACAAGTTGGAGGATCTTCTGGGTATAGTCCCAGGAGAGGTATTGCTGGATCTTCCAATGTACTATGTACCAGCTTGCAATCCCACCAGCAATGGAGGAGTGTTCCTCTTTCTCCACCTCCTCACCAGCATCTGCTGTCACCTGAATTTTTTATCTTAGCCATTCTGACTGGTGTGAGGTGGAATTTCAGGGTTGTTTTGATTCGCATTTCCCTGATGATTAAGGATGTTGGACATTTTTTCAGGTGCTTCTCAGCCATTTGGTATTCCTCAGGTAAGAATTATTTGTTTAGCTCTGTACCCCATTTTTAACAGGGTTATTTGATTTTCTGGAGTCAATCTTCTTGAGTTCTTTATATATATTGGATATTAGTCCCCTATCTGATTTAGGATTGGTAACGATCTTATCCCAATCTGTTGGTGGCCCTTATTGACAGTGTCTTTTGCCTTACAGAAGCTTTGAAATTTTATGAGGTCCCATTTGTTGATTCTTGATCTTACAGCACAAGCCATTGCTGTTCTGTTCAGGAATTTTTCCCCTGTGCCCATATCTTCAAGGGTTTTCCCCACTTTCTCCTCTATAAGTTTCAGAGTCTCTGGTTTTATGTGGAGTTACTTGATCCACTTAGACTTGAGCTTTGTACAAGGAGATAAGAATGGATCAATTTTCTTTCTTCTACATGATAACTGCATATGGCTCATTCTTATTCAACCCATCACATCATCTTAGCAAAATAGTGAGACTCTTGGAAGTGCTTTCTTGTAAACATTTAGGATGATCACTGGAGTGCAAGGCACACTCTAGAATTCCACAGCATGGACAGGAGGATGAACCATTCATGATTTCACTACCTATATTCAACATTATCGCCCCCTTCCTTCAAGATATGGGGAAGTAATGGAGGGGAAGGAGGAAGAAGAGCAAACAGTGGTTCCAAGCTTTTTGAGAAACAAGGATCTCTAGGATCAGATTAATGCTTTTCGTGCCTTTTCAAACTCTCCTTCTCTTTCTTTACTTCCAAATGCTTTGTGTTCAAATGGGCTCTAATCCCAGTGTCTCATAGAATGGTACCTCACTTTTTATAACTCAATTTTCCTGGAGGATCAGCTCTTTTGAAACAGAATCCAGAACCAAGAAAATGACCAAGTGATGAATGGAACTGATGGTGTGATGTAAATCTTCATCAGTGTGGGGACAACCCTATGCTACCACCCCATGACCTGCCTCATTCTTATTGCAAGGCAGTTAAGCAAACACTTGGGTCTAATTTGCAAGCTAGTTCTCTCACCAAGGCCATCAGATTAAAGCAGAAGGCATTAAAGGTAACACCTTTAGCAAAAATAGGGATTCTGAATGGAGACTGAAGTTTACACCATGGAACAATAATATGTTGGAGTCAATTTTAATTTTCACAACAGTAATAATTCATTATTCCCAAGAATGGTGAGATACTTCTGAGCTTCTTCTGTTTAAATGGATAAAGAATTTCACACACACACACACACACACACACACAGAGAGAGAGAGAGAGAGAGAGAGAGAGAGAGAGAGAGAGAGAGAGAGAGAGAGAGAGAGAAAGAGAGCCAAGTCATCATCTATCCTCATCTTTGAGGGATAACTTATTGTTCCAGGCTATAGGAGATTAGGACCGATCCTATAAATACTCCCTGCCAAAGTAGGATGTGGATATATCTTTAATATATGAAATTAGGGGCTCTGAAGCTCATGATTAATTTGCTTTATGAGGAATCATTCATGTGATTCAGTTTATCTTCTGGCATGGCAATTCATGGGAGTTAAAAAAGATGGTTACAAAATGATTTGAGATCCCTCCATAGCAAGGAGTAGGGCACATTGTAGTGAGAAGTCCAGCAATGAGATTCTCCTTTTGCATGGATATATGTGTGTTATGTGTGCATGTGTGCATGCATGTTCACCTATGTGTGTACATCTGTCTGTGTGTGTAGAGGCCAGAGGTTGACAATGGTCACTCCTCTTTTTTTTTTTCTTTTTTCTTTTTCTTTTTCTTTTCTTTCTTTTTTTTTTTTTTTGCAAGACAGGGTTTCTCTGTGTAGCCCTGGCTGTCCTGGAACTCACTTTTGTAGACTAGGCTGGCCTTGAACTCAGAAATCCACCTGCCTCTGCCTCCCAAGTGCATTCCTCATTTTTTACATTGAAGCAGAACCCTCATTTGAATCCTCCTTTAGCTAGCCAGTTTGCTCTGGGTGTCCTCTAGAATCCCATAGAAAGACAGCATGGGCTTTGAGGATTCCTGCCAAGGGCTGAGACTACAGGTGGGCTGCTATCCCCATCTAGTATTTATGTGGGTATTGAGGATCTGGGTACTTAGGTCTTCACACTTGCATGGCAAGCACACTACCTACTGAGACACCTCCCGTACCCCCTTATTTCTTTTGAGTAAAGACCTTTTAGTTGTAAAATGGGCATGTGTTCCCTGAGAGAAGAAAATAAAATGAGAAGGGAGAGTTTATACATTGCAGCCCCTGGGTGTACTTAGTGTATACACAGAAAATATTATAAAAATGATAATCAGATTTTGTAGAGATTGAAGTTTATACAACTTTGGATCCTTCTTTAAGGAAAGGGATACAAAACAAATATACAATTAGGCATGAGTAAGGATGTTTATCTAGACTAAGAAACCTTTAGAAAGTAATGGTTTCTTAAAAGCTGGCAAATGCCACAAGCTTCACAAAATCAGAAAAATAACATTTTTAAATTGACTTCTTGGCATTTCTTTATAATGCCTTTTCATATCTTCTTTTTTGGCTGAATATACTTTGATTGCCTTATTCATGTGACATTTTATAATACCATTTTCTATAGAGAATATAAAGAGAATTCAAACTTCTTCAGTATGGTTGAACACAATTTATTTTTTACTATTGATAATTAAAGACAAATTTCTTTTGGGTTCACAACTTGTTTCCAGGCAGTATCAGGTAAACATCTAAGATCATTCTCAAATTTGAGGAAAAAAGACCTCTCTTAAGTTTCTTTCAAAGATCTTTGAAGAATATTACTTTTTTATTGCTGCAACCAAATATTTGACAAGAAGCAACTTGAAGGAAGCCAGGTTTTCTTGGTTCATGGTTTGAGGAGGATGTGGCCCACCATGGAGGGGTAATTATGGACACATTGTGTATTCAGGGAGCAGAGAGCGAGCAAGAAGTACTGTCAAGCTATAAAGCCTCAAGTCTGTCCTGAGTAACTTGCTTCCTCCAGCAAGGTTCCAATTTCTAAAGGTTTCACAACTTGCAAAACAGCCCCACCAGCAGGGGACACGTGAGTCTGTCTGGGGTGTGTTTCATATTCAAGCCACAATTATATCTCCTAGCTCCTGTCTCTTTTCATTGCATGCCTCATTTCTTCTCTTCTACTAACATTTCATGCTGGGCACTGCAGACAAAGTGTTCATCAGATAGGGCATGCATACTGAATCTGGTGGTTCTGCAAAGCCGATATGCTCCTGGACGCCACTGTTATAAGGGACTTAATTGTATCAAGAGTTGGTACAAATCATAGAAATAAATCCAGTTATACTCAAGGCTAAATAGATCCTCAATTCAAGGAGAATGTCACTTAAAGATGGATTTTACTTGTGCTTAAAATACTGTCCTGTAAGTTACATGAAAAAAAAAACCCAGACAAACAATAATAATAAACTTAGATGCCAATGTAAACACATGGCCAGGACCTTTCTCAGTACTTAGAAGAACCCCCATGCAAGTTAGGGAGCCTGAACTGAAGCTGTTTAAGATTCATGGGAAGTCCACTTCTCTCTGATGATGACAAAGGACCCCAAGATGAGAATTTGGAAATGTTGTTCACATTTGTCTTGATAACCCAAAGTTAGTAATTTCATCTTTATGGAGCTAGATTTCTTTTTTTTCCTTTTAAAAATATTTGGATATTTTCTTTATTTACCTTTCAAATATTATCCCTTTTTCCAGTTTCCTACCCTGGCAACCCCCTATCCCGTTCCTCCTCCTCCTGCTTCTATGAGGGTGTTCCTCCACCCACTCACCCACTCCTGCCTCCCCACTCTGACATTCCCCTACACTGGAGCATTGATCTTTCACAGGACCAAGGGCCTCTCCTCCCATTAATGCCCGGCAAGGCCATCCTTTACTGCATATGCGGCTGGAGTCATGGGTCCCTCCATGTGTACTCCTGGTTGGTGGTTTAGTCCCTGGGAGCTTTGGGGAGTCTGGTTGGTTGATATTATTTTTCTCCCTACAGGGTTGCAAACCCCTTCAGCTTCTTCAGTCTTTTCTCTAACTCCTCCATTGGGGACCCTGTGCTAAGTCCAATGGTCCTTCTCCTAAGACAGCCCAGCAGGGTCAGTGTGGATGGGGCAGAGAGAAGACATGACTACTGTAATTAGGACTACCTTCCTGCCTTTCTCCTCTAGCAGAGACCTTAGTAAAATAATCCCAAGGCTTCCCAACAGAACCAAGCTATGTAACTACATCAGAGCACATACCTAACAATTACATGTTGTCACAGCCCCTCCCCATCAAGTACGGAGACGAGAAGAGTGAGCTGAGCTGTTGGGATAAACATATCCAGGCCTTTCTTTTTTGAAAGCCATCAGCCCTTTGAAGGTATCAGGGCTCAGGCACATTCTGGATTGGTTCTATGTTGCTCTGGTTTGTGAGGGTTTAGAAATTAAATGAGCCTGTGTGTTTAGGGGAGGAGAATTTATTGCCGTCTCCATTCATCCCTTGGCGTTGGATTCTCTTCTTTTGAAGGGTAGACCAAGGAAGAAAGATGCTTAGCGGCAAGTGCTAATAAGTACTTAAGGTGCTGTGTGCTGTGAGTATTTAAATACAATTGTATCATTGTATATAACCAAGAAAAACCTCTTCTTCTGGGGACAATCTTCAGAGAAGAATGTCTTCTTTTAAATATCTGAATCTGTTTTAGAACTTGGGTGTCAAGGTAGTGGTGAGATTATTTATTTATTTATTTATTTATTTATTTATTTATTTATTTATTTGCCTTTCCAAGCTCAGGGACTAAGCATGAAGGTTCATGGTTGTCCTTGGCCTGCTAATAACAGCCTTTTGTGTGGGAGAGTTAGAGATATTCAGGGCAGAAGCGACACATAAGTTATGTTTTGAAGACCTAGTAGAGGTTTGCTGTGGGGTCAGATGTGGTGAGGTACATGCATGAGAGCAACATCACATAATGCGTTGTCTCTAGGAAATTGCATGCAAACAGAGACTATTCCCTGTCAAAGAGTAATGATGGGTATTCATGATGCTCAGGTCCTGTTCTTTATGCTTATATATATATATATATATATATATATATATATATATATATATATATATATATATTTTTAAACAAACACACACACAAATACCAAGACATGTTATAAATATCTTTCATATACCTAATAACATAAAATGAATGTTCACATTAATAAAAATGTCTTACTACAACATTATCTTCGATGACTGAGCATCATCCCATTGTGTTCTAGCAATTTATTTAATGTTAGACATTTAGAGTGTTTTCAATTTCTTGGGATTAGCAACACAGACGAAGTGATGAAGACCCTTGCAACTAGATATTTGTCTCCATCTCTTGGAAATAATTGCCGTGGAACCATTGGGTCAGTGGCTCTGTACATTTTAAAGGCTTTTGATTAAGTATTTCTTAATTGCCCATCTAAATAAGTTGCAGCAATTTATGCTGTCTTCAGCATTGTAGGAGAGTGCCTGTTTCCTCACCCTCACCACGGCTGAATTTTATCATGCTTTTAAATTTTTGCCCATCTGAAGGGGAAAAGATAGCAATTCATTGTAATTTGCATTTCTTTGATTACTAATGTGATTGAACATTTTTATGAGCACGTTATCACTTGCATTCTGTTTTTGTAAATTGACTGTTTTATTTCTTTTGGGCAAGGGAATTTTTTTTTTTTTTTTTTTTTTTTTTTACCTTAGGGACTTCTCTCCGAAGACACCAGGATCAGATTGAAAAACAAAAATCATCTGTTCTTGAATTTTAGAAACATGGGCAAATGAAAGATATGGTCTAAAAGAAAGAAATCTGGTTTTTGTTAGCAAGTGCTGAATCTGCAGCAATGGTATCAGGGGTTGATTTTTGGGACTTTTGCCTTTATTCCTAAATCAGGACACCCCCCCCCCCCCACACACACACACAAACCAGATTGCCTTTTGAGATCCTCAGATCTGTTAATGACTCTCAGGACTTACTGCGACTCTTTTGGAGGGCTTGCCAACAGCTGCCTCTTTGTCTAGAACATTCGAGGGCCTGCATTTCTGCATCTTATTCTAGGTTTTAATTTCCTGAGAGGCAAAGGCAGTTTCATCTTTATCTTCGAACACTGCCTATGATGGCTGCTCAGTAACTTGAGTGAAAGGTTGTATCATTTCCTCATTAACATTGCTTTCTGTCCCTCATCAGACAAGGTGCGTAGTTTTAGATAAATGACCCGACTTTCCTTTCCTTCTCAGTCTCCAAGCCCGAAAGGGAAAAAAAAATCAGATATCTGTTTATGAGTTGTGCAATGTTAAGTAAGTATCTCTTTGAAAATATTGAAAATTATTTCAGAGCCAAACAAACAACCAACAGCAGCAGCAACCAAAGAAAACCAGCTAAGAACATCCTATGCACAACCCATTAACTTCATCTGAACTAAAACGTGGGTTACCATTGACATTTCAAGGGCCATGTCTCCTAATATCCCAGCCTTAACAAATTGTAATTATTTACATACTTGGCTGCAATGGGAATCCAATAACTATTTCTAGCCTTGTTCAACAATCCAATTAAGGAACTCTATATACATAGCAGGTATGCCATGTTCCCCTCTGAAATACTAAGATGATGTTATGTTTTGAACCTACAACTGGTTATTGGGTTGTAATTCTGTGTCTTTAGCCTTGGACTCTCTGGAGAAGTGCCTGTGCACTCTGCTCAGTCAGAGTTCCAGAAGAAAGAACTAGAAAGCCTCATTTCCATGAAATTTGTGGGATGTGGTCTTAATCTATTCAAGTTTCTTTCAGTGTACCTACCTGCAGGAGATGTTTTCTGCATTTGTGAAAATCAGTAGAAACTTAGTTCACTATGACCCAATGTTGACTCAACCTCAACATGATAGGGCATCTTACTTCATGTGGATATTTGATTCAAAGAACTTCTAACACTCAGAGAGACATGGTTGAGTCCAGAAAAGATCTTTTCACTGATGTTATCATCAGCCCCGTGCACCTCAAACTTGCTGGAGTTCTAGCCCTTTCTTTGCTGGGTTGAGGATTCTGTCTACTACTACAACCTAGTCAGCGAAGTAACTGTGTGCTTGCTGAGCTTGGTGCAAATTGCAGTTCACACCGTGCTTAGTCACTTCCAAATATTTCCAGTGTGTGGTGACTGGTGTTTAGTCACCTGTGCATAGCCATGCCGAAGATGCTTGAATGAGTCTGTTCAAGTGAATTCCCTTGGAATCTAGCTCTGCCAGAAGCAAAACACTGAGTGAACTAAGCTCTGGGTCTTTTCTGGAATGTCTATATTGGATTTGGGTCTTTTCTGGAATGTCTTTGTTGAGCTCCATGTTATACTTTAAGGTAAAGAAGCAGGGAAATTGTGACCGTTTCAGAGCAACTTTACCACTGAATAATAGATAAACACCTGCCTAGCATATCAGATAAGGAAGACTCCAGGCTATATCTTAACTGCTTAAAGAAAAAAAGTGAAGAAAAAGCAACTGCTAGTGCACAATGACACAGTATGACACAGTGAGAATCCTAAAAATATCCTTCTTGGGGAATGTTTACGCTGTTCTCTAGGTGGTGTTGTGACATCCATCATGCTGCTAATCCCATGATCCAGGTGAGCACTGTGAAGTCACAGTGGTGGATTGAAACTGCGAAGATATAATTTTAACAGTGGCATTTTCTTCACTCTTGTCTAGACCTGTCTGTAAAGCGCAGGACCACTAGGTTGTGCTAGAGTATAAACCCAGTATGCATGCTTTCCTGCTAAATCTTTTCATTATTGACTGTTTCTTTTATCCTTGCACATTTTAAAGAAACATTAGAGTTTTCTATTCTCTGTGGCTTGGAAGAACATGCAAACACCCCTGTGTTCACTGTTCTCTGATGTGAAGGACCTGCAAGTGACACTGTTTGATTTGGGGAAAAGTCAGGGGAAGCGGTATATTGAGAATTATTTACAGTTCTGTTGAGATAGACAATACCTAGTCATCTCCCAATATCTGGTGTCCTGGTGTGAGAACCAAACTATTGCTTTGCTTCAGTTGGCTCATTCTCTACTTGACTTACAGGCTCTGGAAAGCTAGAAGCTGTATCATGGGTTCTTTGGGGTTCATCTCCCCTCTTCTCCTCTTCCCTCATTTCTCTTCTCCTCATCTACCTTCTCTCTTTCCTCTTTCTCTTTCCTTTTTCTTCCTTGTGCTTTTCTCTTCCCCCACCCTTCGCACATCTCCTTTTCTCCGCCCCCCTACCTTTCTTATACTTTTCTCTCCCTTCCCTATGGCATCATTTTCTATATCATATACCTCTGATAGTTTGGCATCTTCGCTTGAATAATTGATAGGCATAACAATTATTAGGTTGAAAACTAAGTACTTCCTAAATTTTATTTTTATTGAAAACATTTTTTTTAAAATACAACACATTCTGATCATGGTTTCCCCTGCTTCATCTCCTTCCTGATCTTTGCCATCTCCTTACTTACCCAACTTTATGGCTTCCTTTTTCCTATCTTAGAAAACAAACAGGTGAGTAAAAAAAACACAAACTAGAGTTTAAGAGTTTAAAAGAAAAAGCATAGGAATCTCTCTCTCTTTCTCTCTCTCTCTCTCTCTCTCTCACACACACACACACACACACACACATACACACACACACTCTCTTTCTCACAGTCAGATAATAATTATATATATGTATATATACACACACACACACACACACACACATATATATATATATATATGCAAATGATGAGTAAAGTAAAAAAATGATCAAACTGAGACAGAATATTTTCAAAAATACAACTGAGTTCATTTTGTTTTGGCCATCCACTGCTGGGCATGGGGCCTGCCCTTAAGCACAACTCATTGAACTCATTGAGATTCTTTGGAAAAAACTAATCTTGCCTTTGCAAGCAGTTGCCAATTAAAGGTAGCTTATTGATTTGGAGTGAAGGTTTGTGTCCACTTCCTCCTCTCAGCAATGGGACCCCATCTCGCTTGGATCTGGGCAGACCTTCTTCATGCTAGTATCTGTCAACTCAGATGTGCAACAGTCTTCTTGTGTTTGAAAGACAATGGTTCCTTGGTGTTATCCCCATTGGCTCTTACATCTTTCCTAAGCCCCAGATTTTGTACACAGTATCCTTATCTCCTCTCATTTCATAGAATGAGCATGTACAAGTTGTGCATGCCAGCTATCTAAGACATTTTTATTATTTTTTAACTCAATCAATCAAGACATCCTGTAGACTCTGCAATCAAATATCCCAGATGTACCAACTTTTAATCGTCACTACAATTCTACTTCAAGTTCCTGTCATCTCTTACTTAGAGAGACTTTGAAATACTTTCTCCCCATGGAAATCAAGTCAACATTTAAATCAGACCATGTTTCTTTCTTACCTAAAAACCTAAGAGTGTTGGGGCTGGGTTTGAAAGTTAGTTCTGTCTAGTGCCAAAATCTAAGTTCATCTTTTTCAATCACTTGTTGGTGTGCCATATGTCAATTTATCCTGGTTATAGGTAGTCCATTGGGAAAGCATGACTTCTAAATGTGGCCTTTGAAGTGGGTCTGGACAACATTAACATTTGACTAATTAGTCCAACTAAAGAAGATCCACCAAGGTGCGTGCACATCATCTAACCTTCTGATGGCCTGGATTCAATGAGAAAAGTCTGAGGAAGAGTGAGTCCACTCTTCATGAGCTGGGCACTGAGCCTCTTTGGCTTATAGACTCTGGGGCTTGCATTGAGTAGCAATCCCACACTTCAAGTTCTTAGGCCTTCAGATACAACTGGGAGTTAGAGCATCTTTTGCCCTGCTTCATGGGCATTTGTACGTGGATGGGATTAGAGTAGAGATGCTATTAGCTATCCAGCTCAAAGAAATCATGAGACTTCCCAGATTCCATAGCCTCATAGCAAACTCCTAAGTAAATCTTTTCATCTCTCTCTTTTTCCACAGGATTCTCCTTTGCCCTCTATCTATCTTTCTATTTTACTGGTTTCTTGCTTCTAGTTTTCTGGAATATAGTTGACAACTAGCCTTTTTTCTTCCTTTGGCCTCAAGAACGCTTTCTTATAGGTTTCTGAGTCACTTCGACCATTTGCTTAATGATTTGTCAATTGTCATCATCATAGTCTTGCTGAAGATTTCCTCTTGTAACTGTATTGATTAGAATTAGCAGTGGCTGTGGATAATAGAGACTGAAATGTCACTGCTTTCTGTTTCTCACATAGGGAAATACAGAGATAACCCATCCCAGGGACCTGTGCTCCTGGTTCCAACTCCTCCTTCATATGTTCTGCTATATGGTGGCCTATTCAAACTGCATTCTGCATTCCAATGTGGCTCTTAGAATTTCCTACTAAAGTTGATCTTTCACTGTGGAATGAGAGAGATAATCTTTGGCTGACACAGTAGCTGTTTTTGTTCCCTCTTGCTCCCCTCCCCCCTCCCCCCCCCCCCCCCGCATTAAGTTCCAGTTTATTTGCCAGAAGGAGTCTGGGTATGGAACGAATAATGCCCACATTTACAGATGGGCTAACCCAAGCTCAGAATGTTTTACTGAATCTCAACTTATGTAAAATATGCACAGTCAACATTTTCATGGCCCACAGGAGGTCATCAAAATTTACTTAATTTGAATAGGAACTTTTCTTTCTGACCATTACCTGGAACACATTTTTTTTCCTTTATCAAGATTTTGATGGAAAAGACAATCTCAAAGCAAGTAGAAATGACAGGAGAATGTCACAGTGCTTTAAAGAGCCAAACACAAAATTTAAATCTCTCCAAATCTCTCCTATGTACAAGGAGTCAAAAGATTGGGGGTATTTGTAGTTTAGAGAGTTGATATGCATCTCCATGGGTGAGCTTCTAGTATGTTAAGTAGAGTTTTCATGAAACACACGTGGCTCTTAATTAGGCATAATCTTCTTGGATTGTGAAATCTATGTTTGTTCCAATGTTTGTGCTTGCTTGCTTCTCTGAATTTGGTGTCACACTGACATTGTCTCCACCGTCCTCTGGAGTGTCAGTACAGTCCTTCCCAAGAACTCTCCTGAATACAGTTTCTCACAGGCAGATCTTACCTCTTCCTGAGTGAGTGAGCTTAGTTGCATTTTTGAGCTTGTCACTTGGGGTCTGTTGAAGTTCTGTCCTTAGTGGTGCCAGGCTGAGGCAGGCAGGGGACACACTTAGAAAAGTATAGAGTCCCAACCAGCAGGTTAGATTTCAAAACACAAAAATAATATTCGAGGCATAACTTCCCTGTTTATCCTCACAAAGGCTGTCGCTGCAAGAACTCGGCAGTTCCTCGTACACTGTTGGTCCTCTGCAAATCAGCACCAATGACAACATTATAATTATGCTTCAAAAACAAAGGCAGCCAGAAGTTGCATCTTAAGTATTCGTTATTTGGTTGTTCTAGGAGCATGTGTGTATGCTGAGCAGAAATAGCTTAAACACACACTCCTTAAAAACCTAGAACTTGGGGTTTAGTTTTCTGTCATATCCATCTAAGATAATAACATGTTCCTAGAAGAAAAACATTCAAGTATTTTAGGAGTATGGGGCAGAAAACACCAATTCTCTGCTTGGTTTCTGTTCACAATACAGTTAAACAAGTTTAGGGAGCTTTACCAGAAGCCTTTGGGAAGGGATGTCAATGAGGTAAGGTGGGAACACAAGAATTTAATCTTATACTAGTTACTGTGATCATCCCATTTTTCTCATGTATTCAGTATTAATCAACTATATTAAAAGGGGGTCTCAGTATATAGGCATGATAATGATTACCATTTATTCAAGGATGATACCAGGAACTTTGTAGTCATGATGGTTTCTACAATGAGATTTGAGATTATGGGATGAGGTCGTATAGTACTCTATGTCTGAGGGTGTACATAAAATGGCAGCTAGGTGGTACAAGTGAGATTCATATATACATGCTCTGGAGTCCTTGCACCCCCATCCCCAAAGTTGTCCTGTTATCTTTAGGTTGATGGCAAACAAAGAATGCCACTCCTGGATTCCAACCTTATTTATTTATTTATTTATAATTTTTTATTAGGTATTTTCCTCATTTACATTTCCAATGCTATCCCAAAAGTCCCCCATACCCTCCCACCCACTCCCCTACCCACCCACTCCCCCTTTTTGGCCCTGGCGTTCCCGTGTACTAGGGCATATAAAGTTTGCAAGTCCAATGGGCTTCTCTTTCCAGTGATGGCCAAATAGGCCATCTTTTGATACATATGCAGCTAGAGTCAAGAGCTCCGGGGTACTGATTAGTTCATATTGTTGTTCCACCTATAGGGTTGCAGATCCCTTTAGCTCCTTGGGTACTTTCTCTAGCTCCACCATTGGGGGCCCTGTGATCCATCCAATAGCTGACTGTGAGCATCCACTTCTGTGTTTGCTAGGCCCCGGCCTAGTCTCACAAGAGACAGCTATACCTGGGTCCTTGCAGCAAAATCTTGCTAGTGTATGCAATGGTGTCAGCATTTGGGAGCTGATTATGGGATGGATCCATGGATATGGCAATCACTAGATGGTCCATCCTTTCATCACAGCTCCAAATTTTGTCTCTGTAACTCCTTCCATGGGTGTTTTGTTCCCATTTCTAAGAAGGGGCAAAGTGTCCACACTTTGGTCTTCGTTCTTCTTGAGTTTCATGCGTTTAGCAAATTGTATCTTATATCTTGGGTATCCTAAGTTTCTGGGCTAATATCCACTTATCAGTGAGTACATATTGTGTGAGTTCCTTTGTGATTGGGTTACCTCACTCAGGATGATGCCCTCCAGGTCCATCCATTTGCCTAGGAATTTCATAAATTCATTTTTTTAATAGCTGAGTAGTACTCCATTGTGTAAATGTACCACATTTTCTGTATCCATTCCTCTGTTGAGGGGCATCTGGGTTCTTTCCAGCTTCTGGCTATTATAGATAAGGCTGCTATGAACATAGTGGAGCATGTGTCCTTCTTACCGGTTGGGACATCTTCTGGATATATGCCCAGGAGAGGTATTGCTGGATCCTCTGGTAGTACTATGTCCAATTTTCTGAGGAACTGCCAGATTGATTTCCAGAGTGCCAACCATATTAATTTAAACCACACTTTTGGATTAGAAAAAAAGTCAGAGAAGATGCACCTAATACTCAAATGACTTAAGGCCCTAGGGAGTGGGGAGGTCTGGTGGGGTGGGAACATCCTCTTGGAGATGGGGGTTAGGGGAGGAGGCATGGGATGTGGAAAAGTCAGAGTGTGGACTGGGAGATAAATAAAAAGTTGGAATATAAAAAATATTAAAGAATAAATTAAAAATATACAATAAAATTTAAACTTTTACAATTGTTTGAAAAAAGAAAAACATAATTTAACATAGCTCTAGTTTGCATGTGAAAGAGAATTAACTGTAGAGATATGAATGTTTCAGACCATCAGAGTCTAAAGTGACCCTGTATCTCCTACTTTAAGCCAGTGCTTAAGTCTAGGTAGAACTCATATACACCTTTTTATTCATATATACTTTATTTTGGTTGCCTCTTCTTACTTCTTGCCTCCCCATCTCCTTGCATTCTTATCCTTCCAGGCCTAGTTCTACCATCGCCACATTTATGTCATATGTGCAGCTCTACTAACCCCATTAAAACGTCACCCTCTTCATGGACCTCTGTCTAGATTCCGACTTCTACCCACAAGTAGCTCTGTCTTTCCTTTCCTTTTCTTTACTTCACTTCCTCCTTGTTATAGTTGGACTCTTTCTGTCTCTGTCTATCAACCCTCACTGTATAATTCAACAATCAAATATGTACACGAGTTTACCAGTTATATCAAATTCACTTAGAGTGAGACATGAGAGAAGCAGAGTCCTACCTCAAATGGCCTGCTTAGCCCTGCATCCATCAGCTGGGGCTAATGAGGGAGACAGTTACAAATACATATTTAACTGTATACACAGTAGCCAAGCTATGGGCAGGGAAGAGCATATTTAAGAAAAGCTGCATGTGTGTATGCATATGCTTGTCAGTGCACAGCAACTGTGCTTTCATGAAAATTGCAGGGGTCTCATTGCTGTGGGGTCCTGGTGGGTATATAGTTGGCAAAACATCACTTTGATATCTCTGAATACCTTCTCGTAGAGGCAGAAATGGAAAGGATTTGGTGATGGATAGAGAACTCCAGAGAAGAGAAGAGTTGTCTATAACCTCTTCTTAACATCGATTTCAAACATACATGGACTATTGATAAGCTCACTTGATTGTTCTTCAATTTTTATGTTCCTATTCATCCAGTCATTAATCTTTTTATTCATCCAAAACCAATTATCTTTCAACTGACACTGAGCATCTGAGCATAGGACATCAGGTCGTAAGTACAGAAGCCTTCCCATTGCTTACAGGATAAAGTATAACCTCCCCCTCTTCTTAGGTCATCTTTTGCTTTTTCTTGCATGTACTTGAGGTTACTGAACAACTCTCAAAGTCCTTTCACTTTCTTTACTTGATGAACAACTATCTCTTAGTTGTAAGGCAAATGTCCATCATCCTTTCCCAAACTTATTCTCTGTAATTCCCTCATTGACCCCAGACCTGAAGTAAGAGATTCCTCTCCAATATTCACAGAGTATTCAGAGAGCCCATCTTCAGGGTGGCTATTAAGCTGGCATCTGTGTGATAATGAGAGAAAGGTGTCCTTTTGTGGAAACATGCTCTCAAATGTTGAGGATTTGGTGGAAACATGTAAAGCCTTGCTGTTTTTGATGACAGATATGTCCTCTTAGATCCAGTGCTATTGAATCAAGAAAAAGCTAACTCAGTGATTTCAGTGTCCAGAAACTATCTCCCCTCTTCCTTAGTTTAATTATATGACTGTTACTATGTTTTAAGTCCAAATTAGTCCCACCAATGATATATAAATACCACTTAGTAAAATTCTTGGTACATTTTTTGGTTTTCAGTAGATGTATGTTGATTTAATGCAAAAAAATGTTTAAAAATAGTATAAGGATATTATTGCTATAGGAGTCTCTTTAATAAGTAAATCTCTAGGTCAAGGATATTAGAAACTTTTGGCTTCATTTATCTCATGCTACCTGCTCCCCTCAGCTTGGATTTTCATTTGCTTCTCTCAGGTTCATCTTTTAAATACAGATCTATCTATCTATCTATCTATCTATCTATCTATCTATCTATCTATCTATCTATCTATCTAATTTTTCTGTGTATGTACGTGTGCTTTTGTAAGTTTGTGAGTTTGTTCAGGAGGCCCTGGAGGCCAGAGGTCATTGGGTCCCTCTGGAATTGGACTCATCGGTGGTTGTGTGTTACTTGATGTGATTATTTTGCATGAATAGTCGGTGTTCCTAGGCTCTAGAGCCATTTCTCCAGATCACTTTTCTTGGCTTCTATTACAAGCAAGGCCCATGGTCTTTTTAGATAATTCTAAATTTGAATAAGCAAAAAGTATTTGTCATTCTACTACTCAGAACTATTAATGTGTATTTTCCTAGATATTTTTCTATGCAAGAACACATTGACATAGACTACTTTTTTAAAAACAAATTTATCATTATCCTCTCATAGAGAATAGGCTAATGTGTAAATCTATAAACCAAAAAGAAATAACCAAGATTCAGGGGAAACTTCTTCAAAATTAGTCTAAAACAGGTTGCATTACTTTAGAAGATGTCTAAATTTCTACCTCTGAATGTATTAAAATAGAAGAAGGAGGAGGAGGAGGAGAAGAAGAAGAAGAAGAAGAAGAGGAGGAGGAGGAGGGGAAGGAGGAGGAGGAGGAGGAGGAAGTCAAATATGGTGGGTGGTACATGTTTGCAATTCCAACACTTGAAGATCGAAGTAGGAATATCATGAGTTGGATTATATCCTGAATAGACAAAGAAAACAATGAACTCAAACAATGTTCCCAAATTAAAAGAAAAAAAAAACTTACTTTTATCCTGTTAGGGGTATCTATGTAATAGACTACAAAAGTAACGTCTGAGATTCTTCTTTACTTGGCAAGGTGTGAGGGAATTCTGAGGAGAACCCATGTTTTTAGAAGTGTCAGCTGTGTCAAGAGCCAGGGACACGTACACTCTGCTGCCTTGTCTCCATCAGCATAGAGCATAAAGGCAGCTCTCTGAGACTAGTCTTAGAACAGTCTCTTAGGCTTGCTTACAGTTTTCAGGATGACAGATGATTTTTTCCTACCACAATGCGCTACAGTCCAACAATGCCTAATGTAGCCATTGTGCAATTAGCATTAAATTAGTTATAGGATAAAATGAAACAAATTTGGCTTTTGAAAATGAGGACTTTCATAAAAGGCCAAACTTGAGTGAAAGAAAGCCAGAGAACATTTCAACTCAAAAGGCAATTTGCTTTGCAAAAGGAAGTCAGGAAAATTACAGCCCATCATACCTAATTAGTGCACACATTTGCGTTTAAATGTATGCTCTTCCTCTAAGGAGCTCTCTCCAAGTTCCTTCCTCCTTCACCTCAGCAGCCAGAATTCACTGTTGATGCTGGTGGGGAAACGGGCATCAGAGCAACATGATATCGGCTATTTCCTGACAGGTTTGTAAGAGGTACTGACAGATTGAGCATCACAGAAAGTCCTGTTCAGCGGAGTTAACAGCTACCTGATTATGAAGGATTATATGGAAATTCCCAGGAAAACTCAATGCACTAAATGAATTTCTCCCTTACACTTTAAGGATTTATTAAAGACTTTACCTAGATGTGTGTGTAATCTCTGTAATGGAGCTGAATTCTCTCCTCTATCTCTAATAGTAGGCTAGCTTTAGTGAGTCGATGGTTAAAAATGGCTAGAAAGGGAAAAAGAATAATTTCATGGCAGGGAAGCATGACCAACAATTATTTTACTCAAATACTTAACTGAGTTATGCCATCATCCTCAATGTCACGTGGATATTTCATGGTCCTTCACATGGCATAGGTGGAAATTCTCACCACTGAAGACCAGTTTCTCAGTGTGGAAAAGAGTCAGAAAAATCCAGATTGAGGACTGTTCTATAGGGGAGCTTTGGCTTCTCTCAGTATTGCAAAGGCCAGGAAAAGAACGAAATGACTGATGAGCAATTCCACACCAGAAGAGTCTGAGGAGACTTGGCTTTAAATGAGTTGCAGTTGCCTGGATAGGACAGTGGAACAGAGCAAGAACAGGTGTGGAAAAGCTCATGGATTCAGGGAAGTCTGGAGTTCACTTAAAAATAATGTATGAGTATTCATTTCTTTTTCTCCCTCTTCCACCTTCTCTCTCTGGTGCTGAGGATCAAAGACAGGATGTCATGTGCTCACTACACTATGATTCTCCATTGGGCTATCAGCTCTGCTTTTTCATTTTGGCAAATGTAACATGCTGTTGGATATGCTTAACAAGGAGGAATTGGGGGCCTTCTGTACTGTCTGAGACCTTTCTGTCAACTTAAATCTTTCAAAATTTTAAAATTCAGGATTTTTGTTTACTGTACAAGCTATCTATCTATCTATCTATCTATCTATCTATCTATCTATCTATCTATCTATCTATTTTAATGGATATTTTATTTATTTACATTTTAAATGTTATCCCCTTTCCTGGTTCCACCCACTGTCCCTCAGGAAACCCCCTTCTTTCCCCCTTCCCCCTGCTTCTAAGAGGGTGTTCCTCCACCCACACCTACTCCCGTCTTCTCCCACCTTCTCACCCTCCAATTCCCCTACACTGGGGCATCCAGCCTTCACAGGACCAAAGGTCTCTCTTCCCATTGATGCCCTACAAGGCCATCTTCTGCTACATATACAGCTGGAGCCATGGGTCCCTCCATGTGTACTCTTTGGTTGGTGGTTTAGTCTCTAGGAGCTCTGGGGAGTCTGGTTGTTGATATTGTTGTTCTTCCTATGGGTTTGAAAACCCCTTTAGCTCCTTCAGTCCTTTCTCTAACTCCTCCATTGGGGACCTCGTACTCAATCCAATGGTTGGCTGTGAGCATCCACCTCTGTATTTGTCAGGCTCTGGCAGAGCCTCTCAGGAGACAGTTATATCAAGTTCCTGTCAGTAAGTACTTCTTGGCATCTGCAATAGTGTCTGGGGTTTGGTGTCTATGTATGGGATGGATCCCTAGGTGGAGCAGTCTCTGGATGGCCTTTCCTTCACATTTTGTCTCCATATTTCTTCCTCTGAATATTTTGTTCCCTCTTCTAAGAAGGGCTGAAGCATCCACACTTTGGTCTTCCTTCTTGAGCTTCACTTGGTCTGCACATTGTATCTTGGGTATTCTGAGATTTTGGGCTAATATCCACTTAGCAGTGAATGCATACCATGTGTATTCTTTTGTGATATTGACCTTCTATATGGCTTTATAGAAATCAATGTTTCTTCACTGAGTTCTTCACTGAGTGTCTATGCTTCTATTGTTATGACTCAGATATAAAGTTTCAGAATGTTATTTAATAAGAGAAAATGGTTTTGATGGTAATTCATGATTAAATTTTTGACAATTGTTCATGGAGACTGAAAATTAGAAGAGGGCCAAAATATTTAACCTAATTATGGACAAAGTAACTCACAAGTGTTCATAATGGCAAGTTGGCTTTATTATGATTACAGATGGTCACAGAACAGATGGGTGTTAAAACAGTAGACTTCATTTTGAGGAGGAATAAATGAAAAGGGGCATTAGAAGTAGTTTTACTAAACATTTCTCAAAGGGAGGCAGTGTCTTTGTGGTACCTCTGGGAGACTGAATGCTGTCTGCTCTTGCTTATGCAGCTGACTCTCTTTGTCCTGCTGGGAGAGGGAAACTGTAGTTTTCAATCTTGGCTGATCTGTGCTTATTATACACAGTTGACTTCCTAAAACTATTTAAGACAAGAACTATGCAGCTTTGGCTGTCTAGGCCTGGGTTACCTTACTTGTAGTACAGTGGCTCTCAACCTCCCTAAGGGTGAGATCCTTTAATACACTTGCTCATGTTATGGAGACCCCCAACCATGAAAATATTTTTCATTGCTTCTTCATAACGTTAATTCTCATAGTGTTGTGAATTGTATGTAAGTATCTGTGTTTCTTTGTGGTTTTAGGCTCTGAATGGACATGCACTAGCCCTTCTCACACACTGAATTCAGTTTAGGCATGAGTGTGATAACTTGTCAGAATTTTGAGTCTGTGGGGGCTTGTTTTGACTCTGTGTTGAGAATCTTCCCACTGATCATGTCCCTGATATCACCTTCACTCTGGATCAATGTGTTAAAGAATATCCAATAGTTTCAAGTAAATAATTGATTGAGTAGGTCCATAAAAAGACAGGTAAATGGGCATCTTATGATAAAGTCATGGCTCCATAATGGATGTAGTGGCTTTCTCGTCTCGTCCTTCTTCTGGATAGGCAAAAAGATGCTGCTGATTCCTAAGTGCTCCCGACCCAGCCGTGTTTTCAGATTCCTTGAAAGGGCAGACAGAAGCAATTTCTGTTCATGACACTTGCTCAGTAATTGAACACAAAAGAGAAATGAACACAAAACAAGTAGGAGAAGTGAAACAAATTTGTCCCCCATAAGTGAGACTATTAAGCTTGTGGCCTATAGAGTGTCTTCTTGGCTCTTGGAGTTTAGCTATGACAACTAGATGGAAGGATTTCCTGGTGTTTTCTATGCCTTTTGTGATCTTATAGATCTGCACATATGTTTCTAGATTATCAAAAATGTGACTTTATTCACTGACTTCCAAATAGGCAGACCATTTTCTCCAGTGTCTTGTGACAACCTTTAACCTTGAAGCCTTGGTCTAAGTGGATGTATAATGCTGCCTCCAACTTTTGATGCTCTTATCTCTATCATAATTCTTATTGATTTCTTTAAATTAGGTATTTTCCTCATTTACATTTCCAATGCTATCCCAAAGTCCCCCATACCCTCCCACCCACTCCCACTTCTTGGCCCTGGTGTTCCCCTGTACTGAGGCATATAAAGTTTGCACGACCAATGGGCCTCTCTTTCCACTGATGGCCAACTAGGCCATTTTCTGATACATATGCAGCTAGAAACAGGAACTCTGGGGGTACTGGTTAGTTCATATTGTTGTTCCACCTATAGGGTTGCAGATCCCTTTAGCTCCTTGGGTACTTTCTCAAGCTTCTCCATTGGGGGCTCTGTGATCGATCCAATAGCTGACTGTGAGCATCCACTTCTGTGTTTGCTAGGCCCCGGCATAGTCTCACAAGAGACAGCTATATCAGGGTCCTTTCAGCAAAATCTTGCTTGTGTATGCAATGGGGTCAGCGTTTGGAGGCTGATTATAGGATGGATCCCTGGATGTGGCAGTCTCTAGATGGTCCATCCTTTTGTCTCAGCTCCAAACTTTGTCTCTGTAACTCCTTCCATGGGTGTTTTGTTCCTAATTCTAAGAAGGGGCAAAGTGTCCACACTTTGGTCTTCGTTCTTCTTGAATTTCATAAATTGTATCTTATATCTTGGGTATTCTAAGTATCTGGGCTAATATCCACTTATCAGTGAGTACATACCATGTGAGTTCTTTTGTGATTGGGTTACCTCACTCAGGATGATGCCCTCCAGGTCCATCCATTTGCCTAGAAATTTCATAAATTCATTTTTTTAATAGCTGAGTAGTACTCCATTGTGTAAATGTACCACATTTTCTGAATCCACCCTCTGTTGAGGGGCATCTGGGTTCTTTCCAGCTTCTGGCTATTATAAATAAGGCTGCTATGAACATAGTGGAGCATGTGTCTTTCTTACCCGTTGGAACATCTTCTGGATATATGCCTAGAAAAAAATGTTCAGCATCTTTAATCATCAGGGAAATGCAAATCAAAACAACCCTGAGATTCCATCTCACACCAGTCAGAATGGCTAAGATCAGAAATTCAGGTGACAGCAGATGCTGGCGAGGATGTGGAGAAAGGGGAACACTCCTCCATTGTTGGTGGGATTGCAAGCTTGTACAACCACTCTGGAAATCAGTCTGGTGGTTCCTCAGAAAATTCTTATTGATTTTAACCATGCATTTTTATTAGTTTTATAGCCTCTAGGGTTGACACTGATTTTGGGGAGTCCTCTGGTTTTCTTTGGTGTGTTCTATAAAGAAGGCAAAATACCATACTACTGGGGAAGCCCTAAGTGGTATATGTATTCATCATCATCATATGAAAAGCATTTGTTCTTGTCTGAGCCTTCATGAAGTACTTCGTGGATGCATGAGACCTTGGGTGAGATTATCCACCATCATGGGTGTCTAAGCCGTGTTCCTGGTACAGTTGTAGTGTGGAATCTGTGGTTCCTTGTATCTCTAGGGTGGGATGTTTACAGGTTCAAAGAGATATCTCACATATTTATAGATCAATGGCAAGATCTATGTGACCTTTTTAGTAAGGGAGGAGACTTCTCTGGAAAAATAATTTTTTAAACCATACTTACCTTTACATAGATATGAATAACACTGGACATCTTATTTGGCAAAGGAATTCACAGGATGCATTATATATATTACATATAGAACATATAATATATGTATATATATACATATATATTATATATACATATATATTATATATACATAATATATCCACAGATGAAATATATGTTAACTACTTCTTTAGTCTTGGGATGATTTGGAAATGAAGTTTTTGTGCATTTGCAAAGAAATATGTTGCTTAATTTATTTCCCAAACTGCTTCCTATTTAGCTGCTTCATTGTAGTTATGTTTATCATAACAACTCCTATAATAAACTCTCACGTGTGTCTCTGACCACATAGCCATCCTGGATATCCTAGTTAAGAAAGGATTTGCTTTGAAGATGAACATTGTTTGGATGGAAATCACAGTTGAGGTCCTTCAGAGGCACTTGGAATGAGCCAGTTATTTCCAGAAGCTCATGATGTGGTTTAAAATATTTCCAAGATGAACATCCTCAAATGAGGAGGTTAAGCTATCTCTGCAGGATGTGTGATTTCTTTCTAAAGGGAACTTCAAGAAGGTAAGTACTGAGAATTATTTTTCTTCTTGAGATACTTACTCTCCAGCCATCTGGCTCTCAAAGAAGGGAACTTTTAGTGTCTGTCCTTCCTGTACTGTCCTTGGCTATTGTGACTGTGTTTATAGAGGGGCTCATTTATTTAAAACTATGTGGTTTTTGTTTTCAATCTTGGCTATTGTTTGTGTCATTGATAACTCCTTATTACTGTTGGACACTCTGACACACACACATTTCTTATCATTGTTGTTGAGTATTTTCCTTTCCTGAAAACTGTGATCAATACTAGAGTTAATCTTTGATGAATGATGTACTTCTTCAAATAGGAAATCATTTGGGAAATTACCTTTCATGGTAGGATGGGAAGTCCAGTGTCTGGTGACCTTGTTTATGTTGATCTATAGTTTTGTGGTATAGATACACAAGACAATGCAGGATGAAAAAGCATCAATGTAATCCTCTAGAGAGTGAGCCTTGTCAAGGGTGAGTGGGAAATCGTAAGTGGAAACTTGATTATGGCAGAACCAAACTTACAGTCTATAAAACCTATTTGTATCTCTTTCAACAGAGCAGTGGGCTGCCTATTCTGCCTACCATGGTGAACACATGTCAATATTAGTCAAAGAAATGAGCTTAAAAATATTGACTGCTTCTAGGACCAATGCACAAAGTCTCCTGAAAAAGAACCTCACGGTTTTCCTCTTTTATTGATGCAGCTGAATATTTTTGGACTTTCTGTGAATGAAAAAGAACCCCTCTTTTTGTAACTAGGCCACTTTTGGGGGTTACATTTGGGGGCTATTGACTATAGTGGTCACATTATTTTATCTAGAACATATAACAAATAGACTTGCTCCTCTGCTTGTTAAGTAGTTTCTGGTAATGCCAAAAGTGTGAGATCTGGAGCTGTTTGTAGCACTGGGGTTCTGGCTCTGTAGGCTAGTAACTAAGCAATTTGGAAGATGATGCTTTTTGAACAGAGAGTCAGTTTCTGAACACTAGCTGCCTCCCCATCTCTCCCCCCAACTCAATATCAGTGTTCTGCCATTATCAGTGGAGGCAGAAAGGGCAAATTTAAGTTATGGTGATTCACCTATATTTTTTTAATCTTCTCTTTCCTTCTCTTTCCCTTGCTGAGATATTTTGTTTGCTAGACCCAAAGAAACAACCCATATTTAATACAAGGAAATTAAAAAAAATTACATTATTTGACAGCAGTAGCAGATTTTGTTACTGAGCATTTCATACATTCCCATTATGTGTTTTGACCAAGTCTACCCCTATACCTTTCCTTCCAACGTTTTCCCATATTCCCCCCAACTTCCCCTCCCTACTTCATGTTCTGTGTTTTTCAATTCACTGAGCCCATCTAATCCTGACAGTATGTGCACGGGTATGGGGTCATCTGCTGGAGTGTGGGCAACTTATAATGGGTATGGCTCCCTTCTCTTCACACACATACTAGCATTTGTTGTTCTGTCTTTTTTTTTTTTAAATCTTATCATGCTTACTGGAGTCAGATGAAATCTCAACATGGTTTTAATTTGTGTTTTTGATGGCTCAGGATATTTCATAGTTATATGAATTTCTTCAACCCTACCTCATTTTTCTTCTTCTTTAAAAAACAAACAAACAAGATTTATTTTTATTTTATGTGTGCGGGTGTTTTGCTTACATGTATCCTTCTACACCAGAAGAAGGGCAGAGGAAGAGTTTGTGTCCCCTGGAATTATTGTGATCCATCACATGGATGAGACTGGGAATTGAACACGAGTTCTCTGAAAGAGCAACCTGTGCTATTAACTATTGAGACATTCCTCTAGCTCCTGTATCTGTTTCATTTTTTTCTTTCTTTGAGAAGTCTATGCTTGGCTCTATATCTCAATTTTAAATTAGGTTGATTGCTTTCTTGATGCTTTGCTTTGACTGGCTTTATATAGTTTAGACACAAGCCAGCCCTCTGCCAGATATTTAGCAGTTAAACATTATCTTATTTTGTAGGCTGCCTCTTCACCTTAGTGATGTTGTCCTCTGTTATACAGAAGCTTTGTAGTTTCATGTGGCATCATTTGTCAGCTCTTACTCTCAATGCTGTGCTCAGAGGATCCTTCTCATCTTCCCTACTCCCTCTTCTACCATATTCAGGGTATCAAGTCATATGTTGTATCCATGGTCCATTTAGAGATGAACTTTTGGAAGGGTGAGGAATGAGGATCACGTTTCATTCTTTAAGTAACTATGAAGTTTGACCTTTGTTGAAGATGATGCTCTTTCTTCAAAACCTACTGTTGGTCTCTTCAGAAAAAATTAGTTGGCTATAGCAGTATTGTCTTATATGGAGGTCCGTAGTTCTATTTCATTGATCTATATGTCTGTTTTTATGTCAGTACCATGCTATTTTTATCATTATAGCTTTGTAGTATAACTTGAAATCTGAGATGATGATACTTCCAGCAGTGTTTATTGCCTGGGGTTTATTTTGGCTATCTTGGGTCTTTTGTGTAAACCAGAAAACATTTATTCTTTTCATTTGTATCATTATCTTCATTAGCTACATTGAGGGAGACATCATATTATACAGTGATTTTTATCAAAGCATTACTGTAGTGTTTTTCAACTGGAGTTAAGTTGCACTATGCAGTGCTTATATATGTTTTGCTGTCACAGATGGGGCTCGAAATGGGAGGTGGTTTTACCTACTTGAGTAGAAGCCAGAGATATTGCTAAATATCTTATCTTCCACTCCTCCACTTCAACATATTCTCATTTGCTTCAAATACAAACATGAGGTTAAGAAACCCTGCATTAATGTAAGTTAATTTGTTGAAATTATATTTTAAAGGATAATCAGCAGAGTTGGCATTTTAAGGGGGTGTGTGCAGGTTAAGGAGAAAGAGATAAATAAAAAATTATGAAGGTTGAAGGTGACTGCTAGGCTAGTTTAATGCACAAGAGGCTGCAGGCCAACAAACATGGACTGAAGAAAAAAAATTACCCCTTCTGAGGAATATGGCAATTGTTCAGCTGTGCTTTTGAAATGTCTTAATACTGTCTTAAATTAATTAAGGCCACAGGAGATTGTGGTGGGGAGAGTTCAGAGGCCATTATATTGAGGTTAGAAATGGTCTCTTTCTTATGAGGCCGCTGTCTCTAAAAGCTGAAGAGGGAGTGCTTTAACAGTGCTTCACACTCTCTCTGAGCGGGTGCCTGTCTTCTGACACCCTTGGCACACTTCCAGCAGAATGACACATTACCAGTTTCTTTCTGACATCCCATTTCCAGAACATGGAACTAAAATGTGACTGCTGGTCCCCAATACCAAAGCAACAGAAAGTGTTCCCCTTAGCATGAAGACCTATTTTCACAGTCTGACATCATAGAATGGTCCTGGCTTGTCAGTGGCTCCTGAAACTGGAAGGATCCAATGGTGTTCTTTTAATCATAGCATTAGCAATGTAGGAGAACAGCATTTGGGGTCCAGAGAAGGTACATGATTAATCTGAAGTCATAATGGAAAAATCAGGGTTAGGACTAGATTTACCTTCTCCAATTCTGTTGTGTGTCTATTCTATCATGGTAGCACTTTAAAAAAGAAATCATTAGGGCTGGAGAGATGGCTCAGCAGTTAAGAGCACGGACTACTCTTCCAGAGGTCCTGAGTTCAATTCCCAGCAACCACATGGTAGCTTATAACCATTTGCAATGGGATCTGATGCCCTCTTCTGGTGTCTCTGAAGAGAGTGACAGTGTGCTCATATACATTAAATCAATCAATCAATCAATCAATCAATCAATCAGAGAAGATCTCAGTAAAATCTGTGTTGGATTTTCAGTTTAAATACCAATCTATCTAGATCTGCCCTGCTCTCTCCACAGCCCCTCTGTTTGCTCCTCTCTCTCTCTCTCTCTCTCTCTCTCTCTCTCTCTCCCTCCTCCCCCCCACTCCTGCCTGAACTGGTTACATTCCAAATTTGAGGATACATTTTAGAGGTCAAACTTGCAATGCTCTTTTATTGATCAGCTACTGAGATAGGTTCACTATTGTTCTGCATGAAATCATAACTTCTTTTAAAATGTGAATTAATTTTTCTCACATTTAAAACATTGATGAATCAAGTATTTGGAAAATACTTTCCAGGCCAGTCTTAGTTGGTATGTTTTTGAGGTTGGTGTCAGAAGTTGCCATCGAAAGCTTCCATTGGTCTGGGCGTATGAGACTACTTACTCCACTCAGCTAACAGTTGATGACCACTGTCCCCAGATCAGTGGTTTTCTTCACTGGCTGTCCACTGACATCAGCTCAGGGCCCCGTACAGTATGGTTACTTCAGAGTATTCTATACTCTTACATGGAAATTTTGGATTGTAAATGTCAGCATTCCATTGTCATGATACTTACTCCTTAAACTTCAAATTACATTGCCTTTTATGATCTAGCTTCAAAAGGCACCCAGTTCTACTCCTGTTTCACTCTACCTGGTAATAAGAAAGTTCATAAAAGTTCATTGGGTACTTTCTCTAGCTCCTCCATTGGGGGCCCTGTGATCCATCCAATAGCTGACTGTGAGCATCCACTTCTGTGTTTGCAAGGCCCCAGCATAGTCTCACAAGAGACAGCTCTATCTGGGTCCTTTCAGCAAAATCTTGCTTGTGTATGCAATGGTGTCAGCATTTGGAAGCTGATTATGGGATGGATCCCTGGATGTGGCAGTCTCTAGATGGTCCATCCTTTTGTCTCAGCTCCAAACTTTGTCTCTGTAACTCCTTCCATGGGTGTTTTGTTCCCAATTCTAAGAAGGGGCAAAGTGTCCACACTTTGGTCTTTGTTCTTCTTGAGTTTCATGCATTTAGCAAATTGTATCTTATATCTTGGGTATCCTAAGTTTCTGGGCTAATATCCATTTATCAGTGAGTACATATTGTGTGAGTTCCTTTGTGATTGGGTTACCTCACTCAGGATGATGCCCTCCAGGTCCATCCATTTGCCTAGGAATTTCATAAATTCATTCTTTTTAATAGCTGAGTAGTACTCCATTGTCTAGCTGCATATGTATCGAAAGATGGCCTAGTCAGCCATCACTGGAAAGAGAGGCCCATTGGACTTGCAAACTTTATATGCCCCAGTAAAGGGGAACGCTAGGGCCAAAAAGTGGGAGTGGGTGGGTAGGGGAGTAGGGGGGGAGTGTATGGGGGACTTTCGGGATAGCATTGGAAATGTAAATGAGGAAAATACCTAATAAAAATATTTTTAAAAGGGGGGGGCACTGCATACTAATAAAGGCAACACTTTATCAAGAAAAAAAAAGTTCATTGTCATACTGAAGGATAGAAGACATAGTTCTTGCTTGTTGATGATCAACCTGCCAAAGTATTTGAGGACATGTTAAGATTCTCATAGTTTCTAACCCACATTTTAAATGCTTTCAGAAAAGAGACATTAATTTGGCTATTGTTGAATGTCTGATTTTCTTTTTCAGACTTTCCAGGTTTCAAAAAAAATCAATTCACAAAATATGGAAAAAGTTGCTCTTTATTTATGAGAACATTATTCAGTTTTTGTTGTCCTCAATTTTCTCATCATTACAAGTGTAATAGACACAGGCAAGTGAAATATGAGAATTTTGTTTTGAGGGCTAAAAAGTAAATGATCCCCAAAATAATAGACACACAAATGACACTGTCATAGAGTAGAATGTATGTAATGCCAGTTCATATCATGCCTGGATCTCTCTGTCTCTGTCTGTCTCTGCCTGCCTGCCTGCCTGTCTGTCTCTGTCTCTGTCTCTTTCTTCACATGAGACTATAGTATGGGCCCATGTGTGTTTTAATGCTTGTGCCTTTGTGTACTTTGCTGTGGTCAGAGGAGAACACTTGGACTCCCATTGAACCATTCGCTGCCTTTCTCAAAAGATGGCCTAGTCGGCCATCACTGGAAAGACAGGCCCATTGGACACACAAACTTTATATGCCCCAGTACAGGGTAACGCCAGGGCCAAAAAGGGGGAGTGGGTGGGTAGGGGAGTGGGGGTGGGTGGGTATGGGGGACTTTTGGTATAGCATTGGAAATGTAAATGAGCTAAATACCTAATAAAAAATGAAAAAAAAAAAGACAGGATGTCTCACTGAACCTGTAGCTTAACTGGTAGCTACCAAGTGTTAGCAATTCTATTATCCCTATCTCCTATAACACTGAGATTATAGAAATGTGTGAGATCACACATGACTTTTTACATAGGTGCTGGAATCTGAACTCATGTCCTCTTGCTGTCACAAAAGCATTTAACCCTGAGCCATCTATGGAACTCATTTACAGAAAATGCCTATTTTGTAACTCTAAGTTGTATATAATATCTCTGAAAATAGCTCTTGAGACCAGGGTTTAAGGATGGCCAATCCCTATAAGTTTATAGAAAATTCATGTTGGTCCAATATCCATGAAAGAACAGGCATCTCTGCCTACCACTAATAAGTTTAGTGTATGCTTGTATTGGTTTTTGTTGTTGTTGTTGTTGTTGTTGCTGTGACAAAATGCCTGGGAAGAGCTCCTTAAAGAAAAATGTCACCGGAGACTTCCATGTCTCTCATTGCAATTGTGACCGCTCTACCCCCCAAGGAAACTGTTTATACAGGAAGCCATTGAAGAAAACACTTACATATTATGATAGGGATCCTGAAGTGTAGCTCTTCACAGGTGATGGCTTTTGGTAGGGATGGGGTGGTGAAGGACTACAGTTTCTTTAAGTGGCCAACTCCTGGTAGTTTGACCATGATCCAGTGAGTATTTGGGCAACATAAATTGGACTTGATATATATTTCTTTTTTTCTTTTCTATGGGGAGATCACAAGGGAGGAGAGGGGTATGCCTGAGAATACAGGTAAATGAATGTGATAAGGGTGTATTATGTGAAACTCCCAAATAACCAATAAAAATATTACGTTGAAAAAAGAAGCATGTATTTTGAGTCATAGTTTAAGGGTACACAGTCCATCACGGTAAAGGCATTAGGAAGGCAGGAGTACAAGACACCTGATTACATTGCATTTGTAGTCCGGAAGCAGAGGGGGAGTGGCAGAAGAAGGGAGAGAGGGAGCAGGAGCAAGAGCAGGACCTATCTACAGGACCCTATCCCACAGGATCATGTTGCTCACATTCAAGCCGGATCTTTCCTCCTCAGTTTATCCTCTCCGAAAACATCCTCATAAATACACTTAGTATTTGCTCTCCTAGAGAATCTAAGCCCAGTGAAGTTGACCTCAAAGGATTGTCTTTGGATCTTGATCAAGCCTGGCCATTGACTTTATATCATAGCTACCAAGACTGTATTTTCCTGATTCATAACTCTGCTTTAGGTCATCTGGGCTGGTGGGGTGGTATACAGCAACCTGGAGCTTGCACAGGTTTTGCCCTTGAATATGTTTCCCAGAACCTCAGCCATCCTGATTCTGAGCCACAGGAAGACATTTGAGATGAAAGATGCTTCATTTTCTGGATAAAAGACCTCTATGGTCTGTGCTGCTGCTGCTGCTGCTGCTGCTGCTACTGCTGGAAGCCATGTTGATATCCATGATCCCTGTAGCCACTGCAGGCTGTGTTAATGCCCATGGTTCATGAAGCCACTGGGGATCATGTTGCTGTCTGTGGTCAGGATGTGTGTACTGAAGGAGACCATGTTGATGTCTGTGGTCAGTGCTGCCACTAGAGGCGATGTTGATTAATGTTAGTTGATCCATGCTGCAACCAGAAGCCACATTGAGCTTTATGGTCCATGCTGCCACTCGGGCTCATGATGAGTTCTGTGTTCCATGCTGCTGCTGGAAGCCCTGTGGCTGTCTGTGGTTCATGCTGCTGCCAGAAACCATGTAGAAGTTCATAATCTGTAAACTTGCCAGCTGTTACGGGCAAGAAAACATTTTTTTCCAGTGATATCGATGACTGCTGACTCGTAACTGAGAAGGGAGATATTGAAGGCTTCTGTGATACCTCCCAGTCGCCCCTGAAATGAAACAGTGTAGACAGGAAGCTGGGAGGAATGGGAAGCTAGTGTAGTTGTGTGCAGTGTATGGGAGAAGCAGAAGAGGAGGAGGAGGAGGGAGAGGAGAAGGAAGAGGAGAAGGAAGAGGAGGAGAAGGAAGAGGAGAAGAAAGAGGAGGAGGAGGAAGAAGAAATTCTGGGGAAAAAGTAATTAATTATAGGACTCAGGGGGCATCTTTCCATTTGCCTTAGAATATAATGGATTCATTATTTTTAATAGTTGAGTAGTACTCCATTGTGTAAATGTACCACATTTTCTGTATCCATTCCTTTGTTGAAGGACATCTGGGTTCTTTCCAGCTTCTGATTTTTATAAATAAGAATGTTATGAACATAGTAGAGTATGTGTCCTTGTTATATGTTGGAACATCTTTTCAGTATATGGCCAGTTAGTGGTATAGCTGGGTCCTCAGGTAGTATTATGTCCAATTTATTGAGGAACCGTCAAACTGATTTCCAGAGTGGTTGTACAAGTTTACAATCCCACCAACAATGGAGGAGAGTCCCTCTTTCTCCACATCCTTATCAGTATCTGCTGTTACCTGAGTTTTAGATCTTAGACATTCTGACTGGTGTGAAGTAGAATCTCAGGGTTGCTTTGATTTGCATTTCCCTGATAACTAAGGATGTTGAACATTTCTTTAGGTGCTTCTCAGTCATTCAGTATTCCTTAGTTGAGTAAGGTAACTCAGTCACAAAAGAACACACATGGTTTGCACTCATTGATAAGTGGATATTAGCCTAAAAGCTTGGAATACCCAAGATACAATTCACAGACCATGTGAAGCTCAATAAGAAGGAAGACCAAATTGTGGGTGCTTCAGTCCTTCTTAGAAGGGGGAACAAAATACTCACAGGAGGAAATATGGAGAGGACGTGTGGTGCAGAGACTGAAGGAAAGGCCATCCAGAGTCTGACCCATCTGGGGCTCCATCCCATATACGGATACCAAACCCAGACACTATTGTGGATGGCAAGAAGGCTTGCTAACAGTAGCCTGATATAACTGTCTCCTGAGAGGCTTTTTCAGAGCCTGGCAAATACAGAGGCAGATGCTCACAGCCAACCATTGGACTGAGCATGGGGTCTCCAATGGAGGAGTTAGAGAAAGGACTGAAGAAGCTGAAGGGGATTGCAAGCCCATAGGAAGAAGAACAATACCAACCAACCACCCAGAGCTCCCACAAACTAAACCACCAACCAAAGAGTACACATGAAGGGCCTCATCATTCCAGCTGCATATGTAGCAGAGGATGGCCCTGTCGGACATTAATGGGAGGAGAGGCTCCTGGTCCTGTGAAGGCTGGATGCCCTGGTATAGAGGAATACCAGGGTGGGGAAATGGGGAGTGGGTGAGCAGGTGGGTGAGCACTCTCATAGAAACATGAGGAGGGAGGATGGGATGGGGGTTTTCAGGGGGAAACTGGGAAAGTGGATGATATTTGAAATGTAAATAAATAAAATATTCAATAAAAAAATTGGAGAAAAAAAAGAAAGTGGGCATCTTCTCAGTGCTTTTGGGATGAAGGTTCCTGAGATGTGATTGATTCAGTGGCTTTCTAGGAGGATGGTTGAGTCTCCTGTCTTGGATGCTTTTAGCATGTGTTTTATAGGTAGTGGAGCCAGGGAGCAGCAAAGCAATAAATGGCAGCTTCTGGCTGGAGCAAGGTGATGCTGACCCCCTTCCTCAGTGTTGGTGTTGAGGCCTGGGCTGCAGGCACCAGGAGGCATTATTTCCGTGCCTTGTTTAGAATCTGTCTAAAAGAGCTGGAAATTGTTTGGCACTACTTTTCAGTCATCTTGAATGTGTAACCTGCACACTCCGTGCTATAATTTGTCAACTGTGTCTTGAAGAGACATCATAGCTTGCCTAGAATAGAGACAGAGCTGGCATTCCAGTGAATGCCATTTAAAAGAAATCAGAGAACCTTTCAGGGCTGTGACGCTGCTGATTACTGCAGTGATTAGCATTAGGGCTTGGAGACTTCACCATCCACCAAGTGGCAACAAATGTGCTGGGCATTGTTGACAAAGCTCGGGATTCCTGACTGTTTTTGCCAGAGGAGGCGACCTCACTCTCTCGAGATGCACATTTATTTCCCCTCTGCTCTCCTTATGAGCATTTTGCTAAGTCGGAAACATCATGACCCAGATGGAAAACTGACTCAAGAGCCTGTATCCCTAATGACCTTCCAAGCTATTTTTAGATTATTCACCTTCTCTCCATCATGTCTGCCACACACATGTGCATTTTACTCATGATTTATTGAGTATTTATTGTAACCAGATTTTTTTTTCATCTGATATACTGTATCTAACCCAATAACGCCAATGAGTTTGGGAAAATTATTACAGAAATACTGTGAGCATGGATTCGAGTTTTACAGAGGTAACAGAAACTGGGCTAAAGTGAACCTGAACTGTAAGTACATATTTGGACTGGGGGTGTAACTCAGCAGTAGAAGACTCTTCTAGCATGTTCATGCTGCATACTCAGTACAGTTAGGTAACAATGCTCCTGCTGCAACATACATTCAGGAAAATTTCAGGATTGAGGAAAACCGGGCAGCAAGGCCATGGCAGATTTCACATTGTGTGTCTGAGTTGTCCTGCACAATCCCACCCCATCCATTTCATTCCACTTCGCTCTAACCCATCCTGTTCCACTTCAGACCATCCAGTTCAGTTTTCTATCTTCTCACTTCATTCAGTCCCATGTCTTCTATCTAAGCCTACTCCATAGCTTTCCAAATGCTTCTCTGTGCAAGACCCCATTGTAGGGCCTATGAATGCCAAAAGGAATGATTACGAATTCTTAGTCTAGAGGAGTTCACTGCCCAGATGAAGTTCAGATGGATAAAAGTGCCTGAAAATGTTCCATTCTCTTGCTTGAAGAGTCAACTAGGACCTTCCATTTGCATATGGAACCACATCATAGCCCAATTAACTGATAGAATGTAGCCAATTTGACACCTTTGGAGACAATGCCAAAAGAAGCCTTGAGACTTTGAGCTAATTCACCTTCAAGGCTATCCCTGGGGGAAATCAGATGCCATGTCAGACATTCAAGATACTTAAGATTCTGTTGCTAAAAAGAACATTTGTAGTCAACAGTCCCATGTGATCCCAGATCTCCAGATTACTTCACCACAGTCAAAGACATTTCAACCAGTATATCTGCTGATCTCTTCCTGACCCCAGGTACCACCAAAAAGAGCACAAGAAACTGCCAACAATGTCCTGTCCCAGTTTTCCAGTTCCCAAATCAAAAGATCTGGTAAAAGACCATTGTCTGAAGCCATTGATCTCCAGAGTAGTTTATTACGCCAGCATATGTAACCAGAGAGGAAGTAAGATGATAATTGTTTAACCAAGCATTCTAAGGAAGGGTAGGTATAAAATATTGTTGAGAAAACAAACGCGCAGAAAATAAGTTTGTTTCCGTGAAGCTAAGTGTTGCCCCACTTAAGTGGGTACCAGTTGTACCATAATCCTTGTGAACAGTGTCTACTGAATCCCTTGACTTGTATAGTACCCAGTGTGTTCAGACTTTTGACAATTGTGGATAATGAGTACTGAGAAGGCAAGATAGCACAGGGAATTATACAGAAGGCGGGGGCTGGAGTTGGAAAATAAAATGTGATTGGAAGAGGGAGGATAAATTGTGTCAACCAACGGCATCAGAATGAACAAATCCCTGAAGTCACAAGTACCCATGATGCTCTGGGGCATACTCACTGGCTCTGTGTAGTTGACATGTTCTGACCTAGGGTCCTAGAAAGGACTGGAAAAGTTCTTTCATGGCAGGGATGTGAAGGATCTTATTGTCATACCATGATTCTGAGGCAGGAAGAGGAAGGTAAGAAGGAGATATAGAGAATTTGAAGGTAAAGAGGCAACAAATTCAAAACAATCCATGAGAAAATTGCAATTCAAAACTGCAGTCTCTGAAAGACACTGTTCTTCCAACTGTTTTTCTCTCCTTGAAAGCTTGGCAGATCCATTTTTTATTGGAAAATCTTAACCGACAGGGGATTACTCACTGATTCATTTAAAAGGAATCATTAAAGGAAAATCACAGCACATCACATCCTGCCTTCTTTAATTGCTCATTTATTATACTGTGGGTGAGATAACGGCTTTGTGCTATTCTTCTAAATAGTGTAAAATACTTATTGGTAAATATAGCAATGCATAAATTAATGCCAATTGAGAGTTTGTGGGGGCAATTTTCCCTCCACTGATAGCCATAATTTTTACTTAAGGAAAAACAACATGATGTATTCTGGTTGAGCATTGAGTGAGAGAGTTGTGAGCTCAATGTCTGTAGGAAGGAATTGCATTCTTTGTCAAAGTGGGAGTCTCTGGGTGGACCTATAGCATGTCTGTAAAATCAAAATCAATTTCTTTTCTATTAAGAAAACTGTGCTTGGGAAGGAGGCATATAGAGGTGTAAACTTTTTTCTTTAGGGGTCACAGCTGAACTCAGAAGCAAACTCTCCAACTTTAAGAGACTCTTATAAGTGCAGGTATTTGTTATATTTCTTATCTCAAAGTCCACAGGTAAGTGGTTCTGTAGAGTTGATTTGCTGGCTGAACAATGTCACCTAGGATTCAAGATAATGTCTTCATACAATGACATCCAAAAATAGGAAGTTTATTTTTTTTCTGCAGAAAATAATTTTTTAGAATCTTTTAGCAGACTTCCATTCAGATTTTCCCAGACCCAGAATTGATATCTACTATTAAATTAATCATTCTAACTTCAAAAAAAAAAAGCTTGGAAGGTTGGCCAAAGTTTCATCTCTGCTGGAGAAGAGGGATAAAGTAGCCTCCATTCGTACTATATTGCTCCTTTGAAGCAATTAAAAAGTAGTTATTTATTTATTTTTATGTATATGGTGTTCTGTCTGCATAGATATAATGCAGAACATTTTTGTAGTGCCCGTGGAGGTCAGAAAAGAGTATTAGATTCTCTGGGACTGGAATTACAGATGGTTGTGAACCACTATGTGGGTGCTAGGAATCAAACTTGGGTCCTCTGACAAGAACAGTACTTTTAACCACCATCACATCTCTGTAGTCCCTCAAATAGGGTTTTCATGAAGGACTCTAGAGAGGGATGGCTCATGTGTGTGCAGCCTGTATTGCTGGCCACAGGTCAAAGGAACTGGGGTCTGGTGATTTAATATATAACATATGGCCAGCTACATCCTAGCTGGAAAATACAATAGGAACATGCAAGACAAGGATGTTCTCAGGGAGTACTCGTGGGCCCTGTAACAGAGCAGGCAATTCTTTATGGGGAGAAATTAACCCAATAAAACATTTAAAGCAATAAAACAGGTTGCTTATTACACCTCAGGAAGTGGGAATAGAGAGACAAGACCTAGCCTTTGCCTACAAGGTATTTAAAATTCCCTGTGCCATCTGCTCCATGCAATTGGTCACACAGAATGCAGATTCACCTCTGGGAACGAGAGCTTACAGCATGGCTAGTATATCCCTCTGTCACCTCTTCATTTGATTTCTGTGACTTTTCAGTCTCGGACATGGCTGGGTTAAATGTCCCTTCCCATGAGTCTCCTAGCACCAGTGTTTTTCCCTTTGCCACAGGCGTTAGCATTCCCAGATCTGTCTGTCGGCCAGCTGTTGTCTCATCCGGGCCCAGAGACTGTGATGGCAGATTGCATTTTGATCAATAAGTATCCTCACTGCCTACTTGATGGCTAGAACATAGATGACAGCCCATGAATGTCTGCGGGATGAATGTATGAATAATTGAGTGGAAGGAAATGAAAGTGGGACCCTTTATTTCCCCTCTGTCAGCTTCCACCTTATTAGTTTTTCTCTTTCTTTGTCCTCACCTCTTCATTTCCTCTTTTATTTTCCCTTTCCTTGCAATCAAGTAATGAGTCTAGCATTTTAAGATATACAGCATTTGCACAGTCTCACACAAAGCTTCTCCTTTCTCTCTTCATGGAAAAATTGAGGTTGACCTACAATTGTCAATATTAACCAGAGAGAGAATCTTTTATTCTACTGCAAATAATCTTTTGGCCTAGTTTGCAAAGGTATGAAGTTCTTCAACACCCCTCCCCCACAATGATAGACCTATGTTAGAAAAGATCATTGCTTTTGTTTCCAGCTTTGAGTAGAGGAAGGTACTGACATTGTGTGTATGCATAACTGGCAGTTGCTCGAGGGTGATATGGACTTGAGTTTTGGAGTGTAATAATTAATATGATGAGAGCCATCTACAGAGATGTCTTTTTTTATGTCAAAGCTCCCAGAAAAAAATATCAGAGTATACCTAGTATTTTTTTATGATGGGTATTTGTGTTAAATACTGGGAGGTCCCAAAGGCTTTATCTACCTTGGAAAGGAGTTAGCAAATTCCATTGAGATATTTTGTCTATCTTAATTCTGGGACATTAGTTTTGATTTGTAAAAACATAGCATTAAGATATCTACCTAAAGTTTCTTAATGGTCTCTGGAATTTTCTGCTGAAGAAAAATGTTCTTGTTAGGTGTTCTGAAATACAACTTTCTGGTAGTGGACTTTGTTGATCACCGGAGTTCTTTTGGATTCCACTAAAAATATTTATTTCTCCTTTTCCTGAAGAGCGACCCTCTGATGGGTACTAATTTTAAAGATTCTATACTGAGTGAAGGTGAGATAGAAGGAAGATTCCACATCCAAGTCAGAGTGAGTCCTTTGTCAAGGACTGAGAGCTGAGTGATGGAAAGGTAGAAGGCATCCCAGACCTGGCTTGTGGGAGGGGTGGAGATATCACAGGGCCCAGCATGCACTAGAAGGATGAGTCAGCACTACCCAGCCTAAAATGTAGGGAAAGAGCTGCCAAAGAGGAAACAGTATGGTCAAATGTGCTGACCAAACTATAACATTTCTTGTGGAGGAATCTACAACTGAGTGGTTCCATACCATGGAAATACCTACTTTGGGTAGTAAGTGTTGAAATTAATAATGAAGTTGGAGGTATCAGGAGAAGAAGATCATGAAGATGTTTGGTTTCCTGCACTTGTCCAATGTATAATGGAGAGTTCTTGAGGTCATTGAAGTGGAGAAGGAGCACAAGTCTTACTCTTGGGATGTTAAGACTCAGAAATGATGCACTTACTCCAATAAACAAAGAAAAAAAAATGACCACTTCCTAATGTTACAGTGCAAAGACATAGGCCTGACTTTTGAGAATGTGCAGTGGGTTGCATTTCTGGAATTATGATATAGGTTACCTCAGGGAATTCTATATATCCTCCCAACTTCTGAATGAAGACTTCTCTTCTGAAGAACAAGCAACAGTGTCAAGATTTAGGATTTCTAAAATCTTTCTCTCAATATGATCTCCTACTACTCTACACGTTTTTTGAGAAGATCAAAGCTTATGTTTGTTTGATGAGGTAGTATTTGCATCAGAACATTTTGATAGCTTTCTTTTTTGTTTTTTGTATGTTTGCTTGTGTGTGTGTGTGTGTGTGTGTGTGTGTGTGTGTGTGTGATTGCCATTAAAAATAATCCAAGGCTACTTAAATATATGACGTTCCTTGCCAGGGCCAAGAAGTGGGAGTGGGTGGGTAGGGGAGTGGGGGGGTATGGGGGACTATTGGGATAACATTTGAAATGTAAATGAAGAAAATACCTAATAAACAAATATATATATATATATATGATGTTCCTGTGACTGAGGCCCACTAAGCTCCTTTAGTTTGTTGTCTCTGGGTCAATCAATACTTGTGTCTGTGTGTACCTTAATTATATTATTAGATTGGTCCCCAAAGAGGGGTCTTTAATACTTTAGAGACACCACCTCTGAAACTTCTATCTCAATGAATTAGCTCATTGCTACTTAAGGAGAGCTCCTCTGTCCACTCTTTCACTTCACAGACTTGATCTCAGCTCAACAAAGCTTAACTCTGCCTGTTTTGGGCTGAGTTTTCTATCCAGGCTACTTCTATCCTTTTGTGTTTGTTGTCAAGATATCTACCTGTCTGTGTTATCATTGCAGAACTCCTCTGATAAAGCATCCACCCTGTCCATCCTCCAAGTCCTCGGCGATCTGCTTTCTGTTGGTGAGTAGGCTATGCTCACATCAAACCATATTGTAGATTGGAGACAGTGCTGGTTATCCCCTGTCCCAGGAAGTGGTATAGCTAGGTATTTTTGTAGCTTAACTTTCCTGTGTGGGAGAGAACCACCAGCCTATGTTTTCCCCCTTGGTGTAACTTGATAAAGCTTGTTTAGACTGGGATAATTGTACTTGGTCTATTCGGCCTTGTCACCTACCTTACTGTGCCGAGCTTAGGAGACAGTGAGATGTTGGGCAGTTATGTTATGGTTTTCCTTCTGTAAGCCCGATGTCTTCATCTGGAGAGCTGCTCCTCATCAACCCTCCTTCCCTAGGCTCCTCCTTCCCTAGGCTCCTCCTTCCCTAGGCTCCTCCTTCCCTAGGCTCCTCCTTCCCTAGGCTCCTCCTTCCCTAGGCTCCTCCTTCCCTAGGCTCCTCCTTCCCTAGGCTCTTCCTTCCCTAGGCTCCCTTCCTCTGTCTCACAGGAGGAGCCAGGTACTGGAGCTTTTTTACATATATCTTGTGGAAATGGAACTATGAGGTTGGTGAACTTCAAAGGTCATCAGGTCATTTACTTTTTCAGAAAAGAGATGTCAGGATTGAGTAGCTACAAGTCACCCGAGTTAACTGGATTATAAAATATTAGCACAAACATGCAACATTAAGGATATATGGCATGCCAGAGATAAATTCTCAAGGCTCCCATCACACTGTGGTCTCTCTCTTTTTTTTTTTTTTTTTTTTTTTTTAAGAATCAACTTTTATGTCTTCCAGTGGCAGGGCCACTTCCATGTACATAAAAGATTTTTTTAAAAACGTGTTTCCTTCTTGTAGATCATCACTTGTCTTTTGAGATGAAACTATCTTCAGGAGGTAGATAGAAATGTTTAGAGTGAAGCCTTGGAATTTCTTTTCCCATATGGATGATATTTTTTGTTTGTTGAGACAGAGTTTCTCTATGTAGCCCTGGCTGTCCTAGAACTCACTCTGCAGACCAGGCTGTGAATATTTTTATTCTGAGGCCAAGGTTTCACTCTATAATCCAGGATGCCCTAGAACCAGCAATCCTTCTGCCTAAACTTTCTATGTGCTAGGACTACAAGTGTGCACCACCACTCCTGGATACATGTGGCTCCCCTTATTCTATCTCCCATCTTTATTTTATTCACCCTCATTTATCTTGTTATCTTTATTTTTCTTCCCTCCTTTATTTTATTCTGTTTTTTGGCAGACAATTATCTTTTTAATAGGATGGAGAACTCAGAATTTCTCCTTTGATATTATTATGTCTGTTGGTTCCTTGGTTAGGTCATAAAGGGCCTTCTTCATGTTCATATGTAATCACTGCTTTTGAGCTGCCCCTGGGAAAAGTAAGAGATGTCTTATTCAAATCTGTTCCTTGGTAGAAAGACAAATACTTTATCCTTGCTCAGGGCTCTGACCAAGAGTCCTTGGATGCTATGTCTGGATATTTTGTTTCTTAGGAGGTCCCTACAGTGGTTTCTCTATTTCCCTTCTATTAGTTGCTAAAGAACAGAATTAAAAAATCATTATAACTCCAATAAAATGTCTCTAGATCAGAATCACCCCTTTCCTGCTACTAATGACTCATGTTTATTACAGAAGAATATTTAGTATATAATGATGTGTCAGTTTATATACATCTACATACATGTGTACAGAAAAGGGAAGACTTAATGGGTCCCCAGAACTTGCAGTATCATCAGTTTACCATAGCTTCAGGAGGCAGATATATTAAAATTCCTAAATATCCTTCAATTACCACATTGCACTCTTTTCTTCCCTTAGATGGTAGCACAACTCGAACACAGACCATGTCAAAAACCTGCGAGCTTGTGTTTCTATGGTGAAATGAATGAACCTTTACATCTGTCTCTAGCTGTTAAGTCTGAGTTTCCTCTGGGGAGGACGGTTACCATTTGTGTCTCATATTTCCTTTGGTTTCCTTCCAGGCACAGACCGGAGGATTTATTATATGATCAGCAAAGGTGGCAGCGAGGCCCTTCTGCAGACTCTGGTGGACACAGCAAGGTCATCTTCTCCTGACTGGGACATCCTCCTGCCTCTCTTCAGGCTGCTGGCTAAAGTTGGCCTAAGAGGTACTTACACTTCAAAACCTAATGATGACTGACATCATACTTCTGGAGTTGTCCCCTGAGAGCAGTTGAGGTAGCTCTTGTGGGGAGGCAGGAGGGCGTGTCTCAGGTGCCCTGGTGATAACAGGCCTAGCCTTAGAGCGGAGGTAATTCTACTTTATTGTTATTTTGAGGCTCAGAGTATTACATATTTTTGAGCCTGGCTTCAAGCTATGCTGCACAGAGTGGTCTCAGATTCACTGCAGTCCTTTTGCCTCAGCTTCCTGTATACTGGAATTAGAGGTGTGCACCATAATACTTGGCAAGCTAAATTAAAAAAAAAAACCCAAAAAACTCTAGATATCAGATAACACAAGAAGCGGTGCTTAGGAATGAATGAATGAATGAATGACACAGAGAAGTTGTAGTCACAGCTGTCATGGACTGCAAAAGCACCGATCATAAGTCAGAAAAGAGGGGAGTGGCTCCAGCCCATTTTAAATCCTTATGCAGAATGAGACCGTTTTATGAAATGTATCTTATATGAAAGTACATTTTCTGTATTAGCTTTTCTCTGTTGTTTTGGAGGAAGAGTCTCATGTAGCCCAAGCTAGCCTGGAACTCACTCTGTAGGAAAGGATGGTTTTGAATTCCAGAGGGCTGAGGTTATAGGTAATACGCCATCATGCCTGGCCATACTTGTGCATTCAATTTTTGGAGCTATCATAGCAAATGGTCACAGACTGTTTGCCATAAATATGGTCTCGATATTTCTGAATTCTGTAAGTCACAAACCAAGTCCTGGCAGGGTAGGTCCTTTTGAAAGTCCCAGGGGAGAATCCTTTTTTTTTTTTTTTTTTGCTTCTGTCCTGGTGTTGCCAGAACACACACTCTCTCTCTCTCTCTCTCTCTCTCTCTCTCTCTCTCTCTTTCTCTCTCTCTCTCTCTCTCTCTCAATTATGGACTGACTTATTTTCTCTGTGTTTTACAGTGTTCTCCATGTGTTCTCTTCACATGGTGGTATCAGCCATTAGGTTTAGGATCCAGTATGTCCTGTCTGATCCCCTCTTAGCCAATTCAACGTACAAAACCCTCTTTTCAAATAAGATGGCATCTTGGATGTATGGATGGAAAAGGATTTTGGGGGCAACACTTTCAATTCAACCCACTGTGATAAGTCACCTAGGAAAAGAGCTTCTGCCTATTTCCCTTCACCCCTGGAGGATACTGAAACTTCCTGGCCACTGGAACTTCCTGGAGGAGGGTTGAATAATCTAAGCATTCAGAGTTCATGCACACTTTGCAAAAATCCTCTAGCAGTTACGCTTCAACTGTGTATTGAATATCATGACACATATCATGTGACAATTGAAAAGCTCAAGGCCCCTTTGATGTTCTCTGCTAGGAGCCGAAGCTGTATGCCCCAGCACTCCATGTTTAGATCTCTACTTCAGTTCCCCGGTATTCTACCAATGGACCGAGAAAGGCATCAGCTAGCCCCTGCATGAGTATGTCCCGACATAACTAGCATTTCATTTAGTGACTGTTGAGCCAGGTCAACTGTATGCAGTGTTCTATGCAGTGCAAACATCTCTGTGACTAAGACAGTTGAGGAGTCAGCTCACACAGAGCTCCTGTTCCAAGTGGGGCAGGTTAACTGGTCAGCCAATGATTCACTGAATGGGAGCTGACTGTGATGAGTGCCTCGAGGAGGAGAAAGAGTGATGCTACCTTAAGATGGCACAGTCTGGGAGAGGTGACATTTGAGCTGAAACTTGAAGAACAGGGGAAGTCAGCAAAGCTGAGTGGACCGAGTGAACTCTAAGAAAAGATAGTAGAGACCTGATATACTCCCCAGTTATACAGTGCAGGCTGGTTTCAAGGCTGTCCATGACCCTGACTAGCTGTGTGACCCTGGTCAAGTTACTTAAGGTTTATGAACTATGGTGCACTTATGTCTAAAATGGAAGTATAGAATTTAATTTTAGAGTTTCTAGGAAGAATAAATGAGGTATTAGGTCCCATTTATCTCTGCACTGTCTCTGACCCACCAACTCCTGAATAATGACATGGAGAGTTATTTATTATAGCTTAGGCCTTAGCTGGTTGCATCCCGGCTAGCTCTCTAACATGAATTAGCTTGACTATTCTATTCCACATCTGTCATGTGGCCCATTAACTCTCAGCCGGACAATCCCAGCATCTGTCTTCATGGTGAATCTCAGGCTCCTGAATTCTTCCTTTAGTCCCTATCTCTGCCTGGAAGTCTTGCTTTTCCTCTCCTGCCTAGCTATTGGCTGTCAGCTCTTTATAAAACCAAGCAAAAGGTGATGGAGATGTATATTTACAAAATACTAAGGCAGGTGATGATCCATAAAAATAACAATACCAAAATTCAGATGTACTCAGCTCTCTGCCAGTACAGAAATCAACATTTGAATAATACAAAGGCAACCTTCACGCAATGCACAAAAGGAGCCAGGGCAGTCAAGTGTTAAGAGATATACAAGGGCAGTGGTTCCCAAGTTACTATTTTTGTATATGTGTGTTATATGTATGTGTCTATGTATTCACATGTATATATGTACATGTAGACGCCAGGGGGTGATATTGGATATCATTCTCAATTTCTTGCTGCCTTAATTTTTGAGACTGAGTTTCTCATTGAACCCAAAGCTCATTGTGTTAGATTTCTTTGTCAGTGAGCCCCAGGGATCCTCTTCCTATTGCCTGGATCACTGCTGGTGTTACAGGTATATGTATAGCCACACACTGCCATTCTCATTACTGTAGGAGATCTGAACTAAGTTCCTCATGTTTACACAGCAAGAACTCTTACCCACTGTGTCATCTTCCCAGCTTCAATCTTTTTATTTTTACAGCAAATTTTATTGTGTATACTTGGGATTTTTAATGTGACAATATGAAATAGAAATATCAATGTTATTACTGCAGGTAAGCAGATGAACATATCCACTAACTCCTATAGTGTCACTTTATTTTGGTGACAGGAACAGCGAAAGTCTATGTATTTAGCTTGGTACAATTGTGTGAACTTTATCTTCCTGTTGAGTACAAGAGCTGTAGCTTTGTCTATCTTGTTTATTTACAGTTTTGTATCTTTTGACCCTTCCTCCTTCCCTGCTTAGCCCTCAAAGTCAGCAGAAAGCACTCATTCCTCATGATAGTGAGGATGGCTTATCAACAAGACAAGGGAGAAAAATGTCAGCAAGGATGTGAGGGAAGAGAACCTTGCACACTTTGTAGTGCTGAAGATCAGGATTGCTGTTATTGGAAATGGTATAGAGAATTGGCATGGTGATTGGCATGGGCATGGTGATATACACCTGGAGTTCTGACACTTGGAAGGTGAAGGCAGCGGTGGTGGTGGTGGTGAGAAATTCATAATGAGTTCCAGGCCATACTGGGCCACAGGAGACTCTGCTCAAAACAAACAAACAAACAAACAAACAAACAAACAAGCAAACAATGAAATTATCATATTACTCAGAAATTCCTATAATCTCTAATTAGAACATATACCCAAGGAAAGGAAATGAATACCTCATAAAGATCTCTGCCTTCCCATGTTCACTAAAGTACTAGTCACGAGAGCCATGACATGGAAATAGTGTAAGTGTCTATGGATCAATAAAATGTGATATATATATCATATATATATATATATATATATACATATATACATATATATGTGTGTGTATATATATATGTATGTATGTATATATATATATATATATATATATATATGTATATATGTATATATATGCAATGGAGTATTATCTAGCCTAATAGGTTATACCCAGAGGATATTATGTTAAATGAAATAATGAATCAAATATAGAAAGATATTTCTATGAATCTTATGATAATCATGAAGATTTGGGCATCACACTCAGGGAAGACCAGAAATAAATGCACCTAGATATAGTCACCTGATAGTAGGAGCAACGAGAGGTGTTTTCCTCTTGTTTTCAGGGCTTATTTTGTAACTATTGAGATGAAGATAATGGACAGCTTACCCACAACACTAGATATCCAGGTTATTAGAGCATCATACTTTTAACTTTAATTTTCTTTTTTAAAAAGCTTTTCACGTTTTATTATGAAAATTCTTTGTTAAATGGAAATATTACCATCATCTACCTATAACTTTGATCTAACTTCTCCGGAAGTTCTATACTATCTTTTGCATAGTCAAAGCAATATCCAATTCAAAGCACAAGATTCATGGTAGCTATGCTTTGAATCCCAGCACTACTCGGGAGGCAGTAGTGGAGGCAGGTGGATCTTGGTGAGCTCTAGGCTAGCCTAATCTCCATTGCAAGTTCCAGGACAGCCATGGATATGTAGGGGAAAAAAATCCATTCAAAAACCAAAGCAAAGCAAAGCAAACAAACCTACCCAAAAAGCAAACAGCAAAAGGATCCAATCAAAGTTCATACACTGCATTCAAATGTACTGCTAATTGTTTGATTCATCCCAGATTTGTCTTAAAGACATTGATACAAGTGAGGATGATTAGGGGTGTTGGTAGATTCAAAGGCTTGCAGTCTTAGAACCCATAGCTTTCATGTAAATAAATAATCCAGACTCCACGCTTCTGATGTATCTGGCTCCAATGGGGGCTTATTTAGAATATTTTTAATTAGGCTCAAAAGTGTCTTTGGCTATAATTATCCTCCCTCCCCTGTCATTTTTTTCCTTCTCTCCTGAAACCTTCAGAATGCATGTGAGACATAATTAAAAGAGATGAACTTGTGTTCCTAGATAAGAAGTTTGGACAGAAGGCACTAGAATTAGAAGCGCTTGATGTGACCTTGATTTTGGCCAGGAAAAACCTGTCTCACAGCCAGAACCTCCTGCACTGTCTCTGGGTATTGCGTGTGTTTGCCTCCAGTGGTAAGTTGGGCTGGGACACTGGGAAACCATGTGGTGGTCTGGGGGGAATGAGGGTTTGGGTGAGGATGCTTGTGGTCCCATTCAGACACATAAAGGAACCTGACAATCCAGAGGCTGTGGAGGTCAGACATTTATTTATTGACTTGGTCAAGTACAGCTCTAGAGCTAGTACCTAAGTATGGTCTTTGGATTTTACTCTGAGTTGCATAGAAAGCATTCCAAGTTTCTCTATTAATAATACCAGGTACAGAAGTCCTATGGCAGGAGAAAAGCAGATTTTCCTCAGGCCTTGACGTCGTCATAACAGTATGTGTTACATCTGTTCAAGACAACATTGTGGTGGCTGGAGAGAGAACTCAGCCAGTAAAGTGTTTGTCTTTCAAACACAAGGACTTGAGAACCCACTAGTATCAAAATACTACCTGGATGATGTAGACTTGCAATCCCAGTGTTGGGGAGGCAGAGACAGGAGGATGCCTGGAACTTGCTAGCCAGCGGGGGTAGCCTACTTAGTGAGGTTGAAGCCAATGAGAGACCCTGTGTCAAAGGAAGCAGACACTATTCTTGCGGATGAAACATGGCCTCCCCAGACAAGTGCATGTGAATGCATACACTCATTTGTGCGCACACACAGGCAGTAAAACAAAGAATAGTCCTTATTAATTCCACGAAGGTACTCACTGATGTAACAAAATCCTTACTGATTTTTTTCGAACCTCACGCTTTCTCTGGATAGACCCTCTCTCTGGGTGATCACATCTGAACCTGTCAGAGGATGGGATTAAGGATCTCCTTACCTCAGCTGTTTTTAATTATCACAACTGTGTATTTAGATCTACATTTTTTATATCTCAGAACAGAAAAAGCCAGCTGCTTCGAAGAGTGAAGTAATTTCTTGAGTTTATACAGATAAAAAGTCCTGAAGGCTGGCTTTAGAATTCCAAAATTCATGTTAATTCTACTCCATGTGGAGGCACTTTTCATTAATAGATTAGATTCTATACCTCCTATCTCACATGTAATGAGCACAGACTTTCATTTCTCCATTCTAAGCTCCCTTCCTGGGGAATAAAAGTGACAATTATTTAGATGTAATATACTCTGTAGGGGAAAGACTGTGGGCTTAGAGCCAGAGAGCCCTCAGCTTGACTCTGATGCTATTTCTCATGAGTCGTGGAATGTGGACTCTTGGCCTGGTTAACCTCGTGGTTTTTTTTTTCTCCTTTGTAAAATTACAGCAGCAATAATTATTACTATTAATCTGCTAGGTTTTTGTCTCACTAAAACAACAGAAATTAATTTTCTCACAGTGCTAAAGGCTGGAGGTCTGAGACCAGGAGGCTGGCAAGCTTTGCTTTCTTCATAGCCTGTCTACTTGGACAAAAGAAGATTCTGTCATCTCCCCATGTCCCCATGTGGTCTTTCCCATGGGCCTGTGCATCCTTGGTCTCTTTCTATGTTTAAATATTCTCTATGACAGACACAAAACAGATTAGATTGTATCCTTTCTCGGATGGCATCACTTTAACTCAATTATGACTTTAGGTCATAGGGATTATGGCTTTAAAATGGATTTGGGGGAATGCATTCAACCCTCTGCAAATCTCATAGACCTGTTGGACGGGACAAACAAGATCATGTTCATAGGTAATGCCATGACACTGTAACTGCATTATCCTACCCCAATCTTTTGTCTAACATTTTGAAATCACATGAAAAGTACACGTGTAAGTGTAGTAACTAGGTAACCCCTCCAGGTATCCTAAGAACTGCTGAAATATCCCATTTTTTAAATACTTTTATTCTTACTTTAAAATTCAGGGTCTCATGAAGTACAGACTGGCCTCAAACTTACCATGTAGCCAAAGATCACTTTGAGTTACATATCCTCCTGTCTCCACCTCCCAATTGCTGAGATTAGTCATGGACTTGGCTCAGTATCGCAATTTTCACTGCTATAATCTCCTAATAAACATGGGGTCTACATAAGGAAACAGTTTTCCTCCAAAAATAATAAGATGGATTATTGCCTCTTTGTTCACAATGTCCCCCTTCTCTTACACACACACACAAAGAGAGAGAGAGCGAGAGAGAGAGAGAGAGAGAGAGAGAGAGAGAGAAAGAGAGAAAGAGAGGAAGAGAGAGAAAACACACACACACAGAGAACAAAGATTATCAAAGAGCATTTGAGAATATTTGAATGAATCTGTAGAAACCCATCTCTAGAACAATAAAAGAGAAGCTGTAACATTTTATGAAAGACAACTGTCATTACTGAGTAGCCTAAAAGCATAGCAGCCAATTAGCAGCTTGCCAGCAGCACAGGACTTAATGTTATCTTTCGGTTTCCTGAAGGCTTTGCTTTCATTAATACGTGTATGTAATGATAATGAATGTAGAGAAATATAGCATCAGCTTAGCTCTGAGAAAGCCAGTGATTTGCCCGTGAGTGTCAGAATGTAACCAGTTGGGTCATATGCTAGCCTACATTTATTATACTAACTAGCTGTTTCATAGAGTCATTGTGCCTCTTTGGATTGTATTTATTCATGAAAGGCTGACAGAGTTCAAGAAGCCTGTGGGTTCTGTTTCTTTGGTGAGTTGCAAGCCACTATTTACTGTTTCAGCAAGCTTTCTGAGCAGCTGTTTTCATCCGATTAGTTGGATGTATCCATAATGGGTTTATGATAGCTAATGAACTTGTTGGCAGTACCAAGATGGCTACATTGGGCAACCATCCGTTAAAGGTGAACCCAATGAGTTTTCTTTTTGTATTCATTCTGATTTTAAGTCCAGTCTTCCATGTTAGAATCAGAGGTATTAAGACTGCACTTTCCCCTTCCGGTCCCCGCCAGCACTGGGGTAGCTTGGGCACAGAGTCTGCAGACACCCACAGGCTACCCACAAGACCCTCCACGGGACCTTAAGACCTCTGGTGAGTGGAACACAGCTACTGCTACAATCCAATCGTGCAGGACCTGAGACTGCATTACTTAAGGAAGCAGAAAACACGGCCTGATCAGGGGCACAAGTCCCTTCCGGTCCTGCCAGCACCAGGGTAGCTTGGGCGTGGAGTCTGCAGACACCCAAAAGGTACACACAGGACCCTCCACGGGATCTTAAGACTTCTGTGAGTGGATCACAACTTCTGCCAGGAGGCAGGTTCGACACCAGATATCTGGGCACCTTCCCTGCAAGAGGAGAGCTTGCCTGCAGAGAGTACTCTGAACACTGAAACTCAGGAGAGATTTAGTCTCCTAGGTCTGCTGATAGAGGCTAGCATAATCACCTGAGGAACAAGATCTAACCAGAGACAACTACAACAACTAACTCCAGAGATTACCAGATGGAGAAGGGAAACGTAAGGATCTTACTAACAGAAACCAAGACCACTCACCATCATCAGAAAGCAGCACTCCCACCCCACCCAGTCCTGGGAACCCCAACACACCCCAAAAGATAGTCCCTGATTTAAAAGCATATCTCATGATGATGGTAGAGGACATCAAGAAGGACTTTAATAACTCTATTAAAGAAATACAGGAGAACACTGCTAAACAGGTAGAAGACCTTAAAGAGGAAGCACAAAAGTCCCTTAAAGAATTGCAGGAAAATACAACCAAACAGGTGATGGAATTGAATAAAACCATCCAAGACCTAAAAAGGGAAGTAGACACAATAAAGAAAACCCAAAGTGAGGCAACACTGGAGATAGAAAACCTAGGAAAGAAATCTGGAACCATAGATGCAAGCATCAGCAACAGAATACAAGAGATGGAAGAGAGAACCTCAGGTGCAGAAGATTCCATAGAGAACATCGGCACAACAATCAAAGAAAATACAAAATGCAAAACGATCCTAACTCAAAACATCCAGGAAATCCAGGACACAATGAGAATACCAAACCTACAGATAATAGGAGTAGATGAGAATGAAGATTTTCAACTTAAAGGGCCAAAAAATATCTTCAACAAAACTTCCCAAACCTAAAGAGATGCCCATGAACATATAAGAAGCCTACAGAACTTCAAATAGACTGGACCAGAAAAGAAATTCCTCCAGACACATAATAATCAGAACAACAAATGCACTAAATAAAGATAGAATATTAAAAGAAGTAAGGGAAAAAGGTCAAGTAACATATAAAAGTAGGCCTATCAGAATTACAGCAGACTTTTCATCAGAGATTATGAAAGCCAGAAGATCATGGACAGATGATATACAGAACCTAAGAGAACACAAATCCCAGTCCAGGCTGCTATACCCGGCCAAACTCTCAATTACCATAGATGGAGAAACCAAAGTATTCCACGACAAAACCAAATTCAAACATTATCTTTCCACGAATCCAGACCTTCAAAGGATAATAACAGAAAAAAAAAAAAAACGATACAAGGATGGAAACCACGCCCTAGAAAAAGCAAGAAAGTAATCCCTCAACAAACCAAAAAGAAGACAGCCACAAGAACAGAATACCAACTCTACAAACAAAAACAATAGGAAGCAACAATTACTTTTCCTTAATATCTCTTAATATCAATGGACTCAATTCCCCAATAAAAAGACATAGACTAACAGACTGGCTACACAAACAGGACCCAACATTCTGCTGCTTACAGGAAACCCATCTTAGGGAAAAAGACAGACACTACCTCAGAATGAAAGGCTGAAAAAAATTTTCCAAGCAAATGGTCTGAAGAAACAATCTGGAGTAGCCATTCTACTATCAAATAAAATCGACTTCCAACCCAAAGTTATCAAAAAAGACAAGGAGGGACACTTCATACTTATGAAAGGTAAAATCCTCCAAGAGGAACTGTCAATTCTGAATAAATATCTATGCTCCAAATGCAAGGGCAGCCACATTCATTAAAGAGACTTTAGTAAAACTCAAAGAACATATTGCACCTCACACAATAATAGTGGGAGACTTCAACACACCACTTTCATCAATGGACAGTACGAGGAAACAGAAACTAAACAGGGACACAGTGAAACTAACAGAAGTTATGAAACAAATGGACTTAACAGATATCTACAGAACATTTTATTCTAAAACAAAAGGTTATACCTTCTTCTCAGCACCTCATGGTACCTTCTCCAAAATTGACCATATAATTGGTCACAAAACAGGCCTCAACAGATACAAAAATATTGAAATCATCCCATGCATCCTATCAGACCACCATGGACTAAGGCTGATCTTCAATAACAACATAAATAATGGAAAGCCAACATTTACGTGGAAACTGAATAACACTCTTCTCAATGATACCTTGGTCAAGGAAGGAATAAAGAAAGAAATTAAAGACTTTTTAGAGTTTAATGAAAATGAAGCCACAACATACCCAAACTTATGGGACACTATGAAAGCATTTCTAAGAGGGAAACTCATAGCTCTAAGTGCCTCCAAAAAGAAACTAGAGAGAGCACACACTAGCAGCTTGACAACACACCTAAAAGCTCTAGAACTAAAGGAAGCAAATTCACCCAAGAGGAGTAGAAGGCAGGAAAAATCAGACTCAGGGGCAAAATCAACCAAGTGGAAACAAGAAGAACTATTCAAAGAATTAACCAAAGGAGGAGCTGGTTCTTTGAGAAAATCAACAAGATAGATAAACCCTTAGCCAGACTCACTAGAGGACACAGGGAAAGCATCCTAATTAACAAAATCAGAAATGAAAAGGGAGACATAACAACAGATCCTGAAGAAATCCAAAACACCATCAGATCCTTCTACAAAAGGCTATACTCAACAAAACTGGAAAGCCTGGACAAAATGGACAAATTTCTAGACAGATACCAGGTACCTAAGTTAAACCAGGATCAAGTTAATGATCTAAACAGTCCCATATTCCCTAAAGAAATAAAAGCAGTCATTAATAGTCTCCCAACCAAAAAAAGCCCAGCACCAGATGGGTTTAGTGCAGTACTATGAGATCTTCAAAGAAGATCTAATTCCAGTTCTGCACAAACTATTCCATAAAATAGAAGTAGAAGGTACTCTACCCAACTCATTCTATGAAGACACAATTACTCTGATACCTAAACCACAGAAATATCCAACAAAGAAAGAGAACTTCAGACCAATTTCCCTTATGAATATCGATGCAAAAATACTCAATAAAATTCTCACTATCCGAATCCAAGAACACATTAAAACAATCATCCATCCTGACCAAGTAGGTTTTATTCCAGGAATGCAGGGATGGTTTAATATATGGAAATCCATTAACGCAATCCATTATATAAACAAACTCAAAGACAAAAACCACATGATCATCTCCTTAGATGCTGAGAAAGCATTTGACAAAATCCAACACCCATTCATGATAAAAGCCTTGGAAAGATCAGGAGTTCAAGGCCCATACGTAAACATGATAAAAGCAATCTACAGCAAACCATTAGCCAACATCAAAGTAAATGGTGAGAAGCTTGAAGCAATCCCACTAAAATCAGGGACTAGACGAGGCTGTCCACTCTCTCCATTCCTATTCAACATTGTACTTGAAGTCCTAGCCAGAGCAATTTGACAACAAAAGGAGATCAAGGGGATACAAACTGAAAAAGAAATAGTCAAAATATCACTTTTTGCAAAGGATATGATAGTATATATAAGTGACCCTAAAAATTACACCAGAGAACTCCTAAACAGAGAACCTGATAAACAGCTTCAGTGAAGTAGCTTGATATAAAATTAACTCAAACAAGTCAATGGACTTTCTCTACACAAAGAATAAACAGGCTGAGAAAGAAATTAGGGAAACAACACCCTTCTCAATAGTCACAAATAATGTAAAATATCTTGGCATAACTCTAAGAAAGTGAAAGATCTGTATGATAAGGACTTCAAGTCTCTGAAGAAAGAAATTAAAGAAGATCTCAGAAGATGGAATGAACTCTCATGCTCATGGATTGGCAGGATCAATATTGTAAAAATGGTTATCTTGCCAAAAGCAATCTACAGATTCAATGCAATCCCCATCAAAATTCTAACTCAATTCTTCAATGAATTAGAAAGAGCAATCTGCAAATTCATGTGGAATAACAAAAAACCGAGGATAGCAAAAACTCTTCTCAAGGATAAAAGAACCTCTGGTGGAATCAACATTCCTGACCTAAAGCTTTACTACAGAACAATTGTGATAAAAACGGCATGGTACTGGTATAGCGATAGACAAGTAGACCAATGGAATAGAATTGTCCCAGAAATGAACCCACACATCTATGGTCACTTGATCTTTGACACGGGAGCTAAAACCATCCAGTGGAAAAAAGACAGCCTTTTCAACAAATGGTGCTGGCACAACTGTGGTTATCATGTAGAAGAATTCGAATTGATCCATTCCTATCTCCTTGTACTAAGGTCAAATCTAAGTGGATCAAGGAGCTCCACATAAATCCAGAGACACTGAAACTTATAGAGGAGAAAGGAAGTGGGGAAAAACCTTGAAGATATTGGCACAGGAAAAATTCCTGAATAGATCAGCAATGGCTTGTGCTGTAAGATTGAGAATTGACAAATGGGACCTCATGAAACTGCAAAGCTTCTGTAAGGCAAAAGACACCGTCAATAAGACAAAAAGGCCACCAACAGATTGGGAAAGGATCTTTACCTATCCTAAATCAGATAGGTAATATCCAATATATATAAAGAACTCAAGAAGGTGGACTACAGAAAATCAAATAACCCCATTAAAACATGGGGCTCAGAGCTAAACAAAGAATTCTTACCTGAGGAATACCGAATAGCTGAGAAACACCTGAAAAAATGTTCAACATCCTTAATCATCAGGGAAATGCAAGTCAAAACAACCCTATGAATCCATCTCACACCAATCAGAATGGCTAAGATCAAAAATTCAGGTGACAGCAGATGCTGGCGAGGATGTGGACAAAGAGGAACACTCCTTCATTGTTGGTGGGATTGCAAGCTTGTACAACCACTCTGGAAATCAGTCTGGCAGTTCCTCAGAAAATTGAACATGGTACTACTGGAGGATCCCACGATACCTCTCCTGGGCATATATCCAGAAGATGTTCCAACTACTAAGAAAGAAACATGCTCCACTATATTCATAGCAGCCTTATTTATAATAGCCAGAAGCTGGAAAGAACCCAGATGCCCCTCAACAGAGGAATAGATACAGAAAATGTGGTACATTTACACAATGGAGTACTACTCAGCTATTAAAAAGAATGAATTCCTGAAATTCCTAGGCAAATGGTTGGGCCTGGAGGGCATTATCCTGAGTGAGGTAACCCAATCACAAAGGAACTCACACAATATGTACTCACTGATAAGTGGATATTAGCCCAGAAAGTTAGAATACCCAAGATATAAGTTACAATTTGCAAAACACATGAAACTGAAGAAGAATGAAGACCAAAGTGTGGACACTTTGCCCCTTCTTAGAATTGGGAACAAAACACCCATGGAAGGAGTTACAGAGACAAAGTTTGGAGCTGAGACAAAAGGATGGACCATCTAGAGACTGCCACATCCAGGGATCCATCCCATAATCAGCCTCCAAACACTGACACCATTGTGTACACTAGCAAGATTTTGCTGAAAGGACCCTGATATAGCTGTCTCTTGTGAGACTATGCTGGGGCCTCGCAAACACGGAAGTGGATGTTCACAGTCAGCTATTGGATGGATCACAGGGCTCCCAATGGAGGAGCTAGAGAAAGTACCCAAGGAGCTAACGGGATCTGAAACCCTATAGGTGGAACAACATTATGAACTAACCAGTACCCCAGAGCTCTTGATTCTAGCTGCATAGGTATCAAAAGATGGCCTAGTTGGCCATCCCTGGAAAGAGAGGGCCATTGGACTTGCAAACTTTATATGCCCCAGTACAGGGGAACGCCAGGGCCAAAAAGTGGGAGTGGGTGGGGAGGGGAGTGGTGGGGAGGGTATGGGCGACTTTTGGGATAGCATTGGAAATGTAAATAACGAAAATACCTAATTAAAAAAATGTTAACAATCATGAAAAAAAAAGACTGCACTTTCACTATTTCTACTTAATGTGGTAATTCTTATTGAATTGCCTGCCAATTTTTTTTATTGTAGTGTTATTTTCCATGTTAGAAGTAAAGACTAATTTAATAACTCTGAGAGTGGCAAGACTGATGGGCTCAACTGGGATGTCAAATCCAACCAATTAATGAGGGTGGTGATGGTCTGCACTCTCCTTAGCAGAGGTGTAGGTATAGTGGATACTCTGAAAACTTGTACTCCTTGTAACAGAAAAGATGTTGTTCTCAGTCTCCATCTGGTAGAGAGTACTGTGGAATTACCACCTCTAGCTTTGCATTCCTCTCCTGAGGCCTGAAGTAAGTCAGTCTAAGACACATAGCTTTTCTCTTTGCATCTTTAAGATGCCCTCTTCCCACTTATTTTCCCAGAATAAATCTGGTCCAAAATACTAGGCAGTCTTATGTCTTCCCTTCCCGAAGCACAAGCACCATGGAGGGAAGAGGGGAGTCACCTTATCAGAGAATCGTTTTTCTTCCTTCCACTTCCTTGTCCCCTCGTATGGTTCTCTATCCCATGGATTCCTGTTCTTTTCAGGGCTATTGGTGCTGTTTCCAAATTCAACTGAGTTGAGAATTGTATGGGTTATATTGAAAAGTGGCTGGGGTCTCCTTGGAGATGGCAATGACATCTGGAGGGTTTTATTCATCAGGCATTCCCTTGACTTTCTATCATTCAGATCTATGGTCAGGTTTTAATACTCTCCCCAAACTGGTTGAAAAGGATAGTGTTCCCAGGCTAGTTTATCTTGGAGCACAAGACTCATTCTTCTCCTGGTATCTGATATCAGTACAGACAACCCATTGTTTCAGTCTTAGGGGAGTCAAGTATTAAAATTGAGGAGAGGTTGAAACTGAGGGAGAAACAGCTACCCTACTCACTAGGCTGTTAAGAGAGGTTTTTAATCTCTTTGTTGTTTCTTTTTTCTTATTGTTTTGCATTGACCTCATTAAAATTGTCAGTGATTAAATCCAAGTTGTATTGGTTCATCTTCTTGTGATGATAGCTACTCACTACTGTGCATTTTGTCTTCAGTAACCACGGGAGCCATGCTGGGAATTAATGGAGCGATGGAACTGCTCTTCAAGGTCCTTTCTCCTTACACCCGAAAGCACACCCGGACAATCAGGTACCGAGCATGTTCATAGTGCCCTGGGCTCTGTGTGATGGATAAAAGATGGAGGTGGTTGCCCTTAGATCTTCTTGATGGTTCCTGTCCAATCTGTTGATGCCTTCTTCCTTATAGATGTGCAGTGGCTCTATCCCATATCAATCTGCTTCTCTACCCAACCCCAAGTTCCTCATTTCCTCTCATCCTCATGATAATCCCAAATGAGCATATAACTCTCAAGCTAAAATGCAGAGAGCTTTATCTAAGATTACAATGCTGTGGAACAGCAGAGGCAAGGTTTAAATCAATATCATTCAGACATCATGTTCTTTTTTTGGTGTTGATTTTGGTCTGGTGCTTTCAGATCAATCCTTTTTTTTTTTTTTAACCTGCAGTGATAAACTGGCATAATCCTCAAAAGACAGCCCAGGAGTGTCACAGTCTCAAAAAAAAAATCAGCCAGTTAAACTTCTTAGATGAGACCCGAGCCTTCTCTTCTAATAGTTCATCATGGTTGTGTGCTGGTCTTGTTCCGTGGTTTTATGGCTGGAGAATGAAACCTGGCCCATTCTCTTGGCCTCTGCATCCCAGAGTGGAGTGAATCACTAAGTTAAAAAGGGAGATGGTTTCACATAAAGGCTTTAGAGATATTCGGAACCATTAAGATCCATCATTTATGGGAGTGACTCAGCGAGGACCTTGAGAGAATATTAGAAGAAATTCAGCCAATTTCTAAGATATATGGGGTCATTTGGCAAGTAGCATTTCCATGCCCAGCCATGATATTTTCTGCATCCTAGCATCAATCTCCGGCTCGTGCTTCACCTGATTATTTTTCTCCTGGGTCACCATAGTTATGCCACCACCATACATTCTCACCTACAGCTTTCTACACCAGCTGAACTGAAATACATTACATAGCAGCCAAAAAAATGGCCTCATCAAATAAAGTGAGAAGTTCTGGGCTAAACTGAGTGAGATAGGTTTCTTTATGCTAAGACTTTGCAGAGCCTTTTGTAAAACTTGTACACACTGGGCCTGAGGTGAGTTTGTAGCGTGTGCCATTTCAAGACAGATCTGGCCAGGAAACTCCACTTTTTATGTACCACCTTTTTTTTATTTTAAAATACATATTTATTTTAATTGTCAGAACTGAACATAATATTTATAGTGTGACTTTTTTTAATTACGTATTTTCCTCAATTACATTTTCAATGCTATCCCAAAAGTCCCCCACACCCCCTCACTCCCCTACCTACCCATCCCCATGTTTTGGCCCTGGCGTTCCCCTGTACTGGGGCATATAAAGTTTGCCTGTCCAATGGGCCTCTCTTTCCAGTGATGGCCGACTAGGCCATCTTTTGATACATATGCAGCTAGAGTCAAGAGCTCCGGGGTACTGGTTAGTTCATAATGTTGTTGCACCTACAGGGTTGCAGATCTCTTTAGCTCCTTGGATACTTTCTCTAGCTCCTCCATTGGGGGCCCTGTGATCCATCCAATAGCTGACTGTGAGCATCCACTTATGTGTTTGCTAGGCCCCAGTGTAGTCTCACAAGAGACAGCTATATCACAGTCCTTGCAACAAATGCTTGCTAGTGTATGTAATGGTGTCATCGTTTGGAGGCTAATTATGGGATGGATCCCTGGATATGGCAGTCTCTAGATGGTCCTTCCTTTTGTCTCAGCTCCAAACTTTGTCTCTGTAACTCCTTCCATGGGTGATTGTTTCCAATTCTAAGAAGGGGCAAAGTGTCTACACTTTGGTCTTCATTCTTCTTCAGTTTCATGTGTTTTGCAAATTGTACCTTATATCTCGCTAACTAAGTTTCTGGGCTAATATCCACTTATCAGTGAGCATATATCATTTGAGTTTTTTTGTGATTGTGTTACCTCACTCAGGATGATGCCCTCCAGGTCCAACCATTTGCCTAGGAATTTCACAAATTCATTCTTTTTAATAGCTGAGTAATACTCCATTGTGTAAATGTACCACCACCTTTTAAAAGGGGCTAGAACAGTATACATTTCATCTTGGAAATGTCTACAGTGGAGACTTATTGCGAAGTAGTTATCAACCCAACTCTACCAGGGGGTCCTCATGAAACAGGTGAAATACCTCAGAGCCAGAAACAGGGGTAAAAATAACCCCTTTATTTTTCTGTACTTTCGCTTTACTTTGTCCTTAAATGCCCACTGCATCAGATGACAAAAATTCTCACCAGGAATCAAAATCAGATTAGTGATCCTTTAGCTCATGGTGCCCTTTGGTCTACCATGTCCCTCTTCTGGGAATGTATTCTGGATTTAAAGAAGCTATGGGTGGCAGTGAGGAACGCTGATGAAAAACACAGTTTGTTCTTAATCATCTGTGCCCTTTGGGATGTTCAGCACTTGTTTATGTCACTAATTTTGTCACTGTGCACTGCCTTTGCTGCTGAGATCTGCAGTCTCAATATGTCTTTTGGTCTGAGCTTGACTAACACCTAAGCTTTATCCATCGTACTCATAATACTATTTCTAATATGTTGTTCTATAACCTGTAATTGTCTGGTTTTTCTTATACAATGTGTGAAAATCAATGCAGTGTTCACTGGGCCCTTGCATATCTGAGTCTCCCTGAATGATCAATTCTTTTCCATGGGTACTGGGTTTTTTTTAAGAAGCCCTTATCAGTTAACTTTGGTTATCAAGGCACTGGGTCCTATTGTTTTCCCATGCTGATGGCTTCTGTTGTCTCTGTTATGAAGGTCAAGATTAGGAGAACAAAGCAATACAAATACCGCATGTAAAACAGTAATGAGTAATTAAAGCATACCAGTTCCCTTCTTAGGGATACCTCCTGTTGCTGTCTGTATTGCTTTCCTTTGCTCCTATAAAAAGTCAAGTTCAGGTCCAAATCTGCTCAAGATGCCACAGAACAATGGACAAACATCAGAGATTAACAGGGGTGGAATGCTTCCAAGAACAGAAAAGTTGCCAGGGATCTCAGGAGTATTTTCTTAAACACTATACCCACCATTTCCTCATGTCTGATCTGCCTGAGAAATCTTCTGCCAGATGGCGCTCCTTCTTAAGCAAAATGCCAAACTAAAAATCAAATGTTCATATAGGAGAGGCCTCGTCACGGAGCCTTTACAATGTAGCTGGCATTGCCGTGGTGGAGTTGATTAGGTGCCTAGCCCCACACTGTCTCTTTTGAGCCTCTTTTCTTCTTTGAGGCAGGTGCTATTACTGTGCCTAAATTTACGAGGGGGGGGTGGGGTGGGGGAATGGAAGCTGACGATGAAAGAAGTTAAATAACCTTCAGGAGATTTAAGTGAAAGAGCCAGGATTTAAGCGCTGCCTGATCCCTGAGCTCCAGCATTGGAAACACCATTGGAGTCTCTTGCAGACTATTTCCAGTGTTATATTTCTAAAACCGCCATATGTAAGACAATCACAAGTAGTTAAAGTTTGCTTAAATTTCTTTTAATGTCTAAACGGTTCATATCCATAAAACAATTTGCTTAATGATAGGGAATCTTTCTCTTCAATTGAATGGCCATTTCCTCTCAAAGGCTAAATAGCTATTCTCCCTGCTTTCGAATTCTTTCCCAAAGCTTCTTTGTTTTCTAACCCCTGCCTCCTTCCCAACTAGATAAGGAATGAAGGCATCCAAATTGGAAGATGCTACCTAGCATCTTGGTGAGATCCTTTATGTTTCTTAACTAACTCTGGCATTTGTGGAAGTGTGAATATCAAGCCTTAACTTACAGGCTTGTTGTAGGCATTAGAAATAATGCCTAGAAACGTCTGTGAGATTTGACATGCTCAGACATGTCACTCACCAGGAATAGAGATACAGCTGGGTAATAGGCTGCCTGCCTACAGCCAGACAGCTCCTGTAAGCTCCATTCCCCAAATCTCAACCAAGACCAACCCAAGTAAACTATGCTTAATTACCTGCACTTACACACCAGACCTATATAGCTTTGAGGGTTCTTACATGGGCGGACATGGTAACAGGCCTGCAGGACTGAGTACCATCCTCCAAGGTCTTGCAAACTGTGGGGGAATTATGGCAGTATGCCTTTCTGAGAGCTGGTGCCCAGTGTGGTGCCACTGTGACTCCTTCCTCCTGTGAAGATTAAACCTGTTCTACTTCTCTCATGTGCACCTAAAATAGACACGCAGCTGTCCTCTGATCTCCAGCGGTACTCAGGGGAAAATTTATGGTGGTAGCTCCAGCCTTAGGAGGGAGAAAGGGCCTGTACAGCTATATCCCAAGCCTCCTGTGGCCTCATGCCAGCCTCCAGGCTTGAGAAGGAAGCTACTCTAGACTACCTTCATTTGCTATACGGCCACCATATTGTTACTCTTCACCAATGCGTGGGTATCTTGGCTTGTGCCTTCTCACTTCCTTTTGCTCCCCACATCTGCCTTTTTGGTCTAAACAGTCATCGGAAGACTTGGAAAGCCATTCTCTCCTTTTAAGTGGTCTTCCCAGCCTTCAAGGTGCCAAGAATGTGCTTCGGTTTCTCTCTCACTCTTCATCGCTTTCTCTCTCCAGCTATCTCTAAGTGTGGCCTGCTCCAGGAATGGTGTTGCCATTCTGTCAGAAGGGAAAACAGCTACCTAGTCTCCATGTTGGGGACGAGGGGGAGAGGGAGTCACTTGTCCTCAGCACATCTTTGGAATCTTTTTCATCCTTCCTTTCAACATACTGTTCTTAACTTTGTACACTGTTGCCCCAGGGTCTTCTCTCCCCTCTAAACTTTGAGTATCAAGGTAGATATTGAACCATGTTTACCTTGTCCCCCTCGCCCCAACAGGGTCTAGCTCCATGTATAAACTATGGTAATTCTCAATTAAATTAAAAAGAAATGTATTTAAGGTAAGTATATACTTATACTTATTATATACTTACCTTATAAGGTAAGTATATAATACGTAGTGGGTGAATTAGGGCAATTAGTGTTTCCACCGACTGTGTGAAACACTTCACAAATTTTGCCTCATAGGTCATTTTGAGCATAGACTGTACTATTCATCTGTGTAACACCTCAGTGTTAGTATGTATAATGTTATAACATGCACCAAAAAATACTTTAACTAAAAAATATTGGTGACTTCTGAATGTAGCGATTAAGTGCAATACAGCCTCTACCAAATGAGTCACTTCATGCTGGTTGCCATCTTTGTTCTTGATCCTACCCTGGGTCCACATGATGAGTCCATATGTAGGTGTCTAAACATACCTGAAAATTCATGTGACCCCTCTACCAGAACTGTATGGAATGAAGGACTAAGGTGCCTCTGGAGCGAAGTCAGGCAGGAGAAGAGAAACTGGAATATTAGCCTTAAAAGGAGAAAGGTTTTGATCACTGGAGGGAAGGGAAGTGATAGAGCCCTATTTGTTGTTTAGAGTTGTTTCAGGAATATGACAAGTTGGCTAAAGGGAAGGCTCTAAAGTTGAAGGGCTTTTCAGAAGATAGGAGCCTTTGCTTTCCTTTGAAGTAGGTAGCCAGTGTTGGTCTGTTAACAGATTCAGGAGGAGGTTTAGAATCTGTAGGGGTGGTCTATAAAAATCAGGAGCTGGAAATGACCCTAGGTCAGAGAGCTTGGCCCTTTGCTACCAGTTTGTTTATCCACCCAGTTTTCCTGGATCAGTCTAAACTTACTAAGTTTGACAATTTCCTGAGGCAAAGGAGATCACTTGCCGGTTCTTGACTGGTTTTGTAACTTAGAAGAGATTATGTTGTTCAATGTGTCAACACTCTCCACTTCAAGCTTCCCCCTTTTTCCTTTACTTACAGGGCTTCAGGGTTTTTAATAGTGATGATATCCATGTCTGCTGGATGTTCCCATGATATTTCCCAAAGCATATCTACATCCTCTCTGATCCTGCTAGGTCCTCAGACAATATTTAACTGGTGGTTGACGCTAGATTATCAGATATGACAGTAGCTCCCAGGATTTTAAACTCCGCTAGCTTGCCATGCCTCACAGAGTTCCAATTGCCAAAGTCAATTACAATTTTCTGATCAGGAGCTACTTCTTCAACCCCAATTGTGTTCTCTGATCATTTCACTGCATGTTAAGGAAGAAGATTCAGAATTTGTCATGGGCTAGGATGTTTTTTCTGAAGCCTCCCCAAGAATTGGAAAGTTGAGAATCGTATTCGGGACCATGCTGGCTTCATCTCTTACACAAGAGGCCTTCAATATCATCACACCTTCTATCTCAGGCTTTCAGCAGATCTATTATGTTAGGATTTATCTTTCAAGATCAGGGGTCTTTGGGCCGTGAACTATCTTGGCACAATTGTGGGTCATATTCTGTGCTCTAGAGGTTCTGGGATTAAATACCTTGGCAACAGAAGGCGGTGTTGTGTTTGGGTCTTAAACAAGCCACATAAGCAAATTCTTCAGTTTAGTGTCCTGTTGGCTGTCCTAGTTGCTCCCTGTACTTAGAATAGTGTTAGTGATCTTCTCCCTTTTGAGCTCTTGTCTGCCAGGGCTCTTTGGCATTTGAGCTTTGCCTGAGTACAGGATTACTGGGCATTGCTTCACTGGCAGCTATTTATGGTGATTTCATCTTCAGTTTATGAGCTAGAAAAATTTCCCATGCTTCTTTTTCTCCTGAACCAGTGTCTTTCCAAAGTCAAGCCTTCTGAACTTTCTCTAGCCAGCATACCATCCCATTTTGCTTGGGCATAGTAGCTGATAAATGAATGGAGACTCAGCCAAAGCTAATGGTTTCCTTGTTATCATGAGCAACCTAGGTGACACAGCTTTGTCACTGAGAGAGTGGAGATTCAAGTTACAGGGAACAGAATTTTCTGTCTCTTGAAATAGATTCCATATTTCTCCTGGGTGTTCTTTGTTTCTATTCTCATTAGAAAACATTATAACCTTTCACTCAATGTAAGTAGAATCTGAGTTTTTCAAGCATGGGCTCATCATGGTGATTCAGAAGCCTCGTGTTTTGGAGCACTTGGACTCAAATATTTTGGAACAGGAACAAAAAAAATTCCAAGCCAGCTTCACAAGTGATGATATTGGGGATGTGCACCAAGGGCTCAACTTACTGACAAAGTGATTATGGCCTCTGCAATCTGACTCTGAGCCTGCAGTTGATAGTGGAATGAATAGTTTCCTACATGAATTAAACCCTGGCAATGAGGTCTATGGTTGAAATCCCTTTCATCTCCTTAAGAAGCCACTGACCTCTCTCTGTTAGGGCTAGTCATAGATATTCAAGTCACAGGATTGAAAGTTGGAAGCTTCCAAGGAACTTTCCTTCTTGTTCACCTCTTTCATCTAAGGTGAGGTCAATGAAACCCAGAGAAGCTCATCAAACTCCTAATGCCTTTCAAGACATATTCCATCACTGAAAGATGCCCTACTGCATAATACAAAGCAGATGTGCTTTAAGACTTTTATGTGACATTTGACACATTTGTCTTGGTAGCAGGCAGTGAAGATTTCAAAAGAACAGAAGATGGAATTTTGTCCTCAAGCTACTGAATCTGTGCAAAAACTGCAATGTAGCATGTGGGATAGGAAGATCCTCCATAGTGAACCAGTGATTCAGTGATCGATACAAAACAGCACACATCCTGGGTCCTATGTATACTAGAGGGATTTGACATGCTCCATATGTCCCTTGTGACTATCCTCCAATTTCCATTGGTATCTGCAAAATTTGTATGCTATTTTATCTCTACCTAGTTACTTGTCCCTGCTTCCATCTTGATAGGAGTCAAACTCTTGACTTGCAAAGTAGATGGGCTTTTTATCCCCTGAAGATGTTCTTTTTTTAAAAAATTATTTATTAGCTTTTTCTTTGTTTACATTTCAAATGTTATCCCCTTTCCTGGTTTCCCCTCTGAAAACCCCCTATCCCATCCCCTTGCTCAACAACCTACCCACTCCTGCTTCCCTGTCCTGGCATTTCCCTATACTGGGGCATCAAGCCTCTCTGAAGATGTTCTCACATGATTTTGTCAGTCAGAGCATCTGCTTGAGTCTTCCTTGAAATCAGCAGAGCATCCATTTGGGCCCTAGAAAGGCTTAGTCTAGTGGCTCAGTGAGCTTGAAGGTCTAGACTTCTCCTTTTCCTCCATCTGAGGAGCTCTCTGATCTTTTGTCACTCAAGTAAGGTAGTCTAGATATCTTGGAAAGGGGTGGATCTGGGACTTACGTATGACTGAGCTGTGCAGAGATTCAAAGAGCATGATTTGACTTGTGAACAATGATTGGCAAGTAGATGATTTCCACTGTTGCTGTGGCATTTATTCTCCAGGATGACATGATGAGAGAGTCAGAATTGGTTTGATACATTGATATTTGAAAGAGAACACACACTCTGGGTCCTATGTATACTAGAGAGACTTGACATGTTCTATAAGTTCCTTGTAACTATCCTCCAATTTCCATACGTATCTGCTAAAAGTTATACTAGTCAACCTTTCCATAGTTACCTGCCCCAGTTTCCATCTTAATAGGAGGTAGACTCTTGGATACTTTTGCTTGCTGTAGGAATAAGTCTTTGAGGCTAGCCCTATATGTAAAATTTTATACATAAGTTTATATCTTTCTATCTTCCTATAGATCACAGATTCTTTACAAAGTTACTTGTGAATATGAGGGGAGAGCATTTGAGGAACTGGGGGGAGAGAGAGAGAGAGAGAGAGAGAGAGAGAGAGAGAGAGATCCTCTTAGCAGGAAACACTCTTGTGTCCACCAGTCTTTGTTCAGAGCAGGCCATGGCCACATTTTACAGGGAATGATTCCACAGTTACATACCACAGTCATAAGATCAAAAAGCAAACTGGAGAAGTTCTTTTCTTGTGAAGCTGAGAGTGATGTGATGTGGTATCTTGAAGATAAGTATGTTTAACATATAAAAGCCACCCAGTCAGGCGGAAAAGGAAACGCCCAGAAGAGGCCAATGTGCATAGCTATTGAATGCTAATTGTTTTGAAGAGTTTGGGCAGAGATTTCAGGATGAGGGCACTTTGGAGGCTTTCTGCTTAGTTCAATTACAGTGCTATTTTGTTGTTGGTTCTCCGTGCAATCATCAGTTATATTCAACAGAGCTGATGATGAGAAAAATAGAGAACAATAGATGGCTATTTAAAAGAAGTGAATTATTATAAATTAAGTTTGAATTTCGTTCAGATAGTACATCATAGGTATTCAGTAAATGCCAGTTAATTTAATGAACATTGATGCTTCGGTTTACCTGAGGTTCATCCTTTCAACCATTAATTTATTCACTCAATAGTACTTGAACATTTTATTTTTAGCAGATATGTGTGGGATTTGAGATGAAAAGCAATGGCTCTTGCCCTCAAGGAGCTTGTAGATGATCCATAGTACATCAGCATTTAAGTGAGCAAGACAAATAGCTTAATGATGGGGTATTCATGAAGGGGGTCTTAGTGTACCCAGAAACTGGCACAGAAGTATTTCCAAGGAAGGAATCTTTGAGCATGGAGTATGGAAGGTATTTTCCAGGTGCTAAGGTTATACTAAACAGGCTCTTCTAGGCAGAGGCAGAAGAGAAAGTGAAAACACAAAAAACCGCACACATTCATGTATAGATGTGAAGTTGTGCACGTGTGTGCACACACACACAATTTAATGCGTAGTTGGTGTATATTGCATGTGTATGAAGCAGAAAGCTCACCCAAATTGATCTAAAAAACTAGTATCTTAGAAAATAATAAAATATATAATTCACAAAGAAAAGAGAAAATGGATAAATCATATGAATTCAACTCTTTAGTAATCTATTCATATAATTTGATGAAGACCCCTGTTGTATAAATCAGAGCAGAAAAGATTTTGAAATATTGTAAAATTTATTATTGGTGAGGATTGACTAAGGTAGGGCACTTTTACGCTGGTGTGAATGTACACTGATAACACCTTCATGAAAACAATCAGTGATGTTTTCCAAGAGTGGAAGGAAGCTCCCATTACTCAACTCAAATTTTTCACTTCTTGAAATCTGTCCTAAATAATTACTATGAAAGCTGCATGAAGACTCATGCTTACAAATATCAGTAACAATGTTATTTATAATCAGAAATGATATAAACATAAAAATTCAATAACAGAATCCTTGGTAAATGTGATATGTTTATATATTATCGTGTTATGTAGCAAACCACAAAAACAGACTCGCAAAAGAGGTTTGTCTTGAAAAATTGCTTTCAATACAAGTATTGAATAGAAAAATGTTAGTGTAAACATATGAACAAAAGGACCCAGGTCAAGACAGGAAAACTATAGTTAGATTTTCTTTCTACAAGAAAGAAATAAAAATATAGATAAAGCAATGTATTTAAACATATAAACATCTGGCAGTAATGAATAGTGTTCCCTGAAAGATGAATTCCTGCACTGACCCTGATGACTGAATTTCCAGGGAACATTGGTAGTGACGGACCCAAGTGTAGCCAAAAAGAAGCCTGTAGTTAAGGAGATAGAGGCAATGAGCCAATATGAAGCTAGAAGTGTCCCAGGTGCCTAGAACTTATAGGACAGGGTACTGGAGCTAAGAGAGATGGAGAGAGAGGATAAGGAGAGAGGGATGAATGGAAGAAAGGGAGGGAGAAGGAGAGAATATGAGTGAGAAAATGAATGAGTCTTCTCCCAGTTCATACTTGGTGGGTCTGAGTAATAGAATTTGTATACAAGACCCCTACAGAAACCTCTAAAATGGGACTAGTCTCAGGTTATCCAGCACTGTGTTGACTCTGATAGCAGGCAAGGGGAGACAAAACAAAGTAACAACAAAACCCAACCAACTAATATTTCTTATGAATAGATGCAATACTCCTAACTTAATTTTAGCACATTGTTGAAAAACATCCAGAACAAAACCACTCTATTACCATTCCATTGTGGACATCTAGACTGACTTCTTTTCCTACCTATTGTCACTAGAGCGGCAATCGATCAGAATGTGTATGTGTCTCTGTAATGTAGTACCTAGCAAGGCTCTGAGATCGGTAGACAAAATTAAACCAAACCACAAAATGGTTCAATAAGCTACTGGGAAGTAAAACGAAATCAAATTCAACTTAAAAATAATCGTCCTTAAGAACATCTCATTAAAATGCATTTTCATTAATTTTTTTACTTATCTGTAATACACTATGATCATGACCACCTCCTATCATCCTCTCTCAGTTCTTTTCCACTCTAACTTATCCCTCTTCCTCTCCTTTCCTCCATCCTCCTTTCTCTGTATTATTTTATGCAAGCAGCTACCACTACAGCGTGTCCATGACCGTCGTGGCCATGTCAGATCCAGAAAATAGCATTTCACGGTACTTCTCCACATACTGTGGCTCTTACAATCTTTGTGCCTCCATGACGTCCCCTAGGTCTTGAGGAGGGTGCTATAGTTATCATAGTTAGAACTGATGATCCAAAAGTCACTTATCCCCAGAACTTTGACCAGTTATGAGTGTCTACATTAACTATCACCCAGTGTAATGAGAAGCTTCTCTGATCAAGGTTGGAAGCAGCATGAGTCTATGGATATACATGTAGATGTTTAGAGTGCAGATTGACCACATGCCAGTTTATCAAAATATCAGTAATAAATTGCCTGCTAGAGTCAGTGACCTCCCCAGGCATAATACTTATTATTATTATTATTATTATTATTATTATTATTATTATTATTATTATTAATTACTGACTATTGTTATTAATATATTGGTTAATGTGATATTTCATTTCAGTTTTATTTTTTATTTTTGAGATTGTAATGTAATTACAATAATTTTCCCTTCTCCTTCCTCCCTACAAACCCTCTCATGTACCTTTCTTAGGTCACATTCAACTTCATGGCCTATTTTTCACTAATTGGTATTACATGGAGATACGTACTTGTGTATATAAACATAACCTGCTCAGTTCATATAATGTTACTTGTATGTATGTTTTCAGGACTGACCATTTGATGCTAGACAACTCATTGGTGTGCTCTTCCACAGGGACTCCCCCTCTTGGCTCAGTTGCCTATAGTTCTTTGTGTAGGGTTGAGGTCTTGTGGCAGCGGGTGGGGGTGGGGGGGTCTGTCATCCGCATCCAGTTTGGCATGTGCACTGGTGTCATCCTTGTTCAGCTCACATTTAGGCAGTCATAATCTTTTGAGTAGATTTATAGTATCAAGCGTATATTCCCTCCTGTGAGCAGGTCTTAGATGCAGTCAGGAAGTGATTGGTTACCAGTCATGTCATGATTACATTTGTGGACACACCCTGTCTGCATATTTGTGTGGTGACATGATGGTTTTATAGCTGGATAAATGTTCTCTTCGACCTTCTAGCACCATGTATGAGGGCCCCTAGGGAAGAAGCTTGTATCTCAGCTCATCTTCATTTTTCTGTATCCAAAGTACAGAGGGGTGCTTTTAGCAATAGGGATTCACTAACTCATTCTGGCCAGAGACCAAGAGCAATGGTTATATTCTCTATTGTTTGTGGAGAGTCTGGGTGGGGGGGTGGAGCTCTGGGGATATCAAGGCATAGGAAGTTGTCCTGTAGCCAGCACCTGGATTTCTGTCTAAAGATTATGGCTTCTCAAAGCAGCATTGTCTACTGCTACAGAGTACTTCCGTTTACACTTCTTTCTAGAAAGTATTATTATAAAATATATCCAGTTAGCTGATAAAGGAGTATGTTTCTACATGGCATAGTTATAAATCACACAAGCTGCGTTTTGTTTTGTTTTTTAGGGGGAGTTGTTCTGGGGAAGTTGATTTTGGAATACTGCCTTTATTTAGCATTGTTATTTTGAGCATCATAGATATTTTTGCATTAAATTTTAGTTTTAAAATGTATTCGTCTCTCATACAAAACATCCTGACCACAGCCTCCCCTCCCTCCACTCTCCCCACAATCCTCTCCTTTACCCCCACTCCACTCTAAGTCCCTACTTAGTATATGCTTCTCCTTTCATATCATTTGTGCCTCACTGTCCCTCACAAGACCTTTCCTGCATATCCAATGGCCCCTTTGTTATTTTCAGGCCTTTAGAGACATCCCTTCCAACTAAAGGACAAACATATAAATATTCAAAGCTATGATTCACATATGAGTGAGAGTATATGTGGGTTGTCTTTTCTGGGCCTGCATGACCTCACTCAGTGTAACATTTTGTAGTTATATCCATTTTCCTAAAGGTTTTGTAATAGCATTATTCTTTGGTAATTAAGGGAATTATGTTATATATATGTACTGCATTTCCATTATTCATTAACAAATGACAGACATCTAGTCTGATTCCCTCACATAACTATTGTGAACAGAGCACAAAGAACATTGCTGTGCAGGTATTTTTTGTGGTAGGGTATATAATTCTTTGGATATATGCCCAGGAATAGTATATCTAAGTCATACAATAATTGTGCTTTTAGCTTTTTGAGAACCTCCAACATTGATTTCCAAAGTGGCTGTAACAGTTTATGCCTCCTCCATAGTGAATGAGGGTTTGTTTCTCTTTGCCCACATTCTCACCAGCATTTGTTGTCAAGTTTGATGGTTTTGTTGGTTTGTTTGTTTTTTGTTTTGCTTTGTCTTTTGTTTTTTCCATTCTAATTCCAGTGAGAAGAAATCTTAAAGAAGTTTTAAATTTCAGTTCCAGGATGGCTAATTATGTCGAGCATTTTGAAAATGTTTATTAGACACTTGTATTTATTCTTTTAGGGACACTGTTCAGAAGTGTGCTGAGATTTTTATAGGAATAGTGCTGAATCTGAAGATTGCTGTTGATTTTCAGTTATATTGAATGATTCAGTGCTCAGGAATAAACCTGAGAATAGATGGAAAAGATATATATGTATATACTGCATAGTTCACAACCCTGTAGAGACAAAATAAACAGCAGCTAAGCAAATAGAACTAACTAGGCTCAGAAGACCTGAGAGTTAAAAATGTCGATTTTCCTTCAGTTGAGCTATAGAGCCAATACAATTGTAGTACAAGTTATCAGGCTCATTTTTTAAAATTATAAACTTACAAATTGATTTGAAAATTCACTTGGGAATGCAGAGGATATAGAATAACCAAGGCATTTTTTAAAACAGAAGTGCAAAGTTGGAAGAGCAAGAGCACTTTATTTCAAGTGTTATAATAAAGCTTCAGTAATCAGGACTGTGGTAGTGAGGACAAGGCTGAGAAACAGATTAATGGAACAGAATAAGCAGTTTGGAAATCAGCCTACACATATTTGTACATTATTTTTTCTGCCCTATGTAAATTACATGTAGAACAAACATCTGTTTAATAAATGGTGCCTGGAAAATAAAAAAATTCATATGCAAAAGATAAATTTTAGCTTATATTTCACACCTAAAATGGCTTAACATAAAATAATAATAATAGATATAACTATCTAAATAACATCTATAAGATGTATGCAGGAAAAGAGACAGACGTTTTTGTGATTGTTAGCTAGGTAATAGTTATTTAGATAAGTTAGATTCATCAGTATTGAAAACCCCTGAATCTCAAAGGATTTAGTAAGGTCACAGTAGTATATGGCACAGGCTGAGAGATATCTGTCACTCATATATTTCATAAAAGTGCCTTATCTTGTGTATACAGCCAGGGTTTAAAATTAAAAATAAAATGAAGTATTCAACTGAAAATGGGCATAAGATTTGAACATATATATTACAAAAAGATACACAGAAAATATGCATATAAACATGCTCAGCATATGTTTTATTTGGAAAATACATATTATAACACAACACGACAACAAATAGAGAACTTTTAAAATTATTATGATCAAAAAGACCATTAAGTGATGATGCTCATGAAACATTTAAATGACCAGCATCATACAATAGTCCTAAGGGTGTAGTAGTGGCACACATACATTAGTGGTAACCAACAGCTCTCAAATTAGACATAAGACCCACCCAGTAAGAGGGACACTATGCTTAATACTGGAAACCTAGCTAACTACTCAGTGCCAGTGAAGTCCTAATGGAGGAGAATCTACAACGAAACATTACTAAACCAGGATACTCTCTGAAAACAGTCTATAAACAGTTGTTTTCATATCCCTCATCAAGGAACCGTGTCTTTGCAACGAACAAAGTGATCTTTATAGAAAACCACAACCAATCAAAATGCAGAGTCATGGAGCCCAGGAGCAATGGTACATCTGTAAAACATTACCACAATTAAGGCTCAGGGAACATTGTGCAAGAGGGTGAAGAAAAGTTGTAAGAGGCAGGGGTTTAAGGAATTTTCTGTGAAATTGTGTCTCCTAGTCATATCAGAAGCTACGCCTATAAAATCTCACCAACTTAAAGGCACAGACTTGAGCTGAAGAAAGATGACACCACAGGGCATTCCAAACTGGAGAGGGGAAAAGCCAATGAGACCTCAACCCTACATAAAGAACTATAGGCAACCGAGGAAACACACCAAGTGGTTGCCCAGGGCCAAACAGTCAGCCCTGAAAACATGCATATAAGTGCACACACTGCAAAAAAAAGTGGTTAATGATTTGAAGAAGAGGGGAATGGGTATATGAAGAGGTTTAGAGGGAATAAAGGAAAAGGATGAATGCTGTAATTAAATTATAATCTCAAAAGATACAAAGAAAACACTATTAGAGGAGCAAGCCGAGCTGGAAAAGAACCGGAGCTCTCCCTCTCTGCTGGTGAGAACACAGAAAATAAATCATTATGGAAAGTGGTTTATTATAATTAAAGACAATACCTACTCTGTGATCTAGGCATTCCTCTTCTGTAGCTATGCAGTAAAAATGAGGACATAGATCCTTATGCAGATGTAGCCCCAATGTTCATAGCAACTCTATTTACAATAGTGAAAAAATAGGAGACAACACTAGCATTTACTGACCCATGAACAGATAAACTGTCATGTTTTCATACACTGAGATATTGATCAGCAACAAAATCAAAGAAATTATTGGTATAGACATTAGTAAACCTTAGATGAACTGTACTGAAGTCCATGCTTATTGCTGTACTCCTTGCAATAGCTGGAAAGTGGAAGCAGCCTTCTGTCCATCAAAAAAACGAATGGGTTGAAAAAGCATAGTTTGTGTATTGAAAGGATATTATGCATTAGAAAAAAACTGACATCATGACACTTACAGAAAAATGGTTGCAACTGGAAATCATTATGAAATGAAATAAGACAGACTCAGACAAATACCACATGTTTTCTTATATTGGGGAGCTACATTTAAAATTATATATATATATATGTAATATATGTGCACATATGTTATATATATATTATACACACATATACATACATATATGGGTGCATTTATATATAGGTGTATGAGTAGGCCAGGGCTCATGTGAGGGAAGGCAGAGATTTGAAGGGGTATAGGAAGAAGAAACATGATAGCAGAAAGGGAGACTAACCTGGGTAAGGAGGGGCTCATGGGGAGAAGAGCTCGCAGAAACAAAGCATAATACAAATGTATGAAGATGCCGTAGATAGAATGAAAAAGACTGTTACTGAGAAATTGCACTGAGAGAGAAAATCCTGACAAAAATTCATACTATGTGTTTCTATGTTTACTAAATTTTAGAATAAGCTACTGTACAAGAAAGCAGATGGGTCGCTGTCTGGAGATGGAGGGCCAGCATGAAGGCAGGGTGAAAATCATGAAGCAACCTGAGGAGATATTTGTGGGTAGCCCCTCGTCTTACTTTTGGTCAAAGGTTTATGTGTCATCAAATCTTATCAAATTTTACATAAATATGTCCAACGATTTGTAAGTCAGTTATACCTTAATATATCACTTATAAAAGCCTCGTGGAAGACCTGAACAATAAAATATTCAAAGAAGGACGCCAGCATTTCTGAGCCATGGGACTCTTAAGTTATTAACATTTTCTGTAATTATTAGGCATCACTTCTGTAATTACAAAAATTGAGACTAAATGGGAATTATTGAGTACTATCTAGTCTAAAATATATTTTAGTACATTGTCTGGCTTGTGTGGAAATTAGCAGCACCCCGTCAAGAGTTCAGTCATACCCTCTATTCATTCGAAGAGGACTTGAAAAGGAGGTTTGACAGGCAAGACTGACCTCAGCTCTCAATATCAGGGATGAGGAACAGAGGCTGGAACACAGAAGTGTTTCCTGGCCCGAGAAACAAGTGTTAGAATCTGTGTAGCAACATTTGGGTGAGAAGAAGAAGTGGAGGGCTACTCACGGCGACAGTAGAGGTAGGTAGTGACAGAAGATGGAGACATAGGTATTGTACAGAATAAGGCCTTTTCTCAATATATTACCACTATTTTCTTCCTTCTCTTCTCTTCTCTTCTTCCCTTCCTCTCCTTCCCCAAAAAAGTTTTTGTCACTTAAAAAAAAATCTATTTCTTATTGCATTCTAGGTAAATTCTCTATTTTTGTTTCAATTTAAATAATTCAATTTCTGCTGAATCCTGCCTGCTGTTGGTAACTGCCAAGTTTCATACCTATTACTATGCATTTCATATATTTTCCATTTTTTATGGTCTTAGATTTACAGTCTCATGTCAACTTGTTCTTGTATCTTAGACACAAACGTCCTCTAGAATATTCCTCAGAATGAAAAATCAGATATTTGCTCCTCTTTTTCTCATTACATTTGTTCTGCCCCAGAAGTATCCTTTGAATATTCAGGAAATCGACTCCTTCTATCTTTGAATTGAAGTGTAGTTTTCTCTGCTTTGTTATTCTTACAGAGGCATTTGTATTAGCTTATAATCAACCCGGTATTAGTTTATAATCAAAAGCAATCGCACTGGTGGCCACTTAAATATATTATAGCAGGAACTTCAGGGTTAGATTGGTGGAATCAAGATAGAAAAATAAATAATTACTATTTTAGTACTTTACTTTGGGTTCTTGGAGGAGCACAGAGAGGGTCTGCAGTGTTGGCCAGCCGTTGTATTTATGGCTTTCCTCATGGCTGTGACCTTGCTTGGTTAGGAAAGAAAGGTTCTCATTAAATTCGTCGTCTGGCCAGGCGGTGGTGGCGCACGCCTTTGATCTCAGTACTTTGGGAGTTGGATTTCTGAGTTTGAGGTCAGCCTGGTCTACAAAGTGAGTTCCAGGACAGCCGGGGCTATACAGAGAAACCACGTCTCGAAACAAACAAACAAACAAACAAACAAACAAACAAACATTAGCAGTCTGTGGGTGTAGTCCACCATGATCGGGAAGGCTGAGAGGCAGGAACTCGAGGGAGCTGTTCATATTTCTTTTGCAATCAAGATGCAGAGCTTGTGGTGAGGTTGTAAAATCCTTAAGCTTGCCTACCCCCAGTGACTTACTTCCTTCGGTAAGAGGTCTCTTAGACGTTCCACAAGCCTTCAAGACAGCGCCACCAGCTGGCAAGTTCAAACGCCAGTGTTCAAACACGTAAGCCCATACTGCTTTTTACATCCAAGTCCCAGCAGGCAGTCTTGTTTTGTTATTTTACCAGCGTCACTGATTGACGGTCCGCAATAGGGCTTCTTTTCAAGTGTTCATGACAAGGAGCAAACCTGGAGAATCTCTCGCGTGCAAAGGGTGAGGTATTCCAACCTGAGCTCACAATCCAGATGTTTCTCACGTTTTCATATGAGTTCTCATTCTTCTGAGATAGAGGGGTTTTCAAATGTTCACCAGACCCTCCATTATATTTCTATCAGAGACTTCTAAATGTTCTGCTTCAGGATGTTGTATGTCTGTTTCTCTGTCCTGCTAATGGTTTTGCAATGTGAATTTTCTTCCATGCAGATGGGGGAGAGGAATTTACTTGATTTAATAATCTCACTTGATAAGGTGGTGGGATCGGAATCAGGTGATGTCTTGTAGCTATGCAAGTAGTGGGAGAAGCTCTCCTCACACACATGCGGCTCCAGAGTGATGACTTTTCTCTCTGTACAATTTACAATCAGAAATGATTAAATGGCTAGAATAAATAAATAAAACATGTGCAGTGGACAGCTTTACTATAGCACAAGGGCTCTAAAGAGGAAAGAGGCAGCCTCCGGCCTCGGCTTCCAGGAGGTTGAAATAATTTGTCTTTGAAAATGACCTCCCCAAATCATAGTAATCATCGTCACACATAATATAATCCCATCTTATGTTGCTTGATTCAGGCCAAATGACTCCCCCCAAAAGGATTTTCAGAGTTAATATCAAGGTCCCCCCAATTATGTTATGCTGTTACAGTGTTATATAATAGAGTTGCAAGATTAACATATAAAAGAGAAAGAGGGAAAGCAGAAAATAATCAGGCAATAGCAATGGAGGAAGGCAATATTTCTAAAACACGACCACTAGTCTATGAAGCAAAGACTCATGAACGGAGGTTCCAAATGGCACAAAGCCATGAATCCTAAGCATGTGTAACCCAGTGACATCTATTGGTAGCTGTTGGCATTGCAAATCCACTTTGTCATGTTCACAAACTGGTCTTATTTGGATATAAACCTGTCATTTCAAAGTAGTTCAAAGAAAATAGCTCTTAAAAGTTCAGTTCGCTATTCTTTCCTCCCTCTTGTTTGAAGGACTCAAATATTGACTTCTTAAATTTTATTTCTGATTAGGATACATGCTCACTCCAAAGTAGCATTATTTTTTTTCTTCTTCTGATCACAGCAGCTGGTGAAGGCTGACGTGAGTTCCTCAGTCACTGGGTCAATAATTATCCTTCTTTTAAAAGCATAAATAGAAGGGCATATTCTGGAAGGCAACCGTTAAAAAGACTTTAATTTTTAATGGTGTTTTGTACACATTCTTATCTTTTTCTTTTTTTTTAATTCCTTGAAGCTTCAAATGGAAAACAAATCAAGAACACAGTTCTAAAATAATTTATTTCTTAGGAAAGGAATTCCAAATATAAATATGTTTGACCAAGAAAATTATTAACATATATTTAATTATTTGTCCTTTGAGAAATTAATAGATGTATACAAGGTATTTTGACCATATCCATTCCCTCCCCATTCCTGCTCCTCTCAGACCCCCACCTAATATGTCCCTTTTCTTGCCTATTTTTTGTCTTCCCTTTTTAAAAATAACCCACTGTAGCCTCTTAGGACTGTGCAAATCCATCTACTGGAATATGACAACCTATCAGGGGTTACATCCTTGAATTAAACTGACTCTGACTTCTCCAGAAACCTCCAATTGCCAATAGCTACTTTGCATGGGTTGAGGATGGGACTCGTGAGTCGTCTGCCATCCTTGCTGGACTGTTGATCGTGTTGAACTGGGACAGGTCTTGGCAGGTAATCACAGCTGCTGTGAGTCCCCTGAGGACAGTGTTGTCCTGTCCAGAAGAAACTGTCCTCCCCAGCCTTTAATTCTTTCTCCACCTCTTCTAGGATGGTCCCCAAACCTTGGGTGAATGTGTGTGTGTGTGTGTGTGTGTGTGTGTGTGTGTGTCTGTGTGTGTGTGTGGCCATGCACATAATGATGTGTGTGTGTGTGTGTGTGTGTGTGTGTGTGTGGCCATGCACATAATGATATAGGAAAATTATCTTTAAAGGAATTGCTAGAAAGTGATATGTCAAGGCAAGAACTAATTTATGAGTGTCCCAGCCTTGTAGAATTGGATTCGCTCAGATCTATATGGCTGGGACATGGTCTGGTACCATGATAGAATTGGAAAAGTCATTTCTCTGTACATCTGTGAGCCTTCCTTTCTCATCAGTTAAAAGGAAAATGGGACAATTAATAAACAATACAGATTTATCTTTTGGTTTTGTGTACCCTAGGCTTTCTGTTGTTGGGATATTGACATAAAAACACAACTCTCATCTCAAAGGAGATAATAAGGGATAGTTTATTTTAGAGCCAAATAGGAGGTATGGTGCCTTGGGAACACAGACTCAGGCTATCACAAACTCTGTGTTCAAACATGGTAACAGCGCAGTAAAGTTTAATATTAACAGAAAAATTCCTAAAACACGAGAAACATTAGTTGGATTTGTTAAATCAAAGCTGGGAAGTTGCTGCTGTAACCCTCAGATGCTAGCAGATCAACTAGTGGATCAACTAGCATTGGTTGAAGCTAGTGGAATGCTAAGTTAATTTATTGCAAAAGTTTAGGTGTTAGTTACAAGGATATTAGATGAGACAGAGAGGTGGGCAGGGAAAATTGTTAGGGAGGCTAACAAGAACACAAGATAAATTGTAATTAAGCTCTGAATCTGCAACATTCCAGCCCCCCATGAACAACGGGATGCCCATCAGTTAGGCACCCTTGCTGGTGGTTTGGTACCCAGCGCTGTTCTTCCCAGGGATTTGGTTCACAGCGTTAAGTAACAGAGCACACCTGTTGCAAATATGTCAAAATGTTTCTTGTATGTTGTTGCTGTTTTTTCTTCAGGCAGTGATTTGCCATGAACCCATTACATATAAGGATCTCCCATAAGTGAGTTTCATATAGGATTGTCATTATCATAGATTTTTTAAAACACAAACAGAAATGAAGCATCAATTGTGCACCCAAGGCCTGAGAGAAGTTTTCAAATACGTTATCTTACTTGTCATGTTACTGCTGTGAATGCAGCATTTGTGTTGCCAACTTTTATAAACATGGAAACTGAATATAAAAGTTAGAAGACCCAGTCCTAAACCCTACACTCTTTTTTTCTGGTACAATATACCATTTTTACAATTTATGCACTCTAAGGCTGTGTTATGCCCACCTAAGATTTGGATCACTCACCTACATGACAATTTATCTGAAATCAAGCAATTTCCTCTTTGCTTTTAAGTAAAAACATCCAAACTGTGCAGTGACTCTCACACCCAATGAAAAACACCACTACCCCTTCAAATAGGGCAACAAGAGCTAACATGGGACCAGCAAATAAGGACGTGGGGGGCATGAAGGACATGGGTGGCGTGAAGGACATGGGGGGCGTGAAGAAAGAGCGTTGCTCTGTGTGGTCATGGTCTGATTTCTTTACAAGATTTTCTTCTTAAAGTGGAAGATCCTTGTCTATTTTTTTTTTTAATGAATCCTTACACAGGACTTCGAGCTATCTAGTTGTAAGCAGTAATTGAAAACTCAAGAGTTCTGTGTTTATCCTACTCCTGAAATGTTTTACCCCATCACTCTGTGACTCCATGACTTCACAAATATGTCCTTAAAGCTCAAAAGTTGTTCCGTAGAACTTCCAGGCTTATATGCAGACTGCATACGACAAGAACTTTAGACTGTGCCATCTCCCTGTGTCTGAAAGAATTCAGGGCTGGAAATTAAAGGTCAGTATGTGCTACAAGACATAAGGCATTTCCTGTAGTTACACTACTGCCGGGTCCAGATTGAGTGAAGGAGGCAAGGTCCACCTTGCCATTTCCATTTCTAAACAACTATTTCCTAATGTAGGAGGAAAGCTGTTAAAATGAGGGGGGGGGGTAGAGGACAGATGGACATGAAGTAGCTTTTAAAAATTGTTAATATTAAATTCTAAAAATCACACACAGTAAAATAGAAAGCAGATATATAAGTAGGTTAAAAGCTGTTGATAATTTACTCCTCTTATGTGTAGGAGGAATCTATAATTACATTGTAAAAGTTTGTTACATGTTTTATATTTTCTTTGGGAAAGTAATATGAATATAATGGATGTGTCCTGTAATTCTGTCTCCATACCTAACTTCGAGTAGTTCCTTGTAATGCTTGGGATTATTTTATATATTCACTAAATTGTATGTATTTATAATATGCATTATAACTTTTATTATTTTACAAAATGGGACTGTCCTAAAGCTATTTGCTTTCTATTGCAGTTTTAATTTAAAGATACATTTTGAATACTTTATTAGTTAGGCCATAAGCATATCTTGTATCTTTTTTTTAATTTTTTTTTTTTTGCATTTGAGGTAAAAGTCACATAATGGAAGATTAACCAATTCTTAAAATTAAGATTTATATTTTTATGCATATCAGTATTTTGCTTCCGTGTTTGTATGAGTACCATGTGCTTGGCTGGTACCCAGGAAGGTCAAAAGAGGGTTTCTTGGGATGGGAATTACTGATGGTTGTGGATCATCATGCGGGTGCTGGAGTCAAACCAGACTCCTCTGCAAGAGCAATAGGTACTCTTAACTACTGAGCCATTTCTCTGGCACCCAAGATTAACCACTTTGAAGTTTGTAGCTCAGTTGCATTTTGTACATTCATAATGTGTCATGCCTATCTCAATCTGGCTATATAAGATGTATCATTACCCTCTCAAAGAAAAAAGATCCATTGAGCAGTGACCCTCACTCCTGCCTCTTCTCCTACCTTTTCTGGCCCTTCACAATTACTAATTTATTTTCTGTCTCTCTTCATTTATTTATTTATTCTAGATATTTCATATAGATGCTTAACTCATGGTCTTTCCTGTCTTGCCTTTTGTTTCATGTAACACTATTTTCAAGGTCTATTGCTCTTGCATCATGCACCAGTACTTCCTTTCTTTGATGAATTAATCATATTCCTTTGGACAGATATAACCCATTTTGTGAATCTATTAATGACGAGTTGATGGATATTTTGTATACCTTTTGCCTGCTGTGATTGGTGATGCTAAGAACATATGTGTGCATGCATTTGAGTACCCGGATTTAATACTACTGGTATATAGCTGAGAGTAAAATGGCTAATTTATACAAAAATTTCAAGATGAAATTTTAGAGGATGCACCGGATTCCTTCCTACAGTATCTGTACCATTTTATATTCCCATGAGTAATGAGTGAAGAGTCCCACAGTTTCCAACCTCTGTACCAACTGGTTATTCTCCTTTTTATTTTTATTTTATTCATGTTGGGCTTCAGTGAAGTGGTGTCTCCTTTAATACACCTTTCCATGAAGACTAATGTTGGGGAATGTCTTTTTTTATTGCTCACTAGCTGTTGTAGTTTGCTTTTCTGTTGCTGTGGTAAAATACTCTGAGAAAAAACAACTTGGGGAGAAAAAGGGCATTTTTGGATTATAGGTAATAGTCCATCACTGAGGAAAGCCAGGGCAAGAATGAAAGACAGGAGCTTGAAGCAAATCGTAGAAGAATACTTACTGGCTGTCTCCTAGGCTTATGTCCAATTAGTTTTCTTAGAAAGGTAAGGCTCTTTGGTTGTTGGTTCAGTCTCTGTGAGTCCCCATGGGCCCAGGTTTATTGGCTCTGTAGGTCTTCTTGTGATGTGCTTGATTCCTCCTGCTCTCTCAATCCTGGTCTCCACTCTTCCACAAGTCATCTTGAGAACCTGATGTTTGGTTGTAGGTCTCCGCATCTGTTTCCATCTGCTACTGGATTAAGTCTCTCAGGAGACAGTTATGCTTGCTAGCCATTAGAGTGGGGGAGGGAGGCTGTCTCTGACTCTGTTGCCTGCCTTTGGATCCACTTCTCCCTGCTGGGCTGCCTTGTCTGGCTTCAGTGAGAGAGGATGCACTTAGTCCTGCTGCAACTTGATGTGCCATTGGGGGCCTCCTCTTCTGAGGAAAAGAGAATGGGGGAATATGGGAGATGGTGCGAGGGTGGGACTGGGAGGAGAAGAGGGAGGGCCTGCAATCTGCCTATAAGGTGAATAAATAAATTAATTAACTAGGAGAGAAAAAAGAAAGGTAGGGCTTACCTCCCTAAGTATGGGTACTGACTGCTCCCTGTGAGCTGGACCCTCCTACACTAATTATCAATCAAGACAATGCTTCATAGACTTGTCCACAGGCTGATTTGATGGAAGGAGATCCAGACACCAAGCACTGGAAGCTGACAACCAAGTTTGGCTGTCACACTGGCTCTTTGTGTATCTTCTTCACACACATGCCAAATCAATGACTTTACTTGGCATTTTAATTGGTTTTCCTGTTGATCTTGACAAACTCCTCAAATGTTTACACAGTACTAAATGATAGGCACCACCTTACTTCTGTGTGAAAAATCAAGGCATCCTTGGAAAAGAGGATAACTGCTGGGCACCTAAACAACAAATATTCACAAATTTAGGCCAATATGCAAGGCAATTATTCTCTGGTGAGCCCTAGGACAAGCTTCCCTTGACCTTGTGGAGAAGGAACTCTATACTCCGTGACTATGAGTTTTATTCTGAACTTTGCTTCCCCCATATAAAATGTCATTATAGCTACTGGAGAGAAGTTTCTCTCAAACCCTCTGCTTGTGAGCTTCTGGGGGTGATGATTTCTTTTGTGGCCCAATCTTTATAGGAGGCACAATCAGTCAAGCTCATGTGAATAGTGTATTTTTGTACCCATGTAATTTGAACTTCAACATTAAAGTTATTTATTTTTCGTATATTTGATCACACTCTTTCTCCTCCCTCACCTACTCCCAGATCTTTTGCATTCTTCCTAACCTCAACCTCATATTTTTTCTTGTCTCTCCCGCTTCCTCTCAAAATCCCAATAAAACAAAAAGCAAAGATCAAAACAAATAAAAGTCAATATGGTCTAAGATATAGGGTGACCAACCATTGCAACCGGACAGTAGTGATTCCACCGAAAGTCCTGTGGTCTAAAAAATCCCTCAATTAAAAATTAAAAGCCTTTGTTTCTCATTATGGGGGTAGAAAGTTTGGAGAAATGCAAAAGTCATGTGGGAACTCCTAAAATAATGGATGGATTCAATGTTGCAGATATGACATAGGTAGGTAGATAACAAGCTTCTCGAGCATGGCTATCATTTTGGCTGATGTTGGCCACTTGATTTGTAGCCTACAGAGATGGACTCTCCATTGTCATGCAACTCTGAGTAATGTCATTTAAATATGCAATTTAAGTATATAGTACCTGGGAATGCTTGAAACTCTGTTTTTAAACAGATATTGTTTAACAGATATCTGTTTATTGTTTTAAAACAGATATTGTGGATATTGTGATCAGGTTTTTAGAGTTCGGTTAATAAAAAATGATAGCCACTGGAGAAGAAGCCTATATACTGTATAATTTTAGTGACAGATGGAAGGATGCTCACACCCAGATTGAAGAGATACAACAAGAAAAGCCAAACATATTGTACAAGATGTCAAAAATAATTTGAGATTGGGAAGGCTAGATACAGCATGTGGAGGCAAATGTGAAGACAGAATCACAAAAACTTGGCACAAGATGAACAAGTATTTCTACAATTTAACTCTTTCATTTTTAAAAAATCTTTTTGACAATGGGAAAAAAAACCTTTTCTCAGCTGAAAGTATTAAATGTACATTTAACGTATTTGTCCTACTGTTTTATTGAATATTCTGGGAAGCAGAGGGATGTTATATTTCTTATCCCATGGGTTCCAATTAAAATGCCCAGTGATTGAAAAAACAAAGCAGCATGAGAAGATAGGGCAGTTGGTCTGCCGGTTTTGCACCATGTGGAGATGTTCTGTTGGTCCTTACTACTGATCATAAACTCTACAGGATTGAGTCATGTGTCGTCCCTAACCCTTGGACAAGAATAATGGAGTTTCCAACCATGTTCTTGATTTCTGGGGAGATGTTACAGAGGATACAAAAGATTACTGGTGTTCCTATCCAAATGTTCATTAGATTTTTGTCAACTATGTGCATGTTCCTGGTACACTGAACTAGAGTCAATTATGACAATCCTAGCTATTTGAGGAAACTTTTACTTAAGTAAATGCAAGACTTTGCCTACTAAAGGTCTCACACACCATCAGTGTTGTTTTTTCAGAGTTGTGTGGTTTGTTGCCCTGCTGTACTGACCTTTCCTAATACAGTCAGTTTCTTATAGTTCTCTTTATACCATGTGGACATTATTAATACCAGGCTTGAGTTTGTATTAATGGAAGAGTATACACTCTTGGAACCCAGCCTATAAGAGTATAGAATGTTATAGTTGCTGCCATCTACAGAAAGCATAACATGGACCTGCAGTAACATACCTTCCAAACGTGAGTTGTTAGAATATCCTCCAATTTGTAAACACACGGAGGATCAAAATGATGAAGGAGTTTTCTGTAAAGCGGAGATTTATATGCTCTGTCTTCAGACACAGTCCGTGGTCTCTGAGGAGGAATTAAGAGGTTGTACTTAAGTTGTTTTAGGTTTTGGTACTTAAGTGCAACAAAACAACAACTATACAACAAGAAAAGAACCATAACAATAATAACAACAGCCATAACAAGACCTCTCAAGTTATGGAAACAGAACTGCTTCGGAATTTAAAAATAAAGTGTCAATAGAAGGAGGCTGCCAAGTAAAGTTTTCTCAATTTCTTCATCAAAATTGTTATGTGTCTGGATTCAATTCTGATTTTAGTTCAATTTAAGTTTGTGCTTCAAAACCATTTTCCTTGAGTGAAGTTCGACTTTGGAACATTTTAACCATAGCTATTTTAGACATGTAGAACATAAAAAGATAAAAATGCAAAAGGCCCAACGAACAGACTTCTCACAATCTACTCTAAGCAGTCTGTCAGTACAAGGTAGATAGTCTTTTTTTTTTTTTTTTTTTTTTTTTTTTTTTTTGGAGTGAAAATGAATTTCTATCTGTCCAAAAAACCCTACTCTTACAAGTAAATACAATGTTCCTTGATTAAATACTGTTGGTAATAGAACCTGCCTAACCTTGACATGCCCAGGTCTGTGAAACAACAGAAGCCAGCACCGTGAAGGGAACATGGGAGCAAAGCTGCAAGGCAAAAGGAATTCCATCATGCCAGTTTGGTCCCAAGGCACTAGAAAGCAAGGCTGTCCTAATGCACAGACTCATCACTTGGGAAGTGAATGGAAAGGTCAGACTGTCTGACTGTACAGGAGATGGGAACTTTGTTACTGTTTTTGTTGCATAAAGTTAATATGTGTTTAGCTTTGTCATACTGATGTTCTTAGTTTAGAAATTTCTGTTCTACATTTCTTAAGAGCACATATTAGCATAGCCCGAGGCATATACAACATAGCTACACTGCCCAATAGAGAGTTGTAAGATGTTAAAGGAAGTAACTCTATTAGAGAGGGGAAAGAAATATAAAACATTACTATAATTTCTCTTTACACATTTGTTTTGGCCCACTACTAATTACTACTAATTGTTAATTTTAGTCTTATTTTAAAAATAAACATCACATATGTAATAGAAAATAAATAATAAGGGATAAATGCTTCTAAATAAAAATTTTAAAATATAAAGTGATAACATATTTTTATATTATTATTTTTGCTCATTTGGTATTTATACTTAGGTAAATGTATCAGAATCAGGTCCTGGGTCACTCCTTCTCTCCCTAGAAGTTCATAGAACATATAGATCTCATATGTGTGTGCCTCCACAGTATACCTGAGGGAATCAGACAATGGAAAGATGAACTAATGTGTACTTGAACCAGGTTCATGTAATATGATTAAAATAGATAGTATAAAATGTCCTTATCAGTATAGGAAGTATCAATATGTGCATGCCAGCCTTCTAAATACATAAGCAAGAAGGGATCCAAAAGGCAGATGGAGAATCTAAATGAGGAAACTATTACTCTAGAGACAAATGATTGTTTCCTGCAACTGCTTCACAGTGTAGGATAATTTAAGATTATGAATTCAGTGACTCAAGAGCACAAAGACAGATGAGCTGAGAGAAATGACTGAGGAAGAAGAAGTGAGAACACAAATTCTGTTTTTAAACACAATTAATAGGATGGAGTCAGAACAGACACAGAGGGAAAACTAATTCATGACTAAGAGACTTGTAATGATTGAATACAAACAGTAATAAAGATTAACATAATTAGAATGTCAACATTCATATAAAAGCCAGAGATTATCGTATCTAAGAATAACTGGTCTTTCTTCAATACAAATTGAAGGAAATACACCAGTAATGAAAGAAACAGGATCCCACTACAGTGGTCTGAAATCCTGGACCAGACATCATGAACTAGTAGCATGGCAAATGTGTCACCAGTATCAAGCTCTTTCTGTTCTCTTCTTCCAACATCCTTGAGGTATTGGAATTGTGCCTTCCTCTGTTGATGGGAGTGTGGATGTAGGCCGTGGACCTAAATTGCTTTCCACTAGTGTAATTGTATCATTCTGGGAAGGAAGCAATAAGTGCCCCAGAGAGCCTTGCATTTTTCACTGGCAAGAGATGTGTCACATGGCCACACGTAGATTCATGGGAGTCAAGGGCAGTGCTGTAGCTTTTAATCCTTGGCAAAAACAAGACAACAAGTTATGTATGGATATGGAGAGGCCAATGCAGAATCATCTACCAGAACAGAAGTCCATAGGTGGTGTTGTCTGATGCCAATAGGTAGAGGTATCAATGTTATCATTTACAAAATAAAGATAAATAGTAAGAGAAATGTGCAACAATGCAAAGCATATGCAGCAAAAGTGTGTGTGCATGTGTGTGCATGTGTGCGTGTGTGCCTGTGTGTGTGTGTGTGTATGTGTGTGCGTGTGTGTGTGCGTGTGTGTGTGTGTAGACATGGGCATGGTGCATGTGTGGCAGTCAGAGATAACTTCTACCATTGTTTGATAGAAGGTCTCTGGTTGACCTGGAACTCAATGCATAAAAGAGGATAGGTGGGTTCTGTGCTGTCATAGGGTCTCCTTCACTGATTCCATCTTGATGCACAAGAATTACAGAAGTCTGCCACTGGGCCCAGCTTTATTAATGGCTTTGGGAAACTGAACTCAAGACCTCATGTTTGGAAGCTGAGTTCTTTACCAGCTATGTCATGTCCCCAGCCAGCAAGGGAGATTTAAATACAGAGAAAAGTGTGGCGGTATTTTGTGGTTTTTCCACATCAATCTGGATTTCAATTGAATCAATAATCACACGTTGTAGTTTTATCTTTGTAAATTGCAAGCATTATTTAGAAATGTAGGAAAAAAGAGAAAATAGTAAAAATTATTAGCTGACTTCTATGTTCAAGTCTTTGCACTTCATCCTATTAAAAAACAACTGTTAACTGGGACAAAAGCCATGGGCTACTAGGTCACTGGCTGTAAGAGGGGCACCAATTCTACACGGAGATATTAATAAACTATCCCTAATATATCATCTTTCTACCCACAGAAAAGGGCATCTATTGAGCCTCACTAGAGAACTTCCTTTTGCAGTAGGTAGTGGATAGTAAAGAGTCCCACAGTGGATCCATGTGCAGAAAGTAAGAGTATAGGGTACTCTGCTCTCAATGAGACATCTATACCGCATCCTCACCTATTATGGCTAGTCTTGGGAGAGTCATGGAAAGATTCTATACACTACAATAGCTTTTACTTGACATGACAGAGCCATTGTACACACAAACTCATACCAGCTGTGAATGCATGCCGAAGAGTTACACAAATCAAGCCAAACCCCAGCATGGAGGGGAGGGGTGCATGAAGTCTAACCTCTGTCTGTAGAGTTAAGGCCACTGATGGCTGCTAGGGTAATGAGGATCAGTGCTCTGCAGGAACTTGGCCTCTGATGGGCTAATTCACTCCAGAAGATGGTTCTGCATCCATGTACACATTGGCAACACTAAGTAGGCTCAGAGAATTTTGAAAATAAACTGCATGAAGTTGGGAAGGGAAAATGGTGGGGGTGATCAGGGAGGAACTAGGAGGGGAATGGTGAGGAGATTTGATCAAAACCAGATTATATGTAGGTGCAAAATTCTCAAACAATAAAAATAAAATTAAAAATAATAAAATAAGATGACTTTTTCAAACTTCCAAGTTTACAAAGATTGAAAAGAGAGAATGAGAGAAAAGTGCTTTTTTGTTAAGTAAAAATCTAACTGAATCTATAACTTTTAAGAGTTTGTCATATGTGCTTAAAATTCCAATTCTTTCTTTCCTAATTTCTTTCTTTCTTCCTTCCTTCCTTCCTTCCTTCCTTCCTTCCTTCCTTCCTTCCTTCCTTCCTTCCTTCCTTCCTTCCTTTCTTTCTTTCTTTCTTTCTTTCTTTCTTTCTTTTTTGGTTTTTCGAGACAGGGTTTCAGGGTTTCTCTGTGTAGCCCTGACTGTCCTGGAACTCACTCTGTAAACCAGGCTGGCCTCGAACTCAGAAATCTGCCTGCATCTGCCTCCCAAGTGCTGGGATTAAAGGCGTGCACCACCACCGCCTGGCCAAAAACCTCATCTTTCAAATCTGTAGAGTGGGATAAAGAAACACAGTAACTTATAACTAAGGTAAAGAGAGTGACAAGGAAGAATAGAAAGAATGTCTCAGCAGTGGAAAACACAAAGGAAGGCAGACATCCAGGCACACCCCCATAATCACAGACTGTCTGAGCTCAGCATTTGCATCTGAGTCTGGTTTTCAAAGGCTGGCCATGAGACATTTAATAGAGACATTTCATTGAATAAGGGCACGGAGACAGGCAGATGAATGGAGACAACAGTAATGGCAATGGCAGCAGCAACCACATTAAAAAAAACTGGAAGTGATATTACAGCAGAGAAAACACCAGGCAGAAAGCAATAATGAGGACAAGGAACAGCACAGTGAAAACAAAACAAATCAAAACAAAACAAAACAGAATTCAACAAATAAGTGTAATGTTATTAAAATGCCAGCATCCCCAAAGACTTACTTGGCACTGCTTGTCATGCCAAGTGAGTGGACATACCAGGGGGGTGCAGTTGTCCTCTGCATCTCTTTCCAATGCAGTAGACCACAAAGAGACAAGGCTTTAAAAAGACACAGAGACATAAAGAATGCAACTAATAATCCTAGGATAAAATGCAGACATGTTTTTGCTTAAGAGACAGAAGTGATGTATTGTTTCACATGGAATTTTGAGGAATCATGCAGTTATTTGCCACTACTGGGAAAGTCATTGGTTGTATTTATAATTGGATGTAGGGGTGAGTCGAGAATTTAGTTTCACAGCTATATGTTAAAAAATATTGAATAATTAAATCTGGGTAGCTTTAAGATATTTGATTAGCTTATACACAATTAGGCTTAACTGTGGATGCTTTAAAGCAAAATTGCTGTCCTTACCCACTATTTCCTCCGCTCATCCCTCAGTCTTGTGTGCCCTCTCCACCCCAATTGCCACTTTTCTACATTCATGTGGCCCTTTCGTATCTCCCCCACTTTCTCAATCCCTCATTACGTCTTCTAGTCTTCTGTCTGGTTTCATAGTTTATGCCTATTCTTCATACTCCTTATTAACATAGATTCAAATATTTAAAGTATTTTGTTATAATATATTAGTAGTGTATAGTAATTTGTTTCATTGTGATATTTTTGAACATTCACATAGTGAATTTGACCACATTCACCCCTTTATTGTCTCTAATGTGCATGCTTGTTTAGGAATATCCACTCGCATATTTTACATATCATACGGGTCATTCTGATTACATTCTGATTACAGCATTAGTTTTGGGCAGAATGTAGTGAAGCAGATTTGTTCAAATGCAGATTAAAAAACCATAAAGGTGCTTAATTTCTTCGACCTAGAAATCTCATGTTCAAAACTCTTTTAAATGATTCGATATTTATGAACACGGCAACTTTCAATACTCTCTCTAACAGTAAAAGAAAAGGGATATTTTTAACAGAACCACAGAATACTGATGAAGTCAATAATAGTATGTATGTAATATTTCTAGACAGTCACAGAGTAATCATATTTAGGAAAATATTTTTAACGTATAGAATAATCCTAAGACAGCTGATAAGGTGGAAAATGCAGATAAAGTTTCTAGAACACCCTATACAGTGTGATCAATTAGTATTCATATACATACATCCATGTACATCATCTAGTTTAGACGTCTCTCAATTATATATCCATTGCAGTCACCTGTCTATTTTTAACTCCTCTCATATATTCTAAAGTCAGATTTCAACTTTATTATTTTTTTCCACATTTTTTAGTTCAACATCTTTTCAATCTTTAATCTAATCAAACACTTTTAGAAAGCTACATAATTATTGATGGAAAATAATAGCTCAGTCCAATACTTACCCTGGTCACACCAGCCACTGTGGTGTGTGTGGAAGGGATCTTGGGACCTTTCTTTCCAGAAGGGATGCTTCTCTGGCTCTTTAGAGATGTCACTAAGAGGAGCGGATTTGTCCCTTGTCATTGCCCAGATTCCTCCAGCATTTTTTTGCCAAGACAGGAAATGGGAGGCTAGGATGCCAAGGGATGTGGCAGAGTGTGAGCATAAAAACAGAGGCCAAAGAACATGCTTATAGAAATGGGGAACTGTGGTCTGCCAGGTTGTGAATTTGTCATTTTTGCAAGAGATCAGAAGGGTGCACCAGAGCCTGGCTGACATTTCCCCCAAATGAGCAGGAGTCACCTGTGGGAGGCCCAGCGGCTCCCTCACATCCTTTCTTATCTGCCTTCTGCTGCCCATTTGAGCCCATGCTTCCTCTCCATTCCGAGTGAGCTCTGCTTTTTGTCAAACTTAGGGTGACTGAAGCCTACACAGAGATAGAGAGTGGGGGGCAGGCTTTATGAGTCTCTCCTTCAAGGATCTGAAGTATCCTGGCATGGAGAAATGATTAGATATTTGAATAAGAAATCCTGTTTCTTGACACAGTAGGGGACACCAAGGTACAGATTGCAGAGCCTGAGTCTCTCAGATTTCCCCTGCCATGCCAGTTTTATCCAGACTCCAAAGGAGGTTCAAAATCCCTTTAGTTTTGGAGTATCTTCTAAGCTTATTTTAACCAAGTTCCTATTGTAAATACAAAGAGTACTTGTATTAAGCAGTCAGACTGATTACAAGTGATTTTTTTTTTTTTTTTTTTTTTTGGCCAGCCTAGTGTGCCAAGGAGAAGGCATTAGAGGGAGAAGCTGGAGTCAAACTCCATGTCCTCTATCTGGGAATGAGACTGCTAGGGATAGGTAGAAGCCTTTGAGTTAAACATCCTCCTGTGAGAATTTGGCCCTGATCCTGGTCCTGGTCCTTGACTTCCACATTTATTATTTCTTCCTTTCACTCCCACTCACATCCTTTTTGGATAAGGCCTTTTCATCTTATCCTGCTCTGGGCTTTGCTCACGAGTGCAAACCAGAAGTATGTCTGCATTTCCTCAGCAATCTCTTTGTTTGACTGGGTATCTTCATAATTAGATTTTTCAAAAATCCTCTCTCCTCACATATCAATTATTCCACTCCCTTAATCATCTTCCTCGGCGTTCTCCATGATCCTAGTCATTTGTCAAGCTGTCTGGGTCTTGCTAAGTAGTAGTGATACATAGGGACGAAGTTCTCTGCCGACTTACTTGACTGTAGCCTTGGGAATCTTTGCTCCTGTGGCTCCCTCCCTGCTTCCTGCTTGCTTTGCCAGATCACAGCATCACCGTCACTGTCTGACTCTGAAGATCGTTCAGCTTCATGTGCTTTTGGATTTCTTTGATGATGGTGCTTTTCAAAGCAGAGGGACTCAGGAAACGGATGCAGCTCTGTCTGAGCCCATGTGCTGGAACACTAACTTCCTGACTCACAAGCCAGTTTAACAACTAGTTAGCCTGTAACCTTAGCAGTGCCCAGCAAAGAGGTTTAGTCATGGAATGGGTTCCTGATTCCATGCTGACAGATAGGACAGGGAATGGATGTGCCAGCATTCAGAGATACAACAGGCAGCTCTCTATTCTAACAGGAATGTCACAGCTTGAAAATTTACACTGTGGTGATTAAATCATGGTCCAAACCCCATCAAACTCGACACTAAAGGAGTAAGCTAGCAAGGCCTTAAGTAAAAGACATACATGAAGAAAGACACATATTTCTACAATTTGTCATTTATCTCTTTCTGTAGAACTTGATTCAAATATACTGTCTTTGACACGTTCTTGTCTACTTGTAGACATTATTTTATGACGAGCATAAATTTTTCTTTTATTATGGTGGCTCAGACTGAGTGATTTACTTCTTCAATTGATCTATGAGGGTTTTTAAATGCCTCATTCACTCATATATTCGTTCTTCCATCATGCATTTATTGACAGCTTCCTATAGGGAGGCTATTACATGGACACGAGGGATGGAATGCTGTGAGGTAGTCTCTGTTCTCAAGGGCTTTCTTCATTAAGAAAGAAGGCAGATGTCAATCAAGCATCCTAGAGATTCCTGTAGAAGCATTGTGACCATTGTTGCCCCTTGAAAGTTGCATTAGTGAAGGGCATGTAGGTAGGATACTTGATAGTTCTGCTTGATTAAATGTCCTTGTGTTTCTTTGAGACCGAAGGAGACACAGATACACAGGGGTGCCTTTGTAGCTGCTTTGAAGGTGAGGTCATTTGGAAGTGTCTGTTATTCAGAGATGGATGTAGCAGTCTCATTTACATCTAATATGTTTTGAACATTGTTTAGATAACCAGATTTAAGGCCACATTGGTTGGCTTTGTAATATTATAAAGCAACACACAAGGTAACTAACTTAAAAGCAAAAATATTTACTTAGTTCTCAGCTCAGAAGTTCAGTTATAAAATGCATGTGTGTTGTATGTCTGTGCATGTGGAAGCCAGAGGCCAATCTTGGGTTCTTTTCACAGACCACCACTATCTCGTTTTTACATAGGGTATTTTACTGGACTAAAAGTCTCCCAAAACTAGACTAGCTAGCCTACCAAGCCCAGAGATCTACCTGTCTCCATCTCACTGCTCGGATTTCAAGCATGTCATACCTGGCTTTTATAGATATGGGTTCTGGAATCAAATTCAGGTCCTTGTGACAAGCACTTCACAGCCTGTGCTGTCTCCCTAGGACCTAAGTAAATTTTGTTTTAAACATTAACATTTTATTGTCTTTTATGCAAGCTACTTTCTTCTTCTCAATGAAGTATTAAATCCTACCTTACTCCTTGCACATAGACACACGGCATGTATAGAATATTTCTTCAATCATTTCTATGTGGGAAATGTTATCAGAACCAGTACCTATACTTATCTGAATGAAAAATCTGGGACTTTGTATTTGGAACTGCTAATCTAGAAGGGTGAGCACTATGCTATGTATCAATTTGTCCTAAAAAGCAACTTTCTATTTTGAAGCTCCCCTGTCAAATGACTTTCTGTCCATAGCAGAATACATCTGGTTGACATGTCCCAAAGGGCATGGTCAGATCAGGTCCTGGTTCAACATCGTTTCTCTCCCCCGCATTCAAATTCCTAAGGTCCTATTCTGAGGGGACCATGCTCTGTGATGTCATGAATGACACTCTACTGTTATGGAAATTATGACATTACTCAACAGCTGACTTGTTTCAGTTTGAATTGATTCTCTTTTTAGCTCCATGCATGCCTTGAATAGAGTGAATCTGACTAATGAATTTGTAGGCAGGCTTTTGGCAACATGAAAGACTCTGGCCTCCCTAGAAAAGTTTTCAAAATTTGCCTAGCGTTTACGAGGAAAATTGTGTCTCATAATTTACACCATTTGAATCAAATTTTATTTATCAACAAACATTCTACATATGTACAAAACCCAGTTCTTGTAAAGCCATTTAATCTTTAAACCCATTTAATCCTATCAGTGGGGTTATGAAAATAAACATGGATGATTTTAACATGCCTGGGAGTTTACACACTGTCCCATTTGCAAGAGCCAAGATATTGCTGTATTTATCTTAGACAAGGGATGGCCTTCATTTGAGGATTGTATTGATCTCCAAAGCAAAGATAACTCCACAAGCCCAAATCCCACATGAACGTTGTTAACTGTCACTCACATTTCTCAATTTGTTGATCCAGATGTTTCCAGGTCCCCAGATTTATCACTTCAATATTTAAAACAATGAAAACAATTAACTATTCTACTTCTTCGTTTTAATGCCTTGCATTGGCTGGGATGTATTTTAGGAGGGTGTACATATGCAGAGAGTCAAAGAAAAGGCATCAGCGCCATTAAACTGATGGATCAGACACTTAACAATTTTAATGAACTTTCTGTTCTGTTTCCAAAAATTATAAGAAGAAGTTTCTTTCCTAAGCCCATTAAATTTTTAGCACCTAATTTATCTCATCTATGGCTCATATATGCGGAGTTTACAAATTATTAGATTTTAGAGACCAAGGCTGTGATACTCCACAGGTATCATTATTTAAAGGTGTTTATGTTATAGCACTTTTAAGACTTATTATATTGTTTTTTTGAATAATAGCCACCAAGTTTTTCACTTGTTTCTATAGCGGTGTTGCTTCAAGAACAAAATGGATTAATTAAATTAAAAAGCTTATTTAAATTCTTACCCAAACACCTTTACATAGTAAAAGCATGTGATAATGGTATAATAAATATAACTATACTAATACATATTGTGTTTGTCAAAGCCAATATTCAATAATGCAGCATACATGAATACTTATATTTAAATACTTCATATATTAGCAGTATCATACTCTATCTACTGGGTTAAGGTAATTTTAATAATGCATAATAATAGTTTAGAGTTTCTATGTATAAAACACTAGACTTGACTAGGGATCTGTCAAACCCAGGGGAAGATATTGAAGTTATTTGTAATGCACATCATGACAGATTTCAAATCCTCCCTCATCTCCCTCGGCCACTTACAGAGTAAGATGTTCTTATGTTCACCCGTCCAGACAAATGAGCTGAGTTTATATGTTAATGAAGAGAAGCTATTTGAGTACCATCAAGAAGACCAGAAGGCCTTTTAACCTAAGTGTCACTATCAAGCACACCCCTGGACAATACCATTGAGCCATATTGAGGAACTAAATCATTGTTTTCACTGGGAAAAACTACAGTTGTGTGGTGCCTTGATCACTTAGCTCTATCATATAAGATACTTCAATAGCATGCATAGGGTCAGAAGGGTTAGATGCTCCTTATTTTTTGAGAGTTTTTGAGGTCAATTTATACAACACAGGTAGAGGCTGGACATGTATAGGATGACTCAATGCCATTGTCTGAGAAAGACAGTCCCATAAAACCTGAGCTCTGTCTTAAGCAGAGGAGAGACATTGTCATGTGACTCTATTTTCTAGCCTCTTCCATTTTCATAGCTTCTTTCTTCTGTAATTATTTTAAGGATGTAGTTGTATCATAGAAATATCCCTGTCCTGGAAACAGAACACTTAGGCTGAGTAACTGGAAAAGTGCACTGGATAAGCCAACTATGCTCCCTGTACTTCCTTCTTCATAGTAAGGTGGAACATCTGAGATCTGCTGCGAAAAAGACTTATTTAAAAGGAGGCTGCTGAACATGTGTCATGTTGGGAGTTCTCTGTGAATTCCAGTGACTGCCAGTCTGTGGTAAAAACAGGACAGACCTTTCCATTAGGTTGAAGGCTATATTTTGTAATATTTTTTGAGTATTTATTTCATTTACATTTCCAATGCTATCCCAAAAGTCCCTCCCCCCCCCCCCCGACTCCCCTACCCACCCATTCCCACTTCTTGGCCCTGGCATTCCCCTGTACTGAGGCATATAAAATTTGCACAACAAATGAGCCTCTCTTTCCATTGATGGCCGACTAGGCCATCTTCTGATTCATATGCAGCTAGAGACACAAGCTTGGGGGTGGGGGTGGGGTGGTATTGGTTAGTTCATATTGTTGTTCCACCGATAGGATTGCAGATCCCTTCAACTCCTTGGGTACTTTCTCTAGCTCCTCCATTGGGGGCCCTGTGATCCATCCAATAGCTGACTGTGAGCATCCACTTCTGTGTTTGCCAGGCCCCAGCATAGTCTCACAAGAGACAGCCATATCTGGGTACTTTCAGCAAAATCTTGCTAGTGTATGCAATGGTGTCAGTGTTTGGAAGCTGATTATGGGATGGATCCCTGGATATGGCAGTCTCTAGATGGTCCATCCTTTTGTCTCAGCTCCAAACTTTGTCTCTGTAACTCCTTCCATGGTTGTTTTGTTCCTAATTCTAAGAAGGGGCAAAGTGTCCACACTTTGGTCTTCGTTCTTCTTGAGTTTCATGCGTTATTTTGTAATTTTTAAAATGGCAAAAATGGAATGTTCCTGCTTCCTACTCAGTTTCTGGGAATGCAAGTAGAAAAAAAGCTGACCCGTCATATTGGAAAGTTTATCTCCATCTGGCACACCTGGAAGTTGTGAAAACTTCAGCTCAGATAAGATCCATAGAAATGTCATGAGGAGCCTTCATGTTGAATTTGGGAAAGGTGATCTCACTATGTCTCCGTCCTAGACCAACTTAAGCTTACATAAAGGGTTGAGGGAAAGTGCACTTAATGATCAATCGCCATGAAACTGATCAAGATGCTGAGAAAAATCCAAAAGTAGGAAATCAATCTTGGATCAGGACTTATTTTTGGGTCAGACATTCTCAGGATTGTGAAGGTTCCAACCGGTTTTGACAAAATGTAAAGAATACTATGATTGTACTTTTAAATCAGTCACAGTGTGCTCTTCCAAATGTACATACACACACTTACCTTTTGACATATAGCCTACAACTTACCATTTAGAATATTTTCACAAGATTGACTACTAAAGTAATTGTTCCTGAAACAGGCAACCAATGTACATTTTCTATTAACAACAGGTCAGTGTGTCTCTCAAGCAGAAGTAACTGATATTTCAGGTGTGGGTGTGTGGGTGGGGGGGTGTTTGATAGGACTAAGTTTCCATAACTTTGACATTAGCACATTTTGTTACCTTCTTTGTAGCTCCCCAACTTTTTTGCAACAAACTTAATCTCCTCTATTACATATGTCAACAGATTTCATCTAAATTTTTTTTAGAGAGTAAAATTATTTTAATGTTACCTGATACAGTGACAAAGGGAGTAAAATGGCTGGCTTGCCCTTTCTCACAGAGCTCACAGCTGAATAGTTAACAGGTCTCAGCACAATCAGTTCTCTGGGCAAGAACTTTTGCTTCAGACATGTTCGAAATGTTCACACCATCTCTCATCTGAGTATCATGAAGTAAAATCATCTGTCATTCTGTAAATTGGTTTTCATAAAACAGAAGGTCTGCACTGACCAGTCAGTTTGATAACTGTGCATACAGCACTCCTAGCAGCCAATGAGTAGACATTGAAGAGGGGAAGAAAATGTGATAAATGACTTCAGTACATTTTGATGCTAACAGGTCTTGAACTATAATTTCCTTGATCAGACTTCATGAGGTCACAGGCACCCTGATGGTAAACCAAGAACTGAGGTCAGTGACTCTGTCCAGGTCATGTCATCTCCTGTGTTCTGAATAATTTGAATACCATTTTGATTCCAATGCATCTAAAAGTATCTAAAGCCATGTGTTCTGGGATCCCACGATGAGTCCCTCCACCCCTTGACTTTGATTTGTCTGCATCAAGAAGTAGCCTTGTCTATTTACTGTCAACAAGAGCAAAGTTTGCTCTTCATTTCATAGACACAGCGCATGCAAAAATGAGGGCAGGGGACTGTAGTAAAGAAGATTGTCTTGAGCTGCATTTTGGCCATGAGATCAGGACACAGTTGGAAAAATCTCTCCACCACAACACCACCCATGTCATCATAACACTCTAGAGGGGCAGGGTACAGTTCTACAGTCAACTTGCTGTGATTGGCCATGCACTGCAGAAGGTCCTTCAGTATGCTAGAGATGGTTGAGTTTGGAGAACTGAGAAAGGAACTTGGTACCACCCTTCTCCTCTTTGTCTGCCAATGTATCTGAAAAGATGTCCCCATCTGAGTTGATGCAGGTTAGTTGTAATTTGCAAAGATAGCACATCTTTCCAAAGTAAAGTGCAAAACGATCCAGGAAGGACACAAACTGGTTTGGGCATGGATCCAATTCATTGATATCGCTTGGATAGCAAACTTCTAAGAACTCCCTGATAATCTATCCAGGGAGACAATAAATCTTCATCTTTGGACAGCATAGCCACAAAGAGCCTTTTCTCAATGAGTCTTTTTTCTGCTGGACCCAATGCAGCAAGCATGCTTGGTGTTCATTTACAGGGTAGCAGAGTCTCAGGTCAATGACTACCTTCAAACCCCTCAGTGGTTTCCTCTGAATGCGCTCTGCTACTTTCTTCTCACTCCTAGTCTCTGCTGCTCCATCCTCTCTTCCAGCCCATACATCCCAGAAATTCTGGTGCACACGTCTCAAGTCTAACACTCGAAGCCTGCACCTAGGATGAACATTCTGTGTCAGCAGTATATCTATGCCATCCAGCACAGCTTGCAGCATCTCCACATCAGGGATTTTCATCAGTGCCCCAACAGGGAGGTAGGGCTGCCACCATTGCCTTCAATCTCTCTGTGAGTCTGCTATTGAAGGCCTCTATGAAGAGTGGTGGGAAGAGCATAGTGGGCAGGTACTACAGATTAGAGACATCTATGGCATCATTCCTCAGCATCCACTCCTGTGCCAGCTGCAGGAGTGTGGGAGGGTTGTAGGTACTCATCCTGATAGATATTCAGTCAGAAGGAACCCTTCTGCTGTCCCAGTTCCAAAAAGTTCATCTAAGATTTTTATTTTCAAAAATTTTGTTGCTAATGATTGTTGTTGCCAGACACAATTTCCCTCTTGTTGAGTGGGTCTTAAGTCCAGTTATAGAACTATTGGTTACTGCCAAGGTATGTGCCACTACTGCACCATGCACCCTTAGGGTTATCATTTCATGCTGGTCATTATTGTGATTTATATATGTGGCTGGGTAGGACTTCTACTTGCTTTGCTCCTTTGGAAACTTTCATGGCATTGTCTGGTATCATGAAATCTAGTCCTTGGGGAAGAGGTATTTCAGTTCTTTCCCATCTCAGGGCTCTCTGGACCCTGTGTCTGAAGTGAATGTTGTTTTTAGCAATAGGAGCTTACCTTCGACCTGTTGGGGATAACCAAGGGAAGCAGAAATAGGCTATATGTTTTTGGAGTCTCTTAGATATCCCTGGGCAACAATTCAAAAGAGAGCTTCCATGCCAAGTGTTGAGGATTTTGTTATGTAGTCTTTGGCCCTTGGAGGAAGCACAGTAAGCCCAGATGGAAAAATTTTGTTTAAACTATATAGGTATATTTATACATAGAATTCTGTGTACATTCAAGATTGCTCGGTGTGTGTGTGTGTGTGTGTGTGTGTGTGTGTGTGTGTGTGTGTGTTGATTGTTCATTTATTTTCAGTGCTGAATAATATCTTGAATAGATGTACCACAGGCTGTTCATTCACCTACTGAAGGATACCTTTATTGTTCTACGTTCTTGCCATTACAAGTAAAGTCAGTAGAAATATTCATGTGCAGATTTTTGTATGGATATGAGTTTTCAACTTGATTAAACATCAAAGAGTGAAATCATTGGGTTATACTGTATGGGTTTAGTTTGGTAATAAACTTTTTGTTCTAAAACCCTTTTCTCTGTGGCAATAAATGTATGGTTTTTTAAAGTGTCTTAATTAGAATTTTATTGCTATGAGGAGACACCATAACCCTGGTAAACTCTTAGGAAAACATTTAATTGGGTTAGTGTAAAGTTCAGAGGTTTGGTCTATTATTATCATGGCAGGAAGCATGGCAGCATGCAGCCAGACATGGCACTAGAGAGGTAGCTGAGAGTTCTACATTCAGATTGGCAGGCAGTAGGAAGAGAATGAGACACTGGACCTGGCTTGAGCATCTAAAAACTCAAAGCCCATCCCCTGTGACATACTCCTACAACAAGGCTACATCTACTCCAACAAGGCCACACCTCAATAATTCCACTTCCTATGAGTGTATAAGGGCCATTTTCATTCAAAACACCAGCACAATGGGGTGATGTGGGGCTCCATATTGAGGTACATTTGAGTTAGAAAAAGACTATTGTATGTTGTTCAATTATTTGTTAACTAACCAAAGCATTTATTGAAGAATTTTCATGTATGATTATTGCTTACTTGTTAAAGATTTTAATACAGCTTCTTTCCTCAGAGAACTTATTGACCATTGTGGAGAATGTTGCACAAATGCATAATCCTCATGTTACCAAAATAAGGGAATTAGAAAGTAGATGAGAGCTCAGCAGAATGTGGCCAAGCTTCAAGTGCAGGCCTGTAGAAGCTGGAGTTTGATCTGGATGTTGTAAGGCAGGTAGATGAGGAAATAGGATTTTGGTGGATAGAAAGAAAGATGAAAATGAGGATGACTTCCCAGAGCATTGCAGGACTTCTTGTTCAAATCTGTGGAGCAGTGCAAAGGTCATGGTGTATGCAGAGAGAATTCAGACAGTACACTCTATTTACAGTTCTCTGAAGGACTATGGCCATAGTTACACTTTTTAGTAATAAATCTGATCTTTTAAACAAGTAAGGTTGATATTTTCCCCTAAACTTTATCCTATTATCTGGCTATGAAAACTTTGATTCCCAAAAGGAAAAGAATAGTCATGGGACATAGAGGTGGAGAATTTTGTTGCTCGATTTGAATAGACATTATTAAAAGGCAAAGTGCATCTCCTTTAGAACTAACTCTGAGCTTTATATTCAGTTAAGAATGGTATAACACTGATTCCACCATAGTCATTTAGCAACACTCTGTAAAAGTTTATTTTGCATATATATGCTTACTTATAGGCTTTGCACATTATATATTTATATGTTCATATTATGTATAGGATTAAAGTTGTTCATTAATATATAACTTTCCTTATGAATAATTTAAGGAAATTGAAGCCGTTTACCTTAAGTGCTACATTGAGAGTCACATCTCCAAGTAGAAAGAGATTCTTCTCTGTTGGGGAGCCCAGGGTGATTCCAGCCTGTTCATTTCTTCTCATTTATTGGATTTTTACTTCTAGTGCTGGGAATTCTCACAAACCTTTGGCAGCCTCTATCCTGCTGCTGCCTGCAGACTTGTAAGAAGTTCTAAACCATCTCTCCTTTGCAAAGCCTCTGCATATGACAGGTCTGGTATGGTGGGGCTCATTCACTGCAGAACTGTATTCCAGATCTCTGTCTCAGACAGTAGCCATTCTTTGTCTATCTCCCTGATGCCTGTTATGTACCAAATCAGCCAGGGTTTTGTGTTTCAGTTTCTGTTACAATTTATAATGATTGATGACGGTTACCACTAGTAGCCTTTGATAGCTCCAGGATAGAGTTGGGTGTATGAGTGTGTTTCTTTCTCTTTTCCATTCCAGAGAGAAATGGAAAACCTCCATGCTGGGCACAGGGTCTGATTTAGCCTCGATACCATCTGCTCATGGTTTTTCTTTTCTTCTACCATGCAGGATCCATCTCAATTTTCATCTCTGGGTTCTTCTCGTTCCTGAAATTGATGATCAGTCAAAGCCACGTGTTACCCATTTTTCTTGGTCACCTGGCTCATGTGTGTGTGTGTGTGTGTGTGTGTGTGTGTGTGTGTGTGCCTGTGTGTGTGTGTGTGTGTGTGTGCCTGTGTGTGTGCCTGCCTGTGTGTGTTCTCATGTATACTGTGTTTTTCTACTCTTCTATTTCCTCTCAAGCTAGGCAGGGGGCTAGAGGGATGGGAATGCACCAGATGGCATTCTGGGTGTCTGTACTCATGGCAATGTGTTCAATTCCTATAAAGGACCTCCTGTTTTATCCAACTGTTATTTAACGTATTCCTAGTTTCACTTTATCCTTAGTTATAATACCCCTGGCTCCGTCTGCTGGTTTAGCTTGGATTTCTGTTTGTCGTGTAGGCTATCCCTTCATGTTGACACAGGTTTCTTCCTGATGTTTATGCGACTACTTTTCCCAACTCCTCATATTCTGTTTGAGTCACCTTCTCATGAAATGGCCTAGTGCCCCTCTCCAAACTTCCAGCTCACCCTTGCACTAATGGTCCCTTTGCCCCTTTCTTACCTTTCTTTTTCTTTTTTACATTTATTTATTTTATGTTTATGAATATTTTGGTTGTATGTATATATGTATGTATGTATGTATGTATGTATGTATGTATGTGTACCATATGTGTGCCTGGTGCCTTCAGTGTTCAGAAGAAATGTCAGATCCCTGGGAACTGGAATTATGGATGGTTGTAAGACACTCTGTGGGTGTGGAGAAGCACATCTGAGCACATTTGAACAAGTGCTCTTCACTGATGAGTCCTTAACTCCCAGCTCTTGTCTTACTTTCTAAAATACCATTCATAACATTTGAGAGTTTAAAGTTAGTGCACTTTACAAAAACACTATTGTTTATTATTTCTTTAACCATATTCTCCAAGACTACAAACTCATTGAATACAATAATTGTTTTGTCAATTTGTTCTGGTATGTAGTTGATGCTCAGTAAACACTTATCATGAAAACAAATGACATATTCAAGACCTCCCTCCAATGACATTCTGTCTTTGTCTCCATGACGACTACCACTGGATATCTAAGTCTTATGTTTCAAGGTATAGTGTGATTGTTCCATACAGAGCTGAGTCGATCAGCAAACTCTGCTTAAGTTTTGTAGTTAGTGTTGACCCCGGGATCTTGCTTCTGTTGTCTGACTATAAACTGTAGCCCATAACTGGAAGATAAAGAAGATACACTGAACAATATTTTGAACACCTAGAATTATGTTGAAAGTAGAAGAAAAATTGAGAACTAGTTTTAGAATGAGGGAGAAGGAGGCTTGTACCTCAGTGTGTTGCTTGCTAACTGGATACAGGGCTTTGGTGGGCTGTTTATCCTATACTGAGTAGTTTCATTGTCTGTCATTCAAAAGTGACGTACATTGACAAATATAGGACATGTAGCAGTTGACACTTACAGAGGTTCCCTAAGTAGTGGTAACAATTACTAACAGGACTCTTCTAATGGCTCTTAAAATTTATTTCAACCTGAAGAAGTAACTTGCATTGTTACAACTGTGTGGCTCTTTTGTAAATGCCTGGCAAGAGGATACTTACACAGTACCAACAGCTTAGCCTTAGCCTTTGCTGAAGAGAGTTGGAGCATCCTGGTGTCTCAGATCCTGATCTTCAAAAAATTTCCCAATGACCCACTCATTGATAGGAACACAGTGGAAGTTAGATAGAAGATTTTGTTTTCTGGTTCTACTTTTCATTCCATAGGACAGCACACTCAGCACTCAAAGTGTATGACATGGTGGTAAGGAGTGACGAACTTAAGGATGAGATAAACTTAAGGAAAAATTGTTTTCCCTGTCTCTTCATAGAATCAGAGGGTCTACCAGAATGGTAGCTGCAAGATGTCCACATCCAGAGGAGGCAGTGTGGTTTCCCAAAGTTACAAAGTGGGGCTCTGTTTCATTTGCTATGGGCTTGGTTTCTTCAGGTAACTGAGCTTTCTTACTTGTTTGAGCTCCAATGCCTTATATTTGGCTTTTGTTGCTTTTGAAGTAGGGCCTGACTGTGTAACTTAGTCCATCCTAGAACTCATGATCCTCCTAGCTCAGCCCTTTTAAGTGCTGTTGTTACAAGGTTAATAACAAGGTGTGCTATCACACCAACCTAAGTGTTGCTTTTCCTTGGCATAGGCATTGGCTGACTAAAGCCGTAGGCTCAGTTGTACTGGGTACTGTTGTTTTTCATGTTGTATTGAAACAGGTTAGACGAGCCTTGCTCAGAGTAAACCATTGCCACACACTTGCCTAGTGATGAGACCCCAAACAAAGAGCTACTTGGTAGCATTCACGCAGTGCCAAAAGCCACTGGAATAGCGAGTATTTTCTGTTACTCATTAGTTTATTCTAGATATTTGTTCTTGTTTAAATCTTACATTGACATAAAACCACAAACAACATCTTTACTAGTGGTTTTTTTTAAAGGCAAAGCATTTAACACAATCCTTATAAACACACACACACACACACACACACACACACACACACGAGTATCCAGATAAAAGTTTCTTGGATCACAAATATATTACATTCTACTCCAATATATTTTATTACACATCTAATAAAGTTAAAAACCTATAAAATTGATTTTTAAAACCTACCACATGGTCACATATTCAATTTTGAAAAAGCTCCAGACCTAGGCACTGTAGCAACTTTTATTTTCAAAGCCAAATAGGCTCCCCTGTCCCCTGTAAAGTTCCCACTCCCGTTCTTGACTGCACATTCTCTCATTTCTCCAGTGGTCTCCTTCCTCTGGTGATCATGATGTGTGTGTGTGTGTGTGTGTGTGTGTGTGTGTGTGTGTGTGTGTGTGTGTAAATCCTTTGCTCTGTTTTTGTTGAATTTTCTTGAAGATACTATCTGTTCCCATGGTTACAAACTATTGTTGTTATTGTAGAAATTAGTAAATAAATATTTCCATGTTTGAGTGCCCTCCAACATTGTAGGTGGATGTTTACAGCAGTATTCTGACCAGTTTCCGGCAGCTTTCACATAATTTCTCTTGAATTCAGCATGTCGTAAATGAAAGCCATTATTTTCTCTAGAGATTTACCTTCCCCTCTTAGTCAGTTAGTGGCTTTCTTGTGCTTAAGTTTACCAAGCCTAAATGTTTCAGGTCCCCTCCTTCTTTCTTTTCTATTCTGTAACTACATTTTCTGAATAATAATGGTTATCTCAGTTTTCCATCAGTGACATCATATGTAAGAATTAAGAACATGATGTCTCATTGTGTAAAACTTGAATTTGAATTCTTTAGATTTATCAGACTTTGGTCTTTACTTTGGTCTCTATCATCATTCCCTAAGTGTGCTCTTCATCATAAATGTTGATTCCCAAATTATGCTATTCAAAGTGACAATGCTTTCCTAGTACCTCTGGACTCAGCTTCAATTTGGCTGTTACCTTGACCACGTCATAAAATAGTACCATTAGGATCATATTTAGATCATATTTATTTCTTATACCATCATGCTATTTGGTATAATCTAGAGAATTAAGGCCCAAAGTCATCTTTAATATTCCTATCAACAGACAAAGAATGACCAAGCCCACATCGATTCATCATCAGACCATTTATTAACAAATTTTAATGTGCACATGAGGATTTGCTAACACAGGATTTTAATTCATCGGTCAGGGGACAGGCTACACAGTATACATTTCTGTTCAGCTCTCAAGGAATGTCAGAGTGCTGGCAAAGACTCATATTCTGAGCAGCAATACTCTAAGTTTCCTTTAGTTCATCTTTTTTCCTCACCTCTCCTCTGTTCTCTGAACCTGTTATCTTGTGTCTTGTCTCATGGTGAAAGTGTTCTGTACATCAGTCATACCAGATCACTTGTCTCTGTAGTCCTGGCTGGTGAGCTAGACTAAGTTAGATGCCTACTTTGAATATCCCTTATGTTTTCCTGTTTTTCACACTTCTATTCTTCTCCTCTAACTTGCTTTGGCTTTGCTGTCTTGCTATGTAATAGTCTTTGCTGTGCTATGCAACAAGAAGGCATAACCTTATAACAGGTACATGTTTGGCCTATACTTTAAGATTTACTAGACTTCAATACAATGAGCTAAATAAACCTGTGTTCTTTTTAAATTACTTAGTCCTATGTATTTGTCTTGGAAATGGGAAGTAAATTAAAATCCCTACAGAGGAAAACATTGGCTTAGAGAGAACTGCAACATGGAAGAACGCTCTTTGTTCTTTTTGAGAATAGACATATTACATATGGTCCTAGTAACATGTTTAAGGCAAAAAGTGATGTGTTCTCTTCACATCTGAAGACTGGGGACATAGGCCAGAGGGATTAGATTGTCTCTTCTAGGCTACACACACATGTGAAGAGACGTGTGCCCCAAACCAGGAATCCCTTTGTCCTAATGTCATACAGATTTTCTCATCAGCCACTTCCTTACCTCAGAGTACTCTTTTCAGTACGTTGCCTGATATTGAGACTGAGCCAGCAGCAGGAGGAAGAAAAATGAATGTGAAAAAAGTAAGAGTAAATAAAACAGAAACAACGTGTTTGAGATATAATCACATCTCCTCCTAGCCTCCAGGATTCCTATGATGGCGAAACTCACACTGCAGAATGGACAGCAGAGACACTCACTCATCCCAGAGAAACTAGCACTGGAAAGTATCAAGTCAGTGGGGCCAGATTCCACCGAGAGACTCCCCACTAGCCACTCATAGCCATCCTTTTCTCCCTTTAATTGAATTTTGGCTTCTGAAATCCTACTCTTCTAACTCCATGGAGACTGAGAAAATCCAGATACTGCAGTCCATAGGGCCCATGGTGTGATGGGACAAAAAAAAAAAAGAATCAGAGCTTAGGGAAGTTGCTCAGCATCTAGAGGAGAGAGTAGGGCAGCCAAATGGATTAGAAGAGAAGGGAAGTGTGTGAGTTGGAAGACAGAAAAGGGTTGAGAATGGTCCAGCAAGGCACCGACCCCACGGGACCACCAGGCAAGTCCGTAGAGATGGCATTGATGCAACCGAATAAACCCATTATTGATACTCCCCAGTGTGCACGTGAGGATTTGTTAGAGCGGGGTTCTAACTCATGAGCTGAGGGGTAGCCCAGAGCTTCTGCATTTCTCGTTGGTTATCAGCAAATGTGAGGTTGCAGGTAAAGAGTCACACCTTGAGGAGCAAGGCTCTTAAAACCATAAGTGACTTCCTGGTACCCTCTTCTCATTGTCTCATGTCATTTCAATCACTTCTCCCAAAAGTCTCACATTGAAATACCACGGACATATGAATTAAAGTCCCCAGTAAATAAGCTCTGGAGGATATATTCAAAGGATAATACCGGGGCTTTGCATTCTGTCAGATATGAAGCACAAACTGAAGGGTCACTGAAAACTGGAATAAGAGATGGTTTTTATTCTCCTCTCCTTCATTGTGCTGCGGAAGTTGTGACATTCTCCTGTGGGAGAAAGCAATGTACTTGGAGGAAGGTCTCCATCCTAAGCAAACAGCTTCTCCTCCCAGTGTGCGTGTTTTCTAGTGTGTCATAGGCGTGAGCGGTTCAGGAAGTTGGCACAAAACTGCTGTGTTTCCCATGCCTTCTCAGGCCCTCCCTCCCAATCGTCCTTCAGAGTCACCACGTTTTCAGGTACAAATTGAGAAACTTTACACTGGCTGGTAAGGGCAGCACCTAAAAGGAAAAAAAATGCTGTGCAAAGAAGTTTGTGGAAGGTGGGAAGTGATGGGGAAGGGAGGGTATTTTCAGCAGCAGAGGGGACCTCCGAGACCCATTTGGAAGATAGACACCTCAGTTAATGTGATTTCTACATTTATGCCTCTTTAATGGTCAGCGGAGATCAATAGAATGCCTTCTATGTGTGGTTAATAATGAGTCTGATAGGTGGCAGCGATGAACACTCTACCTATGGGATCCACGGGCTAACAAAAAAAGACCATTGAACATTGACTTTCGCTTTTTTTTTTCTTTTTCTCCAGGGCAGCCACTGAAGTTTTGGCAGCATTGCTGAAATCCAGTAAGCATCTCTTTAAAAAAGGGGCGGGTGTGTGTGTGTGTGTGTGTGTGTGTGTGTGTGTGTGTGTGTGTGTATCTCTTCCCGTTCTTATTTTTATGATAGGTACTCTTTTGTTCCATGGCTCCATTCTGACCTGTGAAGAAATAGCTGTGTCTCAAGTCTGTTGGCAAAAGAGAATTTGGTGACTGTAGAAAAGAGAGTGGATATATCTCCATGTGGACATGTCCACTTATAATCTGCAATCGTTATTGTTGATTGTCAAGTGGAAAGACTCCAGAATTGCTGGTTCCTTGCCAGCAGGTCCATGCAAGAGGTTCTGGTTCTGCAGGGGTCTCTGAGGCTGAGCAGAGTGGAGAGTGTCTACCGCCCAAAAGAAACACACTGAGACGTGAGTCTTGTCAAAGCAGGAATTCAACTTTACGGCATCAGGCTCTCACTTACATAAGTTCGGAACATAAGGAGGGGGATTTTTGGTGGAGTAAGATGATGTAGGAGGTGGGGAAGGGTGGCAGAGGGTATGGAATGATTGACAGGGCCAATGGCAAAGCTCTACATCAGCTATGGAAGGGCAGAGGCAGGGCTAAACAGGCCTTGCTGAGTCACCTCGATACAGAAGTGACTGAGACAGGTCTCAAAACTCGAGCCAGGCTTAGGCTCACCTACGAGGCAGAAGAAACTTAAGCCAGGCTCAAGTTTGTCATCAGGGCCCAAACCAGGGTCAAAATGGGGCCCATCCCAGAATCACCTGGGAGGATGGTCTCTTGGCATGCATGTGAGGGCTTATTATGATTGGATTAATTGAGTTGAGAGATCTGGCCAAAGTGGGTGCCACATTTGCTGGTAGGGTCCGTCATTTGTTGTTCTCTGTGTATGTAATATGGCCTGCTACTTCAAGCTCCTGATGCCTTAGTTTCTCACCATGATGAACTATACCTTGGATTATGAGCCAAGAAAACCCTTTTCTCCCTTGGGTTGCTTTTGTCAGAGTATTTTATCACAGTAAGAAAAATAGATAAGACAGACAACTCAACTGTCCCTACAAAAGAAGTAAGTTGTCTATTGCAGACCTGGGGACTCTTCAATTCTTTTGGACAGAAGAAACAGTCCTTCAGCATTACTAGACTAAATCCCAGCCCATGGGACTGTCCAGTGGAACAAAAGCTTATGTATGAGTGGATAGGTAGATGATAATACTTGCATTTGTTTTCTAACTTAGCTCATGACTCTCTATATGCTTGGGCAGGTAGGGTGTTGGGAATTACTTGGACAATGTAGAGGTTGCCAAGTTGTTTTTATTTTTATTTTTATTAAAAAGTTATTTCTCTTCTCAACTATGTGAGTGATTGCAAAAGAATAGCTTGGAGGTTCTGAATTATTGTGAGGATTTTTTTTTCTTTTGCCTCGTGGTCTTAGCCTAATTACATTGGGAGTCAATTTCACGTGTGCAATATAATAGACGGCAAGATGCACTTGGGAGTGAAGTCTTGCCTTAATGCTTTTATTCCTCCCCTCCTTACTGCTTCATCTGTTTTAATTTGATACCTTGGAAACCACCTTTTTCAATGGTGATATTTGTTTCTCTATAGGAAGCCTGGGGCCTGTGTGTAATAGGTGAACTTTAATAAAACTTGTAAATAAATAAATAAAAATAAGAACACTCTTTCTCCACCACCCATACATCTCTGTCAACCAGAAGCATGAAGAAAAAGCCAAAATACATGACATTTCCTTTTATAGACTGGAGAGGAAAATGAAGCTTGATTTCATTTCCTTGGTTAGAACTTCATACAGTCTAGAAGTCTGTCCACACACACAGCTTTTAAACACGAGTCACGTGGGAGGCAGCGGGATCAGACTAGGAAAGGATGAGAAGGAGTCTATGGACTACTTAACATGGAAAGATGTTACTTGTGGGTTCTGGGGAGGAGCTGTTGATTCAGAGTCAACTAATTACAGGTTTTTGTTTTTGGGTTTGTTTGTTTTTTTTTTTTTTTTGCCTTTATCTCTCAGCAGGAACTTTTAAGGGACAGGGGTTATCTCTATTGATCCGTATGTTTCTTGTATCAGCACAACAAGGCTGAAAGCACATATTTGTTGATTACAATTAAATGATTGATTTGTGATATTTACCCAGACGAAATAGCAAGACTGTTCCCTACAACCTAAATCTAACAATCCATGCTTAGAACCAATGGTCTTAACATTTGTAGTTCTAATCTCTATTTACTTTACTAATAGGCTGCTAGGGAACTGAAAGCCTGCTGTCTTCTACATATAAAGCAGGCTTTACCACCCCATTAGGAAGATATATGGGGTTATCTGCTGATTCTGCTGAGCTGTCCATATGGGTCTTTGCCTGGGCCTTTGGTTATTTATACCACAAAACAGTTGGATCAGAGGTTCTCTAATATTCTTTCTCCGACTAAATACAAAACCTTCATTTATATCAGAGACTCTCATCCTTGGCACCATTGACATTTTGAATTGGGTAATTCTTTCTTGTTGGGATCTGTTCTATGCATTGTGGAATATTTAGTGACACCCTCGGTTGCTATGGCATTTGGCATTGTGTTTAGATGTAACAACCCAGCCCACCCTATGGGAATCAAAGCTGCTTCCTTTTGAGAACTGCCAAAACCTACTTGGATACACACATGGGGTAAAATCCACCCAATGCTTCAAAATTTCCTTCCCAAGGTACCCTTTTAATTTTTTTGGTATTTTCATGTTTCATAATTGATCTATGATTTCCCAGCGTCAAGCATCATTCCTATGCATTTGTAAGCAGCAAGAACACAGGAGGGAGACCAGTATTACAAACATTCACAAATTATGTGGAGGGGACCCTGCTGGGGCAGGGAGGTTCTATTCCAAGTGGCAACTCTAACGTGTCGGTAGAAGGGTTCTCAGATCATCTGTGAGCTCAGCACAAAAGAAGGCTTCCTTGAGATGGCAGAGTTAGACCATGGGCTTGAAGAGCAATCACAGCCTACAAGACAGTCACCACTGTTGTTCCTGCATCCGAATCAAAGGATACATGGCAGGGAGTATCTGGGCATAGATGACACTGATCCACCTAGTCTGGAGTGTTTTGGAAATTTCTAGTCATTTGATAATGCTTAAATGTCATGTGTAGTTAAACTTTTTTAACACTGAGTACCTTTTGACTTGACTTGAAAGTGTTGAATCTATCAGTTGAACTTAAATACAGGATGTTAGATTGTGTCTAAAATTCAAAACTGCATGTGGCACAGCTCTCCTGGAACGTTTATGTAGACTTTTATCTATAAAAGGCATACTTCTTTTAGGTGGTGGCTATTCTGGCTTCATGTTTACTTGTCAGCAAGTATAAAAAATTGGCCATTCTAGCAGATCTCAGTAAATGTATCACAAAGGGAGGACATTGCCCTGTCTAAATAAAACTAGAACTAAATATTTACCGGTTGGGGCTAGTCAGTCAGTGTGCCTTTGACCATCAATATGAAGACAGGCTTGGGAATCTGAGGTTACTAAGATCCTATTTATTTGTGTCTGACTGGAGTTAATTCCCCACTAGGGGCAGAAAAGCCAGGACCCAGTTCTTGGGGGAGTGGGGCCTGCCCACAGCAGTAGCACAGGGAAAGGAAAGAACTTTGGGTCACATTATGGAGAGTTTATTATTTTCTTTGGTTCTTGGTCTCTTTTCAAACAGGCTGGAAGTAATGTAGCTAGCACAGGAGATGAGGATGCTAGGAAGAGAAAGGAGGCAAAGGCATCTCAGATCTCAATTTCTGATCAGGCAAATTTTACACAGAAATCTGAGGCCTCATGTCCAATTGTCTCAGCCATTTGATGCTACAAAGAGAAAAGCCATTGTGCATCCGAGAGTCCATCTGTCTCTGTCTTTTAGATTAGGATGGCCTGCGCTAAATTCCAGAGCATTCCTCAAATCAGTTCATTTCTCTGCTCACACATGCATGCTCTCCACTAACACTCTCCACTAAGTGTTCTGTGTAGCGAGCTTGCCTTTTCGAGTTGTATTCTATCCAAAAGCACTTAGATTCTTATTATCGAAATTTAATACTGCTTTGATTAAGAAATCACACTACTTCAACTGCTTGTCTTGTTTTTTCTAACAAACCAAAACAATGCTCTCTCTCTTCCTCTCTCTCTTTCTGTCTCCCTTGCCCCTCCCTCTCTCCCTCCTCCTCTGTCTCTCTCTCTCTGTCTCTGTTTCTCTCCCTTCTTCTCCTTCCCTCCCTCTCTCCACTAGGCTTTTCTTCCTCTCACTTTTCTCTCTGCCCTGCTCTCTCACTTCCACACCCCTCTCCTGTTCTCATTGTGCCTGCAGTCTTTCCCTCTTTCCCTTTCTTTCTTAACCTCCTTTTCATAAGCATTACTCATAAACACACTTATGAAAAACTGTGATCATGGGAGCAGCCTTCGAATGAGGTACAGCAATGGGATTATAGTTGATTTGTGCTGGCCCCAGGGATGAATCTTCCAATAATGGCCTGGCATTAACCTTGCTGCCCAAATTTAAAGGTCATAATCTTGTAACAAGGAAACACCTTTTGCTTCAGGCCCTAAATCTTACTGAGGGAAGAGAAGTCTACTTCATACTTCTTTTCTACTTGAGGATTAGCATTTGGGGGGACTCAGGAAGTTACAGAAAGGGAGGGGGGCCAAGAGAAGTCAGCAGAGAAAGAAACACAGAGAAGGGAGCAGGATAGACAAGAGGGCTAATGGAAAGTTTGGCAGGAAGGCAAGACTTCTCACAGCCCTTCCTAGTTAATGTTCTGTCTGTCTGATTCCCAGGGAACAGCCTGCAGCAGTGTTGCTGCAGAGAATAGGAAGGAAGGACAAACCCAGTACACACAGAGCAACCTGGCATGGATAAATAGCTTTGTGCTTGGAGAAAACATCTGCACTTGTCTAGTGGTTGGCAGTGTAGATGCTGGAGCACATGGTGGCCAGATGATCACCCCCTGCTTTGATATGCCAAAGATGGGCCAATTTCAAGATTCATCGAAACTGCTAAGGAGTGCTGGCATCCATCCTCAGGATGGATGTGTGTGTTGAAGATGGTTGGTATTGTAGCCCCTTTGCTCTGATGGCCATGCATAAGTACCAGCCGATTAGTACAGCCTTCTTGGGGCTCATGTGCATGTTTCTCTCACAGAGCCTCTGACCTCCACTCCAGGAGAAATGGCCTGGCTTGACAAGTCCGGTGCTCTAGGTTTCTGAGACATTATGCTTCCTACCTCAGTTTCCTAATGAACTAAAGGAGGTCAGACTCTCATGGCTGAAAGACCTTGAGTTTTCCTTGTATTTCTTCATTCTCTCTCCCAGTGTGTGTGTGTACACATATATGTGCACATGTGTGAGTAAAATTTGTATGGAGGCTAGAGATCAACTTCAGGAGTTGTTCCTCAGCTGTTATCCATCTTGGTTTTTGAAAGAGTCACTTACTCAGCCTGCAGCTTGCAAGGCAGGCTAGAGAGCTGGCCAGTGAGGCCCAGGGATCTGCTCGTCTCCCCCTCCCCCATACTGGGATTACAAGTGTGTTCATGGTCATTCCTGATGCTTTTGTGTGGCTTCTGGGGTTTGAATTGGGCTTGTGTAAGCAATTTACCAACCACTGACATCTTCCCAACCAAATTATTATTATTTATTTTTGATAATTTATGGTCATGTTTATATTTATCATGTACAATATGATGTTGTGGATTGTAGCACACTGTGAAATATGGCTAAGTCTTTTCTATTTTCTTTATTTTTAAACTTAGCCTTACCCCTGTAGAGTAGGCTGGATTACTACTTACTATGTCTAAACTGGACTTGAACCCCTGATCCTCGGACCCCAGCCTCTTGACTGTTGAAACAGGAGGCATGGGCCCTCATGCTTTGTCAAACATGTGCCATTCATTTGCTGAGTAGAGAGCGCATCCTTGTTAATTTAGTTCTCGTGGCTGCCCCAAAAGGTAGTTAAGGGTTATTGTCAGGAACATATGGCCCCAGAGCATCTTGGACACTACTGACCGTACTTGTCTCTCTCATTCCCAGAGAAGAAAATGGAGGAGTAGGTAGAAGAGGTCTGATAGTCAGCTCCTGCAGCTCTTCTTACCCTCAGCACACTTGTCTGAGCACCAGCCTCTGTCGCCACTGTTCAATGTAAGGTTCCTGGCTAATTCTTTACAGTGTAAAGTGGTGCTCAACCTTCCTGATGCTGTGACCCTTGAACACAGTGCCTCATGTTGTGGTGACCGCCAACCATAAAACTATATCATTGCTGCTTCATAACTGTAATTTTACTACTCTTATGAATAATGTAAATACCTGAAAAACAGGATATCTGATATGCAACCCTCTACCTGCAAAGGGGTGCACAACCCACAGGTTGTGAATCACTGCATTAAACAGAATGGAACCAGCCATGGTGCAATGTGCACATAAATGTGTGTGCCTGTTTTATTCTTTGAGCACCCACACAGGGGTTGGGCTTCTTACTGCAGCTCTTACCTCATCTCAGGCCACATTAGAGGCTCTCCTAATTATTTGATGTTGGATAAGGAAGGAGTCCAGTTTCCTAGAATCTTTTTCCACCATGCCTTAGTTATTGTGGTATGTTCACAAACCCGATTGTCTCTCTCTCTCTTTTTTTTTTTCTACTATGACTTCTGGGGAAGCATACATTATGTATTTCACTGATGAGTCAAACATCTCCTTCAAATAATATTGATTTTTTTTTTTTGTATTTGTCACACTGCTGCAGTTGGCTTCATTTGAAGGCAGCATGGCAAGCCACATCCATCACCATGCTGGTTTAAAATGACACGTATATCCATTTATTGAGTTCTTAGCATGTCAGACACTGTGTATGTTTAGCCCGAAAAGGATATTTCGCAATCCCCGTCTCAGTAAGTGGGGTAACTGAAGTCTGGAAGGCTTAAATAATTTATTCAGGCAGCAGGCTTTAGGGTTTACCTGACAGTCTCTTCCTCCCAGTGAGCTAAGCCCCATGCTTCACCAGGAAGAGATTAAAGAGGCTAGGTTTACTTAACCCAAAGAAGGAACAACGAAATGTTGAAAGGAAGCTAAGTAAATATTGCTTAAGTATCAGGAGAATTATCTTGGAAGACCATGTGTTACTTAAGTCAGAAACATCACACGGTCCACTCCACATAACGTTTGAATGGGCCCCGGTGAGAGATGCTAAAACACCAGCATGTGTGTGAGGAGCCTGTGTTTGCTGCTTCGAGGGTGAGCATCAGGCAAGGCTGATGAATGGGGGCATGAGATCCGGGAGCGAGGAGCAGGAACTGGAAGGATTACAGGCTCCTATTACGTCATGCCACATTCAATTTGGCATATTCCTCTTTACTTTCTTGGCTTCGAGTCCGGTCTTGCCTGCCAAATACTTACGTGCTTTGCATAAGTGCATAAGTGATTTTAAAAAGTTTAAGTTAAAAGGTTGCAACTGTGCCGGTTGTCTCCTTTGCCCTCCTCAGCCTGATGCTGCAAGGAAGTGTGGGCTGAGTTGCAGACAGTTGTTCCTGTAGTTCCTCTTCATGCCATGTGGTGGTGCTGTTCTTCTAGTTATCTCGACCATTGCTAGTCCAATATTTATTTTCGGTGAGTAATTTGTTTATCAGGAGGTTATTTTAATCTAATTTTGGCCATATTTGCTAGCGCACACTATCTGTGCTTCCCAGCGTTAGCAGCTTGCATGTCTTGAAGGAAATTATCTGAAGATGGTCTCAGAGGCATTTGCGCAGCCATTATTTAAGGGAGGTGGGAGGAGGCAGGGTGAGTGGAGCCTGGGGTTAGAACAGCGGATGGAATTTGTTGCCTTCCAAGTGGTGTTAGCATGACTGAGCAGGATTGACAGAGGGCGGGGACATCCCAGTAGCATTTTGCAAGCTGTCTCTGCTTGACAGCAGCAACGCTGGTTGTTAGGGTCGCTAGTCTCCCAGACCCTTGTGACAACTTGTAAAGGTCCTAAATTGGTTTGGGAGGACAAGAGTCTTCTAGTTCTGCACCCTCTGCAAGAGGCCCTTCTCCCAATCTGATGACATCTTTAATTAACTGCTACTGCAAGCTGCCTGTGAGCTGGGGAGTGGGGGAGGTTGGAAAGAGCGTGACTGTACCAGAGCAACCACCGCAGCATCCACAGCGTGACTATGGTGATGAATAGCGTGCTGGACACTTTGCTCACGTTACATTGAACTCTTTGTCCTCACTTACATAATAGTCATAGTACTATACCTGTCCTACATGCCAAGAAGAGGTAGTTAGCACAAAACAAAGACTTGCTGAAGTCCCACAAAAAGCACAAGGAAAGCTAAACTTTACCTCAGTTGTGACTGCTTCCAAAGCGTCAGATTTTCATATTTCTGGTAACCTTCAGCAGGAGTCAGGAACCCTGGACTGAGCCATAGATTGACTATGCGATCTTAAACATGGCCTTAGGTTGGCTTGCAGTAAGTGGAGGGTTGTAGGCGGGGCTTGATGCTTCTTTGCAACAGAATCTAACGTTTTCATCACCAAAGCCTAAGTGTGAATGACACATATTTGGTAGGCACAATGGGGCTCAGGTTGAGACCCCAGTTAAGAACAGCTCATTTTTTTCTTTTGCTTTCCAACTCTTGTTAGACACTGAGAAGTTTCCAGGGACGTTCCTGAGGGTCTGGAAGAAATCAGCCTTGGAAACTTCTGAATGAATATCATCGTGGGGTGTGTGGGAGCTTGACCTGTTGTTTGCGATTACAGCTTCAAGATGGAGTGACATGATGCTTTCTGTGGGAGGCTGGAAAAGTGTGTCACACTTCTCTAAGTAGTAAAATAATAATAATAATAAATGGTAATATAATAATAGTAATGATAGTCTAGTGATATTTGACCCAGAGAAAGCCAGAGTCTTGTATCCATCAAGACCCAGTCCAGTCATTTTGCAGTCTCTTAGAATTAATGGGCCTAATTAAGCAGTTGAATTGAACCTAAGTTGTTGAGGACAGTGGGGTTGTTATCCAGTGACAGGAAGGTAGGCTAGTGAACCCTTTCCTGTGATGGTCAAACTCTTCGGAGGTGACCATCCTGGGTCTGAACAGAGCTGTGAATGGCGCTGATAAGATGTTCCCGCTTGACACAAAACTTGGCTAAAACATTATTGTTGGCATGCCGCTGTTAAGTCGGGTCAGTTCTTATGCACAGGTAGCATACTATCTTTTACCACCTCTATCTCCAGGGCTTCCCCTCTATTCTAACATTTGCCTGCAAGTTTGGGTCAAAGTGTCCCTTCGAAAAGACTGTAAAAGTGTAAAAGTCTCCAAGTCATGATGAAGATGGTATACATGTGATATAATTGCATCAGTCATCATAAGGGCATGATATGGTGGATATCACTGTTTACATAGTGATCATAATGTCTGCTCTCATGGTACCCTGGGGTCAACTACAGAGACATAGTTATCGAGGCAGGCTGGTCTATACCCTCTAAAAATAATGAGCAACATGGAAGCTGGTGATGAGCCAGGAGCGGGAGCGGAGCAATGGATCTTAATAAACTTTGGTAAAAGTCACTGCTAGTTTATTATTACTGCCATCAGAGGCTGAAGGAGCTGATGCTGTATAGGGATAGGGCTTGTTCAAATTTAAATTGAGGTTGTTTAAATTTGTCACCCAAGATCTGTCCATTGAGTTAAATTGACTCATGGTTGTTTTTAGTGCCTAACTCCCCTCTCTCCCACCAAGAAGCCTCTTTTGTGAAATGGCTAACAGAAAATAGTTGAGAGTTTGTGGACCACACTCTTTCTATTATAGCTATTTCCCTCTGCCCTGAGAGGGCAGAAGCAGCTATAGGCAACACATAAAGGAATAGCTATGGCTATGTTCCCATAAAACTTTATAAAAATAGTCTGTGGGCAGTGTGCTGACCCCTGCTTTAGACTGAGTGAGCCTCAGCCCTGAGGACTGTATTCCATTAATTCTTATTTCTTAAGCCATTAACTCTAATGTATTTTATACAGCAGGCACTCAGAGCAAGTTATTTGAATAAGCAAAGGAATGGATAAACAAATGCATGCAAATCCGGTCCCCTCTCAGTGCACTTACTTTGTTTTCAGTTTGGGCATTCAGGGGTTAACATCCAGGGTTGTGTAGTTGTAAACCCTTTAGGTTTTAGAACTTGTATCATACTGGCATAATTGATGGCAGCCTGTGGGTTGACAAAGATAAACTATCACAAAGATTTAAAGGGATAGACAAAAAGATAAACACTCCCTAGCTCCAGAGGCACAGACTGCTTCCTCATCCCATCCAGGATTGGCTGTACAATTATTTATTTATGTCAAGATGCACATCAGTTGGTTCCCAGAGATCCTAGAAGTGGCAGGTTACAGAGCAACTTTCATATATTATCTCATTTAATGCCCCAAATACTTCTGTAAGACAGGTAAATATTTAACAATTCCACAGCAGCAGTGGTTTTCAATGTGATTGATTTTGTCCCCTCAGGAACATTTATTGAGGCTAAGGACAATGTGACTGCCACATGTATGGGAGGGTTACTCCTGGAAGCGAGGGGATCCAGACCAGTTTGCTGTTAACATCCTACAGTGCTCAGATGGCCTCCTACAATAAGTAATATCCAGTTACCGTTGTCCATAGAGGTTGAGAAAATCTTGCTCTCTGGAGACTCAGAGAGGTTGGCTGAGCTCCTCATAGCTGTGTAATACACATTAGATGTGCTGGGAATAAGATATACCCATTCATTTCATTCGAGAAGGCTTCAAATCTGTTTTCAAAAGTAAATGATTTGGAATGACATCTTGGTAGAGATGTGTATATAAATGGATGACAGTGAAGGTTAGAGATGCCACTCAACCTGTTCCTTAGCTCTTGTCCCTAACTTCAGACTTCTGCTAGACCCTAAGTCCTTCCACATTTCCTGGAGTCATTATTGTCTCTGTCTGGTGTGTGTGTGTGTGTGTGTGTGTGTGTGTGTGTGTGTGTGTGTGTGTTATTGTAAAGCTTCCATGTTATGCTTGTGCAGAATGAGAGAAAAGCAACATAGGCATCATGGAGGAGGTCATGGTTATTATAGTCTAGGTGATAGAAAAGCAAATGGACATATTGATAGTGGTTGGAGCTGGGTTCAAAGGAATATGCAGGAGGTTCAAGGACTTAAGATTTCATAGTGAGGTGCCATTGGAGGACAAGGTGGAAGGCAGCAGGCTGGATGTGTGTGCTCTTGGATCCTCTTCATCTACCGAGTCTGGAGGCTCTATGAAACATGAGCTGAATTACTCTTCTGTAAAACCACACAATTTGCTCCCTTGTAGTGCAAAGTGCTCAACTGCAATGTGGCCAGAAGCAGGAGATGTTACATCATACAGGTGCCTCAAGTATCAGCTATCCAAGAGGGCAGGTGGAGGAAGCCTCTAGCTTCTTTCTTCCAAGTGTAGATCCTGCCTTCCTCAGGTGTCATCCTCTGATGTGCTTACAGTGGAAACAGACAAGTGAAATGAGGGGTGGGGTCTCAGCAAGGGTAACAGTTATTCTTGGGGCTTTGGGAGTATTTTTCTCACCCCCTGAGAGAATGCAAAACTCTGTAGCATGGGAGTGTCCCTGACAGTTCAAGGCAAAGCTGCTCATTCCTTGGACTTTTTTGTTTTGTTTTGTTTTGTTTTCAGAGATGGCATAGACAAATAATGATGAAGGAGGGTAAGGACACCCTTACATCCTTCATGTCTGCATGCCTCCCTGCAATGGAGGATCTCTCTCTCTCTCTCTCTCTCTCTCTCTCTCTCTCTCTTTCTCTCTCTCTCTCTGTGTGTGTGTGTGTGAGAGAGAGAGATTCAGAGACATGGAGAGACACAAACACATAGAGACAGACACAGAAAGAGATAGACAGGAACACACACATGCACATACACACACACACACACACACACACACACACACACACAGAGAGAGAGAGAGAGATAGATTCAGAAAGAAACAGACACACAGAGACAAAGAGAGACACAGACACAGATACAGATACATACATACATACATACATACATACATACATACATACATAGAGAGACACAGAGAGATAGAGACATATAGAGAGACAGAGACAGAGACACAGACACACACATACATACATACCTACACATAGAGAGAAATAGAGAGACAGAGACACAAAGACATACACACAGAGACAGATACACAGATACACAGAGAGACAGAGATAGGGAGACAGAGACAGAGACAGAGACAGACAGACAGAAAAAGGGTGCAGGGAAGAAAGACCCTTCCCTACTTTTTCTGGTATTCCCTATACTTCTCCCCTTACCTTCCCTCTTTGCTCTTCCACTTTTTCTTATTTTCACTCACCAAGTTTTGGCAGTTTCCATTTGCTTCACTCTCTGGATTTCAGGAATCTCCTAGTTCCAGGTCCTGCCTTGTAACTCCTTCCTACCACATGGGTCTCAGCCCTGGTGTCCTATCTGCAAAAGTCACCAGAATTACTTTTCTGTTCCAGTTGCCACTACCTGATGCACTGTGTGTGTCAGCACCTGTATTCCTCCATTGACTTCACATACAATTATGCTCCATGAGGCCTGGGACTTCAGCTTGTTGGTCGCTGTGTCCCTGGTGTATATTGGCATATCACTGACAAACAGATGCTTGTCTAGTGGATTAGTACAGCACCCTAGGTGTGTGGGCAGGACTTTAGTTGGTAATTCATTGCTTAAAGCAGCAGCAAGATTTGGTTTTGAGGGAAAAGGTGTCTGTTTATTTGTGTATGCAGAATGAACTATCCAGGTTGCTGTCCATTGCTGAGAATTAACTGATTTTAGATACTTTTTTTAAAGCATTATATGACAATATGATTGTATTTCTTGCATTGATAGAGAGGTGCATTGATATTCACATACTACCAAGAAAGAACTATATGCCACCAACAGCCATAGATGCACTCCCACTGGTAACATTTTACCTTTTGAAAGAAACTTGGAAAATATGGTTTAGAGTTAATAAAAGCATAAGCTAGGCCTGGTGGGCCTGCCATTACAACTACTCAGGAAGCTACTGGAAGAATGTAAATTATCATAGCCCAGAAATTAGTGAGACTCTGCCTCATAGAGATAGATAGATAGATAGATAGATAGATAGATAGATAGATAGATAGATGAAATGATTAAATCACAATTCACTGGTACAGTTCGGCCTGTCTTAGGCAAAAAAAAAAAAAAAAAAAAAAACAAAAACCCTGAGCCCTACAGAAAGAAGAAAAAAGTAAATTACGGTATGAGACTATTGGTTTGCTTAAATATGTGATGCAGAATATGCAGAATTTTGAATCAGAGGATCTCTGTTCTATTGGGCTTTCTGTTGTGCAGTGTGTCATAGCTACCAATCTTCCTGCACTAGGCGGTGAGCGTGGAGCACAGGAGAAATGGCAGAACCTCTTCTTGTTCAGGGAGAGGAAGATACAGATGCCAAGGCTTAACTGAGAGAGTGAAGGCCCCTCTGGTTTGGAACTATGTCATGGGAAGTTAGTTTCTAAGTGTAGCTTCCAGCTTAAAAGAGAAACATCTAGATTCAAACTCATTTGGAAAAACTATGGGTGGCCTCCTCTCCATCTGAGCCACTATCCCTGGAACTAAGTGAAAGTGTCTTTAATTTTATAAAGGCAGGTGATGGGAAATCATGATTTACTTGAAACTAACACTCACCTTATAGTTAAGTTTACTGAGCTGTATTTACATTACTAAAAGAAATGAGTAAACGAGGGAGGACAAGTGTACACCTCTCCTCCAAATCAACACACTCACATCACAGTCAGAACCTGACTTCAGGACTGGCCTCCATTAGCGTCTGGGTACAGGAAAGATCCACAGACATTGTCTTGAGAGACCTGAATAATTATTGGTTACCTATTTGTGCTCATAACCCTTCCTGAATTTGCTTCTCACTAGGAAGTGTTAGGGGTCTGGGAAGAATCAGGGCAAAGGGAAGATGTGGAGAGAAACCCATTTCCACTGGGGCCCTTCTGCTTTATCTCTAGCCTTCCAGAAACATTTCGCAAGAAGCTACTTGTACTGGTGAGGGTTAAATGTTGTGCTGAATACAAAACTGGATGCTAACGGGGGCATCAAGGGTTTGGGAACAACTTAATATGTTGGCTCTTTGGTCAGATGGGAGATTCTATTAGAACGCTAGAGATGCCATTTATAAGCTCGGTGGACTTAAATAAGCCTTTCAACAAATCTCCGACTCTGCACCTTCATTTGTAAAGTTAGAAATGTAATGCTTTTTCTACAGCACCTCCCTAAGACAACCGAGATGATCCGTGCGGAATGATTAGCTGACGCTGAGCTCATAGGAAACATTCAACTAATAAATAGTTCCCCTTGTACCCGGCCGTGCAATGGGAAAGCAGGCAGCTCACTGTTTTATAATGTGATTTGGAAGCCCCGGGAAAGGCTATTTTGTCCAGAGATATTTTCTAAATTGGCTCGCTGAGAAGATCACCATAAACAATCTATTGCAAAGGTGTACACAGTACATATTATAGGTAGGGACAGCCTTAGCTTGGGCCTCCTAATGTTTCAGAATGGACAATTCCAGGTGAGATATTGCAGGGCTTGAGTGCTGTGGGTCAAAGTGCATGCTTTAGTATGAGGTCTTGATTAGGAATGAGCAAACCTTGTGATATAATGGCTCCTGGTTGGTAGACAGCGAGGAAAAAGCTTGCAAGAAGATCTCAGACGATACAGGGGAAATTTTTTTGGGTCTTGATAAGTGATGTGATTGTGTGCTCTCCATTTTCTTTCTTGAGAAGGAAAAGCTCACACATGTCCAGAAGATGGACTTTTAGGAAGTTTCTGAACAAAGCATAGACTCTTTGATCTTTAAAGGCAAGAATTTCCCAAGATAGCACATTAGGGCATGCAATGTAGCTGAACATGGTTTCTCTCCCTAGATGTGTCAGAAGGGCTCAAATCCTTGCATTTATTTATTCTTATATACACGTATATTTTATTACATCCGAGAGTGGTTTGCAGTTTGACTGTGGAATATCCTCATGAAATTAATTGTTGGATCCCATGTGCCCAGCTGGTAGCACTGTGTTGGAGTGTTTGGGAAATTTTAGGATGGAAGCCTAGCTTGATGAAGTAGCTAATGGGATCATGCCTTTGGTGGCTATCATGCCCTGCCTCATTTTGAATCCCCCTGCTTGCTCTCTATTATGGTGAGCTGACTTGCTCTGCCACGGATTCCCTGTAATGGTCATTGGTCTTGCTTTGGTACTACTCCTGCTTCCTTCCTTCCTTTCTTCCTTTCTTCCAAGATTCTTCCTTTCTTCCTTTCTTCCTTCCTTCCTTCCTTCCTTCCTTCCTTCCTTCCTTCCTTCCTTCCTTCCTTCCTTCCTTCCTTCCTCTCTCTCTCTCTCTCTCTCTCTCTTTCTTTCTTTTCCCCAAAACAAATTTTTATTAGATATTTTCTTCATTTACATTTCAAATGCAATCCCGAAAGTCCCCTATCCCCTCCCCCTGCCCTGCTCCCCAAACCACCCACTCCCGCTTCCTGGCCCTGGCATTCCCCCTGTACTGGGGCATATAATCTTTGTAACACCAAGGGCCTCTCCTCCCAATGATGGCCGACTAGGCCATCTTCTGCTACCTATACAGCTAGAGACATGAGCTCTGGGGGTACTGGTTAGTTCATATTGTTGTTCCACCTATAGGGTTGCAGACCCCTTCAGCTCCTTGGGTACTTTCTCTAGCCCTACTTCTTTCTGGAATAGGAATTTTAATACCGTGTCAATGTAGTTTTGGAAACGGTAATTTGTTCTTGGTCTTATATAAGGACTCACATCTATGGATTTATTTTGATTCACATGGTGAATGGTAAATGGTAGAGCGAACGCTCACCCTCAAAAGCTATGTGACCCTGGTGCTTCTGTTCTTGAATGGGGCTTTCAAAAGGAACACATAGTGGTGGAACATTTGACTCTCTGTTGTGCATAAGAACAGAGAGGTTGATAGAATCAGAAACAGTGCCGATTGTGTTGACGATGGTGATCTTCTCAGGCAGCAGGCATTGAGCAGTCAGTGTGTCTCTGGCATTAGATGGCTTACTTTCTGATATTATCTCAATTAACACTCTCAAACTAAGAGCAAAGAAGCAATTGTTTGTCTTGTCTTTAAGATTAAAAAGACTAAACAGTGGAGATGTGAAATAACATGCTCACTTGTGCACAGCTGGACTGTGGTGGAGCCCAACCTTGTTCAGGCCTCCAGATAGACAGCTGTCAGCATGCAAAAGGGTCTTCACAGAGATCAGGGCTGACAGGGTTCCTGTGTCCCTGGATCCTGCTGGTCCCAGTTACTCCCAGTGGTGTTGGAACAGATGTTGTGTCCTCTTCACCCCTGATCCTATGATCCTGGGTGTGAAATAAAAGCAGGGACATAAGGACATACCTATGGACAGCAATGATGAATTTAGGGGCGTATATGTGTGCCTTATTCCAGGATGCAGCTGCTAGGGTCTCACATGCTCCTCTGCTGCAGAGTCCTACATTTCCTTACTCTACCTCTAAAGAAATGAGACAATCCTAAGATAAGGGAATAAAGAACAGCAATGACAGACAACTTCCTTTTCCTTTGCCAAGTAAGAGGACAGAGTAGTGGGATGCCTGTAGATGTACTAATCTGGGACCCGAAACATCTCTCACAAGCGGCTGCCATGAGGCTCCAGATTCTCCAGGAGAAAGTCAGTCCTTTGAGGCTTATAGGTCTCTAGGCTTTTCTGTTTAGAAGACAAATATCTTTGTAAGGATGGTTCTGCTCACCAATGCCTTCAGGGGCTAGGTAGATAATTCACTTTTAAAGGAGATGGGGTAAGACAAAAGGTGAGGTGGTTGCTATGGTAACCTGCAGGCCTGCTTGCCCTGTGATTAAACATTGACAACATGGCATACACCAAAAGTCTACAGGCTGTAGCTCCAAACACAGGATTATTCTTCCTTTACACTCTTAATTATTTAAATGTATTGTAAAATACTTGGAGTAGTAAGAAGAATCTGAACAGGCAATCAGGACCACCAATAACCCCTCTTGGGAGCTAACTTAGCTAAGTACCACTGATTTCGTAGCATAATTCTTTCTGCTTTATTTATTTTTCTTCTTACCTGAGTGTAAAAACTACACCAGTCGGTGTCTCCACAAAAGTAAAAAAATTAACTCCAATTAAGAACACTTTGAGTGAAAATAAGAACTCCTGTATACCACATTTCAGATTGAGAATTAGCTACAAGTAAAGCTCCAAGAGGACATTACCCAGGGAGAGGAGTACAGCAGAGAAAGCTGAGCAGGAGTGAGAGAGAACAGAAATGAATCAATTCTTTGCTGTTCAAGGATTCCACAATGGAAAATGGGCCAAAGATCTTTAGCTGTAGTTGGAGTGGCCAACCTAACAAGGGATATGTAGGAAGCAGGGAGACACAGGCATCAGGACTTCTCTCGCTACTTCCATATCCCAGTCTGTGTACCTTGCCTCATCTTTCTAGGAAGTGAAAATGTACACACACACACACACACACACACACACACACACACACACACACCTTCATACAATAGGAACTGATTTTTCTAAAAACAATTTTAGGAAGAAGCCATTTATATAGTCAGACTACAGAAGAGCTGGTCTTCTTAAAAGAGGGTTGGAAAACTTAGAGTCCCCCAGACTCTGAGCTCACCTAGAGCTGTATCTGAAAACTCACATTTTCTTCTGAGTATTTTTCTATGCTGAGAAGTGGTGTTTTTCTCTCAGATCTCCCAGGAACTCCTCTGAGCCACTGATCCCAGCGACCCTCATTTCATTCTTTGGCTCTTCTCCACTTTTGCTCTTCCAAAGTTTGATGAATCTCCACTTGTCGGCTGGTAGATGCATATTGACTTTTACAAAACTTCCCAAACCATTCTCAGAGAAAGATTGACCGATGTTGGGTCAGTAAAGAAGGGGGCTTAGTTTCTTCGGGTGTTAGTAAACATGGCAGCTTGTTGGGGATTAACAGGAAAACCATGAATAAAATCATTGCTATTTGATAAGGGATTTTTCTCTCAGACAATTAAAGATTTTTTTCCTCCGTTACTCACTTCTTTTCACCCAAAGAGAATAATGAATGAAGGTCATTTGGATAATGTATTATTGGTCGCATTGCCTTAGAATAGATAAAAAGCAATGTTATCCACCCTCCCCCAGTGTCCCATATTTGCCATTCTAACACTTTTCATCAAGAAATATTGTCCTTTAATGACTCCTGGTTAGTCCCCAGTTTTCTTTTAAAAACTGGATATAGATAGACTGGAACCCCATTCAGGCAGCTAAGGACTGTAGCCAAGACCAGTCAAGGCAAGGCATACTTTTGTTACAGAGGACTAATCCGTTAAAGGAAGCTTCTGAAGAGCTTTAAGCCTTTTACAAACCTATCACTGGGCATAAGTCTCATCACTCTCAATTCAGGGTCATGGCTGCACAGAATATTGTAAAAGGAAAAGCCAAAATAAAATCAACTCCACACATGGGTCAAAATTCTCAGGGGTGTTGAGTGAAGCCCTGCAATTTAAAATGTTATAAACAAGCAAAATAAAAGGTCTGTTAATATTATGAGGATAACCTCAGTGGAATACAACATTAAATTTTCCTGCTGTTTTTTTTTAACACTTGTGTGCACTTACATGGTCTTGTGGAAAAATAATACTTGAAGCTATAATTCCTCTCTTCTGACTATAGTTCAAGAGAGTTCCCTCACACACATTTGGCTAGAAGCACATATTGTCTCATAAACCAGCAGAAGTAGGTCCTATAAAGGAGCCATGGAGCCTCAAGAGAAGGGCTAGGTTTGAACATCTGTGGCAGAGTCACAGAGTCAGCCATCTAGAGCTCCACAGTATGCCTCATTTGTAGGAGCTCGAAGACCACAGCCCTCTAGTTGGGTTGACATCTCCACACACATTCACTCACCCCTTAGTGCAGGGAAGTTAATTTGAAGAATAGCATAGACTAACTGTTGGCAGAGGTACCTTGGAGTTATCCTTGGTCTTGTGTTTCTACAGAGACAACTTGCAAGATATCTTGATAAACAGATCCATACAATAGTCTCAGTGGATATAACCTAGAAAACTGGGACAGAGACATCATGGTGTAGCAGAGGGGAAGGCAGAACTCTTAAATTTCTATCAGCCACAAGGAAACCTCACAAAGTAACCCTTCATGGTGAACTGTCTGCCTTGGCCTGAACATAAGCAGTGTATTTTGCTCTCTTTCCACAGCCTACATTTGTGTTTAATAGTCTTTTTTGTGAGTAGTTCCCTTCTTGTTCTGAGCCCTGCCTTCTGCCATAATTTCTTTGTAGTTTGGTTTCACAGTCCTTCTCTCTAGAGGAGCCATAAGCTCAGACAGCCATCCATGAGAACAGTGCTGACCAGGGTGAGGTTTGGTTTGCTGTGCCTAACAAGATGATAGAACAGAACCTAACATAAATTGTTACAGATGCGATTATTGGTTTCAGACCCAGAGAAAAGAGGGATGAACCATTGATCCTGGGAAGGAATCTGGATATGTCTGGGAGTTTTGTGTATAATGGAAAGAGAGCACATGAGGGGACCAACCTTCACTAAAGGTTGTGGTCCATTTAAGGGCTTGCTCACAGAGGTTGTTGACTCACTCCTTCAATGGAGTATGGTATGAAGAGGACTTGCTTGTATGGTTTGGATGCAGTGCTTTTGATCTGGCTGGCTGTAGAATGAAGTACTGCTTTAGGGTCCATGAGTTGAGGAATAAATACATCATGTTGGAGTCACGCCTGGAGAGGGGAAGGTTTCACTAGATCAGAGGAAGCAAATGTTGACAGGGTAACCATATAGACATGTGACCCAGTGGTCGTCCCTTAACTGGCTTCTCGACTGTGGGGAAAGCACACAGCATGTCTCTTACACATAACAACCTTTGAATCATAGTGTCTTACTTGATCTTTTTCTTTAGCAAACCTTATAGAGTCATAGAGAATAGAAACATGATGAAGATGTCCCCTCCTTTCCTTCTTCCTTCAGTCATTCTTGCCTTCCCTCCTTTTCTTTCTGCCCTTCCCCCATCTTTCTCTATTCCCAACCCAACATTATTTTCTTTTTTTCTCTCTGAGAAAAACTTACAGACACATTTTCCAATAGTGAATTTATTAAAAAGTAGGAGATTTTTCTTATATAACCTCTATTTAACAAAATCTAAAAATAAGCTGTTGTGTAACTTCTCAGGGAGTTACAAACAAATGCCTGTTCCTCTCAGATACGGAATGACACACCAAAGAATTGATGATATAGAAAGTCTATCTTGGGGAACCAATTAATTTTGGAATGTGACTTACAGGAGCTTGAATAATGGGTTACTTAAAAGAACAAAAGAAACTCAGGCGGCTACATCACTCAAACAGTGGATCCCTGCATGGGTCATGACTCACAGACCAGCATAGCTGACACTCCCTGCCCAGGTTGCAAGCAGGTGCTCTACTAAACAGTCTTTGGTCCACAACTATTGGCTGTTTACCTAACTTTGGAGATGGGTATCTTGTCAATATTGTAAGTTTGTGAGCTTCCTGGCCCTTGAGAAGAAGTGTTCTCTGAGCCTTGGAGGAGGTGATGTGTATGTCAGCTTATTTTCTTCCATTTATGGAAGCATTGAGCTACTATGTCATAGTAACAGTCACTTATTTCCAGCACTATAACAGGTTATGAGTCTCTGAAGTAAGCACTGCCTGTTGCAAAGAAAAGGGACACTTCTCTCCAAAACTGAGGCTGATGGTAGCGATGATCTATGGGCATTTAGAAGGCAATTTGAAAGCTGGCTTCCTGGGTCTGACAGGCTCCAGTCCAGCACTCATTGCTTCTTTCTCAGCCACACCTGGCCGCTAAAAGGACCCATCATGGGGAAAAACTCCCACATGTCTACCTCCTCACAAGGTGAAATATTTGGCATGTGCCTCATGAACATGACTTACGTGCCAGGTTGAGGCATGAAGATTTGTCAGAGTCCCTCCAACCTTCAATTTTGCCTTACTTTGTGGGACTTTGCAGAGGCGCTAAAGCTCCAAACTAGTCTTGAGGCCCCTTGGAAGTAATTTCTTTTTTAACTCTTTAGTGAACACAAAGTTGCCAGTGCAGTGAAATGGGCATCGAATAGAACCTGTCACCTAATTCCCTTAGTAACATCTGTCCATCCTCTTTCCATTCTTGGTATTCATGAGGACTTCACTCAGTAATCATCAAGTATCCCTAATGGTGTGTATGAGCCTGTCCACGAGGAACCCTTGTATCACGACATATAAAGTCCTCGTCTCTAGGACGGATGGGCAGATACATTGTTCAGTTACTCCGCTTAGTAGTTAGACTGATCTGTCTGCATCCATGTCTCTGAGCTTCACAAGCATGGCTGTGAGGGACTAGTCCATGCCTTGCTTAAAATTATTTCCAAATTCTAACAGTTCAAAGATAGAATGCTTCCTGGTTATGGAAGCTTCCATTCATTTTTCTAAATTTAATTTTATTTGTAATTCATTTTTTACACTCCATTTTCTATTCCCTGCCCCTCCCCATCCATCCTCTGACTGCTCCACATCCCACACCTCCTCCCCACCCCACCCCATCTCCAGGTGGATGCTCCCAACCCCCACCCCACCTGTCCTCTAAATACCCTGGGGCTTCCAGTCTCTTGAGGGTTAGGTGCTTCATCTCTAAATAAACACAGACCTGGAAGTCCTCTACTGCATGTGTGTAAGGGGTCTCAAATCAGCTGGTGTATGCTGTCTGGTGGTCCAGTGTTTGAAAGATCTCGTGAGGGTCAAGATTCCATTCTTAAAGCCCCCATCTGCACGCATTGTCAAGAATCCCATTTTCTCTGTATCAAGGGTTGGACTGGAATAGTACTCTCTATCTCTTTGACCTCACTCTTTTTTCTTTTTGCTGTCTGATTCTTCCCATGGGTTCCATGCTTGGGGATGCCAGGAGGAGCTCATTAGCAAGGTCTAAAGTGTATTTCTCTCTCCTGTGCCCCATCAGCCATAATGACAAGCAAGTATCTCAACCTCATCTTAGCTTTCCCACTCTTCACGCTAGTGCTGGGGGAAGGTCTACACGTCTTTCTCCCACCGCAACTCCTCCATTACATGAGCGAAGTTCACTGAAGGCAGAAAGTTCAGATGTGGTTCCCTTCAGTAGAGGACTTCCAGGTCTTACCATCCATAGAGGCTACCATGGCCCTCCTTGGAGCTCTTTCAGTATTGAAGTATCTCTGCTCTAGCAGTCATCTAGGTGCATGTTCAAACCCATGCCTGACTCAAGATGAACCATCTTGTATCACCTGGAGGAAGACAACTACCCTGTGATTTCCTCCAAGGCCATTCACCCCTCAGATGCCTTGGCATCAGTTACATGTTTTATTAATCCATAGCAGGGAGCATACAACAGCCACTATTAGCAAGGAGCCACACTACATGGAGGAAAGTAGCTGCACTGCATTGGGACTGTCCCTGAGGATGCCCCACCCTCAGATATATCAGACTCAGTTGCATGTCTTAATGCCAGTAGCACGATCCATTCAACAGCGTCTTTCAGTATTATCTATGGCTCTGTCAAGCAGATGTTGAGTGCCAATTGTGTTATGTGACTTTCCCTGTGGAGACATGAATAAACATATATTCATCACAGAAAAGGGTACTGATGACAAACCAGAGAAAAGATTCTATTTAAGTCTGGCTTAGTGATACAATGGAGGTTATTGTGGTTGCTTTGTAGGAGCATGGTGAAAGGTTAGTTCCTGGGATGTGGGTGACTCAGACAGCTGCATCAAGTGGTCTGAGCAATGACTCATGAAACTTGCAGCCGTTCCCTTCAGAACTTGCAGGTGGTGGCTCCTGCAGATTCTCCTCTATCACTACAGTTACTTACTGTTCTGTAGCCTTGGGAAAGGGTCTTGTGAATAGTGTGAGTTTCAAGAACTTCGAGTCTTATGGGAAAGGGAGAGGGAGTGCTTCAGTCAGAAAGAAAGAGCAACATAGCATAAACATTGACACGGTATTATGAAGTGATCTACACACTTTACCCGAATTTTAACCCCTGGGTCACTGATGCTTTTTCTAGCAAAAGGAAAAAAAAACATTGGCCTATTATTTGAATTTTAATTACATACTGTTCTTAGGTGTCAGATCTTCTTAGTCTTTTTCTGTCGCCATTCCAAGTCTTTTATTTTTTTCTCTTTTTATGATCCTGACATTTGTGAACAATATAGGTCACATGTCTTATAGCATTTACCTCACTATGAGTTTGCTGGCTTTCCTAATGCTTAGATTAAGGTCATGTGATCTGTCAGGAGTACTACAGAAGTGATGCTGTGTCCTTCTCAGGTCATCATATAAGGGGGCTTGTTACAACCCCATGTCCTATTACTACAAATGTTGATTTTTGTATAAATAACACCTGCCAGTTTTATATGCTGAACTGTTATTGCCATTGTAAGTATTATGTAGCAACACAGTGTGGCATTCTCCCGCAACTGTTTCCTGCGGAGCTGTGATTGACACGACCTTTTCCCTTTGTCTCCAGAGTCTAACTGCCGCAGGGCAGTGAATAGAGGCTATGTCAACAGCTTGCTCAGGCTGCATCAGGACTGGCACAGCCGCGATGTGACCAATACCTATGTGACGATCCGCCATGGGCTTCTGCTCTGCCTCAGGCACATTGTCGCCCTCCGCTCTGGCAGGGAGGCCTTCTTGGCAGCCCAAGGCATGGAGACTCTCTTCAGCATTGCACAGGTAGCCAGCATGGGGATTTCCACAGCAGGTGGATGGTTTCTGGGTGATGCTCCAAGACTTGGAGATTGTCCTGAACAGAGCAGGGAAAACGGGAAAACAACTTCAATGTGGTTCTTGTTTCAATATGGCAGGTGTTCTGGATTCAAATCCCTTTTCCTTCACTCATTATTCTCATTCAATCAGTATGTGTTCATTCAATCATTCATTCATTCATTCATTGACTTATTCAATCATTATGTGTTTATTGTCTGCACATTACTAGAAGTGACAAAGAGAATAGTGATTGGATGGGGCTCCAGAATAACAGATCCCAGCCTAAAGCTGTGAAACTTTTAAACCATCATCTTACATTACAAATCATCAACTTGATATTTTTTTTTAAGAAACATATGATCCAGCATGGTGGTGGTGCATGCCTTTAAGCATAGCACTCAGGAGGCAGAGGCAGAGGCAGGCAGGTCTCTGAGTTTGAGGCCAGCTTGATCTACAGAGTAAGTTCCAGGACAGCCAGGGCTACACCAAGAAACCCTGTTTCAAACAATACCAACAACAAAAGAAATAAAAGAAACATAAACATACACACAAACATGAAATGGAATAGAAACACTTAGAATTTTTTGTACACTAAGTTCACATGATTCATGTGTTCAGGCAAATGCATACTGTTTTTTTCTTTTCTTTAAGTAGTTTCTTTGTCTTCTTCTGAGTGTGAGCTGTCACTGGACTAAATGTTACTGGAAATCTGTGAGGAACATGGCCAATTAGACTTCTGATCTCATCCTAGCAAAAGGCAGGCATTAAATAAATGAACCATCCAATGAGAAAGAGTTTTTTAGGTGGTCTGTGAGACCAACAAAGGAAGAGCGACACCTGTAGGTGGAAGGTGAAGATCATTTAGAGATCTAAAGTGGGTGACACCCAAATGTAAATTATTAGACAGCTCATGATACCAAGTTTAGGGGGGGGGGGAAATGTCCCAGGCAAAGGGAATAGTGACTCCCTTGTTTGGCACTTATCTGCACCAAGTGTGGTGTGTAATATAAGGTTATTTGGGTTCCAACTCAAGTAACACACTCCTCAGCTACACTTGACTGGGGCAGATTTAAATACCATCCCGCTGGAGACATGAGTATCCCATGTACCCATCGTCTGCTCACATTCATATGCCTCATGGTCCCTGTTATCTTCCCAGGTGCCGGTCTCTGGTGCCCATTGCTCCTCTCTGGAAACTTTCCAAATTTACTCTCCACAAGTACATGTGGAGGCAATGAAGCAGCCGATGAGAGTGCTGCTGGTCTGCACTCATCGCGTCACTAGACATTTCCTATTCTTTTAAAAATAGCATTCTCCTCTACACACTAACGTGATCCTCCTGTGCTGCAAACCAATATCTAATTTTCTGTCTGCTCTCACCCCTGGTTTTTCTCTGTCATTACTGAGTTCAGAGCTTCTCAGTCATGAACTAGCTGCATTTTTCATTCTGCCTTTTCTGGATCAAGCAGTGCTTTCAGTTTTTCCAGGCTTCCCTGTGCTCTGTAGGCTCACGATCCCCCAAGTCTCTAATCTCACTCAGTCCTTGTGAAATTTCCCCCTTGATAGCTGGTGCCAGGCACTCACATTCCAGGTGGCATGCTCACCCAGTCTGTCCTCTATATTACTGGCTGTTGTTTCTCCATTCTGTACTAAAAATATCTAAAAGGTCAGAAGAGGGAAGAGATGGCGATTCTTACAGTTGCATATTGAAGAGAGGGACACAGTGAAAAAAATATCACAGCAAATGAAGCCCTGGTATGTCAGGGGCTCCCAGTACATATGCAGAGCTTCAGAAGCAGTTCCTTGACTAGTCAGTAATGTCTGGAATCCCGCCATAAAGCAAACAAGCAGGTCCCGGCCTCCAGTTGCTGTTGTAAAAGGGAGCTAAAGGTGAGTGGAGGCAGAGCCTACACTTTATAGTGAGGTTTATCCAATCCATGCTGTAATGTCTGATCGGTATTATATGAAGAAATAGCCTGAGAAGGGTTATGGAACAATGCTGCATAAATTGGCCATGATGTGCTAAGCCTGTTACATGGAAATGTGTGCTTATTGCATGTGTGGAAACTCCCATGAGTTGGACTCCACACATGCACTGATAGCCCCATTTAGCTTTCAGTCTTTAAAACAATATGTTCTCCTACAGAGACTTTTTTACCAGCTTCACCTTTTAACCTAATGATGTCTTCTGACATTGACCTCCTACTTACTACTTGGCCCATTATCAAGGGGCATGGTGCATGTGGTTGTTAATGCCCTGGACTAGGTACATTTTAACACCCCTCCTCGATACCCTCTGTGTATTGTGCTCATTGCACGAGCCACACTTTTCAGATGCATAAGCTTGCTTCTCTTCTACTCAGCTCTCACCCGGACTATCTCACACAAAGCAAAAGAGCAGTTGCCATCAATCATCATCAGTGACCATGTCAATGACCATTACAGGTAGAGCTGGGCTCTCACATGTTGGCAATTTGGACACTCTTGGTTAGGACTTAGCTCTGTCTTTCCTAAGGCTGAAGCTCAGAACGTCGTCTCCAATCTGCATCTATTTACCTTTTTTATTTCTCTTCCACGCTCCATTTTCTTCTTTTCAATACTAATCACTTTACAACAAACACTTGGGGCCATTTGACCAGGCCAAAGAGGTGAAATTTGTTCAACCAATTCATTTTGCACCGGGAGTGTTTCCTGCTGTGTCCTCAGAGACACTTGATTGGTACCATTTGAGCACACTAAAGAGGAAGTGGCATTCTTGATTGCATTAAGACATTTCTGTTTTTTAGTTGCCTCACTTATATTTTACAGTTTGCCTTTTGTGTTCACAGGGCTGGCTGGGGACTGAATGCAGGCTTTGTACATTCTAGGCAAGGGCTCTAACCCTGAGCAGTATCCAGAGGCCTCATTGCTAATTCTTGAACATGTTTGTGTGCACACGTGCCTGTGAGTGTAGGTGCACATATATATGTATGTGTGTGTGTGTGTGTGTGTGTGTGTAGAAGCCAGATATCTAGTGGCTTCCTCATTTCCTTTCAACTTCATTTTTGGAGAAGGGATCTCTCACTGAACCTGGACTCCACAAATTTGGTTATGCGGGCTGGCCAGCAAGGTCTCTGGGTTCTTCTAACTCTATTTTTTCCAGATTATAGATATACTGTTCTGTGCTTTCCTGGGGCATCAATGTTACAGCCTTATGTTTACATTGCAAGCACTTAACCGGTGGAACCACTTCCCCAGCTACATTTTTATTGATATTTAACTCTCTTTACTTCCATGAGCCATCTGTAGTATGAGTATAGAGGTATCACAATAGAACAGCACCGTAATACAGGCCTTATGGGGGACGCTCACCAGCTCCTTGGTCTGAGAAGTTTCTGTACCCTTTAATATTCCCAGACTGGAGGCTCATCCTGAGCACATTTCTACACAAGTTCAGTACACAACACATTTTCTAAGCTACTGGGGAAAACTCTTTTTTGGCCAAAGAGTTACTGAGCTACATCGACTCTGTCTCAATTTAGTAAACTTGTTTCTACATTTTTCACAGTGTCTGTAAAGACAGGTATTGTCATGTTCCATTGCCATCAAAATGTTACATCTGCAAATCCAAGTTTCCTTTTCTTTGAGAAAGTATCAAGCAGGGTCTGCACAGAGGGCTTTGAGACAAGCAAGTTGGCTAGAATAGGCATATGGGACTTGCTTAGTTTATCCCTTTTCCTTTCTATCTTTCTGTTCAGATAATAGCCAAAAGAGAAAAGCAAGACTTCCATTAATTTGCCCACTCATTCCCTAACTAAGGCAATCATTCACAGTGACTCAGGAGTGCCTGAAGGATTATGTCACTCCTCTTTCCTCAGGCATCCTGCATAAGGACTTGTCTCAGGTGCAGCCTCCCTTGAAATAAGTTCAAGCCTGCTTTCAGACTAAATTCATCACAATACTAACCCGAGCAGCAAAACGGAAATAAAAATGCACATTCTCACTAGGCAACATTCTCCATTAGAATGCTCCAACTACTAAACATCATGCAGTAAAGCTTTTTACTGGCCACTTAGGCTGTGTGCATTTCATTATCTAAAATAACGTCCCTGCATGGGAGCTGCACACGAGGTCTGTTATATTCTCTCTGCTCAGACCTGCCTGGAGAACAAGAACATGGAACTTGTGATCTCTGCTGTGATCCAGATCCTCAGACAGTGTTACCCTGCGAGTCGGCTTCCCCTGGTCACAGCCAGCAGTGCCTATACCTTCCCAGCCCCTGGGAGCACCAGCTCAGAGCTCCCACTCAATCTGACTGAAGGTAGGTAGCTCAGCTCTAAGACGAGTGTTTGCATTTTACAGCATGTCAGAGAGATGGGGATTAAAGCAGAAACAGTCATTGTTCAGGTCAACTGTGATCTTCTGATAAACTCATTAGGGACATGTATGAAAGAGTAGATTTCTCATAAACAGGAGGAATAAGCATCAAGCTCTATCATGTGGTCCCTAATTATTAGCTGTGCCACATTGCCTGGTGGCTACCAAATGCCTGTACTGTCATCTCATCTAATTAAGGAAAGTAATCTTTCCACCAATTTTGTGACCCAACCTCTTTGCTATGCTGTCTATTGGTGGAATTAATTTGTTGTTTGGAAAAACTGAAATAAAACTTTCACGGTGTAAAACCCTGTGATACACATTTTAGAATATCTGAAAGTGTCGTGATTCAACCTCCAGGAAGACCTTAAAGTCAAAGATTCTAGTTGGTTTTGTTTTTGGTTTTTTTGTTTTTGTTTTTCAATCTCATCATCCTTCAGGGAGTAGATTTTTCACAGTTGAAATTTTATCACATGGCATCTGATCCTTTCTGAAGTTAGTGGGTAACTCTTAAATCTATTACTCCATTTTAAAATTAGGGACCTGATCAAGGTTCTATCTAAATTACAATGGATTTAGAGTACATGCTGTAAACGTTGACGGTGTCAGTTGCGCCAATCAAGACTCTGAAATGAGTGGGAGGGGAACTCACCTGTCACTCATGTGTTATTTCCCTCCAGATTCATCATGGAACAACAGTTTAGGCATCATGGCATCCTCCTTCTGTATGCTCATGTGCACAGCATGTACACAAACCACCGAGCATCTGTGTGCTGGGGTACAGTGCTCTTGCTTAATAATGGGTCCCTCATTTACAAGAAATGCAAGTCATGATGTATGAGAGAATAAATACCAGACAATAAGCATCCTCATTCTTTTGCCTTGTTTTTCCCATCCAGAAGATTTTGACGATGATGGTGATGAAGAGATGGACAAAGACTCAGATGTGGAGGCTGTGAAAGAAGTAGGTCAACGTGCCCTTGGTTGCAATAATATTCATGCTGACACTGTGCAGAAGAAAGGAAGACTTCCTTATGTTTACTGAACTTACCCCAACGATAGTGATGTCTGGAAAGCACAGATACTGTTGTTAATTTTTCAGATGTCATTTTCATCTAGATGCATCTAGTACACAGTCTCTTTGTAAAGCCAAGTCTATTGATTATGATTCAAATATTCTATCAGGGTTGGTGTATTCCCCCCCACACACCTCCCAGAGTTGGTGTATTTAATACATGCATAGAAAGATATTTTAGGGAACTTTGGCTAGACCTTGCCTGTCTTCGTAAATTGATTTTCTTATTCCCTGTCCATTCTGCATGGAGATGTAGTGCTGTACATCCTCACTCAAGCCCCTGTGAATCAGTCTTCCTTGCTTTGCAAAGTGTGCAGCTTTGCTCCCACAGTTCCGATGTCCCGTTTCCTATCCCACAGTGATCCATGAAAGGAAGGTCAGCAGGCTTTTCTGTTTTAAATCAAAGGTCAAATAGTGATTGACTATCTTACACTCTGTGAGCCACTTCTTCTTTGTTTTAATGACTCAATTTGCCATTATGACAAAAATCCTGCCATCCACAAAGCATGAATGAGTGGGTATGTCGCTTTGCTGAACTGAAGAACATAGTTTCTTGACTGCCTTTTTTGTGGTAGGTGTTTTAAACTTTCACATTGTTTTAATATTGACTGGATATTTCTGTTTTTGAGTGGGGTTTCTTGCATATTATGGGATGCTAAGCAACATCCCTGTTTTCTACTCACTATTCACCCCTAGCACCCATCATTTTGCCCCTCATACATGAACCAAAAATACTTCCAGGAACTGCCAAATCATTCTTAATTGACAACTCTTCTCCTGGAAAAAATGATAGTTGGTTTACGAGTTATAATTCTGTCTCTATTTCTCCTGCTATATGCAGTTTTGGATAAGTTTCTCCGTTTATAGTCCCTTAATTTTGTCATCTGTAGCATATGATTTGAGTGACAGTCCTAGAGGTGAATTTCAAATTTAAAAACAATTCTGCGCCAGCACGATGGCTCAGCAGGTAAAGGCAATTGCTGCAGAATTTAATGATTGGAGTTCTGTCCCCAGAACCGACATGGTAGATGGAGAGAACATCTTTGCCAAGTTGTACTCTGACTTCTGTACACACAGACACATAGACACACAGATAGACACACACAAACACACACATACATACCCTATATACACCACACACACACACTCACATACACACACACACCATACAACACACACATACATATACACCACATACACATAACTTAAAAATATTATACACAAATAAAAGAAATAAGCCCCTCCCTCTTTTCTTCTATCCTTCTTCCCCTTCCTTCTTTCTCCTGTCCCTTCTTCTGTTCCCTTCTTTTCTTTTCTGGGAAGAAAGAGGTTTTGGCATTTTCAATCTGAGCAATTTCTCACCTTGCTGATGACAGTGGCAGACATCTAGAGACTATCTCTCAGCCCCATCTTTGAGCTTAGACTGCTATTGACAGTCTGATGTTCCCAGGGTTTTGTTGATAAATAGAATCATTTCTGAAGTCATCAGTAGCAAATTGGTTCTTTGCTCTGGCTTGGCCACGCAGGCCTATAGAGTACGTGCAGAATCATTTGAATAATACTGGGCTGCTGCAGTCATTCATCAATGCCACCTTCCACTCCCCTCTTGCTCGCACTTTGATAACTGGATGTCTGATGCACTGTCAGTTGCCTCTTGTATCTGATGCAGGGAGACACAGCATATGACAGTGCTTGACTTCACACAGCTAGCTAGAATGGTAGGAAGCACTGATAATTTTTCTGATTCCATTCTTAGAAGGATTGTAGGGTATGAGGGTGTAGAAACTAAACAAATATAAAAAATCCAGCTGGGAAAGAAGCGAAAGATAAATTAGTGAGGGCTGAGAAACTATTCATCAAAGCCTATGGACGAGGAGATGGTGAGAACTGGCTACAAGTTTGACCTGCAGAGTAATGAGGTAGCATAGGAATGAGGCTTGTCTCTGGGGTACACAGAAAGCATCAGAGAGCTGCCCATCCAGCAAGTAGCTTTTCCTTGGTAAACACTGTACCATTTGCTGCCTGTGATGTGGACGAGGAGCCAGACCTGTTTCTTTTCTACTCATAGGGCTGACCCAGGCCTTTAGCATGTAGCATTCTTATTTGAAAATTACAGATAGATGTGACCTACACCTGAGTAAATACATTCAAAGAAAGTCTTGTGAGAAGAACGTCTGAGGAGTTGAATGCTCTGATTTGATTAGGAACTGTCAGAGTCAACATAGGAAAAGGGGAAAGGCACATGGAGAGAAGATGGGGGCTGTGTGTTTTCTTCATGCATGCATTGGATTTGAGCAAACTGTGGGGAGAGGAGCATGCATAGAGTACGCTTGCTTTCTTCTTCCCACCCACTTCTTCCTTCTTCCTTTTTAAATTTCTTTTCTTTTTTCTTTTTGATTTTTTTATTAGATATTTTCTTTTTTACATTTCAAATGTTATCCCCTTTCTTGGTCTGAAAACCCACTATCCAATTCCCCCTCCCCCTGCCCACCAACCCACCCACTCCTGCTTCCCTGTCCTGAAATGTCCCTACGTTGGGGTCATTGAGCCTTCACAGGACCAAGGGCCTCTCCTCCCATTGATTTCTAAGTTTGTAGGAAAATTATGTATCATGGATGGGACATATTTTCTTCCTTTCCACTGACTCAGAAATTTAAGCATTTAACTTCCCATTATTCTTTGATTTAGGCCTCTTCCTTATCTCTCAAAATGTGTTTCTAGAGCTTTTGGTAGGTATTTGCTTCCTATTTTAGTAAAGAAATTTGATCTCTCTAGAGTATGGAAAGGCCGAGAGTTTGGACAGTATCATCCTGGGTATATTGTACCTGTAAGAGTCCATCACTCTTGGAAAACACAAATGTTTTCAGAGTGGAGTGAGCCTTAACTTGAAGCTATCACAGGACACTGACCTAGAAGAAAAGTGTAATTACTCATATGATTTGCTCCATGAAGAGAAACTTAGGAGTGTTTGTGAACTTTTAACTCCACATAGAGACATAGGCACAGCAGAATAGACTGTCCCTAGAAACTTCACACATCTGCCATGCTCCGCTGCTGTCTTGTCTCCTGTTTTATCATCTTCCTCTTCTGATCCATGTCCCTGGCATCTTCTTTCTGTATGCAAATTCAAGCAGGCCCTTTATTTTATTTTATTATTTTTGCAAGAATAATTGTCTTTATATGAGGCTTACTGTGTCTTCTAGATCTCATTACATCACAGTGACTTCCTTTGTGTGCCTTTTCAGGTGACTCAGTCCAAACAGCTACTCACACTCCATCCAGCCTTAATGCCATCTGCCAGCACTTCCAGGACTGCTAGAAATGAACTGTGTTCCATTCACTTCATTTCTGTCTCAGTCCTCTTACTAGCAGACGTGTCCCACTGGACCATGGACCTGTGTTTCTACGTCAATAAGTCTTAGACTATCTACAAAAGCATGGAAAGTACTCCTTAAATGTTTGTGCAAGTGAATCACCCAAACAGCAAAGGTAGCCAGGCAAAAGGGATGATAACAGCAATGATGCTGTTTATGAGCAAGACAAAGAATTTCTCTTATAGGATGTTTTATTACTTACATAGTTTATTGCATATTTATTTCTGATGAGGGCTAATGAATATTGACATTGATGATTTAATAAAAGCTTTATATACTTTTAAGTTTTGAAATATAACCTAGTATATATATTAAGTTATTTTCTGGCTAGACTAGCATTACAATCTAAAAATGAGGAACTAAGGACCTCACCTGGTAAAGCAGCAGATGTGTCGCTTGTCTTGACAGCCTGCAGGGTGGATTTCTTGACTGTGATCTGTTCCTTCTTCTGCTATAGGATGATGACTTGGAAACTGATCTGAGCAAACTTAGTTCTAAGCCTGGTCTTGACCTCCCTGAGGAGGAACTTGCACAGTATGATGCAATGTGTCCTGAGCTGTCCTGTAGCTTTGAGGTAAGTAGAGACTGTCATCTACTTCTTAGAAACACATGGCATGATCTCTGTAGAACATGGGAAGCCAAACAGAGGTGTGTAGATGAATCACTTTGTTCATCATTATCATTGTTCCTAGGTCTTCCTGAGAGAAGGACAGAAGGAAAAAAGAGTAGGGAGACCAGAACAATCTCAAGGAGCGTAAGGTCTGACACTCTACACCAAGGATAGAATCAGAATGAAATTACACATTACTAACCATGGCCTGCTGGGTGGGCCTAGAGCTCTGGTTTCACATTGAGGAACACGTGAAAATTCTGGATGATTTAGGTCATCTTTTGCCAGATTGGGGAGGTCATCATGAGAGATGGATTGTTAAAGGTGATCGTCCAGAATCCAGGCTTTTGCATTAATAAATGAACACCTTAGATCTGGTGATGCTATCCCAGGATGCTGCTGGTGCTGAGACCTTCCCTTTGATCTCTATTATTCTCTTACGCTTTTTAACAAATTATGAGCCCAGCCATGTCAAATGGCATAGAAGGCACATGTAGAGAGAACTTGATACACCCTATTTCACTCTAGAAAGCAGAAGAGGATCAGTGGTCAAAATTTCAGAGAAGAAAATTTCATTTCAGTGTATAGACTAAAAAAAAAAAAAAAAAAAAAAAAAAAAAAAAAAAAAAAAAAAGTCTTCAAATCAAAGGCACTGCCTGGGGCACAGTGAAAGCCTTTTCTTTGCATATCACCGAGGCCCCTATAAATGAAGTTGTTCAGTCAGACTGTAATTGAACAGGGGTTAGTGGGTGGAGGTTGCAAAAAAATTTACACACTGTATAGAGTTATTTTCGATTCATCCAAAGTCTCTTCTGAGAGCGACTTTTGTGAGACTCTGGCATTTGTTTACGCTTAAAGCTTAATTTATTTCCATTGGTTGACTCTTCGAAAGAGCTCCTAAATCACAAGGGTCACAAACAGCTAGTATAGAAATAAATTTTTATTCTCTATATGGAAGGAAATATTAATCCGTACTTTTTTCTACTTTGAATTTGAAGGAACTGGAACCCAAATGTGGAGATGATTTGAACAACAAAGACACTCTGCATGCCAATCACCACCACATTCCAAGTGTTGCTTCTCTCAGGCAACACTGTTTTAACCGGGAGCACAGCTCCTGGAGACAAGAAAGAGAAGACACAGTCCACTCGTCCATTCTGCACATGGTGAAGACAGGGAAGTCCGGTGTACCGTCATCCTCAAAACAAAGATCTGCAACAAATGTGAATCAAAGCCTACAACAAAATGGTTTGGAGATCGATTCTTCTGGACATGATACCTCTGACATTCAGGCTCCCTTAGAACAGGCTGCTTGGGACATGGAAGCAATTTCTTGTCCAAGGATAACTGCTTCATTTCCCAATTCTACCAAGCCAGAAGAAAGCATCGGAGCAGCAGAGAAACTTCTGCACACACATGCCAAGCACATACCTTTCCACGATCCTCATCTTTATATAGCCAATGCTATGAGAACAAGATCTGCTGTGGGATTCAAGACAATGGCATTTCCTGATCTCTGGGGCCACTGTCCACCTCCCGCTGCTCAACCCATGCTGGATCGCAAACTGGGAGTACAGAGGTGACGGGTTTACTGACTTGGAAGTTATAGATTTTCTCTTCTAAATCCTTTTACAAATAGAGTGGTTTATACAGATAATCTGCTGTTCATAGGAAACTGAGAACTAGCCTCGAGTACCTTAAATACCTTTGGAGACATATAATCTTGCCTCTACACTGGAGATTTTATAATCCAAGTATGAGATAGTAGTAGGCATGTAATTCCGGGCAAAGAATTTCTCATATAAACCCTGCAATCATATCCATGGCAAACTATCACAACAGGGGGCATCATCTAGTGTTTCCACATTCTGGAAACTTTCCTAAAAGAAATCTTTTCAGAAAAATAAGAAGGTGATTATTTGAGATCTCTCTTGTTTCTACTACAAATTGGTGTTTGGTTTCTTGTTGATAGTTAAAAGTATCATACTTTTATTTCACAGCCCTAGTATTTGGAGAGTGATTTTGCTATTTCCCCATGGACAGAATGGAAAAACATCTCACATATTCTTCAGGGCAGAAAGCCTAAGTAATAGATTATTCCTGTATTCCAAGAAAGACTGCATTGTCCTTGGATCAGCATACTAAGATTAAAGTGAGATCTGATCAAAGATATTTCTCCTGAGGAGGGAGTTTCTATACATCTTAAGCCAGAAGAGTCAACTATGCAGAGCAGAATGTTTCTTTATTTTAAATTTCATGTCTTTAGCAAATTATTCTTTTGATGGTAGGTCCCAAGAACTGTTCCTACTTTGGGTTCTTTTATGATTTCATCTCAACATGACTGCTATGCTTATGATAATCATACTTACCACCCCCATGGGTGGTCTGTCCCTATCTTACTTCTGTCTACCACCTCTTCCTTTTCTCAGGCCAGGCCTTGGCTCCACCTCTCTTTCACCTTTCTCTTACCCAGTGTCAACAAAAGTTATTGGAAATGTGAAGAGAGATTATAAATCCTGAAAAGAACTTTCTTCCTCTCTCTTATTTAAGTCTCACAGACACTTTTTTTTCTCACTCAGACAGAAGACTGACCTCAGCCTTCTATAACAGGCAGAACCCGAGGAATACAAATATACAGAATAAAAACCTAGTAGAAAGCCTTGCTGGAGCCATCAGAGCTACGAAGTTGCAAATAGTCAATAGTGGTCATTTCTCCCCCAAAGCTCTCTCAGTGCATAAGAAATTTTTATGTATACAGACAGAAAAGCTATAGTACCCTAGCCCAGGTTCTCTTGATAACTGTCTTCAATATGAATACCTTAAAGGAAATCTATCACTTCCCCTCTGTTTTACTGCTCATGTATTTTTATGCTTTAATAAAGAGGAGAAGGAAGAAGGAGAGTGCTGTTTGTACCCTTTGAACCTAAGATGGAGGCACTGTGAAGTGCCTATCTTCTGTATTTCTCTAAGGATTTCTGAGCTGATTTAAGCACACATACCAACACTTATACTGTTTCCAATTTTCTTTACAAGGATCAAGATACTTGAGGATATCCGGAGGCTCCTCCATCCAAGTGATGTTATAAACAAAGTTGTCTTCAGTTTAGACGAGCCCAGGTAGGTGGCCTTGACCATCCACGGAATGGAAAGCAAGGACAATTATGTTAGTTATGTTGATATGTTAATAGGAGTGTTCCATATTAGGAATCCACTTCTGCTTCTAAAACCAGCATGGTGACTGTTCTGTTTCAAATATTATAAGAACTATCTTACCTTTAGGGAATGTAAATCTGTATTCAAACACAGCAATAAGAAATATTCATACATTCTCTTTTCTTGTAGGCCTTTGCAAGGCAGCATTTCCAATTGCTTAATGTTCCACTCCAAGTTTGAATCAGGAAATCTCCGTAAAGCCATCCAAGTGCGTGAGTAAGTAAGAAGAGCTACAGTTGTGGCTTGTGGCAGTATGGAAGAGCAGGTGCTGGCCATTTCTGGCCATTACCTGTTCAGTGCCCCCATATTGGTAGCTCAACACCCAAACCAATCATCTTAAGAGTATCTTTACCAAGAAAAATGGCAAACATTACCTAGCATTAAAAGTTTTCTTCTCCGAGTCATCTGTCAAAAGACAATGAGGGAACTTATTGGTTGATGCCTTAGCAAGGTGAATTGTTCACTACATCCACGAATATACATTATTTCTGTATTTGTTAATTCTATATTTCAGCTTAAGAGACTTCTCTCAGTGCATATGTACGCTTCTATTCTTCCAAGGCTAGACCTGTGGACACAGACAAGTACATGACATTTCCTATCCCTTCTCTTCCCCATAACTGTTTATTCCACAGGGCTGTATTTAGGAGGGAACAATTTTGGATCTCCATCTTTCATTCCAGGGACCATCTATGTATCCCTGGCAAAAGCTACCAATGAGATTTCATTAATAGAAAATGATTCCACAGGCAAGGGATGCATAAAAATAAAATGAAAGAAATGATCCCTTTACAGGTGCAGTGAAATAATAATTTTTCATAGTCTCTAGATGTAACACAATTTTACCATAGAAGAGTAAACTAGACTTGCTAGTTACATAATCCTTCTATGGCTGGCTTCTGACAAACCAAGTGGTCAATGACAGTTAATGGTATAGTAGCCACACATGTTGGAATGAAGCAACCAGGGCTGGCTGCTTTCACCTCCTTCTAGGTGGCCTAGGCGTGGTCTCCCTTGCTTCATGTCTTTCTTGTCTCACCTGCAAAATGAGGATAACAGTAACACCTACTTTGTAGTTGTTTTATCAGACTTACTTCATATTCATAAAACTCTTTAAGTAGTGCCCAGCATATAGCAATCACTCAGTGGACATGCTTTATCTAAGGCTATATGCTTACCATGATGAGCTTAGAACTTAGTGTAGCTCCACTATAACATGTTATTTTTGAAGATAATATTTTTGGGGCAGGGGGAGAGTTATATATGATCTTTTTATTTTGGTTTAGTTTTTGTACATGAACTACTTCAACAGAGCCTGACACATAAGACAGAGAAAAGTTGAGCTACCCATACTAAAGAAGAAAGGACAAGCATGTCACAGTTCCATTCCAGCCTACTTCTCCACTCTCAGCTCAGCTTCTACTTCGACCTATGGCTTCTGTTTGTTTTTCTTTCCTCATAGCAAAAATGAAGGTTGTTAGAAAAAATTAATGTAGATTTAAATAGGTCAGCATATATCTAAATATATATATGTATACATATATACATATCTATCTATCATCTATCTATCTATCTATCTATCTATCTATCTATCTATCTATCTATCTATCTATCTATCTATCTAGGAGAGAGAGAGAACCAAATGAGAAATTAGGGTTCTAAAGAAAGAGAATCATACACTGTTTACATAATTTCTTAAGTCAAATTCAAAGGACCTAGGAAGTAAGAGTTACTGAAGAGTTTCCTAGGCTGACAGTTTTCAGTGCAGAATCTGTCTAAGTTACTGCCATGGCTAGGTTTCTTTATCTATGGGTTTACGTTTTGATCAGAGACCAGAATCATAAAGGAACCAGCTGTAGTCAGTGCAACATAAATAGGAAGAAAATAAACATCCTAGTACATCCTAGTAAAAACTTTTAATGACCACTTTTTTGAGTGCGCACTTGGGGACAGTGGACCGTACAGGTCAGAGAATTGCTTGTAGGTATGATTTAGCCACCCAGTGGTATAGTCTTACCAGCCTCTGGGTGAGTTGCAGGATTCTATCAGTTAGCTCTGCCCTATTCTTATATCTTGTAACAAGTTCTATCCTTTCATAGCTATCCCTAAGCAATGTTGTGCTGGCTTGTTTTCTTGTCAGTTTGACACAATCTGGAGTTATCTGGAAGGAAGAAATCTCAGTTGAGAGAATGCCTCCATAAATTCTGGCTGTAGGACACTTTCTTAATTAGTGATTGATGGGGGAGGACACAGCCATTGTTGATGGTGCCATCTCTGGGCAGGTGGTCCTTGGTTCTATACAAAGCTAGGCTGAGAAAGTCAGGATGAACAAGCCAGTAAGCAGCACCCCTCCATGGCCACTGCATCAGCTCCTGCCTCCAGGGCACTGCCCTTTTTGAGTTCTGGTCCTTACTTCCTTCAATGATGGACTTCAATATGAAAATGTAAGACAAATAAACCCTTTCTTCCTGAACTTGTATTGGTTATGGTGTTTCATCACAGCAATAGAAATCTTAACTAAGACAGATGTCATTCATCTGGGTTCAGGAATAGGAGTGTGTACATGAAGCAGAACAAAAATATCACTTCCTTGGGAAGAGCAACTCCACCCATTATCTCATTTCTGACTCTGCAGGTTTGAGTATGACTTGTTGGTCAATGCCGACGTGAATAGCTCCCAGCACCAGCAGTGGTTCTACTTCAAGGTGAGCGGCATGAGGGCCGCTGTCCCTTATCACTTCAACATCATCAATTGTGAGAAACCCAACAGCCAGTTCAACTATGGTATGAGCTCTTTGGGATCAGGGGATTTCTGTTCACATCATGCATGGGTCACTTCCAGGCTGTTTGTCTTATTATCAGAAGTCTCCCTGAAGTCCCAGAAGGTTGATGATGGCCTAATGTGCTTTGCTTGTCAGTCTGGCAAGGCAGTGGCTAGTTGAGTGCATAGGGCAAATATGGACAGGTGGTCAGGGATTCTCACTCTGCCACCAAATGTGAGGAGTGTCCACAATATTGCAGTACATTCTGAGGTATAGTACACTTTGAACTTTGGAGTCCGGAAGGTGCTTGTTTCTGCTTTCCATCTTATAAATATCACAAGAGTAAATAAATATATTGGTCTGCTTGCCACAAGACAGGAGAGCTGCAAAAATCTACCTGAGCACTGCTTTATATACTCAAAAATACTGGAAAATGCTTAAATCACCATGCTCTACTTGGGATAGCTCACATAGTAATGTATTTGATGGTTTTGAATGAAGAATAACTATGGGTGTTGCCTTCATTTCATACTACTTCTGACCCTGCCTCTACTCCATACTGTTTAGAACAGATACTCGTGCCCATAGAAAGACAAAATGTGAGCCTTAACTCTTGCATTCAGTTTGCAAAAATGAGGGTTCAAGCACATGCTGTGTCCTCTGTGGAGACTATGGGAGAATGGATGCTGTTCTCCAAATTTAAGAGCCATTTTCTTGCATTCCTTGGCCTATGGCATCTTTCTCTCTAAAATCAGCAGCACAGTTCCTTTAATGTTTTCATTGACATTGCTTCTCTTTAGTCAAACCTTCCTTTTCCTCCTCCTCATAAGGGCATCAGTGGTTACATTCAAGACCCACATGGATAATCAGTTTGGCTTAATATCTAAGTTTAATTACATTTGCAAAGTCTCTGACAATATACAGTGAACATTCACAGCACAGCCTTGAGGAATCAAGAATTGGGTGTCTTTAGGGGTCACCATCCAGCCTACTGCTGTATTCTTCATTTGGCTCTGTTTCTCTTTTCTTGTGGATTAAGCCTTGCTTTTATTTCACAGGGATGCAGCCAACCCTGTATTCTGTGAAAGAGGCTCTTCTTGGTCGACCTGCCTGGATACGGACAGGCTCTGACATTTGTTACTACAAGTATGTTAGCATGCACTTGGCTTCAATTGATCTGTGTGGACATTTACCCTCAGTTTAATTTTTTTTTCTGTTGTTCTTATAAATATCCACAACCTGTTTGTTTGCTACCCTTATTATCAATGCTTGTCCTGAGACATTTTAAGTTAAATGGAACTTGCATTAGTCCCCTGACTATCATTGGAGGTATTGCAATATGATTAGTTTCTCTTCACACACCACTGTGAAAACTTGGGCACTTTTTTTTTTTTTTTGGCCAGGTCTTAGAAGTTGTACAGGCAGAATCTATGGTTAGTTCAAACCTTAGTTCTTCACCTGGACCCCGTGAACAGGAAGTCTAAGGTTCTGTGTCCTGTCCCTATGCACACAAGCATCACTTTTCAAGGCCAAAGAGGCATGACTATATGACAAGTGTACATAGGGAAGCCTTTTTCCATAGCAAGATAATTTTGTGTATAAAAGAGGGAAGGATTGAATTATTTATGTTTATTCTTCAATCAATAGACGGCTTCATCAATTTCCTCCGGAAAAAAAGAATGTGATGAAAACTTAAAGTATCTACACTCTTAATGAAATAAATGGGTTTATTTACATGCCCATGCATATTTTTCCCATATGGAAAATAAAATTCAAATACGTAAGTGAGGGCTAAGGAATGTTAGGACAGGCAGAGTTCACATGATGCCTTCCTAGTTCATTGCTAGATCTTATAGAAATCAACAGGCTCCTACTTTTCTTTCTCTGCTAAAGTAAGACTCACCTTTCTAAGATTATAACAGGTCCCTAACATACTACTAGCAGATAATCTAGAATTTGGGATGATTATGGCAGCCTCAGAGAAGGAAGGTATACACTAATGTCTCTCTGCTTTGAGGCTCTGGGGATGGTATTGACAGGAAAGGTCAGGGGTCGTGTTGTTCTGTTTAGATAAAAGCAGAAATCACCATAGAGATAAGGACAGCTCACAAAGCACAGAGCGGAGATGATTAACACTGTGCAGTAAGGCAGGGGGCAGCTTCCGTCCTTGATGTATCAAGATATGAATCCAAGTAGCATTTTCATATATTCTTTAGAAGAATATCAAAACCTTACAAGTTTGTTAGATTTCCATTCACCTAAATGGCAATTACTTCCTGGCCCACTTATCTTAGGACCCCCTAGGACTCTTTTTCTGGTACACTGAGATGTAGGCTAAACATCACTTCAGGGTTTTAGAGTTCACAATTGCAGGAGACAAATATGAAATCTAATTTTTATTGTGCCAGGAATATCTTTTAATTTCCTCTGAATACAGTGTCCATAGATGTACAAGACTTAAAGGAAAACTTGCTTGGGTCTGAAATGTGAGGATTGCACAAACATAAGGTCTTGCATTATTAAATCAGTGAAGTAGAGTTCACCTGTGGGATCCTCTTCTTGGAACTGTGGAGTAAGAATGAACTCCCAGGGGGACAGGAATCTCTTCAGAGGAGAAAGATGAAGACACACATTCAAAAGCACCACCCTGGCCTAAGGGAAGCCATTGTTAATAGCTTTTAGATTCATTAACAAGACAATTGTTATGTGAATTAAGGAGTAACAGAGGGGTAAGATGCAAACCATGCATGTATAATGTAATTCATTTTCATATTCCAGCCGTGAATATAACAGAGATGAATGGATAAGGCTGCTACATTGTGATGCAGTTTGTTTTACAATTACTCACATTGTGTTAACACATTACCAATAACATGATGTAACAACAGGAAAAATACGTGTAATCTCAATTCACCCACAGATTACAACACCTCTGTCTATTATGGAATACTTTAGTGTATGTACAACATGTTTTATCCCATTTCCCATCACAATCTGTGATTGGGTCTGCTATAGAGGATTTCTTTGTTTCATCCCTATATTCTCTCTGGAGTATTAGTCAGGGGGAGCTTCCTACTCTTCTCTATATTAGTGCAAACTCAGATGTTCCATTTTCCTTGTGGTATTAAATTCCCAGGGTTAGTGTCAGGATACTCAATGTAAGGAGAAATAAGGATATAGTTATCATACTTATTCTAGTTATATAATTATTCATTCTATATCTGGGTAGTTAAATACAAATGTGAACGAAAAAGAACTCCTGGAGGGCATGGGACCTCATATACTTCTGGGCCCTTAAATACTTTGCCAGAAGCTAAAAGAAAAGACAGAGAGAGAGGCAAGCCATCCCTGCTCCTCTCCTCCCCTCCCCTGTGAACCCTTGCTGAAGCTATGGTGGTGAGCTCCATGTCCTGTAACAGCTGATACAGAATTTAATGTGATTTTAATAATCTCTCCCTGGAATAAATCAGGAAAGAGGGTGTGATTTCACTGGCCTCAAATCAAGCTTATTTTGTAATTATTCATTCTATACGGTTGATGTACTGCAGAAACCAATCAGGTCAATCCCCACCTTAAACATTAGATATTTTACTATCTTTATTACCAAGATAAACAATATGTTCAAGGAGAAGTTTCTAATATTGTCTCTGTGTGCACATTTCAGTTCTTCCCCCTGGTTATATACTAGTCTTTCTATTCTGGACACTGAAGAACAAAACGGGTAAATTCATTTTTCTGTGCCTGTCATAAAGTAAGCAAGGACACATTGGTTGGTTTTATTTACTTTCCTGTGGCCCGCTTCTCCTTCTGACTTTTGGCTTCACACCTTCCCCTGTCCTCTCCCAGCTCTGGTCTAAAGAAGTCTCCATGTTGAAGGGCAGTGGGAGGGAAACTGCAGGTGCTGAGTGGCCATGTAATACACTGCAGCTGCTGTCTTCTGACATTTATCTCTGCTCATGAGAGGCGATGGAACAGCTCATTCATGAAGATGAATGCCATACAAGAGCCCTGCCATCATCCGTCCTTCCAAGGAATCTCAGGAGAGAGATTTGATGGTATATAGAATATTAGGGATGCTGCAAGGCGCTAGGAAGCCCAGCAAGTCGGCTGCTGTGCCTTATTAGATTCCATTAAGTAAAATGATGTACCCTTGTTAAAAAGCCATCGTCAGTGTGAGATTAGCTAATTCACACGTGGCTTTAGTGTTGGCTAATGTAGTACACACAGAGAACAACAGTAACGACATGCAACTTCCTGGAATAGTTCTGAGCACAAGTGGAGATGGATGTAATTTGTAACTGCCTTGTGTACTTTGCTTCCCACTTCATTGAAGGCTTTATGGTTACTAAAGTGCGAATCCTCTGAAGATGAATGGTTCAGGGAAGGGTAAGCTTTTAACTGTGGAGCAGCTGGGTCTGTGTAGCTCAGGTCGCCTTTGTCCCAAGATGACCTGTCTAGGTTTTCCAGGTGATCTGAGAGAATACTAGTGCCCAGGCTTTTTCTTCTTTTTCCACCCAGAAGAGATGCTTCAAGGAGAAAACTGTTCTTATGAGTAAATTTCCACCATCTCGCCACCACAAAGACATCTGACAGATTACTCTAACTTTTCTCAATCTTAGTTTGTCTATAAAATAAGAATAAAAGTGGCATCTACCTCCACAGAGCAGCTCTGAAGATTGAAGGACATTTGGTAAAACACACAATAATCCAAAGACTTTGAATACTGTAGGTATTCAATTCATGTTAGCACTTTTTAGTAATAATTACTAGAACCATATTAAATAAATTGAGTATTGGTGATGGTCATGGTATATAACTCACCTTTACTAGTAGTTCTCACCTGAACTGTTTGACACTCCTTTGTTTTACACCCTTAAGTTTGTAGCAGTCCTGGTATATACAGATCTCAGGTTCTTACTTGATGAACTGAACAAAATTTCGCTTTTCACTTTGTCCATTTCTAAGAGGGAAGTGATAACAATGTTAACAATCTTAGTTTCAGATATAAATCTACACTGAATACTGTGTGTGTGGAATTGTTCAAGATACTTCACAACAGTGAGTGACAATGTTTTCACCTATAGGATGTATAGAAAATATTTTCTCTGGAAGGGTAATATTAAGATTGTCACAAAATAGATGAAGCATTTTAATTGTTGCTCAGGGAATCTTAGCTCCATTTATTCTGTAAACTCCAACTGAACAGTTGCCAACGTCCAGGCATGGCACACAAATGCCAAGCACAGCAACACACAAAGGAATATGCTTGGTCCTTGTGATAGTATTAGCAATGAGAAAGATTCTAGTGTCAAAGAGCTATGTACAATATTATAGAGCAGTTCTTTGAAGGACAAACATTTAAGCTGAGAAAAGGAAACAGGGTAATTGAAGATGATGACAAAGGTTTTTTATGTCCTTGTAACATAGGAAGGAAGCAGCTAATGTAGGAAGGATGACTAGTACTGCCCTGAAGATGTCCTTCAGCATGTTCACACTGCAAATGAGAAAACGAACACAAACTAATTGGATGATTGCATTCTGCCTTGATCAAATCAAATCAGAAAGCCATACCTCACGTTAGAGATTTACTAGACATTCGTCAAGGGCCTCCGAGGAACGTTGTCTGTGGGCATTGCCACCTCCTCTAAAGTGTGTTTACCACAAAAGTATCCAGTTATGAAGTCTGTCGTTTGTTTTAGAGTCCTCCAGAGTTCAGACCCATCACTACAGGTTGCAACACAACTTTCTTCAGCTGAATTTCACTCTCTACAAGCTGATGTTTCGTTTCCAATTTCCTTAACTCCTAGCAGGACACAACTATCTTGGGAAAGGCCAGTTTGCAGAAAGGTTGCTGACACCTTCAGGCCATGAAGTATATTATGAGAGATGTGTATCTTCCTGTGTATGTGTGTGTATGTGTGTGTGTGTGTGTGTGTGTGTGTGTGTGTGTGTATTTGTGTATGTGTGTTTACATACACATGTGAGAAGATTTCGCACATAATCAAAACTACCATCTGGATTCATTTTCTTCTATCACAGGAACCATGGAGTCTTAAAATTATGGGTCCATGCTATTTCTCTTTCCATTCCCCTAGAATTGGTCTTTTCTTGGAGCCCAGGGTGGTTTCAGTGGGGAAGAATGTAAGGACAGATACAGAGATTTCATTACCCCCTTCTTTCTAGCTTTCTGTAGTAGAGCAGAGCAAGGCTGAGTTTGTGACGTGTAAGTGCCCTTGTTATATGACTTCAATTTACATTGCGAAAACTACAGAGCATCAATATTTAATGGAACATGCAACTACTATTCTCCAGACTTCATGGGAAGACCTATAAAAAAAACCAAGGCTATTATCAAATAAGACCACTACAACTGGATCTTATCTCAAGTCAAGATGCTGACTCTGTCACCACTGTTCATAGGTGAAGGATCTGGTGACAGTGGACATTTGATAATGTTTCTACTTGCCTTCATATTCATGAGTGTGTGTGCACATGTGTATTTACACGTGTATTGTTTATAGATTGGACACTCTTTCATACTTTAATGCAGTGTCCCTGGCTCATTTCTCTTGGTTAGGAGCGGTAACTGACCAGTACCGTTTGCTATTTAGCAAGGTATAAAGAAAATGTACTTTTTCATTGCAACCTTTGCAAGTGCAATCAGAAAGCAAATAAAGACAGAACACATGTGCCTCTCGTGCCTTCTGGGTGGCCATCTGCTCTTTGCATACTTTCTAATAACCAGAGTCTTAGCTTTAGGAGATACTTTAAAACTTTGGGGAAATCTGGAAAAAATAGATGCAGCTAGATATGAAGACCCAGATAACTGCATGGGGGAAGATACTCTTTTGAAGCTATTTCTACAAGCACATGGGAAGTAGATTCCTTTAGTGTGATTCAAAAGCTGTGTAGGACAGTTGCTTTGGCCTAGTATTGTTATGGGGTTATTCTCTCCTCCACCCCCACCCAGAGTGAATGGTTCCAGGTTTCTATGTGAACAGAAGCTGAAGCAAGCAAAGTTGAGTGGTAGTAGTTGGAAGTATTGACAACCTCTCATACACCTACCACTCGTTTTATAAACATTGAAACATTACAAGGAGCACAGGGAGTATGACAGGATGCTATTAGTTCCTTTCCCATACAACTGCCTTTTGTGGTTAGTGGTGGTAAGGGGAGCAAGAAGGAAGCTAAAAGAAGAAAAGAGTATCTATTTTTATGTTTTGCAAGAACATACAAATAACAATCTATTTTCTTCTTTCTCTTTTCTTTCTCCCTCACCCAAATCCCCAAACCTCACAATGATCCAGCAAGCTAATGTCATGCCAGAGGTAGAATTGCCCCTGGTGTTATGAGCCTTTTCCATTATCATGCAGCCTGGATGATAACATTTCTCAGGAAAGCCTGTACAGCTGTCTCAACATCAACAGGCAAAATGAGAGTGTAACTGGCAGTGTGTATGGAAAACATTGCATGGAATGTACTTCTGGGTGCAATCTACTTTGATACTGTTCTCTGAAGTATCAGAATTGGTCCTTCATCTTTGACAAAGGAAATTGTGCACTCTCAAGCTTTAGGAAGTGAAGTCCCCTTTGGGATGACAAAGTCATTCCTTTGGAAAGAACTCATTGCTCAGTGAAAGAACAGTCACTTTAGCTAGAGAAATCTGGGTTCAAATCCTGTAGCCAGCATTTCCTTGCTTTATGGTCAGCTAGCTCTTCTAAGCTTCCATTCTTTCATTCACAGGATGAGTTATTACAGCAGTGACAAAAGAGGACATATGTGAATCTTGAGATGGAATTCAGTGCTTAGTAGCGATAGCTAATAAATCCATTTGTCAGAAGCAAAGGGTATGAGCTGCATGCTGATATCCATAGATTAGGGTTGTATTATACCTTCATCAGTGAAGCTTCTTATAGCAGGAGGCAGTTAATACAGAGACTCATAAGTAATCAAACTGCCAAGACTAAATTGTGATGTGTTCAGCCCTGAATGGGATATCAATCTCATCCCCTCTATAACATAGGAAACAACACAGAAGAGGGGTCAGGAGAACATCACGGGTAGAGGGTGGGCGATGTGCAGCAAAAATCCAGTTTCTGGACATAACATCAAAATATCCCAAAAGGAAAGGGATCAGCTGGGCTTTCTATGGTTGTGCCGAGTGATAAGGATGGGAGAACAAAATTTGGGTGTATGTCTGCAATAGGACAGTATGAAACAGAATTGGCGTACATCATCCTCTTTCCCAGTGCAGTGGTTAGGTAGTGCTCATCTGTGGTTGCAGTTACAGCAAGGGACGTCACAATATGTATACCACAAACAGGAGATCCTGGGTCAAGCTTATATGTGGCTGAGCTGATATAGGAGCTGGCAGTGAATTCAACTGTCTGTTTCTTCACTCTCTAAGTCTTATTCACAAAAGTGTTTTTGATCACTGAGTTATGGTTCTCTTGCCAATATGTAGCACAGGGGGGTTCTGACATTTAGAACTCTGGGGCCTCCCCACTCCCTCTGCAGCCTTGTCCCTTACTCAACTTCATTTATTCTCATCCTGTCCTTTTCTCTTTTCAGAAATCACTACCGTCAGAATGCAGCTACCATGGATGGAGCATTGGGGAAGCGCTACTACACCCTTACCTTTGCTGTTACCTTCCCTCATAATGAGGATGCCTGCTATCTGGCCTATCACTATCCCTACACATATTCCACCCTCATGGTAATGTCTTACCTATAGCATCATTATCCTGGCAAGAGAGCAAGGGCAAGAGGTTTTTCTGGGAACATTACAGAGATTCCAGAATAAGGGGTGAGCAGGGAGAGGAGAGGAGAACCATCATTTCCCTAAGACAGTGGGATGTGTTGTCATCAACTTGGCTTGTGTTCTATGTCCTTATCTGATTGATGCATATGGCTGGGTCATGGCAAGTGCTGTTCTAGAGACCTACATTGTCTACTGGCTGAGAGTGGGTGCTGGGGTTATGTCTTATGGCCTCTGTCTTTAGTAAGTCCACAAGTAAACTATGAAGTTGTTAGATCAGCAATGAGTTAGGGTCAACTCTTGCAAGTAGGCAGAGATGCAGAAAAGAATTATTTTCTGGAAGAGAGATGTAGAAGGCAGAAGAGAGATTTTGAATCTGTGAGTCTGAGTTATCTGTGAGCGAGCATCCAGGTCAGCTTCTCCAGTGGATTCCATGTCTGTGCTTGAGCAAACAGTAGAAGAAAAAAACAATGAGCCCAGTGGCCATTATTATTTATGTAGAGGTATAGCATAAGGCAGCAAGATTCACAGTTATTCCTGTGTTTGAAGTCTCTGCAAAATTATTGATGGGGCAACTTTGAAAAACTTATGCCTAGATCATACAGTTTCCTATCATTTCCAAAAGTTAGCAAACCATCACTTTCCCCTAGCTATTTTATGACTATCCTATGGAATAATGAGCTACAATATTTTCTACAAAATGCTTTTATCCTCTGTGTTAATACAAAATGTTACTGCCGTATTCATAATATTATGTATATGCCTACAATATAGCATTTAGCTTGAAGGTTGAACATTTTCATTTTAAGGCTGTGATAAAGAATAGGACAAGATAACAACTGTTCAAAGGGAATGCTTTGGTATAAATAAAAATCTCTTGGAGCAGGCACACTTAAACCACTCAGCTAAGCCCTTTATGAGGGTGCAGCTGTCCTTTTTTCCATATGTTGTCTTGCCTACAGAGATATTTTTACTGTTTTCCAGATTGCAGAAGAAACACAACTAGTATTATTTGTGTATCACCCTTAGAGAACACATGAAGTTAATCTAAGGCATGCATATCTCATAATATGCTGAAACAAGCTGTGACTGTTGTAAGACATGCTTGCTGCCTTTGGGGACATACAACAGGCAGGATTCATGAATGTCTTCCCCTGTACTTATGATCTTGACAGTGAAGCACTGTGCGTGGAATGTCTACTGGGAAAGGAGGTACACTTTTGGATACATGTTGGTTCTTTTCCATTGGAGGAAGAAAGATGGGTATAGGACACCCACACATATACATTTGTTAGGCTACCTTAGACCCTGAGGAGATTCATGGTGGAGGTGAATATAAAGCATTCAAAGGAGTCTAGAAACTTGTCTGATTCACCTGTAACATTTATTCAACCGAGACTGAGAAGTCCCATATCTGGCTAGTGGCAAGATGGGGAACAGAACACTGGTGTTTCGTGTTAATCCCTGTGGCCTTTCTGTTCTACTGTAGAAGTATAGAATGAGTTCAGTGGAATTTTCTGCTCTGGGATCAGCTTTGTATTCTTGCCCGCTATTACATGCTGTAGGTACTAGAAATTCAACTTGATAAATTGTATAAGTATGTATAGTTGGTGGGTTCTGTGAGGAGATAGTTATACAGATGGCAGAGTTTAAATCACCAACTCAAGGATTTTTATCTGAAATCCTTAGTACTGTGGATGTGGTTCATCTGAATACTAATAGTTTTTATCAAACATGGTCCAGCTCGGGTCTCAGAAGGCTTTGATAGACGCTTGGTGAGTGTCTACAAGCTGATTCAAAGACAGGAATCAGGCTTCCATCTTGCTCTGGGGCTCTGGGCTACTTCCTTCCTAGAGGCTTGTCTGACCAGAGCACAGGGTCTAAAGCTTATGACTTACAAACACATAAAGAGTGATTGGGACCTAGGGGAAAGAATTTCATTTTCAAGGGAGACAAAGGTACCAGCAATGAAGACCCTTATTATGGGGAAGAGATAGAGCTGGCTAGCTAGATGAGATAAGATTGCTAACTGAAGTTTGGTGTTTTCTTGTTTTTCTACCGACTGTAGGCATTTGAGAAGAGTTAATGAGAAAAGTCACAGGAGAGTGTGCAAGGCTTCTTCCTCTTAAATGAGCAGAATGGCGAATAAAAGATAATCTGTTATCTGGAAAGTGACAATGATACTCTCAATTTTAGGCTTCACATCTCCAATGACTGATGGCCTCTGTCTTCTCTGGGTTAGGAGTGTAATTGACTCTGGCTTCACTTGTGAAACCCTTCCTCCCATTTCAACAGAATGAGTTGGTTCTGGGACACACACTGGTAATTTTTATTTTTAGAGGTGTCCTAAAACAGTTCTTTTCCAACTGATCAATGACAAACTAATGTGAATGATATCCCAGGAGTAGAATTAACTACATGTGACTTGAGGTTTATGTTGAGGGGTGAAAAATAAATTTTCATGTGGGATTCACAATTTGTAAATCTCTTACAACAAGATTGTGTTTAAGCCTTGAAAACATTTTTTATAGCAGAGGATTGTATACTGGATATCTTTGTATGTAATTTTGAATATAATTTTGAAACTTTAAGAACATTACTATTTTCTTATAAGAGAATTAGTATTTGGTTCTTTCAAATTGTTATCTTCCAGAAACTTGTTGGCAATTCTGTTGGATAATCACACAAATTATAGCATTAAAATAAAGCTAAGACAAAGAAATAGAATGTTATAATTCTGGAGCAAACCAAGGGGGTTAGGTTTCAATCAGCCATACCATAATAGAGGTAACTGAAAAGACTGCTTGGCTGTTAAAGTCCTGAGATTCTGCTATGGAAGGCTTATATGGAGCAGTGGTCCTAGCTGGAAATGAGGCCCAGAGATAATTTTGGGTAGATAAGGAGGTGAGGCCAAGGAATTTCACTGGAACTTCTACATCCATAAGTTGGCAAGAGATAAGTAAGGAGGTTATAAGTGGGATTCCTATGTTAGGAGAGCTTAATAAAGCTTGTGAGCAGTAGATCCATGGGTCAGAGATTTTTGTCCTGATATTTATACTTAGTGGAGGAAATGCTCCTACCACTTTCAGAGATGAAAACAGAGTGGGAAAAGGAAAAGGAGGTGGGGAAGCACAAGATGGAGAAAAGAGAAGAATTCTCTATAGACAATGTCTCTGTTTTATAAAGGGTTCAGAATAAATGGAGAGTTTCAAAGACATCACATGGGAAATGTTGACTTCCATGTGGTAGATCAAAGATGCAGCCAGCAAACTATAAATCAGTGTTGTCACATAATCAATAGACAGAGACCTAGCCATGTATGGACTAAAACAAAGTACCTTGCAGGGTCTTGATATAAGGGAGGTGAACATAAAGGATCCAAGATATGTTTGAAGGACAGGTTTTTGCCAAAAGACCCAGAAAATGCTAGATATCTGGAGCTGTTGTGGTGGAGCTGTGCCCTCCCGGTGGGACATTAATTTAGAAGGTCATGAAGCATTGTTGCTATGGTGGCTATTGAACACCTTGGCCAAAGAGTCAAGGCAAGAAAATATGCAGAACACCAAGGGGACATTGGGTCTATGATACATTAGTAGGGAGGCTGTTAATTCCCTAATGAAAGAGGAAGAACAACCTTACCCTTTTCTGAGCCTTGTCTTCACTCCAGCACCCACTTGCTGCAGGTGGTCTTGGGAGTGCTAGTGTATAAGAAATAGAAGGCTGACTGAGACTGGGGACACTTCGGGGGCACCATTGTCTTGAATCACCAATATACCTGTGAGTAGCCACAATAAACTCATTGATTCACCAAGCTGGCCTTGAGCAAGAATCACTTCTTTGCTCTGTCATCTTCTGGGAAGTAGATGTGTCTTGCGACATCTTCTCAGGAAAGCTCACACCATGAGAGTCACAATGTAAGGGCAATTTTTGGAAGTCAGATGAACACTGATGAGTCTAGGCCTCTGTTTCCTTAGCTAGTAACTATGTGCAAAGCTTTACAATTTTTTTCCCCACTTACTTTTTATACCTGTAAAGTGGAAGCAAAATGTCATTGCTGTTATAAATATAAGAAAACTGATAGATGAAATTTTAAAAGTGCCTACCTATGGCTGGAGAGATGGGTCAGCAGTTAGAAATACTCACTACTTTTCCAGCGGTCCTGAGTTCAATTCCCAGCAACCAGATGGTGGTTCACAACCACCTATAATGGGATCTGATTTCCTCTTCTGGTGTGTTTGAAGACAGTTGCAGCATATTTATATGCATAAAATAAATAAATAAATCGTTTAAAAAAGTGTCTACCTCAGTAATAAACTCTAGTTGGTAGCCATTAGAACACTGGTGTTGTTTCTATGATAATCCTTTTTCTCTGTTAGAGTCGTAGCTGTCCATTTTACAATTTATGCTAGCGTGGAAAGTATTTAAAGATCAAAGAGAAGAGCACAAGACACTACAGACACTATGTCCTTATCATAGTGATTTCTTATTATTTTTTACCTTTTAATGGATGAGACATCAAAACACTCTCCTCTTTATAAATGGCATAGGTCTCTCTTGTTCTTAAAGTAAGTTCCCTCAGGATGAGGGTACCTCTCATTGGTAGGATGCTTCCCAGGTGTTCTCAAGGCACTTCACGAGCATCATAGGAACAAAGCACAGGTAAGTTTCTTTAAGTTAGGGTGGTTGTTGTTTTCAGAGAGGGACACTCAGATAAAGCTCATGTGGAATTCCAGTGTGCTCTCTAGCTTCTGTTTTTACTTACGGGTGTTATTTGTTCTTGTGATGAGACGCTCTGATTATCTGCTGAGTGTATTGAAATGTCAAGGGGAATAAGCAGTGCAAAAATAAAATAGGCCTTTTACTTGGGGGTGGGCTCCTCCCACCCCCCAAATTAGGGCACCAGAAAGTGAAATTCTAAGGGAATCACAACAAGAAAAGGGGATTTTCCTTTTCTGGAGCTTGGTGCTTTGTAAGTGGTCATCAGCAGAGTAACCTGCTGAGGTCAGGGAATGGCTTTTGTGGAAGCATTAAGAAAGCCCAAGACTTCTGTGGAGAAGCTCTGGCTGTGGCCCTAGGCTAAGGTTATCAGCTTGATCTTCCTGCAGACAGGCCTTTCTCTTTAAGAAGTCAACCCCTCTGGGTGTTGCAGCAATCTCTTTGAACTCAGTGCCACTTTCACAAAGAAACCTACCCCCTGTGGCTTCCACAGGGCTGTAATTAGCTTCACTTGGCACTTGTATTCACAGGCTCTGCTTCTCCCATCAAGGATCCCAACAATATCCAATTAAGAGAGCCTTTCTGGACCTGAGATGGGAGCATTCAGCTGGAGATCAAGACAAAGCCATTTGAGCAGAAGGAAATCTGGCAGAAGCTTTTTATTGGTTGGCTGCTATTTTATTGCCCTGTGACTAAAGCCAAAATAATCCCCTTGGATTTGGAGGTGTTAGATATTTGGTGCACATTAGATGATAATTCCAAAGGGTCATATATTTCATTGAGAGGTGAATGGGGGAGATGGCTAATGAAAAAAAAAATCACAGTTTATGGGAATGTACACTAGGTATTGAAGGGTGGAAAGCCAGTGATGATTACACATGTAATCAAATGGACAGAACTCAAGCATGTAGTGCCTGCATTTGCTATCTGGGAGCAGGTTGTGGCACACTGTGAAGGACAAGTTCCCGGGCACAATGACGTCTTTGTCAGCATTGTCTTTCTCACAAGCAACTCCATAGACACATGGAAAACTAAACTTGCCTCCCATATCTGAGTTCTAAAACCTAGATTTGATTGTTAATGTCTTCATTATTATTGTTATGATACTCGGTAGTGCCGAATATTAAAGACAGGGTTTCCTGCAGACTTGCCAAGTTGTTGTCCTACCACTAAGCTTCACTGCACCCCTATCGTTTCATTTATCTTTTATTGTTTGGTATCTGGGACTAAACTTCTGTGAGTTATTTGGAACACAAAATGATAATCACGGCTTTTCCTTGACAGGCTGTCAATCATCCCAGTCCATCTTGGTGAGGACCCTTGTAGCCATAATGAAATGAGAGACAGATGAGGGAGAGAATCTGACTCAGAACCATTTGGCACAGTCCAATTCCCAAAGTCTATTCTGTAACACTCCTATTTCCTAAATCTTTAAATTTCAAATTACATCTTCCTCTCTTTCTCTTTCTCTCTCTTTCTTTCTTTCTTTCTTTCTTTCTTTCTTTCTTTCTTTCTTTCTTTCTCTCTCTCTCTCTCTCTCTCTCTCTCTCTCTCTCTCTCTCCCTCCCTCCCTCCCTCCCTCCCTCCCTCCTTCCCTCCCTTCCTTCCTTCCTTCCTTCCTTTCTTCCTTTTGTGTGTGTGTGTGTGTCTGTGTCTGTGTACATGTACTCACTCACATGGACCACTATGCACATGTGGAAATCATAGGACAGTTTGGAAGAGTTGGTTTTTCCATCCTATCATGTGGGTCTTTGGAATTGAACACTGGTCCTCAAGCTTGGCAGCAAACACCCATATCCACTGAGCCATATTGCCAGCCTTCCTGTAATTTTTATAGATAGACAAGAGAGAATCTGGTGGCCATTTAGATTCATGAAGCACTGAGTGCAATTCTTCATTCTCAGCAATTACAGAGCATGTGTCATGTCCATAGTAAAGGAGCTGAGAAGGCCCATGTCATGAAGATCCGTTCTTTTTATTTAACTCTCCAGTGTTAAAAACTTTCTAGTGTTTTGGCTAAGAATGGCTTACTTCCTCCAGAGTCTTAGATAATCCAGTATTTGTTAACATCCCACTGCTGACACTTTGGGAAAGACTGCAGGGTAGGTTCCTTGCATTTGCAAATGCTAAGCAAACACCCAAATATTAATCTGCACCAGTACACAGCTAACTCTTACAACAGGGCTCGAACTAGTAACCTAAGATTGATTTTTCCCTTTGGCATATAAATTACTTCAGTCAGCTTCTTTGGGAAAAATGCTTTTTTTTTTTTTTCCCAAACAGTTGTTTTGGTTTTTTTTTTGCTGTTTTAAAATCATTTTTAATTTACCTCCAATTTTTCTTAATAATGATCAGAAAATGTGATTTATATAATTTTCCTTTTTGTTGAATTTTCATAGCTTCATATATGACTAATTACTATTCTAATTTCACGGATGTTTGAGAATAATTAAATAGAACATGTTAAGACAACTATATGAATGGCAACATTGAGCGGCTATTCTGTATTGCTGCTCTTCCCACAAGTGTTTACCCACGTCTGTGCTGCCAGTCCACCATTTCCCTCTCCCGGTGTCATTTTTCTCTTTTTGCTGTTGCGTGTTATATATTTCAAAGCCATGTTATTTGATTCTCAAGATTTATGAGTTTTATATGTTCGTTGCGAATAGTGCCCTTTATCAAAATAAGATTTTAAAATCCCATTTAATGCACTTGATCTGGAATATGACTTTGCCATATATTACTGTTGCCTTGCCTGCTTTAATTTATGTTTAAGTTTCCTTTTAGATTCAATATTTCTCCCTTAAAATGTTAGAGTACAGGCAAACAAAATAAAGAGATAATTTAGGAGTGTTTCTCATCCACACTGGGCTGCTTTCAAAAGTACCTCTCAGATACAACATGCATTAGAATGTTAAAAACCGAAATCTGAATGTTTCTGTCATTTAATAAGACTGATTGACCTGTTTACACTTACAACATATTTGGTTATAGCTGTCATTTGAGTAGATGTTCTTTTCTGTGCTTCGCTCCAGCCTTTGCTTTGTTTTCTTGCACAGCACGGATGGATCATACTTTCTTTGAGTTGTTTCCCCCACTCCTGAGTGTTTGCATACTACTGCTGTTTCATTTTAGTTCTTAAATACAGCACAGTTGAAATTAACATTGCTCAATTAACAATAACAAGCAGCATTTAGTGTTTCCACCTGACACATAAAAACTGGCATATCTGCATGTGTGTCTGTATAGGTGTATGTGCACATGGGTGAAGTTACTCACGTTGTGGGGAGTGTCAGACCTGTGAACATTTGACATGGGAGCTAGGATGGAACTTGGGTCCTCTGCAAGAGCAGCATGGCCTCTTAACCATGAAGCCATCTCGCCAGACCTCGTTTTTATTTTTCATTGAATTTTAGGAAACTAAATTTTTATGCTCTGCTCTAGGGATTGAGTCCAGGGCATTGCACATGATAGGCAAGTGCTCTACTACTGTGCTGCTACCTACTTAGGTGAAATAATAGGAGATTAAAAAACATTAAATCCCACCTCATCTAGCCTCTGTACCCAGCCAGATTCTGTACACCCATCTCCAAGGTCTAGCCCAACAACTGTAATCCTCACACCACATCAAGGAAATTTCTCTTTCAATAGACAGAGACCATTAAAGAAAATGTAAATAAAGAAAATATCTAATAAAAAAGAAAGAAAAAGAAAAATCAAAGCAAAGAAAACCACAACCAACCAAAGCACAGAGCCATGGAGCCAAGTCCTAAATGATACATCTACCTACAACTCCCATACCTAAGGCTCAAAGGTCATTGAGGGAAGAGGTCAGGGAGTTTCCTGTGAGACTGTGCCTCCTAATAATCTCAGCAACTATACCTTTAAGTCTCATCAACATGACCTGAACCAGAACAAGGACAACAGGCATGCTAATGCAGCCAGGGAAAGCCCAGAAGGCACCAACCATACACAAAGAACTATAGACAATCAAGGAACACTGAAAACTAGAGAAACAGTCTTTCCCAGGGGAAAGGTCACCAATTGGCTATGAGATACCAAATGATCAGCCCTGAAAACATACAGACTAAAGAGATTGGTCTGTATGTGTGTGTGTGCATGTATGATAGGGCTATTTATACATACATACTTACATGGAACTGTATACATTTTAAAAATAGACTTAATTTCAGACCCAAGTTCCATTCTGTTTAAGAAATGGCAGTGGTATCAAGTTTAGAATAATAATAAAACCATGAGACATGAGACCAGGTTTTACCAAGAGTAAAGCCCATCTATTAAAAGGAACAGAGATAAGGCAACTGGGCAGAATGTATGGAGAGGATTTGGCTGAGATCTTTGGACCCAGATCAGCTTCCTTTGATCTCTCACTATTCATGGTGGTGTAACATGGTCCTAGAAATGATGCTGAGTGCATGTGTACTGTGTCAGCCTGTGTTAGCCTGGTACTTGAACTTTTTCACTTGTGTCCTATGTTATGTGTGATCATGGTGAAAAACATGTGACAAAACCTTGAAAGTTTCTCCTCTCCAAGGAGGAAGGACAAAATTGGGATACTTATTGAAATCTTGAAGTCCAGTTTAAAGGCTGGTGACTTAATGTGGAGGTGGGGGTAGGATTAAGTAAGGATTACGGCATGGTTGCTTCAGATTTGTAGACCATGGTTTTGAGGAAAGAGATTCAAATAGTTTTGGGTGGACGCTTGATTGCTGCACTGTTTTATTTTCTTGGACAAGAACCTTGTCAAGTTCATGTTGATGTGGACAGTCAGCTCCAGGTGCTGGGTAACATGTTTATCAATTTCAAGGAGTATGTGACTCCAGGTCAAATTTTCTTGTTCTTCATCCTTGTCTCCTTCTCATCTTCTTCTGTCTCCTTTCCCTTTTATTTCTCTTCTCCAATACCCTTTCAGTTTCTCTTTCTCTCTTCACTTTTCTTCTCTTTTCTTTCCTCTCCCTTCCCATTCTTCAACTTCAGCTATCTTCCCGTCTGCCTCTTGATTTTTGAGCTTACAGATGTGAGCCACTGGTTTCAATTCCTCGTACAATTTCTGTATCCTCTTGAGGGTAAAAGAAAATCTATAGAATTATTGGGTTCCCTTTGTTCCACAACACATTTTATTTTTCCGCAGGTCTCAAATATTTTAGTACTTAACTATTTATAGCCATGCTGTTTCCTTAAGCTGTACTTAAAACATTATTTGTTTATTTATTTGTTTGTTTGTTTTCTGTTGTATTCATTTTCCATTTCTGCCATAGCAAATTATCAAAAACATAGTGGTTTAAATGAGATAAAAAATAAAACCCTCAAATTATAAGTTTGACATGGATCTCTTTGGGCAAACTCCCAAGTATTAGAATGTGCTCCTTCTGAAGCCCAAGGGGGTCATTTTCTTGGCCTTTTTAGCTTCTAGAAGCTTCTTGTGCTCTTATGTTGATTGTGCCACCCTTTATCCTCTATGCCAGGTGAGCAGGTTGAGTTCTCATTGGTTCTCAGCAACTAGGAAAATGTCTTTGCTTTTAACCGCTTATAATTACATGGACTCCAACTGGATAAGGCCGCATAGACTCCTTGTCTCCTGAATATTATCATCTTCACATTTCTGTGCCTATTTAAGATTAAGTACACACACATTTATAGATGAGTACATGCATGCTTGGGGCACATAATTCTGCCTATGTATAAACATTTTCTCTACCATAATATATTCACAAATATATTAAATATTCTCACGATTAGTGGTGTGTGTGTGTGTGTGTGTGTTTCATTTACCTAGCAGGCTTAGTCATCAAGAGAAACGGTCAGTTGTTTCTTCTTTGCTCTGTGGATAACTTCCTGATTATAGGGAAAACTTGAGATCTTAAACTGGATAATATTTATCCACCAGTCCTCCTGTACTGCAGTGGGGCTGGCTATGTCCTCTCTGGTTCTTGAAGTCACTGTAACCAGATGGGGTTCACAGGGCATTTCTAGCATGTTTACAAATCTTCCCCTTGTTATGGTTAGTGAAGATATCCCCAGAGCGTTAATGGTTGTTAACTAGGTGTCCTTGTTTCAGTGGCTCTTTCATATTTTGGGTAGTGCTGTGTTTTCATCTAGTATTTACATCTGGAAGTATAGTAGGAATGATCTGTTAACTTGGGATTCCATGGGTAAACTGTCTTTTGTTTTCCTTCTAGATGCTCATAACTTTCCATTAATGCCTTGACCTGCTTTGCCCTGTGTTCCTGGGCTCATAGTCTCTAGTGCTCTGGGTATAGTCTGTCATCATGGTAACCACACTATGGTGATAGGAAGAATATTTTATGTCGTTGCCTTCTTATAGTTCAACATACAAACAAATGTCTTATGTAGATGTGTGCAAAAGCAATGCTGTCTGTTCAGTCCCACTAAACCTCTCCTAAGCACAGCCTCTCATCACACAAAGCTCTACACACATCAGGCAGGTTGGGTTGATAAAAGCACTTCGAATAATTATGAAATTTAGTGAATGAAAGATATTTCCTGTTTGAGCTATTAGATATATATTAATTATATGTATGTGTACTTTGTTTCTGTTCTAGACTCATCTTGAAATTCTGGAAAGAAGCATCGACCACAGGGAAATCTACTTCCGACATGATGTTCTCTGCCAAACGTTGGGAGGGAATCCATGTCCGCTGGTGACAATCACTGCCTTTCCTGAATCTAACAGCACCGAGCATCTGGAGCAGTTCCGTGAGTAAAATGATGACACTTTTCTTGAAAATCTGGCTGAGAGGCTCCTCTGCAGTTTTGGGAACACACCTTCACTTTTAGAACAGAAGGTCTATAATTGAGTGGGGACTTGTCTGTCTTGATAGAAATATATCACCAAGTCTTCTTGATATGACATGAAGAGTAAATGTTAACATCGTTCTGTTGTTAAAGAATGGGGAAAATGAATTGCTAACTGCCAGGGAGAGGAAATGACCTGTTAGAATACAGAGCAGACCATCAGTGGTGATGACTTCCTTCCTCGTTGAAAACAGACCCAGGTCTCTGAATCACATTTTCCAGCTCTAATCCAGGTTCTCCCGTCTCCATGCTCACTGTTCTGTTTCTCTCAGCCAGTATGGCAGGGAAGGAAGGAAGCAGAATCTTAGAGCCCTGTCTGATGAATTCTCTTGGTATCCTGAGTATGTGTGTCTGAAAGTCTGAGGATGAAGGAGTGTGTAGTCAGTGTTTCTGAAATCAAAGCAAAGCCAAATCAAGAGCACAGATAAACACCCTGACATTGAGACACATGCGGATGCATATGCAGTCATGCAGACACATGGATGCACACAGACAATATACAGATCCATTGTACCCTTTTCATACTAGAGTCCTGAGTATATGTTTGACTGACTTGTTACCAATGAGCTTTAGACCTCTGTGAGGCAAGACAGCAAAAGTGAAGGAGGAAACAAGAAGAATTTTGGAAGGTGAAAGAAAAGACTGGAGAATAAAAGCCAAGCTAATGCATCCTCAGAAAATACCATTTTTACCCAATGAAGTGCTAATGGTGTTCAGGTGACTCTTTGGTAGATACATAATGTAATTGCTCCCACCCCATCAACAGTTGACAATGGATGCTTAACAACCTGGCTAATCAACAACTGATTATCCCATCTGAATTGAGAAGGCCTTAAAATGCCTTAATGAATAGTAAGGGGTTTTAAAAAAATTCTCTTATGTGTTTTATGCATTTAAGAGCAATTTCTCAGCAGCAATAGAGCCCTCTACTTGGCAGAGAAGCAGAACCTGGGACTTGAAGGTAATAATCCCAGGCAATCTTCAGTGAGTAATTATTTAGTTTACAAAGTAGATACTTGTGTTTCTAAAGAGGAGAACATAAAAGATACATGAAAATATACATTTATTTTAACTAATCATAAAAATACCAAGCAGAAATCAACCCCCATCGATTTATGCTTGGTCTCTCCCTCTTTTGTTTCTGTTTCCAGTGGAATTGTTTCTTGGAGTTTGGGTTTTAGGGCATCCTATTCCTCTGGTAAAATAAGTTCTGGATGCTATTTATGTAATTACTTAAAATGTATACTTTTCTTGTCTTCCTGCTTAGAAGAACTGTGGCTTAGTATACATATCCTGCAGGGATATCATCTTGGAATTCTTAAATAAATAGTTTCTACTAGGTATTTGTAACACCACAGAAGGAAATTAAAGCCTTTGACTTTAATTTGTAAAACACAGGACAATCTTGACATAATCTACAGTGGAATGGGCCCTCCCACATCAATTATAAACTAAGAAATGTCCCCATTGTCCACAGGTCAATTGGATGAAGGCAATTGAAATTCCCACTTGTCATGTGACTATAGTTATTTGACTAAGTAAGTCAAGTCAGACACAGAAAGACAAATAGTATGTAATCTCATTTATATGTGGAAACTGAAATTATAATTTCCAGAATTAGATACTCTGTTGGTAATTTGTTTTTCATTACTTATTTATTCACTTTACATATTGATTGAAGCCCTCCCCTCTCCGCCTAGTCTCACCCTTATAAATCCCTAACCCCATTATCCTCTATCCTTGTCTGAGGAGGAGGGAAAGTCCCACACAACCCTGGGACATCAAGTTATAGCAAGAATAAGTGCACACTTTTCTACTGAAGCCTAACCAGGCAGTTTAGCTAGAAGAGGGCCCAATGGCAGGCAACAGAGTAAGAGACAGCACTCACTCTAATTTTTAGGGAACCCCATGAAGACCAGGCTGCACATCTTCTACAAATGTGTAGGGGCCTAGATCCAGCCCCTGAATGTTCTTTGGTTGGTGATTCAGTCTCTGTGAGCCCCCATGTGCCTAGGTTAGTTGACTTTGAAGGTCTTTTTGCAGCTTTACCCCTCTTGCCTGAGCAATACTATCCCTTACTCTTCCACTAAACAACTTGAGCTCTGCCTGATGTCTGGCTGTGGGTCTTTGCATCTGTTTCCATCTGCTACTGGATGAAGCCTCTCAGGAGACAGTTATGCTAGGCTCCTGTCTGTAAGTATAAGAGAGTATCATTAATAGTGTCTGGGGTTAGATCTCTCACAGGGGATGGGGCTCGAGTTAGGCCAGCCATTAGTTGGCCATTCCCTCAGTCTCTGCTCCATTTTTGTTCTTGTGTATCTTGCAGGGAGAACAAATTTTGGGTGAAAGGTTTTGTTCCCCTTCCACCACTGAAAGTCCTACCTGGCTACAGGAGATGACCACTTTAGTCTCCATATCCTCAGCAGCTAGAAGTTTCAGATAGGGTTATCCTCATAGACTCCCAGGTGCCTCCCCAGTCTCAGGTTCCTGGCTAGTATCAAAGATGCCCCCTTCACACTATTTCTGTTCTCATTCCCAGACCTCCTTTGCCCCCCCCCAATTTGATCCCAGTTCCCCTCCTCAGCCCTTCTCCTACCCACTACACTCCCTCCACCCACCTCCAATACCTAATTTATTTTCCCTTCTGAATGAGATTCTTACATCCTTCCTTGGGCCCTCCTTATTACCTATTTACTTTGGGTCTGTGGATTGTAGCATGGTTATCCTGTACTATATGGCTGATGTCCACTTATAAGTGAGTATATACCATGCGTGTCTGAGTCTGGTTACCTCACTCAGGATGATATTTTCTAGTTCCATCCATATGCCTGCAAATTTCATGATGTCTTTGCTTTTAACAGCTGAATAGTATTACATCGTGTAGATGTAACACACTTTATTTATTTATTCTTCAATTGAGGGGCATCTAGTTTATTTTCAGTTTCTTGCTATTACGAATAAAGCATCTTCAACAAATGTTGCTGGGAAAAGAATGCAAATAAACCCTTATCTATCACCCTGCACAAAACTCAAGTCCAAGCAAGTTAAAGATCTCAATATAGAACCAAACACAGTAAATCTAATAAAAGAGAAACTGGAGAACTTCCTTAAACACAGTCAACCAGATCCAAAACTGTAGTCACATGACAAGTGGGAATCTCAGTTGCCTTCATCCAATTGACCTGTGGACAATGGGAACATTTCTTAATTTATAATTGATGTGGGAGGGCCCATTCCACTGTAGATTATGTCAAGATTGTCCTGTGTTTTACAAGAAAGTAAGTTGAGCAAGTCATGGAGAACACCCAAGTAAGAAGTGTTCTTCTGTGATTTCTGCTTACTTCCTGCCTTTGGTACCTGTTCCGTTTTAATTCCTGCCCTACTTTCCCCAGTGATGAACTGTGACATGGAATAGTAAACCAAAATCCCTTTTCTTCTCCAACTGGTTTTGGTTAGTGTTTGTGAGAACAATAAAGAATCAAACTAACACAGGCTAAAGTGATATTTTCCAGAGATCAGAAAGATTAATGGGGGAAGAGAAGAGAGAAGGGATGGCCTGTAGCTATGGCAATGCTGTTGGATAGGTAGAAAACTGGTAATGCTCCACGATACAGAGAAAGAATTACAGCTGGTAGCAATTCAGTATAATAGTTGAAAGTAGCCAGTACAGATATTTTTGAAACTGCTATTTGAAGTGATTTATATTTCAAAAACTTTGATCAGATCATTTTCAGTTTAAATATACAAAACCCTCATACTATCTCATAAATATATACATGTTGTGTATCTATTTAAAATTTTCAAAATTAAAAATTAATGTCCTCAAGAAAGAATAAACAAATACAAAAATTTTGACAGGGGACCCTTCATTTGCATTTTGCTATGGGTTTGAAAATTGTATATCTGATTCTGAGTGGTCCAAGGTTAATGAAAACATAGGCTTAGCTGATGCTTTTGAATATTATCATATCATTTCTCCAGATCATGCAAGAAAAGTTACAGCCTGTTTTTCTTATTTACTCACTGAACACACTTATACACACACACATACCCCACACCCACCTTAATTGAATAGATTATGTGGCTATATTGGTTCATATTTCTATTTCTATGATAGAACACCACAAACAGCAATTTGAGGGAGAGGAAAGGCTTTATTTCGGCTTACAGTTCTACATCACAGCCCATTACTGAGGGAAACCAGAGCTAGAACTCACAGCAGGAATCTGGTTGCGATGCAGAAGCCATGGAGGGATGCTGCTTAGTGGCTTGCTCCTGTGTCTTGCTCATTTTTACTCTCTTATAAATTCAGGACCACCAGCCCAGGGGGCGAATCACCCCATTGTGGGCTAAGCCCTCCCACATTCATCATTAGTCAAAACAATACCTCACAGACATGCCTATGGGCCAATCTTATGGAGACGTTTTCTTAATTGTGTTTCTCCTCAGCTGTACCTGTGGCTTGTGTCAAGCTGACATAAAATGAACCAGCACAGTAGCTGAGTGTTACCTTCCATTGTGGGGATTAATTTCAGCAAACCCCATTTTACAGGCATGTCAAATGGGACTCACGGAGTTCACTACCATGACCACTGGTGGTGCCAGATTTCCAACCTTGTTATTTTCGCTCCAGAGTCTTTAAGCAAAGCAAATGTATTGACTCTGTCATCATGCTGCACATCTGTATTATGCTTTATTTAGATCTCTTTTCCTAACGGTAAATGTAGATGTTCTAGGTAAAGGAGCAGAAAAGCACAGAGAATATTCTTTTGACTTCAGATCTTTCCTTAGCTCCTTCACATTTCACCACAGGGTTTAGACATAAATGTGGAGGGACATAGACTCTGCATAGCCATATAATTAATTTTTTTGTTATATTTTACATCTTTGAAAATTTGTGTGTGTAGACAATATATCCTGATCATATCCACCTTCTACCCCCTTTCAATTTCTCCTGGGATCTCCCCAACACATCACCCTGCTAACTTCATTATTATTTTTAGCATCGTCATTATATTTAACCTACTGAATTCAATTAGTGCTGCCCATATGCACATGGCTGTAAGCACATTTTGCAGTGCATAAATGCCATCCCTGTGTCTGTAAAATAGGAACAACTCAACACAATATAAACCCAGCTACTCCAAAGTGCAATTAACCATACCTGTAATTCAGAAGTAAAACCACTTAAGTGTCTTTGAACCATAGAATGTGATATATTGATTTAGAACACAGCAAATGAGCCAGAGGATCAGGGTTCTTTGCCTCCAGGCCTCTCTCCAGGTGAGCTTAAATTGTCTCACTTGCTTCTTTCCCCAAGGGAGACTGGGTCAGCCTCAGTCAGGTGTGTGTTGTTGAGCTGTGACATAGCCTGTTTCTGGTTCAATGGCCACTACTCACCTTTCATAGGGAAGGGGTTTCCCCACTGTGTAGGATTACCACTTGGGTTTTATTTTAGAAACCCAAGAGATAAGGACATAGCTATGGTGCCCAAGGAAGATTTCCTTCCTCAAGGCTGGTTCCCTTGGGTCATTTGTTGTAAAGGCCTAGAACAGGAAAAATTTTAAGGACAATTTATTGATTACTTTTACTTTTTTTTCTTGGGTGTAGACTCCAGAGAGTCTCCCAGAGGTATTTATTTGGTTTGATTTATCTTTCAAAACTATTTTCACTTTTTAAAAACAGTTCTTTCCTGGAAAGGATTTGCTTTACTTTCTTGGTAAATAAACTCTCAGCTCAGTTCTTCCCAGATTTACTGGCTCTACATTTCACCTCTGCTTGGAGACCTGAGGATGATGGTTTCCTACAATGTTCCTAAGAGAAGAATCAAGGCTTGGTACCAAAGACTTAAACCCTCAGAAGCAAGATACTGACAGATCTTCAAGAGTTTCATCCACATCTGTGCTTTTCAAGTAGGACAATGGCTAGGAAGACTGGGAAAGTGCTAATCAAGTCATTATTGAGAAGATAAGCTTCAGGAGACTTGAAGATGTGTGGGGAGCACTTGCGGAGTTAACTTTGACTGACTTCTTGCTTGTGATTAATCATGAATGAGTCTGCCAATATGTGCCTTTGTTTTAAGTTAAGACCTGCTTTATACCCTGCCAAGTTCCTCTGCTTCCACATACATCTTTGAGAGACTGTCCTTGCCTGAAGGAAATGGCCTTAGTCAAACATAGATACTGTGTCCCATAAACTTGCCATGTAAGGATTTGTGGTCATTGTTTATCTTCCTGGAATTGGTCATGTTTTGTGTTGCTTGCCTTTAAAAGACACTGAGAAAATACACTTGTTCACTCACATGGTATTGACCACAGCACTCCCATCTCTGTCTCTTTTCATCTTCTTTCTGCCTTTCCTATAATCATCCTCACTCCCCCAGTTGGGGTTTCCACATTGACTGACTGACTGGCTCCAGTAAAGATGAAAGGAGCCCTCTGGAAGACAATGAACAACAGCTCAGTTTAGAATCATGGTTCAGGAGGGATGTGCGAGGCACTGGAAAGTTAGGAAATCCAGATTCTTCCTAACTGACAAAGTGTGGGTTCTCTAAGGAGCTTGGGATGTTGGTTATCTTAGGTTCCTCCTCACTGATAAAGTCTGTGCTACCTAAGGAGTGCAGGGCATGTAAGACATGCACAGTAGACAGGGAACAATAAGGAGTGAATAGAATGTTAATAGGATGAGACAGATGCTCCAACAGGATAGAACAGAAGACAGCTAGCTCATGAGCAGGGTTACAGATAGTTTTGGTTGGCAAGGTCAATCCAGAAAACTCCTTTTCCTGCTTTCTGAGGCGGGAACCTATTGGTTAATGATGGTTTAGCACAATTACACCTAGTCTATTTAAGGTTGTTTTTTTTTTTTTAACGTGTATGTTAATAAGCATTCTGTCTTTTGAATAGGAAAGGTTTTATCCTCAGTCTACACTTGTTGGAAGTTTACATGTGTGTGTGTGTGTGTGTGTTTCTCTGTCTGTCAGCATTCTTGGATTTGAACTGAGAGAAGATGCTGAAGTTTAGCAGAAATTGAGAGCACTTTAAAGTAGAGAAAGTCTCGAGTGGTCATTATTCACACAGACCTTAGTGGAAGTGGAGGGTAGTCTTGGGTCTCATTACTTATCCAAACCTGGTGAGGCGAGCAGTTCTGCATTTTTCTTGACTCAGCCATTTCCCCAATCATTCCTGGTTTTTCTTTCTTTCTTTCTTTCTTTCTTTCTTTCTTTCTTTCTTTCTTTCTTTCTTTCTTTCTTTTTTTTTTCTTTTTACACAAAATATGCTGGCTCTGTGAGCACATTTCTGTACTCCCTGCACCTCCTCCTCCCCACACGTCTGGGAATTGAACCTATAGCCTTACCATGGTAGACAAGCCCCCTACTGCTCTATTGCCAAGTGATCTCCCGAACACTTCTCCTTTAAAAATAAATATAAAAATTGTAATTCATTCTTTGAAAACTTTAGACATGCACACAATCTGTTTTGATCATATCTACTCAGCACTCTCTCCACTCTTCGAGGACAACTCCATCTTCCATATTCCTTCAACTTCATATTCAGCTTCTTACAAAAAAATAAAAGAGTTCAATTAGTGCTACACATATGCATATCTTATTTGTATAGGTGTATAGGGCCAGCTACTGCTGCAAACACCGCGGAAGAAAATGGATTCTTTCCTCTAGTAGCTATAAATATTAGTGATGCTCCCTGAGGTAGGTGTGTGTGTGTGTGTGTGTGTGTGTGTGTTTGGGTGTGTGATAGTATTTCATTTATAGAGGAAAACTTCACAGACACTCTCTGCACTTTGGCCAGTTTTGAAGCTCTATATGAGCCACCATAAACTGTGAAAATATTTTCTGAGGAGGATGAAAAAGCAACACTAACCTATGGGTGTTTGAGGTATTTAAAAGGCAGTTGGATGCTGTGTCTATTTAGTAAAATAATCACAGTAGGTTCTTTCTTAGGACCCACAACTTTCCCAGCTACATATTCATGGTCAGGCTTGTAGAACCAGGTATGCGTTCCTTCTTGTGTAATAGGCTTTAAATTTAATCAGAAACCAGCTGGTTACCCTTAAAACATTAAAACAACTATTTCATCCATAGGCATATTTTGTCAAGTCAATCATTATTTTGGCTCATAGGGTTCATGGCTTAGTGTGTTGATGGCTTGTCTCCTGAATTAAGCTACCCAGAACCTTCTAGCACTATGAGCTAGCCAGCAGAAAGGAAGCTTCCAGTTCAGTGTCAAGATGATTTCTCCCTGCCCTGTGATCAAAGTGTGTGGTAGCTTCAGCAGTGGTTTTACTATCAAATTCTAGTGGCAACCAAGAGCAATGCCAATAGCCTGTCTTGTTTTAGGGCTTTCATGGATTCCCCTTATCAGTAGTTCATAGGAATGTATATCATGCCTGACAGTGGGCTTTCTTCTTAGCACCCATGGCTAGGAGGACTGGGAGGAGCAACATCTCACCCTATACCCTATTCTTTTAGGATAACTCCATTAAACACACACACACACACACACACACACACACACACACACACATGAGTGGCTGACAGGCTGTGGTAGGACTATTCCAACAAAGGCTGTCTCCCAACAGAAAGTCCAAGAATCCACTAGTTGTTGTCCCTGAAGCTGGGTGTATCAGTTGGTCTTCAGTATACATCAGAATCCTAAAGAAGTAGGCTCTATTACCATGAAAAATTGAACTTGCCAGTTAACTTCAAGGCCAGCAGGCAAAGAGCAAGAACTTTCTTCTCCCATGCCCTCTATAGAGGCTACCACCAGAAGATGTAGTTCAGATATAAGGTGGAATTTTTTTCCACCTCAAAAGATTTGGATTGGGATGGGACTTTCTACCTGAAATGATTCATTCATGAAAAATTCTTTACAGGTGTACCCAGATGTTTGGGTTATGGTTTATTTCATATATGGTCAAGCTGAAAACTAAGAATAACTATCATATATGTTCTATTTGTCTGTATGTGTGTATACCATGTACATGACTGGTGTCTGCAGAGCCCAGAATATGGCATCAGATCACCTGGAACTTGAGCTAGAGATGGCTATGAACCACAGGTGAGTGCTAGGAAAGGAATTCAGGTCTGTCTGGAGGAGCTGCTAGTGCTCTTAATTACCAAGCTATCCCTCTAGCTCCAATAAAATTCTATTGTATGTGTGTCTATTAAATTGTCATTAAACAGTCATTAGTTGATGAAAATGAAGGCTGATTTCATTTACTAGACATAAATAGAACAACAGTACATACCATGAGCAAAGAATTATGTCATAGAATAAAAACACTTTGAAGATGTGACAAGGGATCATATATTTATGTTAGCCTTCTGAGAAAACTCCACACTGAGTGCCACAGTGGATACTTTTCTGTCTCCTCATGTTGTTGTCAGCGTTGGTTGTCATCTTCTCTTAACCTTAGCCATTCTGACTGGAGTAGCAAAAAAATCTTGAAATATTAGAAATTCACCTTTACCTGTGGGCTAGGGCCGTTGAACACTTAAAAACGTATTCCTTAGCCACTTGTATTTCATCCTTTCAGAACTTCCTTTTCCTTCCATAATCCACTTTTTAATTGGATTGTCTACTTGGTGTTAGAGTTTTAAGTTCTTTGTGTATTCCTGACACCAGTTCCCTATCATATGCATAGGGGGCAGCCATTCTTCCCCATTCTGCTGGCTGCCTCTTTCCACAAGCAAGTTTCTTTTGCAGTATTTTCTAATTTCATGAGGTTCCGTTTGTAGACTGTTAGTCCTATTTCCTACATTGCCATCTAGGTTTTCATTCAGAAAGTCTTTGTCTGACATAGAACCTGAAGTGTATTCCCCGTGCTTTCTGTTAGAAATGTCGGGGGTTTGTCATTCATTTCTAATTGATTTTTGTGCAGAGTGAGAGATAGGGGTCAATATTCATTCTTCTACATGCAGATATCCAGTTTTCCCAGCATCATTTATTAAAAATTGTCCCTTTTCTCCAATGTGTACCTCAGGCTTCTTTGTTAAAAACCAGGCAAGGGTTGGTATGTGGACATGTATCTGGGTTCACAATTATACTCCATCAATCCATGTCTTTTGTTGTTCTAGAACCATACTGTTTTTACTACTATGGCTTTGTAATCATGAATGGTAATACCTCTAGCAATATTTTTATTGTTTGGGATTGTTTTGGCTATCCAGGGACTTCTGTTTAAAATTAAAAATTAAAATTAAAAAAATATTGTGAAAAAAATTCATTGGAAATTTGATGGAAGATTGAAGTTTTGGATTGCTTTTGGTGAGATGGCATCTTCTGGTATCCTAGAGTTTTCATTAAATAGATCTTTCTGCTCTTTGGCTGGGTTTTCTCAACAGTGTTTTTGAGGTTACCTGTTATGAGAGTATTTCTGTGATTTCTTTCTCTATATAATTGCCTGTATGATATTGGAAAGCTACTGATTTTGGTTTGTTAATTTTGCAGCCAGCTACTTCACTGAATATGCTTTCCAAGGTGTTCTAGCGATTTCCTGTGGGGTGTCTGGGGCTCTTATTCATGGAATCATATCATATGCAAATAGGGGTTAACTTGATTTCTTTTTTTTTTTTTTCCTACTTGTATCCCTTTTATCTTCCTCTTTGTCAGTTTATTTAGGGTTTCAAGTACTGCACTGAATAGCAAGGTTAAGTGTCTTGCTCCTGATCTTAGTGAGGATGCTTTGAGTTTTTGTCTGTTTGACAGGATGATTATGACTGTTTTGCTATATATAATCCTTTATTATGGTGTGGTATACTCTGTCCAGCAGTCGTTTTATGAAGAAATGCTAGTTTTTGACAAGGGGCAATTTGTTCTGCATCTTTTGAAATGTGATGAGTTTTGCTCTTAAGTCCACCTATGTGGGGAATTATATTTATTGCTGTACATATATTGAACCATTTCTGTATTCCTGGACTGATGCCACTTGGATCATGTTTGATGATCTTCTGGGTATGTTACTGAATTTAGCTTGTAAGTATTTTATTGAGAATTTTTGCATATTTTGAGAATGGCCTATGGTTTTGTTGTTGTTGTTTGCTTGTTTGTTGATGCATCTTTATCTGATTTTGATATTAGGGTAACACTGGCTTTGGAAACAGAGGTTGGAAGTTTTGTTTTTCTATCTTAGATGCTGTGGTGTTAGCTCTTCTTTGAAGGTCTGGTAGAATTCTGCATTGAATCCATCTTGCTTCTTGCTTTGGTGTTTGTTTGTTTGTTTGTTTTGAGGGAGGAGATTTTTAAATTTCTGCCTCTATCTTAGTGTTTGCTGTAGCTCTGTTTAAATTTCCTTCATCTTGGTCTAGCTTTGATATATCATATGCATCTAAATATTGAGCCATTTCTTTTAGATTTCCTAATTTAGTGAAATACAGTTTTAATGTCCTCATGTTTGTCTGAATTACTCCAGTGTTTGTTGTAATGTTTCCTTTTTCATCTTTAATTTTGTTAATTCATGTCATCTCTTCCTTTTCAATTTTTGGTTAATTTGAGTCAGGCTTTGACACTCTTGTTTATCTTTTTAAAGAACCAGTCAATTTTTCACCCATTCTTTGTATTGTTTCGTTCATTTCTTCTTCATTAATCTTCAGCTCAATATTTATTATCTTTGTCTTTTGCTTTTAGAATTGGCTTGGTCTTATTTCTCGAATGCCTTAAGGATAACAATATGGTTGTTGAAGATATCTTTGATTTTTCAGTATTAGTACTTAGAGCAATAAATTCCATTTTAATATTACTTTTATCACATTCCATAGATTTGAGTATGTCATGTTTCATTTTTATTTAATTCTAGGAGTCTTTAAAGTTTTCTTCTTAATTTTATCAATGGAATTGAGTCCATCGTTCAAGAGTGTGCTGTTTAGTCTTTATAAACTGAAAGTACTATTTGTATTTCTGTAGTTTTTATTGATAACTTTTATTCCATCATTATCAAATAGAATACAGGGCTTAATTAATTTTCCTTCATTTGTTCCGATTTGCTTTGTGTTCTAATATGTGCCCTATTTTAAAGAAATTTCATGGGTTTCTCTGAAGGATATGTCTATCCTCTTTGATGTTTACATGACATATTCTCTAGATGTCTTTTTGGTCCAATTGATCTATGATGTCACTTAACTTAAATATATATTCAGTCTTTTTTTTTTTTTTTTTTTTTTTTTTTTTTTTTTTTTTGGTCAGTCAGTCTAATGGTGAGAATGAGGTATTAAATTTGCCTACTATGTCTGTGATGGGAATTAATTTGTGGTTTTTAACCTAGTAATACTTGCTTTATAAAATAGAATGAACCCATGTTTGGTATATTTAAATTACAATTATAGTCTCTCTCTCTCTCTCTCTCTCTCTCTCTCTCTCTCTGTATAATTTCCTCTTGATAGATGCCCCCATTGGTTAACATGAAGCGATCCTCTATATTTTCTGATTAGATTTGATCTGAAGTCTATTTTATCATGTATTAGAGTAGCAATGCCTACTTTTTCTCGGTTCCATTTGATTACTATGCCCTTTTCGACCTTTTACCCTGAGATTAAGCTTATCTTTGATGGCGAGGCATCAAAAAAGATTGTTTTTCTTAACTCTTATCTGTTAGTTTGTGTCCTTTGGTTTGGGAGTTGAAACATTAATATTCAGAGTTATCATTGGTTTTTGTCAACTGGACACAACTGGAGTCATTTGGATAAAAGGAACCTCAACTGAAACTAGACATTGGGAATTCTATTTGTCATTTTCTTGCTTAATGAGTGGTGTGGGAGTGTCCAGCCAACTGTTGGTGGTGCCACTCCTGTGTAGGTGCTCCTGAGTTGTAAAAGAAAGCTGGAGGAAACCAGTAAGCATTGTTACTCTGAGGCTTCTGCTTCAATTATTGGCTCCAGGTTTCTTCCGTGACTTTCTTCAGTGATGGGGTAAGATCTGAGGGTTTGAAGATGACATAAACACCTTGCTTTCTAAGTTGCTTTTTGTCATGATGTTTTATCAGAGCATAGAAACCCTGAGTAAGATAATGAGTATTGCTTCCTGCTAATTTTATTTTATTTTTTATTCTGCTTAGACAATTTTCTGTTGTGTTAATTTTTTTTTTAATTTTTACTTTTACTTATTCATCTTATGTCCTTCTCATTGTCCTCCTCCCCACGGTCCTTCCTCCATCCTCCCTCTCCTTCTCCTCTAAGTGGGTGGGGTCCCACTGCATATCCCCTAAGCTCTAGCAATCGAGTCTCTGTGGGGCTAGGCACATCCTCTCCCACTGAGGCTAGACAAACAGCCACCTAGAAGAAAATATCCCACGGACAGGCAACAACTTTTGGGATAGCCCCTGTTCCAGCTGTTTGGGACTCACATAAAGACTGAGCTAGACATATGTTACATATGTGCAGGGAGGTCTAGGTCCAGCCCATATATGCTCTTTGGTTGGTAATTCAGTCTCTGAGAGCTCCAAGGCCTAGGTTAGTTGAGCTTGTTGGTCTTCCTATGGAGTTCCTATCCACTTCTGGCTGCAATCCTTCTTACTATTCTTCTATAAGAGTCTCCAAGGTCCATCCACTGTTTGGCCATGTATGTCTGCATCTGTCTGAGTCAGCTGCTGGGTGGAGCCTCTCAGAGGGCAGCCATGCTAGACTCCTATCTGCAAGCATAGCAGACTGTCATTAATAATGTCAGGGACTGGTGCTTGCCTATAGGATGGGTCTCAAGTGCTGGTTATTGGTTGGGTATTTTCTCAGTCTCTGCGCTCCTCCTTCCCTGTCCAGCATTCTTGTCAACAGGATACATTTTGGGTCAAAAGTTTTATGGGTGAGTTAGTGTCCCTATCACTTTTAAGCCAGTGTCTTAGAATCATTTTTTCCCTCTATCTCAGTCTCTTGAATGTGTTCACAATTCTTTTAAGTCTAAAGTAGTCTGTCCAGTATCATCTTCAGGAGCAACTTGATTGTCATAGCTCTTTTAGATCTCATAGAGAGTTTTTCTTTCACCTTCAGTCCTGATAGCTCTGTTGGGTATGTCAGACTGGATCTGATAGTTGTGATATTTCTGAATTTGAAATACATAATTTCAAGCCCTTGCTTTTGAATTTTTTGATTAAAAATCAGCAATTATTTTGATTGGTCTGCTTGTGTATGTGATTTAACCTTTCTCTTTTGCAGCTTTCAATATATCCTCTTTTTGCTTTGTATATTCTGTGTTTTAACTATAATAAGTTATTTGAGTTTCTATGCTGGTTCTAGTGATTCAGCATCTTATATGCCTCTTATATCTTGTTGGAGTTCTTTTTCTTTACGTTTGTAAATTTTTTACCTATGGTTTTACTAAAATATTTTCCATGCTTGTTGAATTAAATGATTCTCCTTTTTTGTATATCTATGTTTCCCCAAACTATTATATTATGTGCTACATATAAGTCTGTTATATTGGTGAGCTCTCCAATAATATTTTTATCTGACTTGTCATTTGCTTTTCACTAGTTTGGTTTGCTTTTTCTTCAGTATTTCTCTCTTTATTAGACTTCATTTCATATAATGAGTTGATTGCTCTTTTTCCATTAATCTCTTTGTGTTTGTTTCTTGGAAAATGATCATGTGTACTCTGAATTACTTGACTACATTTATAATGATTTATTTGAATTCTGTATCTGGAACTACATGTAAGATACTTTTATCAGGGGGCTTTGCTATGGGATTAGTAATTTTGGGAGGTAATAGTTTGTCTTGGTTTTTATATTATGTGTGTGTGTTGTGTGACTATAATTGTATGTATTTCCTGGGAACTAGTCATCTGGTTAGATCATTGGTTAAGATAGTTGTCATTTGGGGCTTCTTTATTACTGATTGATTGATTGATTGATTAATTGAGCTAGGGTCTCACTATGTAGCCTTGGCTGTCCTAGAACTCACTATGTACACTAAATACAGTTCAAACTCACAGAGATATGCCTGTCTATGTCTCTTCCATGCTGGAACTAAAGGCACATGCCACCACCATGCCTGGCTATTTTGTTTCAGATGTATTTGAAGTTACCCCTCTTTATTCAGTGGGGGCATTTCCAGTGTTCATGAGAGATCAGATTGTAGTCCAATTGTAATGTTTTCCTCTGTTAGACTGGTGTTCCAGAGGTCAGGTTGGATTTTCACTCTATTTCTGGGAGTTGAGTGCTGTCTTCAAAAGCAGGTACTAACCAGCCATTAACCTACTCTTATAACAGGGTGGCAGGTAACTAGTAGACATTTGTTACGTTCTTATTTGTTTAGGGAATAAAGGGATCCAATAGTACTACTATGTATGCCAGTACTTTAGTTATTGTGGCGTGAGTGGAAAGGAAAAGACAAAAGCAGACATTAGGAAAGGGATACACACAGGAGTGGGGATAATAGAAGCAAAGGAAAAAATATAGGGTGGAGACTGTGAGTGTTTGTTTAACAATATACCATAAAGGGAGGTGGTAGAATCATGTATTGTATATAGTAAATCAGGCTAGTATATCATAAATCATAAATCTGGACTTTGTGAGGTATAACAATAATGCATGCATATGGGAAAAGAAGAAAGGAAAAACAAACAGAAAGTCAAAAAAGGGGCAGGGGCTGGACATAAAGTCGCACAGGGACAAGTAAATGGTAAGAGATGAGAATGTTAGGAGGTAGAGTGAACCTGCTGCATTGACCTAGGGTGTTTTGTGGGGGAGGAATCCCTGCAGTTGGAAGGACAGCTGAGAGCAGAAATGAGATAATGGAGACACTGACTTGGGTGTTGATTTCATTTCCTCAGTGGGTTTGTTGTGTTTTCCTAGTCCTGGCCTGTGATATGCTGGATGCTGATTTTGACCTGTGCTCCTCTCTTCCTTCACTTTTATATGGAGGTGTTTTGGGGGTGTGTGTGGGTGATGGTGAGCGACTAGCTGAGGACAGACAAGGCAAGTGTTTTTTTCACCCCACAGCTATGGTTGAGAGGTAATACCGTTGGTCTACCAGCAAGAGGGGCGTGTCATACCCAAAGCATTGTTCCGAGGTTTTGTTTAGTTCCTATAGTTTTACTGGTTCCTGTTGGGTGCTATAAATCCCTACCAGTAGAGCGTGTGTCGATTTCCTGCTAGAGCTCATTCCACAGGTTTGCTATTACTTCAGATTCTGCTGGATTTTGCAGTTATGTCAGCAGCTGCTTTGAGTAGTGTGGTTCCAAGCAAGAAGTCCAGCCTGATGGTAGAGAAAGTTGGTAGGTCTGATGGTAGAGGAAGTTGGTGGGTCTGATAGGAGAGGAAGTTTACTTAGACATTGCCCTGATCTGTTTCTCTAGCTATGCTCATTTGCTTACTCCAACATAGCTCTAGGCCATCACCTTACTCTGAAGTCTGCCTTGTTGCTTTTTTAAATTGAAAATTTTTTTTTCATATACTATATTCTGATCATGGTGTCTGCTCACCAAACTCCTTCCAGACCCTCCTCACCCATTTGCCCACTGAACTCTCTGCCTTCGTTCTCTTTAGAAAATTATCCAAAAGACCAAACAAACCAAACTTATTGAAAATTAAGTAACAAAGAGAAAACATTTTTTAAAAAAACCAGTAAATACCTCTGACAAATGCTCTTGTTAAGTTGTCTAGGAAACCTTCAACATCTGACCTGCCTAACCCAACCCATTGTAGAGTTTACAGGCCTCATGCCTCTAAAAGATAATGGTTCTTACTTAATACCTTTACCCCCACCCCCATACTTCTTGCCTTCATCTCCATTTTGCAGATGGCAGCCAAGGAAAGCTCATATCCAGCCTTTAGCCAGGAGAATGGGAAGTGGTCACTTGAGAAGGAGACTCCAGACCATCATCAATCCATATTCTCCAACATCCTATCCTTTTCTTGCTGTTTCAGGAGAAATTTCCTAAGAAATGTGTACGATCAAACCACATACTACTTATTAAAGATGGGCAGCATTTTGCTAACCTTCTACTTTCTCTACATTGCCTCCATAATATCATATTCTGAAGGATCCATTTCTGCATGGAGAAAATTGACCCATTTTATCCTATAGATTTACATTCTGTAATGAGTGTTTCTTATTTCTCAGAAACTTTTTGACCAAATTGTACTCATACAAACATATATACATATTTGTGCACACACACATATGTGTGTGTCCTTATGACATTCTCTTGACTGTAAGAGAACTATGAGAGGGAATTGTTGCTCTACAGACCTCTTCTAGGCAGGGCATCTGATCCTCTCCTAAGCAAGTCCTATTCTCTTGCAGAGTCACTATTGCCCCAGTGGATGGTGAGAAGCCAAGAAACAACAAAGGTGCATGAGGGGGTGGCTATGCTATTTTTGCAACTGAGGCACCGCCACTCTGCACTTATTATAGCTAAAAGAGCAGAGCATAACCTTTCTATGTCTCTGGAGCTGAGATAATCTCACTCTACTGCCTGGGTCTCCCACAGTTAGCATGCTGTTCTTTCCGGGGAGCCAAGGTGGAGGGAGCTGAGGAGGCTGCACTTGTGGTTGTTAAAGAATACCTTTCCCTTTTTTCTTTTGCTTAAAATTGTTCTTACAAAAGCAATGTTCTATTCAGTCTGCCATTATGCTAAAAGCTTTTCCTTGGAAGACAATAGCTGTTCTCAGAGAAAAAAAAAAAAGATTTACATGAGGTCCCAAGGGTGTAATGAGCTACCACAAGGCACCTGCCTCGGGTTGGGAGTTGTCACTTGTAAGTGGTTTTAAATTAGAACCGAGTGGAAAAATACACGGTTACAGACTTCCCCTTTTGGCTTCTTTGCAAATCATTTTCCACCCTCTCTGGCCTTTGTCTGTTTGTGAGATGCATGATCTGGTATGGAGGACAGAGCTTTCTCTGAGGGAGAGCTAAGAGTGACAATAGAGGCAATGTAAAACAGAAACTCAAGTCAAGTGAAAAGCCTCTCAATCTCGGAAATTTCTGCATGGCTTTATTTTGAAACCTCCCAAAGGCATGTGCAACCAAGCAATGCTATGGAGAAACTGGAGTCTTAGAGAGTGGAAATGGTCCACTTTGAGTCGCTTAGCTAAGGGGGAGGAGAGGCAGGGCTAGACCTCAGACCTCCAGCCTCCTACTGAGCCTGCTTCTTTTATCCTCAATGGGGTGTGCAGTCGTTGACAAAGCTTTGAGTGACACAGAATAATTGTCAGAACATACTGTTATGTCTCTTTGAACATCTTAAATAAAAAGAGTTAGAATTAGAGACCCTGGAGTGTATGCTTTTCTTGCCTTGGGGTTTTCATTATTCCAAACAAACAGGGCACAGAGTCATGCTAGGCAGCAGGAATACAAAGCCAATATTATTCCATCTTTTGCCATTGACATGCTCATAGTCTGTTGGGAGTGTGTGTGTGTGTGTGTGTGTGTGTGTGTGTGTGTGTCTAAAAGTTATGTAAACAGGTCATTATAATAGAACTGTGTCTTATGTCACTATTATGTTGCTGTGAAGAGACACCATGACCAAGAACATTCATAATAGATATCATTAGTTGGGGCCTTGCTTACAATTTCAAAGGTTAGTCCATTATTATCCTGGTGGGGAGTATACAGCATGCAAACAGATACTGGAGCAGTAGCTGTGAGCTCCATCCTCATCCATAGGCAGAGAAGGAGAGACTGGGCATGGAATGGACTTTTTGAAACCTCAAAGCCCACCCCCAGAGATACACTTCTTCCAACAAGGCCATATCTACTCTAACAAAGTCACATCTCCTAACCCTTCTAATCATTCACAGAGAGTGCCACTGCCTAACAACTGAGCATTCAAATACAGAAGCCCATGAGGGTCATTTCTATTCAAATCACCACAATAAGGTACACTGAAACAGAAGAGGAAACTAAGTAAGTAAAGTGGAGGCACAGAGAAGAGAGGATTTATCATAGGTAGACTTATCCACACAATGTACCCCATATAAACTCCATAGGCATGGTACTGTCATATTGATAAAACGTCAGAGAAACTGTAGTTGAAAATCCAAAAGGTATCAAAGCACTGTCTCACTTTTCCTCGAGACTATATAAAAGAGAGTCTGCAAAACACACCCAAACCACCTTCAATTTGTTTTTTTTCTCATGCATCTCTGCACACATAAAAAATGAGGACTTACATATAAAATATTACTCTCTTAACACAAACACCTCACACTCTGTGGCACTGAGGCCAGTTGAGTAGGCCTTTGTTGCATCCAGTTTTGACCAGGTCATGTCAATTAAAGAAAGATTAAGAGTCCCTCCTCCTCTCAAACTAGTTGAAGGAGGTGGGAAAGATTAGAAGACCTATAGGTAAGTAAATTGGTGTATATTATAGCATATAGATACTTTATTCTTAGAAGGGTTTTATGCAGAGGCATGAAATGCAGTGCCAGGCCTCCTTTTGAATTCTATTTTGAGGCAAGATCTCACTGAGTTGTTTAGGTTAGCTGTAAAAATATAATCTCTGACTCACACTCCTGAATAGCTGAGGTTACAAGCCAATATGAACAAGATTGCCTTATTCTTACAAAAGATTGTTTGGTAATCATAGTTGCCTTTTGAATTAAGAAATAAATCACTGTTATGCCATCATTAGGCATAATAAAAGAATGGTAAAGAATGGTTCAATGAAATTGTTGTTTGGTCTGCTTCTACATTCAAGAGGGTTGTGTGCCTCTGTGTGTGTGTGTGTGTGTGTGTGTGTGTGTGTGTGTGTGTGTGTGTGTGTCTGAGATTTTGTGAGATAGAAAAACATCATACCAGGAACAGAATCAACTGGGTATGATTCTGTGAAGGTCAGGTCAAAAGAGCATGGGGGGAAACTGACAAGTATAAGGTGGTAAAAGTAGTTTGGGTTAAATGGGAAATGATCTTCATTTTCATATCAGGGACATTTTTAAAAGACAGTGATGACTTACTTGGATATTAAAAGCAGGACGATAAGATCAGATTCATCTCTGAGGGAAGTCTTGAGACAATAATGTGGGAAAAGTTTTGAAGTGATCAAGATAATAATGACACAGAGTTCATATGCATGTAGACCCATGATCCAAACTCACTAGGGCACAAAGCTTGGCTTTGCCATTTATCAGAGCTATGACTCTGTGTTACAGAACTCTATTGTCTGCCACCAACATGGCTGTAATTAAGGAAACTTCATAAAAACAGGGCTATTGATGGACGATGTGGAAAGAGTTACTTGATTTTCACTTGAAATTTACTCACTCTCCTCTCATTCCCAGCTGTACATCATTACTCCCTAGCTATTTGTGGTCTCCCAGGATTCAAGAGTGTATAGGGTGTGGAAAAAAATAACTCAACTGGAAAAGACACAATGCTTTTATGCATTTTTTGTGAGTTGTTGCGTATGCTGGGGTAGGGGCTTTGCTAATGCAGTTTCTTAAGCCATTCATTCTCTTATAAACTACTCTAATATATGCACTGGTTCACTAAACTGGACTGAAGTAGAACCGGTACTTTGGCCTGTCATTCATTTCTGCCTGGGGTGAGAAATGTTTGTTCACTTCTTCCTAGGAAAAGTAAATATGAAGTATGGGAAAAGATGCTCAAATAGACACCTTGGTTTTCTCTTCTGTAAACAGTGAATACTAATAGTACCTACTTCAATCTATAAACAGTAACAGCCCTAGAACTCTTCCTTGCACATAGTGAATTCTCAAGAAATATTTCAGTTATTGGTCCTTTATAAAGGGGATGGGAGTCTAAATAAAGGTAAGTCTCAGCAAATGGGAGGGAGTAAGTTTCTAAGTTTAGGATACATGACAAAGAGAGACATTTTGACAATCATTGAAAAGAGGATTGGTGGTCAAGGATTGATGGTTTGATAGTTTAATGTTAACAAAACTACTATATATTATATATAAATATTATAATATATATATGTTATATATATGCTTATTACATATGTATGTACACACACACATGAAAGAGATAATAAAGATACCCAAAGTCCAGGAGACTTTCTCAAAAAGGAGAGGAAAGACTATAAGAGCTAGAGGATCAAGGGGTTTTCTGTGAGACTGTGCTGCCTGATAATCTCAGAAGCAATACCCAAACAGTAACACAGACTTGCCTGCCTAAGCACAACCTGAACAAGGATGAAAATAGACACACTGAAGTGGACAGGGAAAAGCCCACAAGGCCTCAGCCCTGCACAACTACAGACAGCTAAAGAATGCTGAGACACACACACACACACACACACACACACACACACACACACACACACACAGAGAGAGAGAGAGAGAGAGAGAGAGAGAGAGAGAGAGAGAGAGAGAGAGAGAGAAATAGTCTTTCCCAGGGAAGAACACAAAATTTGGTTATTCAATACTGAGAAGTGAGCTCTAAAAACATACCCAGAGGTGCCAGTATACAGAATGAGCACATTGTATTTAGGAAAAAAATATGCATATGCATGTAACAATTAATGAAAAAGAGAGGCCATGAATTTGAAAGAGAGCAAGGAGGGATATGGGGAGGGTTTGAAGGGAGGAAGAGAAATGTGGAGATGATGCAATTGCATTGCAATCTCCAAAAGGAAAGAAAAAAAAAGCAAAAGATAAGTGGTGGCAGAGAAGGATGAGTTCAGTATTAGAAACATTCGTTTTCAGAGAATTCAAAATTATCTGAGAACCCAGTAGAAGTGTAATTTTAAAGCCAATATATGATGAAATATAATCCAATTCAGATGGAAATAAAGCAAATTTTGTATTCGTTGAATAAGTTGCCCAATTAGCAAAGAGACCAATGTTGTCTAGATGTGGTTATTGTACCGGAAACATAAAAGAATTTTTTTATCAGAATCAAATTCCAGAACAATCTATTCTATAAATTGGCTCACTTGATATAATGATTTACATATTTTGAGGTAATGAACTGTTTACGAAGCATTAATGTATGACTAATTTTTCCACGCAACAGCCCTTTGTGGTAAGGATACAAAAAGTAGCTATGTTGATTATCTCCAGTTTCTGATGATGAAACTGACACTCTGAAAAAGTGACAAACCAATAAAAACAGTTTGGGTTTTTTTTTTTTTATGACAACTTTCTGAACTCTAAACCCAGGATCATGGTTCTTTTCCTAGTTTACACTTTCCAGCTGTGCAATAATGAAGGTCCTTAGCTGATGTGGCAGTAAGGATGCTCTGAGATGTAGCTAGCATGCTCCACACTGAGAGTTCCAGGTCCTGCACAGGAAGACCAGTCTCCAAAGAAAGGAAATAAAGGATATGTTTCTGTATGTGAGAACAATATCCTACTAGCTAAATTTTTGGAGCTTCTCTGACATGTTGAACTCTCATGTTAAAAGTAACCACCATTCTAATTTTAGTGAAGACTAAATTTTACTTCTCCTGTAAGATTTCTTTTCTTACCTTATTGGATGACTTTGCCAATGATCTGTAGTCCCTGAAACCCAGCAGCCTGAATCTCTCTCTCAGCCTCTAAGCTCACTGTTCCCTCTGAGTTTAGTATGGGACCTGGGGGACTAGTAATGACCCACCACTCAGGGTATCTGTTGGTAGATATGAAAAATACATGAGACATTTGGATTAGGTTTCATGTCTCTGTTACAGAAACTATGAGAGATAGAATCATCTAGATTGTGGAGGCTTTGGTTGCCCACTGGTCCACAACCAGGCTGTGTCACAGGAGTCATTTGCCCCAGAAACTTGGATAATATCAGATACCGGATGCAGCTGATGTGTGGCTGTTTTTAAAAGTATTACTCCCCTCTCCACTACTTGGAGTCCAGTGACTTTGTGAAGACTCAGTAACCATAGTAGCAAAGTCCTCTTCACAGCTGCACATAGCAGCAGAACTGAAAACAAAATGAGATAACTACAAGATGTCCAAGGGAAGAATGAAGTTGCTCACGGTGATAACTCCAGCCTCTAACTGCTCTCTGAGAACATTTGAAGCTATCCTTGGAGAACCATAAAAAGCTCAAGGAAAGAGACAACTCTCCAAGAACAGAAAAGAGGTCAAAGTTGCTGTTGGTGAGTAGAAACAAGAACGGATACAAGAATTTCTTGGCTTTGTTCAATAAGGACTTTCTGCAAGGTCGATGCTATTTTCTAAAGATATAATAGTGACAGCTAGAGCAGACAGTCTGTGCTTTCATGGAGCCATTGTAGGGTTTATGAGGAAACTGTGACAAGGTCATGAGATACGGGCATTTCTAGGGAGGAAACAACATTATCTGTGGTGACCTAGGAAGACACTGTGGACCCCCAAGTTAAACTAATACATGACAAGAAATGCCTCCATGAGATGCAGCTGAAAGGCTTTTTCTCAATTAGTGATATAGGATGGAAGGGTCCATTGTAGGTGGTGCCATCCCTGGGCTGGTAGTCTTGGGTTCTATAAGAAAGCAAACTGAGTGTTCCTCTTTCTCCACATCCTCGCCAGCATCTGCTGTCACCTGAATTTTTGATCTTAGCCATTCTGACTGGTGTGAGATGGAATCTCAGGTTTGTTTTGATTTGCAGTTACCTAATGATTAAGGATGCTGAGCATTTTTTCAGGTGCTTCTCAGCCATTCGTATTTCTCAGGTGAGAATTCTTTGTTTAGCTCTGAGCTCCATTTTTTAATGGGGTTATTTGATTTTCTGGAGTCCACCTTCTTGAGTTCTTTATATATATTGGATATTAGTCCCCTATCTGATTTAGGATAGGTAAAGATCCTTTCCCAATCTGTTGGTGGCCTTTTTGTCTTATTGATGGTGTCTTTTGCCTTGCAGAAGCTTTGCAGTTTCATGAGGTCCCATTTGTCAATTCTTGATCTTACAGCACAAGCCATTGCTGTTCTTTTCAGGAATTTTCCCCCTGTGCCCATATCTTCGAGGCTTTCCCCCACTTTCTCCTCTATAAGTTTCAGTGTCTCTGGTTTTATGTGGAGTTCCTTGATCCACTTAGATTTGACCTTAGTACAAGGAGATAGGAATGGATTAATTCGAATTCTTCTACATGATAACCACCAGTTGTGCCAGCACCATTTGTTGAAAATGCTGTCTTTCTTCCACTGGATGGTTTTAGCTCCCTTGTCAAAGATCAAGTGACCATAGGTGTGTGGGTTCATTTCTGGATCTTCAATTCTATTCCATTGGTGTACTTGTCTGTCTCTATACCAGTACCATGCCGTTTTTATCATAATTGTTCTGTAGTAAAGCTTTAGGTCAGGAATGTTGATTCCACCAGATGTTCTTTTATCCTTGAGAAGAGTTTTTGCTATCCTAGGTTTTTGGTTATTCCAGATGAATTTGCAGATTGCTCTTTCCAATTCGTTGAATAATTGAGTTGGAATTTTGATGAGGATTGCATTGAATCTGTAGATTGCTTTTGGCAAGATAGCCATTTTTACAATGTTGATCCTGCCAATCCATGAGCATGGGAGATCTTTCCATCTTCTGAGATCTTCTTTAATTTCTTTCTTCAGAGACTTGAAGTTCTTATCATACAGATCTTTCACTTCCTTAGTTAGAGTCACACATTGTTGTTGGGATTGCAAGCTTGTACAACCACTCTGGAAATCAGTCTGGTGGTTCCTCAGAAAATTGGACATAATACTACCGGAGGATCCCTCAATACCTCTCCTGGGCATATATCCAGAAGATGTCCCAATGGGTAAGAAGGACACATGCTCCACTATGTTCATAGCAGCCTTATTTATAGTAGCCAGAAGCTGGAAAGAACCCAGATGCCCCTCAACAGAGGAATGGATACAAAAAATGTGGTACATTTACACAATGGAGTACTACTCAGCTATTAAAAAGAATGAATTTATGAAATTCCTAGGCAAATGGTTGGACCTGGAGGGCATCATCCTGAGTGAGGTAACACAATCACAAAAGAACTCAAATGATATGTACTCACTGGTAAGTGGATATTAGCCCAGAAACTTAGTATACCCGAGATATAAGAGACAATTTGTAAAACACATGAAATTGAAGAAGAACGAAGACCAAAGTGTGGACACTTTGCCACTTCTTAGAATTGGAAACAATCACCCATGGAAGGAGTTACAGAGACAAAGTTTGGAGCTGAGACAAAAGGATGGATCATCTAGAGACTGCCATATCCAGGGATCCATCCCATAATTAGCCTCCAAATGATGACACCATTGCATACACTGGCAAGTGTTTGCTGAAAGGACCCTGATATAGCTGTCTCTTGTGAGACTAGGCCGGGGCCTAGCAAACACATAAGTGGATGCTCACAGTCAGCTATTGGATGGATCACAGGGCCCCCAATGGAGGAGCTAGAGAAAGTATCCAAGGAGCTAAAGAGATCTGCAACCCTGTAGGTGCAACAACATTATGAACTAACCAGTACCCCGGAGCTCTTGAATCTAGCTGCATATGTATCAAAAGATGGCCTAGTTGGCTATCACTAGAAAGAGAGGCCCATTGGACAGGCAAACTTTATATGCTCCAGTACAGAGGAATGCCAGGGCCAAAAAGTGGGAATGGGTAGGTAGGGGAGTGGGGGGGGGAGGGTATGGGGGACTTTTGGGATAGCATTGGAAATGTAATTGAGGAAAAAAAGTAATAAAAAATATAAAAAAAAGAAAAAAAATTTTTCTGGATAGTCCATCTCTTACAGATAATAAACTGTGTCTTTTATTTAAAAAAAAAAAAAAGAGAGAAAGCAAGCTGAGCAAGCCAGGGGAAGCAAGCCAGTAAGTAACATTCCTCCATGACCTCTGCATCAGCTCCTGCTTCCTGACCTGCTTGAGTTACAGTCCTGACTTCTTTGGTGATGAACAGCAGTATGGATGTGTAAGCTGAATAAACCCTTTCCTCCCCAACTTGCTTCTTGGTCATGATGTTTTGTGCAGGAATGGAAACCCTGACTAATACAGACATGTTTTGTTGGGTACAGCTTTGTAGCATTTTGGGGAGATCAGTTACCTCCAGAGATGCCCTTTAAGATCTGCTTGACTATTTCCAAACACTTTGCGTTTAGTATGAATGTTAGCATTGATTTTGTTTTTTTGGGTTTTTTTTTTTTGTCTTTTATTTTAAATTTAATTTGTAACTGTTAAGGGTTTATCTAGTCGATAGATTTTTGAATAGTGTGAACATTTTATATGGTCATCTTTTAATCAATAAACATGATATACATTTTCAGTTATTCCATTTTTTTTACAATTATTTTATTTGTGTCAGAGTTTCCATAGTTTACTTCCTTAAATAAATGCATCCCAAATCTTTTATTTATATTTTGATGGTATCATGAAGGTACTCAATCATTTTTCAGGTGCTATGATTACATAGCCTACCACATGACTTTTGGGAAGAGGATGTTTGCTTTGACTCAGATTTAATGAGTACAGTCAAGCAAGGCAAAGAACTCATGGCAAAACCTTGACGGATAGAGACATGGTCCTACTATCTTCCTCTCTAGTTCTATTCATGCTATCTATTAATATGACGCTTTACATTTATTTACATTTACATATAGTATTTATATCAAATTCTGCTTGGTCATGGCATGTAATCCCTTTAAAGTGACATTTAAGCACTAGGATTTCCTTTAAAATGTTTTAGTTGGGATCATTAGAAAAAGTGATCCGAAGTTTTGTTTTCCTCCTGGTACCATTAGCTGGCCTTGATGTGGTGCTAATCCTGCCCTTGTAAGCAAGTGTGCAGGTGCTTCCTGTGTCTTAATTGTGTGGGTGAGTTTGAGAAGAATTAATTGGTTCTGTAAATGTTTAGCAGAACTCATTGGTGAAGTCATCAGAGGCTAGGCATCTTTTTCTTCAGTCATGCTGGGCGGTCTATTTTTAGGAATTTATCTGTTTAATCAATTAAATGACTTTGTGGCATACAGCGTACGGTATGCATGCCACTGTCCTCACCCCCGCCCAGGTCACACAGACTGATGTGATCTCGAGATAGGATTTCTCATGGAGTCCTGGTGTCTGGATCAACAGATATGAGGGGATAGAACACGAGTGTTCTGGGAACAAGCCTGAAACTAGAGTCTTATAGGCCATGGGTACACTAGGCTGGGAGGCTGGGAGTTTTGGTGTGGAGTCTGGGCTTACGATATCATTAATATGTACTTCTCCTAGTCATCCAGTAGTGTTTCCATTTTGAGCCTTACAGACCTTTGATTTTTGAAAAGCACATATGGATCATGAATTCAAATATACATTAGGCCTTTATTTTTCATGGTTTTCCAGGGCAAAATTAAAATAAAAGGTCATTTTACTCTCTTCTTGTTCTGTGAATTTGAGATGGACACAAGGACATATGGGGTTTCAGCATCATACCAGGGCCTCTAGCTTGTAGCAGCATGCTTCTCTCTTAGCTTCTTGTGCCTCTTGAAGTTCTCAAAACAGGGGCTTGAGGTTTTCAAGGTTTGTTGAAACTCTCAGGACAAAATGTGCTTTGATGCCTATCTATCAAAGCTGTTTCGGTGGTTTGTTTGTTTGGGTTTTTTTGTTTGTTTGTTTTTGTTTTTTGTTTTTGTTTTGTTTTTACCACCTACAGGAATATGCATTCGGGGAAATGCAGCAGTGTATGAAATGACTTTCTGAAAAACACCTTATTTTAGCTATGCCTTGTTGTATTTGAAGGATTGCTCAGACTGTTTTGTCTATCTTTTACAAAAATATGAGAATTCCTTTTCTTGTATTTATTTGATCTCTCCACTGCGTATGCTACTTATTTCTATTAGAATAGAAAATAAAGATCTATCTTACAATTTTAATATGATGGGTCTAAGGAGATAGCTTAGGTAATAAAGTGGATACCGTGAAAGAACGAGGACCTGAGTTTGATTCCCAACATCCATGTAAAATACTAGACATGGTGCTGTGCACTTAACCCAGCTGCGGAAGGGTGGGGACAGGCAGGTCTCTGAAGCTTACTGGTCAAACAGCTTAGGCAAATTTCAGGCTACATGTTCTAGTGGGAAACCCTGTCTCAGCCCAAAATAAGGTGTGTAGTTTCCAAAAAATTATAGTTCAAGTTGGTCTGTTACATACAGACCCCCCTACATGCACATACATGTGAATCTTTACCTGCACAAACACATGCACTCATATATACATAGTCATTCATAGTACACAGAAACTGTATATACACACAGCACACACATGAAAACCCCACTACTACACACATACATTTTACTGTGATAGTAACATGATTTTCAAATTTTGTAATTTGAAGTAGTATGACTTTTATATTTGGAAATAGTATTATTTCTACTTAAAAATATTCTTTACCTTATGATTCTGGGAACATTTTCCTAATATGGTAAGAATTTTAGTGAAGAAAAACTTTGGTAGTTTTAAATTAAGAATTACAAGGACCCAGTGTTCTACAGGTCTTTCTATTTCTTTTACCAGGAGGAACATGAAAAGAAGCGAATTTTGTCTTTAAGATGACTGATTTACCTGGATGTATCTTGCTTGTCTGAGGCTAGTAGTCACCTTTATCTAACACCAACACCAGAAGCCACCAGTAGATGAGTTACTTAACCCACTCCAGTTGCTCTGCTCTGTGCGGTCCACTTAAGATGCCTTCAGTGTGAAGGAGCTTGCCTTCTTGAATCTGGTAAAGATTCTCTTAGTTCGAAGGTAAGCTTTCTAAATTCTAACTGGCAGACTAGGTGTAGAGAGCAACTGGAAAAGTGAATGAGTCTCAGCTCAGTAGAATCTCAGCTTAGTGTGATCTATGTTATCCATGCTTTTCAAAAATCAAGTCAGGGTGATACAACAGGGCCTGGAGACAGAATGTATAATGAATGTTCATGGCTGACAGGGCTCACTCTCCTCCCTGAGAAGTGAGTGACTGAGTGGCTAAGACAGAAGGGGCTTTTCCCCTTAAAACAAAGCCCATGCACACAGTACTTTCAGAACCTGGCTTATGGAATGCTGACATTACACTATATTACCTAACTTTTCTCTTCTTGAAAAGTTGGATTTGGTGGAGTAGAAAAAAACAGATATGAATGCCACAGCAAATTCAGGTTTGTTTTGGATAATTTTCTGAAGTCATTGTCGAAGAAAAGCTGTAATTTGATGAGACAATCTTGTGTAAACAGGAGTCTCCAGAGACTACAGCTGAGATCTCACCTCACTGATTCTCACTGTAAGAGAGGTTTAAAAGGACCACAGGCTATGAGCTGAGTCGTTGGGCACATTACTGCCCAGAATATGATAATTAAAATGTATGACCATAGCCACCTTGGTAATGATTGAGTGATCACCTTCTCGCCTCAAGCTGGCTTGCACAAGTGTTCTGTTTCTGGCACCAGATGATCACTTCCAGAGTTCACAGGCACCAGCTCAGAGGGAGTCAGAGCTGCCCCAGTGTCTGTGAGCACTTCCCCTGCAGCTGGCTTTCTGTGGCTCATTGAGCATCCAGGTGGCAGCTGTGGATTCGACATCCCAGAGTTTTATAGGGCAAGGGCAACCTCAACGTGTAGTGATGCGCTTCCCGTTTAGAAGTGGCTATTCAGGAAACTGACAGGGTAAAGCCCTAATTAGAAAGACCAGCAGGTCTCCCTTTACCCTGGGATGCTTTGACAGAGCTGTCACTGTCTCCCCCAGGCAGGATCATCAGGCTGGAACATTGAGTAAAAAAACCCATTTTGTTCAATGTTCAACATAAATAACTCTTATCATTAGCACTGTGACAAGTGAAAGGAAGACTGGCATGGCAAAAGATAGGGATTTATGCATCCTTGAGAATGATGAGCGATGTTGAGGGTTCAGCAGCTAGAGAATCAGCCTTAGCCTCTGAGGATGCTGATTGCTGCTGGAAACTGGAAATAAAATCGGGATGAATCTCCAGTTTCCAGTGACTGATGCTTAAATGGATCCCCTGGGAGTATTTTAAACTGAAAAAGAAACAGGGGTAGGTGGCACCTGATTCAAATCTTGGGCTAATTCAGTGTTTTTTGTTTTTGATTTTTTTTGGGTTTTTTTTGTTTGTTTGTTTGTTTGGCATGTGTGTGTATGTGTGTGTGTGTGTGTGTGTGTGTGTGTGTGTGTGTGTGTGTGTGTGTGTGTGTTTGGTTTGGTTTTGAAGCTTCACTTCGTTGAGGTTTGAAACACATGTCTTAAAGTGGAGGGTTGCAAATGACTATCTACTTTAAACAATATAAGGTAGCCTTACTTACTAACATTTTGAACTCTTTGGAGAAATCAAAGAATTCTTGCACAGCAAACTGAACTCTCTCTGTACACACACAGACACACACACACACACACACACACACACACACACACACAGCATTTATTCCCTGTGATGGAAAAGAAATGTTACCAGATGGCATGGAAGTTTCTTCAGTTGTTAGGAAGAGCAAGAATCTTTATCTTAATTTCTTTTCAATCAATAATAATTCTGTATTCACAAGGAAGGGGGAAGCTGAAAATAAACGGTCCTCCTTTGAAGGCAACTGTGATGTAATGATTTGGTGGGCAACTTACATAGTTTAATTAAGCACTCTGATTAAATCAATGTGTATCCAACAGTTCAGCCTGGCAATCAGCTTAATCTCATTAAATGTTGTTCTGGCCCCAATAATTGATTAATAATACATTATCATTTATGAATTATTGACTTCGAGTTATTATAATTGTGCCTGCTTTCCTCATTGCACCTGCTGCCACATGTTAATTACAAAATCCTTTGGCATTTTTCTTGGGATAACTTTACAGATAAGGGTGATGGGGGTTTTAATGAAGTGAGATTATATTCAGTTCAGAGCTGGTCAGAATGAGCAAGGCTTTCTCAACCTGCCATTGTTCATAGAAAGGGTGCCGACTTTTCAAAGGGACTCTCAAAGAATGGAAAGGCACAGGGTTGCAGTTAGATAGTTTTACCAGTGAAGTGACAGGTACTGGAATCTTAGGTCCCCAGACTTTGATGGCCAAAGAATTCTGATTTTCCAAAGCTCTCAAGTAAGTCCGTGCTATAACCTGAGGGAATAGGGTCTTACTTGGGATGGATTTTCCTGCTTGTCTAGGGGAAGAGGTATTTTCTCAGAGAAGAAAACAGAGCTTATATATTGGGGAAAACAGCTTCCTGTGGCTATATCCTTAAGAAAATGTGAGTCAGTTATCTACAGACATTTTTATTTCAGTGGAAAGTGTAATAAAAATAAGAACTATTCCAAGAAACACATCTTTGTAATACCTGACTGAACCAGGGACTGATCTTGAGTCGCCATTCTTGACCAGGTACTGATGGTTCTTCTGTCTGTAATGTTTAGAAATCCCATGGGTATCTCAGAATTTCAGCAGAGAAGTGATTTAGGGAGGGGAAGGGTTGGGTTGGTGATATTCAGGGAAATTACCTTTAGAGGGGTCTTTTGTCTAAGAAGGTGAGACAGCTCATCTAAGCCAGTTTAGATACTCTGTATTCCACAGCTTCCCTTCAGTAACATTATTTTATTTTATATTAGTATAATTATTATATTATATGGTTAGTAAATCTGGATTGAAAGCCCCAATCTGGCTAGTAGGTTTAGTGGAAAAGCCAAAGAGGATCTAGGAAAGAGTGCATACTGAGAAGCTTTTGGCAATTGAGAGCTACTAAGAGAGGAAGAGTCCATTTTCTCTGAAAGTGTAGCCTCTGAGGAGTCAGCCATGCCCCAGTGGAAGACAAGATTGTATGGGCAAAATAAATTAGACGTGATGAGTATGTAACAGCAGAGAAGGCAAAATGTGGGGAGCCTTTTGGTGGAATGGTTAGAATTTATAAGTAGAGTACTATTGCAATGAAAAGACCATGGTCTTATGGATAGAAAAATCTGAGTCCCTGTAGGGAGTCTACTGTACCAGTGTATACTTTGTCTTGAAAGACGTGGATCTGAAAAAAGTGACATTGAAAAACCATGATCTTAGATGTTTGTTGGCTCAGATAGCTAGGTCTTCTTGGAGTTATGGAACATATTGCAAGTTGTTTGTATGAAGTCTTTCTTCTTCTTTACGCCTCATTGGTCAGTAGGGGTATTAAAACAAATAGCACTACTCCATTGTTGGTGGGATTGCAAGCTTGTACAACCACTCTGGAAATCAGTCTGGCGGTTCCTCAGAAAATTGGACATAGTACTACCAGAAGATCCCGCAATACCTCTCCTGGGCATATATCCAGAAGATGTCCCAACCAGTAAGAAGGACACATGCTCCACTATGTTCATAGCAGCCTTATTTATAATAGCCAGAAGCTGGAAAGAACCCAGATGCCCCTAAACAGAGGAATGGATTCAGAAAATGTGGTACATTTACACAATGGAGTACTACTCAGCTATTAAAAAGAATGAATTTTAAATGAGTTAAATACCTAATAAAAAATGGAAAAAAAAAGAATGAATTTATGAAATTCCTAGGCAAATGGATGGACCTGGAGGGCATCATCCTGAGTGAGGTAACACAATCACAAAGGAACTCACACAATATGTATTCACTGATAAGTGGATATTAGCCCAAAAACTTAGGATACCCAAGATATAAGATACAATTTGCTAAACTCAAGAAGAGCGAAGACCAAAGTGTGGACACTTTGCCCCTTCTTAGAATTGGAAACAAAACACCCATGGAAGGAGTTACAGAGACAAAGTTTGGAGCTGTGACAAAAGGATGGACCATCTAGAGACTGCCATATCCAGGGGTCCATCCCATAATCAGCTTCCAAACGCTGACACCATTGCATACACTAGCAAGATTTTGCTGAAAGGACCATGATATAGCTGTCTCTTGTGAGACTATGCTGGGGCCTAGCAAACACAGAAGTGGATGCTCACAGTCAGCTATTGGATGGATCACAGGGCCCCCAATGGAGGAGCTAGAGAAAGTACCCAAGGAGCTAAAGGGAACTGCAACCCTATAGGTGGAACAACAATATGAACTAACCAGTACCCCGGAGCTCTTGACTCTAGCTGCATATGTATCAAAAGTAGGCCATCACTGGAAAGAGAGGCCCATTGGACTTGAAAACTTTATATGTCCCAGTACAGGGGAACGCCAGGGCCAAAAAGTGGGGGTGGGGGGGGGGAGGGTATGGGGGACTTTTGGGATAGCATTGGAAATGCAAATGAGGAAAATACCTAATTAAAAGAAAAGAATAAAAAAAATAGCCAAACAAAACTAACAAGCTTTACCAACGTTATTTATTTTTGGCATCTATAATTATATTCTATTGTATGAACATACCCACAAATTTCATATTCATCTTCCTATTTGTCATAATTAGGTATTTGGTGTTAAAAGTGATGTTTTAGCCTGTGATTGAATAGTTGTTCTAGGCCAAGTATGTACATAAAAGGGTTGTCTAGTGTGACTTTACTTGGAAATTACAATACTAAGGATGAGAGAGGCTTCATGAACTAACTTGAGTTTTTAACTCATCAGACTTTCTTTTTTTTTTTCCTGCTCTGATGATGTAGATGATGGTATCTTCTCAGAATCTGAGTTGACATTTTGTTGGTTACAACAAGGTGGGAGTATCATTTCAACTCTTCCTTTGGCCCATGGGATTCGGGATTCTTTCTTTCTTTCCTTCTTTCTTTCTTTCTTTCTTTCTTTCTTTCTTTCTTTCTTTCTTTCTTTCTTTCTTTCTTTCAGTGTCTTTAGTCTTGATTTGTCCTTTCCTGATAATATCTACAGAACTTTCCCCCTCGCTGTGTAGTGCTAGGTGTGATGGAGTTCATGGTTTTAGAGGCAGGCAGGCCATGCTTTGGTATCTTAATTCATTATTTTCTGTGCCATTTCTCCACCCACAGCATGCAAGTTTTATTTCTATCACATTTGAGTACCATCTGATAATGGATGGGGAAATCTTGTGCTTTGATTTGCTTTAGGAACATTTTAATGATTCATGAACTTATTTTTTTAACTTCTAAAAAATTTTCATATCAGCTTGTCTTGTTGCAGAACATAAATACAAAACTCCTACTGGGGTTTTTATTTGGATTTCATTAAAATTATATATCTGCCTGGAAAAAGTTCCAGTTTTGTGATATTGAATGTTCCTTTCTTAGAAGGTTCTATAAATATATATTTCCCCAATTAGCTAAATCCCCCCAATAGTTTTTGTAAAATTTCACAGTTTTAGAATAAATAGCTTGCTTATACATTATGATTTTGTTCTGGTAATTTATATCCTTATAGGCTATTGTAAATGATATATGCTTTAAAATTCCTTGTAAAATGATTCTTATTGGCACAGGCATATTTCTAGTACTTTTGTTGTTAGAAAGCCAAGTATACTACCATTAAAATTTTAAGCAATGCTTTCCTGTACATTATTTAGTGATCCCTAGATGAATAATCATATCATCGACTGATGACAGCTTTCTCCCCTTGGTTCATGTGTTATATTTTTCATTTTCTCTAATTTTTAATGCACGCAGAACAGTTTGAAGAAGTAGGAACAATGGCAATAGCTCTTCTCATATTCATCTGTCTCAAATTCTAAAATATTTTCCAACCTTCCATCATTAACTTTGAAATTTGTTGAAGTGTGACACAGTCCCCCAACTCTCCTCCCCCCCACACATGTGAGTTTATTTATTCATAAGATTAAGAAGGTACCATTCTATTCACCACTTGCTCAAATACTTTTTGAAACATGAATGGATATTGAATTTTACTCACTGTTTCTTCCCACATCTATTGTGATTACCAGATATTTTTTTCTCCTGTAATATGCTATTGACATAAATAACATTAATTGAATTTTTGATATTAAACTAAACACATTCCTGGAATAAATCCATCTGTCATTATATATCAGTTTCTGAATTCAGTGCTTGGTCAAAGTTGGGAGGTAAAGGATTTATATGTGTGTATTGATGGTTTAAAAAAAAACATTTAATTTTTCTTTCTGTTGCCTTTGTCTGCTTTGGGTATAATGGTTGAGCTTGCTCATAAAAATCAGGCTGAGCCACTTCCCCATCTTCCCATTATCTAAACACCTCTATAACTTGAGGCACTATTTAGTATTATGGTTTTCTGGGTCTGGTGGTTTTATGTGAGAAATTTTAACCTGTTGACTCAATTGATTCATGATTAAAATTTTCTCCTAGTTATTTCTGAGACAAGATTGACAGGTGGTCTTGTATATGCATATGTGTGTTAAGGTGCACAAGCATGTGTGTATATGTATGGGACAGAGGTAAATTCATATGGCGTTTTGCAGGTGCTATCTATCTATCTTGTATAATCCCCTCATCCTTTTTGTCTCCTTCCTTCCTTCCTTCCTCTTCCTTCCTTCCTTCCTTCCTTCCTTCCTTCCTTCCTTCCTTCCTTCCTTCCTTCCTTCCTCTCCTTCCTTCCTTCCTTCCTTCCTTCCTTCCTTCCTTCCTTCCTTCCTTCCTCTTCCTTCCTTCCTTCCTTCCTTCCTTCCTTCCTTCCTTCCTTCCTTCCTTCCTTCCTTCCTCCCTCCCTCCCTCCCTCTCTCCCTCCCTTCCTCTTTTTCTTCCTTCCTTCCTTCCTTATTTGTTTGCTTGCTTGCTTATTTATTTATTTATTTATTTATTTATTTATTTATTTATTTATATATTTACTTCCTTCCTTCCTATTTTTTGGTGGTTATGTGGAGATAGAGCACCTCACTGGACAGAACTTTCTTAAGTAGTGCCTGATTGTCCCGAAAGCCCCCCCTTCCCTCCCCGGGGTCAGTCTGTCTTTGTCTTCCCACACCTCGGATTGCAAGCATGCTGCACCATCTCTGGATTTTTAAATATGGGTTCTGAGGTCCTCATACTCTTTTTAAAATCATGACTAATAGAATTTCAAGCTGCATTGGTGGTGTTAACTTGAATTAAAAATAATGCCCCATCCTTACATTTTACTGACTGAGCAATCTTCCCTGACTTTCTTTCTTTCTTGAATCTTTCTTTACTTTTTATTCTTTTCTGATACAAATATTGAAGAAAATCTAATTTCTTCATTGAATTAAATTTTAATTATTACTTTATGTGTATTGGTGTTTTGCAGGCATATATGTGCAGGACTTTTGTCCTGCTGCTCTTGGGATTACAGATAGTTGTGAGCAACTACGTGGGTGCTGGGAGTTGAACTCAGATCCTCTAGAAGAGCAGCAGTGTTCTTAACTACTGAGCCATCTCTACAGCCCTCATTTTCCTTTATATACTTCTTCAGGTCTATATTCTTTGAATTTCTATACTTCATTGTTATTTTTTGTCAAGCCTATTTTTATCTAACATCCATTACCATTAATTTCAACTTTATGAGTTGATATAAACTTAGGGAAATTTTCTTGATTTTAAAATGCTAAGTCATCTATTAAATTACAAATTGTTTTTACTATGAAAAGAATATGAAATGCATTTTACTCACACTTTGGAAATTATTGAGGCTATTTTATAGCCTTATATATAAATATTTTCTTAAATAGCTCATTTATTCTTGAAGGAATGCATATCTTTTGACCATTCATTCTGTTATCTTGTATTTATGCCTCAGAGCAAGCATGCCAGTCTTTGTTGCTCAGCTCTCCTATATTTTCATCTACTTCTCTTCTTTTGATTGCCAAGTCTAACATTATATAAGAAAATGATGTTTAGTGCTTCATTATTGCGATAAGTTAAGTTTTTCTGTGCAGCTATGTTGAGACACTTGATAATCATATATAAATGTAGATATTGATAATTATATAGTGATATACTTTATCTTGCCATAACATCACTTAATTTTACATTAATATTTGTGGTTTAACAATTTGGGGGACAAATATTTGTACAGTATGATTATATCTTATAATATATACCTTTGGGCACCTATTGTCATTTTTTATGACATTGTCTCTGCCCATTTACCCAAGGTTCCTAGAGGAACACCCTGTAACTTCATACAAGGTTCTTGCTGAGAGAATTTCTTCTACCTACCTCCTGGCAGCATGGTTTACATAGGCCAACTTTGGATTGAATTATCAGCTTAGTGATTTCCAAACGACATCAATAGGATACCTTTCAATTACAAATTAGCTGAAGAATGTGAATGTGGCTTTTCCAAAGCAGCAACAGAATTAACTCAAGGTAATTTTCTTACTATTCCCTTTGTGAGGCAGTTTTGGTTTACCTTGCAGAATATGTGTAGCTTGTTTAGAGCATCAATATTTACAATAGTCTCCTCTTAAAGTCTCCACTTTGGCCCGACTTTATGTGCTCTCTTATGTCTCCTGTGACCTATCCTAGTGTCAAAATAAAACTTGAGTTGTCTGTGGGTTGCAGGAGACTCCCAGGACTAAAGGTGACTTCATTCCCCCATTACTCCTGGTTGTCTATTGTCACTTTGTTTTAGAGTACAGCACAGTTCCCTTCTACAGTCTACATGGTGACACTGCATTTTATTAATCATGTCTGGTGCTCTTTTTTTCTTTTGTTAACCTTTTGAGATTTTGGTGTGGGTGTCTCCTTTGTTTCATTTCCAGGAAAAGGAGAGTCTTTCTGAAGAGTATTTTTCATGACTTATTTTCAGAGTGGCTCTAGAAATCAGAAAAGTGATATGATAAAAAGTATTAGAAACAAAAGAATGGTTGGCTTTTCAATGGTCATGCAAACAACTGGATAACATTAGAAATGTATGAAAAATCTGTCATAAGTATGCCATGCTTAAAAAATATCAGGTTACCACACTTGGTTCTAAAGTGGCTTTGTGAACTTCCCTATAGTTACATGAATGAATTCTATGCTCAAACTCCAACTGCTGTCAGGAGAAATGCTCGTGTGACCAACAGATGATGCTAAGGATAATCTAACTTCACAGATGCAGATACATTTTTGAAAGTTAGTACCCAGTACAAAAATCCCACTTGGACATTTTTATTGAGTGTGTTCAAGTCTTTGGGCTTATCAAGATTCAAGCATAGAGTTAAACTACAAAAGACCAATTCCTATGATTCTACTTTGCTTGGAAGTTCTTATATTCAACACTAGAATTGTGACAGTTGAAGCTATTTTTTTTCACTGTATTAAGGTCATGGATTTTTTTTGATGTTCAGCTTTTCATAGTATTTCACAATTGTAATAGACTTAGCATCAATATCCCATTCATTACATTTCTTATTTTCCATGTATAGGATGATATGACTTGCGGTTTGGAAATAGTTTAAGTTGCTAGATATTAACTCTATGTTGCACTATTGGATTTTCCAGTGAGGCAAGCCATACATGGTGAAGTGTACAGAGGAGATTGTCAGGTGATTGCTACAGCATGGTGTTTCTTAGCCTGTAAAAACAAAAATTAGAATCATATGCATGTCTCATTTTGTTAGCCATTAAACAACTCAAATATAACTTAATTTTGTATTATGCACTGGGTTATATAGTAAGGTGGTTACTGTTTTTCTGAAGAGGAAGAACAAACTGTGTTTTATATATGGCAAATCTGTTATGAAAATTTATACAAATTCAAGATATAGTATAAAGAAGGAACTTGAAAAACTATACTTTGAAGTAAGAGAATTCAAATAAGACTGGAAAGAGCTAATATTAGTAATAAGATATGGAAGCCTTCCAGGTGCTTCTTAGCATGGTAGAGTGCACACAGGGCTGCCTTTCAGTTGAGAGGTCACAGTGCTCAAAGTCCTTTATTTTAATTCATATACATTATTTGCTTCTTTAAATCAATTTATGTTGCAAATATTAGCTACCAGGGAATTCATCAGGGATATATGTTTTCTGGCTTTATTTTAAACAGTTCTGTGTACTTTCATGTTAAGGATAATTTATTTAATAAACCAGAAATACTATCACAGGAAATGTCATATGTCATAATATCCATAAGGAAGCCAAACTGGTTGTGCTGATAAAGAATAAGGAGTTCAGATCAGTCTGTAGATAAGGATTTCCTTGTTGAATGGGCAAATTTTAACACCATGCCTTAAGAGCAGGAACTTACCATGTGAGAAAGGAATTGAAGTAGAGTGTGGAGACAGGAAGGAGAGAATTCAGGGCAGAAGGAATAGCATGTGTGGCCACATAGCATGAACAGGTTTGGTGTGTTCCACGCATGAAAAAGGAAGCCATAGCGACTGTGGGAAATAGCATGGACAAGTCCTGAAGCTCATACAGTTTGAAGGCACTGTAACCAGAATCAATATTAGATTCAATTTTAAATTGTAGATGGTAGGCAATCTCTAAAGGTTTTTTTTTTTAATTTTTTTTTATCTGATTTATGCATGTCCATGAACCACCTATGTGCCTGCTGTTCTCAGAGGTGAATACAGGTCCCCTGAAAATGGAGTTACAGATGATTGAGAGCAGTGGTGTGTGTGCTGGGAACTGAACCTGAGTTCTCTATGAGAGTAGCAAGTGTTCTTAACTGATGAGTCATCCATTAGCCCCAATTTTAAAAAAGTTTTATTTTTATTTTTATTATTATTATTTTTATTGTTACTGTCTTAGGATTTTACTGCTGTGAACAGACACCATGACCAAGGCAAGTCTTATAAAGGATAATATTTAGTTGGGACTGGCTTACAGGTTCAGAGGTTTAGTCCATTATCATCAAGGCAGGAACATGACAGCATCCAGGAAGACATGGTACAGGAGGAGCTGAGTGTTCTACATCTTCATCTGTAGCCTGCTAGAGGAACACTGGCTTCCAGGCAGCTAGAAGTAGGGCCTTAAAACCCATGCCCACAGTGACACAGTGACTCTAAAATGGCCACACCTCCATATTCAAACCATGACAGTTACTAATGATTAGGAATTTAGAGGGGGGAGAGATGCCTGAAGAAGCCCAGAGGTAGCACTTGGTTTGTAATCATGTGGTTCTGAGTTTGAATCCGCCTAGCCTCATAAAAAGCCAGATAAGGCTGCACATGCTCCTTAGTAAAATATAACACACTGAGATATGGAAGGAGGAGGACCTCTGGGGCTTTCTGACTCCCACCAAGAGCTATGTTTAGGTAGAGACACTGCCTCGAGAGAATATGGCAGAAAGTGATAGCACAGATGACACACTTGTGCACATATGCACATATATATCACATTCACAAAGCTACATACATATACATCCATGTAGGAGGAGGGAGGGAGGAAGAGAAGGAGGAAAAAGGGAAAGAACAGAAAGAGAGAGAAGGGGAGACCGAGTTAGAGAGAGACAGAGAAAGAGTCAATGAGAGACAGCTAGAGACCATGAGACAGACACAGAGACAGACACAGGCACAGAGAGAATGAACTGGGGATTTAGAGTGTTATACTTCTGTCAGTAGGCAATAAGGATTAGAGGGCTTGGAAAGAAGGGAGGAAGGAAGGAAGATCACAGCATGGCCACAAGGAGAGAGAGAGAGAAATATTGGAGACCTGTTTGTGCAAGAAACAAGGAAAAGCAGGGCAGCTATGGATGACCGGTAGAGTGTGGACTGTTTTTCTAAACTTTGGAATTCAGTAAGAGAGGAAAGTTTTGCAGAGGGAGGATGAGTTACTGCTCGACAAATAGTCTTTACATTCATGAGAGTATGAGAGAAAGAACATGATGTAGGTGGACATTGGGAATTCAGTTCTACCTGGGGCTCATCAAGCAGTCAGGACTTGAGTAAGAGATGAGTGTATTTTGGAAGATGGCATCTCTGCAGTTTGCTAGCCTACATGGTAGGGAATCAGGTTTCACACATGGGAGTCCTCACCTCTGCTGCCAGCCTCACATTGCTGTGTCACTGACTTGGCCAGCAACATAGCCAGTAAACATCAGCCCAGGCGTCTCCTGGCCACTCAACCAGATGAGCATGGAATAGAGAATGCTCCTTTGCTTAGTGCCTCTTGGTTAATTCTCACTAGGCAAAGCAATGTCCGAAAGTAGGCTGTAGTGAGAATATTAGCTGTTATTTGCTAACAGGTTGCATAGACACACACACACACACACACACACACACACACACACACACACACACACTCACACTCACACACATGCGCACATGTGCTTCATAGGAAACATCGTACATATTTTCTCTATTAACAAGTCCTAGGCTTACAGTGGCTGAGGAAGTAGGCACCAGTGAGATTGTGCTTTTAATTTGGATTAGGACAACATGGTCCACGTTGTTTATTGGTGAGCATCAGAAAATTTTCCGTTCTCTGAGAAGATGTATTTGCTTTGGGTTTTCCTTGACAGCCGCTGTGACTGGGGTGAATGGAATCTCAAGGCGGGCTTGGTTTTCTCTTTTGGCGAGTGATGCTGAATTGTTTTCTCACACATGCATTGATCATCTGTGTTTGTTCTTCTGAGAACTGCCTTTGGGGAGAGTACTGTTGGGAATGCAGGCTGGTTCAGCCTCTACGGAAACCAGCGTAGGGGTTCCTTCAAAAACAAAAAGTAGAACAATCATGTCGTCCAGTTCTAAGTACTTTTGGATGTATACCAGAGGAATCTAAGCCAGACTACCCTAGAGGTATTTGCTGCTCTATTCACAGTATTTGGGAAATAGACATACATACATACATACATACATACATACATACTACACACACACACATGTACATATATATAGTGAAACACACACACACATATATAATGAAACTTTACTCATCCATAATTTTCAATAAAATTATATACATGCATATGATTATATATACATATGTATGTGCATATTTTACATATACCTGCATATGTATATGTATATGAAAAGAACGCAATAGAAAAATTTGTTAGGCCAAAGTAGGACTGAGAGATTCTGTAATTACGGGTGGATCAGAATCTCATTTTAGGTAGGAAAATGTGGAAAAACAGACAAGACTGAGCCCAACTAACGATAAAGTATCCTAGAGAAGTTAGAATAGAATCAGGGTAGATTAATCACAAACAACTGGGAATAAACCTGTGCATCTGGGGAGATAGCTCAGTGAATAAAGTATTTTCTGTTTAAACATAAAAAAAACCAGGTTTATTTGCACATACTTGAAACCCCAGCATAAGGAAGCAGAGACAGCAGGGGTCTGCTGGTCAGCCAGAGTTGCTAAAATGGCTCCAGGGAGAGGAAGTCCACACTGTGTCTGGGATAATTTGTGAGAGGTGTTATTGGGATATCAGAAAGTGAGGAAGAGAGGAGAAGATGGATTTGAGAGGAACAGACAAAGTAAGGACACTCTTTAAAAGACAAGGGAAAGCTGTCCAGGACAGAAGGTGCCACAGGGACAGCAAAGGGCCTGCTCAGCTCCACTGGGAGAGCTGAGATCACAGTGCTCAATGCTGACAGTGGATAGATCAGGAAATTGAAAGAGGAGGGAGTAAAAAGGACGAATCATGCCGCAAACTTTAGACATGGAGCCAACTGAGCTCTTGCCTGATAAGCCTTATAAGCTGAGAGCCCAAACCCTAGACAACAGTTTTCCTCCCATGGTATGAGAGCTGCCATTTTGTCCTTCACTTAGGACACGGAAGGTTATAGCGCTTCTGACACATTGTTGCACAGTAATGCTCGTTCTTTGGATGGAGGATTTCTGGTCTGAATGTAAATGCCACCAGAACACGGTTTGAGTTTGTTCATTCGTTTTTAGTAAGTGATGGGAGCTGCCTCAGAGGGAATCAATCTTAAGCATATGTCCCCAGAAGTGTTTGTTTACTTAGCATTTGCTTATGTTTTCCTTGCAATGTCAGCTGCTTTTCTATACATAAGCCATTGTGAGCATATGGCACTCTGAGGTGTGTCACCGAAAATTCAGCTGAGTTTGTTAATTGCCAAAAGAGACAGGTATAAAATTCAGACAGAAGCCAGAATGTATCTACAAATGAACCCGAGGCAGGTGTGACTTGCCTAATTACTTAGCGATGAGAAAAAAAACAAAAAACCAGCCATTCTAATTTATTTACATGCCACTCTTAGAATATGAGGAGGCTCAGAGACTATCAAGTAGGATGTTTTGTGTGTTACCTTGAGGCCTCTAAGCTGTGTGTATTTATTTACTTCACAATATTAAAATATTTTTCATCCTTTGAGAATTGAGTATGTTGCATTTCGTCCATGTTTGGCCTTTCCCCCCTCCCTCCCTTTGCATGGCTGTTCTCTATCCTCTCTCTCTATGGAAGGTCCCCTCATGGTGTATCCTAACTCAGTTCCTTGAATTCTGAATTCTGTGGGTAGTCAGATAAAACAGATAAAGGTTCAGACTTAATATCCAAAAATGAAAGAACATGTATAATGCTTGTCTTTCTGGGTCTGGGTTACCTTATTCCAAATGATTGTTTCCAGCTCATCTATTTTCCTGTGAATTTCATAATTTCATTTTTCATAACCACTGTATCCATCTGTTAAGAAATACAATATTTCATTGGGCAGTGGTGGCGCACACCTTTAATCCCAGCACTTGGGAGGCAGAGGCGTGGATTTCTGAGTTCAAGGCCAACCTGGTCTACAGAGTGAGTTCCAGGACAGCCAGGGCTACACAGAGAGAAACCCTGTCTCAACAAAACCAAAACAAGCAAACAACCAAACAAACAACCCCCCCAAAACACAACCAAAAAACCCCCCAAACTCCACACTGATTTTCATAGTGGCTGGACCAGTTTGAACACTCTCACTAGCACTGAATAAATATTCCTTTCTCTAACATCCACATTAGCATTTGTCATTTTTAAAAAAAATCTTATTCATTCTTAATGGGGTAAAAGGAATTTCTAAATTGGTTTTATTTGAATTTTCCCGGTGGCTAAGGATGCTTAATATTTTAAACAATATTTCTAGTCATTTGTATTTCATTTCTTCAAAACTCTAGTTCTGTATCTCATTTTTAAAATTGTGTTGTTTGTTTTCTTGATGTTATTATCTTTTGAGTTGTTTGTGTATTCTAGATACTGAGCCTCTGTCAGATATACAGCTGGTAAATACTTTTTTCTCTTTCTGTAGGCTGCCTCTTCTCTTGGGTGATGGTGTCCTCATTCATACAAAATCGTTTTAGTTTCATGTGTTTCCACCTGGCAGTTGTTGGTCTTTATATCTCTGCTGTGAGGCTCCTGTTCAGAAAGTGTTTTTCCTGTGTTCACAAATTCACATGTACTTTGTACTTCCTACTCTATTAGGTTTAAGATATTTGGTTAGTATGTTAAGGTCTTTGACCCATGTAGAGTTGAGTTTTGTTCAAGATGAGAGATATAGTTCAATTTTCACTCTTTTACATGTAACTATCTGGTTTGATCAAAGTCATTTATTATTGATAGTCTCTTTTCAACAATGTTTACTTTTGAACTCTTTGTAAAAGAGCAGGTATCAGGAAACAACAACAACAACAACAACAACAAGTGTCTAAACCAAACCAAACCAAACCAAACCAAACCAAACCAAACCAAACCAAACCAAACCAAACCAAACCAGACCAAACCAGATCAAACCAAACCAGTCCAAATGAAACCAACCCAACCCAACACCCCCAAAACAGGTATCTGTAGGAGTATAGGCTTATACCAGGCACTGAGTTCTATTCTATTAATTGACACCTGTATTTTTATAGAAGTACCATGCTGGGTTTTTTTTTTTTATTATTGTGACTCTGTAGTATAATTTGAAATCTGGTATAGTGATAATTTGAGCCATTTTAATTTTAATTAGGAATTTGTGGGTTATCCTAAATCCTTTGTGTTTCTAGACAAAATTTGAGATTATATTTTCAGTTTCTGAAGAAGGATTTTGAAATTTGGTTTGCTGGTATTGATTCTGTAGACTGATTTAAGGTATTTTCATAATAATCCCACCACTCTATAACTATTCTCTCATATCTTTTTAAATTTTCTTTTTCAGTGTCTTACAGTTTTCATTGTACAAATTTCTTACTTTCTTGGTTAGATTTATTCTAAGGATTTAATATTTTGAGGCTATTGAGAAGGGGTATTCTTTCTGGGACTATTGATCTTCCTCAGTATGCTTGTCATTTTGTGTACAGGAAAGTTAATGACTTTTGTTAGTTAACTTTGTACTCTGAACTTTTCTGAACACAGTTATCAGCTGCAGGTGTTTCATGGAGGAGTCAATAGAAATTCTTTTGTATTAAATAGTGCCAAATGCAGATAAAGATACTCTGACATCTTCCATTAATGGTTGTACCAACTTCATCTCCTTCACTTGTTATATTTCTTGAGTTAAGACTTCAAGCTCCCTATCTTGTTCCTGATTGTAGTAAAAATCCTTTAGGATTTTCTTAGTTTAGTATGATATTGGCTATGGGTTTGCTAAATATTTTCTTTATTACATTGATCTATGTTCCCTGTATTCCTAGAAACTCTCCAGGACTTTTATCAAGAAGGAATATGAGATTTTGCCAAGAGCCCCGTTGGAGTCTAAATGAGCTGAAGGTGGTTTTATTTATGTGGTAAATTATGTTTATTGATTTGTATATTTGAACTATCCCTGAAATTCTGGAATAATGGTGGATAGTTTTTTGATGTATTTTCAAATTTAATTTCGAAGTGCTTTATTGAGTTTTCTTTACACTCATGTTCACTACAGAGGTCAAACAATACTTTGCATATTATTTCTTTTAAGTTGGTTATTCTGTGCTGCTTTTCTGGCATTTTTTATATTAAATGCTCTAGAACAGTTTAATTATTCCCTTGCCATAATGGGTATGTTTAACTTTCTTTTCAGGCTTAAGTATTTCTTTTAGCATTCTTTGTAGAGCTTGCTTAGTGGTCATGAACCCTTTAAATCTCTTTTTATCATGGAAAATTTTACTTTCTCCTTTGTAACTAATAATTTTGCATGATGTAGTAGTAGTCTATGCCAGCATCTGTGGTCTTTTGTAATGTGTAAAGCATCAATCTAAGCCATTCTGGCTTTCATAGTCTCAACTTAAAGTTAGATATTATTCTAATGGCTCTGACTCTACATGAGCTGATATTTCTCTCTTTTATTTTTTCAATTTTTTATTAGATTTTTTTCATTTACATTTCAAATGCTATCCTGAAAGTCCCCTCCCCCGCCCTGCTCCCCTACCCACTCACTCCCATTTCTTGGCCCTGGTATTCCCCTGGCATATAAACTTTACAAGACCAAGGGGCCTCTCTTCCCAATGATGGCCTACTAGGCCATCTTCTGCTACCTATGCAGCTAGAGACACGAGCTCTGGGGATACTGATTAGTTCATATTGTTGTTCCACCTCTACGGTTGCAGACCCCTTCAGCTCCTTGGGTACTTTCTTTAGCTCCTCTATTGGTGGCCCTGTGTTCCATCCAATAGATGACTGTGAGCATCCACTTCTGTATTTGCCAGGCACTGGCATAGCCTCACAAGAGACAGCAATATCCGAGTTTTTTCAGCAAAATCTTTCTGGCATTGTGCAATAGTGTCTGTGCTTGGTGGCTGGTTATGGGATGGATCCCCAGGTGGGGCAGTCTCTGGATGGTCCATCCTTTCATCTTAGCTCCAAACTTTGTTTCTGTAACTCCTTTCATGGGTATTTTGTTCCCCATTCTAAAGAATGACAAAGTATCCACACTTTGGTCTTCCTTCTTCTTGAGTTTCATGAGTTTTGCAAATTGTATCTTGGGTATTCTAAGTTTCTGGGCTAATATCCATTTATCAGTGAGTGCATATCATGTGAGTTCTTTTGTGATTGGGTTACCTCACTCAGGATGATACCCTCCAGATCCATCCATTTGCCTAAGAATTTCATAAATTCATTGTTTTTAATAGCTGAGTAGTACTCCATTGTGTAAATGTACCACATTTTCTGAATCCATTCCTCTGTTGAGGGGCATCTGGGTTCTTTCCAGCTTCTGGCTATTATAAATAAGGCTGCTATGAACATAGTGGAGCATGTGTCCTTCTTACTGGTTAGGACATCTTCTGGATATATGTCCAAGAGAGGTATTGAGGGATCCTCCGGTAGTACTATGTCCAATTTTCTGAGGAACCGCCAGACTGATTTCCAGAGTGGTTGTACAAGCTTGCAATCCCACCAGCAATGGAGGAGTGTTCCTCTTTCTCCACATCCTCGCCAGCATTTGCTTTCACCTGAATTTTTGATCTTAGTCATTCTGATTGGTATGAGGTGGAACTCAGGGTTGTTTTGATTTGCATTTCCCTGATGATTAAGGATGTTGAACATTTTTTTCAGGTGCTTCTCAGCCATTTGGTATTCCTCAGTTGAGAATTCTTTGTTTAACTCTGTGCCCCATTATTTTTTTTTGAGAATTTAATTTTTTATTTTTTTCTTTTAATTTTTTATTAGGTATTTTCCTCATTTACATTTCCAATGCTATCCCAAAAGTCCCCCCTACCAACCCCCCCACTCCCCTACCCACCCATTCCCATTTTTTTTTTTTTTGGCCCTGGTGTTCCCCTGTACTGGGGCATATAAAGTTTGCAAGTCCAATGGGCCTCTCTTTCCAGTGATGGCCGACTAGGTCATCTTTTGATACATATGCAGCTAGAGACAAGAGCTCCAGGGTACTGGTTAGTTCATATTGTTGTTCCACCTATAGGGTTGCAGTTCCCTTTAGCTCCTTGGGTACTTTCTCTAGCTCCTCCATTGGGGACCCTGTGATCCATCCAATAGCTAACTGTGAGCATCCACTTCTGTGTTTGCTAGGCCCTGGCATAGTCTCCCAAGAGACAGCTATATCTGGGTCCTTTCAGCAAAATCTTGCTAGTGTATGCAATGGTGCCAGCGTTTGGAAGCTGATTATGGGATGGATCCATGGATATGGCAATCACTAGATGGTCCATCCTTTTGTCACAGCTCCAAATTTTGTCTCTGTAACTCCTTCCATGGGTGTTTTGTTCCCATTTCTAAGAAGGGGCAAAGTGTCCACACTTTGGCCTTCACTCTTCTTGAGTTTCATGCGTTTAGCAAATTGTATCTTATATCTTGGGTATCCTAAGTTTCTGGGCTAATATCCACTTATAAGTGAGTACATATTGTGTGAGTTCCTTTGTGATTGAGTTACCTCACTCAGGATGATGCCCTCCAGGTCCATCCATTTGGCTAAATTCATTCTTTTTAATAGCTGAGTAGTACTCCATTGTGTAAATGTACCACATTTTCTGTATCCATTCCTCTGTTGAGGGGCATCTGGGTTCTTTCCAGCTTCTGGGTATTATAAATAAGGCTGCTATGAACATAGTGGAGCATGTTTTTTTCTTAGTAGTTGGAACATCTTCTGGATATATGCCCAGGAGAGGTATTGCGGGATCCTCTGGTAGTACTATGTCCAATTTTCTGAGGAACAGCCAGACTGATTTCCAGAGTGGTTGTACAAGCTTGCAATCCCACCAACACTGGAGGAGTGTTCCTCTTTCTCCACATCCTCGCCAGCATTTGCTGTCACCTGAATTTTTGATCTTAGCCATTCTGACTGGTGTGAGGTAGTTGTTTTGATTTGCATTTCCCTGGTGATTAAGTATGTTGAACATAAAGACCACCAACCATTTTTTTATTTTAATTAGTTATTTTCTTCATTTACATTTCCAATGCTATCCCAAAAGTCCCCCTTACCTACCCCCCACACTCCCCTACCTACCCACTCCTAGTTCTTGGCCCTGGCGTTCCCCTGTACTGAGGCATATAAAGTTTGCAAGACCAATGGGCCTCTTTTTCCACTGATGGCCAACTAGGCTATCTTCTGATACATATGCAGCTAGAGACAAGAGCTCTGGGGGGGGGGGTACTGGTTAGTTCATATTGTTGATTTTCTGGAGTCTTGATTCTTGAGTTCTTTGTTTATATTGGAAATTAGTCCCCTATTGGATTTAGGATTGGTCAAAATTCTTTCTCAATCTGTTGGTGGCCTTTCTTAAAGCTTTCAAAATCTTTTCTTTGTTTTTATACCTTTGGTGTTCTTATTTATATATGACATCAAATGCTTCTTTTGTGGTTCTCTCTACTTGGTGTCCTGTATATGTCTTGAACTTTGGTAGACATCTCTTTCCTTAGATTGGGGATCTTTGCCCCCTACAATTTTATTGAAAATATGTTCTGTGCCTTTAAGTTGCATTTCTTTTGCTCTTTCTGTACATAGATTTAATCTCTTTGTAGTGTCTGATTGTCCTGCATGTTCAATTCCTAAGATTTATTTGACTTTTTCTCTATTTTTTTCTTTAATATCTTATATTCTCTCTTTGATGAGGCTTGCCTCTGAGTAGTTTTGCTTGAATTCTTGAATTTTTAACTTTTAGTTTTATTTACTTTGGGTTTACTCAGAGATTCTATATTTTCATTGCATTCCATCTTCACATATAGAATTGTTTTAGTATTTCATTAAGTTGTTGGTATTTTTTTCTAGTCTTCATCTGGCATTTGTTCATATACTATTTTACTTATTTGGTTTTTTTCATTGCTATTTTGAAATAGCTGTTTGATACCTCTATTCTACGTTGCTTTGCTACAGGAATCTTACTTTGGGAGTGTTTATTTGTCACAGAAATCAATTGTCTTCATGTTTGTGCTTTGTATCTGGAGTTTGGTGTTTGGTATGGGTTTTTTGATGTGGAAAATTTGCCTCTCTTTGTTGAATGGATGTTTGGATCTTTATGTCATCATATCCAAATTTTTTAGGTTGTCCATCAGCTGAATGGGGCTGATGATTCAGTCTTGGTGTCACTGTTGGTATTCTAATGAGATAACAGAAGTGGTCCCAGGTCCACTCAGTTTCTAAGCCCAGAAGCAGACTTTCTGTGGAGTTAGAAGGTTCCAATCCTCAGGAGTCTGGAGGAGGTATTCAGTACCTGTCCTTAAGCTGCAGGGTAGATAGAGCAGTGGTAAGCATCTGGGATCCTTACTTGGGAAAAGAAGAATTGAGTGAAAGGGGCACACGGTTCTTAGAAAGCCTCTGGTGTTAGGCAGGGTTGGCAGCATGAGCCTGGAGAGAGAGGGCCATCAGGTGGGTATGAGTACATGCAGTCCTCAGGCAGACCCAATAGTTGTGGGGTTGAAAGCACAAATCCCTGTCTGGAGAGAGGGGCTAGAGAAAGGCTGGCATGTGGCATGCAGTCCTCAGCCTGGATGTGATGGTAGGTGGGGAGAATCTAGGGTCCTTACTTATAGGAAATCAAGACTGTATTACAAGAGTACGAAGAGTTAGCAGTACATGTCTAGGGCCTAAGTGGATGTGGAAGGGTAGAGAGTAGACTTTGGTCAAGGGTGGTGAGAGTAATATGAAGTTTTACCTGAAGAGGGGGTCAGAGGGCAAGCATGGAACACATAGGTATGTCTTAGGGGTGGCTGGAATTATTGGTGTAGGTATAGGGTCCTCACTTTGAGGGGTTGGTGTTAGAAGACTGTAGAAAGGGTTCTGAACAAGCAATCATCAAGCAAATCATGGTGTGGTGGTGGTAGTAGTGGTGGTGGTGGTGGTGGTGGTGGTGTGTGTGTGTATGGTCATGTACAAGGCTGTTTGTTTTAAAGGAGAGTACCTCATTTAGTATCTTAGATTCCATAGATAAGTGGATCCCATAATGGTGTGAGCTTGATTTCTTTGTTTTAAGTCTTACCTATCTCTTCAACATTTTTTCTAATATACTGAAGGCCAATGAATCAAAAATTTTACAGCATTGAACATAGACCTTACTTCTCATTTCCTACTCCAACCATAAAGTTTCTGGTTCCTAAACATTCAAGTTAATGTTTTTTGTGGCTTTTCTATAGGAAGAGAAAAACCATAGAACACAATACAGCAACTTAACAAAGAAAGGTTGAGCGAAAAGGATATCTATCTATCTATCTATCTATCTATCTATCTATCTATCTATCATCTATCTATTTATCTATCTACTGAAATGACAGACAGAAAGAAACAGACAGGGTGACAGACATACAGAGAGACAAATACAGAGTGATAGACAGACAGTCAGATAGATAGAAGATAGTAAATGGAAACTGGGTGGAAAATGTGTACCAGTTATCTGAATCTGTTTTGCAAAGTTTCTGTTAAGAGTGGCATTTAAAAATACATTTTTGAAAAGTCATTATTCAAAAAGAAAAACAATCTCATAATAAATTTAAGATGCTTTGTGTCAGAATAGGAAGCAAAACAAAACCAAATGCCAGTCTGAATGGTAAACTTGAGGGAAATATATGGAGAAGACAGACCCAGGTTACACGTGAGAATCTGTGGAGATGAGCACTGTGTTTTTGTGCAGCAAAGGCAAGGGCAGTGGCTGGAAGAAAAACACAATATGAGGCTGATAAGAATGCTTCCATTACTGAAACCCAAAGGACAAAGATCTCGAACTAGCTTAAAGAAGAAAGGATTCTCAAGTCTAGGATACAATTTGGAAAGAGAGCACAAATTGGGGGAAAACAATTTTCTGCCCCAAATAAGGCACTACTCAATGACTCTTCAGCGGCCTTCTCCAGCATGGAGCACTAGAATTCGACTGTTGAAGAAAAGCTGATAATAGACATGTATTCTGAATGGAAGGGAATAATACGTGGCCAGAGAAAGTCACAAGTCACAAAATCAAGGATGTTGGACTCTAAAAATGATGTGGTATATATTTATTTGAAAGATTCTTCCAATTATTCATATTAAAATGGCAATTGTAGAAAGAAAAGAAAGAGTATAAATGTAGACTAAATGTCTGTAAGGTCCAACAGTTACATGAAAATAAAAGCCAAGAACAAAAACAGAATAGCCATAGCAAATGAAATTGGAGTAGGCAAATTGGTCATTCTCTTAGACAGTTAAATCACTTAGGAAAAAAAGGCCCATATGAACACATTATATATTATTTAGCACTGAAAGAAAGATAGGCAAGAAAAAATTAGAAGGTCTCAGTTTCAGAAAGTATGAAATATGAAGTAGAGATGATTGATGTCTTAAAAATCTCAGGATTTTCAGAGGGGAAAACCAGGAAAGGTTTCCTCTCTGAAACAAAGGGAAAAAAACATCCAAGGAAATTCTTGGGCTCTACCAAGAAGGAAAGCCATACAATGGTACAGTTCTTAGAAGCAGTTTTCTAAAGTGCAATGATAAACTGTTAAGTTGAGGTAAAGATCTTTAAGGAAAAGTATGAGAAAGGAAATTCAAGGATACTTACAAGGGAGCTATAAGTGTTAAGTGGGAGATCATAGCTCTTTGATTAAGTAGGCTTTATTCTTGTCTGCTGTCCATTACTAACTGTGGGAAGCATATGGAGTCATCTAGCTTCTAAATCATCTAACATCCAGTACATAGAAGGTTTTCTGTTTTTCCCACATCAAGAATCAGACCCCAGATCCCCATATATGATAAATACGTGCTCTATCACAATGTTACAAGTTTAGTTTCTTGGGTTTTGACAAACTCACACCATCATCCCTCACAGGGATTACTTTTGCCTACCTCAACAGTTCCATGCTTTGGTTAGAGGGTTCTTGCTGCAGCCTTCCTTCAGAGTTATGTTTTGCTTTATGGGTTTGGATTCCCTTTCTAGAAGTCATGTGTGTACTTCCTTGTTTTGAGTTGCTAATCAGCCCTCTCTGTAACTTGCAAGAGAAGCCCCTGAGGTTTTGCTGATTCAAGTAGAACAGAACATAAACTTATTATGGGGCATAAAGCATGAGGCAATCCAACCGAAACAAGTTCAGAAAATAAATTTCATTTAGTGCTAAATGAATAATCTTGGGCAGACGGGAACAAGACATTTGTCTGGAATAAGAACTGTGGCGTTGGAGTTGGCAAGTTATTGTGCTCTTGCTTCAGAGTGGAGAAGAGAAGGGTTCTAGTTAGTACAGGATTTCTGCATTGTCTGGACAGTCTCCAAGTCTGATCCCCGATTTGCAACAATGAGAGAGCAGATAAAGCTCCGACCATTATTGTGATCCTTGATAATAGCTACTCTCTCTATAAAGCTAAAAACCTGCTCTCTTTACTCTCTTGGGGCAGTGTTGGTGGCGTTTTTTGATTGTGGGAGTGAGTGTCATGATGAGCAATGCTCTTAAGGCAGAGTCAAATCAAACGGCTTGGGCACAAGCTCCTATTTTGACAAATGATCATTGAAAACCCATAACTAAGAACAAATTACACTTCCATCTGCTTTTCTACATATGGATAGTCTTAGCACACCTGAGAACTTTGATTAAGTGAATTAAGTAGCCCACTGGACTGTTTTCTTAAGGTTAAGGAGTTACCACCCAACCCTGGGAATGAGGACAAAAATTAACACTGTCAGAAAGTGTGAAGTGTTAGGTGAATAGTCAAAATGGCTAATTTAGAGATCCTGGGAGCTTTTGATTCTCAGTGGTTCTCTGATCCTGTGATGACTACTCTTGATTGTTTTTGTGCTTGATTGAGATTGTCTATAAGACTAGTAGAGACTTCTGCATGTGTTCATGTGGGATGTATGGACAACACCGCATTGCAGGCTTGTGGCTCTGGGAGGGAAAGGAGAAGGCCAGATAGCTTAGCCAGCTTTCTCCCTTTGCTTCTGTGTTCTTTTGCTTTTCTTGTCATGCTATCCCTGACATGATGGACAGGAATCCCTAATACTCTGAGAAAAATGGATCAATTGCTTCTTATTCACTTTTACTTTTAAACGTCAGGCATTGTGTCTCAATGGTTCAAAGCAAACTAACACAATTCCTTTTTGTGTGCTCACCATTATATTTTATACCAGACATTTTGCAAACTGAATTATGGCCTGCCTCTTGCGTCTTATTTTGTTCACATGTCTGGACTATTGACTAGTGCATTTCAGAATCTGTGAATGCCATGTCAGTTGTAGATGGGCGTGAAATTGGTTAAGGAAAAAAAAAACACAAGGAAAAAAGGGAAGAAGGAATTGAGGTAGAAAGTACTTGCATATGGTACTATTTTAACTCATTCAGTTACTTAATGAACAATTCCTAAGTGCCTGGTCTGTGCAGACATTCTGCTGAACAGTGGAACTAATGCAGTGATGTGTTCTGTCCCCTTAGGGTTTGTACTCTACTGAAAGGATGTAAACAGAAGAAACATATGTGTATTAACCATCATAAGATTTTTAAGGGAAACAGATTGGGGAAAAGAAAGTACTGAATAAGAGGTAAAAGAAACCTCTGCCAGTGTCAGTTCTTAAAAGAAACTTGCAGGACCATAATAGAGGAAGTGGAAACTACAGTGGTGTATCTGAAATAGTATTGAGATGGGAGCATGCTTAGCAGGTCCTAATCACAAAGAGGCAGAAGAGACAGACAAGATTTGGGAAGTGGTGGGAATCAGTTCCTGTAGGAAGGTATAGCTTCTGTAAGTATGATGGCTTTTCCTCGGAGGACTAGGCACAAGTGATGGGTTGAAGGAAAACAGTAGATTTGTTTCCAGCATTGAAAGGCTCTTTGTGGTCTGTGAGGGGACTGTGCCAGGATACAGATGAAATGGCATCACTCTTACTCATCTCTACCCAGACATAAAATAGCAGTAACATTGAGTGCAACAGTGTAGGGAAGAGGAGGAAGGATAGAAAGGGCTGAGCAGATTTTCTTGTTGCACAGTACAATCATGCACAATAAGGAGTCTCCAAGGGCATGGTTCTTGGTATAAAAAATATGGACACATTGCTCTGACTGATGTCAGGAGACCAGTACTCATACTCTTGTTGGCCAATCAAACAAGCCAGAGTTTTGAGCATCAGTTTGGATGCTAAGAGGAGATCCATGTGCCCTGATCCTAATCTTAGGAGGAAAGTATTTATTCTTTCTTTTAGCTTTTTTTTTTTTTTTGTGTGTTTCTTCTACAATTTGATCAATCCCAATTTGTCAGTATTAAGATAGGGAGATGGGTTGGACATGTTAATCACACATGCCTTTGAACTCAACACTTGGGAGGCAGAGGCAGGAAGAATTCTCTAAGTTTGAAGATAGCCTGGTCAACAAAGTAAGTACCAGACTAGCCAGAACTACACAATGGGAGACCCAGCTTTAACAACCAACCAACCAACCAAACAACCAACCAACCAACCAACCAACCAACCAACCAACCAAATAACTAACCAACCAACCAAACAAACAAGAAAAGGAATAGAGTCATCAATATAATACAATTTGAGAGTTCTGTAATGAAAGAAATTCTGTGTCCTTACCCAAGAATTTTCCAGAAAACATTTTATCTCTTCTAACCCACTGCTACATTGATTGATTCTTTGGTCTTTGTAGAAGACTCTTAGGTTGGTGGTTGTATTATTTTAGCACTTGAAAAATATGGTGGCACCAGCCTCTGTGAATTTTGATGAGAGATCTGCTTTCATTCAAGCAACTTTCCTATAAGTGAGGTATAGTTTATGTCTAGATTCTTTCTGGAGTTATATTTCTTCTTTTATTGAAAGTTTGCCAAGAAGCGCTTGCTGACAGGAGCATGGTTTAGCTGTTTCCTGAGAGTCTCTGCCAGAGCCTGACCAATACAGATGCAGATGCAGGCAGCCAAACATCAGCCTGAGCATGGGGACCCTAATGGAGAAGTTAAGGCAAGGACTGAAGGAGATGAAGGGGTTTGCAACCCCATAGGAAGAACAACAGTATCAACCAACCAGACCCCCCTCCCCAAAGCTTCCAGTGTCTAAACCAACAACCAAAGACTACACATGGAGGGATCCATGGCTCCAGTTTGGTATGTAGCAGAGGATTGCCTTATCAGGCATCAGTGGCTGGGAGCCCCTTGGTCCTGTGGAACACTAGTGTGCTGAGGCAGGAGTGGGTAATCAGGGTGGGAGATCACCCTTATAGAGGCAGGGGGAGGGATAAGGGGTTTGTGGAGGGGAAACTGTGAAGGGAGATAACAATTGAAATGTCAACAAACAAAATAACCAATAAAAAAGACAAAAATGGCAAAAAAAGAAAGTTTGCATATGATGTGTCTTGCTTTGTATTTCTTTGGATTTATCCTACTTGAAGTTGGCTAAGTTTATTTTTAGTAGTTTGATAGGGAATTATGACTCATTCTCTCATCAACAAAATAACCTGAGTTCTCTGAATGGGATAGAGGATACCAGCTCCAGGTGATCTACTTTGGAAGCCTGTTCACATGTCTGGGTTTGTGTGGACAGAGGCAGGATCAGTACTCGGGCCTTAGTCTTCAGGGAACAGTTATAGTGAGTTCATGGGATCAATGGTAGTTAACTGAGTGTTGCTTCCCATGTGTGTATGTGACACTGCTGATTTGTAGGAGAAGGATAAAGACCTGTTATGAGAGAGAAGATGAGCTTGTTTGGCTTGCTGAATCTATAGGTTGGTTTCTGGGGCTGCAAATTTGAAAAGGTCAAAGTGATTATCTCGTACAGTACATTTTCAACTCTGCAATTTCCCCTCTGATTGTGTGGCTATAATTACAAGATTGGTAGATTCTTTATTTATATGTCATAGTTTTTCGAGGATCTGAAATTATTCTGAGGCTATTTCTTGGTGGTTCAGGTTTGGTGAGGCCCATTTTTTTCTACCAAACTAACAGAATATGTCCTCTCTTTTTCATACTGAGATTTAACATATCTATTAACAGTTTTTTCTTAATAGTTTATTTTCAGTTCTAAACTTTTCATTCTTTTTGTATTTTTGATATAGAATTTCATATAGCCCAGGGTGTCTTTGAACTTGATGTAAAGATCATGGCGTACTTGAATTGATCTTCCAATTTTTACCACCAAAATGCTAGGCTCATCAGAGAACATCCGCACCCCCTTTCTCACTTCTACCATTTCTATGTGGCCATCCTTTATGTTTTCCATTTTGCTTATTACTGATTTCTATTTGCTTTGAAATATACCTTTTCCAGCTCAGGTCCCAGGACGGACCTGGCTGGAATAGTGGGGGACAAAAGAAGAGACCAACATACCAACACAAAGAAAAGCTAGGGCCAGGTATTTTGAGATCTCTGACAAAGAAACGGTCACATTCTAGAAGCTTTGGTGATTTTTGTACACTGTTGGATAGACAGATGAGGTAATTGCATAAAGATGAACAAAGAGAAGGAATTATTGCAAACAGATAATCAAAAAGTAGGGCTATTACATATAGTAGAGCATGGAGGCAGGTTTAGCTAACTTTAAGAGAGCCATCTCTGGTGGGAACAAAATATCTGGAGGGGGCAGAGAAAGCTACGGTGGAAATATTCTGTATGCCATATCAACATTTTGTTCAGAGACCAGAGGTAGGTTTAACCATCTCTGGGCCTCTCCCTATAGAAGATGTTTTGTTATTTTCTGAAAGGTACAGATGATCCTTGACATGGCTATGCCACATCAAACAATACACATCACTCTCTCATGACTTCACTCACTCAGGATGGTCTGTGCTCCACATAGAAGTATACTCATAACTGTATACTAAAACATTTTACATGTTTTATATTAGATGATTCTGGTATCTCTCTGTCTTCTTAGTATTTACTTTTATTTTTTCCCCTTTCCTGGATTATCTTTTCGTGTGTGTGTGTGTGTGTGTGTGTGTGTGTGTGTGTGTGTGTGTGTGTGTGTATGTGTGTGTGTGTTTGTGTGTGCCTGCGTAGTGTTTCTGTGTGTGTGTGTGTCTGTGTGCTTCTTTGTGTGCATCTCTCTCTCTCTCTCTCTCTCTGTGTACGTGTGTGTAAAAAGCTTATATATTACAGAAATTGATATATGTGTCTGTACATGTACAATGATTGATGTACTGAAATCTAGACATTTCCAGCTATGTAATGTAACTGCATTTTACTTAAGCCTTCAGTTTTAGCTGGTGTAAATGGGTTTAATAGCAGTCTTGGAAATTCATGTCCACTTGGGACCTTACAAAATAATTAAAAATATGAACTCTGTATCTATCATTAAGGACTTTATGATGAAATCACTTGGATTTGCAGTACACCCTACATCCAATGACTGATTATCCTTCCACATAGATGATATGCTGTGAAGGGACACATGAGGTATGGGAGCAAAGGCCAAGGAAATGTGGAGGGCAGTGTAAGAAACAGCTGTGTTGTGCTGTCATCACCCAAATAAGATGTAGAGGCACAGGACACTGGGAGAAACAGAAATGATGTTTATCCTGGGGATTTAAGTATGAACAAAGTTCTTGAATCAGAGTTTCAGCCTAACCCTCATTGAATAAATATATGATGATTTAAGTAACTACATGAGTATCAATGTGTTTTGGGTGCTCTAGAAAACAAAGAAGTTTCTTCCAATACTGTTCTGGCAAGGAGAGGATAGGATGGGAGTTTGGTCTACATTTCATGTTGACCTCATAAGGGGACAGGAGCAGAGCATTCTGATTAAAGTGGGAATTTCCTGCACATGGAGCCTGCGTTAACTCCACAGACTAGGAGGAGGCCTCTTGTGACATCATGGTGTGGGCTGGCCTCATTACTATTAGGAAGTATATATAGAAGTTCTGATGCAAGAAAACAATGTTGATACCCTAGCAATGGCCCCATTACTGTTGAGGTGGAAAGTAGGAGTCCAGAATTATCCTATGCAGTCATTCACACGAGCTTTCCTACCTGGCCTACTCTGAATGGATCACTTTGTTGGCATGGAGGCCTGTCAGGATGTCTCACTGCAGACTGTTCCAGAGTGAAGAAGTCTATACAACTTAATGGTTATTGGCATTGGTGATGCTGGACTCAGTTGTTATTTTATTAGTTTTCTGTCTTACTAGGCTGTTCTTTGCATTGTTCTTTGATTAGAAACAGCCAGGCAGTTTTTGTTGAAACCTTTTTTTGTCTTTAAATTTCAATGCTAATAATTGTTATTTCTAGGTGATTGACTTTTTTAGCTCCACATTTGGGAAACACATTTGAAAACAATACCCAGAGTACCAATCTCTATGTCATGATGCAGGTACGGAGAGCCACAGCTGACTCACCTCCTTCTACTCTGTGGGAACTTCTGTTTTGATTACATTTGAGAATCAGATTTAAATGGTGCTGAATGGGCACATTAACCTGTTTATTTCTATAAGTAGAAGTGTCTGGGTACATTTGAATGCATTTCCACTTCTTTACTCTTAGAAGTTTGTTGAAATTATTATTGTATAATTTTTCCTTATGTCATTGTCTGGCTTCACAGATATGGAGGCAATCGTGTTTAGGCTCCAGTTCTCATTTTGAATCATAGACCAACTGGCCCTTTTAATTAAGAAGAACCATATGCTTTAATGCAATGATGGTCAGAAATATCCTGTGTCCATCCCCCTTACTTATGGATCTTTGCTTTATGGAGGAAGGGATCTCATTAACAGTATTTTAAAAAGAGTTTTCACTTTAGAATTTTCTTCACCATTGAATTTTTGAGGCCAGTCCTTCCAAGATGAACGAGTTATTATTGAACTTACATGAGTGTTTTCATGAACAGGAGTATTGACATGAGTAATTACATATTGGAATACTGGTTTGAAAAGGGCAATGGGTGACTCTCCTCCTCCCCCTTGCTTTCTCAGGCTAATGAAGGCTACTGATCTCACATTGTCTCCATGTCCTCCCACTGTCTATCCACAGCTCTGTCCTCTAACACCCTTTCTGTCCTGCCATTCCTCTACCTGACCAGTACTCCTCTGCTGTGCTCCTGAAAACCACCCAAGCATTTCAAGAGACAGACCTCCAGGAAATGGCTGGCTTTCTTGGGGGTGATTTCTCTGTACACCATATGTAGTTGTCTATGAACTTACTTGTTTCTGGACTTGTATTTGTGTGTTAGTGCAGCTTTTCTATAAAAAAATATTGTATTCAGTGTGAGTCTTAGGCTAGTGCTTCCTCTTGCTACATTTTGAGATAACAAAAACATTACAGGTCAAATAATTGACTGTGAAATGAATCAAGAGCTGCTGAAGAGATAGTAATAAGGTTGGTGAGTTATGCATTTATTCTTTTAGGCCAACTAACTCTGCCCTAATGTCTATCCATTCATGCAAGAAATACAGACAAGATGCCTAGGTATCAGGGATGCGTGATAAACACTGTAGAAGTTTCAGAGATGGATATAAGACAGAATGATTGAATGGTTAACACTTGAACTGCAGAAAGATCTGATTTTTATGCCTTTGTGATAAATTTGTTGACTTCCCTGAGCTCAGATGTCCTCATCTTCATGTTTCTTTTTTTTCTGTTTTCTTTTCCTTTCCTTTCCTTTCCTTTCCTTTCCTTTCCTTTCCTTTCCTTTCCTTTCCTTTCCTTTCCTTTCCTTTCCTTTCCTTTCCTTTCCTTTCCTTCCCTTCCCTTCCCTTCCCTTCCCTTCCCTTCCCTTCCCTTCCCTTCCCTTCCCTTCCTTCTTTTTTTTTTTTTGAGATAGGTTTTCTCTGTTTATCTCTGGATGTCCTGGAACTCACTCTGTAGACCAGGTTGGCCTCGAACTCAGAAATCTGCCTGCCTCTGCCTCCCAAGTGCTGGGTTTAAAGGCATGTGCCACCACTGCCTGGCATCTTCATGTTTCTTATGATACTCAAATAACAAACATGTAAATTATCTGGTATAAGCATGTGCATATTTTTGGCAATCAGTAACACATCACATTTTCTTGTTTAGAGACATATATAGGATGGAATGTAACAAGGACTGTCTCTAGAATTATCAGAACACTTGTGAGTGGACCATCTGTGAATTTAAAGGTTTCAAGTTGATAACAAGTACAAACTTAAATTTAATCATCGTGCTGGGTGCCCATCAGGCTCTTGGAACATAGACACATAGCTTTACTGAATTAGAATAGACTTGGAGTTCGGGGATTAAAGTATCTAATAATTATTTTTGTATGTTGGATATTTTTATATTACCCACTTCATACAATATATTGACTGCATAGCTCTGGATAGGCAGTTTATAATTTGGGAGAACTGGTCTTTTTGATCTCTATCAATGATTTCCTTTGCTAGAATGGTTTTGGTGGGATTTGAACCAAAACCTGATAAAAGGAACAGAGTGAGATTGTGATATTTTTCTCCAAGTATTGTGTTTGGGTGCTTGCTTCCTCTAAAGGTCATAATCTTTGGTTAGATCCTGTTCACATCCCACAGCCTCTGGAGGCCCCCACTCAGGGCTTCCTGCCCCATGTTTTTATGCTAAGATGATTGCAATTAGTTCAAGGATGCTGTATCAAACATTTCTTAATTTCCTCAGGGTTTTTTCTTTTCTTTTTTTTTTTCTTTCTTTCTTTTTTTTTTTTTTTTTTTTTTTTTTTTTTTTTTGGTGGTTGTTCTTGCCAACACTCTGAGCCCTGGTCTCCTTAAAAATGATTCTTCTTTGTCCATCTTCTCAGAGGGTAAATGCCCCCCTGTGGAATGGGCTAACATGCATATCTGACATAATACTTGTGCTTAGAAAAGCATAGAATAAAAGTGACTTGGATTTTCCAGAAAGAATAGAATATTAGAATAAGAGAGGGAAGGCTTGGAAATTATCTTCTCAAATGAATTCACAAGGGAAATCCTTGTACCTTCAGGTTCTTAAGTTTCTCCTCTCGGAGAAATCCATCTCTTTCTCTAGACTGTGACCAGCAGGCCCTGCAGTTGCTGCTGCTGGTTGCAGGGTTTTTAATCACCTGTGTGAGCAGTTGATGGGGCTATGAAATATGGCCCCTGAAGGCCTCTGAACTGCCGTTCCCTTCCTCAAATGGTGAATAATCATTGGGCTGTTCCACAGTTTCTGATATGAAGTTCAAATCAAGCCATGAAAAAACCCATATTTCACAAGGTAGCACATTTTTGGTTCCTGGCAGTAAATTTTCTTCACTCTCACTGTGCTATGGGACACATTTGGAAAGGTCAGTTTGGCACTGTGTAAATTAACCAGAGGGCCACTGGAGTTGAATGCAATCTATTGAAAATGTGTATTGATGGGCATCACATGGGGCAGAGACATGGCCATTGGGTCACTGGAGAAAATGGCAGAATTATACTACGTGCCTTTGAGTAATAGTTATTGTCACACTGAGTGATCATTGCAATGGTTATGAGGAGATGATGGCAGCAACTCCCATTTCCAAAGATTTCTGTTGTGAACATTGAAGTTTTCTACCAAGGAGGCTGCTGAGAGTTTGGCATCTGCTGGTTCTAGCCCTGCAAGTATGAGCAATACTGGCGTGTTGCTCAAACCCACACAGAAAATATGCATTGTCAGCAACCTCAGTGGATCTCCCTGGAGTTGTACAGTGTGCAGGCTGCATAGCCATGGAAAGGGCTCTGGGTTCCCAACTGCATGTCTGGTAGCAGATACCATAGTCCAGAGGTTAGGACTAGGGTTCTGAGAGCAGAAGTTGACTTGCAGGCTTTTCACTTGACAGTTCTATGACATAGGAAATAGATTTTTATTGTTTGGATTTTCTTTGAATCTGTCCTAAAGGATAGTGCTCTAATCTGACCAAATGATGGACAGAACCACAACTCTCTCTCTCTCTCTCTCTCTCTCTCTCTCACACACACACACACACACACACACACACACACACACACACACACACAAAATCAGGAAGCACAGAGCTATTAGGAAAGAAGAATTGAAGAAGATGGGGTGAATGGGGATATTTATGGATGGTTATTAGGGGGAGGAAGCTGAGAATTAATAGCAGAAAGCTTTGACTGGCTCCTCTTGAACATGTCTGTTGCCCCACTGTTGCCAAGCCATCCCATTGGTTGTGGATACTTTCTGCAGTTTGACTTCAACATTTGACCAACCAGCAGTTATTATGCACCTTAGTGTGTTTCAGGTATTGTGCAAGTTACAAGGAGTGTGATAGTGTACACAGTTTAGGAATGAGTATAAAAGCAAGGGAAATTGAATGTAATCAACTAGAGCAATCATGCAAAGAAGCACAGAAAGCTGTGGTTCTTGTCCTAAGCAGGGAGTGGGGGAAGCACTTAAATCAATGTTTTCTGGAAGTGTCATTGAGGCTAAGAATTGAAGGATGGCCAAGAGGTACCCAGAAAGGCCAGGTAGAATAAGAGTGAATCCTGATGGCTGAATCTTTCCTAAATTATCCAAGTTTGGGACCTTCTTTGAAGGCAGGCTTTCCATTTAAGGGTCTGGCACACGGCCAGATGGGCGATTGGTCCATTGGTCCATCAGTATTTGCTAAATGTCAGAAAGCATAATGGACTGATCTTCCATCTTCAAAGAATGAATACAATTCTAAACTGGAGAAAAAATATCCTGGACAATGCCCTGGACCAGGTCGTGGGCAACTTAGCAGATTGAGGAAAGCAACTTCCTCATCACCTGGAGTCCTTTGACCTCTCCTCCCAGTCTTGGATTCTGTAATTTCTCTCCTCAACCCTTTCTTTCTCATCTCTGGGCAGGAATAACTCCTTTAAAAAAGTACTTCCTTTAAGCAAGAGGTGATCTCATTTGGTATGGCCCGGGAATGTTACTAATCTAGTGCCTCTGTTACATACATAAACGAAAGAATTGGGAACTATCAAAATGGTCATGTTTAAGTTCATTATACCTTAACAGCTCACCAGAAGAAGCTTTTTCAAACAATACCTCTATTGGAAGATTTAAAAACCAATACTAGTGTCATGGTATACAGCAAGACTCTGCCTTTGGGTTTCAGTGCCTGCTGCTTTGAGCTGATCTATCATAGGCTAAGTTGTAAGGCAGTGAAAAATGACCTAATTTGGTGCCTCGTTTACACAATATAGATTTTGGTGGAGCTTTGAGGGCTTTATTAATAATAGCATCTGATGGCTTATTGGATGTGTGGTGCCCAATTACTGGATTTGACAGTACAAGGTATATATTAATGACTTATTAGGACTGACCATGCTGGTAATTGATCACTAATGAGGCAGACTTGCTTGCATCCAGGCAAGGCAAGATTTTGAAACTTTTATCAAGCTTTGCATAGATTCCTTAACAGAAGTGGTCTACCAAATGAGTGATAAATGTTTGATGAAGAGCTCTTTCCAGCATTCATTTTGCTAATTTTTAAAATGATAGCTAGATGGTTACTGAAAAAGTCCCCATTGGCGGTGGCCTTTAGTATTCAAAATTCTCAGTAGCAGGCTTTGGCATCAAATAATTGTAATTTTCTGAGTGTTTTTTTTTTTTTTTTTTTTTACTCTTGTGACAACATAACCATACCTTGGGGACTAAAGGTGTTTTCCTAGGATGGGTTAATCCCTGTCAAGCTACTTTAGGTTGACTGATATAAAGCATATTTTATGCAAGCTTTTCAAATACCACACAAAATGAACTAATTCTAACCACAACTATAACTGTTCATTGATGCAAATATAAAATATTTTTCTCCCTTTTGATCGTGTTTTAAATCAACAAATATTTTACTAAAGCTCTTGCATATATGTTTTCAATTTAGAAAACTGTTGAAAAAAAAAACCTGTAATTTTCCATCTGACCTTTCTCCTCATTGTATCAATGAATTTTACCTAATTGAATTGAATACCACAACTGACAAGTATTCATTCTGAACATGAGCATCATATTCCCAAGAAGGCATTTTCTCTGTAACACTTAGCAAAATGATATCTATCAAACCATTGGCGCAGTTAGAATTTAATTTGCTCTATCAGCTGCCATTGTCATGCTACTTAACCTTAAAAAAAGTAATTTTCCTCAAGAGTTCATAATTCCTTTTACATTTCTTTTTTTCTCCCTCACTGAATGAATTTAATAAACTCTTAAGAAATAAAGGACTGGGTAAGAGCCATTCTTTACAAGATGACAAGAAAGAGGACAGTCTGTTTCACCTCCATCTTTCCCAGCTTGCCCTAACTATCTTTCACCCATCAGTTGGATATTGATGTCTTCCACTGAAATTTTTCCTGCTGTACAATGAGGACATCATGGTACTCTTCTGGTGCTATGGCATCCTCTAAAGAAGGAAGAGGGGAGACACTGGCAGGTGAGGGGGAAACCAAAGGAAAATGGAGCAAAAGGAAGGCTAAAGGGCAAGCAAATAAAAGAAAAAATGGAAAAAGAGTTATTGGGAGAATGGTTCTATCCGTGAAGTGCTTGCCTTTGTAACATAGTGGCCTGAGTCTGATACTAAGAATCTAGGTAAAAATACAGTGGCAAACAATTGCAATCCTGACACAGAGGTGGTCTCACTGACCAGCTATCTGCATATCTGCAGCCTACTGAGATTTCCTTCCTTCCTTCCTTCCTTCCTTCCTTCCTTCCTTCCTTCCTTCCTTCCTTCCTTCCTTCCTTCCTTCCTTCCTTCCTTTCTCTCTCTCTCTCTCTCTCTCTCTCTCTCTCTCTCTCTCTCTCTCATTCTCTCTTTCTTTCTCTCTTTCTCTCTCTTTCTTTCTTTCTATTTTGTTTTATATGTTAACATTTTATTTTATTTTTATTAGATTTTTTTTATTTACATTTCAAATTTTATTCCCTTTCCTAGCTTCTCCTCTGAAAATCCCCTACTCTCCCCCCCCCCCCCCCCGCTTACCAACCCACACATTCCCACTTCCTGACCCTGGCATTCCCCTATACTGAGGCATAGAACTTTCACAGGACCAAGGGCCTCTCCTCCCATTGATTGCCGACTAGGCCACCCTCTGCTACATATGCAGCTAGAGCCATGAGTCCCACCATGTGTTTTCTTTGATTGGTGATTTAGTCCCAGGTAGCTCTGGGGGTACTGGTTAGTTCATATTGTTGTTCCTCCTAGGGTGCTGCAAACCTCTTCAGTTCCTTGGGTACTTTCTCTAGCTCCTTCATTGGGGACCCTATGGAGAGCTTCTTTCTTGAAGGAGGTGAATAGTGTTTTTGAGGCTTGAGCTTGCCCTCTGTCCTCCTCATACACTTGTATCTATATACACAAACATATACACGAACACAAAAGTAGATTGGGGAGATAAGTATAATAAGAGGGGAAAAGGATGATATCCTCCAGATACATCCATTTGTCCAAGAATTTCATAAATCCATTGCTTTTAATTGCTGAGTAGTATTCCACTGTGTAAATGTACCACATTTTCTGTATCCATTCTTCTGTTGAGGGACATCTATGTTCTTTCCAGATTCTGGCTATTATAAATAAGGCTGCTATGAACATAGTGGAGCATGTGTTCTTATTACCAGTTGGAACTTCTTCTGGGTATAAGCCCAGGAGAGGTATTGCTGGATCTTCTGGTAGTATTCTGTCCAATTTTCTGAGGAACCTCCAGACTGACTTCCAGAGTGGTTGTACAAGCTTGCAATCCTACCAGCAACGGAGGAGTGTTCCTCTTTCTCCACATCCTCACCAGCATCTGCTGTCAACTGAATTTTTTATCTTAGCCATTCTGACTGGTGTGAGGTGGAATCTCAGGGTTGTTTTGACTCGCATTTCCCTGATGATTAAGGATGTTGAACATTTTTTCAGGTGCTTCTCAGCCATTCTGTATTCCTCAGTTGAGAATTCTTTGTTTAGCTCTGAACACCATTTCTTAATGGGGTTATTTGAATTTCTGGAGTCCAGCTTCTTGAGCTCTTTGTATATATTGGATATTAGTCCCCTATCAGATTTAGGATTGGTAAAACTCCTTTCCCAATCTTTTGATGGTCTTCTTGTCTTATTGACAGTGTCTTTTGCCTTACAGAAGCTTTGCAATTTTATGAGGTCCCGTTTGTCAATTCTTGATCTTACAGCACAAGCCATTGCTTTTCTGTTTAGGAATGTTTCCCCTGTGTCCATATCTTCCAGGCTTTTCCCTACTTTCTCTTCTATTAATTTCAGGGTTTATGGTCTTATGTGGAGGTCTTTGATTCACTTAGACTTGAGGTTTGTACAAGGAGATAATAATGGATCAATTCGCTGGAGGATATCATCCTTGTGAGGTAACCCAATCACAAAAGAAGTCATTAGATATGCACTCACTGATAAGTGGATATGAGCCCAGAAACATAGAACACCCAAGATACAATTTGCAAAACACAAGAAAATCAAGAAGAGGGAAGACCAATGGGTGGATACTTCATTCCTCCTTAGATTGGGAACAAAATATCCATGAGAGGAGTTACAGAGATAAAGTTTGGAGCTAAGATGAAAGTACGGACTATCCAGAGACTACCCCACCCAAGGATCCATCCCCATAATCAGCCACCAAACCCAAGATACTATTGCACAATGCCAGAAAAATTTTGCTGAAGGGACCCTGTTATAGTGGTCTTGTATGAGGCTATGCCAGTGCTTGGCAAATACAGAAGTGGATGCTCACAGTTATCTATAAGATGGAACACAGGGCCCCCAGTGGAGAAGCTAGAGAAAGCACCCAAGGAGCTGAAGGGGTCTGCAACCCTATAGGTGGAACAATAATATGAACTAGCCAGTACCCCCAGAGCTCGTATCTCTAGCTGTATAAGTAGCAGAAGATGGCCTAGTCAGCTACCACTGGGAAGAGAGGCCCCTTGATATTGCAAACTTTATATGCCCCAAACACAGAGGAATGCCAGGGCCAAGAAGCAGGAGTGGGTGGGTAGGGGAGCAAGGCGGAGGGTGGGTATAGGGAACTTTCAGGATAGCATTTGAAATGTATATAAAGAAAATATCTAATAATACATAAATAAATAAATAAATAAATAAATAAATAAATAAATAAATAAATAAGAGTGGAATAGGAATGGCGAAAAGCATACAGGAATGTAGCCCTTTCTTCTACCTCAAACCTCTGCTATTGGCATCTTTGCTGGATATGTAGCCATACTAACATTTCCCATTAAAAAAAAAAATATCTGTGGAATAGTGATTCTCACTCATGGGTGATTTTTTTTTTCTCCATGGGAGGATGTGTTGACACTGTCTGAAGGCTGCTTTGATTATTCTTGGTGGTGATGGAATGATGTAATGGGCAAAAGTGAAATATTGGGGTTGACCATTGTCCACCAAATTTTATGTGAGTGAATCCCAGGTAATTGGACACTGCGTTGTTTATTCTGTTGGAGTTTGGTTTTGCTTGGTTCAGGTTGTGACTCTGTCCTGATTCTTCTCACTTGAACAATGTATTTAATTTAATTTTGATTTTTACAGGAGGGTTGAATAGACTTTGAAGTTTTAAAAAAGATTTTGGGTTTTTAGAGAGATTGGATATTTTAAAGAGACTGAAATTTTAATGTGTTAGAATTTGTAGAGACTGTGAGACTTTTAAAGTTATTTATGTCTCTAATGTGAGTTCTTGGGATGAATAAGAAAGGAAAGGTGTGGGTTAATAATGACATGTTTGTGTGTCACATTGACAAAGGTTAGTTATGCTAGCCAATTTTATGTCAACTTGACACAGAAACTAGAGTTATCTAAAAAGAGGGAATCTTAATTGAGAACATGCCTCCATAAGATCAAGCTGTAAGGTATTTTCTTAATTACTTATTGATTGCGAGGGTCTAGCCCATTGTGGGTGGTTCCACATCTGGACAGTTGGTCCTGGATCCTATAAGAAATCAGGATGAGCAAACCATAGGAAGTTACCTAGTAAGCAACACCCTTCCATGGCATCTGTAGCTCCTGCCTCCAGGTTTCTGTCCTGTTTCAGTTCCTGTCCTGACTTTCTTCAATGATGAACAGTGATATAGAAGTGTAAGCTGAATTTTCTTTTTCCTTCCAACTTGTTTTTTGGTTATAATGCTTCATTGCAGCAATAGAAACCCTACTTAAGACACTTTCCAAAATATGAATGTGATTATGTTTTGGAAACAGTGCTTGTAGACCCAATCAAGATAAGGTGAGGGACGGTCCTAATCCACTGGCTGACATTATAAAAAGAGAAAAACTGTCACACACATAGACATAGGGTTTATGGTTACACAGAGATAGGGCAGAATTTGAGGTTGTGTTGCTTAAAGAGATAGAAACAGTCTTCTAACCCAGAGGTGCTAGCCAATGAAGGCTAGCATCAAGACCAGTAGTTGAAGGGGCCTTCAGAAGGACAAAAGTCCTCTGACTCCTTGATTTTGGACTTCTAGTCTCAAAATCTGTGAGAAAATGTATTTCTGTTATCTTATGCCACTCAGTTTGTGTAGAAACAAGTTTGTTGTAAATTTTACATTAAGTATGCTACTTGGTGTCTTATGAGGCATAAAACAGTTACCACCAACAAAGAACTATGCAGCCCAATATTGACCATGATTATCATAGTAAGGTGCCCAGCCTTGGTGATTAGTTCTCATTTAAGACTCATATGTATTTTGAAGTAGTTTCTGTGCTTGCAAGCTCTTGCCTGATTGCCACATATTATTTAACATCCAAGGCCTTTGTTTATTGATATATCAGTTAACTTATGGACTTTAAAATTGGACAGCACAATAAACTGAAAACTTGATATACATTGTGGAATGGCTGAAGTATAGCTGTTAGTAAATGATTCAGTTACAGTGTCCTGAGCTCTTCATGTCGATACTACAAAGTAAAAAAGTCTTGAGGTGCTATTTCTAAAGTTATGACTGTGTCCTGAAATTTGAGAAGTCTTTGAGAAAGTCAAGCCAAGACTTTGAAGCGATTGGGGCATGGAGGTGTATTATAGTTCTCTAGAGAAATAGAACTTATAAAACACACACACACACACACACACACACACACACACACACACACACACACGTACGCCCCCATGGCCTACTGAAAAGAATTCTGGGCTAGAAGACTGTTTATCTCTTTGAACAACTTCCATCTTTCCAGTTGCACTGGCTTTTTAAAAATTTTTTATCAGAGATGTGCTTAAAGATTTATTAAAATATAGTTATTTTATCTCTGTATACACATATGATATAAATACATATGTCTATTATAGTATGTATTTTGTAGTAAAATGTAAATTATCTAAAATAACTAGTAACAAGGAGTTTTCAACATATCATGATATGTCCCTAAAGTAAAATTATATTCACACACTGAAAATACAGCAACATTTGATAGTATGAATAAATGTTTATGTTGCATAATTAAGGAAAAGATGAGTTAACAATACAGTATGGTGTCTTTGTGAGGGGTAACACTCCATACATGCATATGTCAGTACTCCGTGGTTGCACAGGAGATGTACCAACATGATAATCTCACCCTGATTTACTCACATGATTATCTCATAGTGACTTTCCCCCTCATCTCTACTTTTATAACGTTTCTACAGTAAAAATATATCACCATTAAAATTGAAACCAATTTATATATGTTAAAGATTTGTTTATTTTTGTTTTATGTGTATGAATGTTTTGCCTACATGTATGACTGTGCCCATGGAGGTCAGAAGTCAGCACTGGATCCACTAGAACTGTAATTACAGATGGTTGTGAGCTGACACATGGGTACTGGGGAGCCGAACTCAATAGCAAGTGCTATTAATTGTTGAGTCATCCTACTAGCTCCCAAACTAATATATCCTTTTAAAAAATAGATACTTTCTTCATTTACATTTCAAATGCTATTCCAAAAGTCCCCTATACCCTCCCCCTGCCCTGCTCCCCTACCCACCCACTCCCACTTGCCACAAGCTACAGTCATTAGGGAGGAGGGAACCTGGATTGAGAAAATGCATCCATAAGTTCAGGCTGTTGGAAAGCCAGTAGAGGATTACTTAAGTGGTTATTGATGGGGGAAGGTCCAGTTCATTGTGGGTGGTGACACCTCAGAGACAGTGGCCCTGGAGTCTATAAGAAAGCAGGTTGAGCAAGCCATATGAAGTAAGCCATTAAGCTCCACATCCCTGCATCAGCTCCCTCTTCCATGTTCCTGCCCTCTTTGAGTTCCTGTCTTGGCTTCTTTTGATGCTGAATGGTTATATGGAAGTATAATACAAATAAACCCTTTCCTCCTTAACTTACTTTTGGTCATGGTGTTTCATCATATCAATGGAAAGTCCAAGACACTACTGAAATTCAGTGCTGTCTTCTGTAGAATAAGAATGTGTATTAGGGTTCTCTAGAGTAACAAAGTATTAGGGTTCTCTAGAATAACAAAACTGATAGAATGAATACAGAGACACAGAGACAGGCACACACACACACACACACACACACACACACACACACACACACACACACTTACACATTGACTTAATTAGAGTGGCTTACAGGGTATGGTCCAGCTAGTCAAACAATGGCTGTCTACCAACAAAGCCCGAAAGTCCAGTAGTTGCTCAGTCTACAAGGCTGGATGTCTCAGTTTGTCAATATATGTTGGAAACCCAAAGAAATATACTCTAATGCCATGGAAGACCAAACTTGACAGAAAGAATGAGGGCAAGCAGGCAAAGAGCAAAAGCTGCCTTCTTCCATGACTTTTATATAAGGCATTTCTCAGACTAAGGGTAGATCTTACCATCTAAAAAGATCCAAATTAAAGGTGGGTCTTCCTATTCCAAATTATGTAAATGAGAAAAATTCCTCACAGGTGTACCCAGACTCTTGGCTGCTTAGGTTTTCCTTAATTCCTGATGTAGTCCAGTTGACTGCAAGAATAGTGATAACAGCCTGTGATGCTTCCTCAATAGAATTGTTATGAGAATCAAATAGGCAAAGAGCCTGACAAAGGCACTAAGGTAGAAGCTTGATAGTTTGGTCCTATCAAACCTGGCATAAGCATCTTGTCCTGTTTCATGTAGATGACACTCGATGTACCACACACCTGGGCAAATTTTCATAATTAATATTGGTAAGTTATACTAGCCAACTGCTTGGATGTTGACAAACAGCTGCACTATTTAAATCAAAATTCAGAGAAGGCATCTATGGCAATAGAGGAGAGAAGGTGATAGGTAACGTCTTGGGAATCCCACGTAATACTAATCTTAGTCTTTCTCAGAAGCAGGACTAGCAGGTAGAAGATGAGAAGTATTTGGGAAAAGATACTTGGATAATGTGTGGCCATTCTGAAGAGGTTCCTTAGCCCTCTTGTTCAGTGACTATCAAAAATGTCTACTTTGGCAGGTTCTCTGTGAGACTAAGCATACCATAGCGGGCTGGAAATATATGCTGATTCATGGAGGAATTCCCAGAACACTTCAAAGGCAAAGCACATTAAACAGGAAGTACATTTTAGTGATGTCCAAGTGAATAACCTGTATTCACCTGCAAATAGCCTGCAAAGAAGGCCAGCTTTGTACTTCTCTTGCACAAGTTAAGTGAATCTTCTAAAAATTACTTCTGACTTTCTATGGAGGAAATTTATGTTGAAGATAAGGGCTACTCTATTATTGGTGTCATTGAAGGGTGATTCCTAGTGTGCATAATGCTGTAGACTTGTTTGCAGAAGTTTGGGTTTTATCTATCAGGTGACATAAGCCGATAAATCTGTTAAGCAACCATTGGAGCACTCTTAGTACTCTTCTGTGAAGAGTTGGTGAAAGGTGGGCTCATTGGTGCTCACCCCTGAGTAGTTTTTGAAGTGTTTTTCTTTTGCAAAAATGAAATGAAAGGAAATATTAGAAGTTAGCTAACTTCTACCTTATGAAATTAACAGTGCTAATCTAGATATTAATGTGTTCCTCAAAATATTTCACAGTTTTGGGATTTCTGTACATTCATATCAAAAATAATTACATAGAAATATTTGATATTAAATTATATGTACAAATGACTGTGGGATCCTTTTCTATATTTTTCCTCTCTTTTCTGTCTTGTTTCTGAATTGAAACTATTTATTTATGGATGGATGGTGACATCAGAAGTATTTCTCTTCCTTTTCCTCAGACTCCTTCCATCTTTCCTTCCCTTTCTCCCTCTTTCCCTCCCCATATCTTTCTCTACTTGTCCATTTTCCCTTGCCTTTATCTGTTATTCTAGTTTTAACAAGACACATAAAAGGAGTGCTTCATGACTTATAGTCTTCTTCAGATCCCTCAGCTCTTTCCAGTGGAGATGCTATCCACCTCCTAGAGCAGTGCTTCTCAACCTTCCCAATGCTGCTACCCTTTGATACAGTTCCTCACACTGTGGTAACCTCTAATCATAAAATTATTTTTTGTTGCTACTTCACAATTATAATTCTTCTATTATGAATTATCATGTAAATATCTGTGATTTACAATGGTCTTATGTGACCACTATGAAAGGGTCATTAACACCCAAGATGTTGAGACCTATAGGTTGACAACCACTATCTAACAATATTCTAGCTAGTAGGAGTCAGCTAGTCATTTGTTATGAGAAGACCCCGTCTCCTCTCATAGGCTATATCTAAGTAGCTATGCTAAAATGAAGCAGGGCTAGGGTTTCTGGTTCTTAAAGCTATTTTAAGCTTGAATTTTCCTACTGGGAAGATACAGGTTTTCATATTGCAAGCCTACAAAGCCTCTACAATATTGAGGAAGGCTTACTACCATGTGGAATGAACCTTGACTAATTGAAATAAGAGATGGTAATAAGATACTTGAAAGTATTCCCCATCTCTCCATTTTGGTGAGTATGTGGAGAGAAGATTGACATTTGTACCTTGTAAGTAGACAACCCATTTACATAGTTCTGTCCATTTGTAGAAGGCTTTTAATCAATGTGAAAATGTAATATCACCACAGCTTGTATCTTTTCTTGCCTCCTTTGATTTTTTGCTTTCTTTTTGGTTCCATGTTCTGTGCCTTTCAAAGTATTAGCACATTAACACCACTGCGCTGCTTTATTTTCTAGAGTCCTAAGCTAAGATGGCCACATTTTCCTTCAGAATTTCCTTTTGAAAATATTCGGCCATCAGTGGAAAGAGAGGCCCATTGGTCGTGCAAACTTTATATGCCTTAGTATAGGGGAACGCCAGGGCCAAGAAGTGGGAGTGGGTGGGTAGGGGAGTAGATGGGTAGGGGAGTGGGTGGGGGAGGGTATGGGGGACTTTTGGGATAGCACTGGAAATGTAAATGAAGAAAATACCTAATTTAAAAAATTTCAAAAGCAAAACGAAGACCTTGATGACTTTGAAGTTAAATTTGATAGGAGTGGTTATTTCTGAACATAATAGTTAATCCATTATAATGAATCCCATTTTTTTATCTCAAATGGCATTAATAAATATTTTGTAGATCTACAAAAATATTTTTATTAACTACATGAGAGTTTCATATACTGTATTTTGATCATACTCACGTCAAATCCTCCTATATCAACTGTTATGTCTCTAGCTCCCCCCATAACTCCATGTTACCTCCTTTTTAATTTAATAACCCTTAAACTCCAGTTTGTCCTCTCATATGCTTCTATATCTGTTTATTAGACCAAGAGCCAAGCCATTAAAGAAAATAGACTCTCCCCCATAAGACATCAGTTCACTTATGGTGGGAACTATCTTTTATCCTTTTCAGTTCCACGTTGGTATGTTCTCAGGCTTATTTTATTCAGGTCTTGTGCAGTTGTGATCTCACTGCTGCTGTGAGTTCATGGGTTCAGTGACCCTTTCAGACCAAGAAGACACTTCTCTGCTCTGCAAATAGCTCTGGCTCTCACAGTCTTTCCTCCTCATTTTCCATGATAGACCCTGTGCCTCAGGGAGGAGGTGTAATACAGATGTCCCAAATATTATGGGGTGATTCTTTCCAGTTGAATTGAAGACTTACTCCAAAGGAGGAAAGACATGACTAAGAAGGCTTAATACCATATGGGATGTACCCTGATCAACTGAAATAAAAGGTGAGTGTAAGACGTTTCAAAAATATTTCCCATCCCTCCTTTGTGGTATGTGGAGATATGGTTGACATTTGTATCTTGCAAATAGACATCCCATGTATGTCTATTTGTTCATTTGTAGAAGCCTTCCTAATCTTCCATGGTTAGGGATTTTACAGGTCTCAGGATATCTATCTATCTATCTATCTATCTATCTATCTATCTATCTATCTATCTTCATAGGTTAGTTCAACTCTCATCATATTTCACACCTGTAAGAGAAGCTTAATTGTGCAACAGATAATGGTTAATGTAGAAACTAACAACTGGTCAAAGTACAGAAAATAACTGGCCTTCGAGTATTAATATCAGCTCTTACATTAGAAAGTCGCCCAGCAGTCATAAGAGGATAATTATTTGATCCTCATTCTATCATTACTTAAAAATGCTTTGTTTAATACAAGAATATTAGTACCCCCTAGAGCTTGTGTCTCTAGCTGCATATGTAGCAGAGGATGGCCTAGTTGGCCATCATTGGGAGGAGAGGCCCTTGGTCTTGCAAACTTTATATGCCCCAGTACAGGGGAATGCCAGGGCCAGGAAGCAAGAGTGGGTGGGTTGGGGAGCAGGGTGGGGGGTGGGTTATAGGGGACTTTCGGGATAGCATTTGAAATGTAAATGAAAATAATATCTATTAAAATATTTGCTTGAATTTTTTTTTAAAAAGACCACCTGTGTTACCTTTTCAGAACTGTGTTGAATGATCGCTAGTGGATGATCATTAGCAGAAAGGATGAAGGCTGGTTGCAAGGTGCTTCTACACTTTCAGGGCTCTGGGGGCAGATCCTCAGCCACTGAAAAAACAAAAAGACCTGGAAGGGAGACACTAATGACTCATCTCTTGGGCAGTATGCCATTCTTTGATGAAGAAAATGCAGGTTGAGAGAAATTCAGTGAAAAATGGCTGACCAAAACTTCAGATGTGATTTCCAATTGTGTGGGTTTTTGTTTGTTTGTTTGTTTTTGTTTTTTCAACATTATATTATCCATTTTAGCTTTTCTACTATGCTTTTACAGAAAAGCTGGCTATGAGAACTTAGTTGATTTGGCAATAGCCTACCTGAAAATATCCAAGAAAAGCCAGACAAAGAGTAAGGCAGTTTCCTAAGACTGAAATTAAATTGGCCAGTGTTAGAACAGCCTTGCAGCTTCAATCTGCATTTATGTCCATAAACAAGGACCATCAATACAAAGCAATGTTCTGAACTGTGAGTACATCATCTATTGGCAGACACTGAGGTCAGTACTAGGTCAAGCTTCATTTACTAATGAAAGAGACAGACAGGACAATGGAGAACATTAACGAAACCCATCCAGATACCAAAGTAGAAAGGCCTCCATTGCCAGGAAAATGAAACAAATGACATTCTTTTTTTTTAATTTTTAATATTTTTTATTACGTATTTTCCTCAATTACATTTCCAATGCTATCCCAAAAGTCCCACATACACTCCACCCCCCCCCCACTTCCCTACCCACCCACTCCCACTTTTTGGCCCTGGCGTTCCCCTGTACTGGGGCATATAAAGTTTGCAAGTCCAATGGGCCTTCTTTCGAGTGATGGCCGACTAGGCCATCTTTTGATACATATACAGCTAGAGTCAAGAGCCCTGGGGTACTGGTTAGTTCATAATGTTGTTCCACCTATAGGGTTGCAGATCCCTTTAGCTCCTTAGGTACTTTCTCTAGCTCCTCCATTGGGAGCCCTGTGATCCATCCAATAGCTGACTGTGAGCATCCACTTCTGTGTTTGCTAGGCCCGGGCATAGTCTCACAAGAGACAGCTATATCTGGGTCCTTTCAGCAAAATCTTGCTAGTGTATGCAATGGTGTCAGCGTTTGGAAGCTGATTATGGGGTGGATCCCTGGATATGGCAGTCTCTAGATGGTCCATCCTTTTGTCACAGCTCCAAACTTTGTCTCTGTAACTCCTTTCATGGGTGTTTTGTTCCCAATTCTAAGAAGGGGCACAGTGTCCACACTTTGGTCTTCATTCTTCTTGGGTTTCATGTGTTTAGCAAATTGTATCTTATATCTTGGGTATCCCAAGTTTTGGGCTAATATCCACTTATCAGTGAGTACATATTGTGTGGGTTCCTTTGTGATTGTGTTACCTCACTCAGGATGATGCCCTCCAGGTCCATCCATTTGGCTAGGAATTTCATAAATTCATTCTTTTTAATAGCTGAGTAGTACTCCATTGTGTAAATGTACCACATTTTCTGTATCCATTCCTCTGTTGAAGGCCATCTGGGTTCTTTCCAGCTTCTGGCTATTATAAATAAGGCTGCTATGAACATAGTGGAGCATGTGTCCTTCTTACTGGTTGGGACATCTTCTGGATATATGCCCGGGAGAGGTATTGCTGGATCCTCCGGTAGTACTATGTCCAATTTTCTAAGGAACCGCCAGACTGATTTCCAGAGTGGAACAAATGACATTCTTATTTCTTCACACTTAGAAATGTTTACCAAAATAATTTGCAGAATATGTGATTTCATGATAAAATCATTTGATGTATAAAATGAATAATGTATGTGGCAGAAAAACTCAGACATTGAAGATACTTATCTGGAATCTATGAAAGTAAGCATATGAATGAAAGTCATTCGATCAAATTTTGAACAAGAGAGTGAAATAAATAAACAGCCAGAGAGAAAAGATTTGATAAGAGGAAATACCCTAAAACCACATTAAATCTAGACTTTTAGGGCCGCATGATATTAAAATTAGAAGCAAGGATCCAGATAACCCAACCAACATTTGAGAGATTATAGTCCTATGAGAACAAGAACATAAAGTTATATCTGACTAGGAGAAGTGATAGAACCCTAGTAGTTCCTATGGTGAACTTGACATAATCTGGTTGACATAGCTGTCTTTTTTCACTATGCCCCAAGACAGAATATGCAAATATGGTACAAAACAACATCTTAGTTACAGGAAACATAGCACAGAACACTATTTTAATTCCAAGAAGTATAGCACACTCAAGAGACACACAGTTTGCTCTTAACTTCTCCATAGGTTATACAGCAAGATGAAGGCATTAAACAGCATGATTGCTATTGTTTCCATCTGTTTAAGCAGAGGGTATGCCCAGACCTGGCATGTGAAAAAATAGATTCTGTTTTTTATTTTCTAGTCATTGCTTTGTGAGGAGCACCCTTGTGGAAGTTAGAATAAAATTGCTCCCAGTTGTGGCTCAGACTGATGTGAGTAAGAAGAGATATAGTCATGTATATCAAGGAAAATGTAAGGGGAGCTTGGTGGTGGGCCAGAACAGTGCTATGACTTACAGTATCATGATCCCAGGTATTAGATGGTTCATGGGTGGATGCTAGATAGTAGATAGGATGTGAAGAAAAGGTTTTAACTACTTGAATAAGAGCAGGTGAGCATGATCCACTAATGTTGGGTAGACTTTAGTATAGGTGTTTGCCTTGTTGTTATTAGAAATGATTTAGGGATTGAGGCTGAGATAGGAGAGATTAATGGGAAGTCTAAATCAGGGCATGTGGAGTCACAGGCATGCCAACAATGATAGCAAAGAGTAATATCATCATGTGGTATACATGCCTGTGTATAGTCAGCAAATATATTCCAATTAAAGTTTAGTATCCAAAGATCTCAGGTGAACAAAAGCATTGTTGAGGTCAAATCTTCAAAGATGGCCTTGTTCTAATCCCTTGGTCATGAGAATGAGCTATTTTCTATAGCAAAGGAAATAATGGACCTAAAAGTAGAGAGGTTACACTGGATTATCAGAGTGGGCCCAATTTAATTACATAAGTCCTTCAAAACAGCTTTCAGAGTCTAAACCACATGTGGCAGAAAAGGACACAGAAGTAAAGCAGCAATCAGAAAGAGTGGAAGCATGAAAGGAAGTTGACCTGCAGTTGCTGCCTTGAGGATGGAGGAAGGACCCTGGAAGAGGCTCCAAGTAAGGAAATCATTATTCCTGAACTAGTGAGGGACTCAATTCTGCCCACAACCTCCATAGGATTGAAAGGAGTTTCCTCACTGGAACCTACAAAGGAAATAAATCCTTAAATAGCTGACATTGAAAAAGTTATTTTGAACCTAATGGCATTGTTTGGCTTCAAAGCTACAGATTATGAAATAAATGGATGTTGATTTCAGCTTCCAAGCTTGTGCTAATCTAATTGGCCATGACAGCAATAGAAAATGAATAGAGTGATATATCTATGTTTGTATAGATGCATATATCTAGATATTTAAAACTTGATACACATACAAACATTTCAGGAAGGGCTTAAAATATTTTTATATAGAGAAAATAGAAACTTCATGATTCAAGTGGATGTAACCTCTTGGTCAACTACTCTGACCCTCATCACTAAATGCTGGTCCAGAAACATAATGTATTTTGACCGTATTTTATCATCTTCAGTGGTAAATTGGAGGCTCATGGCACATGTGATGTTTCCACAGTATTTGCTTTTAAAAGTTGCTTGGCACAAGAAAATTGTCATAAATTCAAACTCAATTTCAGTTTTTTTTCCCACGTTTTTACCAAAGCTTAGAAACCTTATAGTTAATATGTATATATGTGTATATGTATATATATATGTGTGTGTGTATAAATACACACACACATAATGTATGCTGATGAATCATACATTTACACACATATATGTAATTATCATTTCAAAACATGTGTTAGTGTGTTTTAAATACAAATAGAAATTGCCCTGCTGAGGTACTGAGTCTAGCAGTTGAATGACATGAGAATTGGTTCCTCATCAACATTGAACCTGCACATCATTTCCCCACAGGGACATCTCTTGTAGGTCTTGTTTATTGGTCTTCAGTAAATTATTTTGAAAGCTCACTCCTGAATTTACCCAGAATAATGGCGTCTATCTGTTTCCACGTCCCAAACATTCTAGTCATAAGCTGTTAATGAAGTGCTCTTAGGAGCAGCCACTGTCTGCCTGTTTCTTTTTCAGCACTAGCTTTGAGTGAACAGCACCCTTGGCAGCTAAGCTGAATGTGGGCACTTCACATGCAGTCAACAGAACGGTATTCTGTATTTTAAATCAAAGCACAGATACTGAAAATGCTAATTTATGGTAAACAAGAGCTAGATTGATGGAAAACACAGCAGCAGAGGGATAGATTTTTGTTGAAGCTGTGAGGGGGATGGAATGGAAATGAGAAATACAGAGACTGATAAGAATAAAATCACCAAAGTAGGACTTTTAGAAGTTCTGCAGGAAAGGGGATTGGTGGGATAACATGGATTATTCTACATGGTTTCATGTCTAGGTGGACTGCGGAGAAATAAGCCAGTGAATGAAAGGCTTTCATGGATAGTTAATTAATATTCAAACTTTGAGTTTATATCTTGAGAAACAACATGTTATATCTATATTCTACTTTTGAAAAGGCCAGCTTGTTTATCTTGGGCTGGAATCCACATGAATGTCCTAAAGTGGGTCTGAAAGATTTAAGCCAGATACTGTGTCCCATGAATCTAATGATCCACAGGGATTTCACCCTGAGACTTAGACCAGAACATGCAAGAAGGAGACTAATAATTCTCATGAGCAAGATTTTAAGTCACAGCAGAAGTTAAGGCCAACTTTTCACAAGGTAGGAAGACGAGTTCCTTTTGGTGAGGTCTCTGGCATTTGTATCTATTGGGCTTCTGTGGAACATGACAGGGATAAGCTTTTGGCATATTCCTACTTGGGACTTGATTCATCTGACTCCTACAATGGTCCTATGCTTGTTCCACACCACATAGTCATGAACTCTTATCTTATTTTCTCTTTATACTTTTCATTTTAGTCTTGAAGGCTGCTTTTTTTTTTTTTTAATTTGTTTCCATGTTTATGTGTGTACTTCTGGATGTGGAAGATGAGGTCAACCACATAGTCATGAACTCTTATCTTATTTTCTCTTTATACTTTTCATTTTAGTCTTGAAGGCTGCTTTTTTTTTTTTAATTTGTTTCCATGTTTATGTGTGTACTTCTGGATGTGGAAGATGAGGTCAACATTGGCATTCTAGCCTGACCTCTGTTTGTTGTTATAATGACTAAACACGATCAAAAGCAAACTGAGGAGCAATGAGTTTATTTGTCTTACTCTTCTAGGTGATTACTTAGATAAGTCAGAACAGAAATCAAGAAGGAATGTTACCTAAAAGCTTCCTCACAGACTCACATAGAGTTACCTTTTTTTCTTCTTCCTCCTCCACCTCCTCCTTCTTCTTTAATCATAGCTATAACCTTATTTTATTGTTCAATTTAATTCTTTTACTCACTTTACATCTTATCACAGCTCTCTTCCTCCTCATTTCCCAGTCTCACCTTTACAAGTCCCTCCCCGCACCCCCCTCCATTGCCTCTATCCATTCTCTGCAGAGAAGGGGAGCCCCATTGGGTACTACCCTGCCCTGGGACATCTTTTTTTTTTTTTTTTGAGAAGGAATGAGTTTATTTGAGTTACAACTTCCATGTTAAAGTCCATTTTTTAAGAGAAATCAGGACAGGAACTCAAGCAGGAACAGAAGTAGAGACCATGGAAAGATGTTGTTTACTGGCTTGCTTCCCATGGCTTGCTCTGTTTTCTTCTTTATAAAACCCAGAACCACCTACCTGGGGTTATACCACCCACAGTATGCTGGGTCTTCCTATACCAATCATCAATCAAGAAAATACTTGATTGAGTTGCCTATGGCCCATTTTGATAGGAGCAATTTTTCACCCTTCCTAGATGACTGTAGTGATTTTAGCTTGTGTAAAGTTGACAACAAATAAATAAAGATCCAGCACATATTCTTAATATCTTTGTGGCTTCATCATACAGGGATATTGAGCTTTGTCACAGGTCTTTTCTGCATATATTTGAGATAATCATGTGATTTCTATCCCTAATATATTTAGGTGCTATGTTATGTTTATTAGAATTGCATATGTTGAAACATTCTTGCAACGTTGGAATAAAACTAAGTTGATTGTGTTTTTTTTTAATTTTTAATATTTTTTATTACGTATTTTCCTCAATTACATTTCCAATGCTATCCCAAAAGTCCCACATACCCTCCCCCCTACTCCCCTACCCACCCATTTCCCCCCCCTTTTTTTTTTTTTTTTTGGCCCTGGCGTTCCCTTGTACTGGGGCATAAAAAGTTTGTGTGTCCAATGGGCCTCTCATTCCAGTGATGGCCGACTAGGCCATCTTTTGATACATATGCAGCTAGAGTCAAGAGCTCCGGGGTACTGGTTAGTTCATAATGTTGTTTCACCTATAGGGTTGCAGATCCCTTTAGCTCCTTGGGTACTTTCTCTAGCTCCTCCATTGGGGGCCCTGTGATCCATCCATTAGCTGACTGTGAGCATCCACTTCTGTGTTTGCTAGGCCCCAGCATAGTCTCACAAGAGACAGCTATATCTGGGTCCTTTCAGCAAAATCTTGCTAGTGTATGCAATGGTGTCAGCGTTTGGAAGCTGATTATGGGGTGGATCCCTGGATATGGCAGTCTCTAGATGGTCCATCCTTTCGTCACAGCTCCAGACTTTGTCTCTGTAACTCCTTTCATGGGTGTTTTGTTCCCAATTCTAAGAAGGGGCACAGTGTCCACACTTTGGTCTTCATTCTTCTTGAGTTTCATGTGTTTAGCAAATTGTATCTTATATCTTGGGGATCCTAAGTTTTGGGCTAATATCTACTTATCAGTGAGTACATATTGTGTGAGTTCCTTTGTGATTGTGTTACCTCACTCAGGATGATGCCCTCCAGGTCCATCCATTTGCCTAGGAATTTCATAAATTCATTCTTTTTAATAGCTGAGTAGTACTCCATTGTGTAAATGTACCACATTTTCTGTATCCATTCCTCTGTTGAGGAGCATCTGGGTTCTTTCCAGCTTCTGGCTATTATAAATAAGGCTGCTATGAACATAGTTGAGCATGTGTCCTTCTTACCAGTTGGGACATCTTCTGGATATATGGGACATCTTTTTCAGCAGGTCTAGACACATCCTTTCCCACTGAAGCCCATCCAGGCAGTCCCAGTAGTTGGGAATGGGATCCAATGGCAGGAAATAGACTGAGACAGTCCTCATTCCACTTTTTCTTTTTAATTTATTTAAATTTTTTAAATTTTATTTATTTATTTTAAGGCATTTTATTAGGTATTTTCTTCATTTACGTTCCAAATGCTATCTCCCAAAGCCCCCTATCCCCTCCACCTCCATCTGCTCACCAACACACCCACTCCCACTTCCTGGCCCTGGTATTCCCCTATATTTGGGCATAGAACCCTCACAGGACCAAGGGCCTCTCCTCCCATTAATGATCAACTAGGCCATCCTCAGCTATTTTTGCAGCTGGAGCCATGAATACCATCATTGTTTTCTTTGGTTGGTGGCTTAGTCCCAGGGAGCTCTAGACAAGGCTGCCCACTCTCTCCCTACCTATTCAATATAGCACTTGAAGTCCTAGTCAGAACATTTAGACAACAAAAAGAGATCAAAGGTATACAAATTAGAAAGTAAGAAGTCAAAATATCACTATTTGCAGATGATATGATAGTATACATAAGTGACTCCCAAAATTCCACCAGAGAACTCCTAAACCTGATTAAAAAAAAAAAAACTTCAGGGAAGTAGCTAGATTTAAAAGTAACTCAAACAAATTAGTGGCCTTTCTCTACACAAAGGATGAACAGGCTGGGAAAGAAATTAGGGAAACAACACTCTTCACAATAGTCACAAATAATATGAAATACCTTGTGTGACTCTAAGCAAGTGAAAGATCTGTATGATAAATACTTCAAGTCTCTGAAGAAAGAAATCAAAGATCTCAGAAGATGGAAATATCTCTGAAGCTCATGGATTGACGGGATTAATATAGTAAAAATGGCTATTTTGCTGAAAGCAATCTCCAGATTCAATACAATCCCCATCAAAATTCCAACTCAATTCTTCACTGAGTTAGAAAGGGAAATTTGCAAATTCATCTGGAATAACAAAAAACCTAGGATAGCAAAAACTATTCTCCACAATAAAAGAACTTCTGGTAGAATTACCATCCCTGACCTCAAGCTATACTACAGAGCAATTGTGGTAAAAATGGCATGGTACTGGTATAGTGACAGAGAGGTAGACCAATGGAATAGAATTGAAGACCTAGAAATAAACCCACACACATATGGTCACTTGATCTTTGTCAAGGGGGCTAAAACCATCCAGTGGAAAAAAAGACAGTGTTTTCAATAAATGGTGCTATCTCAACTGGCTGTTATCATGTAGAAGACTGTGAATTGATCCATTCTTATCTCCTTGTACTAAGCTAAAGTTCAAGTGGATCAAGGACATCCATATAAAACCAGAGACACCGAAACAAAAAGAAAAGTAAGTGGGGAAGAGCCTTGAGCACATGGGCACAGGGGGAAATTTCCTGAACAAAACACCAATAGCTTATGCTCTAAGACCAAGTATTGGTAAATGGGATATAATAAAATTGGAAAGCTTCTATAAGGCAAAGGACACTGTCAATAAGAAAAAAAAGGTAACAAACAGATTGGGAAATGATCTTTACCCATCCTAAATCTGATAGAGGGCTAATATCCAATATATACAAAGAACTCAAGAAGTTAGATTCCAGAGAACCAAATAGCCCTATTAAAAATGGGGTACAGAGCTAAACAAAGAATTCTCAACTGAGCAACACTGAATGGCTGAGAAGCACCTAAAAAATATTCAACATCCTTAGTCATCAGGGAAATGCAAATCAAAACAACTCTGAGATTCCATGTCACACCAGTCAGAATGGCTAAGATCAAAAATTCAGGTGACAGCAGATGCTGGCGAGGATGTGGAGAAAGAGGAACACTTCTCCATTGCTGGTGGGATTGCAAGCTGGTACAACCACTCTGAAAATCAGTCTGGTGTTTCCTCAGAAAATTGGACATAGTACTACCCGAGGAGCCACTAATACCACTCATGGGCATATACCCAGAAGATGTTCCAACATGTAATAAGGACACATGCTCCACTGTGTTCATAGCAGCCTTACTTATAATAGGCAGGAGCTGGAAAGAACCGAGATGTCCCTCAAAAGAGGAATGGATACAGTAAATGTGGTACATTTATACAACGGAGTACTATGCAGCTACTAAAAACAATGAATTTATGAAATTCTTAGGCAAATGGATGGATCTGGAGGATATCATCCTGTGGTAACCCAATAACAAAAGAACATACATAATATGCATTCATTGATAAGTGTTATTAGACCAGAAGCTTAGAATACCCAAGATACAATTCACTCCACTTGTTAAGGGAACTGCATGAACACCAAACCTCACATTTGCTATAGATGTGTGGGATCTAGGTCCAGCTTCTGTATGCTTCCTGGTTAGTAGTGTTCCAGGCTCTGTGATCCCCCATGTTCCTAGGTTAGTTGTCTCTGTGGGTCTTCTTGTGCTGTCCTTGACCTCTTTGCCTTGCTCAGTTCTATCAGCTATCCTCACACAGCCCAGGTTTATCTGCCTAGTGATGGTACCACCAAGCCCTCTACCACTTGGCAATCAAGAATATGACCCCCAGCACAGGCAGACCCAGACCAATCTATTGGAAGCAATTTCTCAATTGTAGTTCCCTTTTAGCAAATGTTTCAAGTTGTCAACAAACATTAGCCACCATTGCTTTCCACTTTATGTTTTGGAGTAGGGTCTTGCAGTGATCTTCGAATTTACTGATTTGGTTAGATTGATTACTGATTTGGTCAGCTAGTTTTGGGGTTCCACTGCCTCTTCAAAACTAGAGCTATAGGAGTGTGCCACAGTGCCTAGGTTTTAAAGTAGGTTTATGAGGTTTGAACCCAGGCTCTTAAAATTGCTCAGCAAGGATTTTAATCCACTGAGCCATTTTTCAAGCCCCTTTGAAGCCTAATCTCTTATTGTATTACTTTCTTTTTGATATTATAACATAATCACATCTTTTTCATTTCCCTTTCTTCCCTCCAAGCCTTCCCATAAACCCCCTTGCTAGTTTTCAAATTCAAGGTCGTTTTTTATTAATGTTTGTGTACAAAAATGGGTGTGGATATATATATATATATATATAAAATACACAAATACACATATGTATTTATAAACACAATATATTATACATTATATAAATATATATATACATACATATTTATAAACCAAAACTATAACCAGCTCAGAATGAATAATGCTACTTGTGTGTATGTATTTAGGAACAATTCATTGATACTGGATAATCAAATGAGACGCTCGTCCTTAAGGAAGACCGTCTGTCAGCATTCCTTATTTGCTTGTAGTTGTTGTTGAGGTGGGTGGAGGGAAGAGGTAGGAAAGAGCATGTAACACATTCTAAATGCCTGGGAGAGAGAATTTAAGGATGTGGGGAATATTTTGGTTAGAACTAAGGAACAAGTTGGGAATTTCATTTATCTTCAGGAGTCTGCTGATTTAAAAGGAGAATTTGCCTAAATCCCTTCGGTCCAGAGGGTAGACATGGGACTAAGGTATAGTGGTTATAGAAAACGCTCTTTCGATTTGAACAGTACAAACTAGAATTAGCTAATTTACGTGATAATGAATTCTATGTCTTCTGAGATAATTAAGTTAAGGCTGAACGAACATTTGCCATGGATGTTGTTCGGAGAATAATAGAATTGGCAGGAGAGTGGAATGGGCTTGCACTCATAGCCCACTTCTTGCAATTCATTATTCCCCCAAACTGAAAAACTATTCTGTCTAAACTTTTTTACACTGAACTCCCAAGTTATTGTTTATTTCTTGTCTGTCTCCAAGAGCGGCCCACCCCACCTCAAATGTTAAAGCAGACCTTTGCTTAACAAAATGCAACTCACCCAGTGGTGCTCAGCCTGCTTTCTACTTCCTTTTATGCCCTTACCAGCTAGATTTATCTCCTTATAATTTACCTTTTTGGTAGCTTCTCTTGGTGTTGCATCTTTGCCCCAACATCATATATGCTTCTTTACAGTAAAACTGACATTCTGTTCCCTACCCTGCCCCATGTATTCCTTTTGGAAATCTATCCATTAAGTCATAAATTATTTACCCCCTAGTATTTCTTCTTTCCCATTTCATTCCTTAAACTCTTGGCATATATCCACTACTAGCTCCCTTAAAGTACATTTAAATCAAAACTACATGTAATATATTTAAGATGTAAACCCTGATATTTTAAGATATGGCTACATTGTGAAACATGATCACTGTGGTCAATCTAGTTAATATGACTACCAATTCAAATAGCAGTTTCTGTTATAAGAATATTTAAAATGACCTCTTTTTGTAAACTTCAAGTACAAAATTATCGGCTCGTCTCCATTCTGTGCCATAGATCTTCAGAACTTATTCCCTTTACTTCAATCATCTTTTGTATCCTTTGACCAAATTCCTCACTAGAATAACAATTACCTTCATCCTTACTATATGATTAAAATATTAAATATGGAAAATTCCACATATAATTAAAGTCAAGCAGGTTCTTTCATGTTTTATTTCATTGGGGACATCTTCCCCTTCTATCTATAATATCATGCATGACAGATTTTTTTTTCAGTTTAAGGTTGAATAACATTCTATACATCTTGTATCTCATGTTTCTTTACCCATTTTCATCAATAGATACTTTGGTTGTTTCAGTATCTTTGATTTTATGAATCTTCTTCTATAACATGGGAGTATAGATGAGATACAGTTCATGTTCTCATAAGAGGGGTCAACAAACACAGCTAGTTTTATTTTCAAGGTGTTGAGGGCCAACTATTCTGTTTTTCACAATGGTCATATGGTTTACATTCCTACTAAATGGGTGCAGGTATTTCATGTTTATTTTTTACTTGCCAATATTTATTATTGTCTCTGTAAATAGCCATTTCGACTATTATAAAATTATATTTATATATTATGAATATATAAAATTATATTTCACTGTGCTTTTAATGTCAATTTCCCAGATAATTATCAAAACTGACTTCTTTTCATATGCGTGGTTGCCATTTTTATAAATCCTCTTGAAAAATATCTGTTTAGGCCCTTAGCTAATTTTTAACTTATACTTTAAAATGTTTCTATTCATTTTTTGTTATTTGTGTGTATATTTTGGATGTTAGCAATTTATATAATATGTGCTTTATAAGTATTTCTCCTGCTTTATAGTTTAAACCTTTTATTTTGTTTACTCTTTATTTTCTTACACAGAAACTTTTAGTATGAAGTAATCTATTTGTCTTTTAGATTTAGAGCTCTTTAAAATACACCTTGCTGTCATGAGGCCAGTGTCAAGAAGACTTTTTCATAATTTTAAACTTTTAGCAGATATGAATGTTTCTCCCCTATACACTGCAAGAAAGGATCTAATTTCATTTTGCATGTAGATAACTCCTTAGCATTGTGACTTTAAGGCGCTTTTCTCCCTCTGTGCTACAGACACATTTGCCACATTACTCTATGGGGCTTGCATGGGTTTGTAAGCAACATCTCTATTCTCTTCCATCGCTCTATAGAATTTTCCTTTTGAAATGCAGGTGCAGTGTCACAGCAGATGCAGGTTCTCTTTGGGCTGCGTGTTTTTATAAGAGATTGTGAATTCTTAGTGTGCTGCCTCTAGCTTTGTGCTTTATAAGATTACCTCATCTCTTCGGGGCATTTGTGGTTCCATATGATTTTGGGAGCCTCCTTTCTCTGTTTACGCAAAGAACATAACTTTGGGAATTTTGACAGCAAATAATATTTTTTGTCTCTCTTAGGAATTTGATCTCTTTTGGTATCAGGATGATGCTACTATCATAAGTTAACTTTGAATATATATCTACTTCTAATTTTTAGAAGAATTGAATAACAGCAGTTTCAATTATTTTTATACATATTGTCAGAACTGAGTCTTAAGTGTCTCTTCTCCTGGGCTTTACTTTGGGGGAGATTTTTGGCTCATTTATTCAATTTCCTTGTTTTATATGGGTCTGTTCTATATTTGTATTTATTCTTCCTTCTCTTTCTGCTTCTCCTTGGGACTCTTTGCTCTGTTTTTGACACAGGTTCTTATTTAGCCCATGTTAGCTTTCAAAATACTTTCTCTCACCTTCGCCATCTGTGTCCTAGGACTACAGGTCTACAGCACCATGGCCAGCCTTCTGTTTCCTCATGATTTTATTTCCCTAGGTTTCATGTTGCTAATAGTGTATCATTTTCTTCTAGATTATCCAATGTATTGGCAATTGCTTTTAATAGTGTAAGAGACTTTCAAGATATTTATTACAGTATACTCTGATTTGTCATTTCATTTATTTGAGTTTTTGTTTTCCTAATACAACAGTTAATGGTTTGTCAATTTTGTTTATGTTTTAGGATAATCTAGCTTTCCTCTTTATTGATTTTTCATCTCTCTGTTTTATTTCTGGCCGAATCTTCATTATGACTTTATCTGATAACACTGGGCTTAGTCTCATCTTTTGTGTAGTTCCTTGAGTTATGAAGTTAAATTGTTTATTTGGAATATTTTTTCTTTTATAATGGGCATGTTTATTTTTAGAACCTTTCATTTTGGTGCTGATTCCTGTATCCCATTAAGTTCTCTTATGTCATTTTTTTTTTCATCTTAATTTGTCTCGGGTATTTTAAATTTCTGATTCTTAGTCCCTCTCTGGCTTGGTAATTCTGCAGTTGTTATGTTTCAGTATTCAGATGGCCTCTAAGCCACACGAGATTGCACTGTGTGAGTCTACTTAGACATAGATATTTTTTCTTATTTCTCAAAACATGAAAATCCTCAGATGAACCACATAGCCCAGATATGTTGAAAATGGGAGCAAAATATGATGACATGAATGTTTATAATACACATAGGTAATGGTCCACTTTATAATTTACAACAGTAAAACATATACAAATATGTAGGGAAAAGCTCAAATTCTGTATCCACAAAGCTATTCATATTCAAAAAGATGCACATGAATGTAAAGATTCACAACTGCATAAAATAAATGTCAGTGTATGCTGGTTAATGTAAGGGTTTTATATTCCCCTATGTGGCTATTGAGGCAATCTTAAGGGCTGTCAATATCTGCTTAAGATGCCAGGTGGGTCTCATCATTTCCATATGGACAGCTTGTCTCTCCAGTAAACTGTGCATTTTAGTGAAAAGTAGTTTCAATTCTTGCATATTTTCACCATATACAATTCATATGATGCATAGAATAATGTGGTAATTGGCCATGTTAATGCTAAAGCTACCTATCAACAGCATGCTATTCACTTGGTTCGGCTTGGGTAGAGTATATATATTTTATGCAGTTGTGAATTTTTACATTCATGCATATATTTTTTTTGACTGTGAATAGGTCTGTGAATGCAGAATTTTAGCTCTCTTATATATTTGCATACATTTTACTATGGTAAATTGTAAAGTGGACCATAACCTACATGTGTACACACATACATACACATATATATCCACACACATATATACACACATGTGTATATATGCACACATATAAGAATATATGTGAACATATACACATTCATACATATAAATAGATGTGTATGTGTGTTTATGTGTGTGTGTGAGTGTGTGTGTGTGTGAGTGTGTGTGTGTGTGTGTATGTGTGTTTATGTGTGTGTGTGCAAATGCCTGTGTATAGGACATATCACTGGCCTGAAACATGACAATTAGGCTAGGCTGCCTGGGCATTGAACTTTAAGGATCACCTGTCTATATATTTCTAGTGCTGGTATTACAAGTATGTATTTCACAAACCTAGCCTTTATATTTAAAGAGTCTACAATGTTTCTATTGATTGTACTTTGTCAAATAAGCATCCTCTATATAATTAAAATGAAAAATAAAATTAGATAGGACTTTCCTGGATTTAGCTCCATAGTAGAATGCGTGTTTATCATGCAAAAGGCCTTGGGTTCAATCCCAAATACTGCTAGATAAATGAACAAATACACAAGTAACTGCTGCCAATCCCTAGACTTCTGATTGCACTGGCTCAGTATTCCTAATTTCCTCATTGTTAAGTATCAACTCATCTGCAACTTTCCTGTTATCTTACTGTTATTTTATTTCATTTCTTTTCAATGAAAAGGGAGCTGACATGAGTTCAGTCTTGAACTTCAGATGGCTTTATACCTTAATGCATGGGCCATACTACAGAATGTACTATGTGTAACTGAAAAGAATGTGCATTCTGGGGAGAATGTTCAAGGCATATCCATGAACTCAGCAGAGTCTGTAGTGCTAATCAGTTCTGATGTTTTTCCATAGAAATATTCCATTTGATGAGTTGTCCATTAAAGTGTATATGTTTACAGAGGTCTTCTACTGCTATTAAATATCTGTCTCTTCCTTCATATTGGTAAACATTGCTTTATATATTTAGATGTTTTGATATTGTGTGTATTTCTCTAAGTTGCTGAGTTAACCTTTTCACCATAATCCAATGCCATTCTGGTCCCCTGTGCAGTCTTAATGATGCTTCTGTGGACAACACTTACAGTTTCAGCTTCAGGAAGGCCTCACTTTTTATCATGTAAGGCCATGATGGTCATCTTTGTATTTTTTTTAATTAGGTATTTATTTCATTTACATTTCCAATGCTATCCCAAAAGTCCCCCCCCACCCCTCCCCACCACTTCCCCACCTACCCACTCCCACATCTTAGCCCTGGCATTCCCTTGTACTGAGGCATATAAAGTTTGCACGACCAATGGGCCTCTCTTTCCACTGATGGCCGACTAGACCATCTTCTGATACATATGCAGCTAGAGACATGAGCTCGGGGGCAGGGGGTATTGGTTAGTTCATATTGTTGTTCCACCTATAGGGTTGCAGTTCCCTTTAGCTCCTTGGGTACTTTCTCTAGCTCCTCCATTGGGGGCCCTGTGATCCATCCACTAGCTGACTGTGAGCATTCACTTCTGTGTTTGCTAGGCCCCTGCATAGTCTCACAAGAGACAGCTATATCAGGGTCCTTTCAGCAAAATCTTGCTAGTGTATGCAATGGTGTCAGCGTTTGGAGGCTGATTATGGGATGGATCCCCGGGTATGGCAGTCTCTATTTCATCTTTGTATTTTATTTCCCATTCCCCAACTGCAGTTTCCCTAGGCCACTGGTTCTCAACCTCTGTGTCACAACCCCCTTGGCTGTGACATACTAGATACTCTACATACAAGATATTATATTACGATATGTAACAATAGCAAACTTACAGATATGAAGTAGCAGCAAAATAATTTTATGGGGGTCACTACACATGAGGAATTGTATTAGAGGGTCACAGCATTATAAAGGTTGAGAACCACTGCCCTTCCCAATGATTCTGTATGCATGTTACTTCTGTCTTCATAATTATAAAGTCTCTCAACTATGTCGTATGTTCATCCAGGTTCATGCCTGTATGCAACTGAATCTCAAATGATTAGGTAAAGCCAAGCTCTTTTTCCAAATTACTGGCTCGTGTTTGCAAATGTCTGTTTGTTAACCTTGCATGGTTATTGTGAGCGCTCCAGTCCCAGCAGTGTGAAACTAAATAGATAAATAGGTTGCCTTTCCCTTCTCTATCTACCTCCTCATGTCACCACCTCAATTGTTCTCCATGGTGCTATGCCTGTTCACACAATAGAGACTCAAACTTTGTCATCAAAGCAGGTTTCCCCCTTTGTATTTATAACCAGAACCCTGCCTTCATAACCTCTCTTCAATTTCTTCCAAATAAATGTCTTCTTTTTCTGTTCCTATTGCTTCTACTGCGGTGTGAAGCCGATTACATCCCAACCAAACCTTTATAAGTTACCAGCCCATTATCCTCATGCCAGCATGCTGATTTCTTCCAGTGAATCTCTATATTATGGTATGATTTCACTGGAGTTTCCATCAAGGGATTCCCTCATAGAAAAAATGAAATGCACTTTGAAATTCTGGATTCTGTTTAATTTATGACCCAACTCTTTTTATATCATGACAACCGTGAATCATAATAATTTACATATATGAATGCCTATTCCCTGGCAGACCTTGTACTTGTGACTTCAATGATGCTCTGAAGTAGGCATTATAATTGTAATTTCATAATTGCCAAAGATACTGAGTTTATAAATATTTGAGCCTATATAGATTGGCCCTAGAATTTGTAGCCATTCTGGTGTTCTGTTGTTCACTGTCTTCTTATACTCATATAGCTTTAACCTAGAACAATAATGCTCCCCTCCCTACCTCTGTTTGGAACATCTTCCTTCAGATTTTGTATCTGAAAATATGTTTGGTCTCCATTTGAAATCTCACAATACTTGTGTTGTACATTTATAGAGAACTTCCTTTAAGTATATGATAGTAGGCAAACTAGATGTCTAAGTAAGTAAAATTACATGCCTATTCCCAAAAATATATGCAACAAGGAGAGAAGTGACTCCTAGCAGCTGTCCTTTGCTCTCTACGTGCATGTGGAGTACTGTGGTGGACTGGGTAGGAATAGTCCCATAGACTCATGTGTTTGAATGCTTGGCCCATAGAGGATAGCACTGTTGAGGGAAGTGGCCTTGCTGGAGTGGGTGTGACCTTGTGGGGGAAAGTGTGTCATTGTAGGGATTGGCTTTGAGGTCTCCTATGCTCAAGCTACTCTGAGTGTGGCACACAGTCTCCTTTTGCTGCCTGTGGATCAAGATGTAGAACTCTCAGCTCCTTTCCAGCACCATGTCTGCCTGCATATTACCATGCTTCCTTCCATGGTGATAATGGACTAAACCTCTGAAACTTTAAGCTATCCCCAAATTAATTTTTTTCTTCTATAAGAGTTGCTGTGGTATGTTATCTCTTCAAAGCAATAAATCCCTAAGGCAAGTACTATTTCACACCCATACACATGCATGTGTACACACACACACACACACACACACACACACACACACACACACCAAATAAATGCAAAGTACTTTATAGTAGAATGCATGATGACAGTTATTTGTTTGTTAGTTTGGTTTGTTTTTTCAACACATGGTTTCTCTGTGAAGCCCTAGCTGTCTCAGAACTCACTCTGCAGACCAGGCTGATCTCTATCTAACTCCGAGATCTGTCAGACTCTAACTGCTGAGTGAATATTGGGATTAAAGGCAAGTACCATCACCACCTGTCCCTTATGTTGTTTATTATCTCTTTAAAGACAGGGGCTATTTGCCACTATTTTTCTTATTCTTTGTTTTACTTAGAGGAGTGACTACTCAATAGCACTGATCTTCCTTTATATTGAATAATTTGTTAGCACACTAACTAGATATCAGATCTTGTGTTAAGCTAGTACAGGACCCTTTTCTTGCTTTTGTGTTTGTTTTTGTAATGCCAATGTTTAGACAACCTAAAGGAGCCTTGTTCATTTATGTCACTGATACATGTGTCATTGACTTAATTAAATTTTCAAAGCTGGTCTGGTAGATGAGGGTAGAAACATCTCTATTCTATAAGAGACAGTTGACAATTGAAACAAAAGCTCCATTGGTTTTCAGAGAGTTGGGAAAAAAGTTCGATTTTGATTCATTATTCATAGCACACTCTTGATTTCTTATATTAGGCAGCCTCAATTCAGCTATTCAAGACAATTTATGATTGTCTGAATGTTTTCCATAAAAATGTTGGTTTTGTGTGATTGGAAAATATTTTTTCTGGTCCTAAAACATAAGGTGGGGAAAGCTGACAATGAAGAAGTGATGGGCACTTTGCTATTCACTGCTGCTCTCTGTATTTGGTGCCTAAGATGGAGGGATGTGGTTGTCCTAGCAACTGCCAGCAACAGTAGTTTGATACTGACTGGGTAGCCTGACTGCAGAGTGTAGCTGATAGGATTTTTCACTACTTCCTTAGAATCCATGGTTATACCTCCTCTCTACACCCTTTTTTGTCTTTGAAACTTCATATTTCTGGTCTTTTCTTTGCCCCCTTTTCTTACTCTGCCCTTTGATTTTTCTCTCAATCATATCCGCTATTTGCCATTTCTCTTTTCTAAGAGCCTGTAAGTTTGTTTGGTGTGTGATGAGTGAAAAAAATTTTTTTTTCATGTTTTGTGACAGAACATTTCTGAAGTAAAGGAGTGATAAATATCAAATCAAGTGGAAGCTAGAAATTTAATTTCCCCTATCAGGGCCAATCTGTGCTTCATTTTATCCTGACAAAAATTGATATTTTATCCTTGTCATAATGGAGGACTCTGATTGCAGTGCCCTTTCATAATTCCTCAAAAAAATATATCATTTTCTTTTCCTCCCAAGAACTTGAATCAAAGCAGAGTAGATTCTGTGTACATTGTGAAGGAAGACACCTGATATTCCTGCAGCGCTTTGTGTCTCCAGGGCTGGCAGGATTTCCATAAAGTCACTGAGGTTCTTGATTTAATATGCTACATTCAGGATTTATCTCTAGCTGTCTTCCAGAAATTTATGTAGCAAAAGCAGTGGCACAGCTTCCCCCTCCCCGAACTTTCTTCATTCATCTGTGTTTCTTAAATTAAGGAGGACTTGAATCTGAGATGATGTCTGAAAACTGGCCTTTTAAGCAAACTGACTAAAATTTGATTAAGGCTAGAGAGAGAAAAGGCATTACAGATTCAACAAATAAGAGGTGTGTTGTCAGTCAGGCAGTTTCAAAGGATTAATTCATTTATGAAGTATCAGAATCTCATGACGTCAATCCTGCTTTTTAATTCTTGCTTACAGCTCAGGAAACTAAGACATAAGGAGGCTCATTAACCTTACTTAAGTTATTAACCACGACTGACTTTAGAATCTACACATAGGGAAGCCCATTAGGATCTGATTTACTGGGACATCTGCACAGTGAGTGTGTATCTATTTACCATCATCCATCTGTGGCAGAGCAGAAAATATATGGGCTCCTGTAAATCTGGATTTCAGAGAAAGGGGATCTTTAGATGGGCTTTTATTGAAGGATTGACTAACTTCATCAAAGCTGAGTTATTTTCCCAGTCCCTTGGCCATTCTTTATTCTTCCTGGGGTTTGTTTTGGTATGGCATTTCTAGATAATCAACTTTTCTCATCCTCATAGATCTAAGTTAGATTTCACTGATGAGGAATTGCTTTGTTGACTGAACATATTTACTAGGAGGCTGAGGCAGGTCTCAGAACTGCCTCATGTGTAAAGTGAAGTAAAGACGGGGTTTGTCCACTGTGTTTGGTTGAGAGAGATGATGGAATATACAAGGTTCTTATACATGTATCATGCTCACTTAAACCATGTGCATAGAAACTTGGGAGGCAACATTCTCTAAAGAAAGTAAAAAGTCTAATAGCAGAAGAAAGAAGCTGGCTGGGGAAAATTAGATGAGTCCAGGGAGTATTGTCCATAGGATGCAATGTCCAGCTTCCCTTTCCTCTTCCTCTATTTACAAGGAAATATAAGGAAGAAGTCATCTTATATTATTTATTTAATGTTTAAACACAAGGCTCCAAGAGTTATAAATAATATAGTAAACTATATTATATATATAAAAAAATAAGACCTAAAATGAGCTTTGTGTGGAACACATTAGGATTTGGAGAACTAAGTAAGGTGTAATCCAATGCCTGCTTCAAGGACTATAGCTAGAATGCTAACATCACTGGGTTGGAAGTATTGAAACTGTTCTACAGGAGTTGGAAGCCTAGAGCTAGACTCACTGTTTGGTGTCAGAGGCTAAAAGTGGATTCTATCTATTTCTCACAAAGGAAACAGTGCTGATTTTGTGCTTAGAGATTTGGTCTTCAAGAAGTCTGTGGGTTTACATTGCCTTTAGTCAGAAAGATAAAAACACAACCAGGACCATCACAATGACATCATCATACTGATATCACTGTGGGTAGACAGTCCTCAAATACTTTTTGACTAGGGCATCTGGTGATGAAGGAAAACAAGCATGGATTATGTACACAGAGGGAAAGAAAACCACAAAAACAGCAACCAAGAAAAGTCTAGTTTCAAAAGGCGTCTCGAAATAAAACTACCAGAGTATGTGAAAAGGTGAATATGAAAATTTCATAAGAAGACTCTCCAAGCTCCAGAAATATGAGATTTCATATGAAGAGTTTAAAATTGCTACACTGAGGATGCTCAAAGTGGTAAGGGAAAGAAAAATTCCAATTATAAACATATGAAAGAAGACAGAAAAGGAGCAAGATTGGGGAACTTATTAGAAACAGAAAATCCTAGAAATTAAAACATATGTAGTATATTTCTTTAAAGAATATACCAATAGTAAATAAAATCTTCCTGTTCAGGAGGACAGAATCTCTGGCCTGGTTAAAAACTTAATATTGCCATTGGGACAGGTCAACCTCTTTGCTGAGGGAGTATCTTTAGGAAGGTGGACTCACTATGAACTTAAGGAGAAGCTGGAAAAATTAGCTTTTGGATAAAATTTATCTTTCAATCTATCATCTCTTTATCTATCTATCTATCTATCTATCTATCTATCTATCTATCTATCTATCTATCTATCTATCCATGTTTAGAGAGATTGTATTGTTACTTATACATAGGTATATAGATGTTTTCAGAGTGACAATTTGGTATTAGATCAATTTGTGTGTTTTTCCTTGGGGGAAGACTATTTCTTCTGCTCTTAGCACTCTCTAGTTGTCTATAGTTCTTTGTCTGGAGTTGAGGCATCATAAGCTTTCACTATTCCATGTTTGCATATCTTTTGTGTTGTCTTTGTTTCGGTCATGCTTAATACCAGCCCTTTGGATGCAGAGGCAGGTGGATCTCTATGAGCCTGATGCCAGCCTGGTTTACATAGTTAAGTTCTAAACCAACCATGGTATGCAGTAAGACCCTGTCTCAACAGCGGCAGCAGCAGCAGCAGCAACAACAACAACAACAGCAACAACCAACAAAATAATTAAGTCTTTTATAGGGCACAGCCATGGTGGTTTATAAGTTGGCCTGCTTTTCTGCATTACTTCAAAAGGCATAATTTCTCATTTCTTATTCTCATCTCCTTTCTAAGCTATCTTACTTCCCCTACATTTGTCTAGCCTTCTCAACATTTTAAGTTTCATTTCTCTTTTTCTAATGTTCTCTCCCCACCATGTAGCTGCTCGTCTATCATGTGGCTGATCATGGTGCTGGCTTAAATGACATGTTTTTGTTTGTTTGTTTGTTTGTTTGTTTTTTCCCCTTCTCTCCTCCATTGTTTTCTAGCAGACAGCTTGCCTGCTCTGTGGTTATTTTAAACTCTAATAAAATTTTTCTCAAACTTAAAAGAAAAACCCGACCATTTTGATACTAAATTCCAAAGAAAAGAGAATTAATGGAGTTAAAGAAACCCACATGATAAACAAATAAGGGTGTATGGTAAGGAGAACAGATGTGTTCTCTGAAGGAATAGAGAAAGGAGAAATGTATTGAGATTCTCCAACATTTTCTGATGACTGGAGGAATTGGTGGACTAGTAGTAGGTAATACAGTCACTGAGAATTTTGCAGAACATCTTTCAGGGTGCATTCCAGGTACCAAACAAGAGAAAGAGTTATCTCTAAACACTGAGTTGAAGCAGAACAGAAGACAAAGAAATATCTAGAATCTACTCAAGGAAAAAGGCATTTAGGCTGAAAGGAAATGGTCCCCAGAAAGGTGTGACATCTGTAAGAGAATAGTGAGCCCAACCTTTGATATATTCATAGGTGTGCTTCAGTGAGAAAATAGCTACCCCAAGATGTGAATAATGCCTAAGGAATAATCAATAATGGCTATATGCAAAAACAAAACTAAGAATTGGCTATTAAATAAATGTGTAATTTTACATGATAAAATAAATTCCAGATAATAGCTAGAAGATCAGAGTGTATTTAACTGCTCCTTCAGATGCATTCAGATTCCTGATTCACATTTGGAGGAGAAGTGCTGTGCAAGATTTTTAAATTTTACTTGGAGGAGTTATTATACTATTATAATTATGGTAATGATTAAAATACAGACACAAAAATCTATAATTTTGAACTTAATAGGGAAAGAAAAGGGACAGAATGTATCAAACTCTGTCAGTTTAAACATAGGTCAGAAAGTAGGGATAAAGGAGCAAAGAAAATCAGTTAATAAACACACAATATGTTGGTTGAAGCAAGCATATATAAATGCTAGTAATATCAATAAGTATCATTGGACAAAAGTCAACTATTTTTGAGTGAAATTATAAGATTGATGATGAACTTTGCCATGCTAATGGAAGATAACAATGACCCTAAGAAAAAGTTCCCAGATATAAAGCAAAAGCAAGCATGTGAAGAAATAACAGCCTGAAATAAAAGAGAATTAAGGAGACCTACCCACTGGGATAAAGCAGTCTCCAACAAGGCAACAAGTAAAATCATGCATTGCTATACCTCTGTAGACAGAAGGAGTCAGATAAAATTACCACGCACACACAGTTCTATGGAGTGGGTAATTTACATAATTGTATCTTGCTGGAACTCAGTGGATTCTACAAGCATAGAAGATGGTTGCACAGTCTAGCTATAGTTTAGGTCACAAAGGAAGACTCCTCAGGCAATTTCAAGGAATCAATAACAGGTTTTATGAGCAGAAGGCAATTTAGTTTCATATCAATCATAAAAGTATTTGGAAACTTAATTCTTCATTAAAAACTCACCTTGGAATCTCAAAATGTCTCTAAGTAAAGGACAATGAAAATACTATACATCAAAACATATGGAGTGCAGCTAAATTGGTTAATTATAGCAATTTTCTGCACATTAAGCTGGTATTGGACATCCTGAGTGATTTCTCATGTGATTTGAGATGGATTTTCACTGCTGCAGGTACCTTGTAGACATCAGGAATGCTGGTTCTTTTATTATGCTCTTATCTCAGGTCCACCAGTGTTCCTGTTCTTCAGTGATAGGATAAGTGACAAGTATCATGACCCTGTGATCTCAGCCTGACCTGTGTCATTCTACTTCCTCCCCACCTCTCTGTTCTCACTGCATGGCTCCTCTACCTCAGTCTGAGTTATCTGTGATGCTAACAGATCTCTCTCTCTCTCTCTTTTTCCCTCCTAGCTAATGTACTTAGGAAAAAGATCTTTAAGTCACCCACACATTGTCAGGGACTGATATGGTAGCCAGTACAGTACAGTACAGTACGGGTTGCCAAATATGAACTGAACACTAAAATGATCAGAGGATACCTAAGCCTATTCCTCTCTATGTGGAGCCTTTTGGGTCTATGAGATTAGAATGTGGAGTAGACATCAAGCTACAGAAATGACCAAGAGAACCACACATATAAAGATGGTGTTGAAAGAGTGGAGACTGTGGCAGGCCAGTTAGGCATTGGCTATTATGAGCAAATCGAGCCCCAGTTCAAGAGTAGGATCGGAGTTGTGATGCATAGAGTCGGGAGGCCATGTCAGGGAGAGCTAGTGAGGATCATCAGAAGACATAGGAGGGACATGGAAGATAGGCATCACAGATGAAAGATTTGAATGTGTAGTGGCCATCCCAAGTGGAGCAGATTAGGGTGGTATATAGTAAGGGCCTTGGATACAGATTTTCTATTCTTCATAAGGCCCCAGATAAGAAGGGTTTGACAGAGCCTTTTTTTGGATGTGGTAGAGGTGCTGTGTGATAATGTGCTGGAAGGAAGGAAGTGTGCAGTCTCCTTGTTTCAGTAGGTGGAGTGTGTGACTTAGAAGTACCACTTTCATCTATGGGAAGGTCCGAAGCACCCTTCAGACATGACTTATGGTCCCATGCCCCTTCTCCTCATCCCTTTTTCTCCATTTCCCAGAAAAGTTCAGTGAGAATATATATGCAGCTGCTGGGAATTTCTTCTAAGTGGGCTTTTTCTTCTGTGCAAAATGGGCAATGAGGTTGGGCAGGGTTGGATGATGGGGTAGGTTTTCACTTCCAGTCACTTGCCTGGATAGGACATAAGTGAGTTACAACAGACGCTGGCAGTGTTCTTCCAGACTCTGGCATAAGAATGCCCAGCTCAATTAAGAATGGCATCGTTTGAATGCTTTGCATACTGACATCAAGTACAAAATCAGATATATATATATCCCCATTTCTTTTTTTCCTCCTTTCCTAGTCTCCCCTTCTTCTTTCCAACCTTTCTTTCCTGTATTCTTCAATGGGTTCTGTCTCCCACTCTGCATTTTTGTCTACTTCTCTTTTGTCTCATTCGTCCTCACCATTTCCCATCTTCCCTTTCTCTTCATGCTCATGTGTGCATATGCACATACACACAGACACAAACACACAAATATACACACAGAGTTACAAGAGACAGGGGGAGAGAGAGAGAGAGAGAGACAGAGACAGAGAAAGACACAGAGACAGAAAGAAACAGAGAGACACAGAGAGATAAAGAGTGCAATGCAAATATATGCTTATGTATCTATTCAAGTTTAGAATTCAGATTTTTTAATCCTCTTGATTGCAAATTTTCTTTTGCATCACGTGGTGGGACCAATATCTCTGAAATCATCTCCATGAATGAGGCTCTGAGTCCCACCCCAGATTGCCTGGCTAGATTCTACTTGCTTTGAAGTCTTCTCCGGAGAAATCTAAAAGCCAAAAACTAGAGCCCAGCAGGCTTTGAGCAGCAGGGTAGTTGTGGAGAAGAGCTCTCTCTTGCTGTCTTCTTCATGGACTGGGTGATGCAGCTGCTTTTGGGTGATAAGGTTGGGATGTGGGCTCAGAAGAACAAATTTATGGTTAAAGTGCTGGGCAGAACTGATCCATCCAGCCTTGTAATTCCTCCTTTCTGTCTATTTTTCCTTTCTTATTTTTTTTAATTCACCCTCTCTGGTATGTAATTAAATAGTCAAAGCATTCAGAAGTTTGGGAACTGGCCTCACATCACTTTTAAATTGTGTGCAGCCTAATGGGCCATTACCTTTATAAATATACCTTATGGACACTCACATAATTAACTCATTGTGGTTTAATCAACACATCCTTAGGAAAAGTTGGGTGATATTCTGTTTGAAATTCTCCAGGCTGAATTTTTATGTGTAATTTGCTTTACGAGTGCATGCCTCTTATAGTGTGATTAATTACTTCTTCCAAAGAGGCCTTGGAACCCTTCCAACATTTAGAAGCTCTGTTCCCTTGGGCAAAGAAGTAACCTTGACACACTGGGGCAGGAGCTGGGACAAAACAGAAATGATCCAGAGTGGAGAGGGGGCAGGGCTGGATTAGGCTTGCCATAAAGGCCCAGGACTAGTGATTTGGGTGGAATTGGGGTAAGAAAAACTGGGTAGTACCATATGCGAGAGGCCAATCTCTCACCTCAGCAGACACAAGGAGAAGGTGTGCAGGAGAGGTCTAGTGAATGGGTGTTCAGAGAGAACAGGCATCACAATGAAAATAGATGCCAGAAGAGCATCTCCCTTCAAAAATAAAAAACAGAGATTCAAGTAGATTTGGGGTATTAACAAAAAGCCTGAACTAAGCGAACATAACAGGAAAACCTGTAGCCAAGCCACAAGTAGGAATGAGCAGAATTAGAGTCTTGAAGTAGGGTCTGGGTTCAATGGGGTCTGGGTTCTGGTTTGTTTTAAAATACATATACACTTACTTTTTCACATTTATAGTTTTCTATGTGTATGTGTGTGAGTGTACGCATGCCACAGTGCCCTTGTAGGGGGTCAAAGGACAACCTATGGGGTCAGTTCTCTTCCTTCCACTGGGCGAGTCCCAGAGTTCAAACTCAGGTTGTCAGGCCTGACAGCAAGCGTCTGTATCCACTAAGCCATCTCTCCATCGAAGTTCAAGTTCTTGTGCTGTTTGCAAAGAGTTTCCATGAGCACAGTTAATACCTATCAGCCTTTTAAGTCATTGCTTAAAGTGGAGCAATAATTCTCTTGGTTATGGTGGGGATTAAGTGAAACTGTGTGTATAAATTGCTCAGAACAGGGTTTTCTATTTAGTAGCTGCTAATGACTGATAATTAATTACATATGGACTAGGTAAGGCCTGTAACATGAGCTATAGGTCCAGAAATGGCTCTCAGGGGATGCCCATATTCTCCTACCCTGGCCTGGAATGACTTCAGAGTTAGGCAGAAGTTACAATCCAGAGTGCTAATTTACCAAGATTTAGGCCTCAGTAGTTATTAGAAGCAATATAAGTCAACTTTCTTAAATTCTAATCCAGATGTTCCTCCAGTAAAATATCCAATATATAGGGATGTCTATTGTTATTTTGAGTGAAATAAGACTTGTATCATGGTGAGTTAACACCTGTTGAATTATTACAGAATATATAAAGCTAAATGTAATTTTATATTTCACAGACACACTTTCATGGATACCCTAGAGATATGCCTGTTTGGCTTTAATGATCATGCTTATATAAATATCATAAAAGTAATACAACTTGGAAGGAGATGCAGACAGCCAGGCGCACCTTCTCCGGGGCATTCAGGGTGCTTATGGATTGTTTTGATCTATCCATTTTACCATCACAGGCCTTCTGGCAGTGACAACTGTCTGGAGTTAGAGAATAATTTGTGGATTATCTGTCTTACACCTCTGGCCTTATTCTTCTCTGTAGCCAAAGAATATCATAGGACTGTCAACTCTTTCATGCCAGTATATTCCCAGTCATGTGTATGCCTGTCAAGGTACTACCTCTCCATAAATATGGAGGATAGAATATAATAGAGGGTACAGCAGTTCCTGCCCATGCAGAGGTTCTGTCTTTAGCAGACCTTTGCTGTATGACTTCAAACAAGAGGCATAATGAGTCTGTTTTCAGATACATGAAATGGGTCTTTACCATGAACTGTTTTAAAACTAGAAAAGTGCTTAGTAACTATGCCCATGAAATCAGTGCTCTTGAATTTGTTGTTTGTTACAAAAGCTACTGGTTCTTGGCTTTCTTTGTGGAACCTGCCATGATCTCTCCACACTTAGAGACATGGGACTCAACCCTTGTCCTCCTCCTACTTTTGCCAACTCCTGTCACCCCTGTGTGATTCCATATGGGCGTGGACCTGCATTACTAATTATTGAATTGTGATCTTCATTTGTAGAATTAGTCCCATGAACTCCCTGCTCTTGTACCATGTCAATGTTTACCTCAATACAACTCCTGTGCCATGAATAGTGTCTCATGCAAAGATAGTGCTTACTTCATGCGGATCACAGAATTGAGAACAGTGGTGTCACTATGTAGCAGAGGGGTCTGGCTCTTATAGAAACTTGGGCTGACCCAAATTTCTTTTCTGTTTTCCCTTTACTGTATAAAATAGTTAGTAGCAGGCAAGAGTGAAAGGATCAAGTACAGAGACCACAGGTGGAAGAGAAGTAGGAAAAATAATACAACCAGTGAGGAGAAATATCTATTTGATTTCTGGCCAATGTCGAGGAAAGGTATATGTTGAGAACAAAAAAGAAGAGTCGTAGGAGTCATTTGGATTCTTAGAGTTAACTTAATCCTGGGGTCATACTGCTGCTGTAAAGGAGGTATGTGGGAAGATACAAACAGGATTTCTCTAGTTAAAGGTGAAGTTTTAGCTGAGGTTATGGCATGCATTCCAAGCCTGAGATTTAAGTTAAGGGTTCAGTGGAACAAAGAACAGGAGTGTCAGAATCTTGTCATAAGGTTGTCACAGTCACAGAGGTTTGCAAGGCTTTAGCTTAGTGATGGAGCACTTGCCTAAAATAAGGAAGGCTTGTCAGTTGGGTAAGAAATGGATGATGCTAGGAAAATGTCATCAGCTGGGGGAGTTAGCTACATTCTAAAGTCCAGAAGAGCAAACCCAATATGAATTTCCTTTTGACAAAAGCTGCAAGCTTTGGGGCCTCCCCAAACCATCCATAGTCTGGGAATTCTCTTGAGGTTTTTGTACTAAAAAATATTGTAACTGTATGGAAAGTACAAATTGCCACCTGACAAAGGAAGAGATCCTTAGCACAATTCACAAGGGATCAAAATATAGGCATGTTTTGCTTTCATTCTGGGTGACTCTACCTCTCATCTTTACCATGACCTGTCACAAAGTACTGCTACCCAGAAACATTCTTCCAAGCTTCTGGTGTCAGAATTTTTAATGGAGGCTCAACTCTTCATTGACTATAAGACTGACCATTGGTCTCCAAGCAATGCAGACCCTTGACTGTGTTTTAAATTTTCATTTCTTAAAGAAAGAGGAATAGATAGAGCCCAGCCCAAAAATCTACCTTGTTTGTTTTTGAGAGATATTTTTTTGCTTTTGCTTTTTTTATGCATATTATATTATATTTTATATTTTATTAGATATTTTCTTTATTTACATTTCAAATGTTATCACCTTTCCTAGTTTCCCCTCCAAAAACCCAGAGAAGATTTCATGGTGTTGTTCAGGCTTGCCTTGAGCTGAATCCTCCAGATTCAGTCTCCTAAGTGTGGAGATTAGGTTTCTATAGCATACTCAGCTATCCTAGCATCTGTCTTAAATTACAGTATCAGATGTAAGCCCTCTGGCAAATATAGTGCAGCCAGGCAGTATATTCTTGGAGCCTGAGGATCAGCTCTAAGTATGCAGACACCAGCCTTCTCTTAGCTACTTTCTTGTGAACAAAAATCTGGCAGAAAGCAACTTAAAGAAGAAAGCTTCATGTAGGTCCTGGAGATACAAACTCCTACCACTTTGACTTAAAATTTGAGGAGCTAGCTAGTGTCCATCATAGTGGAAGGCACACTAGCAAGAGAGTGCTGTATCTGGTCACATTGCATCTACAGTGAAGAAACAGGGACAAATGCTGTTTTGTAGTTTCCAAAACTTGATCTCATCCACTTATTCAGGTGGATTTGATCACATATGGACCAAAGTCAGAAGGGAGGGAGTTTACAATCACAATCAAATGTACTAATTTACAACAAAATACACAGAAACACCTAGGACCATGCCTGTACTAGAAACCATGATGCCTCCCATGAAGAAAAGCTTGTGACCCACTCTAGATGTGGGAACAGAGTCTTAAAGTCAGCACAAATCCAATGGAATCTTTAAAATATGGTCATTATCATGTTCTGGAGGACTTGCTTTTTCATTGTAGTAGACCTTGAGTTAAAATAACTGTATCAGACTCTCAAAATGAAAGAGCTATTTCTCCTGGTCCATACTTACAAGTCTCAATTTGCAATTTTATTGACATCAGTTTTTTTCTTTTAAAAGTGTGTATGTGTGCATGTGTGTGTGTGTGCGTGTGTATATTCATATCTGTAACTGCAAGTGTGCATGTCCCACAGAACACACTTGGAAGCTGGAAGTCACCCTTAGGTGTCCAGTTTTGCCTTCCACCTCATTTGAGACAGGGTCTTGGGCTGTTCTCCCCTGCATAAGCTAGAGTACCCAGCCTGCAAGCTTCCAGGATTCCCCTGTTTCAGCCTCCCATCTTTTGGTGTGGGCCCTGAGATTACAGACATGCTACCACTTCTGGCTTTATAGAGTCCTGGAGATGCAGACTCATATCCTTTTGGCTCCATGGCAACACTTTTTCCATCAAGCCATTTCTTCAGTTTTATGATTTACTGTTAGGTCTCTATGGCTTCTCTTGTTACATTTCTTTGCATTACAAATTACAAGTATATTTTATGTATGTGGCACCAGAGTGCAACTTGTTCTGGCATGTTAGTCATGCTATTAAACTATTCTAAATCACCATGAAGAATGGGCCAGTGCTGCCCCATACAATAGGAGCTACTATGTCCTATGCTTCCTGTTACAAGGGTCTCAATGTCCCCTTTCCTCTTATACTACAGATTCTAGAATGTGGTGATTTGAAGGCCAACAAATGGGTACCCATCTCCATCCTTCATGCTGGCAGTCTAGTTTGTAAGTTGCCTGTAGAAAAATCTCAAAGTTTCTTGTTATATCCCTGTTGTAGCCTTCTTCTTCTTCCTGTTGAAGAACAGAGATGACAGAACAAAACAACAATGACAAAGAAAAAGAAATAGATGGTCATTTCTGAGCAAGGCATTTAAGTCTGGTGTGCTGTGCAGTCTTTACCTCCTGTGTACTGTGGGTTTCAGCGCAGTGTGTGTACCTATACGATACACAACCCCTATATAACCAAGAAGGGCAACTTCCAGAGTTTAAAATACAGAATACAGTGTCATCATTTCTTTCTTTTTTTCTTTTCTTTTCTTTTCTTTTCTTTTCTTTTCTTTTCTTTTCTTTTCTTTTCTTTTTTCTTTCTTTCTTTCTTTCTTTCTTTCTTTGTTTTTTTTTTTGAGCTGGAGTCACCTTTATATGCTATCTGCCTCACTCAGGCAAACTTTAAAATAATATCATATTTCACAGAACCCTATTAAACTGTCACATAAATTCCTCTTATTTCCCTTTCCCGTCCATGCCGATTACCGCTGAAGCCATTCTGTGTCACTGGAGATTCTTGGCCTTCCCATCAGCCTTTTCCTCTTTTCCAGTTCTCTTGGGGTTCTGTCCTCAGCAAGTAGTCTCCTGAAAGCCTTCCCAGAAGGAGGTGCTACCACCCTGCCAAACCTGGTGCTTCCCACAGAACAGAGCCACTGAGCTTGCAACTGAGCTGTGCTGAGAATCTGCAGGCTTTGCAGGGGGCTCACAAATCTCCATCATTTATTGAGTACTTGCTGTGTGTGTAGTTCAGGCCAAGCCCTTTACATTCCCTCCTGTAATTCTCTCAGCCATGTAATGAGGTCAGATCATTTTTGTTATTAGCCCCATTTTTGCAACAGAGGAAGTTGAGGCTTGTGGAGCCGGAGGGATTTCCTACACATAAACCTTCCAGGACACTCCCGAATAAACCACATTGGGGGCTACATTATTTGCTATAGTTTATAATTCTCAAAGCTCTTTCCTTAACCATTAAATGCACAGACTCACTTGAATGGAGCAGAATATAATAGAATAATATTGCATCAGTAAATGGGAGAACACTTAATGTATTCCTGTCTTTCTTTGCTTTTATATTTCTGTTAAGAATGTGTATGTGTAGCCGGGCGTGGTGGTACATGCCTTTAATCTCAGCACTCGAGAGGCAGAGGCAGGCGGATTTCTGAGTTCAAGGCCAACCTGGTCTACAAAGTGAGTTCCAGGACAGCCAGGGCTATACAGAGAAACCCTGTCTCAAAAAAAAAAAAAAAAAAAAAAGTGTATGTGTTGTGTCTGCCTGGGTGTATATGCACATGAATGTATTTGCACGTAAGTGAAGTTTTCTGGGAAGACCCAAAGAGGCTGCCAGATTCCCTGGAGCTGGAATTGTAGGCTGCTGTGTGCAGTCCCAGAGTGTTGGGAACTGAACTCCGGTCCTTTGCAAGACCAGAATATGCTTTTAACCACTGTGCCATCTCTCCAGCCTTGTATGGTTTCATACTTCAGACCAGACTTTCAAAGTCAAATTTCCACTTTAATTTTACGAATTAAATTTAATCTCACAAATTAAAAATAACCACACCAATAATTCATCAATCATACATTTGCTTTATTATGGTCACGGTAATAATATAATTCTCCTTTTAAATTATGCCAGTATTAATTATATCTATTATCATCCACATTCTTTGTAAATAGCCTTGCATACACTATTATATTTAAGTTTAACTATTATATTTAATGATAGAGGCAGGATTACTTTTCTTAGTATTACAAACAAATCCTTGAAGTTCACTGTAGAGTATTACTGTATTATCCCTGAGATGTTTAGGCTAAGACCCTATTGGTGACCCAAACAAAGGATAGCTACAAGTCTAGTGCCATATTTTTCTTAGACATGCATACATGCATATCTGTGATAAAGTTAAGTTTTACAAACTAAGGTACAATAGGACAGTAGAAGCAACAATAAAAAGTATAAAACAGAATAACAACAGGGAACGGTAAAAGGTATCAGTGTGGATTTTACTCTCCAAAGAATCAAGGCTAATATTTTCTAGCTCTGGTCACTGAAATCCTGGAAAATAAAACAGTAGTTAGTGGCAGATGATGGTACTTCAGTCACCAGCCATGAGAGTGCACACAGCCAAGATTCTGACCTCTCTCTGAAGCTGCTTACCTTAGAGATTCAGGATACAGAAATACAGAGCATGATTTGTTTATTCAGTGTGAATGAGTAAGGAGGGATGTATTTGCCTGTGCATGTATGCATAGAGTCAGATGCTGGCCTTGAGTGTCTTCTGAACACATTCTTGGCTGAGACTGGATTTCTCATTGAACCTGGAACTCACTGTTTCAACTTGATTGATTGGTCAGTGAGCCCCTGGATCTGCTTGGCTCAGTGCCCCCAGCGCTGGGGTTACAGGTGTGAACTGCCACATCTGATATGTTTTGTGGGTGTTGAGCCTTCCAACTTTCCTTCTTATGCCTATGCAGCTAGTGCTTTTACCTCCCCGTCCCAACTGCCACTTCCTGATCCCTGGGACACAATGTCCTTGTTCTACTTCTCAGATCTTTCAACTGCCTTCTAGTGCTTTTCAGACTAGTAGTCCAGTCACACCCATGCAGCTGTGTTTCTCTTAAAAAATGACATGGGCAAGCCTCACTTTTCACAAAGATTCATAGCAGAGTGCTTCAAAATTGAGAGCTCTTGAAGTGTATTTAAATGATGACTTGATTTATAAAATATCCATTTACATGCTGTCTGTAATACCTACCTCTGGCACCATACTCTGGCACAGCTTAGGGAACTGCCTTAAACCAAAGCACTAGTGGGGTGTCACTTGGTTTGTATTATATAGCTTTCTGGGGACCTTTAAATCCATATTGCTCAGGAAAACCTGGCGACCATAGATGTCCACATGGTGGGATTATTTTGGTTTGCAGTATAATCCTCCCCATGTCTTTCTTACACATCTGTCTGTATCTTTCAAATCTTTCTGTCATTTATCTGTCCTTACATCATAAAAATAAAGCATTTCACAAACCTCTGAATTTGCAAGGCTTCCAGGCACACCGTGATTTATAGATCTATTCCACTGGGCTCCAGTAGGGAGTCTGTTCCTTACTGGCTCTTCATCCTCCTATGAATCCACTGTGGCACTGTGAGTCTTGATGGCTTGACTGTACAATGGGATCCTCTACAGTGCCTGTTTAGGCACCTGCCTGATTCTCAGACACGATGACACCTCTTTTATGTAGTTTATTCTCCTAATGCACATCTTTTATTAAGCATGTGTGCGTTCCCTTGGTTGTCTTGCTGGTTTGTAATTCTTAGAGAAACAAAACGATTAAATCTGTGTACTTGGAAGGTCATTTTACAACCCTTTTAGGTATGAGGTAAGGTAAGCATTGGAAGCAATCTTATTAAACACAATCAAATGTCTCTCACAGTCCACACTGAACGTGTTTTGATTGTTGAATCTGAGCTGATCTTGTGTTTGCAGTTCAATTAATTGGCTGCAGGTGAAACTTTATGGGTGGCTGTCACTCATCAGCTCTGATTATAACTAGGAATTCTTCTGCAATAGAGGAAGCTTACCTAAAATTGCTTTAAAAAAGCAATGGATTTTTATGAATAATGAATATAACAATTAATGAAGTTTAAATAATATTCTATTTTTTGACAACTAAATATTTTTCCATTGTAATGGTTTCATGTTTTGGAGTCAATGCAGTTTTTTAAGTGTTGTTTTTTTTTCTGAGTTTGTAAAGCTGTTGCGTCCCGGTGCTGTGAGTGTGAACTAGAGCCATAAAAAGGACCTTCATATGCTCCCTATCTAGAGGTTGATCTTGGCTAGAGATGGATTAAAAAAAAATCAAGAAATGGAACCTAGAACAGCCAAGAAAAATTTAGTCTGTGGTGTAAATACATTCCAGGTAAGATAGGAGCAAGGATTTAGAAGCACTTAACTTAGGCACATCCTGGAAATGGATTGGGACGGAGATGAAGTCCAATGGAGCCAGGAACAACAACAACAACAACAACAAAAGATGGAATGGACATTCCAGTGGAAGAAAAGCTTATGCAAAGACATGAAACTGAAATACCATCTATTGAACCAGGAGGTCAGAAGCTGTACCGTGATTGTAATTTCCCCTTATCTATGTGCAATGACACCCAAAATATCCCATGTGTTTTCCTATGGCTCAATACTTTTAATAAAGTTAATGTATAACTAGGCATGGAAAGAGATTGATAACAACAATAACATATAAAAAAAAGAGCCAGAAAATATGTAGAGTGGGAAACCAGAACATTTAGCCCTAAGTGGGATGTCTCCATCAAATCCTTCTTTGTTGGGCTCAGGGAACCCTATGGAAGAAGAAGCAGAAAGATTGTAATAGCTAGAGGGGGTAGAGGACAGACAGCAAGAATACAAGCCCTTTTATTTATTTATTTATTTATTTATTATTTTAATTTTTTATTAGGTATCTTCCTCATTTATATTTCCAATGCTATCCCAAAAGTCCCCAATACCCACCCCTCCAACTCCCCTACCCACCCACTCCCCCTTTTTGGCCCTGGCGTTCCCCTGTACTGGGACATATAAAGTTTGCAAGTCCAGTGGGCCTCTCTTTCCAGTGATGACCGACTAGGCCATCTTTTGATACATATGCAGCTAGAGACAAGAGCTCCGGGGTACTGGTTAGTTCATATTGCTGTTCCACCTATAGGGTTGCAGATCCCTTTAGCTCCTTGGGTGCTTTCTCTAGCTCCTCCATTGGGAGCCCTGTGATCCATCCATTAGCTGACTGTGAGCATCCACTTCCCTGTTTGCTAGGCCCTGGCATAGTCTCACAAGAGACAGCTATATCTGGGTCCTTTCAGCAAAATCTTGCTAGTGTATGCAATGGTGTCAGTGTTTGGAAACTGATTATGGGATGGATCCCTGGATATGGCAATCACAAGATGGTCCATCCTTTCATCACAGCTTCAAATTTTGTCTCTGTAACTCCTTCCATGGGTGTTTTGTTCCCAATTCTAAGAAGGGGCAAAGTGCCCACACTTTGGTCTTCGTTCTTTTTGAGTTTCATGTGTTTAACAAATTGTATCTTATATCTTGGGTATCCTAAGTTTCTGGGCTATTATCCACTTATCAGTGAGTACATATTGTGTGAGTTCCTTTGTGATTGGGTTACCTCACTCAGGATGATGCCCTCCAGGTCCATCCATTTGCCTAGGAATTTCATAAATTCATTCTTTTTAATAGCTGAGTAGTACTCCATTGTGTAAATGTACCACATTTTCTGTATCCATTCCTCTGTTGAGGGGCATCTGGGTTCTTTCCAGCTTCTGGCTATTATAAATAAGGCTGCTATGAACATAGTGGAGCATGTGTCCTTCTTACTGGTTGGGCCATCTTCTGGATATATGCCCAGGAGAGGTATTGCGGAATCCTCCGGTAGTACTATGTCCAATTTTCTGGGGAACCGCCAGACTGATTTCCAGAGTGGTTGTACAAGCTTGCAATCCCACCAACAATGGAGGAGTGTTCCTCTTTCCTCGCCAGCATCTGCTGTCACCTGAATTTTTGATCTTAGCCATTCTGACTGGTGTGAGGTGAAATCTCAGGGTTGTTTTGATTTGTATTTTCCTGATAATTAAGGATGTTGAACATTTTTTTCAGGTGCTTCTCTGCCATTCAGTATTCCTCAGGTGAGAATTCTTTGTTCAGCTCTGAGCCCCATTTCTTAATGGGGTTATTTGATTTTCTGGAGTCCACCTTCTTGAGTTCTCTCTATATATTGGATATTTTTATTAGATATTTTCTTTATTTATGTTTTAAATGTTATCCCTTTTTCTGGTTTCCCTTCTGAAAACCCCCTATCCCCTTCCCCTGCTCACCAACTCATCTACTCCTGCTTCCTGGTCCTGGCATTCCCCCATACTGGGGCATAGAACCTTCAAAGGAACAAGGACCTCTCCTCCCATTGATGACTGACTAGGCCATCCTCTGCTACATATGCAGCTAGAGCCATGAGTACCACCATGTGTTTTGTTTGTTTGGTGGTTTAGTCCCAGGGAACTCTAGTGGTACTGGTTAGTTCATATTGTTGTTCCTCCTATGTGGCTGCAAACCCCTTCAGCAGTTTGGGTCCTTTCTCTAGCTCCTTCATTGAGGACTCTGTGCTCCATCCAATGGATGTCTGTGAGCATCCACTTCTGTTTTTGTCAGGCACTGGCAGAGCCTCTCAGGAGACAGCTATATCAGGCTCCTGTCAGCAAGCTTTTGTTGGCATCCACAATAGTGTCTGGGTTTGGTGATTGTTTATGGGATGGATCCCCAGGTGGGGCAGTCACTGGATGGTCATTTTTTCAGTCTCTGCTTCACACTTTGTCTCTGTAACTCCTTCCATGGGTGTTTTGTTTCCCCTTCTAAGAAGGATGAAAGTATCCACACTTTGGTCTTCCTTCTTTTTGAGTCTCATGTGTTTTGCAAATTGTATCTTGAGTGTTCCGAGTTTCTGGGCTAATATCCACCTATCAGTGAATGCCTATCGTGTGTGTTCTTTTGTGATTAGGTTACCTCACTCAGGATGATATCCTCCAGATCCATCCATTCATAAATTCATTGATTTTAATAGCTGCATAGTACTACATTGTGAAAATGTACCACATTTACTATATCCATTCCTCTGTTGAGGGACATCTGGGTTCTTTCCAGCTCCTGGCTATTATAAATAAGGCTCCTATGAGCATAATGGGGTATGTATCCTTATTACATGTTGGAGCATCTTCTGGATATATGCCCAGGTATAGCTGGGTCCTCAGGTAGTACTATGTCTTCTTCTGAGGAACCGCCAGACTGATTTCCAGAGTGGCCGTACCAACTTGCAATTCCACCAGCAATGGAAGAGTGTTCCTTTTTCTCCACATCCTTGCCAGCATCTGCTGTCACCTGAGATTTTTATCTTAGCCATTCTGACTGGTGTGAGGTGGGATCTCAGGGTTGCTTTAAGATCAAGAATTGACAAATGGGGCTTCATAAACCTGCAAAGCTTCTGTAAGGCAAAGGATACTGTCAATAAGACAAAAAGGCAACCAACATATTGGGAAAAGATCTTTACCAGTCCTAAATCTGATAGAGGGCTAATGTCCAATATATATAAATAACTCAAGAAGTTAGCCTCCAGAGAACCAAATAACCCTATTAAAAATGGGGTATACAGAGTTAAACAAAGAATTCTCAACTGAGGAATACCGAATGGCTGAGAAGCACCTGAAAAATATTCAACATCTTAGTCATCATGAAAATGAAAATCAATTCAAGGCCTTTTAAACACAGCATGACTGATGCACGTATAACTCACAGAGTCTCTGGCAATAAGTACAAGGCCTACATGGGTCACAGCACATGGGGTTCTAGAGCCAAAAGGAGGAGAGGACATATGTTCCCATTCCTCACTAAAGGCTATCTCCAATTTATAACCAATTGCAAATGGAAATTGGTTTTCTCTAAGGGCATCTCACAGCCGAAATAGACCACTCTTAAGAATGGGCTCTGGCCCAGCAGTAGATGGCCAACAGAAAGTGAACCCAGTGGCAACTTTTGATTATATTTATTTTATAATGTTGTCAGGGCATTTTTTTCTGCTTTATAGATCCTTTACATATATACTACGGCTTCTAGAGTCTGCTTTCAATTTCTTATAGATCTCTCTCTCTCTCTGTACATCTCTGTATCTATATGTGTTTCTTGTGTTTGTTTTTTGTGTATTTTTGCTGTTTGTTTATTTGGTCCTATTAGGATATGTTTAATTTTGTTATTTTATTTTATTATCATTCCTTAGTTGAATGCTATGTGTTTTCTAAGTAAGGACAGAAAGAGAGTGGTTCCAGATGGGAAGGGAGTTGGGGAGGAACTGGGAGAAGTAGAAGGAAGGGATACTATAGTCAGAAAATATTGTATGAAAAATATCTATTTATAATAAAAACATACAGTAGTACAGGTTACTTTTTTACTGTATGTACTTACATTTCAAATATTATTCCCCTTCCTAGTTAAGCCCCCTATCCCCTTCCCCTTCCTTCTGCTTCTATGCTGCTTCTCCCCCAATGCCCCTCCCTCCTCAGTGCCCCAGCATTCCTCTATGCTGAGTCATGGAGACTCCCCAGGACCAAGAGGCTCCCCTCCCATTGATGCCAGATATGGTAATTCTCTGCTACATATGCTGCTGGAGCCATGAGTCCCTCCATGTATACTCTTTTGTTGGTGGTTTAGTCCATGGGGACTTTGGGAGGTCTGGTTGGTTGATATTTTTGTCCTTTCTATGGGATTGCAAACCCCTTCAGTTCCTTCAGTCCTTCCCCTAATTCCTCCATTGGGGTCCCAGAGCTTAGTCCATGGTTAGATGCATCCATCTGCATCTGTATTGGTCAGGATCTCAGGGAACAGCTATACCAGAATCCTGTCAGCAAGCACATCTTGGTATCAGCAATAGTGTCTGGGTTTGGTGTCTGCAGATGGAATGGATCCCTAGGTGGGGCAGTCTCTGGATGGCCTCTCCTTAAGTCTCTGCTCCACTCTTTGCCCCTGCATTTCCTTTTGACAGGAACAATTCTAGATTAATATTTTTGAGATGAGTGGGTCAACCTATCCCTCAACCAGTGGCCTTGCCTATCCTTGGATATGGTCTCTACAGGTTCTCTCTTCCCTTTGCTGGGTATTTCAGTTAATGTAATCCCTGTTGGGTCCTGGGAACCTCTTGGGTCCCTGGCATCTGAGACTTTCTAGTGGCTACCTCCAGTTCCCCATTCCCCACTGCTATACACCTCTGTTCAATTTCCTGATCCTCTGTACTTTTCCCTGTCTCCTCCTACACTTGATCCAATACAGGTTATTAAAAACAAAAACAACAAACAAAAAACAAAAAATCCCACATAGTTTACTTTTGGGATCTTCTTTTTAGTACTTTATACCTGGGTTAGTCCTTGTAACTTAAACCAAAAGCAATAAAAGTACAGAGAAGGCCGGATGACTATACCATGTGGCTGCACATGGAGGCCATGGGGGGTACCTCGGAGGATTCCCTTTTAGGAAAGCACATCATGAACAACCTTGTGTGCCAATAAGAACTTTTAATTTTAACTTAAAGCACGAGGGAGATATTAAATATTTTAAAAGCATGTTTGATAGATATCTCAAAAAAGTATTTAACAAGAAGGGACCACAAAACTGCTACATCTCTAGGGGTAGGGTGACTCTGATTTGGTTGCCTGGTGAGTGCACTCCATTTCTTGGTGTGCTGACTAGATAGATGATAACATCCTACACCTCCCTTATGTGAGGTCATGCAGAGGATCAAGAGAACATCCCCATATGTAATGGACATCCCTCTGGGCCATTTTCTCAAGTCACCACTGCTGATGCCATCCAACACATTAGGGATACCTCAGCAAGACAGAAAAACACACTGAAGAGGGGGATCCTTGTTTGGGAGCAGATTGAAGTTTTGTAGTTCTTAGTCTCAAATTTAGGCTTCCTTGTGTCACTAGTATTCTCCACCAGGCTCTTAGATCAGACCTACTCTCCATATACATTGCTGTTTCCACACACTCAGATTTCTCCATCTGCCTGGGGCTCTTTCTTGTTGCTCAGTCATCTGTGAATATACCTAATTCAGAGGGTGAATACATTTAAATGGTTTAAACATAAAAGGCAGGTTGCCAAGCAACTGTGAACCCAAAATACCCTTGTCAGGTTATCCAAGTGAAGAATGGGCAGGCCACCACTGGAGTGATTTTGATTGCAGCAGTAGCAATAATAATGACCCTCATCTCTCTTTTCTTCTTTATCTCTTGCTCCTTCCCTCCCTCCCTCCCTCCTTCCATATATTACAGTAAGTCAGCAGCAGCTCAGCCTTAATTTTAAAGAGCAATTGGCTTAAGCTGAGCGACACCTGTAATAGTTGTGGGTTTTTGGTTTTTGTTTTGTTTTTGTTTTTGTTTTTGTTTTTTGTTTTTTTGGTTTTTTTTTTTTTTGGTGGGGTAGCCAAGTAGCCAAGTGATTTTTCTTAATCCCTACTTTTCTCAATCCTTAAGGACCTTTAAGTTTTCCCCCTCCCAGATAACTCACACTGTGCTGAGCCTCATAAGAATGAGAGTGCCCACATCCTAAGGTGAGTAACACAACAGTAGGAATTCCTTGGCACACTATCAGGTTGAAACTGTTCAGTTGTGTGTCAGATGGTGACACATGTATTGGTGCTTCAGGCTCTTAAATTTTCTCCTCCTACCTTATTGGTTCCTATGACTCAGGGCCATAAATGACCCTTGATGCTGATGCTCTTAACTTGGTAATTTTTCTTCTGTGTAGATGTCAGTCTCACATAGCTAGACCTGGATAGTGTTCAAGGGAAGCTCAAGGCTCCTGCATCATACTGGGTTGAAGACAACTGGCTTTCAGTGTATGCAGTGATCCCCTCTGTTAGCTTTTTAAAATATGTGCATTGTGCAAGTTTCACGTTTTGGAGGCCTCATTCTCATTTTTATCTTGTTTTCTTTATTCACCTGTACTAATGTGCAGGGTAGCCCTTGTGACACTAAAATGGCCAAGGCCTTTGCTTCCAGCAGCAGCTCTGATTTTGGAGCCTACAGCCTCGGGGACTTTGCATTTCACCCAAGTATGGAGTTCCAGTAATCCCAGCACTTGGGACAAGAACGTGGGAGAAAGAGGATGATCAAGGCATCTGGGGCTCTATCATGGGACCTTATGAACACCTCATTTTTTTCTTGTTACAATGCTTTTTCCAAGAGAAACGAAGACCTCAAAATTGTATTTGATCTGGGAACAGAATTGGTTACTAGGACTGATTCCAAAGTTTTCTTAGTGAAGTGAATAACTGTGTCTCTGTTCAAGCTTCTCAGGTTTCAGTGCCTTCTGACATACCAATGATGTGCGCAAACACAAGAGTGTAGCAGAGTGGAAGATGATAGGAAAGTCATTAGCAAGCAAAGTTCTGTCTTGCTTTGGTTATGTTTCTAGCAGTTTCTGTGACATATGTACTATGCACAGGCCCTGGATAGAGACTGCCAGAACTATGGCCATTATTTTATAAAATATTCCTTTAGTGACGGCCTTTAGTGACTTAGCTTCATGCTCAGTTGTCTGTTGATGCTGGGGGCGTCCCCAGAAGCTCTAGACACTTTCAGGCATCCATTCACGTATCCCTCCTGGCAGTAGTATTTCTACCAGGAAGATGTTGGAGCAGAAGAAATGGCTCCATGGATTTTACAAAAGAGGCTGTAAGTCTGAGTCACACTTGCAAGCATTTGTGACTGAGATCAGCTGATACACTGGTGCAGGCGGGTGCACAGCATCTGTCTGCAATATTCCTAGTATGATTTCACACTTCTCCCCAGTGACTGTTGTTTCACTGAGTAGCAAATTTCTCAAACCCAATCCAAATATGACATTATTACGCAGTACATATTATGTATCATTATAGCACAGATGTATTATTTTTTATTTTCAACATATTATAACAATCTCCAGAAGAGTCTGTAGATTTTGATGCAGATGAGGAAATGCAGATGAATTTACTCATATTTATGCAGAGACTAAAATTGTTATCTCAGCCTCTATTACACCACTTCCTCTTGGTTATCTGAAAATTGCCCAGGAATAGATTTGCTGATTTTCTTTTCATTTATACCCATTATGTGAACCCACTTTTTCATAGTTCAGGCAGAAGGCTACAAAATAAGAAGGTAAAATTACCCTTCACAAAGAAATGTAAGTTTATAATATTTTGAAATTGGATTACTTCATGAGAAATAAGGCAGCGAGACAGAATGCTTTGTTTGTGGGAAAGCTTTATTCTCTTATTCATTTTCTCTGGGTCTTGACTATATCCCATTGGAGTATAATAAACTTAATACTAAGTGTGGTGAAAAGAATCAGTGAGACACACCTGATAGAGAGTGTAGGGTCCCACCATTCACTACAGTAAACTGAGAGCCTTATCAAGCTATTGAGCAATTAAAAATGTAGTTCAAACTGAATGTGCTCTAGCTAAAGATTACTTAAGACTTCTCATTTCTCAGCGTCATAACATAAAAAACTCTCATGTTTTATATTTATAATATCTCATTTTTATAAAATTAATCCCAGTGTTTATAAATTTTTATGTTTATTTTTATAAAAATAGACAGAGGGCATCCAATGCATAGAGAGCGTTGAACTTCAGAATTGTGATCTCTTATCAACAGCTTTTGCCTTTTCCTTGTGTAGGGGTTTGTAGATATGCCTTCTTGAGTTCAACCCCAGAGTTGTGAAACAGAATTCCTATTTTAACTCAATTAAGTGTGCTAATTGTGAAAAATATGCCCAGTTAGCCATTTTAGTGTCATATTGGAACATAGAGGTGTCTTTGATGAGAGGGACTCTGTCTAATAGTCATCTGTATCCAGGCTGGTTAGCATCCTCCTTGACAGACAGATGATCCCGTGCAAGGAATGAATAAGGGCTTGTTAATCCCCAGCTGATACTGATTGGGCAGTGTCTCAATGCTCACATGAAGACTCCCAAGGATTAAGACATCCAAAGCAAATAAAGTGATACATCTTCCATAGCATCCTATTCATATTTGAGGCATAGATCACTGCGCTTCTTTTTGTTTGAGAATGGTCTCCTTATCTAGACTTTAAAGATATTACGCTTGCGGTGACATGGAAAATTATATCCATGAAATGGATCAAAAAAACACAAATCAGATCATGGTGTGTGTACAGAGTGCCACCCCCATGCACTCTATCTATTCTAGTTCCACAGATGCTTATTTTGTTTCTGGGGCTAGTAATTTTCCATAGTCCAGGGAGGCACTATCTTGGATGTGCCTCCTCAAACCTCCCTCTTTGCTGAAATAATGATCCAACCTTCCGGTTGTTTTCCATGCCCAACTATGAGCCTGTGTACCAGAGGCTTTCCATGGAGATCACTGACCTAGCCTCGTGAGAGAGTTCCAGAGAAGGGAAGCAAGTGTGGGCAGGGAGGGGAGGTCGCTTCTGCAGCTTCTGCTGCAGCAGTTGGCTCCACCTCCATCTCTGTCATGCCTTCCTGGTTACAGTTACTCGGTTATTCCTCGACACCCTGCACTGAGTCGGGTCGGGCTGGGCCAACGAGAGGCCAACTATCCAGTGAGGAGTGCAGCTGAGCTTCAGGCAGTGTTTCAGGAGAGCAGACCTCTTCCCAAGTGTTATAGTTCTTAGGACAGTAAGCTTGGATGACAGAGTAGTTCTTGTATAGCTTTAATCCTTCCAAACAGGATTCTTATATACAGTTTTGGGGTAGGTAACAGGTATTTCTCATTGGTTTGGTCTGAGAGCTTTGAGGAAACCTTATTTGCATGTGGGAGGTCTTGGTGCTGCTCCTATGTGGTTGATGGCCACATACCCCTCTGCAGGGGGCTGTGGGTGGCTGTAGCTATGACAGGAGTCAGGGGCTCAGGAGGCATGGTCGAACAACTTCCGTCCCATGCAGGCAGAAATCAGCACTCATGGGGTCATTGGGGTTCCAGACCTTTGCTCCACTGGGGGCTAGGCTGTCTGTGCACTACCCACCACCCCACACCCGACTTTCTGCTTTGTTTCCATTTCCAACACTTACGCAATACTATTTCTTCCTCCCTACCAGAGGGTAAACTTATTTAGTACTTTGACAATTTTGCCCTTAACACTTATACTTCCAACTCTAGTTCCTGGGTTATTGAAAGATCTTAGTATACACCCTTTAAATTAAGGAGTGAATCAACACATGAGTGAAAAATAGGGTTATCATGTAAAATAATTGGACTGAATGAATTAATTATGACAGCTTATTACAGTGACACATTCCCATATTCTCAGCAACCCCTGTCCCAACAGTGTTGATATGCTGAAATGTGGAGATAAAGGTAAGATAGAGAAAGTAGATAGTGGGAAAGACCAAAGGTCAAAATGGATTAAAAGGTCACATCATAGTGAGCTGTGTACAAACTCACAGATCAGGTGCTGTTCATTCTACTGGAAGAGTGAAGGGGCATTTCAGAATGAAGGGCAGTGTAAGTCTGTCAGGCAAAGAAGGGCAGAGAGAAGAGAACGGACATGGTATGTTTGGAAAATTGTTAATAGCAGACTGGAAAATATGTGGCATAATACTGATAGGAAGTAATATTAGATATTTCATTGAAAACACTACCAAGAGTGTAGATTCTGTCTGTCAGTCTCTGTCTTTCTATCTTTATGTTCTCTGTCTCTCTCTCTGTGCACATATGTTCATATATGTGTATGTTGGCATACACACACACACACACACACACACACACACACACACACACACACACACAAAGAGGTCAGAGGGTGTCAAATGTTTTCCTCTATTACTGCTCACTTCAGATTTTAGAGACAAAATTTCTTTCTGAATCTGATGCTCAGTGGCTCTCAAAGAGTAGATGACTAGGAATCTCCATGGATTTTCCTGCCTCCATGTCATAAATACTAGGATTATTGGAGCATGATACCTTATTCAGCTTTTCTTTCATGGAATCTGAACTACGGTCCTCATGCTTTCACTGCAAGCACTTTTATCAACGGAGGTGTATTCTCAGCACTCAGTATATGGATACTATGACACTTTGTTATATAGGATAATTCTATTGGACATGGGGAGTCTATGCTCTTTTCTTTTTTTTTTTTTGTTGTCTCGGTCTCTCACTCTCTGTCTGTCTGTCTGTCTATCTATCTATCTATCTATCTATCTATCTATCTATCTGTCTGTCTATCTATCATCTATCAATCCATCCATCTATGTATCTCAATCTTTCTCCCTTTCTATCTTAAGATCTGGGGTTTTATCTTGGGATGCTGGGTGGATGGACCTCATTGTGAGGAAGAGGTTGCTGTCATGAATAGAGGAAGGGGAATTAGGTATTTGAGAAAAGATTAAGGAGAAGGCAGTAGATTTTTTAAGGGCTGAACATTCATAAGAAACATACTATAACCTTTTTCCCCTTCTGTGTCTGCTAGTCACTATCTGTGCAAAAGGTTAAAAAGTTTAAGAAAAAGCCTTATGGGATGCCAGTAAAACAGTCTTAATCTTCAGGTGAGTTTCACTACTCATCATCTACAAAAAACCCTTTGCATTGGGTGGGGGTGGGGGGATTGTCTCTCCCCAGTCATTCCCAAGGATCCAAGATGTGGCAAACTGGCTCTAAGAACCACATTTCCCTAACTTTACCTGTGAACAAACTCCATGCCTCTTTGTTAAAATGGAGGGAAATCTCTGAAGGGAATTCACCACTCTCCAAATTACTATCCTCTATGGGTAACAGACTAGAGGAAAAAAATAAAAAGAAAACAAGAGCAGTGGTCGCCATCCTGATTCCAGGACTCAGCAGAACTTAGGAAATTAGTCTGAACAGGTGAGAGGGTGCACCAGAGGACCGGACAGCTTCTGGGACAGGCGGAAGCACAGAGCCGCTGAAGCAGCACCCTTGGAGGGCCGCAGACAGCCAGCCACCGTCCGGACCAGAGGACAGGTGTCCGCCTGGCTTGGGAGGCGGCCTCAGCCTCAGCAGCAGCGGTCGCCATCTTGGTTCCGGGTCTCAGCAGAACTTAGGAAATTAGTCTGCACAGGTGAGAGTCTGCACCACAGAAGCTGACAGCTTCTGGGAACTGCCAAAGCAACACAGCTTCTGAGAAAGGCCCTGTTTTGGGCCTTCTTCTTCGGCCAGGAGGAGGTCCAAAAACAAGATATCTGCGCACCTTCCCTGTAAGAGAGCTTGCCAGCAGAGAGGGCTCTGAGCACTGAAACTCAGAGGAGAGAATCTGTCTCCCAGGTCTGCTGATAGACGGTAACAGAATCACCAGAAGAACAATCTCTAAACAGAGTCAACTATAACTACTAACTCCAGAGATTATCAGATGGCAAAGGTAAACGTAGGAATCTTACTAACAGGAACCAAGACCACTCACCATCATCAGAACCCAGCACTCCCACTTCGTCCAGTCCAGGACACTCCAACACACCTGAAAACCTAGACCTAGATTTAAAAGCATATCTCATGATGATGGTAGAGGACATCAAGAAGGACATTAATAAATCACTTAAAGAAATACAGGAGAACACTGCTAAAGAGTTACAAGTCCTTAAAGAAAAACAGGAAAACACAATCAAACAGGTAGAAGTCCTTACAGAAAAAGAGGAAAAAACATACAAACAGGTGATGGAAATGAACATAATCATACTAGACCTAAAAAGGGAAGTAGACACAATAAAGAAAACTCAAAGTGAGGCAACACTGGAGATAGAAACCCTAGGAAAGAAATCTGGAACCATAGATATGAGCATCAGCAACAGAATACAAGAAATGGAAGAGAGAATCTCAGGTGCAGAAGATTCCATAGAGAACATCGGCACAACAATCAATGAAAATGGAAAATGCAAAAAGATCCTAACTCAAAATATCCAGGACATCCAGGACACAATGAGAAGACCAAACCTACGGATAATAGGAGTAGATGAGAATGAAGATTTTCAACTCAAAGGACCAGCAAACATCTTCAACAAAATTATTGAAGAAAACTTCCCAAATCTAAAGAAAGAGATGCCTATGAACATACAAGAAGCCTACAGAACTCCAAATAGACTGGACCAGAAAAGAAATTCCTCCCGACACATAATAATCAGAACAACAAATGCACTAAATAAAGATAGAATACTAAAAGCAGTAAGGGAAAAAGGTCAAATAACATATAAAGTCAAGCCTATCAGAATTACACCAGATTTTTCACCAGAGACTATGAAAGCCAGAAGAGCCTGGACAGATGTTATACAGACACTAAGAGAACACAAATTCCAGCCCAGGCTACTATACCCAGCCAAACTCTCAATAACCATAGATGGAGAAACCAAAGTATTCCACGACAAAACTAAATTCACCCATTATCTCTCCACGAATCCAGCCCTTCAAAGGATAATAACAGAAAAAAACCAATACAAGAACGGGAACAACGCCCTAGAAAAAACAGGAAGATAATCCCTCAACAAACCTAAAAGAAGGCAGCCACAAGAACAGAATGCCAACTTTAACAACAAAAATAACAGGAAGCAACAATTACTTTTCCTTAATATCTCTTAACATCAATGGTCTCAACTCCCCAATAAAAAGACATAGACTAACAAACTGGCTACACAAACAAGACCCAACATTTTGCTGCTTACAGTAAACACATCTCAGAGAAAAAGATAGACACTACCTCAGAATGAAAGGCTGGAAAACAATTTTCCAAGCAAATGGTATGAAGAAACAAGCTGGAGTAGCCATCCTAATATCTGATAAGATTGACTTCGAACCCAAAGTCATTAAAAAAGACAAGGAGGGGCACTTCGTTCTCATCAAAGGTAAAATCCTCCAAGAGGAACTCACAATTCTGAATATCTATGCTCCAAATACAAGGGCAGCCACATTCATTAAAGAAACTTTAGTAAAGCTCAAAGCACACATTGCACCTCACACAATAATAGTGGGAGACTTCAACACACCACTTTCACCAATGGACAGATCATGGAAACAGAAACTAAACAGGGACACACGAAACTAACAGAAGTGATGAAACAAATGGATCTGACAGATATCTACAGAACATTTTATCCTAAAACAAAAGGATATACCTTCTTCTCAGCACCTCATGGTACCTTCTCCAAAATTGACCACATAATAGGTCACAAAAAAGGCCTCAACAGATACAAAAATATTGAAATTGTCCCATGTATCCTATCAGATCACCATGCACTAAGGCTGATCTTCAATAACAAAAAAAAATAATAGAAAGCCAACACTCACGTGGAAACTGAACAACACTCTTCTCAATGATACCTTGGTCAAGGAAGGAATAAAGAAAGAAATTAAAGACTTTTTAGAGTTTAATGAAAATGAAGCCACAACGTACCCAAACCTTTGGGACACAATGAAAGCATTTCTAAGAGGGAAACTCATAGCTCTGAGTGCCTCCAAGAAGAAACGTGAGAGAGCACATACTAGCAGCTTGACAACACATCTAAAAGCTCTAGAAAAAAAGGAAGCAAATTCACCCAAGAGGAATAGACAGCAGGAAATAATCAAACTTAGGGGTGAAATCAACCAAGTGGAAACAAGAACTATTCAAAGAATTAACCAAACGAGGAGTTGGTTCTTTGAGAAAATCAACAAGATAGATAAACCCTTAGCTAGACTCACTAGAGGGCACAGGGACAAAATCCTAATTAACAAAATCAGAAATGAAAAGGGAGACATAACAACAGATCCTGAAGAAATCCAAAACACCATCAGATCCTTCTACAAAAGGCTATACTCAACAAAACTGGAAAACCTGGACGAAATGGACAAATTTCTGGACAGATACCAGGTACCAAAGTTGAATCAGGATCAAGTTGACCTTCTAAACAGTCCCATATCCCCTAAAGAAATAGAAGCAGTTATAAATAGTCTCCCAGCCAAAAAAAGCCCAGGACCAGACGGGTTTAGTGCAGAGTTCTATCAGACCTTCAAAGAAGATCTAATTCCAGTTCTGCACAAACTTTTTCACAAGATAGAAGTAGAAGGTACTCTACCCAACTCATTTTATGAAGCCACTATTACTCTGATACCTAAACCCCAGAAAGATCCAACAAAGATAGAGAACTTCAGACCAATTTCTCTTATGAATATTGATGCAAAAATCCTCAATAAAATTCTCGCTAACCGAATCCAAGAACACATTAAAGCAATCACCCATCCTGACCAAGTAGGTTTTATTCCAGGGATGCAGGGATGGTTTAATATATGAAAATCCATCATGTTATCCATTATATAAACAAACTCAAAGACAAAAACCACATGATCATCTCGTTAGATGCAGAAAAAGCATTTGACAAGATCCAACACCCATTCATGATAAAAGTTCTGGAAAGATCAGGAACTCAAGGCCCATACCTAAACATGATAAAAGCAATCTACAGCAAACCAGTAGCCAACATCAAAGTAAATGGAGAGAAGCTGGAAGCAATCCCACTAAAATCAGGGACTAGACAAGGCTGCCCACTTTCTCCCTACCTTTTCAACATAGTACTTGAAGTATTAGCCAGAGCAATTCGACAACAAAAGGAGATCAAGGGGATACAAATTGGAAAAGAGGAAGTCAAAATATCACTTTTTGCAGATGATATGATAGTATATATAAGTGACCCCCAAAAATTCCACCAGAGAACTCCTAAACCTGATAAACAGCTTCGGTGAAGTAGCTGGATATAAAATTAACTCAAACAAGTCAATGGCCTTTCTCTATACAAAGAATAAACAGGCTGAGAAAGAAATTAGGGAAACAACACCGTTCTCAATGGTCATAAATAATATAAAATATCTCGGCGTGACTCTAACTAAGGAAGTGAAAGATCTGTATGATAAAAACTTCAAGTCTCTGAAGAAAGAAATTAAAGAAGATCTCAGAAGATGGAAGGATCTCCCATGCTCATGGATTGGCAGGATCAACATTGTAAAAATGGCTATCTCGCCAAAAGCAATCTACAGATTCAATGCAATCCCCATCAAAATTCCAACTCAATTCTTCAATGAATTAGAAGGAGAAATTTGCAAATTCATCTGGAATAACAAAAAACCTAGGATAGCAAAAACTCTTCTCAAGGATAAAAGAACCTCTGGTGGAATCACCATGCCTGACCTAAAGCTTTACTACAGAGCAATTGTGATAAAAACTGCATTTTACTGGTATAGAGACAGACAAGTAGACCAATGGAATAGAACTGAAGACCCAGAAATGAACCCACACACCTATGGTTACTTGATCTTCGACAAGGGAGCTAAAACCATCCAGTGGAAGAAAGACAGCATTTTCAACAATTGGTGCTGGCACAACTGGTTGTTATCATGTAGAAGAATGCAAATCGATCCATACTTATCTCCTTGTACTAAGGTCAAATCTAAGTGGATCAAGGAACTTCACTTAAAACCAGAGACACTGAAACTTATAGAGGAGAAAGTGGGGAAAAGCCTTGAAGATATGGGCGCAGGGGAAAAATTCCTGAACAGAACAGCAATGGCTTGTGCTGTAAGATCAAGAATTGACAAATGGGACCTAATGAAACTCCAAAGTTTCTGCAAGGCAAAAGACACCGTCAATAAGACAAAAAGACCACCAACAGATTGGGAAAGGATCTTTACCTATCCTAAATCAGATAGGGGACTAATATCCAATATATATAAATAACTCAAGAAGGTGGACTTCAGAAAATCAAATAACCCCATTAAAAAATGGGGCTCAGAACTGAGCAAAGAATTCTCACCTGAGGAATACCGAATGGCAGAGAAGCACCTGAAAAAATGTTCAACATCCTTAATCATCAGGGAAATGCAAATCAAAACAACCCTGAGATTCCACCTCACACCAGTCAGAATGGCTAAGATCAAAAATTCAGGTGACAGCAGATGCTGGCGTGGATGTGGAGAAAGAGGAACACTCCTCCATTGCTGGTGGGATTGCAAGCTTGTACAACCACTCTGGAAATCAGTCTGGCGGTTCCTCAGAAAACTGGATATAGTACTACCGGAGGATCCAGCAATACCTCTCCTGGGCATAGATCCAGAAGATGCCCCAACTGGTAAGAAGGACACATGCTCCACTATGTTCATAGCAGCCTTATTTATAATAGCCAGAAGCTGGAAAGAACCCAGATGCCCCTCAACAGAGGAATGGATACAGAAAATGTGGTACATCTACACAATGGAGTACTACTCAGCTATTAAAAAGAATGAATTTATGAAATTCCTAGGCAAATGGATGGACCTGGAGGGCATCATCCTGAGTGAGGTAACACATTCACAAAGGAACTCACACAATATGTACTCACTGATAAGTGGATATTAGCCCAAAAATTAGGATACCCAAGATATAAGATACAATTTCCCAAACACATGAAACTCAAGAAAAATGAAGACTGAAGTGTGGACACTATGCCCCTCCTTAGAAGTGGGAACAAAACACCCTTGGAATGAGTTACAGAGACAAAGTTTGGAGCTGAGATGAAAGGATGGACCATGTAGAGACTGCCATATCCAGGGATCCACCCCATAATCAGCATCAAAACGCTGACACCATTGCATACACTAGCAAGATTTTATCAAAAGGACCCAGATGTAGCTGTCTCTTGTGAGATTATGCCGGGGCCTAGCAAACACAGAAGTGGATGCTCACAGTCAGCTAATGGATGGATCACAGGGCTCCCAATGGAGGAGCTAGAGAAAATACCCAAGGAGCTAAAGGGATCTGCAACCCTATAGGTGGAACAACATTATGAACTAACCAGTACCCCGGAGCTCTTGACTCTAGCTACATATGTATCAAAAGATGGCCTAGTTGGCCATCACTGGAAAGAGAGGCCCACTGGACACGCAAAATTTATATGCCCCAGTACAGGGGAACGCCAGGGCCAAAAAGGGGGAGTGGGTGGGTAGGGGAGTGGGGGTGGGTGGGTATGGGGGACTTTTGGTATAGCATTGGAAATGTAAATGAGCTAAATACCTAATAAAAATTTAAAAAAACAAAACAAAACAAACAAAACAAAAAGAGAGACAGCAAAGCTGACAAAAAGGATGGGGTCTGGAGGTACTTGTTATCAATGTCAAGGGGTTATAAATAAAGAATGAATTTAATGAGTTTTCATTTAATGTATTTTCTGCTTTTCTTCTTATACCCGACCTCGGACAGTTTCCCTCCTTACTAGTATTTGCATTAAATACTAGGAAAGATGAATGAAAGATGAAAGGACAAGTAATTTTGTTCCCTGTGTGTATTGCTGTTGATAGAAATCAGAAGGATGTAATAGACCTAGTATGATTTGAGACTACTGACTAAAATATTTAGGTCATGTCTATAAAATTTATAGTCACCACGGATAACCATGGACTTCAATGCTACGAATGCCCAAGAGAGTTTGCTTTATAAGTCTGGAATTAAAATTTCAACAGATTTTTAATTTTGCCAAATCTATTCCACTAGAAAGAGGCAAAACAAGACCCTAAACCCATCTCCTTATCCATAATTTATATGGCTCTTGTTTCTATCTTAGTATATGATACTTTGTTTTGATAGGATTGCTTTCAGCTTTCCTTTTGGATCTACACACAGAGAATTATACATGATAAATGAGAAGAACATTGCAATATGATTCAAAACACAAAAGTTCTCCTCTTCCTTGCTGTTCTCTCTACCCTAGCTAACAGGAAGAGAATGATAATGTCCATCTCCCTTCCTTAAGTTCCCTGGAAGCACTAAGGGTTGAATGATGTTGGAGAAAATGTCTTCTCAGTGACAAGGTGCCACTAGCTGTCTTCAATGAGCACTGATCCACATGCTTCAACAGTTCCCCCATGGAAGTACTCATTGATCAGACAGATATCCACCAAATCCCCATAGTAATGGAAGACTTTTCTATTTTACAGTATTGAAGAAAAACTAAGAAATCAGAAATACACAAAAAGAAATCCTTTATAATGTATTTGTCAGTGATATATCTCTGGAAGTTACAGGAGAACAATAAAAAAGACTTAAGCGTGTATAAGACAGTTCAAGATTTTTTTAAAATTATGATGGACTCTTTTTATTTCCTTCTCTTGGAAAATGTGCACATAAAGCCACACAACAGAAAACAAAAACTCTCATTCCTATCTTAGACAGAGAGAGAGAGAGAGAGAGAGAGAGAGAGAGAGAGAGAGAGAGAGAGAGACAATTCTAGCTACTTCTAAAATGATTGTTAAAGACAATTAATTTTTCATAAGACCCCAGGGAAAAGAACTTGAAAAGAAATGGGAAACAGAACTTATTAGGCATGATAACAATCTGCATCTAACATAAGTATTTCTTAAAACTGAGAATAAAATGAGCCTGTTTTTGAATAAAAAGCTTGAGTACTCATGGTTAGTTGACCTTTGCTGGAAGAAATTCTAAGGGGTGACTTTCAGCAGATGGGAAATAATGAAACCCACTTGATGTTTGTTAATACAATACCAAGTAAAAGATAATTTAAAGGATAAATATGTGATTGATTCTAAACTAAACTAAAGTGAATTTATAATACAATAAATATGTCTCATGAATTTTAATACATTATAGAAACAAAACAGACTGTTTCAATACAAGAAAAGGTGAATCTTATAATTGTTAGGGTGACCAATTGGAGAATAATAAAAAAGATCTGAAACTACTAAGCAAATCAAGGAAGCAAAGGAACAATGGGATAAAATATCTAAGCAATTAATCCAGATACAATTAAGAGAGGGATGGAAATCATTTATAGAGAAGTTAGGCCAAATGCAAAGCAAACTTATGATGGATGGCATTAAACCTGCACCTGTCATTCATTGCAATAAGTGTAAATGGAACAAATGCTACAGTTGAGATAAAACAAGAGTGTCAAGCTGCATAAAGTACAGTATCCAGTTTTGTGCTGCTCTGAGAGAAAAATGGGTATTGGAAAGTGATAGGAAGTTCAAAATTAGATTAAAAAAGATACATATTGTGAATACAATTGAGAAGAAATATTACATCGCTATATTAATACAAACAAAAGAGACATTTAAGCAAATTGCCTTAAGAGAGCAAGAAATGCTTCAATGATGACAAAACATTCAGTAAATCAGGAACATAGAGTATTTCCGGGTGCAGCTAACTACACACTGAAATTAAGTAAAGACTTGACAACAATATGAGGAGAAATAGACAATTCTACAATCATCGTGGGGGATCTTCACAAGCCTTTCCCAGTAAATTATAAACAAGTAAATCTAACATTAGTAAGAACATAGGAAACATTAGCATTATTAACCAATTTTGTCCAATTGCTGCTTAAGGAACATTGCATCCTGTAACAGCTCTTGGGTACATAGGTGGCATTTAAAATGTTTTTATTAGATATTTTCTTTATTTACATTTCAAATGTTATCCCCTTTCCTGGTTTACCCTCCAAAAATCCCCTATCCCATCCCCCCTCCCTGCTCACCAACCCACTGACTACTGCTTCCCTGTCCTGTCATTCTCCTACACTGGGGCATCAAGCCTTCTCAGGATCAAGGGCTTCTCCTCCCACTGACATCCAACAAGGCCATCCTCTGCAACATATGTAGCTAGAACCATGGGTCCCTTCATGTGTATTCTTTGGTTGGAGGTTTAGTTTCTGGGAGCTCTAGGGCTACTAGTTGGTTCATATTGTTCCTCCTATGTGGCTACAAGCTCCTTCAGCTCCTTCACTTCTTTCTCTAGCTCCTCCATTGGGGACCTTGTGCTCAGTCCAATGGTTGGCTGAGAGAATTCACCTTTGTATTTGTCAGGCACTGGCAGAGACTCTGAAGAAACAGCTATATCAGTTTCCTGTCAGTAAGCACTTGTTGGTGTCTACAATAGCCTCTGGGTTTGGTGATTATATTGGGGATGGACCCTCAGGTTGGGCAGTCTCTGGATGGTCTTTTCTTCAGTCTCTGCTCCATACTTTGTCTCTGTATTTCCTCCCATGGGTATTTTCTTCTCCCTTCTAAGAAAGACCAAAGTATCCATACTTTGTCTACTTATCCACTATCAGTGAGTGCATATATGTTTGGCCTGCATTCCATCTTAAACATAATTTTGTCAAGTGATAATATATTACAACCAAAGAAAGGCACGATTAAAAAAATCATAATATAAATCAATGAAACACAAAACAATTTTAAAAGGAAGAAAGCAAGTCGAGAGGAACGGGCCCTTGAAAAGGCACAAAATTACAATGCTTACTTTTAATAATAATAAAGAATAAAGTACCCCATGTGGTATGAGTTAAAATTTCCCCAACCTGCGATTGGTGCCTATGTTTGACTACTTAGAGCCTAGTTGGTGGAACTGTTTGGGAAGGATTCAGAAGTATGGCCTTGTTGAAGGAAGTGTGTCTCTAGGGGCAGGCTTTGAAGTATCAAAAGAAAGGCAGTTCCCAGTGTGTTCTTCATTTTCTGCTTCAGTTCAAGGTGTGAGCACTCAGGTGCTCTAGCTGGCGGCCACCTCTCCTCCATGCTGCTATCATAGATGATCTTCTCTTTCGAACAACAAGCACCAAATAAATCTTCCCTCTATAAGTCACCTTGGTAAGGGTATTTTATTACAACCATAGTAAAATGTCTAATACTTCCTGTTTATCAGAAATAAAAATAAAGGGAACAACTATAAGGATTTCAAAAACAATTTTATGCCAATAATTTTGGAACCATAAGTTTCAAAGTGTGATTATAAAAATGTTTGATTGTCAAATTGACAAAAGTAGTAACTAAAAATCTAAATAGATAAATTGTTGATATGCAATTTACATGTGTTTCTAAACAATTTGGATTTGTGATCATATAAATTAATTCTTAAACCCATCAGATATCATTGCAGGCCTGGGTGAATGACTTCATTACTGAATTTCCCTGTACTTTAAGGAAAAACTCAAGTATAGCATTTATAAATCTTACATAAAAAATGAAGAGGGAGTGCTTTCTAGTTTAGCATATCCTTGATGGCTAGGTCTTACTAGGATATTGCAGAAAAGAAAAGTTATTGGCTGATTTTCTCATGAGACACTGATACAAAATCCTAAAGAAACAAGTGATTCCAGAATTGCATTAAAAGATAATACTTCATAATCCATTTGATTTTATTCCAGGAGAACATTGTTGACATAACTTAAAAAAGAAGGTCAATGTTGAAAGAAATATGATGTCCAAGATTTGTTTAAAACAATCTTGTCAGATGTGATGAGCAGGTTGAAACAGAATGGCTATGCCTTGGTCATGATACCTGAAGGATGAGTATATTTTTATATGTGCAGTTTCTCTAAAATATTTGAAGATGGAGCGACCGTTCTCTTTCACTACATTAAGAATGAGAAAAATCTTGTGTTTATTTCAACAGATGGTGAACATTTCACTTGAAATAATTGGTGTAATTTAACTGTAAGACTCTTACAAAGCGAATGAAACAAGCTTTGAGGTAGAATGTTTACCTACCGTGCATGAGACCCTGTATTTAATCCCCAGAACCTCAAAAGTATTCCTTTGAAAAGCAGGGAAAGAAAAAAAAGTGCTCTTATATGGGTAGCAGTTTCTTTCTACAGACCGAATGGTAAAATGTTTAAAGTTCTCCTTCAAAACTAGTAACAAGATGATAATGCCCACTGTCATGTCTGTTTAGTAGGATGCTGCAGAGTCGAACTTGTGTAGTGAGCCAGAGTTCTTCACCCTCACTGTTTTTATGTTTTAGGACAGATAATCCATTTTTGTGGGAGAGTGTTCTATGCACCATAAAATGTTTGGCACACTCTCTATCCTAGACTCAGAAGATGACAGTAGCATTAGAATCCCCAAGTGTGACAATGAAAAATATCATTTCCAAATATTCCCTGTGAGGAAAGTGTGCCTTTTCTACCAAGAAAAAGAATAAATGTTTTATGTTTGGAAAGGAGAGATGAGACTATTCTATTGTTACTTGTAGGAGATTGAACACATACAAAATCCTAAAGGAGACATTCATAAGAAGTGACATGCAAGTTTACATCATTGTGTATTCTGAACTCTTTAAAACCTAACTCTCTGAGACCTAACACAAAAAGCCTTAAATGTAAATCAAAGGATGAATATTATAGAAAAAAAAATCATGGTCTTATTGAACTTGGTAGGGATTTTTTAAAATGAGCCATAGAATAACCAAACAATTAAAAATGAGTAATCTTCAGGAAACCATTCTGTGTTTCAAAATATAGACAAGAAAATTGGGGGGGGGCTAAAGTCTTAGAGAAAATTTTATTAAATTTCTATCTCTTGATTCTATTTGGAAATTTTTTTAAACCACCTTGAACTTAATAGGAAAAGCAAATTGAGTTTGAACAGACATTTCACTTATAATAAGCACATGGCCTCAAACAGAAAATTTCCCATCATTATTAGTTATTAGGGGAAACTACATATCCTTGTTAGAATGTCCAAATAAAAATGTTTGGTGATATCAATGGTTAATCAACAAAAAGATTTACTAGAGCAGTTGCTCACTACAGTTAATAAATCAGATGCTGCAGTGTCTTTTGTAACTTTGGACAAAAGCTGGCAATTACTCTCCATAATTCCGGATTACTGAGATCCCCAGAAGTCCTATCCTTACATAGCCACACGCATACGTTTAGGAATGCTAACTGAGTCAGAGCAGCAGATCCATGAGTAGGTGAAAGGATCCAGAAAATGGGGAATCACACAATCCTGTTTGACATGTCAGAAGACAGTCTAGTGATTGAAAGGAGCACATCATTGGTGTGCCAACTACATGGGTGACTCCCATAGAATTAAGTTAAAAACTGATTAAACTCGGTGTCTTTTTTAGCTATGTCAATTTGATGTAGCCCAGAGTCATCTTTTTTTTTTTTTTTTTGACTTTCAATTTTTGTCATTTGTTTTTTTTTTTCTTTTTTCTTTTTATTACGTATTTTCCTCAATTACATTTCCACTGCTATCCCAAAAATCCCCCACTCCCCTACCCACCCATTCCCATTTTTTGGCCCTGGCGTTCCCCTGTACTGGGGCATATAAAGTTTGCCTGACCAATGGGCCTTTCTTTCCATTGATGGCCGACTAGGCCATCTTTTGATACCTATGCAGCCAGAGTCATCTTTAAGAATAGCCTTGACTCACAACTGGCAGTTATCATGTAGAAGAATGCGAATTGATCCATTCTTATCTCCTTGTACAAAGCTAAGATCAAGGAACTCCACATAAAACCAGAGACACTGAAATTAATAGAGGAGAAAGTAGGGAAAAGCTTCGAAGACATGGGTATAGGGGAAAAATTCCTAAACAGAACAGCAGTGGCTTGTGCTGTAAGATCAAGAATCAACAAATGGGACCTCATAAAACAGTAAAGCTTCTGTAAGGCAAAAGACACCGTCAATAAGACAAAAAGACCACCAACAGATTGGGAAAGGATTTTTAGCAATCCTAAATCTGATAGGGGACAAGAGCTCAAGAAGCTGGACTCCAAAAAGTCAAATAACCCCATTAAAAATGGGGTACAGAGCTAAACAAAGAATTCTCAACTGAGGAATACCGAATGGCTGAGAAGCACCTGAAAAAATGTTCAACATCCTTAATCATCACGGAAATGCAAATCAAGACAACCTTGAGATTTCACCTCACACCAGTCAGAATGGCTATCAAAAATTCAGGTGACAGCAGATGCTGGAGAGGATGTGTAGAAAGAGGAACACTCCTCCATTGTTGGTAGGATTGCAAGTTTGTACAACTACTCTGGAAGTCAGTCTGGAGGTTCCTCAGAAAATTGGACATAGTACTACCAGAATATCCAGCAATACCTCTCCTGGGCATATGCCCAGATGTTGTTCCAACTGTTAATAAAAACGCATGCTCCACTATGTTCATAGCAGCCTTATTTATAATAGCCAGAAGCTGGAAAGAACCCCGATGTCCCTCAACAGAGGAATGGATACAGAAAATGTAGTACATTTACACAATGGAGTACTACTCAGCTATTAAAAACAATGAATTTATGAAATTATTAGGTAAATGGATGGATCTGGAGGATATCATTCTTAGTGAGGTAACCTAATCACAAAAGAAGTCATTAGATATGCACTCACTGATTCCAAAAGCCTAGAATACCCAAGATACAATTTGTAAAACACAAGAAGGAAAACCAATGTGTGGATACTTCATTCCTCCTTAGAATAGGGAATAAAATACCCATGAAAGGAGTTACACAGACAAAGTTTGGAGCTAAGACGAAAGGATGGACTATCCAGAGACTACCCCACCCAGGGATCCATTCCATAATCAGCCTCCAAACACAGATACCATCGCATAAGCCAGCAAGATTTTGCTGAAAGGACCCTGATATAGCTGTCTCTTGTGAGGCTATGCCAGTGCCTGGCAAATACAGAAGTGGATGCTCACAGTCATCTATTGGATGGAACACAGAGCTCCCAATGGAGAAGCTAGAGAAAGCACCCAAGGAGCTGAAGGGGTCTGCAACCCTATAGGTGGAATAACAATATGAACTAACCAGTACCCCCAGAGCTCATGTCTCTAGCTGCATATGTAGCAGAAGATGGCCTAGTCAGCCATCACTGGAAATAGAGGCCCCTTGGTATTGCAAAATTTATATGCCCCAGTACAGGGGAATGCCAGGGCCAAGAAATGGGAGTGGGTGGGTAGGGGAGCAGGGCGGGTAGAGTATAGGGAACTTTTGGGATAGCATTTGAAATGTAAATAAAGAAAATATCTAATAAAAAAAAGAATAGCCTTGATTAAAAAAAATTTCTAGATTAGACTGGCTTGTAGGAATGCTTCTAGAGCCTTTCCTTGACTATTAATTGGATCCAGGACATCCATTGTGTCCATTGTGGTGGTACCATTCCCTGGGTAGCTGACTCTTAGCTGTGTAAGAATGCTAGTTCATCATGATTGAGTAAGTTAACCAGCAAGCAGTATTGGCTTGCTGTTTCACATTCTAATTGAGATCCTGCCTTGATTTCCCTATGTGATGGAATGCAACATGGAAGGAAGTCTAAGTTAAATAAATACCCTCCACTGACGTCTGCTTTTAGTTACAGTATCTTATTATAGCATCAGAAAAGAAACTAGAACACATTGTATGATTCTGTTACTGTGAAATTCCGGAAACGACTACACCATTTTGGCATAAAACAGATCAGTTGTTCCCAGAGGCTGAGAGTACGGACAGGTCAACTGGTCAAAATACAGGGAATACGTATTTGTGGAGTTCTGAATGGTTGAGACACCATATTGCATCCTCTAAGGCTCAGAAACCACCATAGAAAAGGGGGCAGGGTGATTGTGAGAACCATCGTTCTGTAAAAACCAGACCAAAACTGTAGCATCTGGAATTCTAATAAGGCCACTGAACTCACAGAAGTTATGGTTGTCTGCATAAAACCTGAAGAGGATCAGTCAACATTCTGCCAAGGAGGAAGGCAGTACTGGTGAAACCTCTGCAACCAACCTGAGAAGCTATTGACAGTTGATGGCATCTTTCTGGTGAAGTGAGAGTTGGTTTTCTTTAAGGGTGTCTTCCTGGTAGGTAGATTACATTCCAGTAAATGGTTCTATATCTAGGAGTATATGAGTAGTCCAAATTGACTGAGTGGATTACAAATAAAACACACAACAACAACAGGGCATGAAATTGGGAGGGGGAGGGGAGATGGATATGGTTCTGGGAGGACTTGGGTATAAATATGATCAAAATATATTGTATACATGTATGAAATTCTCAAAGAAATAGTAAGGCTGTTCTAAAACAGTGTGGGAAGGTGATTTTCCACAAGGTGAGTGAGGAGCGTGGGCATGATAATGATGGTTTACACCAGATCCATTTCATTTTATAGCATTATACACATGTGGAAATCATACTGAATTATATAACTGAAATTGATAGAAATGTATTTCATGCACACTATACTTTAGTAATGCCAATTTTTTAAGACTGGAAGAACACATGTATGAAAAGCTACAACTCCATATCCTCTCTTTGCTTAGTGTATTAGTCAACTTTCCATTACTGTGGCCAAATATCTGGCATAATCAATTTATGAAGAAAAGGTGTTTGATTTAAACACAATTTCAGAGCTTACAGTCCATGATTAGTTCCTTTGGGGACTATAGGGCACTATTTTGATAGCTGAAACTATGCCAATAAGGAATATGACTAGACTCCTTATGGAATATGAGATATGAAGAAAGAGACGGGAATGGATTTCCAACATCCCCTTTGAGGTCATGCCCTTAAGTGCCTAACTTCCTCTTAGTCTCATCTTCTGGTGATTCCTCCATCTCCTAAAATTATTATAGGCTAGAGAACAAGTTTCCAATGTGTGTGTGTGTGTGTGTGTGTGTGTGTGTGTGTGTGTGTGTGTGTGTGTGTGAGAGAGAGAGAGAGAGAGAGAGAGAGAGAGAGAGAGAGAGAGAGAGAGAGAGAGAATGTGCACATACATACATGTCTTTGGAGGACAGAGAACAACTTCCGGTGCCTTCTTTGCTTTCTAACTTGTTTGAAACTGGGTCTCTATTTCTCTGTTGCATACTGCAAGGTTGCTTCAGCATGAACTTTACTGTCTTCTGCCTTCATCTCACTGTAGATACACTAGAATTACAGATGTGTACTACCATGTTCATCTTTGCATGTGTTCTGGGGACCTAAACTCAGCTTCTTTCACTCATGTATCAATAGCTGTACCTGCTGATCCCGAGTTTCGACTCTTTTTACTTCTTTGTGTCTTTCCTCACCCCATGGCCCATGGTCAATCTGTTTTCTTATACCATCTTCTAGGTTTTCTAGATTTTATATTAACTGATGCCATCCTGAAATCACAGTCTGCTCTCCTATTACTATTTTCCCTTTTAACCTTAGTTGCTTCAGCTCCACTGGGCAGTCTATCTGGGCATGCCTCTGCATCATGATTTTCTATGGTCCTTTGTAACTCACAAGGTATTTTTATAGACTCCTGCATGCACACCATGTTTGTAGAAGCAAGTGTAAATGAGTTTATAGTTGCTTTCCCACATTTTCTTTCTGTGCAGCTAATGATTCAACATCATATAATCACCCATCTTTGTGGATAAACTAAAGAAGACATAGAAATTACCCAGATGACCTTCCCCGACAGGTGCATTTCTATGTATAAGTATCTTTAAATAGATCTTATAACTACAAACAGATGGGTACTGCTCTGGTGCAAGAGTCTTTTCTATTTTTTTTTTCATTTTATAAATATTGTCCTAGATACCTTCTTATATCAACAATCTCAAGATACTTGTATTATTTTTTTCTTTAGTCTCATATATTTTACTTATTTTGTGTTTTCCTTTATCATTTTCCTTTTAATTTTTGTGATAATAATACTTTCTATGCCGGAATAGTATTCTTTTTACATATTGTTTCCTTAAACTCATGTCCTGTGGTTGTTATTTATATTACTCTCAGTTACTAGAACTGTTACGAGTAATATAATAATGAGAATTCCTCTTTAAAGATCTCTTGAGAAAATTTCTGGTCATATGGAGCAGTAACTATCTGTGTTAGGCGCTCTTTCTCACTACACAATTATTAATTTCTCTTGAAAGAGGAATCTGTTACATTTCTCTTGTAATCTGTACTACCCTGCAGAGTGCCAGTAGGAACAGAATAGATTTTGTTGAAAAAAGAAGGTAGAAGGTGGAAATGAACAGATGTTCATATAATTGGGCACATATGTGTAATATAGTACATGCCTTTAGTTTCCCCTCAACTTCTGATAAGCTAATAGGCTAATATCTCTTGGCCATTGTTCAAGTTCGTACCGTGTCCTACTTTTGTTTTACAGATCTCATTTTCATTGATACAAACTCAGAATCTAACTTTTCATTTAAAATATGGCGAAATTATTGATACCCCATAGGTTGCAATGTTCCTTTTAACCGATTTCAAGAAATTCAGAGGGGAAAAAAGTGAATATAAGTATGTAATTGTTTTGCCCAGCAGAAATGATTTACTATGGCCCAAATCATCAATTATAAGGGAAAACCTCCTAGGATGTGTTTTGCATGCTCTTTACAGCTGTTACCTATTATGAGTTCTCAGGAGTGCCATTTGCTGCTACAACTCACTGGTTCCGTAAGCTGAAGTCACCGATATGACTGTGGGATTGTTTTAAATCACAGAGGAGAAAAGAGCAAAACCAACGTGAATGGCTGAAATGCTGCTTACATCTTCATTAGATCCCACAGTTGTCCCTGTTTACATGCTAAAGGTGTTACAACAGCTTGCTAAACTGTGTGAAGTCTTACAGCACAGTAGCTTATCCATCCAACTCTCCCAAGGATACACACTGCTGAAACCCGTCTTTAAGAACTTCAGTTTGGCCTATTGACTCACACATTGCACTGTAGGGTATATAAAAGTAATGGAGCCATCTGGCCCAGACAATGAGAATACTCTGTTGATATCAGAAATCTGCAAGAGAGTAGCTATTTTTTATTTCTTTTTATGGGGCAAGGAGCACTTGCTATTGTTATCTAATGTTGTCAGTGGACATAGTCTAAGAGGCACAAAGAGTAATATGCAATTACAAAACTGAAAATATGCTTCTGATTAGGTGCATATCCATCAAGTCTCTTTATTTCTCTGAAAGCTTTTTATTGGATGCCAACACAGCTTGATTTGGAAGGAACAAAAGTAGCTGAATAAATGACATAGTGAGCAAGCTGACCTCTAGCTGATTTCAATTGTGCTGTTAGTGAACTGTGCATATTTTCCACCTAACATACTTGTTCATAACTTATAGAAAATGAATGATTAGCAAAACTTGAAACCTAATGCAGTATAGACCAAGTCTTTACTTTCTATATAATTTCATGTTGCAACCTAAATGCTAAAAGCATAGTAAGGCCTTTGAGAGGGGCCCTGCTCTCAGAAATAGAATTAGTCCTAATGAAAAGGATACTGAAGGTTGTGCTCTGTCCTCTCTATCATGTGAGAACATGGCCTTCTGGAAAACAGGAAGCAGACTATCAACAGATACCAAATTGTGTCACATTGGCTATAGATGTCATCCTGAAGGCTGTTGAGATGTAACAGGAGTTATGTGTCAACTCCGGTTGTATGTTAAGGATATAGCTCATGGTATCCTGAATAGAGTCCTTGAACAAACAAAAAAAAGTGTTCATATCCTCCTGAAACTAACATGATTATTTTCAAGTACAAAAATAAACATTTTTGATCCCTGGAAATATGATTGTCTAAGCTATTCTCAACCTCTTATCCCAGACAGTGTATCGTGCAAATGCACTGTATATATAATAAAATTCTTTTATAAAACAGATCCTGGCATACCTTTTTTCTGATGTTAAACCATCATAAGATTATTTTTATACTCCTCTTCTTTTCTCTTCTTTGTTCTTTTCTTTCCTTTTTTAGATAGGGTGTCAGTGACCTTGAACTATCTATGCTAGAGAAGACATTCATTTTCTAATCATTCATTTAAGACTCCTAGGTTTATGTGGTGCTAGGGATAGAATCCAGGCGTTCATCCATACTGGGCAAGGACTCTACCAACTAAGTCCCAACTTCAGCCTAGGCCTTTATTTTTCTTAAAGTAGTAGTTTGTAATTAATTACTGTTTCTGCAAAGTATATCAAATATCCTTTTCATTTCAACTCCCTCTTTCTGTTCCATTGCAGAAAGCACATCTGAGTGAATGCCATTCAAAATATTATTTTATATGTGGTCTTATATTCACATGGTAGAATTTAGCAGTATGTAATGGAAATCGTATTGTGTTGCCATGGGAAAATAGTAAGTTTTTTTTCCTCACATGCCCAGACATATTGGAGAAGCCAGCGAAGGTACATGTAGTTGCTTAAAGAGTTTACCAAGAATACTCATCCTTTCTACTTGGCATTATACTTATTGTGTATCTTCAATACTCAAGATGACTTTCTCACTTGAAGATACATCTGTGAGCAAGATGAGAAGAAAAAGCACAAGTTTTAAAAGTAATAGCTATTTGCAAGGTAAAATTGTCCCTTTCATCAGCTCTTCAGTAAGACCCCTCTGCTACCATTTTATATCACTAGCAACATTTATTTTTCATAGTCATGACTACTTTCAAGGGTATTGACAAAGCTGAGTATTTTATTCAGGAAAATCCATTCTCTTGTCCCAAAGTAGGTCTCTGGTAGCTAGAAGGAAAGAGAGGATAGCATACAGGCAAGCAGCAGTTTGTGGCATGTACAGTATCATAAACAAAACATTTCCCTTTTCATTAGTTGCTAGTAAATTTACAGAGTACTGTTAGTGTGCATGGCCGACCAGTGACATGCTAACTTTATAGTTAAGAATATTTGACCTACAAGAAAAATCCAATTCCTGTCCCTACTCTGACAAATACGTGTATGTGGCAGTTGTCTTTAAGTTCATGCATCCCTACCTACCTCTCTTTGCTTCAGGCGCTATAGCATCTCTTCATTTTACAGTGCACTGACTTCTCCCTCCCCCTCCTCCTCTTCTCCATCATCTTCTTCCTCATTTTCTTTTTACTCTTGAAGATCCTTTAAGCTTTTCTTGTCTGATAAAACATTGCTTATACTTCAAGACAGTCCAAATAGCATCATATCCTGGAAATGTCCTTCTCTTCTCAGATCTATTGTTGGTGCTCTGTACACCCCTCCATTAGGTCTCTTTTTGTTGTATGCTTGCATATGTGTCACTACTGACAAATGCTATGGCCTCTTCTAGAACAAGGTCTTTAATTTATTTGACTTTCACAACCCAATGTCTGTTGCAGTTCCTGGAATAGGTTCAAGACACTTGCTTAAGGAAATGAATAGCTGAAAATTACCTCTAATATATAGATGACCTACAAAAAATTGAAGCAAACTGCTCTCACTATTGTCGGAAAAGGCGCCTTGACTTATACCCCTTATGTCTAGACCTCAGTGGATCAATGACTGGTGGGAGAAATATGAAAGAGAAAGTGAATCTTTTTGGTCCTAATTGGTAATATTAACATAAATCAGTAATATGAAGGCTCATTTGTATATTTTGTTGTCTGCTCTTCAAGACCCGAGATCAATACTCAGTTTTATATTTTTGTGTATGTGTGTGTAATGAGAGATAAAGATTGTTTCCATATAAAAAAGTCCTATCACTGAAAAGTACAAAGTCCTCACTTAGTTTGGACTAATTCAAACTATATGTAAATAAATTATTTCTTTATTAACCTTTAGGCTGTTTAGTGACTAAATTTATTTATGATCAATTTATTTATGTTATTAGAGCAAGATTAGGAACAGTCAAGAATCAAGAGAGGATGCAAAATAAAAAGGAAGTCAGAAAAAAAAGTCCATCCACAGATTTGGCCATGGGTTTACAGTTGACAAAAGTGAATTATTGATACGATGCCTTCTTTCTTTCTTTCTCTTTGAGTATATGGAGAATAGACATTAGTAGTCACTCACAGCACTGTCCTCAGGCTGGGGATACAGTGCAGCAGTATAACCCTTGCCTAGCAAGTGCAGGGTACCAGGAGCAATCTCTACCACCAAAACAGACAGACCAATAAACACATCAACCACCTTTCTGTATGAGCCCAGGAATGGTCAAGAATATATTTAAGTGCTAGGGTGCTTCTGCTGTCTTCTGTGACTAAAAGGCAGACCAGTGAGCTTCCCTGTCCATCACTGCTATAGCCTTCGTGAGACCTATGCAGTCACTTGCTGTGACTCAGCATTCCCTTTACCCTCTTTACAAAGTGAAGGAAGTCATCTTTTTTTAAAAAATTAAACATGTATTTTACTGACTCAGCTATGAAACATTTATAAAAATTAGTTATGTAGAGGCTACAAGTCAAACCTCTGAGGCTCTGACAAAAACACAATTTATACCCCTTTTATAACACTATATTAATAAGCAAAACTTCTTTCCATTCCTAGTTTGTATAAAATAAGCCTTTCATTCCTTCTTCCTACATCTTTTTATTTTTTAATTTTTGGTTTTCTATTTTTTCTTCATTTTTTGTTTTATTATTATTATTATTATTATTATTATTATTATTATTATTATATATTTTCTTTATTTACATTTCAAATGTTATCCCCTTTCCTAGTTTCCTCTCCAAAAGCCCCTATCCCCTCACCCCTCCCCCTGTTCACCAACCCACCCACCCTGGTCCTGGCATTCCCCCACTCTTGGGCATCAAGCATTCACAGGACCAAGGGCCTCTACTCCCATTGATGAACAACAAGATCATCCTCTGCTACATATATGGCTGTAGCCATGGGGCCCTCCATGTGTACTCTTTGGTTGGTAGTTTAGTCCCTGGGAGCTCTAGGGGTACTGGTTGGTTCATATTGTTTTTCCTTCTATGGGGCTCCAAGCCCCTTCAGCTCCCTGGCTCCTTTCTTCAGCTCCTCCACTGAGGACCCTGTATTCAGTCCAATAATTGGCTGAGAGAATCCACCTGTGTATTTGTCAGGCACTGGTATAGCCTCTCAGGAGACAGTTATATCAGGCTCCTGTCAGCAAGCACTTCTTGGCATCCACAATAGTATCTGGGTTTGGTGACTGTATGGGATGGATTCCCAGGTGGGGCAGTCTCTGGATGGTCTTTCCTTCAGTTTCTGCTCCACACTTTGTCTCTATCTGCAGGTGAAGGAAGTCATCTTAAGAGTGTGTCTGCAAGTCTGCAGGTGCTAATCCCTTCCTTTGAAAGATCAGATTTGTTGTCTTTCAACCATCCACCAATAATCTCCTTGCTTTCAGTCTCTGCTAGGGAATAGAAGGGCTTATCCTCTCCCCCACCTCCACAGACTGCAATTGATTAAGGAGTGAGCTAACATGGACTGAATAGCAGGAATGGTATTTGACACTTTCTATTTACATCTTTTTTGTTTTTCTAATCACATGAGGTCATTATTGTAAACAGCCCCATTTTACAGATGCGGAAAGGGGCATCAAGAGACTTAGTCATTTGCTGGTCATTCAGTCAGAGCTGGTAAATGATTAAGATAAGATTCAGTCTGCTTTGGATATCTGAATATCTTTGATAGCCAGCATCTTGCTAATGGACTGTGGAGAGTTAATTGGTTTAAAATCTGCTTTGTGGTTTTTTTTTTTTTATCATACCACAAAGTACTTTGCTTTGATAACAGCCCAGAGTCTTGGTGTCCTCAGACTCTTGAGTCTCAAAGCTTCTGGAGACAGATGGAAAATGGATAAATGTAGATTATATATATTAGAAACAATCTACTTAAGACTTCAAACCCTTCAGGTATCATTCCTTTGCCCCAGAGACTGTTGATGGAAATGGAAAACATATCTAGGTTTAATTTTATTGTGCCTTCCTTTCCTGCAGGCTGTCGTCCATATCAGGTGATCACAGCCCGAGTTCACCCAGGAGAGAGCAATGCCAGCTGGGTGATGAAGGGAACCTTGGAGTTCCTAGTCAGCAGTGACCCCGTGGCAAAGCTCCTGAGGGAAAACTTCGTGTTCAAGATCATCCCTATGCTCAACCCAGATGGTGTCATCAATGGCAAGTATGTCACCTGTCCGGTCCAATGGATTCACTACTGCATTTGTGTCACTATAGTAGAAATCCACTGCCATCTCATCAAAGTGGCATGAGTGTAGAGGCCTTGATACTCTATAGGGATCTCCCTTGGGCTCCATCTATCTGAACCAATTAACAATGTCCCCTCCATGCATATTTGTATGTCTCATGGTATTTCTTTTAATAGGAATAGCTGAAAACATAAGCATTTAGTATCAGCATCACACAACTAACCTAGTCCAGTGCTTCATTTGTAAAGGAGGGCATGGGTATACAGGGTACCAAAAACTCCCCCAGTTCATTTGATGACCCAGTGGTACTTCAGGGTTCAGTCCATTAGACTTCCTGGTGACTACAAGTGCTTCTGCACTAGGATTACATGTAGCTGCAAAGAAATATTTGTTCAGTTATGTATTACTTGTTTCTGGATATAATTAAGAGTTTCACATCAATGGAATGGAATGTTGTTTGGAAAAGAGAAGTATGTTATTTGCATTTTCAAAATGCTGTTGCTTATCTTTAAGATGTATCGTGGAATAAAACTCTGAGGCCTGTCAGAAGGGCTCAGAGTTTGAGCTCAGGCTCAGATGAGGACTCCAAGGTCACATGACTAGGGAGTGGCAGGACTAACATTTACAGATATTCAAGTAGCCTTTTTTAGTAAGAGATGACTCTTTGTCCTATAAGAATGGAGATCCTGTTCCATAGATGAACAAAATGAAATATGAACAGAAAATATGTGAGGAAAAAATTATTTCAAAGACTAAAATGAAAATGATACTTTAGAATATCATTAGCATAGATGCAAACATTAATTTTAAATAATACAGAAAATAAGGTGAGAATAAAGAGTTGGAAAGCAACAAATAAAAAGGGTCATAAAGAAACACAAAAACATATAAATGATCACACGTCTTAAACAAAATGAGTAAAAAGTTAATTCTTTCAGGAAAGGAAATGAAATATTAAACAACTCCAATAAACTTCTTTTTGGATAACTACAAAGATAGATCAAATTTAAGGTGTTAAGAATATAATGACTACATGTACTATATATGATATATACACATTATATATTATATAGAACATAAATTTTATATATTAATTATACATATGTTCATATAATATATAACATAACATAAAATTAAATAATATAAAAGAACTAAGACAAATCCAAAGCATGTAATATGTCAAAACCTGTCAATGTAAATAAAAGCTATAGAATATAAAAGAAATAGATACAAAAGGAAAGAATGAATTAAGTATAAATGAAGAAAGAAAAACAACAAAAGAAAGAGTGTACCAATCTGTATGTAATTTATTAGTAACACAAGTAGGTTAGCTCAGTAGTTCACAGGTATTATCTATCTATCTATCTATCTATCTATCTGTCTGTCTGTCTGTCTGTCTGTCTATCTATCTATCTATCTATCTATCTATCTATCTATCTATCTATCTATCTATCTGCTTATTTTCTTTCTTAATTGCTAATTGAATTATTCATTCATTGATTTCTTATTTTCTTGGTAGAAATTGTTTGATGAGGACTGCTCAATGCTGACTGAATTGAGGATCAGGAGGTCAGGTGCTTCACTGAAGAGCATCAGCCTCCTCCAGCAGCAATGAGGCTTCTAGCATCTTTGGGGATCAGGCCCTGGAGTGGTGTCTTTTAAGGCTACTCACAGTTCACCTGGCTCCTGTCATGTGTTCCTCTAAGCCCACAGTTGATCTCTGACTGCTCCTGGCTTGAGCAGCTAAGACTTTTACTAGCAGTCTTTCTCAGCCTACATGGATGGGAAATAGTTAAGGAAGGTATCTTGATGGGCATGACCCCATTTGGTTATTTTATTATCCAACTTGGCTTCTCTCTTTCCATGGATCTATCTTGGGTCAGAAAGAAATTGGAAAGCCTATCAGATTAGGTGTTTTAACTGAACAGGACCTCTGGGTGCTCCCTGATCTACTTAGTTTTCCCCTTTGGTAGAAGATAATAATGCACTCCTGATTGACTTTTCTGGAAAAAAAAGAGTCGCACATAGCCAAAGCTCAGGATTTCATGTTCAAGCTCAGGGATTAAGTGTTGAAGCTCCTATTTCGCATACTCATACCTCCAAATTATGGCTTGCTCCAGGTCTTTGGTCAAAGTTAATGGGGTTTTAGCCACTGAGGAGCCTGTTGGCTGGTGCACACATTATTTCCAGCTCACAGCTGGTTACTTTGTTCCCCAAATGGCAGGGCAGCTTCTTCCCAGTGACAATGGCATTCATCATCATTACTATTATTTATTATGACTCTGATTGCTCTTTTATTTATACAACATCTTTCATCATAGAGCCTGAGGCACTTTGTAGATCACTTGGACTGAACAAACAAGTATGTCTGAAAAGGAATGGGAAATCATAACACTCTCCACAGATAGAATAATCAGCAGGCCATAGCATAACATTATGCAAAGGACTCAATGCTGCCATGCATACACGGCATTTCACAATATAAAGCTATAAACTCTAGTTCCTAAGCCCATTTCAGAATGGACTTAAAGTGTGCTTCATCTAATTTTCACTTGAGATACTTTTGTAGTTGATATTTCATTGTCTTGTCATGCCTACACCATTGTGTATAATTAGGTAGGTGTTTACTCTTATTGTGGTGTAGTTTTTGCTCTCTGAGCTTCAACTATTGTGCCAGTCTTCCATGTATAGTTAAAATTCTTCTTGTTTTCATTTTGATTTCTAATGAGAAATATTCCCTAAACTTGATGTAGTTCACCTAAATATAGTAAATGGTTATCATTCCCAATGTTCAGAATGTCACTGGTTTTCTCTGGACAAAATGCTATTAGCAGACATCTTAAGTCCCAGAAGTGCTCTGTTTGACTAAAAGGAGGTAATCTCTGCATCCAGTTAGTGACTCCAAACATCACTATGTTAATTAGAGCTAAACTACACTTAGTAAACTTATGCATTTGCTTATATGCTCAGCTCAGGTATTTGAACACATGCATGCCTGTGTACACAGAGAGAACAAAGCATAGTTTTAGATGTTGTTCCTCAGACGATGTCTATGATGGGTAATTTTGTTTATCAGTTCAACTACATCTAGGATCAACTAACACCTAAGCATCTGGGCATACCTATGAGGGATGTTCTTGATTGAAGAAAATCAAGGTCATTTGAGGTTAGAAGACCCCTCACTCACAACCACTGTCATGCTTTCTGGTGGCAGCATACATAAAAGAACAAGGAAGAAGAAAACATTTTGGCTTTTGCCTGCTTACCCTCACTCTAACTGATACATATATTTTTCTTGTTGCTGAGACATTTCCATACTTGTACTAGAATCTACTTTTTGGGATTCCAATATAGACAGAAGACCAACTGCTCCCCATAAATTCCTGGGATTCTAACATCAGATTGGTACTGCTGAGGTATGTTGTCTTTTTGACTGAACAAATACTGGATTGCTGGCTTATTGGTTGGGATAAAGCCATTCTTAGACTACTTATTCCACAGCCTTTCAGTCATTTTAATAAGTAACCCTTTGATATATATGAAATATAAAACATATTATATGAATATACAATTTAGTTATACATTTGATATCCTCTCTCTCTCTCTTTCTCTCTCTCTCTCTCACACACACACACACACACACACACACACACACACACACACACACTTCTATCAGGTTACTTTTCCTTTAAAGAACCTTGACTAATACACTATCCATCTATATTTCACTGACCTGGAACATATCAGGTAAGCTGGCTGATCAGAGAACCCCAGTGCTCTACCTGTTTTTACTTCTCCAGTTCTGGAATTTCGAGTGCTAGCTTTCGTACCCAGCTGTTTTGTTTCTAACATTGGTTCTGGGGACCCAATTTACCTTCTAATGCTTGGAAGGCAAGTGTTTTACAGATCAAGTTATTTTCTCAAGCCCATTACAAACTTTTAATTTAAGTTTTAAATTTAAATTTAAAACTTATCATGGACCTCCACAGAGCTGGCACACATGTGTCACAATAGAGCAGTTTCCTTTTGTGGCACTGGTGATGGAACCTCTGAGGATGACTGGGAGATTTTGATAATAGTGGTCAGAGAGACACAGCCAGAATTTCTAGGAAGAAAAATTTAGTGAGCCTTGCCAAGTCAAGGATCCCTTAGCAACGCAAGTCTGAACAGGGAAACAAATACTGTGTTGTATCTGTTATGATTAATTCCAAAAAAAAAAAACAATTTCCCATCTCCTGGCTGGGCTATGTATTGAATCAGGCTGAGTTCTCAGGGAGGCAGGAGCAATGCAGTGATTCGGAGACTTGCAATTCTTCTCAACACAGGATAGAAGAGAATGAGAATTAGCAAACCAGGTTAAACCAGGACTGGTAGATAGATTAAAGTGGGAATGGAAGAGAAAGCAGATGGCTTTCAAGCTGCCAAATGGGTATAGATCCTACAGAAACGGGGAGAGAGAGAATGGGGGGAGAAGCCAAGCCTGCTTTTCATTTGTTAAATTTTGGGTGTTGATGGTAGGTAGCATCACCATACTTCTTGCAAAGCCAACACAGAGCCTGAGCATTCACAGGAGACTAAGCATATTGATCCTAGGAGTATGTCCAACTCCATAAACATGATCATCTTCTTCCAAATGCATTGTGGACCAGACACAAACAACAATAATACGCCCAGAACCTAGTACAAGCAAGCACAGCAAGGTGTTTAAAATGTAACCACATAATGTATGAGAGGAAACAATTCAAATTATAAAAATCACATAAAAAACTCAACAACCTTAACAATCTTGGGACCATTTCAAGTGTGGGCCAATGGTCTACTGTACTGCAGACTGTGAAGGCTTTAACTTCCTACAAGAAAATCACATTCAGACTTGACCTAAAAAATCATTCAGTACCTTTTATGGGCCAAGAAAGTACCTAATTATTTTACTTATGTTGTCTTATTTCATTCTCACTATGGCCCATGCTGTGATTAATTGGTCTGGACCAATGTTACATGTCTGACTGTTACAACTAGTAACAAAGTCAACAAATTATTACAAACAGAAGAAACAGGTGTTCCCTGTAAGGATGGAGGAAAAAAATAGGCAGAGGTCGATGTGCCAGAACTTAGAGTCTTGAGTGGCTGCTACAAATGCTAGGGGTTGAAAACCGAGTCGGGGCTGTCATAGTTAGCTGCAGCTGTCATTTTGACATAACCCATAGTCACTTAGGAAGAGGGAATGGAGGTGGAGGAATTGTCTAGCTAGATTAGACTGACCTGGGCCATGTCTGTAAGACATTTTCTTAATTTTGAACTGATGTGGAAGTGTGTGTGTGTGTGTGTGTGGGGGGGGGTGCTCAACCCACAGAGGACAGGGTCATGCCTGAGCTGTGAACTTGGGCAATCTAGGAAAGGAAGTTGAACTCGCCAAACGGAAGGAGACAGGAAGCTTCTTTCCTTCACAATCTCTGCTTGACTTTCTTTTTTTTCTTTTTTCTTTTATTATGTATTTATTTCATTTACATTTCCAATGCTATCCCAAAAGTCCCCCACATGCTCCCCCACCCACCCACTCCAACTTCTTGGCCCTGGCAAGATTTTGCTGAAAGGACCCAGATATGGCTGTCTCTTGTGAGACTATGCCGGGGCCTAACAAACACAGAAGTGGATGCTCACAGTCAGCTATTGGATGGATCACAGGGCTCCCAATGTAGGAGCTAGAGAAAGTACCCAAGGAGCTAAAGGGAACTGCAACCCTGTAGGTGGAACAACAATATGAACTAACAAGTACCCCCCAGAGCTCGTGTCCCTAGCTGCATATGTATCAGAAGATGGCCTAGTCAGCCATCAGTGGAAAGAGAGGCCCATTGGTTGTGCAAACTTTATATGCCTCAGTACAGGGGAACGCCTTCCTCCAGGTTACTACTTGATTTCAGGTCCTGACTTTCTTCCTTGATACATTGACATGGAAGTATAAGTCAAATAAACTCTTTCCCCATTGTGCTTTGAGTCATGATATCGATCACAGTATAAGAAAGAAAACTAGGGCAGAACCTGCTGGGGTTTGAGTGGACAACAGGGCATAGGCTAGGGGACAGAGGAGTCTGGAATGGTCTGAGTCCAAATGCAGAATACCATTTAATCCTTCTTGCTTCTGGTTTCTTGGCAGACGTGTAGCAGTTGTACCTAGGAGGATGGAGAAGTTCTATAGAAAAGTAATATTGTCTGCATCTGCTTCAGTCATGTTGATTAGCAACGGGTAGCAGGAATTGTGACCTTTTTTCTCTTGTGACTTTTTATGGATAGAACCTCCATGGAAGCCAATGAGAGAGGGGTTCTAAGCACTGTCTGACTGGTTGCTTTTGATAACAACCAATAGGATGTCTTTATATCAAGTACCTGATATGCAACATCATTTGGCTTGTTTTGTTTTGGCTTTGTTTGTTTATTTCTTTGAAATAGAACGTCTGGCTTGAAACTTATGATGCAATCCAGGCTGGCTTCAGATTCATAGCAATCCCCCTAAATGTATGTTGAGATTATAGGGATGAACCACCCATGTTGCACTTAAATGTATGTGTCTTAGCACCACATAGATGTTACTTCTTTATTAAAAAAAAAAAAAGTTCACTGTTTCCAGTGGGATAAAAGATACATATTCCATGGTTACGCATAGCTGCTGCTCTTGCAGAGGATTTGGTTTCAGTTTTCAGTACTTCCAGGGCAGCTCACAACTTTTCCATATCAGTTCTAGGAGATCAATTACTCTCTTCTGGCCTCCATGGGCACCAGACACACACGTAGTGCATATACTTACATGCAGACAAAACATGCACACATATATAACAAAAATAAACAGAAAATTTATACTCCGTAGAAAGTTCAGTATTATAGAAATGGGGGCAAGGAGGTACAGTGGAAAAAGGTGAGGTCGGATGGGGAGATGAGCAGGACTAGGAAGCAGAAGAATCAACCAAAATAAACTGTCCATGAAACTTCCATTTGGAAATATATAACACTGTACTTGAATTTAATAAACACCAAAAATTTAAAAACAAGTAAATTTTAAAAAGCATCCAAATTTAGGAATATTTTTGTGGCCATCAGTGGAAAGAGAGGCCCATTGGTTTTGCAAACTTTATATTCCCCAGTACAGGGGAATGCCAGGGCCAAGAAGTGGGAGTGGGTGGGTAGAGGAGTAGGGAGGGGGGAGGGTATGGGGGACTTTTGGGATAGCATTGGAAACGTAAATGAAGAAAATACCTAATTAAAAAAAATGAAAAAAAAAAGTGGATTAGTCACTTAAAATCTTGTAACGGAGGTTCTTTCAGAATTCCACAGAAAGCACAGTTAGAAAGATACCTTAGTTAATAAACTGACATCTAGGTTTATCATCTATTTCTTTAAATATAATCATAGGATCACATCTATTGATACTTTCCACAAATCATATATTCTATAATATAACTTAAAGACTAACAAAATCTTCCAGGGAAAATAATGCAATCATTATTATCTTTCAAACAGCAATCTCAGAGCATTGATGGTCAACAGGTAATAAACAATTTTCCATTGTAAACAACTTACATATGAGTAGTATTGCTATGTTCATAATGAGTTTATTTGGCCATTTCATGAATCTAAATTTTTAAGTTCAGATAGTAGAATCAAATATTTTGTAAATTGTGTATTTGATGCCTATTTGATTGAGTTCCTTCTATTATAAACTTCATAGGTTTATGTCCACACTAAAAATGGACAGTGCTGCTGGCTGTTCATACCCTTGTAAATATGATACATTGTGAATATTAATATTTCCATTGGTATGATAGGATACATATGACTTTAATCTTTTATAGTTGTGACTTCTAATTTGTAGAATTCCCAGAAAGCTGGGAATCTCTCCCATTTATTCATAATTTCAATATTAAAATGTTAGTCTAGATTCTGGTTCTACCCTGTTTGTGTTCCTCTGTGTTTGGGGGCTCTGAGAGGAGGGGAGTGGAGAATATCTTATCTCTTTGCTTTGTCTTGCTTACGTTCAACACTGGAAAATTTGTTACTTTGATCTAGTCAGAGGAACTATAATTTTCTCCACCTACCTCCCAGTTTCAGTGGAAGGGATAGAAGCCTCTCTTGATCCATTCTGTATTCTAATAAATTTTATTAGACAAATGAGACAAGAAAAAGGAATAGTTTGATCTCATAGTTTCCCCCCTACCACTTCATAAAAGGAAAGGCAAAAATTTAAATTTAAAAATAAAGGATATCCAAGAGACTTTTTTTTTTCCTGGCTTAAATTCTTTCCTTATGAATGCCTGTCAGTATTTCTAAACTCCTAGTCTGGAGGGAAATTGCAGAGCTTTCTTGTCACCTCTCCTGACAGGTGGAAGGAGACAGGGAAGCCCATAAAGAATGTGGTGTTTGCTGTGACTGACAATCCTCCTCTGTTCATACACTGCAGGCACAGTGTGGGCTCAGAACAATGGAGTCCTGGTTCAGAGGAAAAGCGACACACTCGATCTTGCTGATGAACTTGTTCATGGAGATCAGAAATGATTTGCTCTGGGAACTTTTAAGGTCCTGCTGTTAAGTCATTAGCATAGTGCCCAATGCTAGATCACTTTGGGAGAGCATTCTCCAGGGCTTCCTCCATTGCCTGCACGTGCAGACTGGACCAGGGGCTTTAGGGCTCCATTTTCCTTTCGCAGACATTTAAGATTTGAATAAATATTGCTATTTATTATTCCCAAATTTAGGGTTATTAATTATATCAGCATAAACCTAATTTATTCCATCATAAACAGCGATAATAAATGCTGCCAACTGCTAATACCCAGCTCTTGCCAACTGTGCCTGTAGTTGATGGGTTTCGCCACCCCACTTCCCAGAAGTATTAAATTAAAAATGAGCCAATGTTGCAGAATCATTGATCAAGTGGGGACTGAGGCTCTTGGGAAAAATGTGTTTGTTTTGTTAAATGTTTTGATCCTTCATTGGCTGAACAAGTTCACATGTTTGACTGCATTCCAGAGCCACTCCCCTCTTGCTTCCTCCACCAGCCCTTTTAGAGGGGAAAGAAATGGGAGCAGGGATAGCAGGTTAGTAGGAGGCTCAGGACAACATTCTTCTTTCACAATATGCCCTTTAGACATATGTGATCAAGGCATGCCCAACTCCTAACATGTCCTTTCAACATATCCTTAGAAATCTCTGTGAAAACAGTTCTTAAGTCCTATAGAGACGCAGTGTTTCAACCACCATTTCATTTACCGCGTATCTAGTGAAATATACGTCCTCCTAACACACAAACAATTCTGTAACTGGAAGTGGGAAGCACAGACCTCACAGCCCTGCCAAAACACAGGATGCTTTTGAAAACAAAAAATGTTATTTAATCTCAAATCTCATCGGGAGGGTGCCTGCTTCGTGGTGGGAGGTGGAGTCCATTCTGTTATCAGAGTTCCATAAGATCACATTGCCTTTCTCAAGGGGAAAAAAAAATTATCATCCTTTGTCCTGGTTCCTGTTTTATCTCTCTGTAGTGGTTGCAGGGACATTACAGTGTATAATCCTGACCAGACAATCAAAAGATCCTGCCTGAGGTCAAACTTGACTTCCTTTCAGCAGGGTGGCTTTGGACCAGTTACTTAACCTCTCTACTTCTATTCCTTCAGCATATTATAAGGTCACCAGCCCTACCCACTGTGCCTTACCTGCTTAGTGTCATGATCAAATATCACAGGACTTTTGAAAGAATACTGTGCAAAGTAAGAAAGGTTCCATTCACTGCTGTGATGCCTGGGTTTTAGTGGTGACCATCAAAGCTTTTCTCTGTGGCTGGGCCAGCCTGGATTAATCATCTTTATCTTGCTTTTCATTCCTCAGTTTCTCAAAGAGACCCAGATAGGTCATACCAGTATGACAGAAATCACAGAAAGAAGAGATGAGATTGAAGGCATGAAAGGCTCCTTTTGATATATCCAGATATCATATATTGTATGTATCTATGGTATATCAGGAAGTCACTATAGAGCTGATTAAATTCTAGTGAAAATACAGTGGTATTGACAGCTTGAATTTTAGGAATAGAAACTAATGACCTTTTTCTCTTCTTTATGCTTGGTTGTTGAATGACTTATCTGGCCCATCAGAATAGACACAAAACCTGACTTCTTGCCCTAGGAAGTCAGCCTATTATCAGCTACCTCCATAAAGACATCTATAAGAGTTTTCAGGGTATTTGTAAAGAGTCGGGTCTTGGATCCATGGGATCTCTTTTCTCCAGTCTGAAGTCTATATATGCCAAACTCAGGATCAGAAGAGGCTCAGGTTTCCAGAAAGTTCTCCTCATTAGGAGCCACAGGAAACTTCTCTTTGTAGGGCTGGTTATAGAGAAATCACTTTAGAGCCTCACTACTGTCTAGTTCCTGATTTTTCTGCCCAGTGCCCTGAAAGCCAGAGGAAAGCCAGAGAGAGCATTTAAACTTTGGTCATGAAGATCCATCCTCCCCACCCTACCTTCCAGGTTGCCTTTGCCTGGTTATTTATCTCTCTGAGCTACCTAGCCCTTCTGAATTATTAGGCTTATTCCTTCATTGCCCTGCTTTCCTTTTGCAAATATGATCCCATACATCTTCACTCCCCAACAAACACTTGCTTCTCTATTTACAGCTTTCCCCGCTCTCTACCCTTCCCCCTGGCCCAATAACAGCCAAGGAGATAAATAAGATACATAACTCTTTTTGGCTATTATTTTTTTTGTTACTCTGCACAGTAACATATATAATAACAAGGAAACAAATCTTATTACTAAAGTAATTACAATAAATAAAAAATAACCAAAAGGGGAGCTTCAGGAGGGTGGGCATGTCAGGGGAGTGATTGCAGCAGGATTAAAAAAATTTAATTTACTAGCACCAGTCACTGCTGCTGTGTTGATATCCCGCTTAGGAGACAGTGTCTAATTAGAGTGGTTATTATTGTGTTTTGAAGACACTCACCCTTAGTTGACTTATGCCTTGGGTCTTTAAAGAGGAAATTGGCCCAAAAAATCCCTGGAGAGATTTCCCTGTCAACAGTGCTGTGTTTGCAACAGCAGCATTTAGCATGTTCAGCTGGATCATCAACAGAGCTTGAAAACTGCCAGGAATGGCTTGCTATCCATTCTTTTGTCTGCAGATAAACTTCTCTTTAATTGAGGTGCACTCATGTGACTTAACTCCCACCAAGTGTGTATCCCTAAGCACAGGTGATGTTGTGTCAGTTAGTGATATAGGCTAGTGCAGAACAATCACAGTTAAAATGCAAGTGGGCAATCTAATTTTATCTCAATGCAATTTAAGACCATTTGTTTTTATATGATTAGCAGTGGAAATGAAGAACAGTTATTTTCCTTCATCAATTATGACTATAATCCTGTGTCTGGTAGTCATCTTCCTAAGTGTTTTTGGTATTTCAGTTGTTTTTCTTTCCTTGTGATTGTAAATCATATAAGGTCTAATTTGGTCCTTCCTATGCAACACTTAAATTATAGTCTAACATCACTCTTTAGTTCCTTAAAACTTTTGCAAGAAGTTATTTTGGAGTGGGCATGACAGATAAACCACCAGGAAAAAAAATATATATATACTTTTGTGAATCTTAGCATCATGCTTTAACAATGCCATGTCAAATGGATTTATTAATTCATTACATACCCTTGCTCTCTTACATTATTCTAGAGAATAATCTCAATATTTAAAATCTTGGAAAATATGAACTATAGACATAAAGTATGTAATAACTTCTCTCTAGCCACTGACATCATTATCATCTTTATTACAACTACACCATGACATAATAACTGAGTAAAGTATTTTTTAATTTATGTTTCAAATGTTGCCCCCTTTCTTGGTTTCCCCTCCACAACTCCCTATCCTAGCCCCTCCCCTGCCTCTATGAGGGTGCTCCCCTATTCACCCATCCACTTCCACTTTACCACCCTAGCATACCCCTACACTGGGGCATTGAGCCTTTTTCCCATTGATGCCAGATAAGGCAATCCTGTACTACGTATTCAGCTGGAGCCATGAGTTCTTTCATGTATACTCTATTGGTACAGAGACAAACAGGTAGATCAATGGAATAGAATTGAAGACCCAGCAATAAACCCACACACGTATGGTCACCTGATCTTGGACAAAGAAACCAAAAGCATCCAGTGGAAAAAAGATAGCATATTTGGTTTTGGTTCAACTGAGTAAAGTCTTAAACTGAGTTCTCATTTCTTCCTCCCTTCCTCCCTCCCTCCCTCCCTCCCTTCCTTCCTTCCTTCCTCCCTTCTTCCCTTCCTGTGTCTGGGTAACTTAAACCCTCCCACTTACCATACTACATTATTATAGAACTAAAGGCTCTAGCATTCAGTAACATTAGTGCTGAAAGGCATTTCAATATATCAGCAAGTCCAGCTCCATTCTTTATTCATAAAAGAAAAAAATGTATGCTGTGAATGGCACTAGGGTTTTAAATCTCTACAATGCCAGAGTTGAATTTAGAATCTATGCCTATAAACTTACCTGGTGAATGACAGTCCCTCCATGTATTCTTCCATATAAAGTTGAATACTTTGCATCCCGTAAAGATAGTTATATATACTCTTATGCATAAAATTATGATATTTGGACCCAGAAAAATAAGTATTCCTTTAAAAAAGTACAAAGAACTCTGAACTGAAATGGATGAAATGTTAAAAACCTGTTAGCTCAGATGTTAGCAGGAGCTGTAAATGAAAAGGCTTGCATGAGTGACAGTGTCTCATGCCCAGCATTTCCATATGGGTTCTAAGGCACAGACTGGTGTGATGAGGCATTTAAATATTTCTGTTGTTGTAAGTTTAGAAAACTTTGGGCCAACAGATTTTTATGTAAAAACATAGAACTTGTCATTGCCATTGAAATATTACAATGGGGGCTCTCTAGAAATTGTTAAGAATGTGCCATTTCCTAAAGTTACTTAATCAGGCTCAAAATTGAAGACATACATTGAAGATGCCTCCACTTGGGTAATCTTCCTTCATGAATTTAACTGAGGTCCAGACCCAGTATGAAGCCTTTATATGAAGAAGCGTGAAGCACGGTGGCTAAGAGCATTCCGTTTGGAGGAACAGAACTTGTGTGATCCACTTACAACTTCTACAGCTTTGGGTGAGAAGTTTTTCTGAATTGGATAATTTGGAAAATGGACTAGCGATGGCTCACCATAGAAGATTTATTTGTGTCCTAGAGAATACCACTTGTGAGTAATTGAAGGAATCTGGTATAGGATTGCATTGTGATTGTACTGTTACAGAGCCTTTAGGAGGTCAATGAGGACATCTGAAGATGACATGTCTTATCAAGGTTCCTGAAAGTAGAATGGCAAAAAGAGATGGGTATAACCCTGGCCAAGGAAGATCCTTTTGGCTTTTGGTATGTCCCTGTGTAGGTACACAGTGAGTTATTTAGTTCTAATGTGTACTCCAAGGGACTGAGCACAGCACCCATGCTTCAATAGTCTCTTCTTTACAGGATAGCTGATGATGGCGTTATCCTTGTATCTTCATTGTAAGTTCAAAGTCACTTTGCAATGAATGTGCCTATAGTTAATAGTGCTCTATGAGTCCTAAAGTATCTAAGATAAAAATATACAAATTAAATTACATACTAGCTGTCATGGAGAGTTTATCTATAGTAAGGATGCTGAAATTAGGAAAAAAAAATCAAACAGAAGTACTTTTCCAAGTATATTAATGGTCTATATTTTGTCTTAGTTTCACCCTGGCAAGGCCCCTCATTTCTTTTTCTTAGGCTTAGTTCTAGAGGGTCCTGGTTTATTTTCTGTTATATAGTTTCCTTAGTGATGTAGACTATCATGACGAGAACAGTCCCTTCATTCAGAAAATACTCTCGCTCACAACTCATATGTGTGTGCTAAACAAAGACGAGCTACTCCAGGCAAATGTGTAAGCAGAGTAGAGCTCGTAGATATTGACAAGCTCCCTAGGGGTTCATTGTGATTTTGACATGATGTAGAGTAAAGAGATGGGCTAGGTTAATGTGCTATCAGGTGATTCACTGTCAGTAGAACTGGGGTCACTCTCTCCCCTTAAGTGCAGTGTTAAGGGAAAATGCCCAAGGCTTTGGGCTGTATTTGACCAATGTCAAGAAAAAAAATTACAATGTTTGTAAGTCCTGATAAGGCTGGGCCTCTCTCCAGAAATATACTGCATACATCAATGCTCATCATTTGTGGTGGTAACTCTGGAAACTCAGACAGCAAGACTCTTCTATAGTAATCAAAGCTCTGAAAGTCCATCTGATCTCACGTGGGAGGAAGATTTTAAGAAATATAATCCAATATGTAGCTATTAATCTGGCCATCTTGATATTGACTTATTGGGTGCTCTCATTTAGAGGAACTGGCCACCAAGAGACTGAGTAATAATGTGTATAATCTAAGGGACCATCTTACTCTCCTCTGGCCAGTCATGGAAGGCATTCCACGGCATCGAATAGACAATACATCCAGAACAACAGTCCAAAACACTTGGCTCAACTCAAGAGTTTCATCATACAGAGAAAGGGAAAAGTTTAGAAATTCGTGCTATCTATAAAGATTACCTAGTTTCCTAGAATAGATGAAATGAAATCAAGTCAAAGGAGAATTGACTCCTCCATTGTACTTATACTTCCCCAAAAGACGTTTCTCTCTGACAAAAATTGGATCCCTATCATCCCAAAGAGAAAGATAGTGTGAATTATAGATGAATAGAGTTCTGTAACATCATCATATAACCGCGAACTCTGAAGGAAATTAGCATCTCATCCAACTTCACATTCTGTGCTTGAATTCCTTCAAAGCATTCATTCCATTTAACCACAGAGCCTGCACTCCTGCACTGCACTCTGCCTTAATTTCTTCTCATAGAGACATAATCCATTATTGATAGATTTATTCAAAAGCCATGATGTGAACCACAATAAAGCATGTATCTCTAAGATTCTACTATTAATACTATGATAAATACATAGAAAATTCCTGTTTGGATCATTTGAATAATGTATTTTATATTAATTTATTGATGGATGGATGGATTAAATTTGGGAGTAGAGGAATGAATTAGGCAACCACTTTTCTACTGCTGAAGTAAATTCCTAACTCTTAAATAATACATTTTAATTAAAATAGAAACATATCAGTCCCCTTCTCTTTCTTCCCTCCAGACCCTCTTAGATATCCTTACTCCAAGCCCTCCCATATCACTTCCATCTCAAATTCATAGCCTCCATATATGTATAAGTGTATATGTGTGCATATACATTCATACACACACACATATATCCAGGGAATCCTTGGAATGAGGCTATATTTCTTCATGCTACCTGCCTTGTTATATATTTTTAAATTCTTCCACTGCCCTGAGTTATCATTTGAATCTCACAGTGCAGCATACTATTAGCACTATTCTTTGTTTGTTTGTTTGTTTGTTTTTTGTTGTTGTTGTTTTTTGAGACAGGGTTTCTCTGTATAGCCCTGGCTGTCCTGGAACTCACGTTGTAGACCAGGCTGGCCTCGAACTCAGAAATCTGCCTGCCTCTGCCTACCGAGTGCTGGGATTAAAGGAGTGTGCCACCATGCCTGGCTTATTAGCACTATTCTAACGGCTGTTAAGTATAAATTATATATATATATATATATATATATATATATATATATATATATATATATTACATAATGGGACTTATTATATAGTCTTTAGGTTCAGGATGTCTCTTTGGCATACACGCTGAGATCTGAAATGAGGGTTAGCCAGCAACTAACTTCCTGTCCTTGTGTGTGTGTGTGTGTGTGTGTGTGCGTGTGTGTGTGTGTGTGCATGTGTGAATAGGTAATGATAGGAAGGTATGAGAGCTAACTGCGAGTTAAATGATCATATTCAGGAGATTGGGAAAATCTGGGTTTTTATTGTGGTGAGATTTCTCAAATTCTCAGATAATGACACCATAATTTTCCTGAAAACACAATTATTTCTCAAGCCTGAAACACAGTTTCTTAACCAATTTTGATGACTTAATATTGCTAACTCATGTTCCATTTATTGTTAAATAAAGCTGCAAGTCCTGTTTATCATTAATTGCCATTAGCACAACTACTTTCCCCTCTAACACTGTGTAGTTAGTTGTTCAGGAATTATCAAGCATTTAAAGTTACACTTCCCTAAATTTCATTCAATTAGATTTCATTCTTAGGAGACTACTTTGGATCTTGAGCCTGACACCCACTTCATCTGGCTATCTCTTAATTTACATGGAACTTCCAACACTGACCTGAATTTCCTTTATCTTTTCTATTATGGCAGTGATGCATTTGCTGAACTTGAGTGAACCAAGGACAATATGCTAGAAGGCATATTACCAAAGACACAGATCTATTTAGTTACAATCACTCAACTGCACTCTAATCTATTTTAAGGCTACTGTTGAACCCATCCTTCTTTATGTAAGTGTCGAGGATATCTTGAGAGATTTTCACAAATTCCTTGCTGAAGGCCTGGGAAACCCCATATCCTTATCTTATAACCTGTCATTCTGTGAAGTGAGGTTAGGCTGACACGGTTAGAATGATTGCTCTTTGTGGTGGTTGTTGCTTTCTATGAGTTCTGCTTTGTTTTCTATGTGACTCTGACCTTCCCTGCTTATGTCTCCCAAGACTTTGTTGAAGATCAGTGTCTGAATCAGTATTTTCATTTTCAGTATTCTTTTCTTCCTTCTTCTTCTTCTTCTTCTTCTTCTTCTTCTTCTTCTTCTTCTTCTTCTTCTTCTTCTTCTTCTTCTTCTTCTTCTTCTCCTTCTCCTTCTCCTTCTCCTTCTCCTTCTCCTTCTCCTTCTCCTTCTCCTTCTCCTTCTCCTTCTCCTTCTCCTTCTCCTTCTCCTTCTCCTCCTCCTCCTCCTCCTCCTCCTCCTCCTCCTCCTCCTCCTCCTCCTCCTCCTCCTTTGTAATGGGGGATATTTGCTCCTCTCAAAACCCAAGAATTGTGCATAGATGGACATTTCTTAAGCTAAGGGTGTGCTCAGGGTAACACTTTTGAAAAGTCAAGAGAAGACCCTCAATTTCTGACCTAGGATGATTCAGGCCTCTTCTATAACTAAAACTTGTGGCTTTTGATCTTTTTAATTCTTATTCATTATGCTGGTCTGGAAAGCTGCATTTCTCAGTCTTAGTTCACTGGACTGAGTTGCTAGGCATAACTCAAATCAGTGCAGTATAGGTTCTTTAGCCTAGCAAATTCCTCATGACATTCATTTAAATTCCTTTCTATTAAACAGATGTCCCTCTTGAATATGAGTAAATCATAGATTATAAAGATCACCTAAGCATGAAAATGTGATACACTGTGCATAAAATTTGAGAAGAAAATATTGACAACAATTGATAAGCTCAAAACAAAGTTTCAGGCTATTAATAAAACCTAGAAAACAATGTCAGGTAAATGATCCCTGTACATGGTGGGGTTTAAGTAGAAGTGTTTCAAACCAGTTCAGAAGCTATTTATTTACAACAGTGATTTTCAAATGTGTTCAATCTCCAGAACGACTTGAGGGGTTTTCTAAACTCAGAATCCATAACTCCCCACTGCAGTTTTTGATTTTTTTCATTTGCCAGAGCTTTACTGTTTTTTGATTCTAGGAGAATCTGAATTTATAAAATTACTATTAATTCTTTGAGAATTTTATACAGTGTATTTTGAACAAATTCACTTTCACCGCAACTCATTCCTAGACCCACTCCATATCTCACTCAGCCAACTCTGGTCCATCCCTATCTTGGCCAGTTTTTGTTGCCTAATTACTCTTAGACAAGTGGCCTGACCTAGAGGTTGTGATTGACCATGAATAAGATAATACATATTCCAGGAATTAGGGTATTTCTGTACTACTTACCTATGCTATATGGTGTTTCCATCCTACTGTCTGTCACACCACCATACAGAGAGATATAGTAAACATAGACAAAAACATGTGAATGTATGTGGTGTGTGTGTGTGTGTTTGTGTGTGTGTATGTGTTGGAGGTTTGTGAGAAAGAACATAAAAATGACACATGTGCAAAGAATTCATCAAAACAGAGAGACATCTGTTACTCCTGCCTCTGAAAACCCATACACAGTCTTTTCTAAGCATGCAAGTGGTGTCTACATGAAATTAAGACATGTGTCTAGACTATGGGACATTAGCAAAGAAGGTATAATAGAAAACTGGAGAAAGAAAATTGAAGGCAATATAGGAATAACATGCACTTTTATTCTGTATTTAGAAAGTACACATTAAATATTTATAGGAGAAAAGCTGAAATTTCTGTGAAGTCAAAGTAATATCCCTCAAGGAAATATCACATTTGTCAGCATCGGACCAATCAGCATGAGATACAGAAAATTATAGTGGTCAACTGAAGATCAACTTCACCCAAGAAAAGAATTACTGTACCATTGTAAATCTGATGGAAGGCCATGCTAATATAAAGATTATAATCTTGCCATCAATGTAGGTGAGCTTTAATGAAATCTCTGTATAGGTACACAGTGTGAGTTCATTCACATATGTATAATATTGAGTCCCATTGGTCCAATCTATAACATTCTTCTAGGTAAAATCAGCCTGAACCATATAGGATCTGCTAACAACAGAGACTAAACATTATGGTTGGAGTACCAGAGGGGCTGGATTGTGCTACTGTCAATGGAAATTGAAGGAGCTCTGAAAATAAAATATAATGTGGAAAGTTCACATCAGGTGAAATACTCTATGGATCCTGTAGTAAAGCTCCCTCACGAGACAACTGAGCTCTTTACTTAGTCTTTGTTCTGTATTGTATTTATTTTGTTTAGATAGGGTCAGATGATGACGATAAGGACTTACGTTTACTCATATACTTCTTTCACCGAGGATGTTTTAACACATTACTAGGAAGGTAGAACAATTTTAGATCAACTTGAAACAAACTAGAGTCATCACGGAGGAAGGAACCTCAGGTGCGAAAATGCCTTTACCGGATTGACCTGTGGGGCATTTTCTTGATTAATAATTGATATGGGAAAAACCAGCCCATTGTAGGTAGTGTGACCCCTGTGCTGGTGGCCATTGCTACTTTCAGCTTGCAAACTAGGTAAGCTGTGAGGAGAAAGCCAGAAAGCTGTACTCCTCCAAGGCTTCTGTGTCAGTTCCTCCTTCTAGGTTGCTGAGTTGAGTTTCATGGATAAAGAACTAATCATATATAAAATGAGATAAGCCTTTTCTTCTCAAGTTGTTTTTGGCCATGGTGTTTTAGCACAGCACTAGAAAACCCTAAGTATGGCACTAGGGACAGACAATGAATACAAATACATTTTTCATATGCACATGCAGAAAAAAATGCATAGTTCATAAAATAAAATTCTAAAAGCTCCATTTTAGTGGGGCAAGGGCAAGTATGCTGGATCTTTCTACAATATCCATAACAAAGAATCAGAAATTGCATGAGGATGAATATTCCTTTCTTTCCTGAGTGCATCCTGAACATACTCCGTGTCATTAATTAGGCAGTCTTTCTGAGTTTGAAACTAGGACACCTCCAGAGTCCTAAGTGACATTTACAGCTTTATGCTAACATTCAGTACCCCACATTGTTTCATTTTTCTCTCTGCTTTAATAAGGCCTGTATTTTACAACTAAAGATGTTCTGTAAATTTAAAAGTTGTTCATAAAATGCTTGTTGATATTTAGCAAGAGTGACCATTCAAAGGTTTTGCCCATTTATATCAATTTTCACAAGGAATCCCCTTGTATTTACATTGTGTGTGTGTGTGTGTGTGTGTGTGCCTATGTGTGTGTGTGTGTGTGTGTGTGAGTGTGTGTGTGTGTGTGTATGTGTGTGTGTGTATGTGTGTGTGTATGTGTGTGTGTGAGTGTGTGTATGTCTGTGTGTATGTCTGTGTCTGTGAAAGAGAGAGAGGCAGAGAGAGAGAGAGAGAGAGAGATAGAAAGAGACAGAGAGACAGAGAGATTGTACAAACATAGAAGAAAAATAGAGAAATATACAGAAGACAAGACCAGGGCTCTAATGGCCATGCCTAAATTCCCTTAGATACTTTGAAATTTTCTTCCCTTCCTTTTTCTATATAACTAGATTATCCTAGTGTGATTATTCAGTATTCTAACTTTAGTTATTGAAAGTCTGGATAACGTATTATTGCTACTAACATGGCTGATAGAGTCACTTTATATTAGACTAACTGGCATCAGTGGTTTCCCGAGCTTGATTATATTTAATACTTCACAGTTATATTATCTTCAGGAGTTGAGACACATACTCCTCAAATTTCTCACAGTTGAAACATAATAATGGCAATAGGCAAAGCACACAGACACCCTCTCATTTCTCTTCTTATTTCTACACTCTTAGAAATTACTCAGAATAAGATGAATCTTAATTAATCATTTATACATCTTTAGCTTTCACTTCTATAAATGACATTCAGAGAAAGTCTGATGCCCATAGCCAATATACTTACATCTTGGGCCAGTATTGCTTTCATTTCCATTGATTAAAAAAACTCATTAAATGGAAGGAATCTGATAAAGCTAAGCAAAGGTGAAGGAATAGGTGAATGAAACTTTGGATATCTGAAATGCTAATTGAAATTAACTTTGGGTAGAAAGCCTGGAAAATAAGGAATAGGACAAGGGTAAAGTTGTGGCATTTTAAAGAGTCAGCTCTATGACCTTTGCATAAAAGCACAGTAGACTGGGCAAACATGAGAGAGAAATGCAGAAGATAAGACTAGGACTCTAACAACCAGGTTTATAACTTCCCGTAGATACTGTGGAATTTTCTTCCCTTATTTTTTTCTATACATACTGTTTTTTCTACATGTCCTATTCAGAAATAATCTACTGCTTTGTCTACTGGAAAATATCTTGAGGATACATTTTTATGCTTTTAGTGTGTGCATATATATGTGTGTATATATACATACATATATACATACATGTATATATATAATACACACACACACACACACACATATATATGTATATATTGTATGAGTTCTCCATTTCCCAGGCAAGGGCAATAGTTATAATAAGGAAACTTTTAACTAGAGTTAAGTGTTCATATTTTAATGAGTTGATATTTTCATTCACAAAGATGAATTAACAGAGTTCACAGTCTGTTTGAAGGTAATGAACAGGTTTATTATTATTATTATTACCATCTAATAGCTAGCTAGGTGTAAAGTTAGTTTTTTCTAAAAGTAAGAGGTTACAGAAGACCTCTAATGAACCAGAGATTGAATTTGTCAATTGAAGACTTCTGTTCTCATCTCTCACAGAAAGAATTACTGATTCCTCTCCCAGGAGTTTCTGACTCTATGATGCTAAGAACAAGTAGATATTGAGAACAGAATAGATACAAGAGGAAAGAAGTGATGACTGACTTCATAGAGACTTCCAGAAGCATGTAGACAATGCCATTTTATGCCAGTGCTTCCCTTACAAAGACACCTAAAAAGGTACCGATTCCTAAGGCCACTGAAAACCTTGGATCTATGGAAAAAGACTAGTCCCTCTTCTAAGAAATTCCTGTCATGGAGAGAGGGCCCTACACCTTGCCTGGGCAATACAGTAGAGCTGGACCTGATAGCAAAGGCATGAGTGAGAGAGCCCCAAGGGTGTGAGAGTAGAAGAGCTGTGTTAGCCCATCACAGGCTGCATCACTTGGGAGAGTAGGCCATGTAGTTTAATGAGCAGCAGTGGAGCTGACTCTGGAGGTTGAGGGTGCAAATGAGCTAGCTCTGAAATCATGAGCACAGTAGAGTAGACATTGCCTCCTGCTGATTGCAGCATTAGATGGCATACCTGGAACAGTGCTGGAGAGCTAGCTCATCCTGGTAGTGTGGAGTATGGAGAGCCAGTGGGCTGACCAGCTCATTTACCACCCAGGCTCAGATTTGAGTCTTTGAGTGGGCCCACACCAATATTTATACCTTCTGCGAACTGTTGGGGCATGTGAAAGGGCCACTCCTGCTGATCCAAAGCTGTAGGATCTCCATGACACAATGCAGCAACAGGATAACCTGGCGGAGTCCCAGGGAAGAACCACTGTGGATGTCACAGAAGCCAGAGATCTCAAACCAGGCCAATGACTCATTGCAATGAACATGCCCAAGTGAAGATGTATGGACAGAGGGACAGAGGAACAAAGGGATAGATAGACACTGTGACATACTACAGTGTCCACAATGAGGTGTTTTCTATACTTTGTTTTGTTTTGTTTTGTTTATTTAGTTGTGTGATTTTTATTTTACAGTAGGTTGCAAGGGTGGAGGGTGGATATGGGGGGACACAGAGATGAATGGGGCTGGGGTGCATGATATAGAACTCAGAAAGAATCAATAAAAATGTACAAAAGAAGAGAAAAGAAAGAAAAGAAAAGAAAAGAAAAGAAAAGAAAAGAAAAGAAAAGAGAAAAGGAAAGAAATCCCCATCATGTAGTTAGTGGTAGGAAATTACATATGCACGGCCACATCTCTCAAGTACTAGTTGGAAGCATGTTAAGTACTAGAGACTTAACTCTGCTTTTATTTGGGACTAACCTGTTGTCTTGTATGCCACATGGAAATGATAACAAATAATCCTCTAAAAGCCCAACAAGGGACACGCATGTATGATGAATAGAAAAGAATAGGAAGGTTATAATTTTTCTTTGAAAGTAAAAGTTTAAAAAAAGTGCTTTGAGTATAATAGATTGTCAAATGTGCTATCAAAGTTGAAATTATAGCTGGGCCCAGCCGACTCACAGCATAAATTTGACAGATAGGGCAACTGCCAAGTATTGTGCAAATGCTGCTTGGGTTCACAGTTTCAATTCATCTCTGAGGAATCCACATGGAAGACCTTCTCTCCCAGCTACTCATGCCCTTATAATTTCAGGCTGTTTTCACCGTGTGGTCGAATACAACCGTCAACTATGTCTACATTTTTCATCTTATTTCACGGAAATGGATTCCTCCAGGACATGTTGCTTGCAAAACCACACATCTTTCTTGCCATTCATTGCCTTTGAGCTCTGTGGCTTACAGTGTCAGGATAGACAAACACACAAATAAAAAGGGAACCTAAAGGAAATCCATGGTTACAGCAAACAGTGGCAGTATATTGACTTTGATGGATGTTCTTTAACATCACCCACGTAGGCCAAAACGTTCAGTTCAGGCTTCAATGCCAGGGGTTAGAGCTGTTCTTCTGGGAGATTAGTAAAATGGAATGAAGCCTATTTTGATTCCAGGAATTTCCATATTCTTAGAAATAGGGTTCTTGTTTGAGCTAACCAATTTTGAACTGCTAAGACAGTGCAAATCAAAACAGGGTATCAACGGTACTATATATTTTGGAGAAATACTTTTAAAATGTCAATCATTATTTTGATTTTAGTGGTGCTATGTAGAGTAACACCATTTTCTCAGAACTGAGATAGAACTCAGTGAGTTACAGTCACACACATACACACACACACACACACACACACACACACACACACACACACTTTACAAAGAATAAACACAATAGGTCTTAGCCAAGAGGAATCGTGATCTTGTCCTCAAAAGCACACAATGAGCATTAACTAACTCAGGATCCTTAACCAACACACTTAAGATATATGCTTTATTAGAAGTATCAACAAGTCGTATGGGAGCAAAGAAGGAAAAGACATACAGGAAATTGATTTTGTCCCAGAAAGATAATAGCATTATCACTATTTGAAGGTTGTAGGTGGGGTTTGGAATAGGTCTTCAAAAGAATAAGGGCTTCATAAGCCTTAAGAGGGAGTAAGGTTATATTACAGTTCAACTTTATCATATATACGTTTTACAGGGTCCTGGGTATATGAGCTTACTGTGTAATAGGAAGGTAATGAGTTGTTATCATTAAATTCCATATGATTCTTGGGACATCCCTCTAGGAGAAGTAATATTAAACCCATTCTATAGGCAAGAAAACAGATTCAGAGACAGTAAATAACTTATTCAAGTTCTTACATCTACCAAATGGTGGAGATGAAAGTTGAACATGGTTTACCTTGTTCAAAAGCCCCAGTATTTTAATGGGTATATCAACAGTGGCTTTATCAATTAGCTAGCCCAATAAAGTGTTCTCACAATGAACCTTGCTTTCCAGAACTAAACCTAATGTTATAAGAGAAAGTACTAGAAGGTTTCTTGATACCCTGGGACTGCTCAAATGATGATGGATGAGTTTATCAAGTTGAATAGCTCTCATCTGTAACATGAACACAGTCCCTCTCCAGTATGAAATATTTAGCAGAATGGAAGGACATGGTTTGCATCGATGAAGGACTTAGCACAATGCATAGTATACATAGTGCTCCCCCTGAGAGTGCTGTTACTATATTAATTCTCAACTACCCTTAGAGATATTCAAATGGTTCCAACCTTTGCATAAGAACATCTACCACCTTTGCTTCTTTCTCTGCAGTGAAGCGCAAAATAACTATATGTAAAATATTTCCGTAACTCAGATTGCCCTTCATACTAATTAGTCTTGGTTAATAAGATTTTGTTGTGCTTTATTATGGATTCTGATCCTTAAGCAGTGTCTGAGAAGCCACTGGACTCCACCTGCATTTTAATATGCTAAGACTTACTTAATAGTCTGTATCAACATTATGACTGGATTGCAGCCATTATGTTAGAATAGTCCAGAAATAGTGGTGGTGTCATCCTCTTTGCCTTTCCTAACTCTACCGTACGTACATGTTCTCTCTCAGTGGAGACCATGTGTTGCTATGGCATTGAGCAGGCAGGTCTAATCAATGCCAGATGTGTCATTTTCCACTAGAAGAGTGGGCATCATGTGGCCCTTGGGTTATGCACCAGTAACCATGATGATTCTGCAACTCTGAATCCAGGTATTCCATACTGTACCCTGTCCTGCAATTCTACCTCCAGTGTGGGCATGCCAGTAGTTCTCAGCATTCTGAGATATTAGATGCAGGTTTTATCTTTGTGTGTTATGAGTCCGTCTGTTGAAAATTTGGCTTTGTCCAGCTTGCTCAACTATATCAAGTCCTACAATAGCTACATATACATGGGCCTACAGGGTAGGAATATTGATACATGTTTATTAACTAAAGCCAATACTTTATTCAGGTTACCTTAGTTTCTATTTAATTCTTAACCAATTAATTAATCTCAGTATACCATTCACAGTACTACATTTTCTTAAGTTATGTCCCATTCATCTCATTGAGGACCATGGTACCTTCTCAGACTTCCTTGGTTTTGGTGAGCCTGATAGTTTTGCAGAATCCTGGTCATGTATTTTGCAGAATGCCCCTTAAGTGGGATTTGTCGGATGTTTTACTCTTGGTTGGCTATGCTGCTGTGCTTGGGAAAGAGGAGGGCAGCTGTCAGTGCATTTCACTGTATTTTGTTGAGGAAAGACACATACATCACAAAGCATCAATTTTTCATGCTGATCTTGCTGGGTCATGTTTGTCACATTATCCACCATGAAGTGACTTTGCTTTACATCCCATATTGCTTTATAGCATACTCTTTCTGAACAATCCCTTTAACTTCAAATATATCAGGTCAATGACAAGGGTAGCAGAGATCAAGAGGTGCTCAGATAAAAGCCTGAAGGCAGATAAGGAGACCCACAGCCTAAGGCTGTTCTGCTTTGGGTTAAATTAATTTTCTGGGTCCAGTGGTATGGAAACTTGAGAGAATTTTCTTTACCTTGAGATCAAAGAGGAATGTCTTTAGTTAGGTGACCGTAAGGCAGCAAGTATATCTGCATAGAAATGGGTCATATTGGTTGGGGTAACTCCTGTTCCTGTGCTTTTACAGGGCTTTAGGGAGCAGTCTTTAAATATATAAATCAGAACCAGCATTCTTGTATAAAGTTGACAAGGACCAGCCTCAGCTTGGAGAGGAGTTCTGAGAAAAGGGGAGTCTGGGAGAGACAAAAACAGATGACTCAGAGTCATATTGTGGGTCCAAGTTGGTGGCCTATATTCTGCTCCAGACACCTTTCCAGAATGTTCTCCCTCTGTTCTGCTTTCCCTGGAGATCTCCAGGCAGCTCTCTATTTTCTGCTTCATAGAGTCCTCCAAGCCATTCTCTCTTGCTATTCTAAAAAATTCTCTGGCTAGCTCATCTCTTGCAGATCATAAGCCCAGTCTTTTACTTTATATATCAATTCAGTCATTTACTCCAGGTTCCCCTTTGATTATGAATCAGCATCTTATCACTCCAGCCCATTGATTCTCAGCAAGCACATTTTTTTTTAACATTGCAAAAAAATTCAGAGATCTGCATGCCTCTGTTAGCTGGGTGGGACCCCAAGATGAAATTACCATTTCTATCATGTCTGGGCATCGACCTAAATTCCTTCTGTCCTCAGCTGACCTTGAACTCAGAAATCTGTCTGCCTTTGTAAGCAAAAAAAAAAAAAAAAAAAAAAAAAAAAACTCAGCTGAGTGGGAGCTTTTGTGATCCCCACTGCCTAAATCTCTTTATCTCCTTCCTTATTATCTTTCTGACAAGTTGGCTCATGGCATAGCTGCTTTTGTTCCTTTAGATTCATCAATCCCCTTATATAATTTTTATTGCATCCTTAAATTTTACAAAGTTGAGAAATTATATGTTTTTGAACTCATGTTTTTATAGTTCTTTTCCACAGCCTTAAGGGCTGTCCTAAAGGTTCCCTTCATTTTGCTAAGACATTAGCCACAACCTTTGCCTCCTTGACTCCTGCTGTCTCTGATTATCATGGAGTCATTAACATTAAAAGGGAGGACCTTCCTTGAAGGAGGAACATAAAAATATGCACAGTATTATACAACCAAGCCACTGGTACTCTCAGAGCTCCATTCTTGTTCCAGACATGAGAACCATGTCATTCTACTCCTTCCAAGGCCATGCTGGACAGGTGAACTGTATTAGTGACAAAATGGCCTGAGGTGACTCAGTGAGCATAAGCCAAAGACTTCTAACACAGGGAGGATGGACACCTGAATGCCAGTGAAATTGGAGAAGTGACCCAGCTGCCTCTGAGATTCAGGGATTCTCAGTGCATTCCCTTAGAGAAGATAAAGTTTTTTTCATTCTGTGGGCTGTTGACCATTTGTTTAATGGACCGGTACAGGCGCTGTGAACAGTAGCAGGATGGCTGATATTATTCTAAATGAGCATACTGAGCTATTTGTGGAAGGAAATTGAAAGCTTCTGTCCTAGACTGTTCTCTGAAGTTAAGTTAGCATTTATAATGTGAGAAACAAGGAATGAACATCAAGGAGGAATGCATCACTATTCAGAAGGCATTCACTGCTCCAACACCCTCCTCCAGATGCACAGATAGACAACTCCGAGTGTGACCTTTGCCTTCTTGAAAGAGGCCTACTTTGCCATAATACCTACTGGGTCGAATTTGGTGAGAACTATGGCATTTAGAGTGGACTGGCTGGTCCTCCCATGAGGGGCACTTCCATAACCTGATCTGCTACTATCAATGTCTACTCAGTTTCAGACCTTCAGCCTTTCTCTATTAGATTGAAGAAATCCATCAATGTGTTCGCTAATCCAATCTGGAAATCGATATTGAGGGAATGAACAGGAGCTGGGGATAAACTGAAAACCATACTTGGATAGAGCTTCCCCCTCTCTGCTAGCTAGAACTGTCTTTGTTTCTGTGAGCCTTCCTCTTGAGACACAATGACTTACACAAATAGGAGTTTTGGCGACAAAATATATAAGGTGTTCCTGACTTTTTTTTTTTTAACTTTCAAAATAGAGCAGCTGTGAGGGATTCTCCTTTATCCAGCCAGTATAAAAAACTACAAATATCTGAAGACCTGTTTACACAACCAATCATTTTAATTGTGAGTGAAATACTGGAAGGCTCTCTTTCCTAATCATTTAAACATTTTAAAACAGTGTGTAGGCATCTCATTGCTCAAATTAACCTTTCTGATGACTATATTAAGTGTCTGGGTTAAGCTCTGCACTGAAACCAGTTTCCCACATAAGCAGACTTTTAAAGTCTCATTCACCCTGACCTTTATGCTAACCACCCCTTTATCAGACAACATATGTCTACAAAGTGAAAAAGGTCTGCTTGCTTTATTCCAAATTCAATAATATCTGACCTTGCTCTTCAGCAGTAGAGTATATTGTTTGGATCATGAAATTGATGAGGCAAGAATAAGAGATGCTATGAGGGAAATAACTGAATTGAAGGAGAGCAAAGGAAAAGCCACATAGCACAGTTTGCTTACATTTAAATTAACTGATGCAAATTTATTTACTTATTATATTTATTGGAGGCACCCATTGGTTATTAGCCCCTGGATACATTTTAAGAGGATCGTAAAAAGAGACACTCCTTGTCATTATGGCTAATTAACATTCAAATTGACTGACTAACTAACATTTAAGTACTAAGAATAAAATCGGTCATGGGCCAGTCAACATTTTCATCAAAAGTCCTTAAATAGAATCCATTAGATGGTCCTCTTTTCTCTACTTTTCTACCTGGTATCAAAATATCTCACACTAGAGAATGTTGAAATTGTTCAGGAGAACTGTACAGTTACCACTGAGGCAATTAATATCCAGTGTGTTTCTGAGCTCATGCAAGATGGCATGGAAACTTGATTAAATGGATGTGACTTCTTTCCGGAAGAGGTTTATAGTCCAGCTGTAATTGATGGAGGAGAAATGAACAGGCCCTATCAAGGTTTACAAGCCCTGCTGTTTTGGATTTGTTTAGTTCACATACTCATGGCAATTATTGAAGCTTATCAATTAAGGTCCAGTAGTAACTTTTTCTAATTGAATATGTATTCTAAAAGGTCCTTGCTTGTTGTGAATCCATTCAGAAGAAAAAATATGGGCAGAACAGGAAAAAAATGCTGATTGGGAAACTCAGCTGGGCTCTTTTTTCTTCTTTCTTTCTTTCTTTCTTTCTTTCCTTCCTTCCTTCCTTCCTTCCTTCCTTCCTTCCTTCCTTCCTTCCTTCCTTCCTTCCTTCCTTTCTTTCTTTCTTTCTTTCTTTCTTTCTTTCTTTCTTTTTTTCCAAATTTCTGGGAGAGGAGGAATTTCAAAGGAAGGGAATTCACCTTTCCAGTCACCAACCTACAAGTAAATCTCTCCAGGAATACATGACACCCACATTGAAAAGATATATCATATTAATATTTATCTGTCTCCTACTGGAGTTCCCAGTGTTTGTTTGTTTGTTTGTTTTTCCACTTTTCAGTCCTGAGTTGAAGTTATGCTGGGAGCAGCATGGTGTCAGTAAGACCAGGCAGAGGCTAGAGCAGCTCTGAACCATCAGAATGTTTAGCAAGTGTTGTGAGGAAGGTTCCAGTCTTGAGAACTGAAGACCAGGCTGGTATCACTAGGTAATAGTTACTATTTTTATGTCAAACAAACACTTAGCAAATTCTCATGGAGAGGATTCGTAAATTTTAATCTGTTAAGTGTGAACTGTTTTAGAAGATTTGGTTCCTTTGGAATCTGAAATTTAAGCTGAGCAGCAGGCTTATGAGTAAGTTGATGACATCGTTTCGAATTCAGAGAATCTAAAGTTGGTGTTCAAGCAGGCACTAACCTACAATATAAACATGAAGATCACCAATGGGCTTCACCATCATCATTCTGAAATTTCCTTCCTAGATAATGAGCTTGCACAAGTTGGTTAATCTCTGTGAGGCTCAGTTTCCTTAACTGGTAAATTTGAAAGGCTAATAAAATGTATTTACTAAGTATTAAAAGCAAGGTGCTTAGCACTGTGCTAGCAAGAAATTGATACTCAATTAATCTTAGTTTTTGTTTTTATAGTAGTTAGTTATCAACTTCATAATAATACAATAATAATGATCAACAACTCTTCTGGCTTCCTAATTTAGTGAAGAGTTATTCTCCTGGAAGATCATCATTTAAAGAAAACATTTCTATTCATTTTTCTTTTTTCTTTCTTTTTTTTTTTTTTTTTTTTTTTTTTTTTTTGGTTTTTTGAGACAGGGTTTCTCTGTGTAGCCCTGGCTGTCCTGGAACTCACTCTGTAGACCAGGCTGGCCTCGAACTCAGAAATCCACCTGCCTCTGCCTCCCAAGTGCTGGGATTAAAGGCATGTGCCACCACTGCCTAGCTTCAATTCATTTTTCTCTCAGTGAAATATATTTTCAGGTAAGTGCAGTAGAATTTTTTGTACAAGCATTTATATATTTTTTTATTGAACCTTTGATTCTAAGCTTATTTTGTGCACAGGGGTAATGGATTGTCATATCCCTCTCTGTGATGGTAGACAGTGTATCTGGAGGAGCTATGAGTGTTCAAGGGACTATGCTGGGTTCAAGTTTCATCTTCTTCTCAGACTGTGTTTCTGAAAGGATCCCTATGGATTAGATGGCAGAGAGAAAGGCTACAGGATATGAAATACCAACATATGAAAAATAACTAAAATAAACAATTATAGATAGCTGCAAAATTAATGGAAAACAAGCATAAAATAGTTTAAATGTATCTGGTGAGTATGTTGGAGCGATATCCTGTTGGGAAGGATTGCCCTTTTCGAGAATTAGCCTTAAATACAAAGCAGTTTAGGAACCATGAAATGCTAGCAATTTCTATCCATTCAATGGATATTTAATGAGTTCTCACTAAGAGCAAAGCACTGAGCTCAATATCAATATGAAGTGTGACGAAGCCCAGAACATGACCTTGACTGTGGTGGCTGTTATTCTAAGTTAATGAGAAGAATTACATTAGTCATAATTAATATTAGTTGAAAGCCATGATCCCCAAATTATTATTTTACAAATAAGCAGAGTAGCAGCTTTTTAAATATGGTACAGGTACCCAAAGTTAATTAGTTTAATGGAGCAGCTAAGGTAAGACTAGGAAAAAAAATGTATGAATATTTTTTCAGAGAACCTAAAGATCTACTTGTCTTTTTGGAAAATAGCTACAGGGGAATAAAGAACAAATGATCACCAAGTTAGAACATCTCCTAATATTTTTCAACACTCTGCAACTCATCAAAATAAAACAAACTGGCCCCGCCAAATCTTGTAAAAGCATCGTTATGCAAGGAGGTCTGATTAAGGTTTTATTTTGCATGAAATGGTGCCAAATTTCTCAGGGTTTTTCCATTAAAAACAGTCTTTCCGCTAGGTACTATTGCCAGAGAGGGTGACTCTGTACTGATTATTTTTATATTTTATAAATTATTTCCATTTGAGGATGCTGAGTATGTGTATTAAGGTATCCACTAGGGAGGATAATGAAAAAAACCTTGCTAATAAATCCTGGTGTCATTCATTGGATAGCATTTTAAGTATCTTGGGTCTCTGAACAACACTCCCCTTGCAGTAATGATTTGGGGTTTTGGAAGTATATTAGCCCAGGATCTTAGTTAGAGCTACTATTGCTGTGATGAAATACCATGACAAAAACAACTTAGGGAGGAAAGGGTTTATTTGGCTTATACTTCCACATCACTATTCATCATCAAAGGAAGTCAGGACAGGGACTCAAGCAGGGCAGGAATCTGAAAGTTGAAGCTGATGCAGAGGCCATGGAGGGCTGCTGTTTACTGGCTTGATCCTCATGACTTATTCAGCCTACTTTCTTCTTCTTCTTCTTCTTCTTCTTCTTCTTCTTCTTCTTCTTCTTCTTCTTCTTCTTCTTCTTCTTCTTCTTCTTCTTCTTCTTCTTCTTTTAAATCTTATTTATTTATTTATTTATTTATTCATTTAGACAGGGTTTCTCTGTGTAGCTCTGGCCTTCCTGTGACTCACTCTGTAGACCAGGCTGGCCTCGAACTCAGAAATCAACCTGCCTCTGCCTCCCAAGTTCTGGGATTAAAGGCATGAGCCACCACTGCCCAGCTTTTTTTTTTTTTTTTCTTAATTTTATTTGTAATTCATTTTTTACACTCCATACTCTATTCCCCTATTCCCCGCCCCTCCCCATCCACCATCCGACTGCTCCACATCTCACACCTCCTCCCCACCCCACCTCATTTCCATATTGATGCCCCCACCCCACCTGACCTCTAAACTCCTTGGGGCCTCCAGTCTCTTGAGGGTTAGGTGCATCATCAGTGAATGAACACAGACCCAGAACTCCTTTACTGTATGTGTGTTGTGGGCCTCATACCAACTGGTGCATGCTGTCTGTTTGGTGGTCCAGTGTTTGAAAGATCTTGAGGGTCCAGATTAATTGAGACTGCTGGTCCTCCTACAGGATCACCATTCTCCTCAACTTCTTTCAGCCTTCCCTAATTCAACAACAGGGGTCAGCTGCTTCTATCTATTGGTTGGGTGCAAATAACTACATCTGACTCTTTCAGCTGCTTGTTGGGTCTTTTGGAGGGCAATCATGATAGGTTCCTTTTTGTGAGTGTCAAGCCTTGAACCTCCCCTTTGAGCTGGATCCCACTTTGGGCCTGTCACTCGACCTTCTTTTCCTCAGGCTCCTCTCCATTTCCATCCAAGTAATTCTTTCAGAAACAAACAATTATGGGTCAGAGGTGTGACTGTGGGATGGCATCCCTCCCTTGATGTCCTGTCTGATTTCTTATAGAACCCAAGACCATCAGCCCAGGCATGGCACCATCCATAATGAGCTGGGTCCTCCTACATCAATCATTAATTAAGAAAATTCCCTACAATCTTGCCTATTGGCTGATCTTACAAAGGCATTTTCTCAATCGAAGTTCCCTCTTCTCTGATGACTCCAGTTTGTGTCAACTTGACATAAATGTAGCTAGTACACCCAGTGATCTGTTACCTCCTCTCCACATTAGAAGAAATGAAGGATCTAAGTCAGAGAGAGGGGCCATTCCTTCTCATTCAGACTTCCACTACATTATCAACATGAGGTATTTACTGATTGCAGTATCTTCAAAGACCAGGTTCAAGTATGGGACCTCTTCCTAGTCCAGTGTTTTTTATTTTGTTTGTTTGTTTTTTTTTCTGCGTCTTCAAATTCTTATGTTATTCCCCCAGCTCAGAAGACTCCAGTAGATAATTCAATCACAAGCTTGGCTGGTCCTGATGTTGTTTAGTGAGTTCTGTGAGGTCTGATTCTACAAGTGCACCAGTAAGTACAACTCACAATGAGTAAATGCTTTAGAGCAAAGGTTGGTGTTTGATGATAAAATCATGTAAATCCTACTCTTAAGATCTCCTAGCTTTTCATATGCTTCCTACCCTACCTTCTCTTGCTATTGTGAGAGAGTATTCAGAGTGAGAGTTGAAGGTAGAATGGGGTTGAGCCATCTGAGATCAAATATAGCATTCCCCACATGTCTTTGAACCAAAAGGCATAATTAAAGCTTCAAGATTTGTTTGTTTTTCTTTCTCTCTTATTTTCCTTATAAAATGGGACATAAAACATATAGCTTCTGGAGAAAAAAAGTAACTTTTGTAAACTGTTTTCAGTCAAAGCTGGCACAAAATACTCAACACCTTCGACTTCTTACCTTCCCTTACTTGCCATCTATGACGCTCTAGACAGATTGCTTCACTTTTCTTTCCCTTTTCTTACACCATTCACCGTATCCAAAATAAGCTTCCCATTGCTCAATCACTCTAATACCATCTAAGTCAACCTTATTTGATAAATAGAATACAAGACACCCAGTTCTACGTGAAATTCAGGTCAACAACAGACGTGTGTGTGTGTGTGTGTGTGTGTGTGTGTGTGTGTGTGTGTCTGTGTGTGTGTATGGAGGCCTGAGGACCACATGAAATGTCTTCACTAATTGCTTTTTACCATATGCAGAGGCAGGGTCTCTTGATGAAACCTGGGGCTTGCTCTTTCTACAAGTCGCCTAGACAGTTTACTCCAGGGATGCTGTCTCTCCTTTCTAGGTACCTGTCCAACTTTTAAATTGGGTCTGTGGATACAAACTCTCATCCTTGGACTTGTGTTGCAAATATTTTATTCAATGGGTCATCTCCTCAGCTCCAAAGCTAATTTTTAAGCACAGTTATGTCCTATGCAGTATTCAATGGGATATTCGGCAGTCTTCCTTGAACAAATACACCTGTCAGTGGTAGAATGGATGGACACGCAGATAGAAGTGGCAGGGGCTTATTCTTAGCTCTATGTTTTTATGTCATTGTGAAATTCATTTCTTCGTTTCTTATTCTCAAATATAGTTGGGATTTTTAAAAGTATGTGTTATTTGCTAATGTTTAAATGTCAGGAATAATTAAGTATTTGAAAACTCAGTCATAGGTCTTGTTTATAACCCATGTGACTTTCCCAGACCATGCTAGAGATGGTGTCATTCTGAGTTCAATAGGTGGCTCCATTCTAACAGAACAAAGCTAATGGTTATATAAACTAGATAACAACTGTTTCCAAGTAGACCATAAGCCATACATATAGTAGTAACAATGCTCATTTATGAGTTTTCAAGGTCTAGTACTTAACATGCTATGATTTAAAAGAGTGAATGAATAGATAAATGCAAAGGTGAATAAATAAACATGGTAGGACACATTTAAGATTATGAACATGTAAACAAAAGGAATAAGAAAAGAAAAATACTAAACTCGTCAAAGTAATCTGTCGCTTTTCCTATCCTTCAAGACAGTGACCTCAGACCAGCATCAAATCCTTCATGCTTCTCCATCATATACATTCCCTATAGGATTCACAAGAAGAGAAAATTCCAATAACTCCTCCTATTCATGTCTCACTCACTCAAGAAGCCAAAAACAGAATAGGTATATAGACAGGTGCATGCCTGGTTTACTTAGGGAGTATTCTGAGTCAGGCTACACAGGTTCCCAAAGGGGCTTCAGTAGTACCATAGCCCATTTGTCTCTGGAGTTTCTGCTATAAATCTTCCCATGGGTAGAAATTAATTTTAACATCCTCAATATTAACAGCATTAAGAACTAGTACAATAAAAGTTTATTGACTAATTTCCCACCATAATTTGCTTGTGATTCCGGTGCAGCCATATTATACTTTTATGAAATGGAGATACTGTGTTCATAGACTGCATAATAATGATAGTAAAAAAACAAATGATACTTTGAAAATCATTCATTGGGATCTGAGACTTTGGGGTTTAGAAAATTTAATGCTGTTTCCATTGGAGACGTATTGAATAATTTTAAAAAAATACTAAAGGAGACTTGCCAACTGGAAAAAAGCTAAAAAGTACATAATGTACCCATAAGTGGTTCATGTGTTATATGCTCAGAAATAGATATCTTTGTGAAAAGAAGAACTTGTTGTCAAGGATTATATTAAGAATCTGAGTGTCCTACTCCGTCCCCCAAATTAGTAATTATAACTATAATCATAAAATAAATGAGAATTAACCCTTGTTGTATTCCAGGTACCATGCTAAGCACAGACTTGATTTTCCTTATTTCTTATAACCAACCTATAAATTTACTTTTCCTATGTAAAGAAATATGTCCAATATGTCCTTAAGTCACATAGGAAGGATATCACGGATGATGTAGCTTAGGGTGGAGAGGTAACATAGCTTTCAACCAAAACCATGGTGTGGATGATATAGGAAAGAGAAACCAGCAATAAGATTTCAAAGTTCATCTTAAGTTAGAATTGAAACAAAAAGGTATAGTCAGAGTGATATGATGCTTAACAGGGCATCAGATGCTAAGAGTTAAATGGAATTCCCATCAGAAGCAGGGCTGGGTGTTAAAACATGTTCAGGGAATGCTAAGATTAAACATGGTGGCAGTAATGGACAATGAGGTCATAAATTAGAGTAGGGGCAGGATGGATGGAGGTTCGATCCATGGCAATGATGTCAGAGATAAAGTTGACGGACACTGCAGCCACTGTCCATCTAACTATAATGATTCAGGGAAGGTAATAGCAGATGAAGCCTTGCTAGCAGAGAACCGATGTGGAAAGGCTCTTCCAGGCAGTTTCTGTGTCTTGTCTGTGTTTCGATGAAGGGGCTTCGAGAGTTCTCACTGTTCGTATTGCAAAGTTGGATGTCTTTAATGATTGGCATTGATCTTTTATACCAGTGAAGTGCATACTTGTATTTTTTTTCTTTTATTTTGACCTAATCTCTTACCTTTGGAACTGAAATCTTCAACATCTCATACCACAGATAGGAAAAAAAATCTCTCTGTTTCCTTCTCAAAGAATTTCTAAGACTTTTGCATAGGAAGGCCCCTTATAGAAAATTGTTTGGGGTGTTTTAGGTCTCAGTCATGTCATTCCTCTTTATTTCTTTTTTGTTCAGTGAATAAAGGTCTTTTTGTTCCCAGATCACTAGGGAAACCAGGAATGTTCAACATGCAGGGGCTTCTCCACAATGGAGGAGATAAAATACCTGTTTTCTCATCCAGAAAGCTGGGAATGGATATCGTCAATAACCTGGTGACATCTTTGTTATCAGTGGAGGCAGACCTCACCCACCTTTCTCTATAAAAGCAGACCTCACGCAAATCTCCTAGAATGATTATCTCAGACTCTTTCTCCCTAGACCTTTACCTTTAGCTCCCAGTCAGTAGAACCCATCCTTAGGAAAAACGTCACATGGATTTTATGGTCTGTTGCTCTCCATGCTATCTCCATCAGAGACCATACTAGAGTCTAAGCCTTTTAGCTACAGAGCCCACCCTCATGGTCATATGTACTTTGTAAAGAAGTTTCTATGTAGTCACACCTTAACCATTATTGCACACCTAAAATTGGAATGACTATTGCTTGGAAACCTGGAATGGGAATGATTGTAACCTGAGATTTTGCCCCAAATTGTACCCTGTTTTAAATATGCTGACAGATAACTGCCTGGCATTTAGACTTCCTAAGGTTTGATCCAGGTTGACACAGTCAATCTGAGCCAAGTTTTCATTCTCCCTTCTTCAAGGTCTGTGTCCCTATCTGACACCTGCAGGGATTCCCCTCAGCATATTGCTTCTATTGGGAATTTTAAAAATTATGTTTATATATATATATATATATATATATATATATATATATATATATATATATATGCATTTGGGTTTGTGTACTTGACATGGGTCTTCTACAAGAATAGTAGAGTGTGATTTAATGCCATCCCTCTAGCTCCCTAATTATATTTGATAAGCAAATTTCTTTGAGAACCGTGGGATACAATGTTAGAGTTGGTGTAGCAATAATCTACATATACTCTTAGAGATCTATGCAGGACCCATGCTAGTAGTCCATCCCAAGCCCCCTTAATCATCTCCACATGGGCTAAATGACACAATGACAGTATTCATACCAGCACAAAAGGATACTCTATCACTTGCTGGAGGAATTCTAGCAGCTTCCATTGCCAGAATCTATCCATGTATACCAGTTATCCAATCAAGGCATCAATTAACTGGAGTAAATGATAGTGATAGAACTGGTAGAGGGGGAGAAGCCAGAGTCTTCTGTTTTTACCAATCACAGGGAAAGTACAAACTCAGAGTAAACAGAAACCCTGCACCCAAAGTTCAGCAGGGATCTTAGATACTGGAATTAGATCAGGCCTAGAAGAGGGAAGAATCAGGGCAGCTTAAATGAAGTTCACAGAAGCTTCAGAGAGTTTCGAGAGTATCAAAAACAAACAACAAACAAACAAAGAAAACAAAACAAAAATATATTAAAAAAAACAAAAACAAAACAAACAGTAATTTTAGAGGGGCTCATCTATAACATTTATACCATTAGGAGACTGGCACTTTTAGGACCAGAGAAAGGAAGAAAGAGCTAAGACTGAGTAAAATCTATTTTAAAAATTTGATTGTGTATTTCCAGGAGGTTGTGCCTGTTTTCTTTACATATTAGTAATATAGAGTATAGGCACATAACCAGAAATAGAGAAGAAATGGCTGTGGCTTCACATCTACTGCAGCTGGGTAAAAGCAGAGAGGATCACATTTGTTCCCTACTCCTGCGTGTTCCAGAGCATCATCTAATTGAATGACTATGCGCTTCAGAGTGCAACAGGGCCTGTTAAGCTCTGTTTTATTGCTCATAGTTTATCCTGCCTAGATACCGCTTCGTCCCTTATAAATGAGTATATTCATGTCTACTTCACAGTGGTGTTCAAAGATTGAGAATGTGAATCACAGAACCTGAATTAAGGCATATTTTGATATTGTATTTAATAATGGAAGCAATCATAGAAGACTATTTGAGGTCTTCCATTGTTGATAAATCATTATCCCCCTATATTCAACACATCATCCTGGCTCTAGAAAATGAACCAGGGTAAATGAGATGTGAGAGAAAAAAATATTAACAGTGGGAAATTCAATGTTGGAAAACAGAAGAAGTATAAAACCATGCTGCTGATTACAGGAAGGTCAAAAATGACAGGAACAAATTTGCTGGTTATCTTCATCCTGGTCTCAAATCTCAATGAAGAATATCTATCTATCTATCTATCTATCTATCTATCTATCTATCTATCTATCTATCTATCTATCATCTATCTATCTAATATGTCATAGGTTCAGGTGGAAATTCAGATTTTCTTTTTCATTTAAAAATTTGTAAGAGAAAATAATACAAAGGGGTTGCTGGACAGGATCTGTGCCAAGAAGACATGGCTTCAAAAGAAAAATCGCACCCAGGGTTGTTTAGTGTTCTTGCCAACCTGTCTCCACCCCCTTTATTAATCTGTATTCCTCATTCTGGAATGAGGTACACAGATTAATAAAGGCTGTGCTGACCTGAAACCAGAAGCCTTGGTCCAGTTTTGTGCAAATCTCTCAGCAGGCAGAAGTCAGGGACATTTCCCAGGCCCTGTTGGTACTCAGTGATTTTGCCAGTGACCAGCTGCAGCAGGGCAGATGGGCCCATGGGCTAGAAATCACAAAAAAGTGACTTATTACTCTAACAGTGTTTCTAGGATGATGGGGATGTAAGAGAAAAATATCATGAAACTTTCTTGGTTTGACCAAAGCAAAAGCAGCCATAAATGAAGGTTTGGTTTGGTTAGGAAACTTCACTCTGCTTCATGCAGTAAAATCTAAGCCCTTCTGGGACAAAGCAAGTTGGTCTCATGTCATTTCAGACTTATAGGACTCTGCCATTGAACATTCCTCATTAACAAGCATCGCAGACATCATAACCCACAGGGGAAAAAAAGGAAGCCAGGGATTAGAGTAATGTAGTGCAGCCTCCACTTTCTGCCTCCTTCTCCATGCTTCCTCGTTCTTTCACCGTGAAACAAAAATCTGTAGTTGATATTATCTCTTCCACTTAACCTCATATGAATCCTTTCAACCATTTATCAGCAAAAAATTCAGTTTAAGTAAATAAATAAGCTGGAAGAGAGAGAGAGAGAGAGAGAGAGAGAGAGAGAGAGAGAGAGAGAGAGAGAGAGAGAGAATGACCAAGAATACAGCACATTGTTTTAAACTATATCTTTCTTTCTTTAGATACATTAGGGCCATGTAAAAGCCAATGACCTATGGGAATGTACCTGTCAGTAGTATTGGGTCTATTCTGTGATAAATGACACAGGATGTCAACAAGTATCTGTTATTCCTCATGCCAGGTTTCTTAGAATACTTGGAAGTTGGGGTAGGGGTAGAGAAAGGGTAAGAAAGAGGAAAAGAGGAGAACAAATAGGAAGAGGAGAAAAAGGGAGGAGGAAACACTGACAGCAGGGGGCTAAGAGGTGGGTAGATTTAGCAGAAGTGAGACCACCCATAGATTATACTGGATAGGAAAAGCACCTGCCAGTCTTAGGAATCAAAAGTGATCCAGGAATGGGCCAAAGTGAATCTCTAGCAACTTGCCACTCCGCCGTACTATTTGTACTCATTTTCCTTTATGTATTATTTAAAAATTTAATCAGTTGAGCATATTAAACCACCACGTAGGTGAATAAGGATTTGAGCGGGAAGGAGTTACTCCCTTTCTTTCACTCTTCCAGTACAGGGAAGGCTCTCTCCAGGGCCAGACAAACTCAATCAAGTATCCTGCTACTTCTTTGGCATGCCAAGCTCTGTTAGGCTTGCCCCAGTGAATTAATCATTGAAGCCCCTGTCTGAAAGTGAGTTTAGTATCAGGAGGGAGCTTTCAGCTTGGATTTCTTAGTGTCTCACTCTCCTAACATTCCTATCATAGTTATGCAAATGCATGTCCTCCCTACCCAGGTGCAAAGTTTCTGATTACTTTGGCATCAGAGAAAGCTTCCTTTTGCATTGCATTTTCATTTGTGATGTGTGTATAACTCTTTGAGCATAGGGCTGGGTACCCAGGAGGACAAGTAGATCCCTATTCCCTTCAAAGACACAACTGTTCCTCATGCTATCTAAGAGAATAACTGTATTAGTGAGTCTACAAGATCAAAACCAGATGTCTCTAGATCTCAGAAGCTTTTATTTTAGATGAACTTGGCAGTAGGAATGCTTATTGAAAATAATTTTTACTTTCGTATCTACAGAATTACCTTTCTTGGTGCTCCTATTCTAGGAATTATTTTATCATTTTAACATATATCTGGATTGTTTTTTCTGTATTATATAAGTGGAAAGGGCAAAACACAGAAATGAGAGATCCTTTTAGTCTCCAACCTTCATTAGTTGATAGTTTTTCTAAAATATTAGGTCTAGGGGTCTGATCAAAGAGTTTTGAGACGAGGTAACAAATCTGATTTTAAGAAGGGCTACATGATCTGGTGTGTCTGATGATCAGTGTTGTGAATAGATTGCTATCAGCCTCTACCATAATGTCCTTTTCCTATTGCCATTAGTCCCCAGACATACATTTTCCCTCTTCTCCATGCAATGGCAGTCTACCTCTTCTCATTCATTTGTTACAGGAAAGTGAATCCTAAGACCAAGAACTATTTCAAAGAACTTCTCTTTGAATATTGTGGATGTGAACTTTAGGTTGCAGTGGGTATTACATTTTCTATTCCCAGCTAAAACTGTGGTAGCTACTTAGACACCTGAGAATGACTCTGACAGTGTAGATAGTTGAATAGAGAGATGGAGTGAAACTAGATTCTTAAATAAGTTGAGCTTTTGACTAGGCTTTGTTGACTTTATATCTATGTCTATTTATATTGGCAACTCCCTAACTATTGAAGCCAAGATTAATGGGGATTTAAATTATTCAACACCAAAATAGCTCCATCAAGTTCAAAGAGGCAAAATTAGGAATCCATGTTTTAAGTACCATTTGAAATAGTCAGAGAACATGGAGTATTACCAATTCTTATTCAGTGCCTGTTAAGCACTGTCTTTGGCCCAGCATAGATAACAGGAATTGAGAAGCCCAGTTCTTACAGGTACTTATTAAATGGTTTTGTTTGGGTTTTCTAATGTACCACAAGTATATATTTTGAAGACTTGGTCCTAATGCAGTCATGTTCAGGGTGGGAAGTGATGGGATCTTGAAGGTTCTAAATTTACCAGTGGGTTAATTTCTTAATAGGTTTACAACTTAATGGGCTATTGAGAAATGGTAGATTTTTGGGTGGGAGCATCTCATTGGAGGAGGCCAGTCACTGGGGATGTGCCCTTTCAGAGTGTATTTCATCCACAGCCCTTTTGTTCTGTCTGCTTCCTAATCACCATGCCATGCAGTGAGTAACATTGTGTTACCAAATGTTCTCTGACATGATGTTTCAAGTTACCAAAGACCCAAGCACAAGGACCCAAGTGATCACGGACTCAACACAACAACTCAACAAGAAAATATTCAAAGTAGACATGGATACCCTCTCTATGCAAGATAAAGGAGGAAGATGAATTTTACTATGAGCCAGAGAGATCCAGCTGCAGAGATGAGATAGAAGTATAGCAGTTGGATGTGGTTCATAGATTCTAAGAAGCTATCCATCATAGTTACCACAGAAGACTTTTTGTATCCTTCCTTGAGTATTTTGCTCTTTGAATATTTCTACCTAAAGCAGTGGCTTAAAGAATTGATCCCTAAATCTGAAGATGGCTACATCACATTGGTGCATTGGGGGAGCACTTCTGCTGTCTAAGTAACTTCACCTGTATCCATCAAATGGACCCACTAGAAATATTAAAAATTATTTGATTGTAATCTCTTGACTCAAATATCATTCTTAGAGTTCTCTTTGTTCCTCATCATGGGCATATCCTGTATGACAATAATTTAGAAAAATTCAATGATAGATTTCTAGGCCGGCCAAATGCACACAGTATTATCCATCTGCACATTTTTTATAGAATGTTTTGTCTATGCAGTCTCTTTCTAAAACTGGGTGCTATTCTTTTCATTTTTGCCTCAGGGACACTTTTCTTGGCCTCTCAATTGAGGTGAAGAACGCTTCTTGTATAACCGCATAATGCACAGTGCATCCCTTATGACACTGATGAAAATATGCATTTAAGTCTGCCTATCTCAGTAATATCCAAACTCCTTCATGGCAGACTCAGGTTCTTAGATTCTTTGTTTCCTTCTTTCTTTCTTTCCTTCCTTTCCTTGTTTCTTTCTTTCTTTCTTTCTTTCTTTCTTTCTTTCTTTCTTTCTTTCTTTCTTTCTTTCTTTCTTTCTTCCTTCCTTCCTTCCTTCCTTCCTTTCCTTCCTTTCCTTCCTTCCTTCCTTCCTTCCTTCCTTCCTTCCTTCCTTCCTTCCTTCCTTCCTTCCTTTCTTTCTTTCTTTTATTTTTGGGTTTTTTTTTGGGACAGTGTTTCTCTGTATAGCCCTGACTGTCCTGGAACTCACTTTGTAGACCAGGCTGGCCTCGAACTCAGAAATCTGCCTGCTTCTGCCTCCCGAGTGCAGGGATTAAAGACGTGTGCCACCACGCCCAACAGATTTTTTATTTCTTATATTTCACAAACATTTAACCAGTGTGGGACTCAGGCATGGCTTGCACCTTCTCATTTGTACCTTGTCACACTAAGGGACAAGGAATTAGACTCCTTGGTAGACAGATACGGAGGGAGGGTCATGACTCTTCAATAAAGTTGGCAATCTTTTACGATGGTTGGCTTTTTCCTCACCATCCTGAACTGAAACAAGAGCATGGCTGCTTAAAACACAGGCCTTGTAAGCTTTTTCTCCTGCCAGTTGCCCTACAGCTTATGGACTGGTCCATTAAGTTCCAGGCTACATCAGTACATAACATTAATAGGCCAACCAACCACCCCATCTTTCTTCAAATTGATAAGCCCTAAGTCAGGGGAAACTCTTCAGAGACTAAAAACCCAACCATCAGAAGAGGTTGAAAGTTTGGGCTTCCCAAACCTCTGCTTTGCTTTGTAGAAGGTCTTTTCCTCTGTCTGTCGTCTTCATGGGTGTGCTTCCTCAACCACAATAAATCTTCAACTACTGATTCAATCTAATCCTGTTTATATTGTTCAAGATTTTTCAGCTGCTACCTGTCAGGCTAGAGATTCTTTTCCTGCCTTTTTATTCTTTAATTGGCAGAGAAAACAAACCTGATAAAGACCCCTAGCCTGTATCGACACCCAATTTACTGCCTCAAGGAAAGTCTGCTACATTGAGGCACTCAATTAGCAAATCTTGCAGTGGCTCCACTTCAACCTCTGTATGTTCCCATATTCTTAGTAAAAAGAGGAAAATATCTATAATGTGTGACCATTCTGCCCTTATGTCACTCCTCCTGACCTGTCCATGCTGACTCTACCTTCTTGTTACACCCCATCTGTCACATGTTCACTCCCCTTCCAGTGGCCATTTTCTCTGCTCAGAATGTTCTTCTGATATCTGCATTCTTTGCTATGCTCAAGCATATCTTCTCACTTTTAGTTATTAGACAGGCTTTTTAGGATCATCCTTTATCACAGCTTCCTTGCATACTCATTCCATAACTGTTCAACCTTCCTGCTCATTTTCTCATACTTAGCCCTATCTGAAATAGGATGTATTCGGTAGTATGTCCGTTGTGACCTCCCTCCTGCTATGGTAGTTCTTTGAGGATAGGGACTTTATTATGCTGTTCTATATCCAGATATGAGAGCCCTGTCTAGTACACAATAGGCATTCAATAACTATTTTTTATATAATCAATATGTGCCAAAGAAAGGGAACCCATGCATGCATGCAAAGTGACTCTGTTTTTTGACATTGCTAACTAAAGGTAGCTTTTCTCAAAGTCTCATCCTCTCTTCACATAAATAGACATTTAAATTAAATATAGATGCATGTTCTTGAATCTTCAGATCCAATAAAGGTGCAATGGCATTAATAATAAAAAGAGATGTCATGTCTGGCACTGTTTTGTGGAGAAGATTGGGAGAGATGAGAAGAAGATGCTGAAAATATCCCCCTCTAGCAATCCCACACTTCTCTTAATATTTTGCTATCTTGATAGAGGCATTTTATTCCTGGAAGCACCCTGACATTTACTCAGGATTGCCTGAATTTACTACTGCAGTTGCCAGAGAAAAATCCTTAGGTTGTAGAGGTTTCTCTTCCATAGAAATCTGGTCAATTTATTTTATTAGCATCTTTTCCAGTGTCTGAACATAAAATAGCTGATTTTAGTGTTTAGATGCTTGGAGGGGAGCTAACAAAAAGACCTTGGAATCTATGGAGAGCCTGGGGTGTCTCAGCAACATACAGTGGCTATAGCAACAACATCAACACAAAAGCAGACTAACTCATTGGGAAAAATGTTCTGTCTTATAATTTTCAATCATCATATTGGTTTTGTTATTAGCGATTAATTAAAACAATTTGGTCATTACCATGGAAAAATACGTTTCCGTTCTTCTCCATCTTGGTAGTTGGTAGCTATGACTTATCTTTCTTAGGACAGTCTGTATTTATTTTTCCTAGTTGATATTTTCTTGATTGTCTTGCCTGTCTTCCCCTCATCCTTTTCTTTAGTTAACACTAAAAGTAAACAGTAAGCCGCTGTTTCCATAATAGGTCTCTATGTAATCCTAAACTGTCACGCTCTCAAATATTTATTGACAACTGAGTACATGAGCTAATTGTGGCATAGTCATGCAATAGAAGAACATTGAGAGCAAAACAAACCTAAGCAGATCTTTCATGTTCTCTGTCCAAAAGGAAATTTTACCTCTTTAAAACTCTATTGAGAGTTTAGCCGTCAGGAGCATTTGAGAAACTTTGATTACATTTCCAAGAACAAGCTCTGGATTCTAGCCCTGGTTCTTCATCACTCTTCCTGAGAAATCATTTTCATTGTCTAAGGCAATGAAAATGTTGGATGCCTATAAATTACAGGGCCTGCCCGACATTTCAGTTCTTAGCACAGTTCCAGGTGCATAAGAGACACATCATAAATATTTATTGAATAACAGGATATACCTTATACATGTATGATAAATGCATAATCACTTTATCACCACTTTATTGATAAGGGGGTTAAAGTCAGAGAGGTTAAGTGATTTTTTTTTCAAAATCTCTGTGATAATAATTGATAGAGCTAGGTTTTAAGTCTGGGTCATTGGCATTAGTTTGTATATCAAATTAAATTTTGATTTAATATAAACTATTCAGTTTCCCAATTGACTTTTATTGTTAGATAAAGCTATTGCTCTCATATCTAAATCATACTCTAGGACCCATAATAACTTAAAAATATGAGTAATTATTATAATTTCTCAACTTTACAGAAATATAGAAAATAGTGATATAACTTCCTGTATAGACTGAGATTATTTACCATCATAATAGGAGTTAGCGTTTGTGTGTGTGTGTATGAGCTTCTGTGGATTAATCCCATGTCTTTTGCATGCTAAGCTAAGCAAATGCTCTACCACTGAACTACATTACCAGTATAATCCTGCCACATACTAAGTTATGATATACTTACATGAGACACTTAAGTGTCATGTAAATCTTGTAGTAGCTGTCGTCATCATCATCACTATCACCAATACCATCATCATGATCTAATTCTTTATCATCTATGTCTTACAGGTAAAAGAAAATGAAGTTCATGTAGGTTTTCCCAGAGTCATAGAAATAGACCCAGGATTTCAGATCTCTCAAAGTCATTACCATACATTTTCTAATCTATCTATCCATCCACCCATGTCTCCCTCCCTCCCTCCCTCCCTCCCCCCCTCCCTCCCTCCCCCCCTCCCTCCCTCCCTCCCTCCCTCCCCCCCTCCCTCCCTCCCTCCCTCCCTCCCTCCCTCCCTCTCTCCCTCCCTCCCTCCCTCCCTCCCTCTTTTCCTTCCTTCTCCAGAACTGGCATTTTGCCTTGCAAAACAGATGACAGATAACATCGATTTAAGTGATGTTCTCACCTCTATATAACTCATGTCCTTGGAACATGCAGATTAATAGAATGAGAAAGATGCATACTTTTTTGTGCATGTAATATGAAGCTTCAGCCTACCTTTTATTTAAGAATAGAAATTATTTTTCTGAATTAGAACAGTAGAAATAGTGGTAGACAAAATTGCCCCAGTGGATCACGGAGCTTGTTGCTAAGCTTGCAGATCTGAGTTCCATCTTTGAGAACAACATGGTAGAAGAAAAAATAAATCTGATTTTTAGTAAGGTGTCATCTGGCTATGGCATGCACATATCCCAAATAATAAACAAACAAACAAACAAAGAAACGTAATTTAAAACTTAGAAGAACAAGAAAAGAATAACAGATGAAAAGAAACAAAACAACTGTATGTTTTAAATTTATTTTTGTAAACCTAAGTTAGGGGATTTTAACATTAGGAATTCACATCACATTTATTCAGTTGAGGAACATATAAGGAAAGCCTTCTCATCAATTTCATCCATGTTATTTTGTGTTTCCTCTTCAATTGAAAAAATTTTGGCCAAGTTAAGCATGGTATCATCAAAATTTAGTCTTTGACTCATTCAGTGTTTAAAGAGCCCAGCCAGTCATTAAAACTTTCCCTGAGGATTATGTGATGCTGGCTCAGTCGGGATGAAAATATCCAGAGCAGTTAAGAGGAATCTCTGATCAATGTGACATGAAGACAGAGGAGACTTTAAAGAGATAGTAGTTTATTCTTCACGTTGGCGTGCATCCCTGGGAGCCAGGTCTCACATTTGGGTCAAGATGCTCAGATTAGAGTAAGTTTAGAGGATTGCAGGTTGATTAAAAGGTTTCAACGAGGAAACTAATTAAGCATGCCTCTAGAACAAATAAAATGTACTTCACGGTGGCTTGACATTTCACTTCAGCGAGAGAATTGTTGCATATCTATTATATGCATGTGTTTTTATATACATCAGTTTTTAGCAGATTGATTTTATAAAGTAGAGAAAAAAAATCTATAAATGTTTCCTGTTTAGATTGTAGAACCTCTGCCATTTTGCTGACTTAGGTGGTATGGCTAACATTAGAATGTCACACAAAGACTTCTTGTGCTTTGCAAATGGACATATTTTTTATATATTCATTACAGTGTGCTTTGTCTTGTTAGTAAACTAAGTTGGCAAGAGTCCTTTTATTACAGTACCTAGCCAAACCACCTCATTTTTCTTATTTCCTAGAACGCTATGTAACAGTCTGGAAGGAAAATACATTCTACTTCTCCATATTATTTTTAAATTTATGTACATATTCTTTCCATTATAAAGGTAAATTCTTCCTTCAAATCTATAACTTAGGATAATCATTTTGCCTATCAGATGTGCAACAAACTTTCTATTTATAACTGAGCCACTATATTTTGAATGCGAAACATCTCCCAAACAGTCATATATGAGGTATCTATTTTACATTATTTTCAAATTTATATATATTTTAAAAACTGTATGTGAGAAGTATTAATATTTTACCTTTTAATACTCTAAAATGTTGGTATTATTGATGATAACATCTTTAAAAGTGGTACCTATTGAGTGGTCTTCTGGCAATAGGAAGTGTATCTTTGAAGAGGATTGTGGGACTCTGACCATTTCTTCCTCCTCTTCCTCTGTTTTCTCTTCCTGATTCTGAGATGAGCATCTTCTTTTCTGCTGTTACTTATTGTGTATGCTATTTCAGCAGAGCCCCAGAGGAGTGGTGCAGGTGATCATGGGCTAGAGCAGCCAAAATTGTGAATTACTTTGACTAACTCCTGAATAAGGGTTGACACTAAATTTCTTTAAGTCTTAAAAAGGCTTAAAATTCTCAGGAAAAGGGCTGAATTAGAGAAAGCTGAGAGGGATTGCAACTCCACAAGAAGAAAATCACCGTCAACTAGCCTGGACTCCTCAGAGGTCCCAGAGACTAAACGCCTATATGGGCTGGTCCATGGCCACAAGCACATGTGCAGCAGAGGACTGCCTTGTCTGCCCTCAGTGGGAGATGATGCACTTCATCCTGTGGAAACTTGATGGTGGGTGTGAGGTGGGGGTGTGAGGTGTGTAGATGGGTGGGGTAATATCCTCTCATAGGTAGGGGGAGCAGAGACAAGGAGGAGGTAACTTTTGGAATATAAATAAATAAATAAAATAATTGAATAAAAAGAATACTATTTGTATTCATTCTTTGAGACGTTCAGACACTGTATTTAGATCATATTCATCCTCCAGTTCTTCCCAGATCTCCTCCCAGTGCCTACCCACCTAACTCTGTGCTTCTTCTTACTCTTTCAAACTTATTGAGTCCAGTCTTTGTAGCTCAACTACTTTTGAGTGTGAGACCTGCCCTGGAGCACGGTTGAGGGTGTTTCACTTTTAAAGGGAACTGACTCAGACTTTTCCAGCCACTATCAAGTGCCACCAACTCCCCACATAGGGCTGGGACTTCATATTCACTTCTCCCATTCTATTGTAGGACTTTGTTCAGCGTGGCTGTGTGGAGGCATTTTTTTTTTCATGCTGTTACAACTGCTAGGAATTTGTATGTGCAGCTCTCCTGTTATGTTCAGGGTATGTTCTTCTAGTAATCTACCACCTACAACACTTGTATTTTTTTGTTTTTTAGCCCCTTTTCTCTGCTGATTTCTGAGCCTTGGAAGGAATGATATAATATAACATTTCATCTAGAGATAAGGACTTTACAATGTTTTATTCTTTGTACATTAGCCAATTTGGGGTTAGTCATTATCTACTACAAGATAAGTCTCTGATGAGGATTATGGTATACACTTATCTATTGATATAGCAGTAAATCATTAAGAGTTGTTTTAATACTCTGTCCATTTAACAGAATAGTAGTTGTAGGTTTCCCCGCTACATACTATGACCTGTCTAGCCCTGATAATGATGCCAGGTGTGATGAGTTCTATTGTGTGGAGTGGGCTTTAAATCTGATTATAAAAATAAACAGTTGGTTAATTTCATAACATTTGGACAGTCATTTTTGTAGCTCATGGCATCAAATGCTGTTTAACATCAATGATTACAGTTTTCCTCTAGTAATATGGATACCATCTTCTAGCACTATAAAAGCAAACCAGTAGAGACCAAGCTTTCTAGTTAGTACCTGCATGATCACCCCATGTTTTATGTCTCAAGTATGTGGTATATTCAGTGTGTGATTATTCAGTAATAGGGTCTTACCAAAAAGTTCTGGAAGGTAACCAATAGCAAGGGCTCTCACTGGCTTGTAATATTTTGGGCCCATGTGACCTGATTAGCCAACAACAAAACAGGTAACCCATTGCTGGTACTGGGTTTTCACTACTTAAAAAAAAGTTAAATGAGCCGTAAAACAAAGCTTTAACTTCTTCTGGTTTAGGTAAGGTTAACAAGTCTTCATATGAGTTTGAAGAATTGGGTAGAGACCAAACCAGGTTTCAAAACATTTGGAAGATGACTTGTTTTTGAAATGCTGGGGATCCAACCAAAGGCTCAGGACATGCTTGGCAAGTGCTCTAGCAGTATGAAGCTACAACCTTCCACCCCAGTCCCTTGTTTTTGGATTTTGTTTCAAAATGTTCTTCAACAAAAAGTTTACCTCTATTGAGATGATAAATGATGATTGACAGCTTAATAATTACTGCCATAAAACTATGTTTTCAATTTCTTTACCAAAGTTTTAAAATCTTAAGACAAGATTTTATTATGAAGAGCCCAGACTGGCATTGAACTTACTATCTTTCTGTCTCTGTCTTCCACATGCCAGGATTACAAGCATTTCCTACCACACCAAGCTTACTTTGTTGAATTCAATCTTTAAGAAATAGACAAAAAATAGGCTAAAACAATGAATGGCCATTAATCTCATTAAGACATTATATTGTATTTTTTAACCAAATGTACATTTACTCACTATTATGACACATTGCCATAATTTTCATTTGTATACCAAATATTGGAATATCTACCATGTGTTCATCTACCAATTTTTATTTTTCAGTGACTGTATGTGAACATTACTCTTAAAGCTTTCTTAAAAGATGGAATCCTGGAGGCAGAGAGAAAGGTTATATATCAGGGCACACTATTCCTAACTGCTTATTAGAAGTTGATTTTCCTAGGCTTCAGTCCACAGATAGAGTTTTAAGTCTCTATCAGGCTGTCATATGTAGTTAGATATGAAGAGGGAAATGAGGTTGTTAAGAAAATAAGAGAGATGGAAAATTGCAGTCAATTTGCAGTGCAGACAAGTAGACATATGAAGGTCCCATTGAGTCTTGCTCAGTCAAAGTCTTTATGAATTAATTATACATTACATGATTACTTAATCACTAACTTATAACTGTACTCACCTTTTGACTTTAACACTTAGTAAAGTCACATACTTAGTCTCAGATGAACTACCACTCAAGTAGGCTTGATTACAAATAGCAACTTGACTCCAGAAAACTGACATACCTCATTCCCCTCTGGTTTGTACTCACCTGTGTTGGTAGGTTGCTTCTGAACTTGTAGCCTGTGCAGATGCAGTAATCATATAAGTATACCAAGCTCCTGTGAGTAATATCCACTTCAGTGACAACAGTGGTATCATTTTGATTTTGACTTCTATTTCGATTTCATATTTATAGAGCTTGGGGCCAATTTTGTAAGAAGAATGAGAATTGCACTTTGGAGTTTCTGGTTATTCTTTCATTTCCATTTGACCTGGGCCATACAGTCATATACTTTCATAGTCAGTGGCAAATAGCCCTCTGTTTCCAGACTACAGTGTGGCACTTCCTATAGTTTTCATCTGCTTAGAAATATGTGACAGAGGGCTCTCTATTTAATATGCCTATATGAAACTTATTATTATATTTCCAATTCTGAGTATGGGCTAAAAGAACGATTTGGGGATAAAACTAGATATTATATGAAATGTTGCTCCTGTTTTGTGTCCTGATCTCCCTATAATCTCATTTATCTCTTTGGGAAGCAATGCTTATGATGGATTTAGATACAGTGCTACAATGCCTGACAATTTGTTCTGTCATATAAGACACAGAAAATTTCAAAATGAAAGAAGGCTGGATCAGGCTTAATTTGGAGAAATGGCAAACTCTTCCTTCTTCTGCAATAGGTAGAAGAAAATGTTCGCAAGCGAAGCCTTTTGTGAGAGATCCTAGCCAGATAGATTCAGACATAGAGGACTCATTACTTGGAATACACCTAAACTTAGTACCCCAGTTCTAGAAGCCAGCTATAGCTGCTTAATTGCTAATGGATGAAGTTATGACTTTAAAATAAAGGAGGTCTTAGGTAGGAAAGAACATGTACTAGCTTTCCTGAGTCCAGAAGGCTCCATGCAAGTTTCCAAAGGTAAGAAGCAAATAGCTGTCCTAACAGGCTATAGAGCCTGTGAACCACAACAATGGCCAGCATGGTGTGACAACCTCAAGGGTGCAGTAGCAGCACATGTACCTTGTTAGTAACCAACAGTAACCCAGAAGGTGCTCCAACATGTTCCACTATGTTCATAGAAGCCTTATTTATAATATCCAGATGCTGGAAAGAATGCAGATGTCCCTCAACAGAGGAATGGATACAGAAAATGTGGTACATTTACACAATGGAGTACTACTCAGCTATTAAAAACACTGTGTTTATGAACTTCTTAGACAAATGGATGGATCTGGAGGATATCATCTTGAGTGAGGTAACCCAATCACAGAAGAACACACATGATATACACTCACTGATAAGTGGATATTAGCCCAGAAGTTCAGAATCCTTCTTAGAAGGGGGAACAAAATAACCATGGAAGAGTTACAGAGACAAAGTTCAGAGCAGAGACTGAAGGAATAACCAAGAAACTACCCCACTTGAGATCCAGTGCATAAACAACCACCAAATCCAGATACTATGGCAGATGCCAACAAGAGCCTGATGACAGGAGCCTGATATAGCTGTCTCCTGAGAGGCTCTGCCAGTGCCAAGCAAATACAGAAGTGGATGCTCATAGAGCAGCAGGTCCCCAATGAAGGAGCTAGAGGAAGTACCCGAGGAGCTGAAGCCCCATAGGAGGAACATCAATATGATCTAATCAGTACCCCCAGAGCTCCTTGGAACTAAACCACCAATCAAAGAAAACACATGGTGGGACATGTGGCTCTAGCTGTATATGTAGATGAGGATGGCCTAGTTGTCCATCAACGGGAGGAGAGGCCCTAGGTCCTATGAAGGTTCTATGCTCCAGTATAGGCGAATACCAGGACTGGCAAAGGGAGTGGGTAGGTTGGGGATCAGGGGGAGGGGGGAGGAGATTTTCAGAGGGGAAAGTAGGAAAGGGGATACTATTTGAAATGTAAATAAAGAATATATCTAATAAAAAAGACAGTTATAATGTAGTCTAGTATGTCTAATAAATAAATACACCTGAACACTAAAAAAAAAAAAAAAAGAAAAGAAATTAATAAAATAACTAAAAAAAAAAAAAAAAAAAAAGAATGGGTGTTTGGTACTCTTTTAGGGTACCCCTCTGGAGTCTGGGGTTGAAAAGCCAGACTGATACTCAGAATTAACATATCAAATAAATACCTGAAGACATTTTTGCATTAGGGAATCTTGGGGTGTTAAGCAGCAGGAGTCAGGGTTTTTTGCCCACTTTTATTTATCTCTAATTTCTAGGATCCCAGAGCACTGATTTTTCATGGCTTCCATTTGGCCTTGTGATGCTTCTATTGGACTACCTCATCACTGGTCTCTTGGGTTATAAACATCTCTTATTTTTTTCCTATTGCACAATAGTTTTATCATTTGATCCCTGTGAGGGAAGTAGAAGTTTAATGGCTGAGCAAGACCATTCCAGTGCCCAAATTAAATGATAATGTGATTTTATGTCCCGGCTGTTTATTGTTAGATGTATGCCTAACAATTATATTCTAGCAAACCTTGGCTGAGCCCTCTATGAAACTAACCTGGTAATACCCATGTTCTTGGTCTGAAGAGTGACATTGACATGAGGACTTTAAAGGCATTAGGTCCCTCTAACATCATCCTGGGCACCAGAATTGCAACTATTCCTGCAACCATGAAGGCTGGAAGGGAGGGTGAAATTGGGGTTAGAACCTCTGTTTTGATGGTGGAAACTGCCAAGCTATCTTTAAAGGACTCATACAGACCAGCTTATTGCTTGTCCTAACTATCTTTTCCAGGAAGGGAGAATGCAATGAAGCCCTTTAATGCCTGGTCACATTCTTCCCTCAACCCCATCTGAGAGGAACATGCTGCAATGTCTCATATTTATTTAGCACTTGTCTCCCAGGAACACACACATTCCGCAGATCTGTTTTAAGATATCATTACTTCTCCCAGGTTCTTTTATTATTTAAGATTTCACAGAAGTACTACACCAATATGTAATTGCTGAAAACCATATTTTAAAAATATATATGTGCCATATGACTTTCTGCCTTAATATTTTCATCCCATAAACATTCATGCATATGCATATATAGGTATATATAAAACACATAAAATACCTACAACATATATAAAGAACAAACTCCACATATGCACCTGTATTTATCAACAGTTTTTTCAGTACCTTCTTATACTCTTCAGTGCATCATGTTTTTTCTCCTTTGCAAAAAATTTCATCTCTTTTTATGGCAGAAATTCCCACAGCTATACTTTTCATTGGCTTGTTTATTTTTTGCATGCCTGTGTTGGCAGTTACTTCATAGTGATCAAACTACTTCTACAGAATCCCTTGCATGACAGAGGCCATGTAATGTCTTAGATATATGGTCTTCCCTTTCCTTAGATAATCAGTTACAATTTCCCCCTAGCTTGGACAGTTGAAAAATAAAATAAAATAAAATAAAATAAAATAAAATAAAATAAAATAAAATAAAATAAAACAAATAAGGGTTCAGACTGCATGTATTCCAAAAGTTTGTGTTATCTGTGTGTCTATAAAATACACAAAGGAATTAGATCAGGATTCAAAGTCTACAATTAACCAAGCACATGGATTTTCTGAAGCTCTGGTGGTAAGGTGTGAGAAGGTTTTGAGATAAGCTTGTATTGCATAGGCAGTAGTGTCTGGTGTGATGGAGTACTTTCACACTAGCAGCTGTGCTCATGCTTAAGGAAACACCTTCAAGTCCCATTGTCAGCTGAAGGGCCTTGTTGTTCTTTTGTGACGCCAACAAGAGACTTGAATACTTGTTTCTGTACTTCCCCGTTCTGCTAATTTATACCCCTTGACAAATGTTCCTTTATTACACTAGCCAGCATTTCTATACCATTTATACTATATGCCCCTGAAGATAAGGATGTGATCTGAGTCATCATGGAGAATTTGCTACCTGTGAGGGACTCCGGTATTTCATACTGAGGTCTTGAACAAATCTTGCATGTCAGTTTTCCCACCTGTCACAGAGGAAGACAGACACTCAGCGCTTTAGTCACCTTTTACTCATGGCTTCTAAACTGGATCTTTAGTCACACCTGTGCAATCTGACTTTTAGAATGAAACCCTTGCAACTGTGAAGAAGAAATCTCTCAATGCTCAGCATGCTGAAGCCGCTGGTGAATCTCCTTGAGAATTAAGCGCTACAGCTATCCGGAGTAGTTTGTAGACCCCATAGTCACAATCTACACGGAGCGTGTGTGGCTTCCTCCTTTGGCTTCTGGGTCATATACAGGGTATATCCACCTTTTCTTTTTCCCCAGAGAAGAACCTGGACACACCTATGTATACTCCAGATTTCATTATTGTCTCCCTTTTTCCATGTAGTAACTGTTTCTTGGGTCTGTCGAAGAGTCTTAAGTGTTCTCATTATGGGCCCTTGCTGGGCTTTCAAAATGGCACTTCCATTCTCAGCTGTCCTGATGTTGGATAAACAGTCACAAATAATACAATAATACCCCGTGTACTTGCTTCTTTCAATTGTGATCATATTTGTGATTTTTTTTTACCACTAGCATTTCTTAGCTAACAATCAAGTGATCATAATAAAAAAAAAAAAGGGCGCTTTGTGCAATAACTATGAGGGGTATGGAGGAATTAGGAAAGATGGGTTATCAATATTCAAAATGAATGGAAATAGATTTTTGTCTCTTTTCCTCAAATCTATTTTTTTAACTACATGAAACAGGGAATGTAGAATTGTGTTTGGCTTTTTTCTTTAATGGCATATAATTGATAAAGGTCTATGTCTTTATTGTACACAATGTGATGTCTTAATATCTGTATTCACTGTGAAGTGATTAGACCAATCAAACTAATTAACATATCCAACAGCTCACAGGGGTTTTTTTTTTTTTGAGAACATTCAAGACTCACCCTATACAGAACTTTTAAGGATACAATGCATTTCTATAACTACAGGCACCTATGCTGATACAACTCCCATTGTACCCAATGCTTCTGTGTGGGGTTTTTCAAGAGGACATATATACATTATATCAGGCAGTATTGTCCATTTATGTCTCACTCATTTTCACTTTACTTGCTCTCCAGTTTGTTTATGTTGTCTTAAGTGACAGAATTACCTCTATTACCAAGGCTGAATTATGTCACCAAGGCTGAGTTATGTCACACTGTATATATGCATTGCAGATACTTTAGTATTCCTTTCATGTCGTGGCTTGGATATTGTAAAAAATTCAAACATCATTCAGATAAATTGATTTAATTTCTCATATATATATATATATATATATATATACATATATATATAAAACCATATAGTAATCCTATTTTAATTGTTTGAAGAGTCTCCATTTTTTATTAGTAACTACTCCAATTAGTGTCCAGTGCAGCAGTATATAATGGCTTCCTATCCTCTACCACTTCTACAAAACTCATTATCTTTTATCTATCTGATAATAGCCAGTCTACAAGGTGTGAAGTGATATTTCACTTTGATTTAATTTGAAATTTTCAGGTGATTGGTAATGTTGAATTTTTAAAAATATGTATTTGGGTTATTTTCATCTTCTCTTTTGATTACTATCTATTTATATTACTGGCTTATTAAAAATCTGTACCTTCAGCCTTAATATTGATTTTCTTGAATTTCTTAAAATACCTAATATTAACCCACTACTAGTGTGTATATATGCATATACATATGTATAAAACACACACACACACACATACACATATGTTATAATATGTTATAGTATGTAAGTATGTTCTTATATTGGATGTTTTTCCCCTTTGTTAAACATTCCTTTGCATTGCAAAAGCTTTTTAGATTGGTAGAGTCTGTTTTTGCTCTCAACGTTTGTGTTTCAGAGTCCAAGTCCCACAAACCATTGTTCAAATTGATTGCAGAAAGCCTTTTTTTATATATACACTTCTAACAGTTTCTGGTCTTGATTTTAATTCTTTAATCCTTTTTGTGTTAATTTATTGTATGTGATCATAGATAAGGGTCCTGTTCTTGTCCTCTGTAAGTGGATAGCTAGTTTAGGAGACACTTCATTGATGGAACTGCCCTTTCCCCATTCTAATGCTCTTTGTATTAATATTGAAAATAAAGCAAGCAAGAGGTTCTGTACAGAGCCCAACTCCAGTAACACTATCATTTTAGAATTATTGTCACAGATTGGGAATGAATATACCTATAGTTTATGTCACCAAGTATCTGGCACACATTTCCAGCGGCCTTAAAAAAAAAAAACCTTTTATGTCACTGATTTGTATCAGGAAGACCAAGAGCAGAGTTGCTGAGCTTTGCTGATTACAATATCTGGCTAAGGCTTAAAATCTCTGTGCTCTTATTGTCTTAGGGTAGAGTGTCTTCTTCCGTACATGTGACTGGCTTGTCAATTGATAGTTTCATTCATTGATTAATTTATTCAATAGGTGAACACTGATTTCCTTCTGTTGTCCAGCTACTGTGAGAGGAAAATATCTTCCCTGGCATTAAACAATTGTTTTAAGTGGAGCATTTCCTAACGTTAAGCAATTTTACAGCTAATTAAGAGTACCATCATTACCGTGATTTGTTAAATTTTATTTTATCTGATTATAAATATTCTAATTGGAAAAAATGCTAATTGAGAACATTTAGGAAATATAGATGGGCAAAAATGATAAAATAAAAATAATTCACTATTCTGACACCAAGATTTAATCACAGTTAATGTTTTAATGGATTTCTTTCCACCCATTTTATAAATAGCTGTGTTTATAAAAAGGTGAATAATGTATAATCTTGAACATTTTATTGTTCACATACCATATAAAATGCCATTACAATTAACTTTACCGGTCCTTTTTAATGAACATTAGTCTGCCTTTGTAGCATTTAGTTTTCAGTCAATTTTCTTATTATTACAAAGATGTTCTTTCTTGATATTCTGAACACCATATCAGAGCATGGGAAAAATCAAGGGCAGACAAGTCTGAATGTAATGAGGCCTGTGGACATCACAGAAACATTCAAGGTAGCACTGAGATAAGCCAGAGGACAAGTTCTATAGGTGTTAGATCTATCTATCTATCTATCTATCTATCTATCTATCTATCTATCTATCTATCTATCATAAAATAGATAAATATAGTTATCTATTTTATATCATCCGTCAGTATATCATTTATCTCTAATTTACTAGCTTTGATTTTTGATAAAATTAAAATTAAAAATATGAACAGCAGTCATAAGAAAACAAAAGTGCCTATAGATTACTTCTGTGAGTTGACCACTGTTAAAGTTTAAGTTTCTACTCTTTCATCATGAAGTGTGTAATATATTTATTACTTATCTGGTATTTTTGAAAGATCCTGTAGTATAGCTTACTTAATTTGTATTTTCCCCTCATGTCAAAACTGTCCATATGTGCCATCATTCTTAACGTGTAGTAAAAATTTTGTCACAGAAATAAAAACTGATATATTTGGTCATATGAATTTTCCAAATTTTGGTGTTCACATTTATGACATGACCATGCTGTGCTTTGGGTCTTAGTGGAAAATGGTACTTCACTCTGGAAAATGAACACTACTGTAGCTAATATGTTTGCTCATCCCACAGCTATCACCTCAACATCCTTTCCCATATGGGAATTCTGAGTCAAGCCTTTGGTTAGTTTCCTTTCTTAATGCTGGAGTATCCTTACCCTGGGTACATAATCTCATCAGGATTAGTTTGTGTTGTTGGACTATAGGTAAGGAATCATACTACAATTGAGGTTCACACTAACTGATATTTTAGCTAATCTTGGCACTGAGATGAAAACAACAGCATAGCTGGTATATCAGAGAGAAGATTTGCTTCAGTAAGTACCTTTTTTGATTAGATACATATCTAATCATATCATATTTTATACTTTAAATATATGCAATGAAATTTATTTAAAACAGAAAGAGTGCATATTACCAGCATCCAAAATTCTTTATCTTTTGAGTCCCTGTGCTAGGGTTCAGGATTCTGGTTGCCTTTATTGTACTAATAAAGATTTATGGTGAAAAATCTTATTAAGAGAACTTGTGCCATAAATGATTCAAGTCTACTATATTTTGGAAGAACTTGTTAAACACTATAAGTGTAGCATCTCTGGTACTATGTAAAGATGAACAAGATGCTATTCGTTTAAAAAGTACATAGTAGTAGAGAGAGATCAAACTTATGCATACACATGAATAAACTCACATAAGAGAGGGAATAGTTTGGGCTATCCTCTCTTACAGATTAAAGGAGATTAAAGGTTAAGCCAGTACTTGTGTTGAAAGATATGACTTAGAGAAAAGCTTGAAAGGCTACATGGGATTTTCACATCTGGAGGTCAAAAGGCCAAGGGAATAACATGCAGGAAAGGGCATAAGGTCAGAAAGGTTCCGCATTTTTGTTAAATGTAGACAGTAGTCTGGTTGATACCTAGGGTGGATGTGCATGTCTTTGTCAACTCTTCCAAAGAGCTCTGAAGCTTGTACTAATGCAAACTGCTACAAGGGCATTCCTGCCTTAGTTTTCCCCTATTTCATGCTGGTGACTTTTTTTTCCTGGTGGGAATTTTCAGTCAACAGAGTATCCATGATGAAAGGGGAAGAAGAAAAATGGGCATAAAACAAGGAGTAAAATAATATCCATGAGACTGAACTTGTACAAAAGGATAGATAGAGGGTTAGGAAAAAATGGCCAAGAATTGTTATTCTGACTTCATCCTTTGACACCTTTAGATGACTTCTTTGTGGATTTCACAAAGCAGAAACTTCCATTCATCAAATACTTTTTTATTATTAATATTATTATTTTTGCTACTACTATTAGATACTTTCTTGGCTTTTAATTTAATGCCTAACCATTCCCTAGCTTCCATTGTAGTTCTAGTTAGATAACTTAGGCAAAAATATACTGTGAATCAGGAAGTCAAAATATATTGAGGTCATGTGTCTTGCTCCAAGCCACATAATTTTTAGTTATCTATCTGGTGATAAAATTTACATCAGTCATTCCCAAATCTGTGTTCTCCCTACTCCTTATTCTAACTCTGTAGACCACCAGGATTCAAATAGATGGCCTAATTTTCATAATAACTTTTTATTTTGAATCCTAGGGCATATTTGATTTGGGTGACATGTGCAACACATGGCCAAGAGAATACATACCTTGTATCTTATATTTTGTATGTTCTATAAACCTATTGTCTTAAAGCAAAATAGAATGCCAGGGGTCATCTGGTTCATTGGTCACTTTAGCTGAAATTCCCATTTGACATGTCTGAAAAATAATCTTTGCTTTAAAGCTTTACTGAATGATACATTTTATACAGCTGAGATGTAGAATCAAGAGAGAAAAATCATCTTTGCTTCCAGGCACATTCAACACTGATGGGAAAAAAGCAATACATAGGTGCATGTAGAAGTAAACCCACCCCATGCTGTGTTGTTTGTAGCCCTGGCCATTCTTTTCAGTCTAGCATCTCTCATACTGAGGAGAGAGAATTGATACATTCTGACCCATCACTACATTGAGTTAACCTACTTTGGCAATCCATTTATAATCCTTTTCAGCTCCTTAGAGGAAAGAGGCAATACGAATATAAAATAATAACAGGGCTAACCTTCAAGCATTTTCTGAATGCCCAGGTGTAGTATGAGGCTTAATGAATTTGTGTTAGTGGAATATTCTGAGATCCCAGCTGAAGGGAGCTAGAGAGTGCAAATGGTTATTAATTATTATTATTATCGACTCCTACTCAGAGTCACGAAGATTGATGTCTTCTGCCATGCATTATCCCAGGAGTATACCTGCAGGTGCCAGTCCAGTGTGCAATAAATATCCAATCCCTCAGAGAGATTAACTCTATATTATTTTTTAAAAAATTAATAACATTCCATAATCTATTTGGAATGAACTCTTCTTTCCTTCTCCTATTTTACATGGTGACTTTTGATCTCTAAAATTAAAAAAAATAAAACTGCACTAAAACTCTGCTTAAATTCTGTCTTTAAATGTTGAGAAGCAATGTAAAGAAACCTTGCTTGGCTTTGTGTCACCATGTAAAATAAGCAGAGGGGAAGGAGGAGAGTGTTTCTGCTCTCCATGGTTGTCTGTGGCATACTTTACCTGTGTTGTGTCTGTAGGCATGGATTTACCTATAACCTATGACACCTACAGTAGCTCTAAAGAGTCAAGAAAAATTTCATGAACTGAGCATGGTGAAATAGTCTAGTAATTATAGTTCTTGGAGGAGGGAGGCGGGGAGATTACTGTGAGTTTAAAGCCAGCCTGGGCTACATGGTGAGAGATTTGAAAAATTAACAGAAAACATTCTGCTGCTTACAGGAAACCCATCTCAGGGAAAAAGACAGACACTACCCCAGACCTGTTAAAAAGAAGTTGGAAATGGTGTTGTGTGCTTATAAGTCCAGCACTGGGGAAAGCCCGGCCTAAGAAAGAAAAAAGAAAAAGTGGTACATACCTTTGTACCAGTATTCCATGATTTGGTCTACAAAAGTGAGGGAAGACTCTGAAAGTTGCTTTTCTTTTTCTTTTTGTTTTTATAAGCTACACATAAGTGTGCACACACATGCATGTGAACCCACAGGAGAACACACATATGCACACACAGATCCCTTACGCCATCTAGGTAAGTTGAGGTTTTGTTGACCATTTTATTTTATATAGTTTGAACTGGTCCAACAAAAGCCTCATCAGAAGCCACAGTACATTCTCTCTGTTCTGGGCTTGTACTTACCCCAAGGAAGGAAGGGCGAAGAGTTGATGACTGTTTAATTCTGCCCAATCACTGCCTGTTGTCACTGGCTGAGGAACACAATCGGAAGAGCTGGGCAGATGGAATGGTTCAAGTGCATCCCAACAGTGATTACAGAAAAGTTTCACTGGCTTCTGAGATATAAACATGCAGCAGTTAAAATAAACAAACTTCTACATCCCTGCAATTATTGCTCGCTGATGCAGATGCAGCTTGAATGAATCCCAGCTCATCCCGGATGCTGTTATGATTTGAAGAAGTAGACTGCTTTGCTATGTTATTCAGAGAGGCAGCCATCAGTATTCCAAGGAATGTTCTTGGGACAACATCCTCCTGGTTTTCCAGTCTAACTTTAAAGAGCATTTCCAATCAGGTTAATGAGGACCTGCTGATCCAATATTGTAGCATAAGTTTGTTTACATCGTTCTCCTGAAGTGTCTCTGTGAAGAGCGTTTTTTCATCTGCTAGCCTAGCCAACTGCAGCCTGCAAGAACAACATCTGGCTTTAGCAGCTGCCATGAGAGGAAGAACACTTTCTGTCCCCTGCAGCAAGTAGCAAGTGTGTGTAATTGAGAACCTGAAATTGTAAGAACATGTAGACTTTCACAGAAACTGTGAGCAGAAACTGAGAAGAGAGGAGGGAGCCATCCAGCATTTATGTGACGTTTGAAAGAGTTTGAGAGATAAAAAGAAAAAAAAATGTATGGGGTGGGGGGGGGGGCAAGGAGGAAGAACTACCATCTTCATCTGCTTATCTGCAGAGACAGTTATTGTGACATGTGCCTGCAAGGTCCTGTCCACTTGTTAATTAGATAACAGCAAGCCAATCGTATTGATGCCCCAGCCTGTCAGATTATCTGGATGAATCAGAAACATGGTTGTGGGTCTTTAGTAAGCTTAGCTTTCCTTATCCCTCCAGTGTTCCTAAGGAAGGTGTTGACTCGAGGCAGGAACAGGTTCGCTTAGCTGACATTTTGATGCTAGTTATCCAGCATGAGCACTGACTCATCTTTGCACACTGGAATGAGACCTCGTAAGTTAGGCATCTTGAAAGAGTAGCTTGTTACTCTTTTCTTGTCAAGAATGTCTGTGATCCTGATGAATCTATTCTCTTCAAAATCTGTAGTTCAACCACAGTGGATTCTAGAGAGTTACTCCCTAGGACCTTTTAAAACTATCTGTGAGGTCAGATAGGAATTACCTGAAATAATTGAACATGTTTGAAGAAATTTCCTAGATTCCTCGAATACTACTGAACTTTTCTTAGAAGAGCTGCATTTGTGAGTTCACACCTGTTAATAGCACAAAAAAAGCCCTTGGGCCAATGACTTTCAACCTCAGTTTTCTTGGAGAGTTCCTTAAGGAGAAGAAAGGAAAATATTGGAGGCCAGGTATGGTATGGCTGGCAGGGGACTGTTAAGTATCCCCACCAAAACATTCCAAGCATGGTACATGCTGCTGTATTGATGAGCCTGTCTAATTTTTCACTGAACTGATGACAGCCTGCTTTACCTCAGCTCAAGAAAACAATAGCATTCTAGGAAATTGTGAGTGCATGTTAGTGTTTTGTGATAGGTTGTTTATAATGCAGTGATTAGAATCTCTTCACCCAACAGATGTTTATGAAATGCTGACACTGCTGTGAAGTAAACCCACGATAGTAGAGAAGACAGATAAGTTCTAGCATTAAAAATACCCACATTATTCTGAAACGAATAGAAAAGGGTTTCTGATGGAGAATATTTTCTCTCCTAGGAAACAGAATGATTTGTGCAGGGAATAATGGGCCCTAGCTACACGGTCAATGGTCTTGAGGGAGGAACAGAAAGTTGTGAGCATAATAAAAGTTCTTAGACTGAGATGGAGAGGGAGAAGATTGGTTAGAGGATAAAATAATCTAGAAGGCACTAGTGATAATGGCCTAGTTAATTGTTCAGGTTGGTTTGCAGATGACATGCTATTTAGACACTTTGAACCTGAACCTTTATCTCCCTGCATAGACAGAACACATGACTTGCTGTAGACACTTTAGGCCTGAAACTTTGTCTCTCAGCATAAACAACCTATGCCTTGCCTACAGCAAAGGGTCCTGACCTTGGGTGGAGTACATTGGTTTTGGTTGAAAATGATTTCTGGAGAAGTTAAATATTGTTGGGCCGTGCATCTGCCTCACCTCTGGGGTGCTAGAGCACTAAGGGCAAGCTGCTCAGGGGAGGCAAAACATAGTCTGTGGTTATGGGTCCCAGCCCATGTTTTTCTGGGTGAGAAACAGTGAGATCTGGGATAGATGCTGTGGTTCTCCATCTCCTGTGTATTCAGATGCCACTGGGAAACAAGGGGAGATAAGAAGAGGTGAGGGAGGGAATGCACGTCCCCACTTCCCCTAAATGACAGGCAGGTGGAATCTGGTTTGGTCACGAATGAGTGCTGAGAGTACGGAGGGGCTGAAAGAGAGAAGGCCTTCTCAGGGAGATAGGACACTACTGATTCTTGATGTTGTCTTGAGATGGTCCTTGCTTGTCCAAACTGCTTTATTTTATGCTGGATGTAAATGCATATATCTTACTTAGGGTGAACCAGGGGTTAAATACCTTTTGTGGGGAGGAATGCCAAAGAAGGGAAGCTCATTGGTTAAATACTCAGAACCTATCTAGATACCTCATTAGCATGGAGAATTTTAGGTTTTTATGTTACATGACTGATTGTCATGTTCCTCTCGGTAGGGTGTCATGATTATGTGTTCCAGGACAGATAGAACTTGACAAGAAGCAAGTTTCATGCCTACCATTCTCAATTCTGGGATTCCCTGGGGTTTTGAACCTGTTTCAACCTACCAGTTCTCTCTTGTGTCATGGATCACTTGCCCCAGCAAGTATCATTTGGTACTTTGAGCTGTTGGGGATATGAGTGTTTTCGTGTAGAAGGAGAACCTGGGTAGTGCATGACAGCATTCAAGTTGACTGCAGAAGGAAAAATAGCATGTCCTTTCTTTGGAGCTGGAGATGACATGAAGATACTTGTGAGTCACAGAAGAAGTTTGAGTGTTTTTATCTTAAGGGCAATGGGAAGTTACAGTAGGGTATACTTTTGTGTTAAGACTAGTTGGCTTTATAAGGGCTATATCTGTCAACATTACATAGTTAATATATCATAAGAGAAATATTTACTTTCAGGTTTATTTGGTTTAACATTTAAAGTATTCCCAGTAGAACATGCTGCAAATTTAGTCAGTAAATCTTATGATAATAAAAGTTTTGCAACATTCTCAGTTTTTGTCTTTATTCTCTCTCTCTCTCTCTCTCTCTCTCTCTCTCTCTCTCTCTCTCTCTCTGTGTGTGTGTGTGTGTGTGTGTGTGTGACTAATTTCGAGCACACTCCAGGAAATCACACTTCTAATCTGAAAGTGCTAGAGAAAGTTGCTTTTATGGTATTAAATTAGCAGAAGCACAAGAGGACAGAGCTCCATGGAATAAAGAATGACATCATGTTTCAAGAAACTTTCCCTTGTACATCTGGATTCCAAAAAGTATCTGTATTGACTAGTTTCCTAAGGTGAAACCACCTTTTGAAGTTTGGATTGATTTTCTGTTGGGTTGGGAAGGAGTTTTCGAGGAGGGAAAATTTTAACTGAAAGTGGGGAAATCTAGGCTGTAGCAAGGTGAAAGGTGTCCTCAGCATGGAGTGGAAGTAATAAAAACACACGCAGGGTCCCTCCTATCCAGTCCCAACACAGGCATCCCCCTGCCTTTGTTTAACTTCTTACTTTATGTCCTTAGTACTCTGGAAAGCTTCTTAAAGGGACTCTTGGATTTTTATTTATCAAAAACAAATAAAGGCTGACTTTGAATGAATGGATCTGCATCTCAGAATGAAATTCAACACAGTTAAATAAGTATTCAGGTTTCAAAAACTGGGACTTGTGAGCCAAATCTTACTAGCTGCATGCATTTTAGTGTATCTCCTGAGCTCAGAATAGTTTTTGCATTGCATATGGTTTAAAAAAAATCAGGAAGATTGTGCAATTACATGGAGATGGTGTGAACTTCAAATTGCAGTGTTTATAAATATGGTGTTGTTGGAATCTAACTCCACACATCTGTTGACACGGTTTCAACATGTGCTTTAACACTGCGGTAATAAAGTTCAGCACTTGCTGTAGAGAATGTGTAAGATTTAAAACTTAAATAGCTTCTCTCTCTCTCTCTCTTTGTCCCTTGGCAAAAGCTGTGGTGTGTGTGTGTGTGTGTGTGTGTGTGTGTGTGTGTAACTTTTGTGTATAAACAGTGAACCAATGTTTAAGTTGAAGTGCTCCTGTATCAGCTATCCACATCTTTATCTAGATGTGGCTTCCATCCTCTCTCAACATGGAGCCTGAAGATAACTACTGACTTGTGAAAATGCAGATATGAATTGAGTAAGGCTGACTTGAGGCCTACCACTGTGCATTTATGACTAATTCCTGTTGATTGCCTATGCCAGTGCTCCACAGGCCCAGTGTGAGCATTGATGGCTTGGCAGATGACCTAGAGATCTTAGAGTAATGCTTTAGTGGATGATGTTGCTTTGGCCTCTTTTGTACCTGTACTCGGTGCCCAGGGCTGTGGCTCAGCAAATATAGGTATTGGAGTTACAACCTCGGTTTAATACAAGGTCTTAGTATAAACTCTACCATGTCACAGATGGGTAGATTAGGTCCTAATCTCATCTTGAAGTTGTGTTCCTTAAATGTCAAAAAAATCCATTTATGTTGCTAACATCAATGCACAGCATGTAAGAAGCATTCAATTATTGGCCACTGTTGTGTATGTGAACATTTAGTCTAAGGAGAAAGAGTGATTCATGCTCTCCAGCCTGTATTTGCTCAGCATATCTGGTGTTTAAATCCAAAACCTCCAGTTTATTTCTGGAGTAATTTGTTTCTTTCTAATGCCTTGCTAAAAGGGGCTTCTAATTTGCAGTTCTGTCTGAGAATTTAACTTCCATATCAGCTCAAAACTGTCAGGGCTTGTCATTAGGCAGCACTACAGCTAGAGTTGGAGATGTTGATCTTTAATGCCTGATGTATATAGAACTACACAGCTTATTAATCTTGGTGTCATTTCTCACAGTATGTGTGACAAGATCTGGACAAGAAACTCAGACAGTTTGCACTGCTATACATGATTGTCATAGTCCTCAGTTTTGGACCATGGACCTCTAAAGGAATCTATTGACATCATTGGTCTTTCACGTGGAAATGAACATACATGGTATTTCTGTATGAATGTCTTTTGGAGGGCATTAACCAGCATTGGTTGTGAGACTCAAGTTAGGATACCTTGGTTTCCCAAGTTAGGATTCCTTGTCCACCCCCCATGCCCTGTCTCAGTGACTGAGTCTTTTTCTTTATCTACTGTGCATACCTATGAGTGATTTCACCTCCATCCAGTTGTCATTCATTCATTCCTAGCTTAAAATATCCCATATTTTTTTTCCTCCTGAGAGCAAAGGGCCTTTGAGAAGAGAAACTTTTGATGACACCTAACATTTAATGTCACATCTCTTCATTCTTCTTTTCTGCCATTTTTCTTTTCTTTCTTTCTCTTTCTTTCTTTCTTTCTTTCTTTCTTTTTTTTTTATAAAAAGTGTTTCTTGAAGACTTATATGTTTCTTGTTCTCAGGGTGCCATTGCTGGGTGGAGTTCTTAGAAAGCGATTGGATTAAAAGAATCTGATTCTATCAATGGATAAATGCACTGATGGATATGTAACTCTCTGAATTATTTTGAAATGTCTGATGTTATGATGTGAGTGGTTGGGGCCATTATATTTGGGAGTCATATTTCTCCCTCTTCTCCCTCCCCACTCTTACAGGCCATAGACTAAAATGGTAAGCTTAAATGCATCCCTACTCCTTTTCACTTATTTATCTCAGGCCATTTGTCACAGCAATGAAAACCTCACTAAGACAAGTAGTAATATGTCTTTCCCAGTAGAACTCTAAGAACAAAATTTCCTGTTGAGGAACTATTGGTCAAATTCTGATAACTCTAAACTTCTAAGCTGTCAGAGCACATTTCCCCATTTGGGGGAGGTTCCAAAATCTTTCCCTGTGGAAAACCCTTTGTCCTCAAGGTCCTGTTTCAGCTTTTCTACTTTTATTATGTTGTGGATAACTCTCTTTTCTTTGTTAATTATTCCCTTGTCCCTCTCTTATCACAGAGCAAATTTTTCATAAAAGAAGGCTGTGTGACAGCTATATTTGTACTTGTGGGACCTTGTATAAGTCCTAGTTCCTAATAAATATTTGTTTAACACAAAACAACATTTGCGAAAGGCCTTGTGAACCTTCTTCTCTCTTAAACAAGTCCCATTATGAGATATTATCACCTTGTATCTAAGAATCAAGTCTGAAAAATTAAGGAACATTTTTAGTGCCTTTTATCCCTACGTTTCATCTTTTATCATATCTTAGCAAGTTCACCTTTCTAACATTTATTCTTCCACTGACATACATTTAGTTTAAATTTCTATTACATTTTGCTTGGGTTATAATACTAATCCACTGGCCAACTTACTCTGCCTCTGTTTTGCCTCTGTTTTAAATTACTTGTTTCCAGAAGAGTTATTTTCTTTTATTCCATGCAGATATGGAGGCCTTTCTCCCTTCTTCAATGTTCATCAACTCATACATTTAATATGAATGTTCTTGAGACCAACTCAGACCCACTGAGACAAAGGAGGCTATTTGACAAAGCTCCTAGATTTTATCTTGAATTTTGGAGAAGTGCAGATAAAAAACTAGTTTTATCCCCCCCCCCCAGTACTCTTACAGTAGTTTGTTGTCGTGACAAAGTGTGCTATTGTAGAGAATTGAGGAGGCCTAGAAGAGCTGACCCTCCTTAGTAATTGTAAGGATTCTGATGTCAGTGGTCTCTACTTTTTTTTTTAAGATTTATTTATTTATTATATGTAAGTACACTGTAGCTGTCTTCAGACACTCCAGAAGAGGGAGTCAGATCTTGTTACAGATGGTTGTGAGCCACTGTATGGTTGCTGGGATTTGAACTCTGGACCTTCGGAAGAGCAGTCGGGTGCTCTTACCCACTGAGCCATCTCACCAGCCCTCTACTTTTCTTTCATCATGAATTAAGTAGGTTTCTCTGCCACACTCTTCTCTCTGTGTTGTTCTACCACACCATGGACCAGAAACAACAGAGCTAAATGGCCACAGAATGAACCATAAGCTCAAATTTCCTTCTTTGGTTTCCTCAAATATTTGTCCCAATGCTGAAAATAAAATGATAAATGGGAAAAGGGACTAAGACAATGAAGTCCCCAAGTTCTGAAGAGCTTGGATATCATCCTAGAATTTATCCATCTTTTAGAACCGACCCTAACTTCTCTCAACCAACACACACCCTACTTGGGTGAAAGTCCCACTTTTTTGCATATCATCCTAGAATTTATCCATCTTTTAGAACTGATCCTAACTTCTCTCAACCAACACACACCCTACTTGAGTGAAAGTCCCTCTTTTTTGCATACACTTTGTCATCCACACCATTTCAGTTGCTGAACATTTTGCTGTGGTGATGAGCATACTTCCTGGAGGGATGGTAAGATCTACAAAACCTGTGTAAACTGGCTCATGCTGTTTCTCAGAGCAGCATATAACAATTGTATGCTACACCAGTGTTGGATAAATATAATTTATCTGAGAAATAACTTAAAGATAGCAAATAACTATGAGTTTACATTTCAAATGATATCCCTCTTCTTAGTTTCCCCTCCACAAACCATCCTTCCCATCACCCTCCTCCCTCTTCCCCTTTGCCTCTATAAGGGTGCTCCTCCACTTACTCACCCACTCCCACCTCACCACTTTAGCATCCCCCTACTCTGGGGTTTCAAGGCTCCACAAGACCAAGGGAACACCTCTCCCCTCTCACTGAGAACACCACTTTTCTAAAACATACGTTCTACTATTTACTTTCTTGACCTCACTGTGTATTGGTCAATATGATTACCTCTCACTGTCTTTTTTGTTTGTTTGTTTGTTTTTTGGTTTTTCGAGACAGGGTTTCTCTGTGTAGCCCTGGCTGCCCTGGAACTCACTCTGTAGACCAGGCTGGCCTCAAACTCAGAAATCTGCCTGCCTCTGCCTCCCAAGTGCTGGGATTAAAGGCGTGCACCACCACTGCCCCTCACCTCTCACTGTCTTGGGGAGGTGATTTCATGATCCACTTCAATTCCTGAAACAGAATCTGTGGATGTTTAAATCCCTTGTATAAAATTATACATTTACATATAATCTAATATAATCTATCATAAACTTTTCCAATAAGTATTGTAGTGTGTTATATTGTATTGCTTAGGGAATGATAGCAAATAAAATGTATGTTCAGTTTACATGCATCCATAAGCTTAACCTGGAACAGAAGTATGTTGACTGATGCTCAAGAGATGGGTGGTAGGAGAGACTGAGGATCTGTGAACTGATGGGAGACTGCACATCACTATTTGTTTCCAATGAGCAGAGTAATTGTCACACAGGAAATTCAAGTTTTGCTTTTTGGAATTTTGAAATGTTTTATTGAATATTTTGGGTCCAGATGCAGACCCCATGAGTAAAATGGCTGAGTATAGATGGCAATTCAATCTCTGTATGCCTTTTGGAATCCAACTATTTTCGTTCCTTCTCATGTATTTCTTCTATGGAGAGTTGGCCTCCAGCCAAGCCTGTCTGTATGTGCGATGCTCCTTTCTATGAACTCCTATTCAATTGGATCTCTTTGTGGATTCCCAATCAATTTTGACAATACCTTACCGTGATTGCTACTTTTATGTCAACTTGACATAAGCCAGAGTAACCTTGGAAGAGGGAACTGAGATGGACAAAACACCTTCATCAGATTGCCCGTGGGCAAGCTTGTAGTGGATTTCCTTGATTGATGGTTGATGTGGTAGGGTCCAGATCACCTTGGGCAGTTCTACACCTAGGCTGGTGGTCCTGGGTGCTATAAGGAAGTCGGCTGACAAGTCATAAGGAGTGAACCAGTAAACAGCCTTCCTCCATGGCCTCCGCCTCAGCTTCTGCATCCAGGTTCCTGCCCTGTCTTCCCTTAGTGATTGACTGTTTTATGGAGCTCTAAACTGAAAGACTTCCTTTTCTCTTCAAGTTCCTGTGGGCCATGGCCTTTATCACACAAATAGAAGAGTAACTAAGGTACTTAGGTAGAGCCTGGTCTCTCCTTGGATGTCGAATGTTCCATCCACCCATACAGTCTCCACATTTTCCTCCTAATACAATCTGCTGGATACTTACCTTTATTTCCTCTCAGCACATAGGAACAAACAGTATTGAAACCTGTAGTTGCCTGGCACTCTAGAGATCCAGTGCTTGTACAAGTTCTTGACCCCTCCAACTGTTTCTGTTTCTGATGTTCAATCTTTCCAGACCATATTAAACCTGTACCAGAGTCCTTCCATAATCAGAAATGAAAAGATAGAAAGGTTACGCCCCAGGGGGGTGTCCACAGGTCCTTTTACCCAGACCACTTGAAATCTTAACTGTCATTGTTGTAATTCTGCTTGATAATGCACCTTGCTTCTTCCAAGGGCCCCTGCTCTCTGGCCCCGAACATTGAACTCATACTTCCTTTAAGAACTCCAAACTGTGTTTGGAGTAAGGTCTGAGATGGGAGCTTGGGGAAACGAGGAAAACCAGAAGCCTGCCTAATAGAATGCCAGTTTGGGCTTGAGTTACCAATGTTGGGACATTGGTTTTCTGTCTTTTTTCCTGTAACAGGCTGCTCAGCAAGTGTCTGCACTCCTTTCCAGTTCCCCTCTTTTGCTTTTATTCTAAATGAAAGTGTTTCATCTGCCCACAGCCAGCAGAAAGAGAACTAACCATCATTAATTTACCCTCCACTTCTTCACCCAGTTCCCAAATTGATTTCCGGTCATATTGGCCCACAGTTTTAGTTGTGGCATTTCAGCCAAACAACAGCTGGGAGTTAACATCATCCCAGCTGCAGCCTGCTAGAGTAAACACTTGAGCTCCTAGATGTATAAAAATGATGAAATGACGAGACATATAGGTTTCTAATTGCAGCCAGGATTCTGCAGCTGGGAAGTCACCCGAAGATATATATTCTGTGTTGCAATTGAGCAATCACGCACTTCACCCCTACTCAAAAGCACTTCCCTTCCTTCCCACCCCGAAGACTGCTGCCAGATCATGCAGTCCAGTTCCAGCTTCCCAAAACTAGGTTTGCTTCTCATTAGAAGCTGACCCAGCTCCAGTTCTGTAAATCCAGCCAAGGTCTGAGCGAGGGAGATGGAGCAGCTGAAGTTTGATGAGGATGTGATTATAAGGCAATGCCTGGAAATCAAACTCAGATGCAGACCTAGAAAAAGATCTATGGGGTCACGAAGGTTGCCTTAACCAAGCACTACCTGTGACACCATGTGCTTGAGTCAGAGCAGGGCCATTCGTTTCCCCACTTGAAGTTTCTGATGGCTTGTCTCTCCCCTAATTCCTTCCCTTCCTTGTGTCTTTTCTCTCGTTCATGTACACATACCTTCTCTTAGAACAGTTTTTACCACTCATCACAGCTTGCTAGTAGGCCTCTTGCATTGATATAGAGGCTGTTTATCTTAGTTAAATCCCTTCCTTTTTCCCTCCTAAGTCTTAAGAGGCTTTTCTACTTGCTCTTTGCAACAGAAATGGTCCTTATATCAATCATCCATCCTTGGTCTCTGCCATATGTTCTCTGAGTATTTCATTTTAATAGTAGAAAAAAATAACTGAATGTTTATTGTGTTCTTCTGCCTGGTACTTGGCTTACAAGATGGTTGCAGATTTAGACATTTTAGTGATAATTTGTATGTATTCATTTGCTGTGGTGCTGTTTTTATCCCTTTAAACTAACTACCCTGAAAAGAAGAGGGGAGCTGATGGGGAGATGTGTCGTAGAGGACCGTCAACAGAGATGGCCTGACATGTCATCTGCTGCAGAGGTTGGCCCATGGCACTCCTTCACCTTTTAGTACCAGGAATGATGCCCTTTATGAGGGACTTTGCCCTATCCTGTTTGTCTTCGCATGTCTAGGGTCTTACACAGTGTCTGTAGCTGGACCAACTGTTTAAAAATGCTTAGTCAATATACTGTGCTAAAGGTATATGCTCAAGTCCAATCCGGTCAGATCTATTCCAACTGTAAGATGTTATAGTTTCCCAACATGTTTCTACATACTGCATCTTACTGAGTATGGCTATTAGTGAGCTGCCTTTTTGTGTGTGTGTGGCCTGCTTGGTTCAAAAATGAGCTACCAGACAACATAAATATAACAAAATCGATTAACAATTGTCACCAGAAGGACAAATGGCACAGTGCTGGGATATATGGCCTCCTATGTAATTATTGGGGTTTAGTGCAGGACCCATGATGCAAATCTGACCTGTGTTCTATTTTGATAGAGTTCAGCAGAACATGACCAGGCTCATTCACTGTCACAGCCACTTTCTCACTGTCCCAGCACAGGTGAGTGACTGAGACACAGTTAGGTCTTGTCAACCAGATGCTTACTGTCCCCCTGCAACAGCAGTTCTCAACCTGTGGGTCACCTGCCCTTTTGGGGTCAAATGATCCTTTTACAGGAGCCACATATAAGATATCCTGCATATTATATGTTTATACTATGATTCATAACAGCAAAATTACAGTTATGAATTTTATGGTCACAGGTCCTGACAGCATGAGAAATGATATTAAAGGGTTGTAGCATTAGGAAGGTTGAGAGCCACTGCCCTATAACAAGGAGTTTGCTGGCCGCAAGTCAGGCTGTTAGGAATTTTACATTAAACAGTGGACATGAATTTTCTAAGAATGTCAAGGAAACCTGTCTTCTATTAGAACCCTTCTTGGCAGTGTTTCTGATCCACTGTCTAAGTAATATTTATTTAAGAAAAAAAAATAAGAGGATGAAAGTGGAGAAGTAAACACAAAATCCCTGTCTGTAGAAGAGCAGGTGAAGCTTCAGTACTTAGATTTTTGCCTTGTTTTCTTGGAATGCACAGCACAGCAACTTCTGGGATGCTTTCTTCCACTAGGCAGCATCAGTGACATGCGCAGAGTCCCCAACTCCCTTTCCCCCCCTCATAGTTTCTGTTATCACTATACTTGAGGAGTCACTCCAGACACAGTGCTATATAAGCTTGTAATTGGGAAGGAAGGATGATGCCTGCTCCAGCTCCTTCATCAACCCCTGAGTAGGTACAAGCTGCCTTATTCTGAGAACTTCATGTTTTCCACAATGGGTCCATAAGCACACTTTATATAGGAGCTCTTCACACCTGTGGGCATGGTAACAATTTCCTCGAATGAATCTACTTGTAATTCTTTGTTCAGCCACACCAAAGGATGTAAGAGTTGTATTGTTATACAACCAGCCTCTGAAAGACTCTTTTCATGACTAGGATCAGGAAGTTGTAAGATAACTTTTTAGTTACAGGAATGTTTTTTTTTTTTTCTTCGTTTGGGTGATTTGTTTTTACTGTGATGAATTAAGGTATATTATCCTAGGAACAGACAATTTTAATGTCTGTGGATGGCATCAGAGCTTTAGAGCAAGCCCAATCTGAGGATTTGCAGTTTGTCTTGGCAGCTGCCATTTAGCCTTGATTTTTATTCCTGAGTTAGATAGGAAAACTAATTGTACACTGATTAAGTAACTGATTTAAGTAATCTCATGGAGGTAAGGGGAATATTGAGAAATATTATCTTCCCAAATCATGCCTACTATATAATCACAGCATAGACCATGGAATAAAAGAAAAATAGATCTCTAGCACAGCTTTACCACTTCCAGATTCGGGTCTGTGGTTCATTTGTTCCTTGACTCCTTAGAGTGTCAGTCACGTATGTGACTTCTACAAGATGAGAAGTTATCCCTTATCATAAACTCATTCTGTTCCATCAGGATAAACAAGATGTTACCAAATATTTACTCTTTTGAGACTCTTTGGCTCTTGCTGTGTTACTCAGATTCTTCTTCACAGATAATAGTATCATAGATCGCCAGACACATGCAAGGGAGATCTCACCATAACTTGATATGCGTCATGTAAAGTAAGATCTGGGTTCAGAGGGATACAAAGAGATATTTTTGCTGATGCTGAGTGTGCAAGAAACCATCTATCTAAGCAGGACATCCAAACTGTGCTTTTGTACCCATGTAATAAGATAAAGTGATCAGGAGTACGTTTTAGATGGTGATCACCGGCAAGTGAAAACAAATGGTGCAGCGTGAAACTGCCTAGTACATATGGACAAGCACATGATGCTTGTTAGTATAGATAAGCCATGGCAGACTGTGTGGCTGAAGGATATAGGGAGGCCAGATTTTACAAAGTTCTGCAAAGTTTACTTTATCCAGAGAGGCTATAGGGTACTAACTCAAGTAGGACAAGTTGCATTGTCATTCAATAACTCTTTCAGCTTCTTAAGACAAAGAGGATCTATCAGTAACATAAAAAATAGAGAGAAATAAGGTTGCTAGAAACAGTAGACAAATAGAAGATTAGAGAGATTGATTAGATACACTAGGTGAAAAAGAATAGGTTTGTGATGATTAAACAATTAATGAAGGTAAAGACATTCTATAAATTATAAACAACACACACAAATAGAGATGAAACAAAGTGAAGTTGATAGAGAGGCAAATAATGTTAAAAGGTAGGTAACAGACAGAAGGTACATAGACAATCACAGAACTGTTATCCCATTTCCTCTTTAGGGGCTTGCTTAGTAGTTAGTTTATCCAAATAAAGGCAGGAATTATGTGAAGAGGAATACTTGGAAGTGGGAGAGCTTGAGGAATGGGAATGGAGAGACAATCAGAAGACTCTTGGGAGATGCAATGGGGGATTAAATAGTTATGGACAGAAAAGACTGACCTGGCCTCAAGAATGGCAAGGTATTATGGAGTTAGCTCACAGAAAGGTTATCTTCTGTCGGATGTGATCTCCAGGTCCTCTGACAACCACAGAGTGTCTTAAGCCTACTTTATTCACTTTTGGATTCATAAGTCTTCTCAACCTATCTCAGATTTTATGAAGCTTCAATTTTCACTATATTCTGAGTCTGTAGACATTCATCTGAAATACTGTGGGAGTTTGTATATTTACCAATGTTAGAAACTGCCTCTTTCATTTATTGATGAGAAATACAGGGAAATAATTATGATCATTATAGACTCCACTGAAATACTCACATACATCTTGTATAGATAGCATTAATGACAACTCCAAAGGAACTTCCTTTAAATTTTTCCTCAATGATATCCTGGCTTTTCCCCAATCATCAGTGCATGGCTCATCTTTCAATGCCTTCCTTTTCTTCTTTTTTTGTTTTCTCATTTTCTTTGTCTGTGTTTGTGGGCCACAGACAAGTCCTTTGTCCTCTAAAACTTTCCCAGTTATAGGCAAAGGAATTATTTCTTCTTCTCAAATCTTTGTGCTGTCATTCCATCCCTATGACCTTAAACCAGAGATTGTGTATAGAGGATGGTTTATAGAGGTTCCTCCATGCAAGCATTTGAGGTCATTTTCATTCAAAGAATAATTTGACATCATTCTTAAATTTTTATTTGCCTATCATTTCTGTTGAAAAATTGACATGGCTATAATACTGAATAGTAGCCAAACATTGTGGCCCATTTGAAAAGTAATGGATAACTCTAAGTTTTGAGTGTAAATATTTTGTTCTATTGTTAATATTATATATAAGTATTGTATTCATGTTTTTCATCCCTCCCATGCTACACTATAACTCCTTCATAGCCTTTTCTAAATATGCAAATATATGTCACACACAGACAGACAGACAGACAGACAGACAGACACACACACACACACACACACACACACACACACAGTCCATTTAGTATTGCTCACATGTGCATGTGTTCATGACTGTCCTAAATACTCAGCAATAGATAATCTATCAGAGAAATTATCCCCAGAGAATGCTCTTCCTCCCTTCCTCAGCTGTAACTGACTGCTTATAGTTCTTCATGTAAGACTAGAGCCATGTGCATTGGCATGTGGTTGGAATGTGGAATGGTGCTGTAATTTTGCAGGTCTTGCTTAGGCAGCCATACTGGTGATTTCTTGCGGGTGTAACATTCTTGTCCCATCTATACAACACTATCTTGCAGCAGGAGTCATGGTCTTGGGGCCCTTATAATCTTTGTGGCCCTCTTCCTTGATGTTACTCGAATCTTAGAAATAGATACTGAGTTGAAGATGAACCAATTAAGGCTGGGTACCTTTTGGTCTCTCTCTCTCTCTCTCTCTCTCTCTCTCTCTCTCTGCATTTTGACCCGTTGTAGATGTCTGCTGTAATAACCATCATTTGTTGGAAACAAAACCTTCTTTGATGAGATGTGAGAGTCACATTTACCAATGGGTATAAGGATAAGTATTCAGAATATAGTTAGAAACTCTTGATTTAGGAACATAGATATTACAGGCTTTTCCCTGGGTCCTATGACCTTTCCATCCATTTCTTGGCTAGGTCTTTAAAACGGAGAGTAAATTCCTTCCTATTTAGTGAACACTGAGTCCAACTCAACAAGCTGTTGATTACCCAAAAGTACAAATACCATCATTTACGCCATTGGAGTAATGTGGTTCATAGTTTCTATATCTCAGTAGATCTATTTATTGTTTTTCTTCCTTGGCAGTTTTCATAACTAGTTTTCTTTCCTCAAGGAGAAGGCTTCCATGTCATTTCCATTTATAGTCCTCCACATCCTGTATCTTAGCTACAGGGTCTTTCCTTATAGTTCTAGGAACCAATCAAAAGCAATAGCAATAGCCTATCTTCATTTGGAAGTCTTTTTGATTCCCACTATCAACGACACAAAAGATAGTTGGTACTGAGGTTTTTGTGTAAGCTAGTTCATGGCTCTTAAAGAGCATTCTCCTCCTCTAAAACATAATTTGATTTAAACTGGAATATCTAATATAAAAGTGAAAGGAATAAAAAAAATTAAAGAACAGAATCAAAAAGCTGAAACTTAAATTTGTTCCCAAAGTAGAAAATTCTTACTTTTATACCATGTGTTGAATAGCCATATAAATGTGTAAGGCACTACCATGTCACAAACAGTATAAAGAGTTAACCCCAGAGAGACTCAGTCCTCTGATCATAACAGCATTAAATTAGAAATCAAGGATTTTCTCAAAGTTTATAAAGCAGTGATTTGAATAGTAATAACCTCCTATCACCACCTTCTGGCTTCTAAAACAGAGTATCAATTTCTAAACTGAAGGAACAATGTTAGAAATTATAAAGTGTGTGTATAGGCAAATAAGACAACTGTGCTTACTAAATTTCAATTATTTGATTGTCTCTCTCTTATACACACACACACACACACACACACACACACACAAACTCATTAGTGGACTTTCCTATCAGAATTTAAGAATATATTTGTCAAAGATATTATATTATACACCAATAGTATCACATAGCAATTTCTTTTAATAGATTTATTTTATATTTATTTTGAGCACTGCTTTGATAGGTTAATTCCATCCATTTTTCTGTGTGCTCTATGTCTGATATCAATTTTCTTTTTTGTTCTTTCTTTGATCCTTCCCTATATCATCCTTTTCCCCTTTCCCTATCTCTTTAACTCTCTCTCCTTTTTCTCCTTTCTCTTCTTTCTTCTTCCAATTCTGCCCTCTAATAGGGATAGAATCTAAGTTCTTATGAGTGCTGCATAAGCACTCTATTATCGCTGATTTAAATCCCTCACTTTCTTTTCTAATTTCATTTTTTCTTACTGTCATTAGATCTAATAAAAATATATTTTTGTATTTTCACCAGTGTAGAAGTTACTACTTACATTTTATTACTTTTCCTTTTCTTTAAGGAAAAGATGTTGAAGTATGATATAAAAGTTTCCAAGGACAGAAAGTTATACAGCAGATATTATTCTAAAATTAACATTCTTGTTAGTGATATAAGAAATTAAACATTTCCAACCTGTCAGAAGTATAGCATTTAATTAACTAATATTAACGTATATGTATAACTTTATTGAGGCATAATTGATATACAACATGATGCTTTGATATGAAAATATTGGGAAAAATTTAGTCTTATTATAAATTTTTTATTCTAGTCTTTAATTAATTTTTATTATCTGAATTTGTGCACTATCTTTATACCTTTCTAAATGGAGTAACAGTACCAGCAAAACAAATCCAAGAATCATACACAGTGTTTTGTATCTTTCTTGATACTACTTTTAATTTTGTCACTTAATTTAAGGAAGTGCTTCTGCATAAATTTACATATTGCATCCCACCTCCCTTCTCCCTGATTCTTGTATAGAATGCCCCTCTATATTTCTCTTCATTTATGAAAAGTACAATCTAACTTTGTTTTATATCTGAAAACATTTCAACTCCATCTTTGGTAGAATGTTCTATCATCTGGACATAGCACACTAATTTAACATTTGTTGCCCCTCAGCTCTGTGAAAAGTTTCTCTGTTGCCTTCTCCTCTTTGTTTTTGGTGATGTTAAACTTTATTGCTGTGTGATTTCCTTTAAAGTGAATGTATCTTTGCAATTTGGTAATTTTCAGGACTATTTTATTTTCACTGTAATAAATTCTCCTGCTTTGGAATGGGGATGGGATGGTTTCTCATACATTCTCTAGCTAAGACTGATGCACTGATGCTCGTATGTGAAGAATGAGAAAGTGTGATTCAGTGTCCTAATAGAGAAGAAAATCTGAATGTCTGACTGTTTCTAGGCAGATTTTCAGCCAATCCACATTTACTGTAAATTTTTCTGCACATCTCAAACTAAGAGATTTCCATCAAATATCTAACCTTTTCTGCATGTAAAATGCCTTATTTTCTTTGGGCATAAAAGTGTGAGGTACCCTTGAGCTACTGAAACATACTCATGGGCTATCTACTTTCAGTATATCAATATTAAGATGCTTGTCTACTGTCTTCTCCTTTTCTGCCTCCTTTTTCTCAAAGACATATAAATATTTTTACAAACCTTTTGCAATATTTTTGGAAGAGGGGAATCCCTGGAGGTATAATGGGTGAATACATACCTTAAATCTTCCAGGTTTAAACAAAAATCCTTTCTATTAAGATTTTGCAGACTGTGGAAATTCTATTAAGAGACGACAGAGTCCTTCATTTCATAATTAAAAATATCCCAGGGAGACATAGCACAGTAATTTACAATTATAAATGGCTGTTATGCTTTCCTCTCTATAATTGACCTCTGATTCAGAATTAATTGCTTCCCTATCCCTGATCCCTGTTTTATCTCCTCATATTTCTAGGCTGTGGTTGGCAGGCCTACCTTCAAATTAGTTGGGCCTACATCCTAGGCACTTTGGAATTTGAATATATAGTACCTGTCTCGCTGTCTGATACAAAATGCTTGTGTTATCAGGGCTTCCTGAGCAAAACTGAGTAAATTAGAATCAGAGGTTCCACAGAAAGCTCAGCTTGAGAAAATGAGAGATTTGAAAGAGATGAATCATGGAAATGTTACCCAATGTCCCCCAGACATTTGTCACAAGAGTGGTCATAATGTTGGGCTCAGGACCTGGTAGTGAGATATATGTTTATTCTTTCAAAGAATGTATGATTCAATAGGGATGACCATTATCAGTTAAATAATTGTTTGTTCTTCAATGTTGTTTCATGTAAAGCTATGAGGAACAGAAGGTACACCCTGGTAAAGTGGAAATTTCTGGTTTCTTTGGAAACTCAGTTGTGTCAGGTGATATTTTTCTGGAATCTATCTTGTGAGAGGATGTTGTGCTGAAGCAGACAAGTGAGAGGGCATCTCATGTTATGCTGGAGTGGATGCTTGAGAGGAAGCATGCTGCTTAGAAAGAATATAAACAAAATCCCACAGAGAGTAAGAGGATACTCTTGTGTTGCTATGCCTTGCAGTGCTTTGCTAGTCTTTGCTGGTCATGGTTCTCCAACTTCTGTTGACTCATGCCCATTCTGTGTAGCCTTGTGGTTTCTGTTGGATATAGCTGCTACTACTGATTCATGTTTGGTGTTTGCTATTGGACTGGACTGCTGATATCCTGACAACAAAGACTAGAATCACACCAAAGAACTACTTCCAAACAGTTCCACAACACACCTTCCTATTACCCTTCTTTCTCTGCTACCTCTGCTCAGTGGGCTAGAAGAAAGGGTGAAGTGTTTAAGAATCCTAATAAAAGTTGGTTTTGAAAAATCTAAGCCTATACCCTGAAAAGTGCATTTTTTAATAATAAATAGACATGCATAAAATGCATGTCTTTTTCTAAGCTACTAAACTGACATCTTCTTCTCCATATTATTCTACTGCTCAGCAACGCAACCAACCTCAAGACAATTAACACATTTATGAATTCAGAATAGAGATAGAAAAGCACTTGGGCCTCTGCATGTTTTCACCATCAAGACTGAATGGTCTGTGGGCTAGATATCGTGTGCACTCAGAGAGCCTGTCCTACCTCTTCACTTTGGTCTGCCATTCATGCCGAAAACCTCACTTATGCTTGGAGATTATGCTTTCTAAACATTTTAATAGATTGAGTAAAGAGACTGTTCCTTATAGATAGAAAGTAAGAAAAATTACAGGAGTCCCCGACAGCCTATTCCTATACAGAAAGGTGACAAGAGTTATCAGTGAAGTGACTAATGATTGCTTTTGTCAAGAGTAGACATACTTGCTGCTGATTTGGAGAACAGTGTAATCTCTTCTCAGAGATGCAGGAAGCTGAAGGATTTCATGTGGGCTAGGATATCAAGACAGAAATGGTGTGGCTTTAAGAAAGTTTAAATTTGTGAGTCTACAATGTAAAAAAGGTAAAATAAATTTAGACAACTGAATTCAAGCACAGACATGCTGTAAAAGTTAAGGGAAGGCTCCCAAAGCAACAATCTGATCTATAGGGAGGATAACCACCAGGTAATTGCCTGGCAGGAACTTTAAAGAGTGCTGACTCAGACAGAGAAAGCAGGCTATATATTGAACTGAAGTTATTTACTGTGGAGTGTCAAATACAGAAGGCAACCTACATTAATTGGTGTTATAAGTTTAGATCCAGACTAGTCCCATAGAATGAGAGTATAGGTGTGGATTTTGCTAGTACAAGGTGAGACTTTTTAAAAATGTATTAAAGGAGCTAAAATTGTAAACAAATCATTCTGCTATCTAAAACTGACAAAAAAAAAAAAGGTGTCCAGTGAAAGTAGTGACCTCATGAGCAGTCAGCAAACACAAGTTTTAAGTCAATAGCAGGGACAGTCCATATCTATGTATATAGAGTGGGTTCTTTAAGGAACCCAGAATCACTAAGGTCATACCAAATAACTTTTTTTTCTTTTTTTTATTACGTATTTTCTTCAATTATATTTCCAATGCTATCCCAAAAGTCCCCCCCCCCCACTCCCCTACCCACCCATTCCCATTTTTTGGCCCTGGCATTCCCCTGTACTGGGGCATATAACATTTGCCTGACCAATGGGCCTCTCTTTCCAGTGATGGCCGACTAGGTCATCTTTTGATACATATGCAGCTAGAGTCAAGAGCTCTGGGGTACTGGTTAGTTCATAATGTTGTTCCTCCGATAGGGTTGCAGATCTCTTTAGCTCCTTGGATACTTTCTCTAGCTCCTCCATTGGGGGCCCTGTTATCCATCCAATAGTTAACTGTGAGCATCCACTTCTGTGTTTGCTAGGCCCCGGCCTAGTCTCACAAGGGACAGCTATATCACCGTCCTTGCAACAAAGGCTTGCTAGTGTATGCAATGGTGTCATCGCTTGGAGGCTAATTATGGGATGGATCCCTGGATATGGCAGTCTCTAGATGGACCATCCTTTTGTCTCAGCTCCAAACTTTGTCTCTGTAACTCCTTCCATGGGTGATTGTTTCCAATTCTAAGAATGAGCAAAGTGTCCACTCTTTGGTCTTCGTTCTTCTTCAGTTTCATATGTTTTACATATTGTACCTTATATCTCGCTATACTAAGTTTCTGGGTTAATATCCACTTATCAGTGAGTACATTTCATTTGAGTTCTTTTGTGATTGGGTTACCTCACTCAGGATGATGCCCTCCAGGTCCAGCCATTTGCCTAGGAATTTCGTGAATTCATTCTTTTTAATAGCTGAGTAGTACTCCATTGTGTAAATGTACCACATTTTTTGTATCCATTCCTCTGTTGAGGGACATCTGGGTTCTTTCCAGCTTCTGGCTATTATAAATAAGGCTGCTATGAACATAGTGGAGCATGTGTCCTTCTTACCGGTTGGGACATCTTCTGGATATATGCCCAGGAGAGGTATTGCGGAATCCTCCGGTAGTACTATGTCCAATTTTCGGAGGAACCGCCAGACTGATTTCCAGAGTGGTTGTACAAGCTTGCAATCCCACCAACAATGGAGGAGTGTTCCTCTTTCTCCACATCTTCACCAGCATCTCCTGTCACCTGAATTTTTGATCTACCAAATAACTTTTTAGGTGTGACTGTTTTGGTTACTGAAAGAGCATGCCGATCTCCAATCTGTTCTATTTTTTATTATTATTTTAGTTATGAGTTAAGTGACATATTGCTATGTCTGTGGTCAGGCTGATTCAATAGACAGAAGAGGCTGTCTTTCTCCTACACACAGGAAGGGGCTGAGTGCCTGAGACAGGAAATGGCTCAGTCCTTATGTGTGCAAGGGTAAGGATCCAAGCTGACATTCCTAGCATTCACATAAAAAGAAAGATGTGAAGGTGTGCACCTATAGTCATAACACTGAGGAAATGGAGGAGAAGATGGATCCCAGGAGGTCACTGGCCAGCTAGTCCTGCCAAATGGGGAATTTCTAGGTTTAGTTGACACAGTCTCTAAAGGTAAAATGGAGAGCCAATGAGGAAGACACCTGATACTGAGCTCTGGCTTCTACCCATACCCACAGGAAAAGTAAAAGAATCTGTAAAATCAAGTGTACAGGAAGAACCATAGTACAAACATCATGAGGCCAGCTGATTGGGCATTGAAGATTACATGTGATGCATATCCATGCTTATGGAGGGATGCTATCCTTACCAGCTGGTTCTCTGAAGTTTATCTGGTTATAGAGAACTTACTAATACTTTGTGATTGACTGCTGAACAAACGATAGGGAAGATGAGGGCAGCTCATCCCATATTCCAGTACATATATTTGTTTAAAAAGTAAAACATAGCCATGAAGAAGATAATTAGCAGAGTATCTGAAATAAGAAATTTATTTTTCATCAGTTTCTACAGTTGAGCCAAATAAGAATATAAATCAAGTAATTTTACATGTAGCTGTTTCAATGTGAAACGAAGTGCTTCTTAATATACCCACGAAGTAGAAAATCATACCCATTATGTAATTCTAGAAGGTTTTCAGCACCTCCCTCAAAAGTCATTAGCAATTACTGTCCATTTTCCTCTTCCCTTAACCCATGACAATCTTACTTTACTCTGTGTCTGTATAGATTTTCTTATTCTCAACATTTCCTATAAATGATATTATAAAATATAGGCCCTTTTATGGCTGTCTCCATCTATGTAGCACATATTTAAGGTCCACATTCAAAATATTGTTCAGTGTGTCAATATATCATTTCTTCTCATGGCTCTGTGATATTCCATTGTATGAGAATGGCATGTTTGTTCATACACCCATTTGTTGATGTATATTGACTTGTGTTCACTGTTTGGCTGATATAACTAATTCATCAACTTTGATATTATCTTTTTTATCTTTGCTTTATTTTTACCTCTGGTCTTTTTAAATTCTTTTCTCCTACTCTCCTTAAATTTAACTTCCTTAAGGTACAGAGACAAAGTTTGGAGCTGAGATGAAAGGATGAACCATCCAGAGACTGCCCTACCCCGGGATCCATCTCATAATCAGCCATCAAACACAGACACTATTGCATATGCCAGCAAGATTTTGCTGAAACTCTAGTTTCTTAAAGTAGAAGATTGCATTAGCAATTGATCCATTTTCTTCGTTTCTAATGTAGAGTCTTACATATATGGGCTTTCCTGTTTGTACTGCTTTCACACAATTCTAAAAGTTTTGATGCACTCCTATTATTGCCATTCATCTCAAAGTATTTCTTATCTATCTTGGTTTTCATCTTCCTTTGACCTATTTGTTATTTAGGATCATGTTGTTTAATGCCTTGTGATGGTGGATTTCCTCAATTTCCCTCAGATGATTTGTTAATTTATTTACTTTCTCTAGATATCGGTGGCTAAGTGGCCCATAGCATTGTGTGTTTAAATATTTACATATCTGTTTCCTTCCTTACCCCATGTATTTTCTTATGATTTTCTATTATTTAGTGTTATTCTTTTAATAAATGATTAGATAGATTTTCTTTGTGGCTTCAACTATTAAGTCTCACAGCCTTTGGAGGGACACTATGCATGTCTTAGGTTATGTCTTCAGTATTAATCTGGAGGCTTATAACTTCACATTGACTTTCTGTTTGTGCAGTGTCACAAGCTGGTCACTGGTGAGCACTTTGGGTCCTTTCAGGTCTTCCCTAAGTGTGCACAAAACTCTGTTTCGCACTTCTATTCCCAGCAATAGGCCAGAACAATAGAATGTTCTGCGCATGCTTCCTTCGCAAACCCTGAGTTTTAAGTTTCATGCTGTGCCCACTGCTTGCCTGCTTATTACCACTACCTCAGACTGCCATGGTCTACAACAATCACAGAAGTGCCCCTGGGAAAACAAATGTCTCTTTCCATTCAGCAACTGAGTCAGGGCAATGGAGGTCAGTACTGCCTGTGACCAGTGCTCGCAGCCATCCTGTGACTTCTAGACATAGTGGTCCAAACTGTAGAGTCTCGACACAAGACACTGCTAATTGGATTTCACTTGCCATCTGCCACACTGTATGTAATGGAGCCCCTGAAAATGTAAATTCAGAACAGACGACAGAGTGAAAGAACAAAACAGCCCCCCTCTTTATAATTGTGAGCTCCCAATCTGGAGTCAGAGGGGGAGGGGAGGAATAGTAGAGGAGAGAACTACTTCTCATCTTAAAAAGATGGACATTAAATAAATCAATGCATGCATCTCATTTTATAAAGTTTTATTAGAACATATTGCAGGAAAACAAAAGGAAGACCACTGGAGTGGGAATGAAAGGGATCAATAAGGGACCTGACCTGGAGAGCCTTGGAGGAGGGGGATAAGAAAGAGCACAATGAGCATAAAATTGCCACAGCGAACCCCATTTCTTTGTATCCCATCTTCAAAAATTAATACAGAAAATGTTAACTTGGAATATTTCTAACTTTAGAACAAGAAGGACAAGGTTAATTTTGCCCATCGAATACTATTTTGAGAATTGTTCTTTCTCATAAAGAGATGTAAAAGTCGTCTTAATTGGGTGTATAAAAGTGCAAATATAGTCAGTAAATCTTTGTATATTGAACCAACCTTGGGTTGCTGGTATGAAGCCTGCTTGATCATGGTGAGTGATGATTTTAAGGTATTCTTGGATTTAGTTTGTGAGAATGTATTGAGTATTTTTGCATTGATATTCATAAGTGAAATTGGTGTGAGTTCTTTTTTGTTGTTGTTGGGTCCTTGTATGGTGTGGTATCAGAATAACTGTGGCCTCATGAAATGAATTAGGTAGTGTTTCTTCTGTTTCTATTTTATGGAATAGTTTGAGGAGTGTTGATATAGCTCTTCTTGGAATGATTGGTAGAATTATGCACTAAAGCCATCTCACCCTGGGCTTTTCATTGGTTGAGAGGTTTTTTTTTTTTTTTTTAAATAACTTCTTCTATTTCTTTAGGAGATATGGGCCTATTTAGATAGTTTACCTGCTCTTGATTTAACTTTGGTACACGGTATCTGTCCAGAAAATCATCCATTTCATCCAGATTTTCCAGTTTTGATGAGTATAGGCTTTTGTAGTAGGATCTGATGATGTTTTACATTTCCTAGGTTTCTGTTGTTATATCTCCCTTCTTATTTCTGATTTTGTTCATGTGGGTACTGTTTCTGTACCCTTTAGTTAGTTTGGTTAGGGGTTTATCTATCTTGTTCATTTTCTCAGAGAACCAGCTTTTGGTTTTGAGTTTTTGTATCTTTCTCTTTGTTTCTATTTGGTTGATTTCATCCCTGAGTTTGACTGTTTCCTGCCCTCTACTCCTCTTGGGTGTATTTATTTCTTTTTGTTCTAGGGCTTTCAGGTGTGCTGTTAAGTTGTTAGTGTAGGATCGTGCTAATTTTTTAAGAGGTCTCTTAGTTCTATGAATTAGTACTGCTTTCATTGTGTCCCTTAAGTTTGGGTATGCTGTGTCATCATTTTCATTGAATTCCAGAAAGTCTTTAATTTCTTTCTTTATTTCTTCTCTGAACAATTTATCATTGAGTAGAGAGTTGTTCAGTTTTCATTGGTATGTGGGTTTTCTGTTGTTGTGTTGCTATTGAAGTCTAACCTTAATCCATGGTGATCTGATAGGATGCACGGAATTATTTCAATCTTCTTACATCAGTTGAGGATTGTTTTGTCAAAGACGATTATTTTGCTCGTCTAATGGAAATACAGATGACTGTATATCCATAGTACCCACCAGGCCCTCTAAACACAAGGCCCAGGTAATATTAAAGAAGAACTTGGTTGTAAGAGGCAAATGTTTATGAGGAAAGCTGAAAATCGGTGTCTTCTACACATGGCAAGACATGCTAAATGCACTGTAGTTGCACTTAACTCCAAACCATATGTACAAACTTGAGGCTCCAGCCCTTCCTAAGGACTATTAGGAGAAGGACTGTTGTTTTCTTCAGTGATGTAGCCATGATAAGTTGTCCAAGTTCCAGTAAAGAAACTCCTACTAATACTCATACAGCCAACCAGTCAATGCTAATTAAACTCAGTCACACACACGCGCGCGTGCGCACACACACACACACACACACACACACACACACACACACACACACACAGAGAGAGAGAGAGAGAGAGAGAGAGAGAGAGGTGGGGGAATAGTAGATTCTCTTGATCTAGGAAGAAGAATGGTTTCTGCATGAGGACAGGTGGGTAAGACAGGGCAAATGGGGGTGAGCGTATAAAATTCAAGACATTTATATATGTACCTGTCAAAGAATAAAAAATTAAAAAGCTAACTCTTATTCTATCTTTTTGTGCTTTCAAGGCTTGTTTTATATTAAGGCAATGTCTCTTTATCTACCAGAAATAAAAGTCAATAGTTGTATTAGTGATGTCATCAAGCCCAAACGTGTCTTGAGAATAGCTTCTCCTCCCTTTGACTACAGAGATAGGAAGGAAAGATGGTCCTCTCTCTCCAGATTCCATTGTGGTTAGCTCTGGTGTATGGTAGTCTCTTTTGAATGTGTTAGGCCTAGAAACATAGATACATACAGATGAGTATTTTGTACTATTTGGTGTTCTCATTAGCTAGAACTTCCAGCCCTGTCCCCTGACACCAGCATTGCCTGCTAATAATGACAATATAATAGAATGAGAAAACCTGCCTCTTATCTCAGAAGCTCTTTGAAGTGCTGGAGGAAAAACATGCAAAGAAGAGTATGGCAGCACTCTCAGTGTATGAAGGGAGTCAGGAAACTAAGTCAGCAGGTGTCCTGACTTTCATTTGTTGCCATACAATCCTATGCAAGTTCCTCTGCTTTGCTTGACTCACAGTTACTATTTTTAAAAGAACATCAGTTGTTAATCTAGTTTTTATATTTTTAAAGATAATTACGTCACTCCTTCCCTTTTGTCCTCCTGGCCCCTCTCAGTTACTATCCCATGGAGCTCTTCCCATGACCCTACTCTCAAGGAGATAGCCTCGTTTATATCAAATATCTAGATATTATAGAACACAGGGGGTAGTGTTTATTTAATATACAAAGAACCAAATTAAAATTACAAGATATAAAACACAACTGGTCTATCTTGATGTCTTTGCTCCTTCATGACAATAATTCTTAGTGAAAGATAAAAACATTCAGAGAGAGAGAGAGAGAGAGAGAGAGAGAGAGAGAGAGAGAGAGAGAGACTCAAAGTCAAGGAAGGAAACAAAGGTAAATTATAATGTTGTATCTATTAAAATACAAATTCACTCAGACAAAAACAATCCATAATTTGTCAGTCACATCAATGGCCTCCATTCTGGTTTTTCATCCCATGAATTTCATGTTTTTCCCCTCAGTATGACATATTGCTAAACCCACAATATTCAAATTCTTCCCATGGCTTTCCATCATGCAATGTAGGATACATAAAGTGATTTCTTCTTTATGTGTATGCATTTTTGCCTGCCTTATTGTCTGCCTTATTTCTAAAAGAGGATGTCTGATCCATGAGATCTGGAGTTACAGACAAATGTCAATTTTAGGTCCTCTGGAAGGGCAGCCAGTGTTCTTAACTGCTGATCCTGAGCTCTTCCATAGTCTGATCTCTGGCCATCAGTCCAACTCCAATCTTATATCACTACTGTCTTGGGTTTGCTATCTACTGCTGTGATAAAACACCATGACAAAAAGCTACTTGGGGAGGAAAGCATTTACTTTACCTTACAGCCTACAATCTGGTGTGAAGTTAGGGCAGGAGCTCAAGGTGAGGCACAGAGGAAAACACTGAAACAAAGACTATGAAGAAATATTCCTCCCCAGCTTATTCCTTCCAACTTGCTCAGTTTGCTATCCTATGTACTCTCAGTTCCACCTGCCCTGGGATGCTACCAGAATGCTATGGGCTACCCTAATGCTTTAAGTCTTCTCTACTGCTAATGTGACTAAGTCCTAAGCATCCTTTGATTTTTAGCTTCCTTTCAGGAAATTTCTAAAGCCCAGATTCTTTCATGAGTCTTTCTCTGGCTACGCAATTCTATATTAATTTCTCTAAGCTCTGTATTTCCTTGAGAAAATGAAAAGGAGGAAAGCTTACATGTATGCTGTCATCGGGGATCTGTATATATAAGCTCAGTTTTACAACCTGATATATAGATTTGGCCAAATGATTTAGCTGTGTTCTCATCTAGTATCTGCCTGGTGATAATCCTAAGGATTTTGTTTACTTCATAGGAATTCAGTAACATGACCTACAACAGAGACTTGAAGAAGTACCATGAGATCTCATTTTAAAAACAATTCATTTCTTTAAAATTCACATTTGTATCACCAGCAAATAATGTTCTAAACATTCACTTAACAAAACTTTAGATTTACATTATGGTTTGCTTGTGCATAATGCTGTATCGTTTCAATACTTAGCATGAACTATTTTGAACAAATCCCAATACCTACTTGTTATATAAAAGCCTAGAGACCAATTAGACCATTAGTGGCAGACTTTCATGAAATTTTCAGTTAATCTTAAGAAATTTTAAGGAGAACAAAATACCCTAAATTGATTATTTAATCCCCAAGATACTCATCATTTCATGTCTGAAGGAACTGCAGTTCAGGTTTATATAACTACTCAAACGAAAGTAGATGGTCTGGAGAAATCCGAATTTTTCTTCCCTAAAGCACAGTCTTACTCCCCTTGTGAAACATTCTTCCTCATTGTTATTATTTTGTATGTTTGCTTGTGTGTGTGTGTGTATTTGGGGGGGGCGTGTGTGTGTGTGTGTGTGTGTGTGTGTTCAGTGTCATTTTGCTAGAAGAAAACCTTTTGTGTTGACTTGAACCTGTGCAACTGAATAACATATAAATCTTGCATCCAAGAAATTAAAACTAAAATTAACATTTTGAGATTTTTGTAAACAAAGAGAGGAACATTGTAACTCTCCTGTGCTTATCTTTTGCAAGAGGCTCCCACGTTCTTTCACACATTTCCTCAAATCCAATACCTTATTTCCATTCCCAATGCACTTTATTTTATACATCTATAACCACTCCTTAGGAAAGTTATTGGTTCTACTTCAAAATATATATAAAAAACAATGACAGTCTATTTTCTTCACCACTAGGATCCTGCCTAGGACTCCCATCATCTCCTACCTGGAACATGGCAAAGCTGCTGGTCAGCTATTCTCTACCAAACTCTAACCATCACTGTTATGATCTAGTCTGTGCATCACAGCAAGGGACCCTGTCATTATTTTTACCAGAATTGACTTGGCCCAGTCTTATCTTCACACCCCTCAGAACGAATTCCTCTATTGTTTATCTATCTGCCTCACTTGCCCCCCACATCAGTCCTGTGTATTGCAAGCACATTGCATCTTCTCTTCCAGCTACTGATTGCTCTCTTGCCACAGGTATATAGGTCTATTCTGTGAAATTTTACTTATACACTAGTTTATGTATTAAAAAAAAAAAAAGGTCTTTCTCTAGCTCCCAAATGTCTCTTCTGCTGCATTCACTCATTTTATTATTATTTTATTCATTGCATTTCATAGTAACTACCACTATGCCATGTATCTGCCTTTGGCCAAGTTTATGCTCTATTATCACTTTTAAAATGTGAACTTGAGTTTAACAATTCCTGGTTTAACAACTGTGTCCTTAGCATGCAAAATACACCATTATACATACAGATGATTATATAAAAAAGAATGAATGAATATTTTAATCTCTAATCTCTGAAAAGTATTTTAGTTTATTTCTGCTAAGATCCAAGGAGCAAATTCAGAAGCTTTTCTGGCTGCATCTTTTTTTATCCAGGGAATCCTCTTAGCAATATGAGGGATGAGAACTTCCTTCCAGCAAGGACTCATAGACCAGCAAAATACTCATCTTTGACAAAACAATCCTCAACTGTGTACTTTGACCAGTTGTGATTCTTTGTGTTAACCCATACAAAACCAAGCTTCTCTGATGGAAGCTGAGAGCTAACCTGGCCTATGAGTATACTGGTGTGTATTTGGAAGGCATTTGAGACCATGGACCTACAGCAAGATGATAATAGAGGGAATGAGAGTTAGGAGTTCTTTTCTTTTCTTTTTTTCTTTTCTTCTTCTTCTTCTTTTTTTTTTTTTATTATTATTATGTTTCTTTTACACCCTGTACCTGGTGCAGAAATTACAAGCAGAAACCATCATGCCTGACATTTTATTTATTTTTTATTGGGAATTTATTTCTTTTACATTTCCAATGCTATCCCAAAAGTCCCCCACACGCTCGCCCACCCACTCCCCCACCCACCCACTCCCACTTCTTGTCCCTGGCATTCCCCTGTACTGAGGCATATAAAGTTTGCCCGACCAATGGGCCTCTCTTTCCACTGATGGCCGGCTAGGCCATCTTCTGATTCATATGTAGCTAGAGACACGAGCTCGGGGGGTGGGGGGTAATTGGTTAGTTCATATTGTTGTTCCACCTATGGGATTGCAGATCCCTTCAGCTCCTTGGGTACTTTCTCTAGCTCCTCCATTGGGGGCCCTGTGATCCAGCCAATAGCTGACTGTGAGCATCCACTTTTGTGTTTTCCAGGCCCTGGCATAGTCTCACAAGAGACAGCCATATCTGGGTCCTTTCAGCAAAATCTTGCTATTGTATGCAATGGTATCAGCGTTTGGAAGCTGATTATGGGATGGATCCCCGGATATGGCAGTCTCTAGATGGCCCATCCTTTCGTCTCAGCTCCAAACTTTGTCTCTGTAACTCCTTCCATGGGTGTTTGTTCCCAATTCTAAGAAGGGGTAAAGTATCCACACTTTGGTCTTTGGTCTTTGTTCTTCTTGAGTTTCATGCATTTAGCAAATTGTATCTTATATCTTGGGTATCCTAAGTTTCTGGGCTAATATCCACTTATCAGTGAGTACATATTGTGCGAGTTCTTTTGTGATTGGGTTACCTCACTCAAGATGATGCCCTCCAGATCAGATACTAATGTGACAGCCCATGCTGGCAAGGATGTGGAGAAAGAGGAATATTTAGCTAAGGTTTTTTTTTTTCTGTAAATATATCCATCAAAAAATATGACAACTTTTATTCCAAAATAAACTGTAGGAGCACTGAGCATCCCATTGTGTACACAGAGATGATCCAAGGTCATCAATATTCCATGATTAAAACTGTTGCTTTGACAGTAGAAACAAAAAACAAAACACTACAGTTTGAATTTTTAGGTATTGACTGTCCATAAAGAACCTTCCTGACAGCAGGAGAATAGGGAGTTGAATTTCCTTTATTCTTTAGATAAAGATGAATTAGTTGCTGCCACATGATGATTGCTACACTGTCCTGTGATTGAGAAATGAGAAGAGCAGACACCTGTGTTAGCTGACTGCTGCCCTTACTTGATAATAGTCGCAAGCATGCAGTTTTGGAGCACATGTTCGCAGCTGCAGCGATTGGGGTGGGGATACTATTTAAGTACTATCTGATGCATCGTAGGCACTTTAGTTGGGCAATCAATGTGTAGTAAATTAATGAGTTCTATATTTTTTGGATAATTTATATTTTGAACATCACATCATACTTTACACTGACTTGAGAAACATCAATAGTGCTTATTTTGCTTTTAAGGGATCTGGAGACAAATGTGAAATATTATGGTGCAGTCCTATCATCACAGAACTTAGGAGGCAAAGGCAGGTGAATTGGTATAATTTTAGGGAATATGGGGCTACATAGTACAAAACTATCTCAGGAAAACCAAAGTCCAAACAATAAAACACTCCCTTCAAAACAAAACAAAACAAAACAAAACCACTCAATATGAAAATATTTCTAAGACTTACAGTAAAGCTATGTGTCATACAATTGTACTCACAGGCCATTAATTGTGAGTGTGAGTGTGTGTGTGTGTTTTGATTATATGAATATGTGCATATATATGTTTGATTGTGTTCACTCCATGTATACATGTATATTCTAGAAGTTGATGCCAGGTGTCGTCTGCTGATACTATGATTTGATGAGTAACTGATTGAATGTGGAGTTTGTAGTTTCAGTTAGACTGGCTGACTAATAATAGCCAAGGAGTCACGTGTCCCTATGCCTTCCAGCACCACGGAAGTTCAGAAGTATACCCCTGCTCCTGGTTTTTGTGTAAGTGCTGCTGAATCAAACTCAGATCCTCATGTTCATGTAACAAATGTGTTGTCCCTGAAAACTATTTTTCCAGACTCCATGATCATTTATTTTAAAAATACTGAGCAGTGCAGTCCCTACTTCACCCAAAAAAGAAGTCCCCAAGTTTAACACATATATTGAATGGCAGAAGCCGGGATGGAATTGTGAGTATGGATGTAGGAGGCAAAGACACTTCATCCCTGTTTCTTTCCTTCCCATCTTTCATGCCTTAAGGGTTCGAGGCTCATTATATGGGTAAGTTGTGTGAGATTTCTGAGCATCTTGCAAATAGCCCTCTTGCATGATGCATAGTTTATTCAAATTCAAAGCTAACCTGGCTGTGTGACATTAGGCCAGTTTCTAAACTTTTCAAACCCTGTAATGTAGTAATTATGGCTTTTTAAAATGGGCTACTATGAAGATTATGCAGCTAGTAAGGCAGAGAGAAATAAGAACTTAGTAACTGTTGTTTGTGAAGGTGATGCCACTGCAGCTGAGGAGCAAGAAGAACAGTTGATAAGTGCATGTTTCTCCAATATATTCTGTATCACATACATAAGATAGAGCATGACATGGTTTAGTTTTTATGATATACAAAGAATTTATTTTGTTTTTCAGGAAGTTTTGATTTATTGGTCATACAACATTCAAATATTTTACTGTTTGATTAATTTTGAGTTACTATGGTTATGTGAAAGCTCTTTGGGCAAATACTCACTCACTTTGAAGCTCTGGGGCTTCAAAGGTAAACAAGTGACCATTTTTGTCTTTAAAGTGATGAATTTTTGATATATGAAAAATTACAGTAGGAAATGTGTTCTAAAGTGGAGGTATTCTTTAGTTTTATTGAATGTCCAAACATTTTGCCTATTTGAGAAATTTTTTTCAAGTATACTTCTAAGATCAGATCCATGGAAAATATTATTTTCTGAGTTCTTAAGTTTGTTGACATATTTTTATATCTAAAGGCCAGTTTCAGTATAAAAATGTGCCTTAAAATCTATTTCGTTAGATTTTTAGATACCATAGTCAGTATTTTACATATCTGAAACACTGTCTTTAGACAGAGATATTTTTGTCTTTCTAAATCTCATTCCCTTACTGCCTACACTGATAATGAGTCCATCTTTTTCTTTAAAAATCTAGTAAGATTACTAGGTCATCACATTGGTCAGACTCGATCAATAGTCTCAGGTATACAATACATTATGTAGATGTATAGTTTAGAATTTTCTTTGTTTAATAATTTTTTTTGTAATATAGGCTTCAGTGTTTGTTCTGATCCTTTGCTGCCTGTGTCCTGGACTGCCTGCTGCCAGACCCTACCTGCCTTTGGGGGTTGGAGGTGAGGTAGCATGGAATCAATGGCATAGACTACAGGAGGAGGTGAGAAAGACTGCAGCAATCTCATTGGAACACTGCTTCAAGCTCCTTTAATACCCACGCCCCATTGGTCCTAAGAAAGCATCTCTTCTAACCAGCAGTTGCCTATTGGATGCCATTGGCTACATCAGCAATCCTTGGTCTCTCAGGTAGTCCTCAATTAGGTCCTCCCGCAGAAGGTGCCTTTGCAACTGCTCTGCACAGCCCTCAGTGTTTATGCAGAGGTGGCTTTGCTGTTCCTACTACAATACTTGGCATTGCTTTTGCCTTTCAGAAATTTGGGCATTTGATACTCTTTGCTGATTTTGTATTTTTATCTTTTTGTCTTGAATTTTTATTATCTCTTCCATTAGAGTAAAGATGACGTCATCTGTTTAACATTTTTTTTCTTAAGCCCTTGCTTGTCTTGTGTGTCCTATTTAAACCAAGTGTCATTAGCAAAATGAAGTTATCTTTTTCTAACCATTTACTGTCTTATCATTTAAAAATTTAACTTGGTTTTTTAGAAACCATGCAATATCTTACTTTTGAAAATTATAAAACAGCTTTTAAACTCAAACAAGCTTTGAAATAATTTATAATGTTCCTATCATGAGGCTGGAGAGATGCTCAGTGGCTATGAACAGGTGGTGCTCTTCCAGAGAACCTGTGTATGGCTACAACACCCAAGATGCATGGCACATACCTACCTATAACTCAGCTCCATTGAATCTGACATTCTCTTCTGACATTCATAGATGCCTGTACTCAAATTATATATATATATATATATGTATATATACATATACATATACATATACATATACATATATATATATATATACATGAATATAAAAATGTAAAACTCTAGTTGAAATCATTATAAAAATAATTATAAAAATGTATTACCTTCTATCTAGTTTCTTTAAATGACATCTTTCATATCCATTTAATGATAAAACAAACAAAAAATCTAATATTAATGTACTGGCATTAATTACACATACCTTCCATGTTTCCATGGTTGTCCTAATTTTATTTCACTCTTATATTTGTTCATTTTCCCTTAATCTAAAATAGTCCTTCAGCCTGCCCTCTTCCCTTCCCTTCCCTTCCCTTCCCTTCCCTTCCCTTCCCTTCCCTTCCCTTCCCTTCCCTTCCCTTCCCTCCCCTCCCCTCCCCTCCCCTCCCCTCCCCTCCCCTCCCGTTCCCTTCCATCTCCTTCCTTTCCCTCCTATCCCATACTTCCCCCTTCTCTTGCCTTCCTTTCAGTTTTTCACTTCTCAATTTAGATATCTGCAGGATACTGATCAGTTATTAGATGACTGTAGCTCACTTTGTGGTTGTCTGACGTTCTGCTTTTGTTTGGAAACATCACCCACAAAGGTAAAGCACATTTCTCAGAATATTGTTTTTGGGGAATGTGATATGGGCATGTCCTGCTATGTGATTATGGTGAATTTGACCTTTGCAGTAAGTGGTAAACACATGGTTTATCCACCATGAAGTTATAATTCCCCTCTGTAGAATTAGGTATAGTATTTGGTGATACACTTAGCCAATTTGAATATTTTGTGACTTGTATACTTTTGTTCACAGATATTTACATCTATCGGTGACTTCTGTACAACATTATGGCTACTGTGGTATTTGCCAAATGAGAACTTTATGGTTTTCCCATCACTTTTGCATTTGCTAACTGAAATTCTAACAAATTTGGAACTATTGTTCTTTCTTTATTAATTTATGGCAGTATAAACTTAAAAGTATTTTTTATTTTCTATGGAATATAATACTTAACCATTTCAATTTATTTTATTAAAAAGTATTACTGTGTTTGGCCATTGTAATTCCAAAGACTTTGAATTTTTGGCATTTCAAATGTATTTTAAAAAGAAGGAAGATACTCCTTATTTTCCAGAACCACTATTTTAGACTGATACTTTTCACTGCTCTTCCTCATTGTGAAACCAGATCTTTTTTAAGTGCTGCTATTCCTTTGTAGGTAATAATGTTCCAACATAGAGATTAGTGCATTGAATACATTCCCTGCTATAAAGGCATTTTGGTTTTATGTGTACTGGTATGTAATACTACTAGAAAATAAATGTGTGAACACATGCACACACACACACACACACAAACACACACACACACACATCTCAATACCCACATATAACTGCTTCTTTATTTGCCTCTCTATTTATGCAAAAATGTAGGTTTACACCAACAACGAAGTCCAATACACCACAGACCTCACACCTTGTTAATAATTCTTAAGAACCCTGATAATTATCATTCCTGACTTGTTTGTTTTTTATCACTAAAAGGTACATAGTGTAGACTCAGAACCTTTAGCTCAGACTTACCTAATGCTTTTTACAGAAGGTATACTGTTATTTTTATCTCCAAATTTTATTTTATTTTATTTTTTTCAACTTGAACTGAACTGTGGTTGTGCCTCTTAACTGAGAAGTGACTCAGTTGTGCTATGCCTCTCTAGCCAAAGTGGAGAGAGAAAGGTAGATCCTTTGAGGGCTAGATATGATAACTTATATATAATATACACACATATACATATATGTTTGCAGATAATATATATATATGGAAAATTCTGGCAATCAATTATTAGCACAAGTAATAAAGTGAATAGATGCCCATTAGCATGGAACCCTGGAATAGAATGGAGAATCCCCACCAGGAAGCACTGCACGACTGTAACACTACTATGATTCAGAACTGGTTTCCCTTCTCATTTCCTCAGGGCTGTTTCTGTGTCACAGGTTGAAATTGCTCTTCAATGTTCACATCATATTTGGGTTCTCTCCATGGAAAGCTCAGCTTTACTGATCCTAAGACCATGAGAAACACCCTGGAAGCTGATGTTCCATGCCGAGCTCTGAGATGAGAACCTCACTTGCCCTCATCCTTTTGCCCCTGCTTCTGTTTACTGAATCTTTATTTTTATCTTCTATTTCTGCACAACATAGGCCATAACTTTTATTAATTTCTGATTTATCATTCTTGTGTCTCTGCACAAATCAATCCATGCATATCTTATTGCTCCTAAATTCTTGCATGTGTTTTCTTTGAATTCACAACTCTATATGCTGAAAGTCACTACAAAGATCAGTTCACACAGGTTTTTATTTTAAAAAGAAAAGAAGAATACTGTTTTCCTGGATTTGTCACATTACTTTTAAGTGCTTTTCTTATGGAAATTTACTTTTTTCCTGTTAACATGTTGTGTCTGTTTCCTTTGTTACTTGTGCTCATTGGTGCTTAAGATGCACTATAAAGTCCTTACAAATATATACATGTATGTGTATATAATAGATACATATATAGTATATACACATGTATGCTGCATTTATGATATATACATATTTATTTTATATATTTTATATAATATATTTATCATAAATATACTAAACAGACACATACACTTCATTTGTATGATGGTTCCACATCTTCTTTACTAAGCTGTATGCTCTTTTCACTGATATCTCTTTCAGAATGATAGATTCATGTAGCTACAATCTGCAGAGTTATAGATGTAGTGATCTTCATTATCTTGTTATGTATCTTGTACAAATTCCAAAATGAAATGTTTCCATTAAGTAAAGGTAGGAAAAGGCTTCCTTCAAGTTCCTCAAGTGTTACGTTTAGGAATGTGTGTGTATGTGTGTGTTTGTGTTGTGTGTGCATATTGTGTCTCTGTGTGTGTTATGTTATATGTGTGTATATGTTATATTATGTGTGTGTTGTGTTTAAGAATGCATAATTCTCATCAACTCTTATTGATTATCAATATTTTCTGAACTTTACCAGATTTTGAATTTTTCAGGTTTTTGTCACAGAAATAATCATTAGTTCTTGGTTTTGAAATCTTATTCCAGTATTATATATTCAAACATTTTGCAAGGGTCAATAAAATATTTAAAATTTCTAAGCTAAATAATTTACTCTTGTCTGGTAAGTAATATTGTGAACTGCATCCAGTTGCCACCTGTAATGGCACTCAGATAGCCTCAACATTGGTCATCGGTCCTAAGAAATAACTGTTCTGTGGCAAGGGTGTTTAGCAAATTCTTCACAATCCCTCATACATCTCAAGAAATGTAAATGCTTAGCAATGTATGCCTTGCGTGTCAGTAGTTTCAGTTTAAAATGTACCTATTTGTATATGGTATCAAAGGCTGTGAGAAAATGAGAATCATCTGATCACATGTCCTTAATGGACATGAGTGGTGTTGTAGCCTCCTCCCCACTGGCATACAAACTGTTAGAAAGAAAGAAAGAAAGAAAGAAAGAAAGAAAGAAAGAAAGAAAGAAAGAAAGAAAGAAAGAAAGAAAGAAAGAAAGAAAGAAAGAAAAGTTGAGTGTGACTAAGATTGATCCTATATTATGATAGTTTGAATTGTTCTGTGGGAAGTTTGCTTTTACAAAATCCAGTTTGTATAGTAAGAGAAAGTAGATTTACATTTTACTCTGTGTTGGTTTCAAAAACAAACAAACAAACATGTCAGATACTAACATGGCAGCAGGAAGCAGGGTGCGCTGGTGTGTGCTAAGCAGGGGATTGGTTGCCTTACTGACTTCTTGAGCTGTCTCTGCTCCAGGTAAGAGATTCTAAATATCATCTGTTAGACTTTTCTTCAATGTGGAGCAATGCTGCCCTTTCTAAAGGACATGGCTCCATTTTTAAAGGTTAATTTTCTTGCTTTCCTTCTGTACTGTGTGATGCATCATGTCTTTCACTTCATCATGCCCAGATTCCATAGGACCCTTACTCACATGAAGGTTTAGGAGTAAGAGGCAAGGGTGGGACAGGTGCTAGCCATGGGTGGAGATACTTTGGGGAAAAAAGAAAGCACGAAGAGCAGCCTATTAATACTTAGATTGACTTATGTTAAAGTTTTAACTTTGAGTATTTCTCTTCATATGTGTCTGCATTCATGTGTGTATGTGAATATGTGTGCGTTTGCATGTATATGTTCATGTCTGTGTGTGTACATGTAGCCTCTAAGAAAACTTCACTTGTCATCCACAGGAATACTGCTGCCTTATTTGGGACAAAGTCTCTTGTTAGCCTGGTGCTCATATATTAGACTAGACTGCCTAGTTAGCAAGCTTCAAAATCCTTCTGTGTCTACCTTTCCAGTGTTGAGATTTCAGGAATGTGTTAGCATGTCCAATCATTCATATAGTTTCTGGGACCGAACTTAAGTCATAATGCTTACAAGAGCAGTGCTTTACTGACTGAGAGATTCCTACAGCATCTGGATAATTTTCTTTGTTTTTAATTAGATATTTTCTTTATTTACATTTCAAATGCTATCTCCTTTCCTAGATTCCTCTCCAAAAACCTCCTATACCCAACCCTGCTCCCCAACACACCCACTAATGCTTCCTGGCCCTGGCATTCCTTTATACTGGGGCATAGAACCTTCACAGGACCAAGGGTCTCTTTTCCCATTGTAGACCAACTAGACCATCCTCTGGTACATATGCAGCTAGAGCTATGAGTCCCACCATGTGTTTTGTTTGGTTGGTGGTTTAGTCCCAGGGAGCTCTGGGTGTACTGGTTAGTTCATATTGTTGTTCCTCCTATGGGGCTGCAAACCCCTTCAGCTCCTTAGGTACTTTCTCTAGCTCCTTCATTGGGACACTATGCTCTGTCCAGTGGATGTCTGTGAGCATCTCAGGAGACAGCTATATCAGGCTCCTGTCAGCAAGCTCTTGTTGGCATCCACAATAGTGTCTGGTTTTGGTGGTTGTTTATGGGACAGATTTCCAGGTGGGGCAGTCTCTGGATGGTCACTCCTTTAGTCTCTGTTTCACACTTTGTCTCTGTAAGTCCTTCCATGGGTATTTTGTTCCCCCTTTTAAGAAGGATTGAAGTATCCACACTTTGGTCTTCCTTCTTCTTGAGTTTCATTTGTCTTGTGAATTGTATCTTGGGTATTCTGAGCTTATACCAAATTGCTGAGAAGTACCTAAAAAAATATACAACATCCTTAGTCATCAGGGAAATGCAAATCGAAACAACCCTGATATTCCACTTCACATCAGTCAGAATGGCTAAGATAAAAAAAAGACTCAGGTGACAGCAGATGATGTCGAGGATGTGGAGAAAGAGGAACACTCCTCCATTACTGGTGGGATTGCAAGCTGCTACAACCACTCTGGAAATCAGTCTGGTGGTTCTTCAGAAAATTGGACATAGTCCTACTGGAGGATCCAGTAATACCTCTCCTGGGCATATACCCAGAAGATGCTCTGCCATGTAATAAGGACACATGCTCCACTATGTTCATAGCAGCTTTATTTATAATAGCCAGAAGCTGGATATTTTTCTTTAAAAAATGATAAAGTCAGCTGCTGGTTAATCTAGGCATGTTCAGTGTTTGACTAGTAGGCTGCAGGTAGCTAAGGAGAGGTACAGTCCTTAACTCATTTAAAAATCTGTGAGAACTTCCTGTGGCTTTTGTCTAACTCAATTGAACAGTTTTCAAGCATGGGCATTGTAGATGACATTATGTTACAGTGACCAAAAGGTTGGACACCTATAATGGTTTTCTCATTCTTGGGCTATGATTTGATCAACCTCTGGAAACTTATTTCTGGGTCTCTGGAGTTGCTGAAGAACAAACAACTTTCTTGGTTTTTTTTCTGCTCTCCATTTTTAACTGTAAGGATTTTGAGTTACAAATGATCTCCTAAGCATAATAAAATGCTCCTTAAAACCCCGATTGTCTTGAGCTTTCAAACTACCTTGAAATTAATTTGATTTGTTCTCCTTTTATTTCCCTTTTGCATGTGAGAAATGTTCATTTGGAAAGCTCTGAGCATGGCATCTGGACAATGTGCCTCATCCTGGGCTGCCAAGATCTAGAGACTTCAACACATCGAGCTTTTGAAAAGAGTTTTCTTCTGTACCCACACTTTGTCCCAGTGTGGGATGTGCTTTACACTGATGAAAGTGCTTTCTGGATTCGAAACACACTGCCATTCCTAAGACTCCAGAGCTTGCTGTGCTGGGCCTCTCTTGCTATGAGTCCTGGCCTCATCTGTTCTGTCTGTTGGGTACCTTCTCTCCCTTGTTCAGACATAGACAGATGGGGGATTTTTGAATCATATTTTTGTCTGATTCCAGTTTTGTAAATTCTCTTATAGGAAGACACACCATCTCTCCCTTCCTTTTCTGATTTATGGCCCATTCTTTGCTTTGAGAATCCTGCTGATTCATACACTTCTTTCTGAATTCATTGTTTATAATACATGTCTCCTAGTGCCTTGGTGATTGCTGTGATTGGTTGATCATCGTGATCTATAGTTAGTGTTAAGAGTATAATTTTGAGAAGTTCGGTCTGGTAGTACATACCTGAATTTGCAGCACTCAAGAGATGGAGGGGGCAGGATTTTGAGTTGGAGTGCTACAGAGTTAAGCTTACCCAAAGAGGGGAGAGATTAGATAAAGAAAGAAAAGAATGAGTGCCATTAGTTGAGTGAATATTCGCGTTCTCCTTGTTTTCCTTCTTGTTATAACTTGTTATAACATCAGATTTCATGATGTAGCCAGGACATCCTGCTTGTAACTTTATAGCTAGGGTTAACCTTATTTTTCTGACCTTCCTACCTTTGTCTATCATGCTCTAATATCACAGTAATGCACTATCATGCACAGCTAGTTTTTCTTTGCTTTTAAAAGGGGAATGTATATCACCAAAATTTCAATTTTGAAATTTAAACAGCTAATTTTTAAATTTAATAATATTTCTACATTTCTAGATCCCACCTCATTTCCCCCAACCTAGAAATCTTGATTTATTTATGATCCTCTCTACCTTCAAATTATAATCTAAACAAAAAGAACCTCAACAGAATCCCTGTGTATTATTCTTCAGGAATGTTGACTATTTGGATATAGATTGTGAATATCTGACAGAGTGAGTGGGCCATGTCTATATGAAGCACTTATAAGAATAGGCAGCGACAGTGCCTGCTCCACCTAAAAACCCTCATCAATCCAGTTCAGGATGTAGCTCAGTTGGTATGGTACTAGCAAACATACATGGAGCCTTTCATTTGATCACAAAGAGTACATAAAACAATTTTACTGTGGTGGTACATTTCTGAAATCTTAGCATTCAGGAAGTAGAAATAGGATATTAATTATTCAAGGCCATCACTGACTGTGGTGAGCTCATGGCCACTGTGACTTACCTGAGTCTTTGTCTAAAAAATAAACAAATGCACAGAAACGTTCAAAGTTAGAAAAAGATAATGAGCTCCCATTTTGGCCAGGCATCTTAGCACCGTGATTCTTGTTATAATTATAGATCTAGACTGAGAGATAAAGTGATTTGCATTTGAGGGGTTTCCTGGGATACAGGTATTTCAAGGTAACATCGAAATATCTGGATATTTGTGTATTCTAAACTATCACATTTTCTGCACACAAACTTTATTATAAACGAAAATATTTAAACTTAATCTCAAAAAAAAAAAAAAAACCAACAACAACTACAACAGAAAAACAACTAGACATGGTTGGTAGAGTGCTAGCCTGGGATGCCTGAAGCCCAATTCCCTGATTTTGATCCCCAGAGGGTCATAAACTAGGATAGTAACACATGCACTTAGGGGGCAAGGCAAGAGAGCCAAAGGTTCAAAGTCTTCCTTGGCTACCTAGCAAGGTCGAGGCCAGTATGAATACATGAGAGTTTGTCAGAGAGAGAGAGACAGAGAGAGACAGAGAGAGACAGAGAGAGACAGAGAGAGACAGAGAGAGACAGAGAGAGACAGAGAGAGAGACAGAGATAGATAGAGACAGAGAGAGACAGAGAGACAGAGACAGAGAGACAGAGACAGAGAAAGAGAGAGAGACAGACAGAGAGACACCCAAATAGACAGAGGTAGATAAAGAGAGAGAGAGAGAGACAAAGAGAGAGTCAGAGACACAGAAACAGAGACAAGAAAATCAGAGAGACACAGAGGAGAAACAGGGAGAGAGACACAGAAAGACAGAGAGACACAACACACAGAAAAACATAAACAGAGAAATAGACAGAGACAGGGAGACAGAGATAGGGACAGAGAGGCAGACAGAGATACAAAGAGGAAAGAGGAAGAGAGAGGGGTCGATAAAAACTATGGAAGCCCAGTTATATCATATTACCTGTGTGAACAGGAAGTATGTGATTTAGTTCTATGTAAGTTTGCCATTTTCAGTGTGGAAGAATAGCACTGATCACTCCTTGCTCTTCCTGTAAGCAAAGCAAGACTTCAAACTCTATTTGAGGATGACCCCTTCTCAGAAATTACAGGCTCTGCATGTCTTGCCAGCCCATCATCACTGTCCATCTGCTAATTCTCTGCACATCGAAGCGGCAGCTGTCATTGCAGAAACGCTACAGTAGATAATAATATGGGGTACATTTTCATCTTCATATGCTTAAAACAAATCCCTGCGAAGAGCACCAGCAGCTCCTATGACTACAGGGATCTCAGGTATGATTAACATAAAATGCCAAACGGATTTGCAGATTGGGAGCAAATGGATTTGCTTTAAAAGAAAAAGCTCTTAAGGCAGGTGTAGTACACGTTGTGGTTGTCGGCAGATGCCGAGCGGTAGGAAATATCAAAGCTGTAGGCACACACAGAGATACCTCCAAATCCCAGCCACACATGCAGGCCTGAATACAAATGCAAGCATGCGTGGTTCGTAAATCTGCACAGCCGAGCTCTGCCGCTGGGATGGTTCAATTTCTTTATCCCAGAAAACTGCCACTAAACAAACAAAACTTTTCCTAAAATAGCAGTCCCCAAACGTTTATATTACTTTCACTGACACAACTTTCTCCACACGCAAATCATGGACAATCCTACTTCTTCTCCCCCCTTAGCCCTGGCTAGTAACCTAAAGAGAAATCAGTAATTCCCTTTGTAATTTTTTTTTATTTTGATTAATTCTTTTCCAATCCATTCCACTGCCTCGACCACGAGAAGTGTGCTTAAATCAAATAAACTTCAAAGCAGATCACGGCCCCTTCTCTGTGGACCCTGGTGTAGGTTCTTCTCTTTTCGATTCACCGTGCGTATTGATTCCTGACTGTTATTCACAGTATAGTTTGCATGAGGCAAGGAAGCAGTGGACATGGTCACCACTGAGCTATGCATCTCTGACCACTGGGGACAGGGCTGGAGATACGGATACACATGTGCGTGTGGATATAGCTATGAGTTTAGTCACACAGGAAGATGTAGATGGACATAGGACTATGCAGCTTAATTTCCATGGAAACATGAGGGATAGGTATCATTTCATCTGATCTTCAAAACAATCCAGGGTAGAGCAGGGTTGGAGGTGCATGATGATAACCTTGGGAGGCAGGGTAAACATATTTGCTTTTCCCATGTGAGGATACTGATTATAAATGAGCTCTCCAAATCCCATACCCAGGGATGGAGCCAGGAGCTAGAACTATGCCTTCTTAATCAAAACTTGGGTGGTTTCTAGTTGCGATATAGAACTTCCATTTTCTTTATTTTAAAGTATTGTACAGAATTGTGTTTCTGCTGTGTGGTAATCTCTGGACCTTTCCATGTCGATGTTGCCCCTGAACTTGGTCTCCATGGAGCTGAGGGAAAGAAGAAGGAGAGGGAATCGCAGAATTGTTGGCTGCTGGATACATAACAATACATGCAGTTTTTGTTTACATAAACAGGAATGCTTTGAAAGAACCTCAGTTCATTCCATCACGGTCAGTGTTACAGAAAAAATAAAGTCTGCACTGTTGATGAGAATTCAGGTCAAGGCAAGAAAAGTCACACAGCAGTCAAAGTGTTCTCAGACTATTGGATGCCTTGAGTTCAGAATAAAAGTCTAATGGATCTGGGAGGGAGAGAGAGGGGGAGGGAAAAAAGGGGGCCAGTTCAGATATGGGAGGAGATGGGGGAGAAGTACAGAGGGTCAGGAATTTAAAAGTACATGTGCTGCAGTGGGGGAAAGTGAGGTTAGCCGCTAGAAAGTCCCAGATGCCAGGGACCCAAGGGGTTCCCAGGACCCCACAGGGAGGACATTAGCCTAAATACCCAAAAAGAAAGGATAGAACCTGCAGAGAGCATATCCAGTAGAGAGACACAGCCCCCCAGTTGAGGAATGGGGCCACCCACCCACCTCAAAAATATTAATCCAGAATTCCTCCTGTCAAAAGAAAATGCAAGGACAATGAGTGGAACAGAAACTCAAGGAAAGGCCATTCTGAGACTGCTCCTCCTAGGGATCCATCCCATCTGCAGACACCAAACTCACATATTATTGCTGATGCCAAGAAATGCTTACTGACAGGAGCCTGGTATAGCTGTCCCCTGAGAGTCTTTGCCAGAGCCAGACAAAACCAGATGCAGATATACACAAACATTGGACTGAACACGGGGACCCCAATGGGGAAGTTAGGGCAAGGACTGAAGGAGCTGAAGGGGTTTGCATCCTCATAGGAAAAACAACAATATCAATCAACCAGACCCCCACAAGCTCCCAGGGACTAAACTCCCAACCAAAGAATACACAGGGGATACCCATGGCTCCAGGTGGATATGTAGTAGAGGATTACCTTATCTGGCATCACTGAGAGGGGAGCCCCTTGGTCCTGTGGAGGTCTGATGACCCAGAATAGGGGAATGCTAGGCTGCTGAGGCAGGAATGGGCAGGCAAGACCCTCCTAGAGACAGGGGGTGGGGAGAAAAGAAGGGATAGGGGCCTTCTGGAGGAGAAACTGGGAAGGGAGATAACATTTGAAATGTAAATAAATAAAATAACCAATAAAAAAATAAAAAAATAAAAAAATAAAATAACCAATAAAAAATGAAAAAAGAATGAAGCCATAGATCAATTCTGTCATGCTTTTCCTTTCCATTGTTACTGGCATTAAATATCTCTCCCTCCCTCCCTCTCTCTCTCTCTCTCTCTCTCTCTCTCTCTCTCTCTCTCTCTCTCTCCTCTCTCTCTGTTTCTTACACACACACACCACACACATATGTGTATATATATATATATATATATATATATATATATATATATATATATATGTATGTATGTATTCTGGCTGTAATTTGTCACTATGTAACCATTGATAACTTTGAGCTCCTGCTCTTCCTGTCTCTCCCTCTCCTTCCTGTGGGTTGAGAATACAGAAATGTACTGTCATACCTGGCTTATGTTGTGCTGGGGATTGAATTTAGGATTTCTTGCATTGTTAGACAAACACTGCTACCAAGTTAGCTACATCCCTAGCCCCTCAAGTAAAATATATTATAACAAAATTAGGATATATGAATTATTGAATATTTTCAACTTCTAGTGATTTTTTAAGAGGGAGCTTACAAGCAAAGATGATTTCAGAACACAGAGATTTAAATATTGTAAAAAAGAGCTTGAGCCATTTCATCTCCAAGATTAATTGCAAATAGGCCAGTGGTTTTAATAGGGAAAGTATGTTTGCTTCTATAATTAAATTTCTGGGCATGAATTTGTTCTCTATTGTTTGCTTAATACCAATTATGAAAATTTTTATCTTTTTTGAGAACTTTATATAAGTTTACTATGCACCCTCTTTCTTCCCATAAACCCTTTCGAATTTAGAGTCTTTCTATTGTGTTTGTTTTACACACACACACACACACACACACACACACACACACACACACACACACCCTACTGAGTCCATTTAGTGTTGTTGCACATATGAACTAGAGTTTAAGGCTGACCACTTGGGATTGGTTGAATCATCGATCGGGGGCCTGGTGTCTGGAGAGAACTGTTAACTGATTCTCCCTCTCTCCTTACTCAGTGATTAACTCTAACCCTTCATCTAGGGATGAAGTCTTGTGAAATTGCATCCTCCCTCAAAGTTGGCTCTCTGTCAAGTGTCATCATACAGTCTTATGTTTTTGGCTAATACAGTTCCTTTTAGAATTTTAATGGTACCAACAATCATTCTTGCCCCTAATGGAGCAAGCTGCCATTTCTTCCAGGCTATTGTAGAGGATAAAATGAATAAAAATGATATTAGTGCAAATTTCTCCAAAATGGTTCTATAAGGTCTCTTACAACAACAAACAGGATTAGAATTTCTTAGCTTGGGAATTCATGAAATTTTGGGGACAAGGTTGATCTGCTGAAAGTTAAATGTGTGGGAATGGATGGCTATGGGAAGCTTGGTCAAACACTTGTTCAGAAGAAACTAAGAAATTTCATTGTGATGGAGATTGGAAGGGTGCTAGAGGGAGGGGAGTTAATGGTGGTGGTTCTGGAGATGGGGATATTGTGTTGGTCCCTTCAATCTGTGGCAGCTTGCTAGCTCACCATCTTGGATAAATGCCGTCATAGCCACAATATCCATCATACCTAGGAACACATCCATCCTATGGATGGTTTGCTTCTGATAAACTTTTCAGTTGTCTTGGTCTCATAGTATAACTTTCCCTGGAAGCTTTGTCTCTTGTTAAAGAGTTGAATAATCTTTGAATCTAACATGTTAGCTATGACTATGAGTACCCCCAGGGAACATATAATCTTGAGCTTGATTTGGCAGTTTTTAAGTATTCCCTAAGAAGGGATGTGTGAGCTAGAGGCAAAGAGTCCTAGGTGTAAATATTTAGTTTTATACCTTAGGTCACTTGTTTCTTCACTGAAGTGTAATAATAATATTAAGTTTTATAATGCTCTTGGGCTATCCAGAAATATTGTATTTCATTATATTGTGTATGCTATCTTGAGGTCAAATTAGTTATTTGTAGAACTAAAGGGCCTGGGGAGTCATATATTGTCTTTCTTTTTTCTTTTTGTTTGTTTGTTTGTTTGTTTGTTTTAAATGGGTACATACAGTAGGAAACCATGTTTCCCAAATTTTGTTTTAGAACACTATTAACCTTGTATTAAGTCAAATGCAGTTTCTAGTTCCCACAGCTGCAGATAACTAGGCCACTCCATACTCTTCTAGTACAGATCTGCAGCTTCCTGGACATCTGGAGCTGGTGGCAGAAGTCAGAGCAAAGTTGGATTCATTAGTTTAATTGTTTGTCAGCTTGGGTTTTATTTTATGAAGCCATTTCTTGTCTAAATGTGTGTTTCTTTGCTTATTGTCTTTTCCTGCAGTCACAGATGCTCACTGAGAGGCGAGGATCTCAACAGACAGTGGCTCTCTCCCCAAGCTCATCTCCAACCAACCATCTACCATGCTAAAGGTCTCCTCCATTACCTAAGCAGTACTGGCCGGGGACCTGTGGTAAGTCACTTCCTTCTTTTTATACTATGATGAGGTTTCTCTTACTCTCTAGGAGATAGCCCATCAACTGTCAACGCAAGAAAAATAGACAAAGGGGACAAACATATGTGGGAAACTTTAATGATGGGTTTATTACGATAGTTGTTATATCAAATGACAACGAGCTGGATGTTTTAAAGAAACAGAACTCCTCACATCACATTTCTGGAAACTGGCAGTCTAAAATCGCAGAGTTGGCAAGCTGTTCTGATGCTAGTGACTTTCAGAAGATCATCCCCTTTTCTTGCCATGTGTTGTATCTACCAGCAGTACTAAGCTGTCATTGGCTTATGGTGGCCCATTTGATTCATCACTTAACATCTTCACAAGACCATCTGAGCTTGGGGCCTTGTGGTCTGGACTCCCCTCTTCTAAGGGCATTCATCACTGTGTTAGGACATTTATTCAGTCTGACCTTAGTAATTCTCCACTTGTTAAGATGCACATCCTGGATAAGACCATATTCCCAGGCTCCAGGGATTAGAGTTGCAACATATATTTATGAAGACACAACTCATCTCATGATAGGTTCAGAACAATGGTTTAATGCTCACTGGTAAAAACTGGAAATTTTTCTAGTTTTATTCTTACATTATTAAACTAGAAAAAAAATATTCTCATATTTTTCAGGACAATTGTAGCACTTTTCTAGGTTGCTTCATATATAGGATTTCCTTTCCAGTCCCAAGTACTATGCAAATGATGTCAGACAATCTGAAATCAGAGGCCTTAGTTCCAGATAATAAAGAAAATAAAAAATGACAACAGAGTGGCCTAGGAGAATGCTCATGTTCTGTTCTGTTTTGTTTTGTTTTGTTTTGTTTTGTTTTGTTTTGTTTTTTACAAACTGTGACCAGATCTATCTGCAGAAGTGTGGGGACAAATGTCCACATGTAGAGCTTAAGTAAAAGTGAAGGAATATCAGAATGAGCAGTTCTATCAGAACCTACTTTCTAAAGCATCTACTCTGTGTTTAAAGAATTGCATGTTTAATGGATCCTGGAAAGGCCTATGAGCCCTGCACTCCACTTTCAAGAGATGAACAACACATAGTGTTTCCCTTGGGCCATTCAAGTGGATATAGTAGAATAGAGATTCAGTTCTGCTGTGGTTTTGGTGCTGGGGTAGAGCCTCCCTTTGTGACTTACTCTTTGACTGTGTTCAGGTTACCCACTTCCAGGTTCAAAGATACTTCAGCACTCATGGGACTCAAAATAGCTGTGAACTTGTATTTGTAGTATATTGTAAAAAAAAATTAAAATTAGCATCTGTAAAAGGGAGAATTATGATGTCCTCATGGAATAAAGACCAATTCTCTGGCAACAGCATTACTACCAATCAGCTAAATTTACCTAAACTTAGTCTAAGGGTATTTTTTAAAATTTTGTTATTTTAATTAGATTTATCTATGTAGTATAATGTAGGATTCAATATATGCATACTATAAATAATGGTCAAACGAGGGCACATGGCATTCCTATCACCTTAAAAATTAAAAAAAAAAGTGGTCATAGAAAGACAAATACTCCAAATTACCACCTGTAGATGCTTAAAATGTTAATTTCAGTAGAGAGTATTTAGCTCTAGTGTTCCTCAACACAGTGGGCTGACTGCAAATTCACAAGAAGTTACATAGTTTACTTTCAGAGGTTCTGAAAACTATGTAATGACGATTGTATAGATTTGTTGATCATCCCACATTGCATATGTGCAATGAAATATCACAGGATACCCATCAGTAGGTTCAGAAAAGAATGGCGGGTGGGGTGGGTCAGCTATGTATCCATAAGGTGCTTCCCATGGCGAATCCCTTACTCCATGTCCATCCTCCTCCCGAAGTCAAACTCATACCTACTGGTTCAAGACTTACACCAAAACTCACACCACTAGCATTGACTACCTGACACTCTACAACTCCTCAGCTAATGAAAGACACTCTTGTCCAGCTTAATACTCCAAGAGTTTAAAGTCCTATCTCCCAAAGCCTATAAATAAACAAGCTTTTAAAACCTGCAAAACTCTACTGCCTTGACTGACTGCATCAACTTTTCTTTGGCACATAGAACATGTGCCTCTGTCCCCAAGAACATAAATTCAGTCATGGTTCAAGTGTTCACTAATGTACTATAGTCATATCTGCTTCCAAAGATCCCTGCATCTCAAGGAGGCCGTGCAATCTCTGCTTGTGACTGTGTTCCTCAAGCTCGACATAGCAAGTCTCCAGTCTCAAATCCGAAAGCTGTAGAAAGGCTGTTTCTCTGTGCAGGAAGCCGTAGCCTCCAGGAGAAGAGCATGATTAGGAAGGAAAGAACCCCATATCTGATACACATTTAAACACAGGCACATGTTAAGTCTTCAACAAAACAGGATTTCTTTCTGCTCTGACAATCTCTAATTGAAGAGCAGAGCATTTATTTTAAAGAGTGACAGGTGAAAGGCTTGTTTAAAAGTATAAATAAACATTAATTAGCTATAAACATGACAGCCTCAGACTTGTTTCCTGCTGGGACCATCTGAGAGGTGGGTGAGAAACAGCTGAGTACTAAATGCTATTCCCAGTGTTACAGAGCTCTCTAACAGGCAGGATGCCACCATTTAGGTACCTACAGGGCTATATTTAACCCACCACCTGCCAGCAGCTGCATCACTGCTATTCACTTGCTCTGGTCCTGTCCTGACAGAGAAGAGTCCCTCTCTGTCCACATCGATTTTTAAGTTCTGTGGCTGGAGATTAATGTTGACTCAGCCCAATTTCTGGGTCTTGTGAAAATGTTTATGGAAGCATTGGAAAAACATTATGTGATGGCTGGGAAGATGTACATGTCACAGATGCTTCTCAGGTATCTGACTCTTGGGTTAATTGATACCAGTTACAAGAACTAATGAGATGGAAGTTGTTGCCCTATTTATTCTGAGGATTGCCAAAGAACAGGCAATGTGCTTCTGTTCTCCATTCCCTACATCTATCCACCGTCTCATGAATTTTGGTAGCAACTTTCTTTTGTACATTAATTTACACTCTGCAGTTGTAAATATTAAAGTAACTAGGAATGCAAAGCCTATATAGATATTTTATTTAATATTTAGTTTTTTAATTTTTTAATATTCATAATATATATTGTGTATTTTGAAGAATCAGTCCTATTCCATCTTCTCTTACATCACCTACCACTCTTCCCTTCCAATGTCATGTGCTTTAAAAAAATAAATTAATACCCACAGAATCTGTTTATTGATGACTGCATGTGCATAGGTGTAGGACCATTTACTGGGACATGCATCTCAGGTCCTCCATCCCTAAAGGAAAGTGATTCTCTCTTAACCAGTAGCCACCAGTTTCCAATAGGTTCTTGGCTAGAATGAAACCACATGAACCCTTCTCTCATCTATATTTTTTCCATTGATCCCTCAGCCTTGATAGAAGAGGGTATCATATAGATGTCCCATTTAGAACTTCATGTTCCACAGTCTTACTTTTTGCACATTGGATGGTTGTAGATCTCTGTATTAATCAACTCATCATTTAAAAAGAGGGTTGACAGATGATGCATTTACTAGGGGTATAAAGATAAGGACTCAGGGTGTGGTTTCTTATTATTTCTATTTAGCAGGATAAAAGATTGTGGGTTGCTTTAAGATCACTCTTAGGTAGGACTAAGGTAGGAGGGGAATAGTTCTCAAAATAAAGAATGTGACACATGTAATAAAAATGGTAACAGAGGTGTGTGTGTGTGTGTGTGTGTGTGTGTGAGAGAGAGAGAGAGAGAGAGAGAGAGAGAGAGAGAGAGAGAGAGAGAGAGAGAGAGAGAGATTTGTCTGAGATGACTGGGATTCAGATGAATTGAGGAGCAGGAGTTACGGAAGGACTAGGTATTGATGCTACTTCAGCTGTGTTTGAGGGATAAAGTGGTCGGTGGGGGAAAAGACTCCTGGGGTCTTCTGGACCTTCTTGTAGCTCTTTCCCATTTTATTGAACCCAGCATGGCTGTTCTTATTCAGATGTTGAACTCAGGCTAATGTCAGCTAGGCAGCTCTCTAGTTGAAGCTCCCTCTTCCTAAGTGACACTACATTGTCCTAGACTGACAATAAAAACCAACCAGGACAGTAATCAAAATGATCCCTCTCCCAAATAAGAAAATCCAATTAATTACTGATATATTCAACAATATGAATGAAATTTAAAACAATAAGTTAACTGAAAGAGAGGGAACATAAAGGGAGACATACTGAATGTTTGCATTTCAATAATAAGGGAAGGTGAACATTAAAGCAGTGATTAGCTCTGGGGAAGGAGACCGAATCTTTGGATTTTGGAGAGAACTTTTAGGTAGTGAAAATATGCTATATCATGATTAAACACACAGTTATACCAAACTTGCTGAACTATATATCCAGTACTCATACTTTTTTTTTCCATTTTTTATTAGGTATTTAACTCATTTACATTTCCAATGCTATACCAAAAGTCCCCCATACCCACCCACCCCCACTCCCCTGCCCACCCACTCCCCCTTTTTGGCCCTGGTGTTCCCCTGTACTGGGGCATATAAAGTTTGCAAGTCCAATGGGCCTCTCTTTCCAGTGATGGCCGACTAGGCCATCTTTTGATATATATGCAGCTAGAGTCAAGAGCTCCGGGGTACTGGTTAGTTCATAATGTTGTTCCACCTATAGGGTTGCAGATCCCTTTAGCTCCTTGGCTACTTTCTCTAGCTCCTCCATTGGGAGCCCTATGATCCATCCATTAGCTGACTGTGAGCATCCACTTCTGTGTTTGCTAGGCCCCGGCATAGTCTCACAAGAGACAGCTACATCTGGGTCCTTTCAATAAAATCTTGCTAGTGTATGCAATGGTGTCAGCGTTTGGATGCTGATTATGGGGTGGATCCCTGGATATGGCAGTCTCTACATGGTCCATCCTTTCATCTCAGCTCCAAACTTTGGCTCTGTAACTCCTTCCATGGATGTTTTTTTCCCAAATCTAAGGAGGGGCATAGTGTCCACACTTCAGTCTTCATTCTTCTTGAGTTTCATGTGTTTAACAAATTATATCTTATATCTTGGGTATCCTAGGTTTGGGGCTAATATCCACTTATCAGTGAATACATATTGTGTGAGTTTCTTTGTGAATGTGTTACCTCACTCAGGATGATGCCCTCCAGGTCCATCCATTTGGCTAGGAACTTCATAAATTCATTCTTTTTAATAGCTGAGTAGTACTCCATTGTGTAGATGTACCACATTTTCTGTATCCATTCCTCTGTTGAGGGGCATCTAGGTTCTTTCCAGCTTCTGGCTATTATAAATAAGGCTGCTATGAACATAGTGGAGCATGTGTCCTTCTTACCTGTTGGGGCATCTTCTGGATATATGCCCAGGAGAGGTATTGCTGGATCCTCCGGTAGTACTATGTCCAGTTTTCTGAGGAACCGCCAGACTGATTTCCAGAGTGGTTGTACAAGCCTGCACTCCCACCAACAATGGAGGAGTGTTCCTCTTTCTCCACATCCACGCCAGCATCTGCTGTCACCTGAATTTTTGATCTTAGCCATTCTGACTGGTGTGAGGTGGAATCTCAGGGTTGTTTTGATTTGCATTTCCCTGATGATTAAGGATGTTGAACATTTTTTCAAGTGCTTCTCTGCCATTCAGTATTCCTCAGGTGAGAATTCTTTGTTCAGTTCTGAGCCCCATTTTTTAATGGGGTTATTTGATTTTCTGAAGTCCACCTTCTTGAGTTCTTTATATATGTTGGATATTAGTCCCCTATCTGATTTAGGATAGGTAAAGATCCTTTCCCAATCTGTTGGTGGTCTTTTTGTCTTATTGACGGTGTCTTTTGCCTTGCAGAAACTTTGGAGTTTCATTAGGTCCCATTTGTCAATTCTCGATCTTACAGCACAAGTCATTGCTGTTCTGTTCAGGAATTTTTCCCCTGTGCCCATATCTTCAAGGCTTTTCCCCACTTTCTCCTCTATAAGTTTCAGTGTCTCTGGTTTTATGTGAAGTTCCTTGATCCACTTAGATTTGACCTTAGTACAAGGAGATAAGTATGGATCGATTCGCATTCTTCTACACGATAACAACCAGTTGTGCCAGCACCAATTGTTGAAAATGCTGTCTTTCTTCCACTGGATGGTTTTAGCTCCCTAGTCGAAGATCAAGTGACCATAGGTGTGTGGGTTCATTTCTGGGTCTTCAATTCTATTCCATTGGTCTACTTGTCTGTCTCTATACCAGTACCATGCAGTTTTTATCACAATTGCTCTGTAGTAAAGCTTTAGGTCTGGCATGGTGATTCCGCCAGAAGTTCTTTTATCCTTGAGAAGACTTTTTGCTATCCTAGGTTTTTTGTTATTCCAGACAAATTTGCAAATTGCTCCTTCCAATTCGTTGAAGAATTGAGTGGGAATTTTGATGGGGATTGCATTGAATCTGTAGATTGCTTTTGGCAAGATAGCCATTTTTACAATGTTGATCCTGCCAATCCATGAGCATGGGAGATCTTTCCATCTTCTGAGATCTTCCTTAATTTCTTTCTTCATAGATTTGAAGTTTTTATCATACAGATCTTTCACTTCCTTAGTTAGAGTCACGCCAAGATATTTTATATTATTTGTGACTATTGAGAAGGGTGTTGTTTCCCTAATTTCTTTCTCAGCCTGTTTATTCTTTGTATAGAGAAAGGCCATTGACTTGTTTGAGTTTATTTTATATCCAGCTACTTCACCGAAGCTGTTTATCAGGTTTAGGAGTTCTCTGGTAGAATTTTTAGGGTCACTTATATATACTATCATATCATCTGCAAAAAGTGATATTTTGACTTCCTCTTTTCCAATTTGTATCCCCTTGATCTCCTTTTGTTGTCGAATTGCTCTGGCTAATACTTCAAGTACTATGTTGAAAAGGTAGGGAGAAAGTGGGCAGCCTTGTCTAGTCCCTGATTTTAGTGGGATTGCTTCCAGATTCTCTCCATTTACTTTGATGTTGGCTACTGGTTTGCTGTAGATTGCTTTTATCATGTTTAGGTATGGGCCTTGAATTCCTGATCTTTCCAAAACTTTTATCATGAATGGGTGTGGGATCTTGTCAAATGTTTTTTCTGCATCTAACGAGATGATCATGTGGTTTTTGTCTTTGAGTTTGTTTATATAATGGATTACATTGATGGATTTTCGTATATTAAACCATCCCTGCATCCCTGGAATAAAACCTACTTGGACAGGATGGATGATTGCTTTAATGTGTTCTTGGATTCGGTTAGCGAGAATTTTATTGAGGATTTTTGCATCGATATTCATAAGAGAAATTGGTCTGAAGTTCTCTATCTTTGTTGGATCTTTCTGTGGTTTAGGTATCAGAGTAATAGTGGCTTCATAAAATGAGTTGGGTAGAGTACCTTCTACTTCTATTTTGTGAAATAGTTTGTGAAGAATTGGAATTAGATCTTCTTTGAAGGTCTGATAGAACTCTGCACTAAACCCATCTGGTCCTGGGCTTTTTTTGGTTGGGAGACTATTAATAACTGCTTCTATTTCTTTAGGTGATATGGGACTGTTTAGATGGTCAACTTGATCCTGATTCAACTTTGGTACCTGGTATCTGTCCAGAAATTTGTCCATTTCATCCAGGTTTTCCAGTTTTGTTGAGTATAGCCTTTTGTAGAAGGATCTGATGGTGTTTTGGATTTCTTCAGGATCTGTTGTTATGTCTCCCTTTTCATTTCTGATTTTGTTAATTAGGATTTTGTCCCTGTGCCCTTTAGTGAGTCTAGCTAAGGGTTTATCTATCTTGTTGATTTGCTCAAAGAACCAACTCCTCGTTTGGTTAATTCTTGGAATAGTTCTTCTTGTTTCCACTTGGTTGATTTCACCCCTGAGTTTGATTATTTCCTGCCGTCTACTCCTCTTGGGTGAATTTGCTTCCTTTTTTTCTAGGGCTTTTAGATGTGTTGTCAAGCTGCTAGTATGTGCTGTCTCCCGTTTCTTCTTGGAGGCACTCAGAGCTATGAGTTTCCCTCTTAGAAATGCTTTCATTGTGTCCCATAGGTTTGGGTACGTTGTGGCTTCATTTTCATTAAACTCTAAAAAGTCTTTAATTTCTTTCTTTATTCCTTCCTTGACCAAGGTATCATTGAGAAGAGTGTTATTCAGTTTCCACGTGAATGTTGGCTTTCCATTATTTATGTTGTTATTGAAGATCAGACTTAGGCCATGGTGGTCTGATAGGATACATGGGACAATTTCAATATTTTTGTATCTATTGAGGCCTGTTTTGTGACCAATTATATGGTCAATTTTGGAGAAGGTCCCGTGAGGTGCTGAGAAGAAGGTATATCCTTTTGTTTTAGGATAAAATGTTCTGTAGATATCTGTCAGGTCCATTTGTTTCATAACTTCTGTTAGTTTCACTGTGTCCCTGTTTAGTTTCTGTTTCCACGATCTGTCCTTTGAAGAAAGTGGTGTGTTGAAGTCTCCCACTATTATTGTGTGAGGTGCAATGTATGCTTTGAGCTTTACTAAAGTGTCTCTAATGAATGTGGCTGCCCTTGCATTTGGTGCGTAGATATTCAGAATTGAGAGTTCCTCTTGGAGGATTTTACCTTTGATGAGTATGAAGTGTCCCTCCTTGTCTTTTTTGATAACTTTGGGTTGGAAGTCGATTTTATCTGATATTAAAATGGCTACTCCAGCTTGTTTCTTCAGTCCATTTGCTTGGAAAATTGTTTTCCAGCCTTTCACTCTGAGGTAGTGTCTGTCTTTTTCCCTGAGATGGGTTTCCTGTAAGCAGCAGAATGTTGGGTCCTGTTTGTGTAGCCAGTCTGTTAGTCTATGTCTTTTTATTGGGGAATTGAGTCCATTGATATTAAGAGATATTAAGGAAAAGTAATTGTTGCTTCCTTTTATTTTTGTTGTTAGAGTTGGCATTCTGTTCTTGTGGCTGTCTTCTTTTTGATTTGTTGAATGATTACTTTCTTAGTTGTTCTAGGGCGTGATTTCCGTCCTTGTATTGCTTCTTTTCTGTTATTATCCTTTGAAGGGCTGGATTCGTGGAAAGATATTGTGTGAATTTGGTTTTGTCGTGGAATACTTTGGTTTCTCCATCTATGGTAATTGAGAGTTTGGCCGGGTATAGTAGCCTGGGCTGGCATTTGTGTTCTCTTAGTGTCTGTATAACATCTGTCCAGGCTCTTCTGGCTTTCATAGTCTCTGGTGAAAAGTCTGGTGTAATTCTGATAGGCCTTCCTTTATATGTTACTTGACCTTTCTCCCTTACTGCTTTTAATATTCTATCTTTATTTAGTGCATTTGTTGTTCTGATTATTATGTGTCGGGAGGAATTTCTTTTCTGGTCCAGTCTATTTGGAGTTCTGTAGGCTTCTTGTATGTTCATAGGCATCTCTTTCTTTAGATTTGGGAAGTTTTCTTCAATAATTTTGTTGAAGATGTTTGCTGGTCCTTTGAGTTGAAAATCTTCATTCTCATCAATTCCTATTATCCGTAGGTTTGGTCTTCTCATTGTGTCCTGGATTACCTGGATGTTTTGAGTTAGGATCCTTTTGCATTTTGTATTTTCTCTGACTGTTGTGTCGATGTTCTCTATGGATTCTTCTGCACCTGAGATTCTCTCTTCCATTTCTTGTATTCTGTTGCTGATGCTCGCATCTATGGTTCCAGATCTCTTTCCTAGGGTTTCTATCTCCAGCGTTGCCTCGCTTTGGGTTTTCTTTATTGTGTCTACTTCCCCTTTTAGTTCTAGTATGGTTTTGTTCATTTCCATCACCTGTTTGGATGTGTTTTCTTGTTTTTGTTTAATGATTTCTACCTGTTTGGCTGTGTTTTCCTGCTTTTCTTTAAGGGCCTGTAACTCTTTAGCAGTGCTCTCCTGTAATTCTTTAAGCGACTTATGAAAGTCCTTCTTGATGTCCTCCATCATCATCATGAGAAATGTTTTTAAATCTGGGTCTAGATTTTCGGTTGTGTTGGGGTGCCCAGGACTAGGTGGGGTGGGAGTGCTGCGTTCTGATGATGGTGAGTGGTCTTGATTTCTGTTAGTAGGATTCTTACGTTTGCCTTTCGCCATCTGGTAATCTCTGAAGCTAGCTGTTTTAGTTGTCACTGTTAAGAGCTTGTTCTTCAGGTGACTCTGTTAGCCTCTATGAGCAGACCTGGAGGGTAGCACTCTCCTTAGTTTCAGTGGGCAGAGTATTCTCTGCAGGCAAGCTCTCTTCTTGCAAGGCAGGTACCCAGATATCTGGTGTTCGAACCAGACTCCTGGCAGAAGTTGTGTTCCACTCACTAGAGGTCTTAGGATCACGTGTGGAATCCTGTGTGGGCCCTTGCGGGTGTCAGGCGACTCAGCTGGCAAGGTAGCCCGGGGCTCGAGTGGAGTGGAAGGGGTTTGTGCCCCAGATCAAGCCCGGGTAGCCTGCTTCCCTATGTACTGCAGTCTCAAGTTCCGCGCGATTGGATTGGGGCAGGCGCTGTGTTCCACTCACCAGAGGTCTCAGGGTCCTGTGGGGAGTCCCGTGTGGGCCCTTGCGGGTGTTGGGCAAGACTCTGCTGGCATGGAAGCCCGGGGCTCGAGTCGAGCGGAAGGGACTTGTGCCCCAGATCAGGCCCGGGTAGCCTGCTTCCCTATGTACCGCAGTCTCAAGTTCTGCGCGATTGGATTGGGGCAAGCGCTGTGTTCCACTCACCGGAGGTCTTAGGGTCCCGTGGGGAGTCCTGTGTGGGCCCTTGCGGGTGTTGGGCAAGACTCTACTGGCAAGGTAGCCCGGGGCTCGAGTCTCGAGTCGAGCGGAAGGGACTTGTGCCCCAGATCAGGCCCGGTAGCCTGCTTCCCTATGTACCGCAGTCTCAAGTTCCGCGCGATTGGATTGGGGCAGGCGCTGTGTTCCACTCACCAGAGGTCTTAGGATCCCGTGGGGAGTCCCGTGTGGGCCCTTGCGGGTGTTGGGCAAGACTCTGCTGGCAAGGAAGCCCGGGGCTCGAGTCGAGCGGAAGGGACTTGTGCCCCAGATCAGGCCCGGGTAGCCTGCTTCCCTATGTACCGCAGTCTTAGGTTCCGCGCGATTGGATTGGGGCAGGCGCTGTGTTCCACTCACCAGAGGTCTTAGGATCCCGTGGGGAGTCCCGTGTGGGCCCTTGCGGGTGTTGGGCAAGACTCTGCTGGCATGGAAGCCCGGGGCTCGAGTCGAGCGGAAGGGACTTGTGCCCATACTCATACTTTTTAGTAGTGTAAAATATTTGTTTAACTACAGAAAATCTAAAAATATACAAAGCAAGAATACAGAAATTTAACATGCAGCTAGAGAAAATTGGGATGCAAAAAACTAGGGCTGGTCAGCCCAGAAGGGTGCAAGTCAAATAGAGAAATCCAACTTTGCCAAAGCCTAAAGAAGATAGTGGAGATATTGTTTAGAAGTTATAAAGACTCAGACAGAGAGAAAGCACGCCGGCAGGTAAACCCAACGAAACAGACAAGTTCAAAAATCGGCTGTTGAGAGGCATTGACTTGCTTCCTGTTTGTGAAGATTCACATGGGAGCCAGGAGACCCTTGACCCAGGGGATAGTCCAGCACAGCATCACCAGTGGAAGAAAGCTCTTAGACTACAACCAGGTCACAAGAAAACAGACAAATGATGAGCTGCCATGTTGCAGCCAGCCTGGCCCTTGGTCTGTTGCCAAGACCTGGGGCTTCAGGATTAGGAGAGCTATCGATTCCCATCCTCATGGCTCTTGCTATGTGAGTGCATGTTGAAAAAGGGATCTCAGAGCTCTTTGAAGAGCTCATTGATTTCCATTTACAACTCACACAAGCTGGAATGCCTTCTGCCGGAGGACAGCACAAGTGTGTGTGTGTGTGTGTGTGTGTGTGTGTATGTGTGTGTGTGTGTGTGTGTGTTTTCTTTCTCTAGAGCCCAATGGAATATGATTTTTGTCTATGTAACTGATTTTTCTGGTTATATTTGAATCCCACATCATATTTGTTTAATAAAAAGGCACAGAAAAAGAAGGAGGAATGATCACAGGCCCCTAAGACCCATATACGCTGAGCACGACAGTACTGTTTTATCATTGGCATTGTATTCCTCAGAAATGGCATTAAAAACTGACTTTTCTTTACTAATATATGTTTCTTGTTAAGAAACTAAATCTAAATCTATAAGTTTCTACTCCTGGCATTTGAATATTCTATGGGGTTCAAGCTACACCAGTCATTGCTATTGCAACTGTCAGAGAAGAATATAATATCCATAAATGTGTTGGAAGAAAAGTCATCTTAATCATTTCAATTCTGTTTCCTTTTATTTAGAATGACTCCTTGGTATCAGAATAAAGGTATCTCTTGAAAATATGTGTTTGGCTATGCCTTCTCCTGACACAGATAACTTACTTATAAATGAATTGCCAAAGTTTCTTAGATTGATTATATTGATTACATTGAAAAGCCAGGGCTACTTTTCACATCTCTCCTGTTGATGCATTCCATGTACTTTTTTAAGTACCATGGGGGTGGTAGGGCATTCAGGAACTTACATAAATGACAGGTGGGACCATCTGGATTTCCCAAACCAGTCTGAACATTTTGTACTTTTCCATGAGATGGGATGAGGGGAAAATAGGAAGAAGTTCCTAAATCAATGTTTCCCTTGAGATATCATGAACACTCTTGCTGTGAGTAGAAACACCGGGGTTGGTGATGGGGTTGAGGCAGGGGAGTAGGTTGATAAGAACTGGGAGGGAATGGGACAGTTGAATGGGTTTTGCTTGGCATTGGTCTCTGGGGGAGGGTCAAAAGTCAGTGCAGAGGCTTCAGATGAAGTTGGGTAGATGGTTTAAGTTTGTCTGGCATTTGGGAGGCAGCTTTACTTTCTTCAGTTTCCCAAAAGATTGTCCAAAGACAGTTTATCTTGTGAGTAGATAAAGGTGATAGAAATAGTTGACTGGTTCTTGCTCTTAAAGTAAAGCTTGCACAGATCAAAGTACAGTCAGACTCTGGGGTCAAGATCACCACTGATTCTCAAGTGAGGCAAGACTAGGCTAAACCTTTCTGTACTAAGGGTAACCACATGATGGGCAAGCATTCACACGACCCTGTGCTAAAAGTTTATCCAGACAACTTGGAAACCTGCTGTAGGTCAAAAAGACTAGTCGAGTCTTGCCTTCTTGTAGACAAAGAGGGTTTGCTGATGTAGCTCCCCTGGCTGGCACATGGTATAGATAAACAGTGTAGCAAGGCCTCAGACTGAGAAGTTGGAAGGGCTGAGTTTAAAAGTGGCATAGGAGCTACTGATACACTCCCTTCTACATGTATAAATGGAGGTGGGGTGTAATCATTTCAGCCCTGAAGCACCTGCCTGCTCCCTGCAGAACTCTGTCTTGGTGTCAAGCTTACCACTCAGGGACTGCCAACCAGTGACATAGAGTAGGAAATAGTTAATGCAGGACCCTAGAAATACATTCTCTATTTGCCAATTTACAATCATTATATTATTCCTTTTTAACGGTGGAGCCACTGTTTTTGAATGTTTGATTGTAAAAAACTTTTAGAGCCATAGTGATGAGAGTTTGAGATGCAGCATGATTCTTTTTCTATGGGCATCCAAGATGTTTACCCTCCTGTAACATTGGCAGAAGTGAAATGGTAGCATCCATCATCTTTGGGAGACATTTATACTAATTGTGGATGAGTATAAGATCTTAGCATGGTAATTGGCCCATTTCAGACATTCTAATAGATATAAAGCATTAAAAATATTGAGTTAGTGGTAATCATTCAATATGAAAGAAAGCCAAATACTGAACTTTATATTTTGGGTTATTTTATATGAGATTTTCCAATGTAATTGAAAAGAAAAAAAACTTTATGTTGCCTGTGGCTAATCTCATCCATCATTGGATGCCACTTACAAGTTAGGTAACATGTTACCTATGGAGAAAGTGCAGTTAAATATTGTTATCTATGAATTGTGCATCCAAAGATTCTAGCAAGTGTAGATTGAAATATTTAGGAAAATAGTTGTGCTGAACATTGCAAATTTTGTTTTCCTGCCACTATTACCTAAAAACTGAATAGCAATATATACATTGTTATAACTATAAAGCATCTATGATATATTAGGTATTTTAGGCAGTATAAAGATCATGTAAAGTATTTGGAAGCATTATATAACTTATATGCAAGCATAATGTTGTTTGCATAAGGAATTCAATAATTTATGGATTTTTTTTTTGGTGTCAGTGAGGGCTCCTGAAACAGATGCTTTGTAGATACTTGGAGAAGGCTATATAGGAGTGAGGACTGTATCTGGGAAATGCAGTTTGTAAAAAGGGTTCTTGGAAGGTAATTACATATGTCACTAATATCATTTCCCCTATTGAGATATTTACTATTCTCAAAACCTGGATTGAATGCTGCCTGCCCAAGACTGTGTACCAGTGGAATCTCTAGGGCTTTGTGAGCCTTGGTTGGCTTAATTGGAAGTGTTGCTCTTTGGGGATTCCATCACATTCTCCAGAACTTGCCTTCTCCCAGATCCAGCCTTGCTTTCATTTTCCTGTGGCAATTTTATAAATAATGCAGAGGTCTCAAGGCAGAGAAGGAGCAATGAGACCCAGATGTCAAGATCGGAAAACACAGCAGCTCAAAGCTAGCGAGCAAAGCAGAGTGGTAAACACAATCAGATCTAGGTGAGCCATGGGGAGCTGGGGAAACGCCAAGGGAAGCGTTTGAACAGGGCTAACCTCATGAAGATGGAGGCCCAATTAGCTTGCAGAGAAACCAGACTTGGAATGGGAAGGAGTGTGCAGAGCATAGCAATGTTAGCCTGATCAAATTCTTTGCTGGACGAGGAATAACAGTACTAATATTTTCATGAATTATATTAACCTTATAATTAATCTCAGAAAAAATTCCTTGGGAGATTCCTAGGGAGAGGGATAGGGAGTAGAGCTTTAATCCAAAGTGCATCATTTACCTTGGATGAAGAAGAAATTAAGGCTCTGGGAGGTGAATCAGTTCAGAAGTAAAAATCAAGCACTTTAGCCAAAGCAAAGCTAAACAACACTGTATGAAGGCTTGAAATCCCCATTTCATTTCTTCTTCTTTTTTTTCTTTTTTCTTTTTTGTCTTGGAGAATAGTATAATTATTGGCTATTAATTTAAACCTTAAATTCAGGTATAATTACCAACTTCATTCTCACAATGTCTTTAAACCCACTTACTCTTCAAGTCCTGCGAATTTCTCCCCCTTACAAACATTCCTTTCTGTATTATTTTAAAAATTAATTTTAATTTGCATGCGTGTGTTTGTGTGTTTGTGTGTGTGTGTGTGTGTGTGTGTGTGTGTGTGTGTGTGTGTGTGTGTGTGTGTGTGTGTGCGTGCGCACGTACCATGGTGTAGAGGTAAGAGAACAATTTCTGAAGTTTGTTCTTTCCTCCCATCATAAGTTCCAGGCATAGAACTCAGGTCCTCGGGCTTGCATTTCCTGTGTTTTGCTCTCTTAGCATTGCACCAGCCCGAGCTTCCTTTTTCTAGATACTCTTCTCTGTTGATTTCAGCTATGCCTTTGTCATGACTCTTGTTTGATCTCTATTCTGGGATCCAGTCTAAAGCTCGAACCTTTGGATGTGATCCTGGTTTTTCTTTTGTCTCAAAAGCTATAAAACCTCCTTCGCCATCTCCCCGGGAAACTATCCCAATACCATAGAATGCCACATAACTGCACTAATAACCAGCCTACTGCCCATGTCTCTAGCTTCTAAAAATCCAGTTCTTATTCACATTCTGATTATTCTGAATTATTGCATTTCCACAAAGGCATCTCTCATTCTTCCCTCTTTTCCATTTACCTCGTAAGATTCATCTGACATTGTAACATATCTCTGTGGCTTGCAGGACCACCATAGTGCACTCCTGCTGACGTGCCAGTCCTTGGAATGACATGTAAAACATTCCTCTCTAGAATTAGGAAATATAGTTTTAGTTTGATTTCTATAGAGTTAAGTTTGTCCTTACCCTAGATTTCTCCTCTGGCTACCATGTTCATTAGCTTTTGGAATCATCCGCACCAAATAGCTTCTGGAATGTATCAAATTAGAAAGGAAGAAATGGTGTTTGTGTATTAAGGCAAATTTGGATTCAAATATTTACTCATATACTCAATAATTGAAACTTGAGTGAGTTATTTATTTGAAATTCAATGTTCTTATTTAAAATGGGGAGTATGATGCCTATCTCATCATGGGATATGCACTGCTATAATCATCATGAGATACTCATTGTTATAACTTCATAATAACATTTACAATTTTTTAGCACATGACTATACAATTAAATGTTCTATAACATCCATTTTGTATAATTTCTTACCATGCCAGCTGGTGCCTCATAAGTGTTGGATAACTATTAACTATTTATTATTGTTGCTGTGGAGAGCAAGACTGAATTATGCTAAAATTTTAATTTTTTCTGCCACATAGCAGGCAAGCATATTTTTTCATTGAATACATTGATGAGTGAGATAAGGTTGCTCACTGATCTGAGTGTTGTGGTCTCCAAACTGGACACAGTCACTACTAGTCTGGCAAATACTTTTACTGGAAGAAAACACAAGTATCAAATCTTCAAGTAGAGAAGAAAAAGCTTTCCTCAACTGAAATAAGTTGATAATTTGCTTTGTAATTGCCCCCTGCAATTTGAAGGAGCACATGTTTCTTATAATTAACAGTCATTTATTTTTAGGGATGTCATTTGAGCAGCGAGCAGAACAATGTCTCCATTTCTTTCCTCCTGAATCCTCTGAGGCCACCGGAATCCTAGGGCTTAGCACTGTTCATTCCCACAGGTGAATAGGTGTATAATTTGTCATTTACCTCAGCTTTCAGAGTCTGTAAGGATCAGAAAGGAAAAAAATAACAGCTTTTATCTCTATCTGAATCCAGCATTTAAGGAGCTCCTGTCACTGAGCAGCCTTCTGGCTTTATTGAGAAATCTGTTGCTAAGACACAGACTTAATTTGTTTGCACACTTTTCATAAGAATGGTGCATGTTTATTCACACAGAAAAACCAAGATGTAAGAGATAAAGGTTGGTGGAAAGTTCACAATAGTAGGCGATTATACCTTAAACCGTTATTTTATTGGATCTTTTAGAAAAAAAAGGTTTTTCAGACTATGATCTTGGGACCAGGACCATCAGTCTCACATGGGAGCTTGTTAAAAAGTCAAATTCCTTAGCCTTACTGGGACTCACTTGAATCTCAGAGTTGCTGGAGCAGGGCTCCAGTGTCTGCTTTGATATGTCCTCCATGTTTTTCTGATGCATGTCAGTATCTGAGACTCATGGACCTGTAACATAGGCTAGAGCATCGTCTCTATCTCATCCATCAATGGGAGGTTAAAACCAAGATGTAACCTCAGTCAGGATGGATGGTTTGAAAGAAGATGATCATTTTTAAGGCCCCTCACAACTCCTCCATGTACCCCCCAATCTGATAACTCAGATGAAATATGAACATAATATTAGAAAATAAATGCACACCATGCTCAAGAAGGAAACAGTTTACAAGACAAAAAAAATCATAAAGGTTTGCTAACAAATCCTATGAAACCCAGGAAATACATGCAGGAATACAGCCCTAGGATGCATTACTAATGAGAGCAGACCATACTGTTAGATTTGGGCTGACATCACTGATAAAAGACCATAGTACAGAGCCCTTTCATTAGCTTGAATAACTGCTTATGAATTCGCAAGCTTAACCCAGTGGTTCTGTTTTCCTAATGCTTCAACCCTTTAATATAGTTCCTCAGGTTATGGTGACACCCCCCCCCCCACATAAAATTATTTTGTCGCTACGTACTGTAAGTTTACAGTTGTGAATGAATTTTCCTGTAGATATATGATATGTGACCTCTGTGGGACTGAGACCCACAGACAGATTAAGAACCACTGGCTTCGTCAGGTATTTGGCTGACACCCTTGCTCAGTACTCACTCATATTTAGTTAGGGTGTGATGCTTGATTTTCCTCAGCACTGGGAGAAGTGAAAGCTTGGGAGATAGAAACCGTACTGCATTTATCTCCTGACACCTATGCCTACCACCTGGCTATATCGTAAAGTACTAACAGTGCACCAGTGAAGGGAACATCTTTATCCTTGAAGAAACTCTGAAGCCATTCCTCAATAAAGGCCAGGTCTGGTTTGAAGCAGATGCCATTATTGATGTAGGTCTTTGGTTTGGATGGAATATGGAATTCCAAAGTAAAAGAGTAAAGGAATGGCCTTAACTATCAAATGCAACATAGATGTAGAAGCCAGCAAACAATCTTTATTCAGTATTTCTGGCATTGTCTTCTAGTAAACATTTAGTGACTCACATTATGAATATATTAGAACTGAAATTTACCATTATGCTCATTGTTTTATATTTGTTTCATGCATTTGTACAGATTTCAATCCTGTTTGTTATGGCAAGGATTTTTGAGAGAACAATATATATCTTTGATTTTTATTCATGCACCTTGAAATCATTCAATATTCACCCATTCTTCATAACTGCCATCTTGATGAATCAGTCTACCTTCAACTAATATGTTAACTCATGCACACTCTACCGACCTTATACAAATACACTGGAAATTTATTTTTTCTTGTATTTTATGATGTTGTCCTGGCACATTTACTTTCATATACACTGCAGCTCTTCTCCACATTATTACTCTGTGCACTGGAATGTCATTTACATGTTACAAGAATTAGGATAGGGAAAATAGTTTCTTCACCATTACATGTTCATCTTTTTATCTGGTACTTTCCCCATAAATGACAGATAGAGACTGCAATTTGGGAAACCACAATGATTTTTGGCTCTAAGTACATCTGTGTCAGGAAAGGGATAGGTACTTGTACTCTTGGAGGCCATATTTTTATATTCTCTAATGACTTTTTCCTGTGTGATCAGCAAGGCTAATGGGAAAATAAATACCTCTTACAGAAGAGTGAAGACGCTATATTGGGGTCTTATCCAAGACTTGGCTGAGCAGGGTGTAGTCTTTCCAGTGACATTTCTAGATTGTTATGGAAAACTACCTACTGTGTGTATCATATTCATCTGTTTCTATCTGAGTGTCTTATGGGAATCTTATATCTGCATTCAAATAAGGGAGATTTTCCTTTTTTTTTTTTAATTGCAGGGAAAGAAGGTTCATATGGAATCTAGAAATTATAATGAGCTCTAGACTGGAAGACTGCCACTCTTATATGGTAGAATTCTTGATGCATCTTCTTTAAGGAAGGAGCCTTGTATACTTTGCTTGTCATATGGTAGAAAGCATGTTAATTTTGACACAAATAACATATTATTGTAACACTTAACCCTTTTTAGATAACAAAGGACCTTCATGTTTCATGTCTTAAACAAAATCTATGTTTTAAAGTTAATGATTTTGAGTAAGACTCATCTATGTTAACTGGATGATTCTTCTGCTCAGATGAGGGTGGCCAGGAAAGAAACATATTAAACCCCTTGACAGCAATAGAACACAGGAATTACGGAAGTCCTCACATGTGAGGATGAGGAGAATTTGGTGTCATCTTTTGTATTTCATAATTTTTCTTATTATTAACCTATCTTTATCATGATTTTCTGACACTAACAACTTTCTTGTGACTTGCCAAGAAAATACGTAAAAAGAATGTATTTCTCCTCCATACCAATGAGGCTGCTGGCCACGTGGCTTTCTGTAATCAATATGAGCAGATAGATGTTTGCTTTGTTTTCAGAAAGGCTTCAGCAGGTACAATAAGAGTCTATCCTTAGTATTGCTTTTCCATTTGCTCCAAACTAGCATGTATCAAATTAGGGCTTCTCCCTCATCTTAAATTCTAGAGTGAATTTATATAGTGTAGCCTCATAGCTCTTCTGTGGCATGAATTAAAGAAATAAACTGAGTTTTGAAAACCATTGAGTTTTAGGGGTCATTAATTTTCACATCAGTACTTGGGGAAAAATCCTGATTGTTCTTTATACATTTGATTATAGTCCCTTAAAGCAGCTCTTTTCTGTTTACTTTTCAACTTTCAAATTTTCATGTGTATTTTTTTATAAACTGCTGCAGTTTCTATTTTCTTTCTTGGCTATGATTCTATGTCCTCCCAATCATATGGGATTTTTTTTTTCAGAAAAACTAATTGTGACATGCATTTCTTCACATTCTGTTTCCCGCTAAGAGCTCAGGAATCTACCTTTTTTTCTCTGAGAGCTTTCACAATGCGGCTGTTCCAGAGTCACCATGGCTCCCGCATGGCTGAGTAAACAGCATCTTTCTGACATCTCTGATATCTCAGACAAGTAAGGGACCAGCACATTAACCTGGATTTGTTTTCTCTCTTTTTTTAATTTAATTTTAATTAGGTATTTTCCTCATTTACATTTCCAATGCTATCCCAAAAGTCCCCCATACCCTCCCCCTCCCCACTCCCCCATCCACCCACTCCCACTTCTTGGCCCTGGCGTTCCCCTGTACTGAGGCATATAAAGTTTGAAAGACCAATGGGTCTCTCTTTCCACTGATAGCCGACTAGGCCATCTTCTGATACACATGCAGCTAGAAACACGAGCTCTGGGGGGTACTGGCCTTTTTGTCTTATTGATGGTGTCTTTTGCCTTACAGAAGCTTTGCAATTTTATGAGGTCCCATTTGTCGATTCTCGATTTTACAGCACAAGCCATTGCTTTTCTATTCAGGAATTTTTCCTCATGTGCCCATATCTTCGAGGCTTTTCCCCACTTTCTCCTCTATAAGTTTCACTGTCTCTGGTTTTATGTGGAGTTCCTTGATCCACTTAGATTTGACCTTAGTACAGGGGAATAGATCAATTCGCATTCTTCTACTTGATGTGCCAGCACCATTTGTTGAAAATACTGTCTTTTTTTCACTGGATGGCTTTAGCTCCCTTGTCAAAGTTCAAGTGACCATAGGTGTATGGGTTCATTTCTGGGTCTTCAGTTCTATTCCATTGGTCTACTTGTCTGTTGCTATACCAGTACCATACAGTTTTTATCACAATTGCTCTGTAGTACAGCTTTAGGTCAGGCATGGTGATTCCACCAGAGGTTCTTTTATCCTTGAGAAGAGTTTTTGCTATCCTACGTCTTTTGTTATGTTTTCTCTTCTGTTGCTTATTTTAGGTCTTCTGTGATTTCCATGGTCACTCCCAAAAGAAGAATGTATTCCTTTATGGTTGCAGCATGAAAGAAACTTTGTGGCAAGCAGGCTGTACTGTGGGTGAATCTGCCCTCTTGGAGGATGTCAGCTACAGGGTAAGTCATTCTATGGTATATAGTATGGTATATTATGATGACAACATTACTGTGAGTACACATTACCACTCATCTTTGTTTGTAAACAGAAGCTTTACCACTGACCTATATCTTTAGTTTATAGCTATATCTTTTTCCCTTAAAATAACCATTTTATTATACCAGTACAGTTATAATGTAAGCACAATAGATATTTCTGTGTTCTTTCTACAATTGTATTGAATTATGTCACACTATCTGGTAACTTTATTTCTTGTCTTCTCTATGACACAGGGAGTTGGTGACAAGAAGCCTTATTTTTTAATGTCTGGCTTTATAATTATTAACTGTGTGAATTATCATCTGCCACCTCTAAAATAAAGACAGTATACCGTTTCTTTTACAAAGATTATGGGATGATCCTGAATACAAAAGAACCTTAAGCAAATATGCAGGAGTGAGTGCACCCAGGCCCTCATCAACTCCCATCTCTGCATGCATATTCTTTGCAAAGCAGAATAGTTTTCCTATTCATTGAACTTAATTTTCTATTACATGGGCTCTGGTGGTATGGACTACTCTATATTCAACTACAGCAGAAATGAAGTTAAGAAGGAAAACAGGGAGGGTGTCTTAATTAGGGTTTTACTTCTGTGAACAGATGCCATGATCAAGGCAAGTCTTATAAAAGACAACATTAAATTGGGGCTAGCTTACAGATTCCACTATCATCAAGGCAGGAACATGGCAGCATTCAGGCAGGCATGGTACAAGAGGAGCTGAGTGTTTTACATCTTTGTCTGAAGACTACTAGCAGAATACTGACTTCTAGGCAGCTAGGAGTATAGCCAGTGCCCACAGTGACATACCTACTCTAACCAGGTCACAGCAACTCCAACAAGGCCATACCTCCAAATAGTGCCACTCTATGGGATAAGCATATATATGAGTGGGAACCATTCCATGTGAGGATAATGTAACTGCTTATGAGACATAAAGAGGAGATAAAATTTGCAAAGTTGTCCAGATGCAAAATAAAGACTAGACTTTATTTCAAATTTCTGAAGAAAAGAAAGACAACTGTGATGATACCAAGTTCTGCTAAATCTTTTTTTCTAAGTACTACAATTTACTCTACACAAAGTAGATTCATCTCTAAGGCTAATGATGGTATTAAAAGAGAAATAAAAGCCCATAAAACTAAGTATGAATAGTGACCAGAGGACTTAATCTTAGTACTAGGAGGCTGACGTTGAAGGATGCTGAGTTGTAAACCATCTTGTGCTATATAGCGAGACCCACTCTCAAACAAAACAAAAACAAACACATAAAGACAAGTAAATAAACAGATTACAGTGATTAGCCACCAGAAGCCTAATTGCATTATATTACTTAGATGACAATCACCTTGGAAGCTCATACCAAACTTTAATGAATGACCTTATGCATAATGCAGGTGCTTATAAAATATATCATTAAAACATATATATAGAGGTTGGTTTGGCTTTTATTCTTTTCTTAAAACAGGTAAAAATATTCGTGGACAGTTCTCTACATGGAAAAGTAAGAAGAAATAGAATCTAAGAGCTCTCTGTACAAAGAGAATATGAGGCTGAGCAGAGAGGCTGGGCATCACAGTTGTCTTAGTTCCTTCTCTTTCACTAAGTTAAGATATACCAACCAACAGTGTCTGGGTTTGGTGGTTGTATATGGGATGGATCCCTGGGTGGGTCAGTCTCTAGATGGTCTTTCCTTCTGTCTCAGCTCTGAACTTTGTCTCTGTAACTCCTTCCATGGGTATTTGCTCACAGTTATCTATTGGATAGAACATAGGGCCCCTAATGAAGGAGCTAGAGAAAGTATCCAAGGAGCTAAAGGGGTCTGCAACCCTATAGGAGGAACAACAATATGAACTAACCAGTACCCCGCCCCCCCCCCCAAAGCTGTGTCTCTAGTTGCATATGTAGCAGAGGATGGCCTAGTTGGGCATCAATGAGAGGTGAGGCCCTTGGTCTTGCAAAGATTATATGCCCCAGTACAGAGGAATGCTAGGGCCAGGAAGTTGGCGTGGGGGCATTGGGAAGCAGGGTGGGGGAGGGTATAGGGGACTTTGAGGACAGTATTTGAAATGTAAATGAAGAAAATATCTAATGAAAAATGTCCAAAGTAAGATACACCAACCAAAACAAAATTAGGGATACAATGTTTTTATAGCTCACACTTTGTGAGGGACAATATGTCTTGACAAGGAAGTCAAGGGAACAGAAGTTAAAATTCTGGTAACATCACATCCCTAGTCAGGAAGCAAGAAAAGAAAGATACATACTTATACTTGGCTCAGTTTATTTTTATACAGTCTAGGATCTCGGCGCAAGGGATGGTGCTGCTCACAGTGAGTCAGTCTGCCAACCTCAACCAATCCAATGAAGAGAATTCCCTGCAAAAATGAAGGAATGCTCAAAAGCCCTTTCTGTAGCTCATCAGGCTCACAGTTGAGATTAACCATCTGAATGACCAATTGCACAGTGGACTCTTATCTTCTGTATTTCACTTTTATTGCATGATGATAATGTTTATGTTATATATTAGTTTATTAATACATCCAACATTTCAAGCTCACTTCTGTGTCAAGTAAGGCAAAAGATTTGACAAGGGAGAGGTAGACAGATAATAGTTTCTGCCTCTGAGAACAAGTTATGGAGTGTTTGATAGCAATGTTATTAAAATATTAGCCCATCTGCACATTGACAGTCATCTATAGGATATCTTGTTTTAGGTTGTCAGTTGCCAGTGTCTCATTTTTTCTTCCCTATAAAATGATAAAGTCAGAGTTTGTAAGAAATGAATAAAATTGAGTTTGTTGGTACTCTGGAGTTCTTCAAGGATTATTCCTGGCTATTAAGCAATGGATGTAAGGGGAACATGAGTAATGTTGAGCTTGTTCTCGCATCTTCCATACTTACAGACTCATTTTGTAGTTCCTGCTCAATATTTGTCTCCTTCCACCATCGGTATTTTAAATCTAAGGCACTGTGATCTATAACTGATGGCCTTGATTGTGGTGTTTAGCCTAAAATATGTTTTGCCTCTGTGCAAATAGATTTTTGAGAATCGAAAGGATGTGTTCACTTTGTCACAAGGAGTTGGAGACCTTGGAAAGACCCTTTATGCAAGACATGTTTATAGTCCTCACTGTTACCAGGAGTCACAGCCTTGAGTGTGAATTTTCATATCAAACAAAGCAACTCTTACCGGAGAAATTCTGTCCTTTAATATCAGTGTCAAAATGATAAACACATTTCACACACACTCAAAATATTTATTCAATTTTATTAATCAATCATATTGGGACTTCTAATTATAATATTAAAAACAGGTCAGTGAATGTATTCTTCAAAACACAATTATGAAAGGAGACAAAATTAATAAAAGATGTAATTTTAAGCCTCTTTAAAATGACCGGATACATGTGAAGAAATAGCCAGTCTTGAAAACTCCTAGAGTTTTGTGCAGGAACAGATCAAATCTGACTTACTTAATGGGATTTCCTTAAACATTTTTTTTTTCAAGACAGGGTCTTTCTGTATAGCCCTGGTTGTCCTGGAACTCACTTTGTAGACAAGGCTGGCCTCGAACTCAGGCATCCACCTGCCTCTGCGCCTGAGTGCTGGGATTAAAGGTGTGCGCCACCACACCCCGCTCCCTTAAACATTTTTTAATTTACTCATCAAGATATATAACTCAGGGCAAGGCAGAGTAAGGAACATGCTTAGTTACAGTAGACCTTAGGTAGTAGGAGTATGGGGAGTTTACAACTCTGAGCTGAATAGTGAGACCCTGTGTCAAACCAAAGGTAAACAAATGAGCAGCTTTGAAAATGCCATCAGAGCTCTCAGCCACTAAACCACCAACTAAAGAATACACATGGAGGGACCACGGCTCCAGCTGCATATGTAGCAGAGGATGGCCTTGTCAGGCATCAATAGGAGGATGCCCTTGGTTCTGTGAAGTCTTGATGCCCCAGTGTAGGAGAATGCCAGGGCGGTAAGGCAGGAGTGGGTAGGGGGTGGGAGCACCCTCATAGAAGGAGGAGAAGGGGGGTGGGATTAGGAGTTTCCAGAGGGGAAACCAGGAAAGGGGATAACACTTCAAATGTAAATAAATAAAATATCATAAAAAAGAAATTTATGAAAACCAAATTATCGCTATCTGATAATTTCAAGATTTGTTGACTTTGGTAACATATATAGACAACCTTAGTTCTTTTTCTTGGTTTTAGGTATTTACCTTTATAAAATTCTCATCAATTTAAAATTTTAAAGCAATAATGATAGGATATTAAATTTTCACTGAAAACATTATGCTATAAACTCTTCAGAAAAAAAATTATTTTCATTTTAACTCTTAAAATATGAAATACAAAACTGTCACAAATTTGACTATATGTAAAATTAAATGTATTTATGATTAAAAAAAAATATCACCAATATTGTGGGAGGTCTGAACTAGACACTTCTTGCCACTAAATGAAGCCTCCAAATCTGGAATAGGTTACATCTAATTGAGTTTTTGGGCAAAGGGTTCTCATGAAAGCCCCCAAACAACCCAGATTAATGCCAAGGATATTGGTTGCTTTCCACACACTGATAGTAAAGCTTGATTGCTGAAAAGAATACCTAAACAACTCATTGTACATGACAAATTTGACATAAGGCCTACATAGAACCTTTACTTCTACAGGCTAGTGTTCATGGTACTAGAAGGTCTTCAGAATTCTACCAAAAGATAAATTAAACACCAACCCAGCTAAAAATCCTTTAATCTCAATGGTAAGTTGCCTAATATAGTGGCATAGAAGTTGTGGGAGTGATCATTCACCATCTGTTTGGAATTCAGGCCACTCCATGAAACTGAACTCATGGCTGACACTTCTAGATGTACCATGGACCTAAGGGACACAAAATACTACTGTTCTGCTGAAAGAACATAACAATAAAATGACTCCTAATGACATTCTATTATATTCATAGATTTATGTCTTGCTCAGCCACCATCAGAAAGCTTCCTTTTGTACACATGGGAACAAATAGAGCCATACCATTGGAGAATACAAAGTGGAGAGAGTTAGAGACTCTGAAACACTCAGCCATAAATGAGATATCTCCAACAAATTATCTACTCAAGGCTCAGGGAATCTGTGGAAGAGGAAATGGAAAGATGGTAAGAGCCAGTGGGGATGGAAGATACCATGGAAACAAGGGCTTCTAGACAAAACAGGATGGATGCTATATTAACTTATAAAGATTGTAGCATCATGTAAAAGGCCTGAAGAAATCTAAGCCAAATGGGAGTGCCAGTAATGAGAGAGGAGCCAGATACAAGCTCTCTTTCCTAACCCAAAGCTATCTCAGTTGATAATTACTCACAAAGGGAAAATTACTTTTCTCCAATAGAATCGTACTAGGTATACAAACTATACTTAAGGAAAGGCATTATGTCAAGCAATAGATGGCTAAACATAAAATTAAATCAATAATTTGGGAGGAATTTTGTTGTATAATGCTTTGTGAATTTTTTTGACTTTACAGGTCTTTTGCTAATATAGTATGGTTTCTAATTTTTTATGAGTTTTTGTATATAAAAATGTGTATGTCTTTGTGTCTCTTTGTGGTTTTTATTTTGCCCTTTTTTATGCTTTTGTTTCTCCTTTTGTTTGTTTTGTTTTTTTTTTGTCCTGTTCTAGTTTTACTTCTTTTATCTAATTTTATTTTATTGTATTGTATTACTTTTTGATCCTTGTTTGCTTCCTTTCCTAATGACACTGAGAAAGAATGTGTATTTGGTTGGGTGAGGAGTTGTGAAGGATGCAGAGGGAGTTGAGGCAGGGAAATAATAAGAATATAGTGTATGAAAAAAAACTATTTTAAATGTTAAAAAGGCCAAGATAAGAATATACACAGACTTTTCTCTTCCACATACAAGGACATAGAGACACAGGAACAGAGAAGTCGGATAGGCAAAATAAGTTACAAGACCTAGATACAATAAATGAGAGGCTAATGTACGGCCTCTAAATAATCTGGTGTTATAGGAAAATAGGCATATGTGCAGAGGAAGCCTCAGAGCTCACTGAATAGGAAAAAACCCCAAAGATTTGAAAATTAGCCACTTGTCCTCCAAACTCGCCTATAAACCAATCACAACAAGGAGAAGCTGAATAGGTTCAAAATGTTAGAGGACAAGTTTTATCTATTTATTAGCTAGTCACCATGTTGAGAAGATACAGACAAGTAATAAATTTAAATATGTATTTTAAAAACTCATACTGTGGTACATATTACAATAAAATAAGGAGATTTTTCAGGTTAATCTAGAGAAATAGTAAAATTCTTTTTTTAAACTGTGAAATATTTTTTTAATCTTTTTTATTAGGTATTTTCATCCTTTACATTTCCAATGCTATCCCAAAAGTCCCCCATACCCTCCCCCCCAATTCCCTACCCACCCATTCCCATTTTTTTGGCCCTGGTGTTCCCCTGTACTGGGGCATATAAAGTTTGTGTGTCCAATGGGCCTCTCTTTCCAGTGATGGCCAACTAGGCCATCTTTTGATACATATGTAGCTAGAGTCAAGAGCTCTGGGGTACTGTTTAGTTCATAATGTTGTTCCATCTATAGGGTTGCAGGTCCCTTTAGCTCCTTGGGTACTTTCTCTCTCTCCTCCATTGGGAGCCCTGTGATCCATCCAATAGCTGACTGTGAGCATCCACTTCTGTGTTTGCTAGGTCCCGGCATAGTCTCTCAAGAGACAGCTATATCAGGGTCCTTTCAGCAAAATCGTGCAAGTGTATGCAATGGTGTCAGGGTTTGGAAGCTGATTATGGGGTGGATCCCTAGATATGGCAGTCTCTAGATGGTCCATTCTTTTGTCACAGCTCCAAACTTTGTCTCTATAACTCCATCCATGGGTGTTTTGTTCCCAATTCTAAGAAGGGGCAGTGTCCACACTTTGTTCTTCATTCTTCTAGAGTTTCATTCATTTGGCAAATTGTATCTTATATCTTGGGTATCCTAATTTTTGGGCTAATATCCACTTATCAGTGACTACATATTGTGTGAGTTCCTTTGTGATTGAGTTACCTCACTCAGGATGATGCCCTCCAGGTCCATCCATTTGCCTAGGAATTTCATAAATTCATTCTTTTTAATAGCTGAGTAGTACTCCATTGTGTAAATGTACCACATTTTCTGTATCCATTCCTCTGTTGAGGGGCATCTGGGTTCTTTCCAGCTTCTGGCTATTATAAATAAGGCTTCTATGAACATAGTGGAGCACATGTCCTTCATACCGGTTGGGACATCTTCTGGATATATGCCCAGAAGAAGTATTGCTGGATCCTCTGGTAGTACAATGTCCAATTTTCTGAGGAACCGCCAGACTGATTTCCAGAGTGGTTGTACAAGCTTGCAATCCCTCCAACAAAGAAGGAGTGTTCCTCTTTCTGCACATCCTCGCCAGCATCTGCTGTCACCTGCATTTTTAATCTTAGCCATTCTGACTGGTGTGAGGTGGAATCTCAGGGTTGTTTTGATTTGCATTTCCCTGATGATTAAGGATGTTGAACATTTTTTCAGGTGCTTCTCTGCCATTCATTATTCCTCAGGTGAGAATTCTTTGTTCAGTTCTGAGCCCCATTTTTAATGGGGTTATTTGATTTTCTGGAGTCCACCCTCTTCAGTTCTTTATATATATTGGATATTAGTCCCCTATCTGATTTAGGATAGGTAAAGATACTTTCCCAATCTGTTGGTTGTCTTTTTGTCTTATTGACAGTATCTTTTGCCTTGCAGAAGCTTTGCAGTTTCATGAGGTCCCATTTGTCAATTCTTGATCTTACAGCACAAGCCATTGCTGTTCTATTCACGAATTTTTCCCCTATGTCCATATCTTCGAGGCTTTTCCCCACTTCCTCCTCTATAAGTTTCAGTAACTCTGGTTTTATGTGAAATTCCTTGATCCACTTAGATTTGACCTTAGTACAAGGAGATAGGAATGGATCAATTAGCATTCTTCTACATGATAACAACCAGTTGTGCCAGCACCAGTTATTGAAAATGCTGTCTTTCTTCCACTGGATGATTTTAGCTCCCTTGTCAATGATCATGTAGCCATAGGTGTGTGGGTCCATTTCTGGGTCTTCAATTCTATTCCATTGGTCTACTTGTCTGTCACTATACCAATACCATGCAGTTTTTATCACAAGTGCTCTGTAGTAAAGCTTTAGGTCAGGGATGGTGATTCCACCAGAGGTTCTTTTATCCTTGAGAAGAGTTTTTGCTATCCTAGGTTTTTTTGTTATTCCAGATGAATTTGCAGATTGCTCTTTCTAATTCGTTTAAGAATTGAGTTGGAATTTTGATGGGGATTCCATTGAATCGGTAGATTGCTTTTGGCAAGATAGCCATTTTTCAATGTAGATCCTGCCAATCCATGAGCATGGGAGATCTTTCCATCTTCTGAGATCTTCTTTAATTTCTTTCTTCCAAGTCTTGAAGTTCTTATCATACAGATCTTTCACTTCCTTAGTTAGAGTCACTCCAAGATATTTTATATTATTTGTGACTATTGAGAAGGGTGTTGTTTCCCTAATTTCTTTCTCTGCCTGTTTATTCTTTGTGTAGAGAAAGGCCATTGACTTGTTTGAGTTAATTTTATATCCTGCTACTTTACCGAAGCTGTTTATCAGTTTTAGGAGTTCTCTGGCGGAATTTTTAGGGTCACTTATATATACTATCATATCATCTGCAAAAAGTGATATTTTGACTTCCTCTTTTCCAATTTGTATCCCCTTTATCTCCTTTTGTTGTCGAATTGCTCTGGCTAGGACTTCAAGTTCAATGTTGGATAGGTATGGAGAGAGTGGACAGCCTTGTCTAGTCCCTGATTTTAGTGGGATTGCTTCCAGCTTCTCACCATTTACTTTGATGTGGGCTACTGGCTTGCTGTAGATTGCTTTTATCATGGTTAGGTATGGGCCTTGAATTCCTGATCTTTCCAAGACTTTTATCATGAATGGGTGTTAGATCTTGTCAAATGCTTTTTCCGCATCTAACGAGATTTTCATGTGGTTTTTGTCTTTGAGTTTGTTTATATAATGGATTACATTGATGGATTTCCATATATTAAACCATCCCTGCATCCCTGGGATAAAACCTACTTGGACAGAATGGATGATTGCTTTAATGTGTTCTTGGATTCGGTTAGCGAGAATTTTATTGATGATTTTTGCATCTATATTCATAAGGGAAATTGGTCTGAAGTTCTCTATCTTTGTTGGGTCTTTTTGTCGTTTAGGTATCAGAGTAATTGTGGCTGCATAGAATGAGTTGGGTAGAGTACCTTCTGTTTCTATTTTGTGGAATAGTTTGTGAAGAACTGGGATTAGATCTACTTTGAAGGTCTGATAGAACTCTGCACTAAACCCATCTGGTCCTGGGCTTTTTTTTGGTTGGAAGAATCTTAATGACTGCTTCTATTTCTTTAGGGGATATAGGACTGTTTAGATCATTAACCTGATCTTGATTTATCTTTGGTACCTGGTATCTGTCTAGAAACTTGTCCATTTAATCCAGGTTCTCCAGTTTTGTTGAGTATAGCCTTTTGTAGAAGGATCTGATGGTGTTTTGGATTTCTTCAGGATGTGTTGTTATGTCTCCCTTTTCATTTCTGATTTTGTTAATTAGAATGTTCTCCCTGTGCCATCTAGTGAGTCTGGCTAAGGGTTTATCTATCTTGTTGATTTTCTCAAAGAACCAACTCCTCCTTTGGTTAATTCTTTGAATAGATCTTTTTTCCACTTGATTGATTTCACCTCGGAGTTTGATTATTTCCTGCCATCTATTCCTCTTGGGTGAATTTTCTTCCTTTTTTTCTAGAGCTTTTAGATGTGTTGTCAAGCTGCTAGTGTGTGCCCTTTCCAGTTTCTTTTTGGAGGCACTCAGAGTTATGAGTTTCCCTCTTAAAAATGCTTTCATTGTGTCCCATAAGTTTGGGTATGTTGTGGCTTCATTTTCATTAAACTCTAAAAAGTCTTTAATTTCTTTCTTTATTCCTTCCTTGACCAAGGTGTCATTGAGAAGAGTGTTGTTAAGTTTCCACGTGAATGTTGGCTTTCCATTATTTATGTTCTTATTGAAGATCAGCCTTAGTCCATGGTGGTCTGATAGGATGCATGGGACGATTTCAATATTTTTGTATCTGTTGAGGCCTGTTTTGTGACCAATTATATGGTCAATTTTGGAGAAGGTCCCATGAGGTGCTGAGAAGAAGGTAAATCCTTTTGTTTTAGGATAAAATGTTCTGTAGATATCTGTTAAGTCCATTTGTTTCATCACTTCTGTTAGTTTCAGTGTGTCCCTGTTTAGTTTCTGTTTCCATGATCTGTCCATTGATGAAAGTGGTTTGTTGAAGTCTCCCACTATTATTGTGTGAGGTGCAATGTGTGCTTTGAGCTTTACTAATGTGTCTTTAATGAATGTGGCTGCCCTTGCATTTGGAGCATAGATATTCAGGATTGAGAGTTCCTATTGGACGATTTTACCTTTGATGAATATGAATTGTCTCTCCTTGTCTTTTTTAATAACTTTAGGTTGGAAGTCGATTTTATTTGATATTAGAATGGCTACTCCAGCTTGCTTTTTCACACCGTTTGTTTGGAAAATTATTTTCCAGCCTTTCACTCTGAGGTAGTGTCTGTCTTTTTCCCTGAGATGGGTTTCCTGTAAGCAGCAGAATGTTGGGTCCTGTTTGTGTAGCCAGTCTGTTAGTCTATGTCTTTTTATTGGGGAACTGAGTCCATTGATATTAAGAGATATTAAGGAAAAGTAAATGTTGCTTCCTTTTATTTTTGTTGTTAGAGTTGGCATTCTGTTCTTGTGGCTGTCTTCTTTTTGGTTTGTTGAGGGATTACTTTCTTGCTTTTTCTAGGGCGTGGTTTCCGTCCTTGTATTGTTTTTTTTTTTTTTTTTTTTTTTTTTCTGTTATTATCCTATGAAGGGATGGATTCCTGGAAAGAGAATGTGTAAATTTGGATTTGTCATGGAATACTTTGGTTTCTCCATCTATGGTAATTGAGAGTTTGGCAGGGTATAGTAGCCTGGGCTGGCATTTGTGTTCCCTTAGTGTCTGTATAACATCTGTCCAGGATCTTCTGGCTTTCATCGTCTCTGGTGAAAAGTCTGGTGTAATTCTGATAGGCCTGCCTTTATATGTTACTTGACCTTTCTCCCTTACTGCTTTTAATATTCTCTCTTTATTTAGTGCATTTGTTGTTCTGATTATTATGTGTTGGGAGGAATTTCTTTTCTGGTCCAGTCTATTTGGAGTTCTGTATGCTTTCTGTATGTTCATGGGCATTTCTTTCTTTAGGTTTGGGAAGTTTTCTTCTATAATTTTGTTGAAGATATTTGCTGGCCCTTTAAGTTTAAAATCTTCATTCTCATCAACTCCTATTATCCATAGGTTTGGTCTTCTCATTGTGTCCTGTATTTCCTGGATGTTTTGAGTTAGGATCTTTTTGCATTTTGTATTTTCTTTGATTGTTGTGCCGATGTTCTCTATGGAATCTTCTGCACCTGATATTCTCTCTTCCATCTCTTGTATTATGTTGCTGATGCTCTCATCTATGGTTCCAGATTTCTTTCCTAGGGTTTCTATCTCCAGCGTTGCCTCACTTTGGGTTTTCTTCATTGTGTCTACTTCCCTTTTTAGGTCTAGTATGGTTTTGTTCATTTCCATCACCTGTTTCTATGTGTTTTCCTGTTTTTCTTTAAGGACTTCTACCTGTTTGGTTGTGTTTTCCTGTTTTTCCTTAAGGACTTGTAACTCTTTAGCAGTGTTCTCCTGTATTTCTTTAAGTGAGTTATTAAAGTCCTTCTTGATGTCTTCTACCATCATCATGATATATGCTTTTAAATCTGGGTCTAGCTTTTCAGGTGTGTTGGGGTTCCCAGGACTAGGTGGCGTGGGAGTGCTGCGTTCTGATGATGGTGAGTGGTCTTGATTTCTGTTAGTAGGATTCTTATGTTTGCCTTTTGCCATCTCGTATTCTCTGGAGCTGTGCAGGATACACTCGGCAGGGTCCTGGAACCAAGATGTCTGTGCAGGATACACTCGGCAGGGTCCTGGAACCAAAATGTCTGCTGCCAATGCTCAGGCAAAGTACTCCAGTGCCAGACAGATCCCTATCCTCTGGCCGGGGAAAATGGCCAGCTGCTTGTGCAGGATACACTCAGAGGGGTCCTGGAACCGAGATGTCTGCTGCTGATGCTCAGGCAAAGCACTCCCACTCCGGGCAGATCCCTATCCTCAGAAGTCTTAAGATCCTGTGGTGGGTGTTGTGGGTAGCTGGTGGGTGTCAGCTGACTCTGTGCCCTAGCTACCCCGGTGCTGCTCAGACTGGAAGGGGCTTGTGCCCCTACTCAGGCCGGGTTTTCTGCTTCCCTATCTAATGCAGTCTCAGGTCCCGCATGATTGGATTGGAGCAGATGCTGTGTTCCACTCACCGGAAGTCTTAAGATCCCGTGGTGGGTGTTGTGGGTTGCTGGCGGGTGTCAGCAGACTTTGCGCCCTAGCTACCCCGGTGCTGCTCGGACCGGAAGGCAGCTATAAACATTATAAAAATGATGAAGATGAGCCTTATTCATATGAGCCTTATTTAGGAGACATTGCAGACAATTGAAATTGACTCTGAGAACACCACAGTTAAAGGATATTCAAACAATTAAAGAAAGTTATATTCAAATATTACTGTTTAAAGAGATGATGTTGTCTTTGCATATTTGCAAGTTGGTAGAAAATTGGAAACAAAAAAAGAAAGAAATGAGAGCAGAAATAGAGGATTCTTCTCCTCCAGTTGGGCTGCCTAGTTCAACTTTGATATGTGGGCTTTTGCCTTCTCTTATTGTATCTTATTTTGTCCTGTTTGGTTGTAGTCTCTGGGAAGCCAGATCTTTTCTGAAGAGGAAACAAAGTAAGAGTGGAACTTTATAGAAGGGAGGTAGGTATGTGAGGAAGAGCTAGGAGAGCCAGAGGGAGGGAAACTAGTTGGGATGTATTGTATGAAAGAAAAATCTATTTTAAATAAAAAAGTACTATAACTAAAGCAAAAAAAATAGATTGATAGATTTATCATCAGATTTGAGAGTCTAGGAGTCAATGAGCTTGATGACATATTCAAAACTATTCACTTCAAAGAACAGAGAAAAATGATATGAGAAAAGTAGACAAACAATGCAATGTAGACTATAATGTCAAAATGAAGTAATTTTCCTGCAAGGGATGGCTTAAAATAAAAGAACTATCATGATAAATATATGAAGTAGTAAATGTTATGACAAAGGACATGTTTTAGAGTGGATAAATGGAAACCTAACACAAAAGAGATGGCAAATGAGCAAGTGTAAATCCAAAACCCTAAGTGCTGACACTAAGCATGAATGGACAAGACACTTAATTTAAAAGACAAGGGCTCTAACACTCAATTAAAAATCCTCAATTCTATGCTCTTTGTCAGAGATTAAATACTCACAGAAGGATTGAAGTGAAAGTTGGGAAAAATTATACCAGATAAGACATCCCTATACCAGGAACCAGTGGTTATATTGAGATAAGAAAGCATAGATTTTGGTGGCCAAAGTATTTTTTTTTTGACAAGAAGGTAGTTTATTTTTCTCAAAAGAATATCAGAGACCATAATTACAATGCATCACAAAGCTTAAAATTGGTTAAAATTTGATACAAAACTTGGCTAATTGACTTCTCTTCTCTCAGGAAATGAAACATTCAATCAAAAGAAAGCAGAAAGTCAGTATTGTTGAGACTAAATTGTGTGACCACACCTACATGATATCAGCCCCTCAAAGAATACACACTAATTCTGAATGCACACCAAGAACTGCCCATGATAGGAACGTGATAGCTGGCAACAAGTAAACAAATAAGCAAACAAAAACTTGAAACCATACAAAAGTATTTACATACAGCAGCAGAGTTACATTACAAATGAAGTTTGCGAGGAACTCAATGTCCCTGAATGTTTGGATGTTAAACAACTTCTTTTAAAAATAATTTGTGGCTAAAGAAGAAATCTCAAAAGAAATTAGAAAATATCTTGACCTGACTAACAATCAAAGCATTATACATCAGATTTTTTTTGGCATAAAGCTGTGTCATTAAGAGAGATAAATAGATTACTTCAGATGATTTTATTATCAAGGTCAGTCTTAAATTAGTCATCTAATCTTGTGCATTTGGAATTAAGTAGAAAGAAGAAAAAATATTGGGGTATAGTGATGAGTGGTTAAGAGCACATACTGCTATTGTAGAGGTCCTAGTTTGATTCCTGGTACCCATGTCAGGCAGCTCACAGCTACCTGTAACTTTAACTTTAGCTCCAGACTCTGCGTCAGCCAGAAGTACAAGGGTAAGAAAGAAAATATAAATTACCAGTCAGGAATGAAAGAGTAAGCTTCTCTGCAGAACCTAAAAATTATATGTGTATTTTGTTGTTGTTGTTGTTGTTGTTGTTGTTGTTGTTGTTATTGTTAATAACTACAAGTCAAATGGATAATTTATTTGCAGGACATAAACTATGAAATTTGGCTCAAAGAGACAGAAAATCTAAGTGTATTTCAAGAAAATAAATTGAATTACAAATCAAAACACATCCAACAAATAAATACCTACACCCAAATAACTTTGTTGGTGAATTTGAACTGACTCTCAAGACATAGATAATATTCAGTATAAGAAGGAATCACTCAGAAAATAGAGGAATACTTGTTAACCCTTTATGAAGCTTGAATTACCATGATGGTAAGGCCATGAAGAAGCCATCACAGGGAGAGAGAGTGACAGCTCAATGATTCTTGGTAATTCCTATGCAAAGCTATTTTTCCAAAACATCGAGTCAATCCAAAAGCACGTACAACATTCCTCATTGTGACAAAGAGTGGGGCTGTGGCTTATGAGGGCAAAACTAAAAGTTTAGTAATAAAATACTATTGTATTTCCTTCAGTTAAACAATTGACAAAAACTCCATCATCTCAACATATACTGAAAAAGCATTTGACAAAGAATCGTCATTTAAAATTAAACCTTATAACTGATAATTGAAAAGGGGAGATTTTCAACCTAAAATCAGTGAGGTGGTTCAGCAGGTACAGGACAGTACTTCTAAGCAGGAAGACTTGAGAGTCTCTTGGTAGAAAGAACCAACTGTGACAGGCTGTCTTCTTACTTCCCTGGGTATGGCACCACCCTTTCCCACACAAACAAAAAAGAAGTTTTAAGTATGATGAGTAGTATAATATTTAATGGGAAAGTGTGAATATTCCCCCATAAAAATTGAAACAAAACAGGATTGTTTGCTCGTGCCACCTCCATTCAAGACTGTGTTAGATATTCTAGCCATCACAACACAAGCAAATTATTAAAGAGAATCATTTAGAACAGAAGCAAAACTTTTATGAACTGATGGCATGGTACTTCTATATATTAAAATCCTAAGGAATCCACAAACATAAACCACTGAAACTAGTATGCATGTTTAGCAAAGGAGTAAGATATACAATCGATATAAAATTAGGTGTGTTAGCTCTATATGAGCCAGAAATAATCCTGAAATAAATTCCATTTGCAATAATAATCAAATCAAAATAATTTGTAGCAGATTTAATAGAGAAAAGTCAATGTATTAAAACTGCTAAAAACAGTGATAGCAATTGAAGGAGTCCCAAATAAAATGAAGCTACAAATTATGTTACAAATACAAATTAATGTATTGAAAGGTCCAATATTTTTGAAATGGAATTTTCTTTACACTTTCTATAGATTCAACATAAATTCTATCAAAATCTCAGCAGGCTTTCATATTGATATTGACAAGCCAATCTTAAACACAAGAGAACCAGAATAGCTGAAGCAATTTTGAAGCAGAAAAATCTTAGTAGATGATATATATGATTTCAAAATTTAAGAGAAACCTGCAGAGTTTAAGAAAATGTTATCTTGCCATGCTGATGAAAACTTCTCACTTATGACGCCGGCCTTCTGCCTAAGACACTTGTGCATGGCATTGAGTACACTGGTTTATAAAGGGGTTATGTGAACTTAATTATAATTTACAAAGTAATTTATTTTGAAACAATTCATTGGTAAGTACATTATTTTAGATTAATTATTTGCAATTATAAAAATTCACAATAATGAGATAGATGTGCTTAAACTTTTCCAGTTTTATTCTTTTAATTTTGCTTTTATAATCACATAATTTCTTCCTTCTACTTTCCTCTTCCTGTGCTCTTCCATATACCCCTCTTTGCCTTCTTTGAAGTTAATGACTATCTTTTTCATTAACTGTTGTTGCATGCATATATGTATGTAAATGTAGCCTGTTCGGTCTGTGTGGACATTTGTTATTTGATAACCAATTATCTGGGAAAGACATTCTCTCATTCTTAGAATTCCTTAGTTGTCTGTAGTTATTTGCTGAGGCCTTGGCCTTTTTGTCCATCCACTTTAGTATTATTTAATGTCATCCTTGCTCAGTTCATATTTAGCAGCCATATTGGTGAGATTTTAAAGATGAGTTTCTGACATTACTAGAAGACAAAGTCTCATGGCTTACTACCTAATCCTTTGGCTCTTGCAATCTTTCTACTCCATCTTCTTCAGTGTTTCCTGATCCTCAGGAGCATGAGTTATTTATAAATATATCTACTGGGACAAGGCTTTACAATTGCATTTTGTTTGGCTATAGTTTCCTGTAATGGTCTCTATCTGTTTTACAGAAAACTTTCATTAATGAGAGGTGAGTACTATAATTATTTATGACTATGAGAATGAATATCTTGAGAGGCTAACAGCTTCTGGGATAGGCAGAAGCCACAGAGCTTCTGAGACAGACCCCTTTTCGGGCCCCAGGCATCTGGACATCTTCCAGGCCAGAGGATAGGTGTCTGCCCAGCCCAGGATGGCTTTTCCTGAGCATCAGCAGCAGACATCTTGGTTCAGGGACTCCACCGAAAGTAGTCTGCACAGGTGAGAGTGTGAACTACAGAAGCTAAGAGCTTCTGGGACAGGCGGGAGCCACAGAGCTTCTGAGGCAGCCCCCTTTTTGGGCCTCAGACATCCAGGCACCTTCCTGGCCAGGGGATAGGTGTCCACACAGCCCGGGAAGGCTTTGCCGGAGCATTGGCTGCAGGCATCTTGGTTCCGGGATTTCGCCAAGAGTATTCTGCACAGGTGAGAGTGTGGCTAAAGAAGCTAACAGCTTTTGTGACAGGTCAAAGCAACACAGCTTCTGGGACAGGTCCTGTTTTGGGCCTTCATCATTGGCCAGGACAGAGGTCCAAACACCAGATATCTGTGCACCCTCCCTGTAAGAGGAGAGCTTGCCTGCAGAGAGTGTTCTGACCACTGAAACTCAGAGGAGAGAGCTAGTCTCCCAGGTCTACTGATAGAGGCTAACAGAATCATGAGAGGAACAATTTCTAACCAGAGACAACTAAATCAACTAACTCCAGAGATTACCAGATGGCAAAAGGTAAACATAAGAATCTTACTAACAGAAACCAAGACTACTCACCATCATCAGAACCCAGCACTCCCACCTCCCCCAGCCCAGGGCACCCCAACACACCCAAAAAGCTAGACCCGGATTTAAAAGCATATCTCATGAGGATGGTAGAGGACATCAAGAAGGACTTTAATAACTCACTCAAAGAAATACAGGAGAACACTGCTAAACAGGTAGAAGACCTTAAAGAGGAAGCACAAAAATCCCTTAAAGAATTGCAGGAAAACATGACCAAACAGATGATGGAATTGAATAAAACCATCCAAGACCAAAAAAGGGAAGTAGACACAATAAAGAAAACCCAAAGTGAGGCAACGCTGGAGATAGAAATGCTTGGAAAGAAATCTGGAACCATAGATGCCAGCATCAGCAACAGAATACAAGAGATGGAAGAGAGAATCTCAGGTGCAGAAGATTCCATAGAGAACGTCGGCACAACAACCAAAGAAAATACAAAACGCAAAAGATCCTAACTCAAAACATCCAGGAAATTCAGGACACAATGAGAAGACCAAACCTACGGATAATAGGAATAGATGAGAATGAAGATTTTCAACTTAAAGGGCCAGCTAATATCTTCAACAAAATTATAGAAGAAAACTTCCCAAACCTAAAGAATGACATGCACATGAACATACAAGAAGCCTACAGAACTCCAAATAGACTGGACCAGAAAAGAAATTCCTCCCAACACATAATAATCAGAACAACAAATGCACTAAATAAAGAGAGAATATTAAAAGCAGTAAGGGAGAAAGGTCAAGTAACATATAAAGGCAGGCCTATCAGAATTACACCAGATTTTTCACCAGAGACTATGAAATCCAGATGATCCTGGACAGATGTTATACAAACACTAAAAGAACACAAATGCCATCCCAGGCTACTATACCCAGCCAAACTTTCAATTACCTTAGATGGAAAAACAAAAGTATTCCATGACAAAACCAAATTCACACATTATCTTTCCACAAATCCAGCCCTTCAAAGGATAACAGAAGAAAAAAAAAAAAAACAATACAAGGACGGAACCACGTCCTAGAAAAACCAAGAAGGTAATCCCTCAACAAACCAAAAAGAAGACAGCCACAAGAACAGATGCCAACTCTAACAACAAAAATAATTGGAAGCAAAATTACTTTTCCTTGATATCTCTTAATATCAGTGGACATAACAAACCAATAAAAAGACATAGACTAACAGACTGGCTACACAAACAGGACCCAACATTTTGCTGCTTACAGGAAACACATCTCAGGGAAAAAGACAGACACTACCTCAGAGTGAAAGACTGGGAAACCATTTTCCAAGCAAATGGTCTGAAGAAACAAGCTGGAGTAGCCATCCTAATATCTGATAAGATTGACTTCCAACCCAAAGTCATCAAAAAAGACAAGGAGGGGCACTTCATACTCATCAAAGGTAAAATCTTCCAAGAGGAACTATCAATTCTGAATATCTATGCTCCAAATAAAAGGGCAGCCACATTCATTAAAAACACTTTAGTAAATCTCAAAGCACACATTGCACCTCACACAACAATAGTGGGAGACTTTGACACACCACTTTCACCAATGGACAGATCATGGAAACAGACACTAAACAGGGACACAGTGAAACTAACAGAAGTAATGAAACAAAGGGATCTAACAGATATCTACAGAACATTTTATCCTAAAACAAAAGGATATAACTTCTTCTCAGTACTTCATGGTACCTTCTCTAAAATTGAACACATAATTGGCCACAAAACAAGCCTCAACATATACAAAAATACTGAAAATTTCCCATGCATCCTATCAGATCACCATGGACTAAGGCTGACCTTCAATAACAACATAAATAATAGAAAGCCAACATTCACATGGAAACTGAACAACACTCTTCTCAATGATACCTTGGTCAAGGAAGGAATAAAGAAATTAAGGACTTTTTGGATTTTAATGAAAATGAAGCCACAAATTATCCAAACTTATGGGTCACAATGAAAGTATTTCTAAGGGGAAAACTCATAGCTCTGAGTGCCTCCAAAAAGAAACTAGAGAGACCACACATTAGCAGCTTGACAACACACCTAAAAGCTCTAGAACAAAAGGAAGCAAATTCACCCAAGAGGAGTAGATGGCAGGAAATAATGAAACTCAGGGGTGAAATCAACCAAGTGGAAACAAGAAGAATTATTCAAATAATCAACCAAATGAGGAGCTGGTTCTTTGAGAAAATCAACAAGATAGATAAACCCTTAGCCAGACTCAGTAGAGGACACAGGGACAACATTCTAATTAACAAAATCAGAAATGAAAAGGGAGACATAACAACACATCCTGAAGAAATCCAAAACACCATCAGATCCTTCTACAAAAGGCTATAACCAACAAAACTGGAGAACCTGGATTAAATGGACAAGTTTCTAGACAAATACCAGGTACCAAAGATAAATCAAGATCAGGTTAATGATCTAAACAGTCCTATATCCCCTAAAGAAATAGAAGCAGTCTTTAAGAGTCTTCCAACCAAAAAAAGCCCAGGACCAGATGGGTTTAGTGCAGAGTTCTATCAGACCTTCAAAGTAGATCTAATCCCAGTTCTTCACAAACTATTCCACAAAATAGAAACAGAAGGTCCTCTACCCAACTCATTCTATGCAGCCACATTACTCTGATACCTAAACCACAAAAAGACCCAACAAAGATAGAGAACTTCAGAACAATTTTCCATATGAATATTGATGCAAAAATCCTCAATAAAGTTCTCACTAACCGAATCCAAGAACACATCAAAATAATCATCCATCCTGACCAAGTAGGTTTCATTCCAGGGATGCAGGGATGGTTCAATTTACAGAAATCCATCAACATAATCCAGTATAATAAGTAAACTGAAAGACAAAAACCACATGATGATCTCCTTCGATGTGGGAAAAGCATTTGACAAAATCCAACACCCATTCATGACAAAAGTCTTAGAAAGATCAGGAATTCAAGGCCCATACCTAAACATGATAAAAGCAATCTACAGCAAACCAGTAGCCAACATCATAGTAAATGGTGAGAAGCTGGAAGCAATCCCACTAAAATCAGGGACTAGACAAGGCTGCACACTTTCACCCTACCTATTCAACATTGTACTTGAAGTCCTAGCCAGAGCAATTTGTAAACAAAAGGAGATCAAGGGGATACAAATTGGAAAGGAAGAAGTCAAATATCACTTTTTGCTGATGATATGATAGTATATATAAGTGACGCAAAAAATTCCACCAGAGAACTCCTAAGCCTGCTAAACAGCTTCAGTGAAGTAGTTGGGTTTAAAATTAACTCAAACAAGTCAATGGCCTTCCTGTACACAAAGGATAAATAGGCTGAGAAAGAAATTAGGGAAACAACACCCTTCTCAATAGTCACAAAAAATATAAAATACCTTGGCGTGACTCTAACTAAGGAAGTGAAAGATCTGTATGATAAGAACTTCCAGTCTCTGAAGAAAGAAATCAAAGATCTCAGAAATTGGAAAGATCTCCCATGCTCATGGATTGGCAGGATCAACACTGTAAAAATGGCTATCTTGCCAAAAGCAATCTACAGGTTCAATGCAATCCCCACCAAAATTCCAACTCAATTCTTCAACGAATTAGAAAGAGCAATCTGCAAATTCATGTGGAATAACAAAAAACCTAGGATAACAAAAACTCTTCTCAAGGATAAAAGGACCTCTGGTGGAATCACAATGCCTGACCTAAAGCTGTACTACAGAGCAATTGTGATAAAAAACTGCCTGGTACTGGTATAGTGACAGACAAGTAGACCAATGGAATCGAATTGAAGACCCAGAAATGAACTCACACACCTGTGGTCACTTGATTTTCGACAAGGGAGCTAAAACCATCCAGTGGAAGAAAGACAGCATTTTCAACAAATGGTGCTGGTACAACTGGTGGTTATCATGTAGAAGAATGGGAATTGACCCATTCCTATATCCTTGTACTAAGGCAAAATCTAAGTGGATCAAGGAACTTCACATAAAACCAGAGACAGTGAAACTTATAGAGGAGAAAGTGGGGAAAAGCCTCGAAAAGATGGGCACAGGGGAAAAATTCCTGTTTAGAACAGCAATGGCTTGTGCTGTAAGATTGAGAATTGACAAATGGGACCTAATGAAACTGCAAAGCTTCTGCAAGGCAAAAGACACGGTCAATAAGACAAAAAGGCCACCAACAGATTGGCAAAGGATCTTTACCTATCCTAAATCAGATAGTGGACTAATATCCAATATATATAAAGAACTCAAGAAGGTAGACTCCAGAAAATCAAATAACCCCATTAAAAAATGGGGCTCAGAGCTAAACAAAGAATTCTCACCTGAGGAATACCGAATGGCTGAGAAACACCTGAAAAAATTTTCAATATCCTTAATTATAAGGGAAATGCAAATCAAAACAACCCTGAGATTCCACCACACACCAGTCAGAATGGCTAAGTTCAAAAATTCAGGTGACAGCAAATTTTGGTGAGGAAGTGGAGAAAGAGGAACACTCCTCCATTGTTGGTGGGATTGCAAGCTTGTACAACCACTCTGGAAATCAGTCTGGCGCTTCCTTAGAAAATTGGACATAGTACTACCGGAGGATCCCACAATACCTCTCTTGGGCATATATCCTGAAGATGTTCCAATCTGTAAGAAGGACATATGCTCCACTATGTTCATAGCAGCCTTATTTATAATAGCCAGAAGCTGGAAAGATCCCATATGCCCCTCAACAGAGGAATGGATACAGAAAATGTGGTACATTTACACAGTGGAGTACTACTCAGCTATTAAAAAGAATGAATTTATGAAATTCCTAGGCAAATGGATGGACCTGGAGGGCATCATCCTGAGTGAGGTAACCCAATCACAAAAGAACTCACTTGATATGTACTCACTGATAAGTGATTATTAGCCCAGAAACTTAGGATACCCAAGATATAAGATACAATTTGCAAAACATATGAAACTCAAGAAGAATGAAGACCAAAGTGTGGACACTTTGCCCCTTCTTAGAATTGGGAACAAAACACCCATGGAAGGAATTACAGATACAAAGTTTGGAGCTGAGACAAAAGGATGGACCATCTAGAGACTGCCATATCCGGGGATCCATCCCATAATCAGCTTCCAAACGTTGACACCCTTGCATGCACTAGCATGATTTTGCTGAAAGGACCCAGATATGGCTGTCTCTTGTGAGACTATACCAGGGCCTGGCAAATACAGAAGTGGATGCTCACAGCCAGCTATTGGATGGATTACAGGGCCCCCAATGGAGGAGTAGAGAAAGTACCAAAGGAGCTGAAGGGATCTGCAATCCTATAGGTGGAACAACAATATGAACTAACCAATACCCCCTGAGATAGTGTCTCTAGCTGCATATGAATCAGAAGATGGCCTCGTCGGCCATCAGTGGAAAGAGAGGCCCATTGGTTGTGCAAACTTTATATGCCTCAGTACAGGGAAACACCAGGGCCAAGAAGTGGGAATGGATGGTTAGGGGAGTGGGTAGGGGAGTGTGTGGGGGACTTTTTAGATATCATTGGAAATGTAAATTAAATAAATACCCAATTAAAAAAAAGAATGAATATCTTGATTATAGTTAGGACTAGAGTGATTTATTTAAGTGATGGATGTAGGTTTCTCACCCAAGATTTATAATTTCATTAGTTTTGGGTAGCTTGTTAGGTTCCCAGTATCCAGTACAATTTCCCTCTTATTGAGAAGGTCTTAAGTCCAATTAAGGAACTCTTGGTTACTGCCAACATATGAGTGCCTTACAGTTTTAGAACAATCACACCCTTATCTGTTCATAGAGATCATAGCTGGGTAGGACTAATACATGTTTCTTTCCTTTGGAAGCCTGCATGGTGCTTTTTGGTTCCATAAAAGGTAGTCCTAAGGAGGAGGTATTCAGGTCAGTTTCAGCTCAAGGATCTCTGAACCCTGACTTCTGGGTACGGGGGACAATAAAGGGCAGTAACAACAAGACTATAATGTTTTAAGATTCTCTTGGCATCTGTGACCAGCAACTCAAAAGAGGGCTTTTCATGCCTGATTTTAGGATTTTCATTAGATGGTTTTTGGGACTTTTAGGAAGCATTGTCATTTGAGATGAGAAAAAAAATCATTTAAAATATGTATACAGATTTAAGTGTTTTATGGTTTTTGTTGTTTTTAGGTAGATAGATAATAGTATAATTCCTTAAGAATTTTTCAGACTTCCTGGCTGTTGTTTCATCATATCTCTTTGTTGGGCAATTGTCTTCCTCCTCTCTGAGTCCCCCTTTCCCATTTCCCTGATCAGATTGCTTGTCCTCTGCTACTTCCAACTCTCTTGCTCCCATACCCTCACTACCCTGGCAATGGTTCCTTTTGAAGTCTCTGGTTTCTCAGTTACTCCAGAATATTTACCTACATTTCAGGATTTAAACCTGGGAATCTCTGATGAAATAGAATATGCAAATTTGGTATCTGAGTTACCTTAGTCAACATTATCTTTCTGGTTTAGGTTTAGTCTTTTAATCTGCAAAGTTCAAAGTCATGTTTTTATTTACAGCTAAATAGTATTTCATAGTTAACATGAACCACATTTTCATCATCCATTCATTGGTTGCAGAATATTTAGGTTGTTTTTATTTCCTAGCTATTCTCTGTAGAAAAGCAATGAACATGGCTGAGCAAGGTTATAGAGTAAGATGTTTATTCCTTTGGGCATATACCAAGGAGTGGTATACCTGGGGCATAGGGTGGATTAACTTTAACACTTTGAGAATTCTCTATATTGATTTCCATAGTAGTAGTATCTCTTTGCAATCCCATTAACAGTGAAAGAAGGTGTCTTTTTCTCCACATCCCATCCAAAATTTGTTGTAGGTTGCTTTGTACAATTTTACTGTTCTGGCTGAAGTAGGATGAAATCTCAATGTTTGTTTGATTTAATTGCCCAGAATGAGAAAAACTTTCAGATATTTCTTAGCAGTATTTTTTTTTCTTCATTTGAGAATTCTCTATTCAAATTTCAGGCCCATGTTTTTGAACTAGTCATATTTTTATTCTTTGTGTTTTGAGTTCTTTACATGCTATGGATATTAATACTCTGTTAGAGTTAAAACTGGCCAAGATTATTTTCTATTCTATGGACTTCCTCTTCACCTGGTTATTACTATAGATTCATAGAAGCTGTTTTAGTTTTTATGAAACCCCAATTAGTAATTGCTGGTCTTAATTTTGTGGTAAACATAGTCCTACTCAGGAAATACTTTCCTGTATATCTATCATATAAGGTACTGCCTATGATTTCTTCTAGAAATTTCAGTATTTCAAGTTTCACGATTAGGCCTTTGTTCTTCTTGGAGTCAATTGTGCAAGGTGATGGGTATGGGTCTCTTTTTAATCTTCTACATCTTGATATCTTGATTTCCCAGCCCCATTTCTGTTTTTTTTTTTTTTTTATTCTTCATCAAATATCAGTTACCTGAATTCATGTATACTCATGTTGGGGTTTTTTATTTTGTTCTGTTGGCCTACATGTGTGTTTTTGTGAAAGTACCATATTATTTTTATTATTATTGCCCTATCATATATCTCAATATCTTGAATGACAATATCTCCAGCATTCATCCAACATCATTCTTTGTTTGAGGCATCCTGGGTCTTTGTAGTTCCATATGATTTTTAGAACTGTATTTTATATTTTTATGAAAAATGTTCTAGATTTTCAAAATTTTGGGATGCATCTTAAGTTATTTGTCATCTTCCCATTTATTTATTTATTTATTTATTTATTTATTTATTTATTTATTTGCAATGTAGGCACTTAGAGCTTTAAGTTTCCCGCATGTGATTGCTCTCAAAATGCTCTAGAGGTTTTTTTGTATTATGTTTTCATTTTCATTTAGTTCCAAGATTTTTTCTTTCTTTCTTTAACCCATACATTATTTAGTAATGAGTTATTTAATGTTCATGAGTTTGTGTTTGTTTGTTTGTTTGTTGTCAGTTGTAAGTTTTATTACATTGTTGTCTAATAGGACGCAGGAGGTTATTTTATTCTTTTTTGAATCTGTAAAGATTTGTTTTGTGTTCCAGAATGTGGTCAACTTTAGAAAATCATCCATGTACTGAGACTTGGCTATTAGGGCAAATATTCTGAATATATCTGTTAAATTCATTTGATATGTGATGTCAATTAATTTTGATGTTTCTCTTTGTGTTTGTGTGGATAGCCTGTCTATTGGAGAAAGGCAGGGGATATTTAAATCATCTACTAATGGATTGATATTAATTGATGTCTTTAAACCTATAGAACATTTTAAATGAAAATACACCAGAGTTTGGTAAATATATGTTTGTATAATAATGTCTTTTGGCTAACTGTTCATTTGATTATAATGAAATAACTTGTGTTGATCTCTTCTGACTAATTTTGCTTTGAAGTATATTTTGTCAGGTATTGGAATAGTTATGCCTTCTTGCTCCCTCATCTTACTTGATTGGATGTATTTTGTCCTTCCTTTTACTCTAAGGCTTTGCCTAGTATATGTTTCCTGTAAGTAATAGATTTTACTTCTTTGTCCATTCAGTCATCTTGTTTTTTGATAGGAGAATTGAGGTCGCTGACATTTACCTGTATTAGTAAAATGTGTGTTTAGATTATTTTCATTGTGCTGCTGATTTTTAGTGTGGTTGTTTGAGTTCTCAATGGTACTTTATGTTTTAATGATGATGGCATTGTATTTCTTTCCATGGTCTCTCTATCACACAAATTCTTTAAAGCCCAAAATACTACTTCCTGTATTTTCTTCAGGTTTTGTTGGTTGGGTAGTATTTCTTTTATCATTTTATTCATTTACATTTCAAATAATATTCTCCTTGCTGGTTACCCCTCCACAACACCCCCTGTCCCACCCTCATCTCCCTTTCCCATCATTTGCCTCTATGAGGATGTTTCTTCACCCATTAATCCACTCCAGCCTCACTGCTCTAGTATCCCCCTACACTGGGGCATCAAGCCTCTACAGGACCAATGGCCTCCCCTACCATTAACTTCAGATAAAGCCATTCATATGTATCTGGAGCCATGACCCCCTCCTTGTATACTCTTTGCTTGATGGTTTAGTCTCTGGAAGCTCTGGGTTCTCTAGTTAGTTGATACTTTTCTTCCGATGAGGTTGCAATTTCTTTTAGTTCCTTCAGTCCTTCCCCTAGCTCTTTCATTGGGGTCCCTGGGCTCAGTCCATTGGTTGGATTTGAGTATCTGCATCTGTATTGGTTAGGTACTGGTAGAACCTCTCAGGGGACAGCCGTACCAGGCTCCTATCAACAAATCATTCTTGGCATCAATGATAGTGTCTGGGTTTGGTGACTGCATGTGGGATGGATCCCTAGGTAGAGCAGTCTCTGGATGGCCTTTCCTTTAGTTTCTGTTCCATTTTTCCCCTATATTTCCTTTGGACAGGAACATTCCTGGGTTAAAAATTTTGAGATGTGTAGGTGGTCCCGTCCCTCAACCATGAGTTATGCTTATTTACTGGAGCTGGTCTCTATAGATTGTATCTCCCCCTTTTTTGGCTATTTTGGCTAAAGTCATCACCCTTGGGTCCTGTGAGCCTCTTGCTTCCTTGGAGTTTGGGACTTTCTAGTGGCTACCTCCAGTTCCCAATCTTCCACCGCTACATGTTCCTATTCAATTTCCTGAACCTCTATACTTCTCTCTTGTCCCATTCAATACCTGATTCTGACACTGCTTTTTATCCTTTGCCCTTCTCTGTTCCTCCCATGTCCCTCCCTCCCTCTTCTTCCTGTGATTGTTTCTTCCCCTATTCTATGAAGGATTGAAGCATCTATACTTTGTTCTCTTCGTAAGTTCCATATGGTTTTTGAGCTTTTGGGCTAATATCCACTTATCAAGGAATATATATATATATATATATATATATATATATATATATATATATATATATACCATGTGTGCTCTTTTGTGTCTGGATTACCTCACTCGGGATGATATTTTCTAGTTCCATCCATTTGCCTGCAAATTTCATGAAGTCATTGATTTGAATAGCTGTGTAGTACTTCATTGTGTAAATGTACTACATTTTCTGTATCCATTCTTCTGTTGAGAGACATCTGGGTTGTTTCCAGCTTCTGGCTATTAAGAATAAGGCTGCTATATACATAGTGGATAAGTGTCTTTGTTATATGATGGAACATCTTTTGCATCTTTTGGGTATATGCCCAAAAGTGGTAGAGCTAGGTCTTCAGGCAGAACTATTTCCAATTTTCTCAGGAACCACCAGACTGATTTCCAAAGTGTTTTTTCCAGCTTGCAGTCCTCCCAGAAATGAAAGAGGGTTCATCTTTCTCCACATACTCTCCAGCACCTGCTGTCACCTGTGTTGTTGATCTTCATCATTCTGATTTCTGTGAGGTGCAATATCAGGGTTGTTTTGATCTGCATTTTTCCCTGATGACTAAGGATGTTGAACAAGTCTTTTGGTGCTTGTTGAACAAGTCTTTTGGTGCTTCTCAGCCATTTGAATTTCCTCAGCTGAAAAATTCTTTGTTTAGCTTTTTACCACATTTTTAATAGCGTTATTTGGTTCTCTGGAGTCTAACTTCTTGAGTTCTTTGTACATTTTGGATATTAATCCTCTTTCAGATGTAGGGTTGGTAAAGATCTTTTCCCAATCTGTTGGTTGCTGTTTTGTTCTATTGACAGTGTCCTTTGTCTTACAGAAGCTCTTCAATTTTATGAGGTTCTATTTGTCAATTGTTGATCTTAGAGCATAGGTCATTGGTGTTCTGTTCAGGAAATTTTCACCTGTACCAATATGTTTGAGGTTCTTTCCCACTTTCTCTTCTATTAGATTCAGCATATCTGATTTTATGTTGAGGTCCTTGATCCACTTGGACTTTAGCTTTGTACAGGGATATAAGTATGGATCAATTTGCATTCTTCTACATGCTGACTGCCAGTTGTACAACATCATTTGTTGAAAATGCTGTCAAAGATCAAGTGACCATAGGTGTGTGGGTTCATTTCTGGGTCTTCAATTCTATTCCATTGAGCTACCTGCCTGTCTCTGTACCAATACCATGAAGATTTTATCACTATTGCTCTGTATTACAGCTTGAAGTCAGGGGTGGTGATACCCCCCAGAAGTTATTTTTTTGTTTGTTCGTTTTTTATTATTATTGTTGAGAATGATTTTCACAATCCTGGGGTTTTTGTTATTCCGGATGAATTTGGGAATTGTTCTTTCTAACTCTATGAAGAATTGAGTTGGAATTTTGATGGGCATTCCATTGAATCTGTACATTGCTTTTGGCAAGATGGCCATTTTTACTATATTAATCTTGCCTATCCATGAGCATGGGAGATCATCCCATCTTCTTTGGTCTTCTTTGATTTCTTTCTTCAGAGACTTGAAGTTCTTGTCATACAGATCTTTCACTTCCTTAGAGTAACGCCAAGATATTTTATATTATTTGTGACTGAAGGTTGTTGTTTCCCTAATGTTTTTCTCAGACAATTTATCCTTGAGTAGAGGAAAGCTAATGATTTTTTTTTAAGAGTTAATTTTATATCTAGTCACTTTGCTGAAGTTGTTTATCAGCTGTGGGAATGTTCTGATGGAAGTTTTGGGGTTCTGCAAATAGTGATATCTTAACTTCCTCCTTTCCAATTTGTATACCTTTGATGTTCTTTTGTTGCCTAATTGCTCTGGCTAGAACTTCAGTACTATATTGAAAAGATAGGGGGAGAGTGGGCAGCAGTGTCTTGTTCCCGATTTTAGTGGGATTGCTGCACGTTTCTCTACATTTTATTTGATGTTGGCTATTGGTTTGCTGTATATTGCTTTTATTATGTTTAGGTATGGACCTTGAATTCCTGATCTTTCTAATACCCTTAACATGACGGGCTGTTGTATTTTGTCAAATGCTTTTTCAGCATCTAATGGCTCAGCCATTAAGGCTAGACTCACAACCAAAAATATAAGAGTTGGGTAGAATTTTTTAAGGTGCTTATATCATGGATTTTCTCTTTCTCCTTAAATTATGCCAGATACTTTTGCTCATTATATTAGGCTAAGCTGTCTGATACAGTCTTTTAGGACCTTGAACGCATAGCTCCAGCCTCTTTTTTTTTTTCAAAGTTTTTATTGAGAAATCAGCTGTCATTGTGATAGTTTTTCTTTATGTGACTTATCCATTTTCTTTTGCAGATTTCAATATACATTCTTTGTTATTTATATTTACTGTTTTAAGTACAATATGCTGTGGACATTTTATTTTCTGATATTTTCTATTTTGATGTTCTATAAGCATCCTGAATCTGTGTCAATATGTCTTCCTTAGTTTTCTTCTAATGATTTTTGTTGAAGATCTGGTCTATGCCACTGAGTTGGAATATTTCTTCCTCATCTATGTTTATAATTTGAAGGTTTGGTTGTTCATGGTTTCCCTTCTTTCTTCAATTTAACTTTCCTGTGCTTTTTTAAAATTATTATTATGCCTTGCTTATTTGACCTGGCTCTTATATTTTGTATTTTAGTCCCACTATTCTATCTTCTGCTTGATTCATTCTCCTTGCAAGGCTTTCCTTTGAGGTCTCTCATTGAGTTATTGGGTTTTTTTTTTTTTTTAACTTCATGTTCACTGAAGCTTGAATCCTTTTCAATATTTTTTTTAATCTTCTTACTGAATTTTCTTCTCAAGTCCTAGATTGTCTTCATCATAACTATCAGTTCTATATTTGTGTTTACTCAGGCATTTATTCTTTTTAAATTCTTTATCCTTAATTTCATTGAGATGTCTCTTTGTGTCTTCTTTAAATATCTTGAATTCTTTAATCAAATTTAAGACTATTCCTTAAAAATTTGTGTGTTCTGCACTTCAACAAAATAATTTTCATTAAAAAACATTTTATGGGTAGTTTAGGGGCAAAGATACTGGCTGGAACTTTCATATTTGTAGTAGTCTGAATGAGAATGGCTCCCATTGGCTCATATATTTGAATGCTTAATCATCAGGGTGTAGAACCTTTTGAGAAGAATTAGAAGGTATAGACTTGCTGGAATGGACGTGGCCTTGATGAAAAAGGCATGTTACTAGAGCTGTCATTTACGGTTTAAAGGAATCCTTCCCCATCTCTGCCTGCTATCTGAAGATCAGGATGGAAATATCTCAGCTATTACTCCAGTGCCATGCCTGTCTGCTTCCTGAAAGATAATAATAGAGTAATCATCTGAAACTTAAAAATAAGAGTTGCCTTTATCATGGTATCTCCTCATAGTAATGAAACAGCAACTACTACATTATTTGTGTTTTTGTCCTATTTTGTTTGCTCTATGTTTAATATAGATAGAGTAGGTTGGGGTAGAAGAGAAGATGTAAGAGCATGTTGGTTTAGAGGTTAAGATTGTCTCAGGAATAGTTAGTTAGACAGAGGGTCTCTGATTGTATACAAGATATGACTCCTTTTCTGAGATGGGAGTAGGAGGGTAGATCTGGTTTTGAATGCAGTGTGGGAGGGGACTTTGGTTTGTGAAGTAAGTTAGTAGGGTCCTGCATAAGCTTTGAAATTGGTTGTGGTATAAGTTGAGGTGACCAGAGTAGGTCAGGACACTGGATGTGGAACCTTCTAGTTCTGGCACATTGGTCAGAAAGCAATGAAGCAAGGCCAGGGAGACTTGCCAGGGTAGACCTTGGATAAGGATGTGAGAGGTCTGATTGAGTGGAGAAATCAGATACATCACAGAAGGGACCTATAGGCCGTGTGTAATAGGAAGGATCTAGTTTTTAGAGAAGGATGTGGGAGATTATTTCTGGGTAGAGAATTTGGATTTAGTTTATTTTATGAATTATTGAAAATTCTGCTCTAATCCCAAATAATAATTCACTTAATGAGTTTTAATAAAATTTAAGCCAGCAACTTAAACAATTTTTCTTATCAAATATTTTAACACAATAGAGCCCAAAGATGCAAACACACACACACACACACACACACACACACACACACATTATTTATGTGCCAAAGCATGACTATTGATTTGTAATTAAGCCATTCTTCTCCCATAAGAATAGAAAACTTGTTATATACAGAAATAACAGTAAAATTCATATTAGCTTTATATCTGGGTCAATGTGTTTGTTGGTGTGATGTACATGCATAGGGCAGTATGTCTATGTCCTGTATTCAGAACCAAGACTCTAATAAATTTGCTTGACCCTTCACAGATGAGACTGCCAGAAATGCCTCAGATTCTTTATATATTTGACTTTCAATCATATTTTGGTCACTGCATGTTAATAAACATTTCAATGTTACCAGTTTTTTACCCCTACACTCATATGTGCCTATGATTTGTATATCAGCTACAATAGGAATAAATAAATACTCTTACAACTATTTTTTTTTTCAGAAGATGCCAAGACAGTTCAGTTGGGGAAAAGAATAGCTTACCCAGTAAATAACATGGGAGAGATTGGTTTGCTACATGGAAAAGAAGAATTTAGACTTTAATACAACATATATAGCACTTAATTTATACTAGGTTATAGGATTAAATATAAGAGTCCATTATAAACACTTTAAATGCACACTCTACTAAAAAATTTTTGTAAATTTTGGCCAGCCTTAATCTACCTTGATAGCATTCCTAAAATCAGGACCATAAAATGTAGCTAAATTGGACTTTACCCAATTTAAAGTGTTTTTGTTTTTCTCTCTCTTCAAAAGACACTATGTAAAAAATAGAAAGATATGCTTTAGACTGAGAAACAATTTGGAATCATCTATATGGTAAAGAACTTTAAGCTAGAATACATGCTTGAATTATAAAAAAAAAATAGAAACAACTAGTGGCTTTAAATGGAGGAAAATGTGATTAAACATTTCTCCAAAACCAGGATATAGGCATGTGGCCAAGAGGAATGGTATTAACTGCACGGATTCATTAGATAAATTAAAAGTTAAAATCATAGTAAGATAACAGTAAACAATCAATAGGATGACCTTGGTATAAAAGACTGTGATTGTCATGTATTGGTCAAAAATATTTAGAAACTAGAATCATCATCTACCATTGAGGCTAATGTAAAAGAATAAGTATATGCTGAAAAACATTGCCAGGTTCTCCAAAGTTGAACAAGAAATTAGCAGAAATTAACAAACATTGCTCTTTGATAGTAAAGGGATAGAGTAAGGCTTACCCTGATCTTTCCCAAAGACAAGTCATTCAGGCAAAATCCACATGGAAATATTAGAGTTAAATAATATCACAAATTAAATGGACTTAGAAGACATGAACAGAATATTCTACCCATACATTAAGAAACATACTTTCATCTCAGCAGCTCATTGAACATTCTCCAAAATTATCCAGGTGTCAAGACACAGAGTAAGTGTAAACAGTAAGAAGAAAATTGAAAAAAACACCCTGATTCCTATCTGACCACTGTGGGTGAGACCCAGATATCACCAACAATACAAATGGTAGGAAATATACAAACTCACCTTTAAAAAAAATTTTATCGGTTATTTTATTTATTTACATTTCAAATGTTATCCCCCTTTCCAGTTTCCCCTCAAGCCCCCATCCTCTCACCCTCCCACTGCCTCTATGAGGGTGCTCCCCTACCTGCCTACCCACTCCTGTCTCAGCACCCAAGCATTCCCCTACTCTGGGCCATCAAGCCACCACAGGACCAAGGGTCTCCCCTTCTATTGATGCCTGCTAAGGAAATCTTCTGCTACCTGCAAGCTGGAGCAATGAGTCCCCTCATGCGTACACTTTGGTGATTTAGTCCTTGGGAGCTTTGGGGGGTATGGTTGGTTGATATTGTTTTTCTTCCTATGGGGTTGCAAACCTTTTCTGTCCCTTTAGTCCTTGCCCTAACTTCTCCATTGGGGTCCCACACTCAGTCTGATGTTTGGCTGTATGCATCTGCACCTGTATTGGTCAGGCTCTGACAGAGCCTCTTAGGGGACAGCGATACCAGGCTCCTATCAGTAAGCACTTCTTGGCATCAGCAACAGTGTCTGGGTTTGGTGTCTGCAGATGGGATGGATCCTTGGTGGGGCAGTTTCTGGATGGTCTTTTCTTCAATTCCTGTTCCACTCTTTGTTCCTGCATTTTCTTTTGACAGGAGAAATTCTGGATTAATATTTTTTGAGATGGGTGGGTGGCCCCATCCTTCAACCAGGGCCCATGCCTATCCACTGGATACGGTCTATCTAACAATTCCATGCTACATTTCTGTCTAAGAGAAATGAAACTTTATAGATCCAATAAACACTTGCACATGAATGTTTGTAGCAGGTAATACACAGAATCCTAAACTGGATATTCTTTATGTATGTTCAGCAAATATTGTATGGATAAAATATAGTTTAGTCTTATAATGACTGCTAATCTAGCTTTTAAAACAGCAAAGTATTGACATAACAACAGAAGTGAACCTTAAAAATGCTCAACCCAATGAAAGAAGACAGAAAAAATACTGTGATTAATTTATGTAAATTATCTGAAGATAATAAAACTGTTGAAAACTGTTTCAGCAATTGCCCAAGGCAGGGTGTGGGCACAAATGAGCAGGAGGAAGAAAATGGCTAAAGCCATGAGCTCTAAAGCTTAATTGTGGCAATTATTACAAACTGTATACATTTGCTAAAAAGCTTTAGGCTGTTATACACACCTTCATGAAGCTGATATATATTTTCAAAATCATATTTATTGATTATGCACCAGCTGTTAAGCAGAGTGCTGGGTATTTGTGTAACCCTGATGAATGAGGACAAGAATTCTTCTTCCATCAAATTATAGGCACACAGACAGATGAACAAAAATTTAAAATAAAAACTAAGTACATGAATAGAAGGACGAGTTGTGAGGTAATGTGTACAGGACTGATTGCTTCTCTGTGGTACAGGATTGATTAGATTATCCTGGGCGACTTCCATAGACTTTTTATTTTACTTTTTTTTTGAGGTATAAATCTAATGATATGTGTTAGGACCTTACATCTAGAAAATCATCTCATGAGAAAACTTTTAGTTTAGATATTATTTCTAGAAAACTTGGAAGAAATACAAGCCAGAAATTCTGTTATGATTAAAAGTTGAATCCGAAAGAACCTGCATGTCCAGGTGAATGATAGAGTACTGAGTTGAGATAAACTGAATGTTGGCTTTGTGCAACACTGCTAAGCATGCAATCCCTTTTTGTGACATTTTCAGTCATTGATTCTCTTCATAGATTGCTATTTCTCAGGAGTTATTAGAGATAAGAATAATTCATACTCCTCCCACAGTGCCAATGTCAAAGACCAATGTAATTCTCTACATGCCTTTATTTATATATATATATATATATATATATATATATATTTATATAATTTTTGGACGGGGGTGTTGTTGAGACAGGGTTTCTCTGTGTAGCTCTGGCTGTCCTGGAACTCAGTTTGTAGACCATGCTGGCCTCGAACTCAGAAACCTGCCTGCCTCTGCCTCCTGAGTGCTGGGATTAAAGGTGTACGCCACCATGCCCAGTGTGCCTTAATATATTAATACTCTTGATATTTCCAGCTATACTTTTTGCTACACCAGTATGCATCATTAGACGATGCTTTAAAATATTTGTTAGTGGATAAGTATTTATGGTAACATCTAGTTTCACATACAAGGGAAAAGAAACACAGAAATTAATTGCATTGTGACAAGTTATATAATAAGAGCCAGGATTTGGATTACAGAGATTAAAATTCTGACTCCTGTTTTTTAAAGGGTATGCTGTGTTGTAGAGAAACTAAATAATAAGTCAATGACTCTATAGCTTGAAATTCAAGAGATGTTTAAAGCAAGAATAAATTCTTATTTGGAGCCTGAAAAACAATGGATTGCCTTGGTTAAAGAAGGGACATACATCATGGTAAGAGAGGTTTTAAATATTTATTAATCTTGGAAGGCTGGGGCTAGGCAATGTTATTTCTCTTTTTCAAACTTCATTAGCAGCAAACTATGTTTTGAAAAGTGCAACAGTAATCATAAATACCCATGGTTCTACTTGTCCTACTACTAAATTCTTGCTATATGATTGACCCCAAAGGGAAGAGTACATTTGGGTTTTGCAAAGTTGTGTACAGGGCTCCAACCTAGAAATGAACTCTGACACAAATTCTATCTATAGAATTCTGACCATAGCTTTGAGAGTGTCATTCTTTAAATTTTGAAGTGGTGGGTGGTTTAGAAAGAGTAATCAGATTGGTGTGAGATAGACCCAAAAGGAAATGCATGGTATTACTAATAAGAGGATATTAGCCACAAAGTACAGAATACCTAAGATACTACATACAGACCTTAAGAAGTGTAACAAGCAGAATGCCTAAGTGAGGATGCTTCAATCCCACTTAAATGGGGGAAGGGAATAATCAATAATCACAGGAGGCAGAGAGAGAGCAAGAGAGAGGGGGGGAGGGAGAGGGAGAGAGAGAGAGAGAGAGAGAGAGAGAGAGAGAGAGAGAGAGAGAGAGAGAGAGGGAGAGAGAGAGAGAGAGACCTGGGTGGGAAAGAGGAGGAGGATGGGAAAGTGGGAACAGGATCAGATATGGGAAGAGGGGACAGGAGAGAAGCCCAGAGGTCCAAGAGCATAAATGTAAATAAGAAACCTCGGAGAGTGGAAGTTGGGGGACCCTATAGAAAGTACCAGAGATGCAGGAGGTGAGATACTCTCAGGACTCATTAGGGGTGAACTTAGCAAAAATGCCCAATATTGGGTAAAGGGAACTCAGAGAGTCTACCACCAATAGATAGACAGGGCCTCAAGTGGAGGTACATGGCTACTAAGTCACAGTCAAAATTCCTTACCCAGAATTGTTCCTGTCTAAAAAAACATCAGGGACTAAAAAGGACAAGAGACTGAACTAAAGCAAATCCAATGACCAACCCAACTTGGGAACCATCTCATGATGGGAGGTTGGTGGGTTGTGTGTGTGTGTGTGTGTGGGGGGGTACCAAGGCCTGACATTATTATGGTATCATAGGTTTACAGATGGGAGCCTGGCATGGCTGACCTCAGAGAGGCCCTACCAACAGCTGACTGGGACAGAAGCAAAAACTTACACTCGATCATTGTACTGAAGTGGGAGATCCCTATAGTTGAATTAGGATAAGGATTGAAGAGGCTGAAAAAGAGAACAAGCCCATAGTATGCAGGGATCTCCCAGAGACTGAGCCACCAACCAGGAGCATACAAGAGCTGGTCTGAGGGCCCTGGCACATATGCACCAGAGGTCTACCTGGTCTGGCCTCAGTGGGAGAAGATATGCTTAATTGAGAGACTTGAGGTCCTAGGGAAAGGGGAGGCCAGGTGGGGTGTGGGAGCACCCCTTCAGAGGCAACAGGGAGGAGGGACTGAGGGGGCAACGACTGGAGGGTAAATAGATATCTACAGCATAATTACAAAAACTTGTAATCAGAGATCAAATGAAGTAAATTATAGCTTGGGTTTCTGAACTGTGTCTTAAAACAAAAATAACTGAATCCAAATCAACGTGTCCTCCTTAGGTGAGGTTGTACTTGACTCTACTCTTTCTGGCCAGATGTGATTCCATATATATGAAGAGAAAGAGCACAAACTCTCAGGGTAAATCTGGACTAGTTTATACATTCTCTCATGTCTGGATTGGACTCATAAGGGACTTGTAATTCTAGTACTTAGTAGAGGATGAGCCAAGACTCAAGGAGATAGAAAAACTCACTTAAGTCACGAAGCAACTGCCTACTCAAACTAAGCTTTTCCATGTACTTGTCTCTCTGCCACGGATGGGGGCTCAATGGCCCCCCCTCAATCCCTGTGAATCAAGGTCTAGGACAGTTGGGCATAGAGTCGGTGAGTGACAAACAGACAAGACACGAGAGAGCATAAGCTTCTTGAATCTGAGTGTAATATCACACCAGTCTTTTATAATACAGAAAACAAAGGGGTAGGACGTCACAGCAGGCAAAGTACATTGAAGTTATCTGACACAAAACAGAGGAATAACTTCAAAAGGACTTACAGGAACCAAGTAATATTTACAGTAAAGATAAAACAGCCCTGCCTAGAGTCAGCTAATGACAGGTAAGGATTTCACACCCTAATCATAATTTGTGCTACTCCTTTGAGCCTCATGAAAGCTAGCACCAGGGGGTTCTGCTCTAGCAGACCTTCTCATGAATAATGCAATACCACAACCCCCCTATTCTCTAGGCCTTGGTAAATTCTTGCATATGAGTGCTACTTGGCTGTTCTTTTAAGTATATGTAGGGAATCTCCATTTGTCAGAAGAATTTACCAACTTGTTTCTAATATGCAATGTAGCCTGCTATACCTGTACTGAAGATTCTAAGTATACCTTGCTAAGCTTGCCTCGAGATTTCTAACTCTTATCCAGTAAAATACTGTAAGAAAGCATGCAAGACCCTCCACAATATTCCAGGGACAAATCTGGGGCATTCTAGCTATGGGAATGCCAAGGTTCTAGGAGGCTGAGTTTCCTTGAAACTCTTTGCCTCAGGACTGCTTCCAGGTTTCCAAACCTGTAATGTGAGTCACTCCTGGAGTGGATGTAGCACCTCTCACATATATGCTACCTGCTTTTCAGTCATGGGTTTTGATGCCTCATACTTGGTATTCAAGCAGTTTCTGAGGTTAGACTCCACAGTCTGTGTTCTTAAACCTACCAACAGAAAATAAGGAAAGCCAGAGAAGGATGCTCTTCAAAAGGCAGGTTTCTAGCCAGGCATGGTGGCACATGCCTTTAATCCCAGCACATGGGAGGCAGAGGCAGGCAGATTTCTGAGTTCGAGGCCAGCCTGGTCTACACAGTGAGTTCCAGGACAGCCAGGGCTACAGTGAAATCCTGTCTCGAAAAAACAAACAAACAAACAAACAAACAAAAAGGGCAGGTTTCTAATGCTCAAACATAACATTGAAATGTGTGGGTCATCTATGCAATGGGAGTTGTCTATACATATGTCTATACAAATATTACATCTTATTTAAATCTCTTTATATTTTGGTTGAATGATAATGTTCCACTTGAGATTTTGAACCAATCTTTTTTCTGCCCATTAGCAAAACAAACAACTTCCAGTTTAGAATAGCCATCATTGCCTTTTCTCCCAGACACGGATGTATGTGTGAAAGATAAAAAAGAGAAATGAAGAGATTGAATGGAAATGTGCTATAAATGAAAGTTTTAGGACAAGTTTTAATGAACGGATAAGCTGGAGCTATGGAAATATAAGTGGGATGATCCCTCATTTCGCCTTGCAGATCTTCAGTCCCCAGGCTTCAGTGAAGAGGTCAGAGCTTGTTAAGAGTCCCAAGAAACATGAAATGAATTTGACTGTTTGATCATCCCTACAGAGTTATATTAGCCAACAAAACTGGCTTCACTTAGTGTCAGACTCAGGAAACACAGATCCAGGAAACTCAGAGAATATTGCACAGAAAGAACAAAAAAATGTGGCTACAAATACCATCATATATATATATATATATATATATGTATATGTATATGTATATGTATATGTATATGTATATGTATATGTATATGTATATGTATATGTATATGTATATGTATATGTATATGTATATATATTACAGAAATCTTTAAAACAAAAAAGATGAAGATTAAAATATTTAAGGTGTCCATCCCTGAACCACACTAGACTAGAATTCTTTACCTCATAAAATTATGTTTCAAAAGTAAAGGCAAACAGATGTTAAAGAAATGTGTACTGGTTCCAAATAGTGTCAAAAAGAGCTTTTGGAAAGAGGGGAAATAACATGGGTCATAAACTGGATGTATATAAAGACAGAAAGGGCACTGAGAACAGACAGGTGACAGTGAAATGAAGACTGTTATTTTCTCTTTATTAATTTAACATATTGGTAAATATTAAAAGAATAATAGCAAGGCTGTACTTGATAATTTGAGCATATACAAACATGGTTGCATATATGTGAAGAGAATGACTTGGATGACACAAGGGGCAGAGAAAGAATAGTGATTAAAGCACTGATACTATGTTTGAAATATCAGCCTACTTCTTACTAGTGTGTTTGTGTCAGTAACAAGTGTATGTTGCATATTCAGAAACAGTCCTATGAACAAAGGAAAAGATCCACTATACTAAGAAAGGGGAGAAAAATCATATAAAATATTTGCTCTAATCTGCTGACAGTAATCAAAACAAAACAGTAGTTATTAACAAGTTCAGGATATTTCAAAGGATGAAAACTATCATCAATAACGAATGGCAGCACATTAATGATAAAGGAATAAAAATTTCTAAAACCATGTAACATGAATGTGCTTAATCACATAAGACACATATGGAGAATGAAACCAATGCATGAGACTTGAAAAGATGTATGTACTTTTACATCTGTAGGTTGCACAACAGTAGTCAGATGTAGCAGAAAAAAAAATAGGACCCATCAATTATTTTTATAAAGGGCTTTACGAAAAATCACAGAAAAGACATAGTTTTTATGCTCACATGAACCAATCACCAACACTTACCACTTTGCATGCTAGAAAACACATTTGGACCACTTATTAGGAGGAAATTCATGACAGGCATTATAAACTTAGCAAACTACCCATGGATGGAGAGGCTATGGAACCTAGAGAAGAATCTACCACTGCCGCTTTCCTAAGCTAATATAAATCTCTAGATGCTTTCTAAACACTTATCTTTATACTCACAGATGAATGTAGCTCTCATTACTCATCAAATGAGAGGAGAAATTCCAATAGATATTAAAAATATTTGAACACAATGAAAATGAAACTTTTAAAAGTTTTTGGCATGATCAAATCTACACATAGATGAATCTGTATTGTACTGGATGTATACATAATTAAAAGATGAAAGTCCTGAAACAACTGAGGAAAGTAAGAAAATGGCAAATTAAATGCAAAGAAAACACAAAGTAGGTAACTCAGATAAGAGAAGATAAATCATGTTGTATACATTTAATAGATGCGATTTTGATTTGTATAAAATAATAGAACATAAATTATAAAAACTGAAAACAAAATTAAAAGATGGGCTCAATGAAACCAAAAGATAAATCTTGGAAACATCCACAAGACTGTCAAGTTTGTGTTGTGGCCAAGTAGAAAGTAAACCACAGGACAAATTACTAACATCAGAAATGGAAGGCTGAATGTAGAAGTTCTATGTGCATTTACTAGAGAAGAATGGAATACTGTGAAAATCTTTTTATCCTTAAATTTGATCATCCAGATGAAATGAATCAACTCCCTGAAAAACACAAACTACTAGTGTTCACTGATTTGAAATAGATTCTCTGAACAGGCCTACATATGAATGATGTTTAAGAGACAATAAATAATTCATAATCCACTTAAATAAATAGAGTTAGACCCAAATGAGTTCAGTAGTGAATTTTACAATATATTTTATGCAGAACTTGTTCCAGTTTCTATAATTGCTTTCTGAAAATCAAAACTGAGGAACAATTTCTCAATTAATTCTATAAGGCCAGGCAAAGATATAAAAATAAAAAAATCAAGTAATTCTCACAGAAAAAAATTTCAAAATTCCTCAAGAAAACGTTAGAAAATCAAGTATAATTGTATATGTAATGATATACCATGACCATGTAAGATTTTCCTTGGTCATAGCTAGTTCATAATCAGAAAATTAAGTTGTATAAATCATCATATCAAAAGACTAAGAGGAAAAATCATATGAGGATATAGTATATTCAGATAAAATATTTGACAAGATTTAATATCCTTTTCTCCATACCAAAAGTCCCTGTTCTCAACTTGGCAAAGAATATTTTACAAAATCTGCATAGCTAACATGCATCTTTCATGCTCTGTAACAGAAAGTTTCTCACTCAATCAAGAAGAAGAAGCCCTGAAAGAATGTTCTCTCTCACTGCTACATTTTAGCACCATGCTGAAAATTTTAGCAGTGCAACAAGACAGGGAATGCAAATAAAAGCATGCTGATTGAGTAAGTGTTGGTAGAAAGGTTGCAACATAAAAGGGTGATGTTCTTTTGCTTTTCTGTAAGTTAGCATTCAGTAAGTGAATTTGAGATTTAAATACCCAATAGTAGATAGAGGAAGCAGTATGTGTCTGTCATCTCTACTCTCAGGAGGCTAGTGTAGGAGAGATGCTGTGAGCTCAAGACCAGTGTGGTCTACATAGGGAGTTCTAGACTACCCTGGTATACAGAGTAAGATTCTTTTTCAACACACACCACATGCCACCCTAGAAATACTTATATCATTACCCCATTTGATAAAATACCCAAATGTGAACTTGACAGAGCAACATTTATAAGCTCTATAGAAAGAGAAATATGATAAACAAAATCAATAATAACTTAGAGAGTAGGTAAATATTCACCTTTATAGATATACAATGTCATGATTTCAGTTCTCTCCAGCTTTAAATATATATTTAATGCATTTTCAATCAAAGTACATGGAAATTATCTTGTAAACAGAATGGTGAGGCAGGTGCTCCAGAGCAGCCTAGTAGCACAAGGGAGTAAGACAGTTGGAATTCTGTCACTGCCTCACTTCAAGCCTTACCACAAATAGAATACATGACAGGGTGGTAATGATGAAAATTAGATGATTATGTCATAGGAGGAGCTTAAAGTATCAAGAAACAGACTCTCATAAATATAGTTACTCATCCTTGATAAACAAGTAAAGATAATATGGCAAAGATAGTTTTTTCAAAAATGGATCTGGAAAAGAACAGAAATCTGAAGTCAAAAGCAAAATAATCTAGGCATAAATGTATATATCTTTCACAGAATTAACTCAAAATAGATCAATGAATGTCCTAGTTAATGTTCAATTGGTGTGAAGAGTACCCATAACCAAAGAAATTCATAGAAGAAACTATTTAATTGGGGGCTTGCTTACACTTTCAGAGGATGGATCCATAATCTTCAGAGTGGGAACTGTGGCAGTAAACAAGCACAGTAGTGAAGCAGTAGCTGAAAGCTTTACATCTGATCCATAGGCAGTAAGCTGGGAGAGGGGGAGGAAGAAGGAGAGAAAGAAGGAAAGGGAGAGAGAGAGAGAGAGAGAGAGAGAGAGAGAGAGAGAGAGAGAGAGAGAGAGAGAGAGAGAGAACTGGCTTGGTGTAGGCTTTTGACACTTCACAGCCCACCTCAGTGACACACTTTTTCCAAGGGGGCACACGAACTCCAACAAGGCCACGCTCCCTAATCCTTCTAATTTTTCTCAAACATGGCCACTGCCTGGTAATTAAACATTCAACTATATGAGCCTATGAGGCCATTCTTATTCAAACAACCAAACAGACAAAAGTGTAAAATGAAAAGAACGACTGTAACACATTTCTAGAAGATAACAGCAGGAGACTATGTATATGATGATGACAGTGGACTTGACAACAAATGTTGGCATTGTGCTCCTCCCTGCCACCACAGCTTTTTAGATATCACACCAGCAGCATGACTCTTAAGAGGAATAATCAATAAGTTGATAGCCATAAAAAAATTATCTTCTGCTCTGAGGAAAAAATACTGTTAAGAAGATAAAAATGGAAGAAAACAGTAAAGAAAATTACTGCAAAATACATATGGCAAAGCCTTATTATGTATTGTCATGAAGAATAGAACTTGTGTAAGATATCAGGAGGCATAAAAAAAGAAAAGCCATTCTAAACCTAAGAAAGGAGAGGGGAAGTCCAGATTAAAATATAGAGAAGATCCATGCAACAGTATAGGGGAACACCAGGGCCAGGAAGCAGGAGTGGGGGGTTGGGGAGCAGGGCAGGGGGAGGGTATAGGGGACTTTGGGGATAGCATTTGAAATGTAAATGAATAAAATATATAATAATAATAATAATTAATAATAAAAAATAGAGAAATGAAGATACTTACTGAAAATGATACACAAGTGACCAAAACATACAAGAAGCAATGATCTCTATGATATGTCTAAGGAAACCAAAGACTAAAAATGTGATAGCCTTATCACCTGTAAGGATGACCAAAATCTGGGATGCTTACATCAAATTTTGACAAGGACTTGGAGCCACAGATATCCTTGTTCCCTGTTGGTAGAAATCCCAAACGGAATAACCACTTTGGAATAGGACTGTTGACTTCTTAGATATATTCTTTCTATTAAGGCCAGTACTGCTGGCTTGGGTATTTACCTAAAGAAACTGAAACCTTAGATCTCCATGAAAACCAACCTCTACATGTGTATTTATGTTAGCTTTACTTATGCTATCTAAATTTGGATAATCAGAAGACTAATAATAAAATAATATTGAATAATAGGGTAAAATAATAGAATATGTCTAGAACAGCATGGAGTTACCTTAAGTGGGTATTACTAAGTGTCAAAAATCAATCTGGAGAGTTAGCCTGGTTACAACCACTACCATTCTGGATAAGATAGAACTTTTAAGACAGCCAAATATCATTTGTTGTCAAGGGTTTTAGGGGAAAAGAGAGATGGTGGGTAGAGCAAAAGCATTTGTTATGGCAGTGACACTCTATGCTGAGTATAATACTAAGTAACTGTTATAGAACCTATTTTCTAAACCTTTTCAATATATGTTTTCAATAGTGAATCCTAATATCAACTCTACCTGTTGAAAATAATGTTTCAATATGAGTTCACCAATCAGAACAAGTAGACCACTTTTAAATTCAGATGTTATGCAAGAGTGTGGAGGTCTGTGGGATCTCTCTGCATCATTTTCCTGGTTTTGCATGAAACTAAATGCCCCCTTTTTACAAAAAAAAATTGGTCATTTTAATTATAAAAATATACTTAAACAAATAGCTCTATAATACAATGAATTACTGTTTAAATAAGAGTGAACCTTTTGTAACAAAGTAAAGTACTACTATTAAAATGAGTTCAAAATATTCCTTACCTTTCTTTTGTAGTAACAGTATGCCTATGCATTCTTATTCGTTCTTATAACTGTCCCTATTAGTAGACTCTATTTATTTCAGCAAGTAGTATCATAAGGTGTTGTCTGTGAGCATCATTTCTCACTGTGCAGGGATTATCCTCTAAGACCCATTTTTGCCATCATGGAACTTCCAAAATAAAGAAGAAATGTAAACGAAAGCACTCACACACGTGATAATTAAAATTTTTAACTATTATTATTGTGAAGAGTCTAAAGAAAGAAACGGAGTGAGAGCTCATCTGGGAGAGACATGTGAGTGTGGATGGGAACAACCAATTAAAGACAATTGCTGAAACTCAAATAACAATGACCTCTAGGCCTGGAAACTATGTGAGAACTCAGAGATCATAATAAGCCAAACAATTAATTGTGGAAATATACTTATAAAACACATGCTTTAGTGATAACTATATGATTAAATTACATTAATTGTAAGTACAAAAACCACTAGAGAGAGGAGGATCTGCTGAATGTTCTAGAAATGACCCAAACTGCATTTCTACCAGAAGAACTTATAAATCATTCCTTATAATTTAACTTAAAGCCTGAACTTTTCCTATTTGTTGTATAGTGTACATGATTTTACATCATATACTATTTTATACATATTCAGTTAGTACTGAAGTGAATGGTACTTTGAATGGTGCTAAAGGCTAAGACCGTGGATGTTTAGTGTTTCTGTTGATCCAAGGACAGTGTGTCCTGTCAACTCCAGGACAACCTTCCCTTGGAGGTAAATCTGGTTGGCTAGGAACCTCACTCAGGCAATTGGAATAGTAGGAGATTATACATGCCTTCTAAATGGAGATTAAAAGGTCATAAATAGAACACTTTTAGCCCTAAGTGGGACATATGAAGCCGGGGAGGATGGAGTTTCAGAGCTTTCAGAATTGATCCAGCTTCAGATTTATGGCAGAGGACACAATGAAGCAGTCACTTGGGCAATTACACACTCACAGGAAACGAGAGAACTTTAGATGTGCATCTACTTAGGGCCATCAGTGGTACAGTCCTCCTCAGAGCTGGATAGAATCACAAGAAATTGCAGGTCTCTGACAGATATAGTTTCCCACTGGCACAACTCAGCAATCCATGAAAGTGGGGGTACAGAAAAGGGGAGACCAAATTCACAGTGTTGGAGTAGACCAGGTTGGCTTTTCAATCCCATTCTGACCCATCTCGTAGTTGTGGGTTTTAAATTATTTATTATGTTTTCCAAGTTTCACTGTTTTTATCTACAAAATCATAAAAAAAAATGTTCATTTCCATTTATTTGAATTAGGGATTCAGAGTAACATAACATGTGGTTTGATACATGGTGATATTTAATAAATGTTACAAAGCAATTTTTTTTAATGATGACTATTCCTAATTACCCACACTTTATCATGATTTGATTTTATTCTCTTCATTTTAGACACTTCCAAAAATCCTGGACAAGCTAGCACCAGCATTCACCATGAACAGCTGCAGCTTTCTGGTTGAAAAATCACGAGCTTCCACTGCCCGAGTGGTGGTGTGGAGAGAGATGGGGGTTTCCAGAAGCTATACCATGGAGAGCAGCTACTGTGGCTGCAACCAGGGCCCCTATCAGGTATGTGAGGTTTATACGGCCCGCTCTCTCTGCTCAGCAGCAGACCATAAAAATAGGGGAAAATAACATACCTATCTTTCTCCCTTGCAAGGGGCAAAAAGCTCCAAGCTGAGTCCTGCCTCACTCCTTTGCTGTGAAAAATCTGTTTCAATGATTATCCTTTCCTGCAGAAGCATGTCTGTTGATCCTGGAAATAATCTGTGCATGCTTTCCAGTGTAGTGCCTCAATCAGCTGTCCTCACTAGCAAGCAGCAGGGAGCCTTTCTCTGATGTGAAGTACCAGTTCTGCCTGTTACATGCATGGAAGTCATTCAGTAACTTTTCAGTAACCAAGCTCTTCCCATTTATATCATAGAGGGTGTAGGTCTATAGGTATGATCAAGACATCTCGGCATTGTGCAATTTCTGTGCCAGTGTTAGCCAGCAGCTACCCACTGTCACCAGAGCACAATGAGGTGTGTGCACACTATGAGTCCAGCAGAATGAGTGGGTTTTGGACACGCGTTCTAGTGTTGAGGGAAAGCACTCCTGTGTAAATCATGTCCCTTCTACAGCTATATTAACTGCACGAGCAGCTGGAGAGCTGCCACAGCATACAGCTCTGGTTGCTCTTCTCACTCTCCCATAGAGAAGCATAAATAAGAGATACCGTAACACTGCCAGAGTAATAGACTCTTTTACATTTCTTAGGCGAGTTGACAGACTACTCCTTGGTGACTTCCATTCAACTCCCAAATTACCTGGTTCTCATGAGCACTAAAGCTCATTTGGGTGTTGACTTTGAGATGCCTGGAACAGCCAGGAAACACTTGGCACCTGCCATGAATTTGCTGAACTCTGTTAACTATCACAGGGATTTTAGGGACTGGCATGTGATGAGCTCCGCCTGTCTCCTGACCTGGTCAAAGAGATTTCTGACACAGAACTATTGAACCATTCATTTTGTCTCACCAATTCTGTCTGTTAATTAATCTACACAGTTGCTTCAAAGAATTACTTTGTTACTGGCTTAATGCTATTAGACTAAATTAATTCAATTTGCTCATGTTAATATAGATGCAAAGTAGAAAGACTTGGGATCTTTTCATAGGCAGCAAAGAACTTTGCTCTTCTACTTATCACAATTTTGGATGCTCCATACCTCACATGCCTATGTGCTTGTCCAATCAAATGAAGATATTAAAAAGGATTCCTCTCCTTATGACACAATAGCTCTGTAAATGCATGTATGATTGGAGATTATTTTATTAGGAATTTATTCAGTCTGCTGACAGTCAAAGACCCATGGGTCAAGAGAAATAAGCCTGGAATATTATGATCTTTTGGCCTTTTAAATATAGAATCTACCTCTTTGCTATATGTCTTTTAATGGAAATGTTCAAAGACATCTCATGCAACTTTTTGCACATTTATTTGCTTGTTGTCTTTCATTGACTTAGCCTCTCAAGGAAATAATTCATCCTAAAATCATCTAGTCAAATAAATATTAATGCCACTCACAGTGACTCAGATGGACACTCAAAGACTTTTCTGGATGTTTGAAAAAAAAGAATGGCTCCCAGGTCAGGTCCTTTCTAGATCTCCATTTTCCATGTAACATCTACTAGTAATGACAAAGGATGAAGGATACTCAGCCAGTGGGTGGCTTTCAGGTGCGGACCTAACATTTATCCTGTGAAATTTTCCACATTGCCTTTGTATGAGCTTTCTTAAAGGAAGAATGGAGAGAGAACTGGCTATAGAAAGCCCTCACTGGGCCAGACCTGATTTTGCTTTCCCAGTCCCATGCTCTATATGAAACACCTCTATGAATGTATTGGTTTTCTCCTTTTCTTTGTTTTCCTCTTCTGACAAACACCACAGAGCCACTGAACAGAATTACAGACAGTGAGCAGGCCTGGGTGAGTAATTTTACATATGGGAGGACCTACCTCATGGGAAAAAAGCCAGCCCAGAGTTGGGTGTTTGGGTGATTTTTGTTTGAGGCGTATCATAAAATCTATGAACTTATAATGTAGTTTAGAAATTTCTACCCTGAAAATATTGCAAATGATTTTTTTACCCTGGGAAGCTTAATCCCAGTTGGGTCTTGCGATTATTATTCTAAGGTCATCTTTCCATTTTTTGTTTAGAATTACCATTTATCCAAAAGATTGAGGGTACTTAAATACACCCATGAGACACATTTCTTCCTTCCTTCATAAGAATATAAATACTTTTGCAGTTTCTCTGGTTAACGTGGCTTTAAAGCAGTTCCAATCATTTCTCCCTCAGCACACGAAGTACCTGATTTGTTAGTAGTGAAGTGAAATAGCATTTCTTACAGTGACATTTTTTCTGGAGCTACATTAAAGAACATTAGCCATTACATTCAGATAATTATTATTTATATGATATTTTTCTCTTCTATTTTCCAGTCTTATAGTTGAATGGTTTTAAAGAAATTTCCTGCTTGTATCTATTTGGGATACTGTCTCTGCTCTATTTGTATAGTCAGAATCATAATTTTTGTTTAACCTGAAAGTCTAAACCCACTGAGAGAATTATATTACTTGTTGGGGACTAGCCTAAAGGTTTGAGGCTTCTGAGAGGGAAAGTTAGAATGGAATGATACAACCATTGGGGACTCATGCTTTTCAGAGATGTGCAAATGATAGGGATGTGTGCTTTTTATTAAATATTTATGACCTGGGGCCACACACATCATGTGCTTTATACATACAAAGACATGCATTTGAGTTTCATAGGGTGCTAATTGCTATGGAGGTCGAAACGAGTACTCCCACTCAAGCAGGTCACAGACATGCTTCTTCGCCACATCATGCACTTGTGAAACATGGTCTTACTCAGAAGAAGGGTAGATGATGGGTGACCCAGCTGAACTCAGAGTGACTAGCTAGTGTTTAACCTCCTTCCCATGAGTTAGCTGCTTTATGTCCTGGGCCCTCCATGTATGTGAATAACCCATCCTTTCCAGAATCTACTGAGGTATTGCCCATAGTCCTGACTTATTCAAGTAATAGTAATGCCCTTAATACATATATTGCATGGTTTTTGCTTAGAAAAATATGAACAAGGCCTCTTCATTTATATATGCACTAACAACAGACCAAGAAGGTAATTTGACTCAGGTTTAGTGTGGTGAAACAGAGTTTATTATTTGCTTACTTGAAGTAGCATGTGTGAGATTCGACTTTGAGTAGCATATGTGGTCCCAAACATTTGTACCACTAAAAATCCGTACTCAAGGATGCATAACAACCTCACAGCCATTGCACAGATTGAGTCCTCTTTCAGTAGACCTTTCTCCCTCCCACTTTTACAAACGACTGCCAATGGACCTTATCTTGGGAGGGTCTTGTGTGGTTCATCACAGCTGCTCTAATTAAGATGGTCATAGGCCAAAGAACAGCAATCTACAACATTGTCTAAGTGCTTTTCTTCAAAAGTGAAGTTCAGCTGTTTATCCTTATGCTAAGAACTTTTGTAATCTCTTGAACTTTTTAAACACTCAATCCTTAGTCTAATATTGACTTAGTATTCAAATGTATGAAGAATGAATGACTAAATAAATGAATAAAATGAGCCAAAATTTCTAAATAGCAGTTAAATGATTATTCTATACGGCCAAGTAACTAATAAAAGCAAACTTACTGTGGTTCAAATGCCATCAGAAGCTTCTGTAAAGATGAATATTTTTGAGCACTGTTGGAGGATGTTCAAGTAGAAAGAATGTGGGTGGGAGAAGGGAAATCAGAGCAACCAGAGGTGAGACCTCACAGACCTGTCATGGTGCACATGATTTGAGAGCACCTAATGGATTCTTTCCCAGAATTCCATCCCAGAATAAGGCAATCTGACCCAGGTGTGAAAACTCTCATGGCCACATTCTCATAACAGAAGATGATTAGGCAGATAGGCTTCCATTTTTTGTACTAGGTAGATGCTACAGTCCATGTTCTAGGTCCCATTATAGGCTCAGTCACTCATGTCTCCTACATGCTTATACCTGTGACTGTCCCCATGTATTGCCTCTACGGGAAGGAAGCTTTCAACTGCTTTTCTCAAACTCCTGGCCCTTCTAGGGTAGGTATATTCAGTCGGAGGTATAGTTTGGGGACAAAGGCCTAGCCTTTTTGCCTCTGATAGGACAACTATAAAAGGCCTGTTGAGCTCACAAGCTCTCTGACGATCATCTGGGGCCTCAGTTGCATTTTCAGTGGAAGCCAAATTTTCTCCTGCCCAACTCTGCTTTTTCATTGTAGACCACTGTTTGGAGAGCACTCTACATCGTTCTATAAGAGCCTTTGAGACTCAGAAGATTCTTTCTGGGGCAAACAACTTAGAACATTGTTTTTAAAAGACATAAATTAGGAAACATCAATGTTAGAACCAAATATTTAAATATAGAGAATGTCTTGAGCGGGGTGAATTTCATACGGAAATGTGATTATCTACACATAGCATACAAGGCTCCCATGATCCTTCATTCATACTCTACTGGCTTTAATTGTATAGGACATCAAGCTCTTTATTTGGCCAAAGACTTCACCTGAGGTTTTGTTTTGTTTTGTTTTGTTTTGTTTTGTTTTGTTTTTTCAGTGCTGTGTAATGGAGGCTAGGTAGTCAGGCTCTGTGATGTTGCCTCCCCAGAATTGGGGATGTGGAGAAAGGAGGATCATCTTAATTTCATGGCTATTCTCAGCTATGTAGTGAGCACAAGGTCTGTGTGAGTTAGCCCTTATTCCAAAATGTCAAGGGCTTGGGATGCAGCTCAGTAGAAGAGCACTTGTTCAAGGCCATGAGTTCAATCCCAAGTATTTGAAAAGAAATGAAATTGGGCATATTATTGTTAATTGTGTGTGGCTATCATAACAAATGACTGTAGACCTAGTGGCCAGTATTCTTTCATGGCTATAGAGGCTAGAAGTCTAAAGTCAAGGGGTCAACAGCACAACCTTCTCTCTGGACTTCATCAGGGATGCTATCTTATGCCTTTCTCTTGTCAGCTGGTATTGCAGGAAATCTGTTATGTTCACATGGGCTTCTCCAGTTGTGTGCCTCTCTTCATCTCTTCTCATCTGATACAGATTCCAAGTGTACATGATTGAGGTTCCATCTTGATATACAGAGTATACATTTATAACAACAAATTACATTTGCGGCTACCCTGTTTCCAAACAGGATAATATTCTGAAGTTCTGGGAAGAAGTACATTTTGGTAAGGTGTTCCTCGGCTTCACTCTCTGGTTTGTACAAAATAGTACAGAACATGTAGACACAAAAATTAAGAAAATGGTGTGTATGTATGTATGTATGTATGTATGTATGCATGTATACGTGTGTGTGTGTGTGTGTGTGTGTGTGTGTGTGTGCGTGAACGTGCGCGTGTGTGTATGTGTAGGGTTGAACATGGCATCTAATGCACAGCACAATGTGTAAATGTCATAGGACAACTTTGTGCATTCTTCCCTTCCACTTTTAATGGGGTTTCTAGAACTGAATTCGGATAGTGATGTTTATATGGCAAACACTTTTAACCATCGATCCTAACCATTGACCGATTTGTGTATTTTATTGCAATGTCATTAAGTGGATGCACAGCAACAGGTGAAGAATATAGCCTAGTCCTTATTTTTATGGAGATTGTCATTAGCACTGAGAAAGAGGCGGGGTTTCTGAGCAATAATGCTTTGCAAAAGCTACCTCTGGTGAGGATCCCAGGTCTCCTTTAATCTGGAGTAACCTGACATGAATGTAAAAACCCTAAAACTCCATAACTCGTTCTGTGTCTGTCTATTTATTATTCCAGAAAGAAAGTTCTCTTCTTTTATCAGGACCTTGCTAGTGGTCAAATGACTTCTTTAATGAACCATTCTCCCTTTCCTTTTACCCTATCTAGGCAGCTCTCTCCTTTTCTCCTTCTTCCCTTTCCCCTCCATCTCCCTCTAATCCTCATAGAAAGGAAGAAGGGAACACAAATGAAGTAGCAGATTTCTACCAGAGGCAAAATGGATGTGGAAAGTCTTATATAAGTCATCCAGTCCAATGTCATGTGACATGGCTTGTTACAGTTTCCTATATTCATTTCACTTCCTGGTCTTTTTCCTTCTGTCTCACCAGACAACTCAGACAACTCTTTGGATTTGTGCAAAGTTAGTTGAAGGAATTCTTCTCAAAAGAATCTTAAGATGCAGACTTGCCTTTTACCAGGGAATACGTATACACAGGGGAAGAAAGACTACAAATATCTGTGTATATCAATGGATTCCAATTACAAATTCTCAAAGTATTCTCACCCTGTTCTTCATTGTAGGTTCCTTGTCAGACACAGAGTTCCAGAGAGGTCTCTGGATCTTTCAGTGACGAACATGAGACACTGCTGACATCTAGGCTCTTTGTAGTGAATATTATGCTCCTCAGATTTCTGACTATAGGGAGGTATGGGCTGTAGAAACCGAATGAACTACTGTGTGTGCATGTATGTGTATATATAGAGAGACAGAGACAGAAGGAGAAACAGAGACATAGACAGAGAGAGACAGAGAGAGAGAGAGAGAGAGAGAGAGAGAGAGAGAGAGAGACAGAGAGAAGTCCTGCCTGTAATTCAAGCATGCAGAAAACTGAAACAGGATAACTGTGAATTCCAAGCCAACTTGTCCCAGAAATGCCTAAAACCTGACAAGACTGAAGAAGCTATGGCTTGCAGAACACTCACCTTAATTTTGACAATAAATGCTCACTCCACTTTTAAAATCCAAACATGCTTTTGGTTTGCATTGATTAAAAAAAAAATAATAATGGCAATTTTACCTTTTTTTTTTTCCTGAAACTAAGGAGAGATCTAGTCTCCCAGGTCTGCTGATAGAGGCTAAATTAATCACCTGAGGAACAAGCTCTAACCAGAGACAACTATAACAACTAACTTCAGAGATTACCAGATGGCGAAAGGCAAAGGAAAGAATCCTACTAACAGAAATCAAGACCACTCACCATCATCAGAACACAGCACTCCTACCCCACCTGGTCCTCGGCACCCCAACACACCCAAAAAGCTAGACCCAGATTTAAAAGCATATCTCATGATGATGGTAGAGGACATCAAGAAGGACTTTAATAACTCACTTAAAGAAATACAGGAGAACACAGCTAAACAGGTAGAAGACCTTAAAGAGGAAACACAAAAATCCCTTAAAGAATTGCAGGAAAACACAACCAACCAGGTGATGGAATTGAATAAAACAATCCAAGACCTAAAAAGGGAAGTAGACACAATAAAGAAAACCCAAAGTGAGGCAATGCTGGAGATAGAAACCCTAGGAAAGAAATCTGGAACTATAGATGCAAGCATCAGCAACAGAATACAAGAGATGGAAGAGAGAATCTCAAGTGCAGAAGATTCCATAGAGAACATCGGCACAACAATCAAAGAAAATACAAAACGCAAAAAGATCCTAACTCAAAACATCCAGGAAATCCCAGGACACAATGAGAAGACCAAACCTACGGATAATAGGAATAGATGAGAATGAAGATTTTCAACTTAAAAGGCCAGCAAATATCTTCAACAAAATTATAGAAGAAAACTTCCCCAACCTAAAGAATGACATGCATATGAACATACAAGAAGCCTACAGAACTCCAAATAGACTGGATCAGAAAAGAAATTCCTCCTGACACATAATAATCAGAACAACAAATGCACTAAATAAAGATAGAATATTAAAAGCAGTAAGGGAGAAAGGTCAAGTAACATATAAAGGCAGGCCTATCAGAATTACATCAGACTTTTCACCAGAGACTATGAAAGCCAGAAGAGCCTGGACAGATGTTATACAGACACTTAGAGAACACAACTGCTAGCCCAGGCTACTACACCCGGCCAAACTCTCAATTACCATAGATGGAGAAACCAAAGTATTCCATGACAAAACCAAATTCACACATTATCTTTCCATGAATCCCACCCTTCAAAGGATAATAACAGAAAAAAAAAAACAATACAAGGATGGAAATCACGCCCTAGAAAAAGCAAGAAAGTAACCCCTCAACAAACCAAAAAGAAGACAGCCACAAAAACAGAATGCCAACTCTAACAACAAAAATAATAGGAAGCAACAATTACTTTTACTTAATATCTCTTAATATCAATGGACTCAGTTCCCCAATAAAAAGACATAGACTAACAGACTGGCTACACAAACAGGACCCAACATTTTGCTGCTTACAGGAAACCCATCTCAGGGAAAAATACAGACACTACCTCAGAGTGAAAGGCTGGAAAACAATTTTCCAAGCAAATGGTCTAAAGAAACAAGCTGGAGTAGCCATTCTAATATCGAATAAAATCGACTTCCAACCCAAAGTTTTCACAAAAGACAAGGAGGGACACTTCATACTCATCAAAGGTAAAATCCTCCAAGAGGAACTCTCAATTCTGAATATCTATGCTCCAAATGCAAGGGCAGACACATTCATTAAAGACACTTTAGTAAAGCTCAAAGCACACATTGTACCTCACACAATAATAGTGGGAGACTTTACCTTTTTATCTTAGAGATTGTGACAATTTTTAGCCATGGTATTATGTTTTAGAGATGGTCTCTTTCTCTTCCTCCTCCTCCTCCTCCTCCTCCTCCTCATCATCATCATCATCATCATCATCATCATCTTTTTTGTTTGTTTGGTTGGTTGATGAGTTGGTTGGTTTGGGCTTTGGTTTCTTGAGACAGGCTCTCACATATGTAGCTTTGGCTGTCCTGGAACTCACTGTAATTGAGGCCTACCTTGAACTCAGAGAGATCTGCTTGCCTCTCTCTAACAAGTGCTGGGATTAAAGGCATGAGCCATCATTGCTCAGCTAGACCTTCTTAATCAAACCTTTAGGATTGTTTAGAGATGGGAGCTCTGAATTTAAAAATCTGTAATGAGTGGCCAGAGTTTAAAAAAAAATATTTTTGAGTCATGTAAACTATTAACTACCTCTCTCCCCCTCCCTCTCTCTTTCTCTCTCTCTCCCTCTCCCTCTCCCCCCCTCTCTCGTGTGTGTGTTCACAGATTTACTTATTATAGGAAAAAAGTACTCATTCTTTAGACCTTTCCTTTATCATCTGCTGTTTAGTCTATTACATTTATTACATAGCATAGTTTCACTATATTGTAGCCATTGTATATCTTAAATCCTGAAAAACAATGGGGAAAGAGAAATCTGAGAATCTTTTTCTAGGAGAGCAAAAGGAGGGAGGAATGGCTGGCAGTGTAGAGTATAACTTAATTTTCTACAAAGATGGCCGAATTAAAAAAAGCAAAGAACCCTATTCTAAATATGACCACAACTGGTAAATATACTCATGTTTATATTCCCAGGTCACTTCTATATACCTCTACACCATGTATACCTTTAGGCTTCTGATTGGCAATGGAGGGAGATTTTACTTTCAGTGAGGTAAATAGGAAAATTAAGGACCCACTCAAACACACCTCAAAGGTGTGTTAAAAATCATCTGGAGGTTTAAACAGTGAGACTACTGAACCATGAGATCCGGAGTACAGAGACTTTTTGAGCAAAGTCATGGTTTAAGAATTGTTCTCTCTCTTCTTCTTTCTTTCTTTGTTTCACTTTGGGTTCTATTTTGTTGGTTTTGACAAGGTCTGGCTGTTGTAGTCCACAATGCTCTGAGACTCACCGTATCATCTAGATTGGCCTGAAACTAGTTCAGTGATCCTCCTCTACCTTAGTCTCTCAAGGGTTTGGATGCCTGGTGTACACGGCGCTATCTCACTTTGATTGTTCAGAGCCTGGTGACCCAGGATCTGCTCATGCAGAGACTGAGGCAAGATATTCAGGTGAGTATAGCACGATGGTTTTAAAACTATTTTTCTCACTCTAGAAGCTTTTTCAGGCTATCAAGAAATGTCTAATTCCACACATAAGAAACAGCTATGCCAGAGACTTTCAAACTCTCCTAGTCCTACCTGTCTTTATTTTTACCTTTAGCTGTCTTCTGTATGTTTAGATGGTTAGCTTAGTTATTTTACAAGATATATATTTAAAGCCATCCAGTATCATAGGGAAAATGTGGATGACTCTGTTTTTCCTAGTTTTGAGGCCAAGCTCAGATAGGGAGACTTTAAACACTTTTCTTCCGTGAGCTCACAAAAGCCTAGAAAAAAAAATGTAGTTCTGTAAGGGAACTAGAAACACTGCTGTGTGCATTTACTGGGAGAAGAGTTAACAGCTTTAAAGTTATTTGTGAGAGAGTTTGTGATCACCTGCAAAAGACTGCAAGAATCTGGGATCTCTAGAGGGGCCATCAGTGCTTCCGAGCTTTTGGTGAGCATTCTAAGAGATTTGCTTGCCTTTCTAGGGGAAAAAAAAACAAAAAACAAAAAAACAAAAAGCAAAACAAACAAACAAACAAACAAACAAAAACTATGGGAGTCTGTTGGGAGTCTGTAAATCACTGGGTATTTCTGCCTCTGTATCAATTAGCAGAACAATGATGCATCTCATTAAGTGTGTATTGGCTTAACTTCAGTCTAAATCTTCTGTGATTACACAGGACACTAATCTCCCAGAGCTCCTGTGGGATGGTGGTGCTTTAGCTCCTGGGACTTATGCCATACCTAACATTTGCTAGAAAAGCAAGTCCCCAGGTCCAGCCTGCTGAAGGAGCTCCCTGGATGACTGTTCCCAGTCAAGGTTGACAAGGGTCAGAAATGAATCCAAGGATGTTGAGAGTGCTAACCTTTCTTGTTAGGGCAAGGCAATTGTTATATTTATTTTTGAGCTAGCATGTAGCGTCATATGTGAATATGATTTACAAGCTGAAAGTAATCCCCAGTATGCAACATTTGGTTGCTCTAGCTAACATTTTAATGTTATATGAGCTTTTCTGTTTTCACCCGTGTTCTGGAACAGCCTTCCCCTCCCTAGGGCTTAGAAAAGAGTACTGTTTTCCAAATGCTCTGTTTTTTTTGCCATTGGAATGCCATTTTAGTCCTTTGCAGATACACAGATGAAATCCAGATGCTAATCCATCATTTTGGGAGAACTGTTTGGACCATTTATGTCAGTACTCTTTCTTTCCTTATTAACTATGATTCCACGCTTGTGGTTCTCTCATTTAACACGTCATTTTATTGTTTATTTATGGGGCTGGTGATCAAACCCAGGGCCTTGCACATGCCGATCAAATGCTCTCACCAGTAAGCTACAGCCTCTGCCCCTTTGACCTCTTGCTATATGATCTCAAAGCACTTTGTGAGCAGTTTATTAGCTGACTGCAGGCTTGATGATACAGTGAAATACTGCCCTTATTCTGGACCCCTAAGCTCCATAATGTCTGTCAGCAGTTAGATAGAATATTAAAAGGAATTAAATAAAAATCAAGAGGCAGTGATGCTAATAAGGTTGCCAGCAGGGGCCTTTCCTGGGATTACTAACACCCTGGTGGCCTTGAATTTTAAAAGCCTGTTGGAGAAAATGATTCCCTGTATCAAAAATAAGGAGGGAATCTGACACTTGGAATAATCCAATAAGCCTTAAATGACCTCTGGTTCTTTAAAAATAATTTAGCTTCAAAGACCAAGAAGAAGAAAAGGTGGTTTATCTCGGTAAATCTTATTCTCCACATGTGATCAATGTAAATGCAATAAGCCAGATTCCCTTATGGAGCAGACATCTAAAACCAAAGGAAGCAGTCTTAAGCCAGGGTTTTATTTCACTTGTAGCATTGGGACACAGGATTTGTCCCACCTGGGATGCTTGACTTTGGTCCCTGGTGTGTGACTGAGTCTTTGGAGTAGCATCAGCATATTAATGTGCCCAGAAAGGCACAGTCCAGGTTAGGAAGTGCTACCCACAGGGGCAAAGATAACATGAAGAAGGCACCCTGCCCCGCCACAGGAACTGCTTTACTGTTCCAAGAAGGGGAAAGTTCCTGACCTCTAGCTAATCCCTTGTCATTTCTGCTGTGTCTTCATTCCAGAAGAGTGACTTAAAGAGTTCTTTAAAAAAAAAAAGAAGCAAGCAGTAATTCATTTAGTAATATCTGTGTTTCTATATTTCAAACAAGTAGAGAATATTTTAGAATACTTTTAACTCTTATATTAGAAGACAGGTATGAGATGTATTTATATAAAGTCGTAATTGTCTCACCAGTCAACATACACTTATTACCTACTTTATTTCAAGCTGGCTGATGACTGTGCAAATATATAGAACACCAAGAACACTTCATGAAGGCCAGATATGTGGTCATTGCATCTTCAATCTCCATTTGTTCTTTTAGGTCATTCAAGAAATATTTTAAAAAAAACAAAATAAAATTAAAAAAAAAATCCCACAATCTGTTAAGTGCCAAGAATATGACAGAGCGTAGAACCGACAGCTTCCTGCTCCCCAAGAGCTTGTCTTCTAGCCAGAGAGGCAAATAATTAAATAAGCAACAGCAGCAGAGAGCAGTAGGGAAGGTTCTGTGTGCTATGAGAGAGTAGATGGACATGATGATTTGGGTCTTCAGTAAATTTTGGTTTCATTGAATGTGAATTATCCACAGGGCTTTTTTGGGTGTGTGCATAGCTGAGAAAACAACATCTGGGAAAACAGAAGCTGGTTGTTTCCAAGTAGGACAGGGTGAGGAAGCTCTTGATTTCTCTTTCATCCTCATTTCCTCTCATCCTTCTGTCTCATTTCACTATTCTTAATCTCATCATGGGATTCAGTACCCAGCTTTTGCATCCTGCTGTATCTGAGCCCAGCGGAGTCCTCAGGCTCTTCATCCTGGTGTCAGCACCAGGGAACCCTCCTGAGGAGCACTCCACAAATCCTCAGAGGGCATTGCTACAAAGTTCAGTGTCAATCTCTGCCTCCCTGGAGGCAAGGAAAGGCAGAAAGATCGAAAAGACTGGAGAGTGTTCTTAGACCAATGAAGCAGAAGTCTGTCTTTAAATATGAGTCTGCTTAAATATTTTGTTCTGAATGACATCCTGGCCACATCATCAATTTTTATTTTCCTGAAAACATCTTCTCTTTTCAAAGTGATCTGTAGCTTACACTTTGGTAAACTTGTTTCAAATGAGTCAGAAACATACTATGTCTGGACATGAGGGAGAAGGAGCAATGAACAAAAAGGAGGGAGCGAGGAAACGGAAAGTGATGCAAAATGAGCATGTTGTACTGATTAGAGCCAGCGAGGGGCTTTCGTCCTTTAAGTGATGTTTCTGGATAGCAGATGTACTGAGGAACATGAAGAACAGAGCACTTACCTGTGTCTCCTACCTGCTATCATTATCTACCTTCTCATTAGTCAGAGTGCCTCCAGAGAGTTAAAAAGCAATTTTCAGTTGCATCTGAATCTGACTTCTGAAGTGGCTACTTGTTCACAGCCGGAATGATTTGACTGGCCAGAAAATAAGGACTTGAGGCTGGTTAGCCTGACTAGATCATAGCAGCAAACCTGAAGCATTTTCCAGTCATGTAAACTGGAGACCCAGGTACAAAACTTCCAGTTCCCAACCAGAGCTGCTGATAAAACTCACCACCAGGAATTCTGAAACTGATGACCTTGAGAGAACCAAAAACAATCCCCCAAGTATGCTCTTTGGAAATCACAAGAAAATATGAATATTTTATACATTAATTATAGTACACATATGCAGTATCCTGCAAAGCATAGGCATGATTTTTGACCTTGTGCTTACCCTTGCCAGAATTTAAATCTTAGTAATAATGCACTAAGATGTGTGTACAGCCATGTCATCGCTTGTTAGTGGTGGAAACATGAATGTAAATGCAATTCCCATCAGCAGAGGACCAGTGAAATAAACAGATATCAGTATGAATAATGGTGGCACATAGAACAGAAGAAAAGAGGTAATTAACAGTCCCTGACCTTTTTGTACGTGGATACATTAGGTCCACCAGTATTGAGGATATGTTAGGTGTTCTTTTCTGATTTCTATACCTTCATCTGGGTAAGTGTGCCTGGAGCACTAAGCTTATAAGTGATATGGACTATGCTAATGGGCACTTGAACTTTCATCATATGCTAACTGTCATCTCACTGTCATCGTGTTACGCCCAGACCACAGAGTGATGATCAGGACAGGAAAAGTTCTGGTGGCTTGTCTATTTCCAGACTGCTGGCAGTGGCCAGCCACTTCAGCGTGGACTGGTGACATTTTCAGATGTTATGAGGCTAGCACAAGCAGTTCTCCTGTCTTAAGAACTACAGTGAAACGGAATCCTGGGCAAGATCTCAAAAGAGAAATGTAATATGTGTAAATAGAAAACCTTGTGCTTGCTTAAAACAGAAAGTAGTCACTTAACTGTAAGGCAACTTATATAAAAAAATCTAAGGTTTTGTTCTTATTTTTAATGTAATACAATTTAAATGTGAACTGTGACTGTTAAAATATGAATGTGATATTAGATTACATTTCAGTGATTGTAATGCTTTTAGTGAACAATGGCATTTCTCCTTTTTTTCTAACCCGATCTCATTGCACTGTGGGGGGAAAATGTGTTTCATTTAATAATATAACTTCATTTTTAAATACTTGTGGAAGAATTGTGACAGAAGTAATCAATGCTCAAAGAAAAGAGCTTTATAAATTACCTTAAAGGGGTGGAGTTTAACTCAAACATAATATGAGAGTAATGGTATGATTTAAGGAGATGAGTAACAACCTGTCTTTTAATAACTCTGAGGTAGGTGGACAAGTGAAGGATCTGTGACCAGCCAGAAAACTACCACAGCACCCCAATATCAGGCAAGGACAGATAGCATGAGACTGAGCAAAGAGATATGCAGGAGCTGTATAGCATCCATCAGACATGAATACAAGGTGATTGACATGGTAAAGGGTCAAGGGAATGCTACAGTGACTCTTATGTTCCTGGCCTGGGTTGGGTATTATAAATATATATGAAGGCGTGTGTGTGTGTGTGTGTGTGTGTGTGTGTGTGTGTGTATGCAATCTTATGTATCAGGAGGTGAGGTATTGGTGGGGAACCTATCAACCATATATTCAGAAAGAAACAAAAGAAGCAACATTTAGTTTATAAGCTTCATAGACTGGAGCCTGCCATCAAACCATTAGTGGAAGAGGCTGGAAACTGTGGACTTAAGGTAGAAAAACACTGTAACATACCCTCATCACTGCTTCAAATCAACTGAATTTATATCTATTGCAACCTAATTTAAATCTAATGCTTATTTTTTTCTGTGCAATGAAAAGTTCTTATATATTTTTGTGTTATTATAATTTTGTTATTATTTTGACTGAGGAAAAGAAATGTAGGTCAAAATTAATTGCATGTGTGTTTCTATGTAAACATATGTCTAGTATAGCTGTGTTGTAGAAATATCAAGGAAAAATAAGAACACAGTGTGGTCTGTAAGTATAATACGTGTATCTATTTCTGTTATTTCGTCATTTTGATATTTCTTTAAATACTTGGTTTACATGCTCTAGTAGAGTGGTGACTGATGTGCACAGGTTTTTGTGAATAATTAATTTTAATTGAAAATAGATCCTTCTCTTATACAATATATCCCAACCACCACTTCCCTCCTCACCATTTCTCCCACCTCCTTCCCCCAACTCCACTTCATTCACTCTGCTGCTTCCACCTCCATTCAGAAAACAGCAGGCTTCCAAGAGAAAGCAACTAAGCATGACAAAACAAAACACAGCCAAACAGGGTAAAAGACCCCACCCCAAAGCTGAACAAGTCAACCCAATAAGAGGAAAATAGTTCCAGGAACAGGAAAATGAAGCAGAGTCACACCTGCTGCTAGTGGATGTTAGGAGACTCCCAAAACACCAAGCTAACAGCCACAACATATAAACAGAGAACCTGGTAGAGCCATATGCAGGCCCTGTGCTTCCTGCTTCAGTCTCTGGGAGCACATATTAGTCTGCTGAGTGGATTCAGTGGGGCCATGTTCTGTAGGTATCCTCCATCCCCTGACTCCTACAATCTTTCCATCTCTTCTTCCTCAGGATTCTCTGAGCTCTATAGGAATAATTCCAGTGTAGACCTCCAATTTAGACTCTTTCTCTTATATAATGTCTGGTTGTGGGTCTCTGCATCTGTTCCCTTCTGCTGCCAGAGGAGAACTTTCTGATGACAGCTAGACAAGGGACTCAATCTGTGAGTACAGCAAAATGGCATTAGGAATTCTTTCACTGTTTTATTTTGTAGTTTTTTTATTTGCCAGTCCTGTTTGGTTCCACTCTAAGTCTTTGTGCTATTTGGTCTCTGTTTCTTGGCCATCCAGACAGTATTGGACAAGGGATCTTTCTTCTGGTATGGGCCTCAATTTAAACCAGACACTGGCTGGCCACTCTTGCAAGTTCTGTGCCATCATTGCCTCAATACATTTTTGTGGGCAGGACAGATTGTTTGTGGTCAACAAAGGTCTTGGTGCTGGGCTGGTGTACCCTATTCTCTTTCAGGACCCTATAGAATACCTTCTTGAACCAAAGGGACTAGAACATAGGGGTGAAGGCTACATGCAGGCACCAGTTTGACCTCTCTAAGTTCAATGAGCTGTATTATATTGCCATCTGCAATGGTGTCCTGCTGTTACTTTGTGGAGTATAACTCTCTTCTCTATCATCATCCTGTGTTATTGGGGGATCTCTACAGAACACTCTTAGCCAACAATTCAACTGAACACAATTGAGTCTCACCACTGGAAATCTTGGCTGTCTACAGACTCTTTTTCCTCCATTACTAGATTTTCTCACCTACATCAACTTCATACATTTCAGGAAGTTTCTTCTGAGTTAGTTTTCCTCACCGACCCCCAAACCCTGCCCCCCCTTTTCAGCCATCTCTCCTTCATTCTCTTTACACCTTCCCGATCTCTCAGCCACACCCATCCCCTGTCTACTTCCATTTTAACTGATGTTTGATAAATCTGATGATATTGTTCAGTGGTAAAGCATGTGCCTAAGATGTGAAAAAACCTAGGTTCAATTCTCAGAATTAAAGAAAGAAGAAATAAAAAGAAAAATCCCACATATTGAAGATTTCATGATTCAAATAATTATGTTTTGTTGCAAGATTGAATTGATTGTTATGGAATTTACTTAAAATAGTTGTCATTTATTTTGTATATGAAAATTTGCTATATCATCTATCTATATGAAGATCTTTGAGTATATATTTTTCCCCACTCATTATCAATTGTTAGGTTAAAATAATGAGGAAAAATTGCAGAACTTTATTTTAGATAATGTCATTCATCCAGTAGGATCTGGCTTGGTCTTCACGTCTGGCTCATGGCCAATGTGAGAAATTAGCTTTCTACATGGCCATTTTACATTTCCCACTTATAGCAGCAATTTAATCTGTGTAAACAGGTAGAGGATGGAAGGTAGCTAGAAATGGAATGGCTACTTTTACTTTAAATATGTTTTTCAAGTTCATTCATCCTGTTTGAATGACTCCTTCTCCAACCCTTCCAAGATTAGCTAAAGACAAGATATAGTTGTACTTCCCCCTTTAAGTTTTGTTTTCTTGCTATATCTAAAAAAGAATCCATGAGTTGGTTTGTCTATGTGTTAGCTCTTCTGATTTAGTATCCTGAAAGAGGCCATTGCAACAACAGATTGACTTCCAAATTGCATCATCATTTTAGCAGTCATTTGAAACCTCATTTACCACTGACAGCCCTTGCCAGTTACCATAACAAATCAATTTGTGTGTCCTAACACTCCTCAGGCACTCTTCAGTCACTCATGAACAGGTTGACTACAGTTGTCTTGATCAGCCACTACATATAACTAAGCAATTGAGTCTTTCTCTGTTGCAAATCTCCCTGAGGTAGCTAGTTCCTCGCTGAGTCAACAGACGAATTAAAACCATTTATATATTTCAGTTGTCAGACATTGCAGAACTTACTGAGGAGGATAGAAGGAAACATTCTTCCTCCCTTCATCCAGGACACAGAGATTGTTTTAGTGTGGACTATGATGTTCTTACTGAGTTATTGGTGAATACATGGTGGGATGAGACATGGGAGGAATTACTGAGCAAAGTGACCTTTCTAGCTTGGATTTTTCTTACTCTCAATTCTGATGATATTTTGTACTATATGTTTCTTTATTGAGCGTGCCTATTAGTGTGCCTCAAGTGGTGAGCAGAACTAATGGATCAGAGTACTGCTTCTCAAGCAAAAACATTCCTATCTGAGATATAATTTTTGGTAAGGTTAAATCAAAAAGAAGAATGGATAGTAATTCCCTTGTTTGTTTATTTTTTTAGTCTGAACCATGTTCTTTCTCACCTCATAACCGTGGCCAAGAAGTTCATGGACTCAGAGCTAGCTGGCTTTCTTTTTCCCTTTTATTGCATCTGGTTCTCCAGCCAATGGGATGCATCTCTCCCCTCCTTGCACATTCAGGATTACCCTTCCCCTTTAATTGCTTCTTTCTGGAAACACCTTCACAGACACACCAGACAAGTGCTTGACTTATCTCCTAGGAATGACCCCATCCAACCGTGTTAGTAAAATTAACAATTATAGCCATGCTGACTAAAGAAAGCCTTTGTTGACCAAAAAGGGAAAATTGTCTATGAGACCTTCCTTGACAATCAGTCAGCAATGGCTGGTTTGAGTAAATTAGGCCCAAGGGTTCTAGATTATCTTATTGCCATTGTCCATTTTCTTGTCTCTGGTTTTGAGTATAGCCTTTAAAATGATCTTATGTTTTGAAATAGTTTTCTTGTGTATGTTGTAAAGTATTAAAATACTGAAAAATATGTATGTACATCTATGGGTATAAACACATATGTATGTGTGTGTGTGTGTGTTTACATATGTATTCAATACACAAATACACTGACACACTGAGTATAATCTGTGATTTGAATTATGAACTTATTTCAAGAAAAAAAACAATGTTTCTAATTAGTTGCCTTATTAACTGTATTTACACATAAGATTAAAGTTAATGAGCAGAACTTTAAAATTCTACATAAAAAATTTACCAAGACAATAAAATAATGTTTAAACTCAGAATTTAGGACTGGTGAAATGGCTTGGCCAATTATGTCACTTGTCAATAAGTCCAATGGCCAGAGTTTAATTCTTGAGACTCACATGAAATAAGTGACTCCTGTAAGTTATTCTCTGACCTCCACCCCACACCTGCACTGTGACATGTGTACACACGTAGCACGCCTGCGTGCAAGCACACACACAGACACACACTTTAAATAAATAAGTAAATAAATAAGTAAACAAAATAAGATATAAAATGAAATCTAAGTTTGTCTGGCTTGTCAGCATTGCTAACCAGAATTACAATCTGTTCAATGTTAAAGAATATAGAAGCTGAGCTTTGGGGTTTTCATTGCTCAAAGGTGATATCAAAGGCTCTCTGACACAGTTGGTTTCCTCTAGTTATCACTAACTGAGGAGATTCTGCCAATGGGAATCCTACAGATTCAAACAATGGAACTTGCTTCACCCCATCCCTCCATCAGAAGAAAACTGACAGCTGCAGCCATTGAACACAGGCCTGCTTGCTGTGCCTGCACACTAGAAACTACTGCAGGGAGAGCTTCTATCTGTCAGATTTGCTTTTCAACATTAATAAGATTGAGGCACACAGGCATATATAACGTATTTGCTTGGGGTCAGACAACACTGGAAACTTAACCCGATCAAATCCTACCTCTGGTGCCTATGTCAGGCCCTCTGTGAGGGAGCTCAGCAGGCTGATCCCCATAGTTGAGTCTTTCTATTAGGCCCTCCTATGTGCACTCCAGTGAAGCTTGCCTTCAGTTTTCTTTCATGCAAGAACTAAGCCGGACTGTGTGAGGTATAAAAATTGGACCAAGACCTATAGTTGTTCACAACATCACTTTCCCTAGAGGAAACTGAAGCAGATGTCTTTTGGTTTTAGAGAAACCTTTGTTAATTCTTTGTAAATATATTTATTAATTTTGAGAACCTTGAGAATATACTGATTAGGAAATGATGTGTGAAAACACCAAACACAGCTCCTGGTGCTGAAGCACACTATGAATGAGCCCCCACTATAAGCATACTACCATGTCTTCCCTCCCATAATGAACTCAAAATCTGAAACTGTAAGCCAAAATAAACCTTCCCTCCACCACTAAAAATGAAATCAAACATCCCCACTCATACATAGATGTGTTTATAATTTTCATCTACTCTCTTTTTTTAGTGGAAACACATGTACTTGCTTATAGATGAGTATGTAAACACCATGTATATCAATGGTTAAAGACTTTTTTTTAAGTATGAGTATCTTATAATTGTTATCATCCTCACCATCATGGGTGATTGCTTCAGATGTCACTGAATGGCTTTCTGAGTTCTTGTGTAGATGAGAGCTTTATTGCTGTGCTCCACGACCATGGTTTTTGTGGGTATACTCAGTTTCATTTTAGGATAATCCTTTAGAGGGGAGAGAGATTGGTTTTATGCTGAGATGAATTTCTTTCACCCAGGATGCACTTGCTTAGCTTTTGAGTCAGAGACACAAAGCAAAACTTACTACACTGAGGCCCTTCCATCTGCCACAGAGAATTTTCCGTACAAATTTGATATTATTTCTATAAAGAACGTGTGATTCCTGTAACTGAAGATGTTTCCACTTGTGTTTTAGTTGCCATGAAAGACCAAGGGTCAATTTACAATGAATATATTAGCTGTGTCAATTCATGTTGCCTCTACTTTTAAGTTGTTTCTTTTTTTTTTCTTAGTCTTTTATTAGAAATGACACAGTAGCTGGCCCCAGTTTTATATTTTATTTTGATGTGTGCTGTACATTTCTTGAAATAGCTCAAATACTTAAGAAAATGAGATGTGAGTGATAAACAGATTGATAAAAAAACCATGTATGTATAATGACTTGTCAAGTTAACATTTTCTTGGTAGTTGCCTATAAGTAGTGATATCCTCACAGTCCATAATGAGTAAGTGAGCTTCAGTCTTCATCTCATATGTAGGCGCCTCCTTGCTAGCTGAGATTCTGCTTTAATAATCATCAGCCCCATTCCTGAATCTTTGCCTTCAAAATCATAACTAAGAAGCAGTACTTCCCAATAAAAGTGAAACCCTTTTACAGTACATAACCATATCATGGTAAAAGTGAAAATTATTAAAATAAAACCATCGGATGCATTGCATAGGCTTTATTTAGGTTGAAATATATTAGACACCAAACTTATGCGACATCGATTTGCTATTTTTTTATCTTTTAACATTGAGTTGCTACTACAGTGGTAAGGACATGATTGCTTCTTTCTATTGACTACTGACTTGAGCAGCATAAAGTATGTGTTGCGCCCTGCTTAACACAGGAGAAGGATAAAAAAATAGATTCAAAGTATCAAATTGGCAAATAATTTTAAGACACATCTCATGCCCCATCTTCATAGCCTGGAAAAGTTTTACATCTAAATTAAAGTGATGTCTTCTTCCAAATATTAGATTTTAAGTTGTCAACTGAGCATACATCGAACCTTGAATATACATGTAGCTTTTAGTAATACAAATATACAAAGGCAGGTACCATGGGTTCCCTGTATGAAAATACTGTGCACTGTACTGAAAGATTCTAAAGACCTTCTCAAAGCCTGTGTGGGCTGTGGCTTTCTACCAACTTGAATATGGCTGTTCATCTATGAAGATATCTGTGCATATATCTCATAGACTATGTTTAGGGGAAAGTCATCCTCTGGAAATTACAGGGTGGATTTACACAATCACTCCAACAGTCTTCCCCTTATTCTACTGCTGAAGTTAGATAGACTATAACAGAGAGATGAAGCTTGAGGATTGGTCTCAGGAGAAGGAAGGTGACTCAAAATGGAACCCCGTTTTAGTATCTTTTCTATCCAGCCCCTCCGCCAACAACTCCAGAATTATTCTCACAGCTAAGAATATGAACAAGAGAGAAATTGGACTGACTCTTGTATTCGGTGCCACAGACCCAGGGAGCTTCATATCTTAAACATGTTGGACACTATTGGAGTAGATGGGCAATGCTGATGATCACTTAAGCCAGAGGAGGAGCTCTGCAACAGCATTCCCTGTCAGCTTTCATGTCCCTCCAAGAGCCCATGGCTTGCTTGAAACCATTTGTAGTCTTTGCAGATTTCTCCCTTTGTGAAGCTTTCCTGGATATGAAAATATCCCAGGATTGGTGGTAACCAAAACAACTCTATCCCATCTGTCTGCTTATATTGACCTCCAGCCAGTCCCTGTGTAGCAAGCAGCCTGACAGCAGGGCTCCTTGTCAAAGAAGATGGGTGGAGACACAAAAGAGGAGTCTGCTGGCTGCAAGTCAGTTCGTTATGGAGGCAGGGTTACACAGATTTAGTGCAGATGGGCAGGTTCTTTAACAGAGAACTCAGCTGCTGGCTATTAAATCCTGAAGCCTGCAATTGTGAAAGCAAACCACATTATACATTATTCAGTTTTTTTTTTGTCTTGTTTTTCAGGTATTTCCCTTTCCTGTTATGCATTGCTTATGCTAATAAATAATACAACTAATTTGCATTTCTTGGAAAAGCCTTAACTTGGAATAGAAGGCTAGAAAACATTAGCACATCATAAAAACATGTAGTTGTGAAGTTAAGCTTCAGTAATGCTTCAGTTGGGCAGAAGTAGGTTAATTAATTCAATGACTGAGCAAACACATGCCTCTTTTTGAAAAGACAAGCAAGGTGTTGTTAATCTGTGGAAAGATAGACAAGTTTCTTTCCCAACTAACTAAGACCTAAGAGGAAGGTGTCAGTGATGTGTTGTGGGAACAAAAGAAGAGAGAGACATCTTACCTGCTATTTCAAGTAGTCATCAGTAAAGATGTAGCCCTGGACTGGTAGTTTTAGTTTTCCAAGTGTCTTCTAAATTCACCGTGTCATTGGATTTTGAGATGTTTAATGATACTGATGGTCTCTATCATCCAGATTAAAAAATATATATATCAGGATAAATATTGTCCCAGAAGTTATATAGATGGCTAGTAAACAGATCTAGGCCAAAGCCCAGGTCTTTTGGCTAAGCCACACATTCCTACTACAATTCCTACATTGTGTGTGTGTGTGTGTGTGTGTGTGTGTGTGTTTGTGTGTGCATTTGTGTGTGCATGCAGGTGGAATTTAGTGGCCAGAGAATAGAGTTTGATGTAAGATGTTGTCCTCTATTACTTTGTCCTCCTTAGTTTTTGAGGGCAGGTCTCTCACCAAGCCTCTGTTCACCAATTTGGTATGGCTAGTGAGCCAGAGACCAGTTTCCCCAGGGCTAAGATCATAGGTGTGTACCACTAAACTGACTTTTTATGTAGGTGCTGGGAATTGAACTTGGGTCATCATCCCTGCTGAACAGGCATTTTACTGCTTAACCTACTCCTGAAAGTTAGCTATATCTTGATGTCTCTCTCCTTCCTTTTATTCCCCTTCCTATCTCCCCCTTACCTCCCCTCCTCTTCTTTCTCTCTCTCATTCTGTCCCTCCTTTGTTTTCTGTTGTCATTCATAACACTATGACATCAATAGCCCAGTTGTTGGAGGGGTCCTAATCTTTAGTTATTAAATGTAACCATGCCCTTTCAAGCTGAATTTATCACACATGGCATAGCCAGAGTAGATGGTATAACAAATCCCTCCATTATGGGATTCTTCTGAGGTTAAACTTGATCACTATGTGAAGAGCTCCACAGGACCCCTAGTGCACTATGATTCATCTGTTCCTGATGAGCACTAACGCCCCCCCCCCTTTCCCTCCCTCACTCAAACAATGGCTTCTGTTGTGTGGTTGAGTTGCTCAATAAGTAATGATAAGAATGCTAGTAACGACAATGGTCTATTCTCATTTCAAAAGGAGGGAACTAGAGTTCTAGAATATACAACTCTGATTTAAGATAAACTTAGATATTCTATCATCAGCTGGTTAGAGAGACTTCTGGGCAAGTGCCAATTGATTCCAGCATCTTTTTTTTTTAAATTTTTTTATAAGAAAATATTTTCAGTGGATAGGAAAAAGATCACTAGCCTAAAAACTCATCCCTAAAAAAGAAAACCCTTTAGGTATGAGTACACTAGGTGGTCATGTTTGTAGAATTGTAGTTGACATTTACTGGAATGGATTGCCTCTGTTTTATCAACATGGGGGGAAGTTATTTTAAAATCAGACTACGACAGGAGAAATGTCTTGGAGAATTCTGAACTAACAGGCATTTGGAGAAAAAGGAAGTCAGGGCCTGAGGTTAGGGAGCCTTTAGTCATTGCTTTTGTCTCTTGGAGTCAACATAAGATGTGTGTGGCTCAGTAGAATTCTGTAATTGCTATTCCTCCAGCGATGAACCAATAGGGCTGCTTCCCCAGTAGTGACACATTTTAAATCACACTCCCACCCTGGCTGCTGACATGCTGTTGGTTAAGGAGCTGCATTGAAGATGATAGAGGCAATGATAGAGTGAAGGCAGAATAGGTCAGCATCCATTTGGGATGCCTGGCTCTTTCTCACATCACTTAAATAGGGAAGATCATTCCTGCTCATTCTCGGAACTGGAAGATCTCTTACCCCTCATTCTACTCTTCCCTGCCAACCATTTCTCCATTCTTCATTATGGGCTTTCCTGACTGTTTCCTTCAAATACAGTTTTCCTGAAGCTCAGCAGAGCCTGTCCTCTGATGAATATTTAAATATCTAATTTTTCTATGTGATATTGCAACTTAGAAAACAGTTGGAGACTGACTTGAGGACATGAGTATAGGATCTCTTTTAATATCACGGTTTTGTTCCTGTCTCCAACATCTGGGCCCTTGGCTATGGGTTTGGTCTACTACTGCAGTCATGTCTGCTTCCTGTCTCCCTAGCCCCCTGCTTTTCAGTCCATCCACTTCGCTTCCAAGGTGGGCAGTCTGCCTAAGAATGGGATAAAGCTGGCACACTACCTAACAGAAAAAGAATCATTTTCAGACAGAAGTGGGAGAGCCCGACCCCTTCCTTCTCTTCCCACTCTGTCCATCTGGAAGAGAAGAGAAACAGAAATTTGGAAGTTGCCAAGGTTTAATTACTTCTACTGAAAGTGCCAAAATATGGGAAAGCTTATCCTACAGTGGAAGGAGCCCAGAGGGCCCTGCGGACATTCTCAGAAGTCTGTTTGCCATTTGTTTTTTGTCTTTTCTTCTTTAGCCCCTGTGTAGCAAATTTCCACTTTTCCTTTCCAAGAAGAATGAGGACAGATTGTCCTTTGGAGACATCAAAAGGATGTCTCAGAGGCTGCCACTGGACTCAGAGCTGTTGTGCCACCTAAATACTTCTGTATGAAGACACAGAACCATGTAACCTGAAACCCAGGGCACACATTTGCTGACATGACCGGGTCCTCAGGTTAGGCATCAGCACATACAAATCCTAGCCTACTCTAACCAATTCATAGCAGGGCACCCACAGCATGTTATATAGTACTACAGGGAAAGCAAATACTCAAGAAAGAATCACAGAAACAACTATAAAAAATATGAAATTATACACAATATCCTCACTAAAGAAGTTATCAACCAACAGTATGCATTTGTTGGGCTACAAATATTTCTTTGGCCTATCAGAATTATTTCTCATGATAACCCTGAGGACAAATGGTAATATTACCACTTAGGAAATTCATAGAAATCTACATTTTTTCATCAAAGTTGAGAGACATCACTGAAATCAGCTAACCAACGAAGATGAGTACGTTTTCCGTTCTATGTCTTTAACTCTAAGACCAGCCAATGCCATTTTCTCCATGTTCATTCCCACTTACACAGTGAAGCAGCCTATACCTCAATTACCTTCTTTTTCTGTTTCTTTCTTGTCCATATCTGACATCTTCAATTCCAAAAGGATGGGAAGGACAATTCACTATTTCAGTAGTAAGTTGATTCATGGATTATTGAAGTCAACCATTAAAAGTTTTTGTAGAAATAATTATGAATTGAAATTTTTGCTATTTTCTAACTATTCACACTAAGGACTTAAAACGGGTGACACCAAATAATATTATTTTAAAGATGAATTGCTTATTTAAGAGTTAAACATTTAAAAATGAAATAAACTGAAAGTATTTTCAGCTTTTATCACAAACCTCCTTAAGTCATGAAGGAAATCCTTTTCATTGAAAAGGGCGCAGTATAGGTTTTCTATCTTGTTGATAACTCCTTAGAGAGCAGGAGAATCGCATATCTCTCTTAAGTCTTCTGTGAAGCCAGCATGCATTGCTTTTATGTTTATTTATTATTTTTATTTCTGGTGTCTCTTGTTGCACAAATCTTTGAAGCAGTGGAGCAATAATTCTGTGATAGAGGAGGCACTAAGTGTGGATGCCCCATTGCAGGAGATTGGGAGATGATAAGGGTAGCTTTTGGATTGGAAACTGACTTTCTATTTTAAGCTCCCTTTTGCTTTTCTAATCTTTGATTTATAATCCCTATTCTTATTATTCCCTTACAGGTTAGGACATTTATTTCACTAGTTCAATATTGGTCTCCAGTTCAAGCCTGGCTTTAATTCTGCAGAATATAGCAAGTGTGAATATATGTGTAGTATTGAATCAGGTACAGATGTGTATGTGTGACAGAGCTGTGTGTGTTTCTCTGTGTGTATGTATGTGTGTATGTGTGTGTGTGTGTGTGTGTGTGTGTGTGTTTGTGTGTGTAGTTCTTGTACTTGTATGTTTTGGGGCTGGAAAATAATTTGAATCATGAAGAAAAATAAAGGAGAGTATCTTTGTTACATATGCCGTCTTCATTTTCACGTTTTTTTTTTATTTATTTTTTCCTTTTATCAAAACCAAATTTTTTTCCTACATAATATATCTTGACTGTTTTCCCCTCCCAGTTCCTTTCCACCTCCCTTCCCATCCAGATCTGCTGTCTTTCTATCACTCATTAGAAAAAAACACGATTCTAAGGGTTAACAATACAATATAATAATGTAAAACAAAACTTAACACATTGGAGTTGGACAACACAAACAGAAGGAAATGAGCCCAATATGATCAGTGCCTTGCTCAACCATGATCAGACCTTTCTTTCTGAAGCAGACAGGAAGAAATGTAGATTCATGTACAGACATTATACAGAGAATGTGAGGCACCTGATCCTAAATGGGATATGTACATCAAAGCTCTCTCCTCAGAGCTCAGTGGATCCCACTAAAGAGAAGACTGAAGAAGTGTAAGAAGCAGAGAGGATGGAGACACCAGGAGAATAACACCCTCTAGATCAACATGATCAAAGCTGATAAGAACTCACGGAGACTGAAGCAGCAAGCACAGGGACTGCACAGGTCTGCATCAGGCCCTCTGCTTATACAACATGCCTTCCTGTTTAATGTTTTTATGAAATTATTGAGTATATGATAATGTCTTCTAATTCCTAAATCAGTCAATCATATCTTTAAGCCTAAGTTCTAGTGTCTAAATAACATATTTAGACAAGTAGCAACATTTCTTACCACTCCTCAAAAACACAGGAATGTTGTAAATTTGATCATGAATCTTAATTGCTATAATTCTCCTGTGCATTAACTCGGGTGAAGCATTGAGTAAATACAGAGAAATGTCAAAGATTTTTTGTCTAAATGACCTTTGAGCCAGGTGTATAACAAAGTTGCCTATTAATGATCTCATATTTCCTGGATACCTGAAAACTGTTGAATGACTCACTCTTCAATAGTTGTTCTAGGCCATATGTAAGAGTCTAGGCAAGAACCCAAATGCAAGCCCATAAGCAGTATGTCTGCTTCGAGCTCCTAGCAAGAGTTTTTGCTCTGGCTTTCCTCAGAGATGGACTATAACCTGTAAGATGAAATAAACCCTTTCTTCCATAACTTACTTTTGGTTGTGGTATTTATCACAGCAATGGCGAGCAAAGTAAAACAGGGGCTTTATTGACTTGACTAAAAATTCCTAATGACAGATAATGTTGAGCATCATCTTCCAGGCTCACCTCAACTGATGCCTCTTCTTTGGAAGGGGTTGCCTAGGATCTTTTGCCTTTTTAAAAATTAGCTCACTATTGTTGAGTTTCGGATTGTGCTTTGCTTTTTGGATATCTGATACTTTATGGGAAATGCTCTAAAGAGAAATAATTATTATTTAAATTTCACGTTTCAGGGACAGAAGTAATAAAACTGAGACAGGTAAGGTATATATCGCCCAAGGCTTACAAAAATAACTCAATTGAGAATCACCTTTAAAACTAAGTCCTAAAATCTACATCATGTACTGTGTTTCCAGTAGTGTTTTTAATTACTCTAAAATCCATAACAACACAGCAATCACACAATGCATTTTAATGAAATTACTTTAAATAATGATCAGTGTATTCTTGCTAATATATAGACATATTATTTAGGCCTTATGGGTGTTTTAGCCCTTTAATTACTGGAGAGAAATACCAGAAATGTCATTTTGGTCCCAAACTGTAATCATCTCTAACATGTGAAGAAAAAAAATATGGTCAGAGCCAGGCTGGGACCAGATCCAAAGTAGAGTAGAAAGTCTGGTCTTTGTCTTTTCCTCCTAATTTCCTTCTGTCTTAAAATTTTAAACCATGGAGTTAAAGAGAAAAGAAGCTTTGCTTGACATAACTTTGATATCCAGTTCTCTTGATTAGACTCTATATCTCCAATTATGCTCAGACTATATAATTTGCAACTTGTCAGTAAGAAGTTAAAATGCTTACATCCCTAGAAGTGCAAGGGCTACTGAAGAAACTCACACAGAATGGGGCTTCCTCCTGACCCCAGATTAGGTACAAACCACATGAAAACACCTATATGAACAGAGAGAACCTTTATTAGGCAGGGAAGAAAATTAAAGGTCGCATCTTTCTGAGGCAGGCAGTAAAACAGCAGCAAATGACCTTGGAGGTGTAATTTTTAAGAAAAGAAAAGGGGAGGTCTGTGTGAGAATGGGCTAGGACAAAGATGGTGTGTTTTAGTTGGGCATGATAATTAGGTGAAACAAAGAGGGCTTTTCATTGCTGGCCTTTGGTAATCAGCCTCAGAAATAAATCTGGTTTAAAGTGTCAAAATAATGGCATAGACCTTGGTGACTAGTGTCTGGGAGGTAATCTATGGTTTACAAGGGGGAACAAGAGAGGGCAGGGACTACCAGTGCCAAGGCCTGCTAGGGCCCTTCATAGAGTAGAATAATAGAGTAGGCCTTCAGCTGCCTCACCTGAGAAACCACCATGTGACCCAGTGCTGAGCTATAGGAAGAGACCTGGTAAGCACTCATATTGGATGACGTTGGTAGTAGAAAGGGAAGTTGCTGTCAACTTCAGTCTTCATTGAATTCTAGAAGATGAGCCAAGTCAGATTTTGCTGTTTAAAGGAATCAGACTTCAATGCGAAAGATCCTTATTGCTAAATGTTGACACTCAGTTCATGGTTTTAAAGAAACTCAGTAAGCTTTGTGAAATCTCTCTGTGGTGAGATCTGGTTTTCCACAGGTGATATTCACTCCATGGGACTTCACTTTGGCAACTGTTTCTCTATGAGAAATTGCGCTTTGACAAGCACAAAATGGCCACATAGATGATGATACAGGAAGCACATTTATTTTACTTTTGTAGGTATGTAATTTTATTTCCAACGATGTCCACGCTAGCACATCCTGATGGGTTTGTGTGAGGATACAATGCTATGTTTGCATTCTATTACAAGATTAATCGCAGACACTTATGTAGAAAGAGGAATTCTTTTTCCCAGGTTCATGCTTGCTTCTATATTCATCCAACTTTATGTCCCATTTATTTTTTAATCCATCAAATATAGTTGGTCTTGTATTATATAATGCTATATGTGTTGTCTTTAACCAGACCAACGTCAACTCATCAGGGTCTGTACCCTTAAAGAAAACTGACTCTCCTCTCATAAGCTATCAAATTTCAATTGATTCTTAGTTCAGGATATGAACTTGTGTCCACATCCTCACTCCATGATGTAATTTTACACAATGTATTTTGACAATTGTCCACCCTTGCAGCTCTTCTAAGAACTACTCTTTCCACCCTCTTGCACCCAAATTCAAGTTTTTCTCCTCTTTTTTCTTCCTCCTTTTCCTCTTCTTACTCATCCTCCTTATCCTTTTCCTCCTCCTACTTCTTCTCTGATTGAACCCAATTTGCATTGCTGAAATACTTTTGTGAGTGAAACCTGTCCTAGTGTATTAAATGCCAAAGCAAGAAAAAAAAATCAAAAAACAAAAACAACAACAACAACAAAATTCTGCCTCTCCTGGAAACCATCAAATACCTCACACAGTGATAGGTAGGATTTTGTGTCTGTCTACCCCTTTAATGGATGCTGAGATTTTGTGTGTCTTGAGCTTTTACATGTTATCACAATTCCTATGAATTCATATGTGAAATTGCTCTGTTCTGTCTGGAAAACACCTTTTCCTTAAAGTTATTCGGCTCTGACTCTTACAGTCTATCTTTCCCTCATTCACTGAAATGTTTCCTGAGCCATGGTGGGAGTGTTGTGATATGCATATACCATTTTGAAATGACACTCCATACTCTCTTATCCTCAGCATTTCTACCAGTTGAGACATTCTGTGTTAATTGTTCTCTACTGCAAGAAGAAACTTCTTTGAAGAAGATTCAGAAATATACTGATCTATCTATATATCTATATATATAGATATTGCAATAAGTCATTAGGAGACTTTTTAATACTCTATCCACTTAGTAGAATAATAGTATTAGAAAGAATTTTTGCCATCTCTTCTTTTCCCCTGCCACTGTGTGTGTGTGTGTGTGTGTGTGTGTGTGTGTGTGTGTGTGTACACATGTTTATGCATTGCTAGGGATTGAACCTACAGCCTCCCTTCCCCCATTTAAGACAAGCACTCTACCACTGAAATATGTCCTAAGCCTTTGTGCTGTCATTAATTTTTCATTTTGAGATTGTCATGCTAAGTTACCTAGTCTGGCCTTGAATTCACTCTGTAACCCAGGAACTTGCAATTCTACCCTTTTAGCCTCCCAAGTAGATGGGATCATAGACAAGGGCCAGCTATGTTTTCATTTTTCTAAGAGTTAAAGACTGATGACTCTGGCCATCTTTTAGTCCACTCATAGATCTGAAGCTATGTCAAAAAGTCAGAAATGAATGGGTATCAGGGGGTTATATTCAATGTATACTACACACTTATAAAAATTTTTCTTATATATTCCAGTAATGAATAAGTATCAATGGTGAATAAAAATAAAATAAACAAAATCACGATAGAGAAGAAACTCAGAGCAGAAAATTTAAATGTTCAAACTCTGTGGAATATTTCTTGGGTCTGGCCATCTAAAAAGCACTCCTGTGTACAGTTATGTCAGCTTCTTGGGCCCATGAGTGTTTCATTATTGCTATGTATATTCATCTGCAAGAGGGAATGCAGGAATCTTTCCTTTAGGGTGGGTATCTAAAGCCTTAGAAATTAATTTGTGCTCACACTAGTTAGTCCCCTATCTGTTCACCTGTGGTTTAATTTTCTCCAGTTTCCACAACATTCAGTCTACTGCTGTCTTAAGGTATTAATGTTCATTTTAAATATTTCACAAGAGACCACATTCATGTGTCTTGTATTTTACAGTTATAATTATTTTAGTTATTTTATTGCTAGATATTGCTCTTAATATTAATGTGACTAACATGTGAATTAAATTTTATTAGAGATATTTACATATAGGAAAAACAGTATCTATGTGGGCTTGGGATTTATCCATATTCTCTTATAATGACTGGGATTAGGAAAGACATTTGGACTTTTTACTATCTCAACAAACTAAATAAAAGAATTGAATGTAGAATATATTATATTTTCTCTTCAAATATTCATTCCCATAACTCTTCTCTTTTAAATAAAGAAAATCCATTAATTCTAACAATGTCTCAGCATAGTGAATAGGGATCACAAGGGGAGAATTTTTTACCATTGTAGTCATGTGAATAAAGAATGTTCTCTCAGAATGACACACTAGTGGGAGTGTGTAAACAACACTCTTGCAGGAAAATAAAAACAAAAACAAAATGAAACAAAACAAAAAATGTGAAGCAAAATAATACCTCCCAGCAAGGGAGTTAAGTTCACTACAACTTGTTGAGTTTGCTTTATATATATATGTAATTATTTAGTAAATGCCAACAATGTGCCTGAGTGTTACAGTCTGCAAAGTCTGTCCTAGATTTTCAAGTTTCCATTATGTATTCTTTTCTATTATTATTATTTTCTTTGAGACATGAACTCATCACGAGCCCAGGGAAGCTTTGAGCTCACAATGATCTACTTATATATTTGTATATTTAAGGGTATGACCCTTGGAAGTTAGCAAACAATCCAGGTATTGGTCATATGTATAACATAAATCAGTACAGTATCTAACTGGCTTTTGACGAGTCTTTAACACAGAGGTATGGAATGTTCCTTCAGTATATTTTCTCCATCGGGAAGCCATTCAGTTTTTCTAGGAGGTGAAATCTAAGCTATAGTGAAAAGGGAGTCACAGATAGAAGAATAAGGTGAAATGTACAAAGTGTTAACTTCGGCTACTGCAAGCTACCGTGCAGTGAAAGCAGGCTGTGGAAATCTTTGCTGGCTTGTTGCAGCCCTTCCTACCAGTGTATTTTATTCTTCCCCAGTAATCTAACCAGGAAGCCAATTTACTTTCATGTGAGACTTATTTATTGTCATTATATTATCTTAATTCTTGATATTCAGTAAGCATCAGTGGCCAGAGACTTTTTTTTTTTTTTTTTTTTTTTTTTTGAGAGTAAGCCCATTTTTAAGACACTGTAAATGAAAACAGTAGCTACAGGGAAAGCTTTAGAGGCAGCCATTTACTGTAAACTTGAGGTGAGTCAAAAGAAGGGCAAGACCACCAAGCAAGTTAATTTGATCTTGTGCTGCATGCATAAGCCACTGGTATTTAAACTGAGGGACAGCCTGGGAGGGCTCTATGCATAGGTCAGGACACACCTGCTGAATTGCCTTGTGGTCTGTGCACTGTTCTGTAAGTGACTTCAAGAAATAACTTCCAAGTATCTAATCTGCCTTAACCTCTACCCTTTGTTGTATGTAGGTGTGACAGAAATGGAGAACAATCAAAATAAACTGGGAATAAATTTCCCATGCTGTTCACTACTTGTTGAAAAGTTGTGTGACTGAGAGGAAGCCTGAGCCCCTAAGAACTGTCTTTGACAGACAGCAGAATGAGTCACCCATAGTAGTCTTTGAATATGCAAATAGAAGATACTTAAAGATGGTGGTGTTTCTCTAATCATGCTACTTTGACACAGGGTTATTTCAAACTAAATACATTTTAAAAGGCCAATGGGTAAAGCAAGGACAAGCTGGCCTTCCCAGTACTCTACCCTGAAGCAGGAGATTATATCCGTAAGAAGATTGCCTTCCCTGTACCAGAAAGAAAATAGTGTTAGTGTTACAAAGGATAGCAAGCTAAGACTGGAAGGAATCTATATAAACAGACCTTGTTAAAATAATTCTTTTCTCCCCATCCCTTCCTTATGTAGTGCGGTTACTTTTCCACAGTTGCTTTTCTTTGTTCAACCTGATTTTAAAATATTTAGAGTTTGTTACCATTTTTGGATTTTCTTTCTTAATGAGGGCTCCTATGTGACATAAAATTTGTATTAAGCAAATTTGTAAGCTTTTTTCCTACTAATGTATCTCATGTCAAGTGAGTTTGCAAGACATTAAAATAGGAAGGTAAAAATATATCTCCTCTGCCATCTATAGTGAGATCATGAGAGAAGGGGTTGAAATAGTCTTTGCTCTGTCTCAATATTCCTAACTAGGGAGTCTCTCCATCTGACTTCAAAGCATTTCTCCTTCTTCCTTTCTCTACATTACTAATCTTTACTCCTCTTAGTAACATGTAGCTTGCAACCTGCTATTTGTTTTTTAACTGTCTGTTGAAGTGGCCAGGGACTTGCTTATGACATTTACTGATGTGTTTACTCCTGTGGTAATATTTGACATGTCGTGTTTTCTCTGTATTGAAAAATGAAAAAGAATGAAGAAGAGAAATGGGAGAAAACTTTGCTCTTCTTGAAATAGGAGGCTAGAAGTAAGATGGCTGGTGATAGGCAGACAACACGATGAGCTGAGTCTCCGCTGCCTCTGTCTGTCTACCGATCTCTCTCTGGAAAGGAAAGAAGCATTGTGTGCCCCGTGTGCAGACTCTTATCAAGATGGGCATCAGGGACCAATCTCAATATAAACAGTTACACAAGAGAAGGAATCAGGAGGAGGAATAGGCCTGTGAGACTCAAAGCCGAGTATTGTGCTATGGTGAATGCTGTAGGATTCCATCAACCTGGAGGTGACTGAAGCTGCATTATTCAAGGCAGGCTGATGTCTAGGCAGCAAGTTCTGGTGCAAAGAAAATGACTTTAACGGGCAAGGGACTCCAAACACTTAGATCAATGATCAGTGTGGGAAGATAGGAACACTGAACACAGAGAAAGCTGGGTGTTTGCCATGTATGAGAGAGATTAGATGCACTTTGAATTTATTAGGGAAGAAACTAAGTGATATACCATAGGAAACTACCAGGATCTAGTCCTCAGATCATGAGTACTTCATAAGAGAACACAGTTGTCATGAAGGTGTAGCATTTTGTGGGAGACAGTTTCCTAATGAAAGAAGAGAATATAGTTTCCTTATTAGCCTAGTACTCAGAGTAGGGTCTTCATGACAGCAGCATTTTCCTCACCTGAAGATAGGTTAGCACACCCAGGCCTAATGAATTAAAATAGATAGCATGAAGATTTGCAGTTGACTGGTATGCACATCTGTAAGTTTGAAGTTGGCAATGGCAATACTCTGGGTTCATCCTTAAAGGAAACACGTGTAATTAGTGGGTAGCTGGATGTCTTTCCAACTAAATGGGAGAGAGAGAATGTCACTGCAAGCAAGTTCTGGGTAGAAGAGGGAAAATGCTAACCCTTTCTGAATGCTTGTTTAATCAAAAACAACTTCAGGACAGAAGAATATAGAATGCATAACTAATTATTTTATTCCAGGTACAAGATTCTAATTTATTTTAACATTAATTAAACATCTGTTGTGTTCTTTAAGACTCTAGGAATAAAACAAAGTTGTCATACTCTACCCCTAATAGACAATATCACATTGCTCCTAGAATACGTCTCTGTCATGCTGGACACATTAACAGTTTCTCATTGTCACTCCTGCTCAGACACAATGCTTTCTTTTTGCTTGTTTGTTTTATTTGCTTAATTTTTTATTTTATATTTTTGCTAATTATTCCATTTCTTTACATCTCAAATTATAACCTTCTTCCCAGTTATCTCTCCAGAAACCCCCTCTCCCATAACCCATCCACTCTCTCTCCCCCTCCCCTTTGTCTCTCTGAGGGTGCTCCCCTAACCACCAACCTTCTTTCTCCCCACTGTTCCAGCATCCCCCTATGTTGGGGCATCAAATCTCCAGAGGATGAAGGGCTTCCCCTCCCATTGATGTCAGGCAAGGCTATCCTCTGCTATATATGTATCTGGATCCATGGATTCCTCACACTATATTCCTTGGTTGTTAGTCTAGTCCCTGGGAGCACTAAGAGAATGTACCACATTTCCTCTATCCATTCTTCTGTTGAGGGACATTTGGTTGTATCCAGCTTCTGGCTATTATAAATAAGGCTGCTATGAACATAGTAGAGAATGTGTCCTTTTTGTATGTTGGAGCATCTTTAGGATATATGCCCAGGAGTGGTATAGCTGGGTCATCAGGTAGAACTATTTCCAGTTTTCTCAGGAGCCATCAGATTGATTTCCAAAGTTGGTCCCACCAGCAATGGAGGAGTGTTCCTATTTTTTACACATTCTTGCCAGCATCTGCAGTCACCTGAGTTTTTGATCTTAGCCTTTCTGACTGTTGTGAGGTGGAATCTTAGGGTTGTTTTGATTTGCATTTCCCTGATGACTAAGTATGTTGAACATTTCTTTAAGTGCTTCTTAGCCATTCAAGATTACTCCATTGAGAATTCTCTGTTTAGCTCTGTACCCCATTTTTAATAGGGTTATTTGGTTATCTGTAGACTAGCTTCTTGAGTTCTTTGTTTATTTTAGATATTAGCCCTCCAACAAATCAGAAGCCTTCCTCTACTCAATGGATAAATAATCTGAGAAAGAAATTAAGAAAACAACACCCTTCCAATAGTCACAAATAGTATAAAATATCTTGCTGTGAGTCTAAGCAATCAAGCAATAGATCTGTATGACAAGAACTTCAAGTCCCTGAAGAAAGAAATTGAAGAAGACCTCAGAAGATGGAAATATCTCTCATGCTCATGGATTGGCAGGATTAATATAGTAAAAATGGCCATCTTACCGAAAGCAATCTAGATTCCAACTCAATTCTTCATAGGAAAAGCAATTCTCAAGTTCATTTGGAATAACAAAAAAACCCACTATAGTAAAAACTATTCTCAACAATAAAAGAACTTCTGGGAATCACTATCCCTGACCTCAAGCTGTAGTATAGAGCAATAGTGTTAAACAACAACAACAAACCCTGCATAGTATTGGTGCAGACAGGCAGGTAGATCAATAGAATAGAATTGAAGACTCAGAAATGAACCCACACACATATATGGCCACTTGATATTTGAATGAGCTAAACCATCCAGTGGGAAAAAGACAGCATTTTCAGCAAATGGTGTTAGTTCAACTGGCAGTCAGCATGTAGAAGAATGCAAATTGATCCATTATCTCCTTGTACAAAGCTCAAGTCCAAGTGGATCAAGGACCTTCACATAAAAGCAGATATGCTGAACTCAATAGAAGAGAAAGTAGGGAAGAGCCTTGAACTCATGAGCACAGAGGAAACTTTTCTGAACAGAACACTAATGCTTTATGCTCTAAGCTCAACAACTGATAAATGGGGCCTCATAAAATTGAAAAGTTTCTATAAGGCAAAGACACTGTCAATAGGACAAAATGGCAACCCACAGGTTGAGAATAGATCTTCACGATGTTTTCTTAATCTTCGATGATACCTACAGTATCCAGAATCATGTTATGTTATTCTATCCAGACAGCATGAACCTTTGAACAGCAAATGAAAATTGTTTATTTGAGATGTTAAACTTTGACTTCACCTGACTATATGTTTCCTAATACAAAGAATGTTGTGCAAGTTTTGTAATACCCAGCTGACCAGCAGTAATCTGGGCAGGACACCAGTGTCTAGTGTTCATTGATTTCTACGGTATAAATATTTCTCTTGTATTAACTTTCAATCTGCCATTATGATTTCATTATATGTAGCTTTAAATAACAGCCGGAATAGGCTTCTGTGAGTTGATTTGAATGAACTCATCACACAATTGCTCTTCTGCACCCAGAATTATGTCCAATACAGAGATGTTCAGATAGTATGTGTTCATTTATTTAATGATGTCATGTAGTAAAGAAATAGGATTCTCTCAGAATTCTTTCCTAAAGACAAGAGGAAATGTTTACCTTGTGGGCAAACTCCAGAGGGTATTATACCTTCCAAAGCCCAGTAGAGATTATTCTCTGGAAGTGGCAGACCTGCTAAGGATGCAGTTGTCCGGGCATTAAAGGTGATTTCCAGGAAAGTTGTTCCAGTGAATAAACTGAAGCTGTGTGAGCTTATGTATGAGAATTTGGCTAAAATAATAATGATACCAAGAGGAAGGATTTCCAGAGAGGTTTAGCCTAAGACCAACTTGTTTTACACGGCATATTATATATCACAATGAAGTGAGTGGGAAGACAATGAAATCTAAAGGAAATATAAAAACAAGAATAACATTGCATTCTGGAAAACTCCTTCAGGGAGGAATGTAGGAAATTATTTCTAGCATTGAAAATACAGTGGAGGCCCCAGAAAATGAAAAACTAAAAGAAAGACTATGGGCCCAAAATAAATGTAGGAAAGAATGTGGTAAGTGATTTGATAAGATTTGAACATCAGGGGAGGAGCAACATGAACACATTGGAAGGCTATTAAAGAGCAGATGCAGTTTGTGTTTAATTCTGTAGGAAGAATGGAGAGAGAATGGAAGAAAATTACCATCATTGTATATATTTGGAGTGATTTTTATGACTAATACAGCTTTATATAAAAACTATCTGATATATATTGCATGATGAAATATAGATGAAATCAATAGTGTGGCTGATGATAAGTCAAACCTGAGGAGGCCAATTGATGTCCAAGTGGAGACAACACAGTTCTAAAGTCAATGACATTGAAATAATCATATCTACACCTAACAAGGTGATAGAGATCTCTGAAGATGGGGTTATGTGAAGAAATGGAATTGTTGCTAAGATGTTGACTGGCACATAAGGAAAAACTTACCTGTGATTAGAACTGTAATTCTAGCTACTCACCTGGCAGAGGTAGGAAGACCACAGTTCAAAGCCTGCTTGAGAAGCTTTGTGAAACCTTGTCTCAAGAATAAAGCTGAGTGATATATATCTCATATATATTGTGATATCTATATTGTGATATCTCTATCTCTATCTATTAATCTATCTGTCAAAATATTAGAGTATTTGTCTAGCCTACAAATTAAGATATTGAGATAAAAATCTGATTTTGAGTGGCCAAAAGCAAAGGAATATATTTACTTCTCAACAACAGAGAAAATCTTTTTAGAAAGGGGTGGTCACTCAGGAAGAGAGATGTGTGTAATGTGCAAAACCAATAAAGGTGAATCTGGGAGACTTCCATATGAAGAGGGACTAAACAATGGCTGAGTCATCAGCATGAAGGAAACAAAAAGGTTCTTGGAGTACTGAGGGTAGAAATGGCCAAGGGAAGGTTTGTAGTGGTGGAGGTCAGAAGATTAAGCAAAAGGAAAGTAGAATGCTGCTATTTCTTGGCACAGTGACCACAGTGAGGTATTTTATGTGAAGTTTGGCACTGCACACATTTCAGAGGGGTGAGTGTAAAAGGAAATGAGAAAGAAGGTGACTACCAAAAAAAGAATGTTGTAAAAATTTCTGACTAGGGCAAGGAGAGATGGCTCAGTGGATAAGGGTACCTGTTGCTCTTGCAGAGGACCTGGCTTCAATTCGCAGAACCCATGTTGTGGCTCACAAATATCTACAATCCCAGGTACAAGGATGCAAAACACACACACACAAGTAATAATCATAATCATAACAACTTTTTAAATTTTTAACTTTATAATTTTCCTTTTCATTTTGTGTCCCTCTCACTGCCACCCTCCTAGCCACCCTCTCCCACAATCCTTACTGGCATCCTCCCATCTCCTCTGAGCAGAGCTGGATATCCTGTCACCCTGGCACATCAAGTATCTGTGAGGCTAGGTGCTTCCTCTCCCATTGAAAGCCAGACAAGGCAGTGCAGCTAGAAGAACATATCTCACAGACAGGCAAGAGCTTTTGGGGAAACCCTCACTCTAGTTGTTCAGGACCCACATGAAGACCAAGCTGCACATCTGCTACATATATGTTCAGGGAGACCTATTTCCAGCCTGCATATGTTCTTTGGTTTGTGGTTCAGTCTTTGAGAGCCCCAAGAATCCAGGTTAGTTGATTCTGTTGGCCTTCATGTGGAGTTCCTATCTCCTTAGTGGCCACAATCCTTCCTCCTATTCTTCCATAAGAGTCCCCAAGCTCCATTCACTCTGACTGTGGGTGTCTGTATCTGTCTGAGTCAGCTGCTGGGTGGAGCCTCTCAGAGGAGAGCCATGCTAGACAAATTGTGGCTCACATTCATCCACAACCCCAGCTTAAGTATCCAATAGGCATGCACATATGCAAAATATGTATACAAGTATCCAATAGGCATGCACATATGCAAAATATGTATACACCCAAAATACTACTACTGCTGCTACTACTACTACCACTACTACTATTACTACTACCACCACCATCACCAATAAATAATAGTAACGAAATATTTCTTAAGTTAAAATGTCCAAGCATTGAACAGACACAAATTAGATAGCTTTGCTTTGCTTTAAGTTGCAGTGGATCCTGGAAAAACTTTGTACTGTGGCTAGAGAGTATCAATTCATTTAGTATTTCTCCAAAATCATAGACTTGTCGTACTGTCAGTTTTATTTCCTAATGGCAAATACTAGTTGATTAAGCTTATTCTTTACTCTCAGAGTTGTCTCCCTTTCAATAATGATACTGTTCCTCTCTACCCCGCAAATGCTAATTTTTTCAAATTATGCTTCAGTTAAAATATTCACAGCTCTAAGGTTAAAAAAGTAGAAAACTTTGCTGTTTTCCCTCCTGCCTCTTCTGCTGTGAGCTTGCTTGCAGGAAAGGACTTGAGTTGTAACACTCCCCATTAGTGAACAGTAGAAACCCCTCTCCACAACAAGGGGTCTCTCTCCTTTAATCTTCACTCTGCTGAAAGGAGAGACTCTGTCTCTCAGTGCCCCTGGCCTTGGTAAAGTAGGTGTGCTCATACCTCCTAACCTTTGATCTCTGATTTCTAATTGTGTTCTATAAATACGGTGTCCTGCTTTCATACACTTTATTGACCTTTTGACGGGAATGTGGGCTCATGTCATTGGCCAGAATTGATGTTTCCTGCAGTCTGACAACTGTGTGGATTTCAAAGGCAATCGTCAACATCACTATTGGCCTGACCTTTCAGCACTGCTGTTTTCTTTTGCTTTCAAAACTAGACACACAAGGTTTTTTTGTTTTTTGTCCTTTTTCTTTTTCTTTTTTTTTGTTCCCACACTGGCACTGACTGTGGGAGAAATGATACCTGCTACCTCTCATTATAGTCAGTAGGATTTCTATGTTTAAAATGTGAAACTCTTTAGTGGAGTTGAGCATATAAATCTTCCTCTATGCTAATTAGTTGCATGTATGAAGATATTCTATAATAGCAGCTCCAACATTTAGCTGAACTGTTTAGACTATGATATTATCAATATTGTAGCCATAGTATATATATTAGGAGAGACTACAAGAATGCTGTTTTATGGTTTGAAAATGGTCAATTATATGTTCATATGCACACGGAGAGAGAGAATTTTTTTTTTCAAAATGCAAGTGCTTGGCAGCAGAACTTAAAGAGACTCCTGTGGGTCAAATGTTTTAAATATTTGATTTAATTTCCATATTTCTGTGAGGTGGAATCGATTGACCAGAGCTTATCACTACATTATGCATCCACCTACAACTTATCATCTCCCCTTGCATATCTTAGGAACTGAGGTCCTGGTAGAACATTTAATCACAAACAACAAATGGAGCTGCCTTCTCAATTCATATTGTCCAGGATGTCATTAAAGAGAATTTAGGTTCCAAAAGAAAAAGTGAAAGACATGTTTGCCTACTCTTGTCTTTAAAATCCTGTGCTTTTGGTAAAGAGTTTCAAAATTCCCTGTGCTTCCCCCCCCCCCCCCCAATTTCAATGTGTTTTGTTGGGTTAATGCTTGTTATATTTATAACACAAACAAGTTTATTTAAATACTATAGAAGATGTAGTTAAAACATCTTCCACCATACTTGGTTCTAAGACCACCCTCATGCACCCTCATGGGACTCACTTGGGTTTTTCATTTTAATTAAATATGTATTTGTGGGCTTCAGTCTTAGAGTCACAGAGTGGAAATTCTCAGGTTGGAGCTAGTGACTCTGAATGACAGATAGCTACCATCATGAAGAGTCTGGTGTTTCACTGGCCATTAACTAAATGAAAGTTAATAATGTAATCAGAGCACAACAATAAATCTCAACTGCCTAAAATTCTAGATCCACCAAACCAGAAAGTATGGTACAAACACAGCCCACAAAGCTTACCATTTGATATTAGGCTTCCATCCTTCCACCAGGATTGAAGATATGGAACATCTCTTGAGTCACATGTTTTCAGGTACAGGATAGGAGAGTTCATTCTAAGATATTTTGCAGTTCCACAGTAGGATGGTGCTGCATCTGGCTTTCTCTTTGCCAGACCCTCTGATGCGCAGCTTCCAGAATTGTCAGCAGTGTCACTTAGCTCCTTAAGAATTAAATTTTGCAACTTTCATTGACATGAAATGTCATAGGTCTTTCTATAATTAGAGCCCTCAGGCATCTGGGGCCGTGGAGGCACTGATCTAGGTTGAGCCTCTTCCTTCCTTCCTTCCTTCCTTCCTTCCTTCCTTCCTTCCTTCCTTCCTTCCTTCCTTCCTTCCTTCCTTCCTTCCTTCTTTCCTTCCTTCCTCCCTCCCTCCCTCCCTCCCTCTCTCTCTCTCTCTCTCTCTCTCTCTCTCTCTCTCTCTCTCTCTCTTTCTTTCTTTCTTTCTTTCTTTCTTTCTTTCTTTCTTTCTTTCTTTCTTTCTTTTATTAAAGTTGCTATGTGTTATACATTCACTGTGACTGAGGGACTCCATGAGGTGTCAAGCATGTTATAGGTAGTCAATAAATAATTTTAGTAGACATACTACCTATGTTTTGAAAGCCAACAACACCTTTAAATTTACTCAACTACCATTTGTGTGTGGTCTTACAGTAAAGATGACTTACTAACAAAAAATCTCTTAACACCCACATCCTAATTTCTAGTTTTTCCTGTTATTCACATGCCTTTCCCTTTCTCTTAATATCCTAAAACTCAATGAAAAGTTCAGTGGAAAATGATAAAGTTCAGATTTCATTAGCTTTTGATATCACTGTTCCTTGGGGAGGAAAGAAAAAAATCACATTTTTGGTGACCTTTTTAGTTAATTCACAGCTGAGAGAAAATCACCTTTAGTGTCTTTTCCATTTATGGATAATTAGGCTTACCAGTCAGCATAGACGTGTGGGGTGGGATGTACTGTGAGGGTGAAGAAAGGTGGAATATAAGAGTCATCTCACCTTTGTACATCAGAGTACCAGACCCTAGGATAAGGCAATGATGTGATCAGTAATTAAGTGGCATCATAAGCTGTGACAACCATTAATTAGCAGGACTTGTTACCTAGGGTTGGGTGATCTTCATGGCATCTTAAACATCAGGAAACCTTCTTGGGAAGAGGAATATTCATACTGAGCTTTCAATGGCACAAGACTTGGCTTTGAGGAATGGACAGTGGAGGCTATTTTCATAAACACATAAAAGAAGTGAAGACTATGTCCATGCAGAATAAATGGACAAACTTGATTTCTGCAAGGCTCTACTTCTAGATATTTCTGTGTAGTTGAATCTTCTCAATTAGAACCTAGTCTTTCTCCTGTTCAAGGGTTTTCCAGACAGACAGATATTAGTCACATAATGATTCTTCCAGACAAGCTGGGTCAGGACTGACCTCAGAAAGTTCTTTATTAGAACAGTGTGGTCTCCAGTAACATCACTTCATTGTGAGTTTTCAACATGGAGAAGATAAACCAAATTGTTGGTGTCAGATACAATTCCCATAAAGAGAAGATGAAAAGAAAGATCTATGAGGTCACATCCAGTCAGTCTCTGGAGGACTGGGGCAAGAGGATTCCGGGATGTATCTATTTTCTAACACTCTATCCAGCTCAGATGATCGTGTTTACATTTATATAGCACCTTTCCTCAAAGGAAATGACTTCACTCAGGGAACAGTGAGAGGTCATTTTCCATCTGAGTTACACAGAGAAGCAATAAACTTCACCCTGTCAGGAAGTTTGCACTGAGAGTCTGTGAGTACTCTTTTGTGGCTCGCACCCCATCACTCCCACTCACCCACCTGCCTGTGTGAGATGTTCTAAGCTATTCTACACCTGCTGTTCAGGGCCTCTATCCTCTCTTCCCAGGCAGCTCCCCTGGCCTTCCCAGTGACCTTAATTATCACCTCGTCAAGTATACACATTTAGTGCATTTAATATGTCCCCAGAAATCAATCTACCCTCTCCATGCACTCATTTCATTTAACCCTTCCATCAATCCCCTGTCTCATTGTAGTATTTGCTCACATTCTGGTTTGAAATGAGTCACAACTAATCTGTCCTCTTATTAGACCCTCGTAAAAGGGGACTTTGCAACCTGCCAGCTATGTGATCTTTCCATCTCTGAAAGGGAACTTCAAAATGGTGTTAGCTCTCTTTTCTTGTTGGAGCATTGCATGGCTGATCTGGTCTAAATCCAAATCACTGCCTCCATGGTCTCTCCTTTTCAAGTTTGTATCGGGCTTTGAATATTTTCCATCAAAGGGAACAGATACTTTCTCCCTCCAGTTAAATTTTTATTTTCTGCTTTCCTTGCTAAGGCTGCTATTCTGTTCCTTTGCTCTCTCTCTCTCTCTCTCTCTCTCTCTCTCTCTCTCTCTCTCTCTCTCTCTCTCTCTCCCTCTCTCTCTCTCCCTCTCTCTCTTTCTCTCTCTCTCTCTCTCTCTCTCTCTCTCTCTCTCTCTCTCTCTCTCTGTGTGTGTATGTGTGTGTGTGTGTGTGTGTGTACTTGCAACCCTTTTTGCTTGGAGTCACCTGAAAATTTCATTCCAGTGTGGTCTTCTTTGAAGCATGGCCATGAATACAGATGATTCAAGTAAAGGTAACAACCTCATTTGCAAATTTCTCTTATGTATGGGCTTCTGCTGTTTCAATGTGTCTATGTAGTTATGATATGTTGATCAAGGATGGCATTCAGGCTGTGGAACTCTGGACAGTAAGCTGAGACACTGGAATAATTCCAGGTGATTTGAAGCTAATGGATCAAGGTTCAAATCCTTGGTTAGTATTTACCAGTTTATATTTATCAAATATGGGAGCTGTAAGAAATGATCACAGTGTGGCTTAAAACAAAAGACTCATACTCTCTAACAGATCCTGTGGCCAGAACTCTACCCTACTTAACTTCTGGCCACTTAACTTCTGGTGGATACCAACTGTGCTTGCTAGTTTCAACTCTTAACTTCCTAAAACTTAAAATCACCCAAGAAGTGAGTCCTAAGAAGGATTTATTAGATAGGGAAGGTTCTGCCCATTTGGTATGTCTTGTGGGGGGAGGGGGATTGTCTTGAATGTCAGTTGAAGTTGAAAGACTCCTTGAATGTGAATAGCACCATTTATTGGACTGTACCCTGCACTGTATATGAGTAGAAAATGCTGTTGAATAGCAAAGAGGTAACAAGAATATCTTCCTTTCTTTTCTTGTCTGTGGCTGTAATGTGACTATCTGTCTGGGCTCCTGCTTTGGCCTCATCTCAACAGTGAATATAATCTGCCAATGTTTCCTCCCCAATGTTGCTTTTTATAATAATAATAATGTCGCAGAAAGAACAAGGAGACTTAATACCATCAATCTTTGGCAGTTCCTGGTCATAGATTCACCATCTCGGCTTCTGTCTCCATGTCCACAGGGCTGGCTTGTCAGTCTCTCATTGTGTTATTTTCTTATAAAGATACCCTTTATGGGTTTGACATCTACTTATAATATCTAATACAGTATCATTTTGAGGTGGTCATTATACCTGAAGAGGCTTGGTTTCTTAACAAGGTCATGTTCACAGGTACCAGTGGGTTGGAGACAGCATTCGGAGGATGCTGTTTAGCTCACTACTACTTTAGTCTAGGCAAGTGACTGAGGATGATGCCTGATGGTGATCTCTGGCAGCATACATGTGCATGCATACAAATATGCCCCTCTCCCCACACACATATACACATACACCTACTCTCATATACTAACACATGCTCTAAGCAACATTATACTTTTATAAGAAGCCATTTTATAAACTTCATATTTTGTCAAATGTATTTGCTTCAACTGAGGAACACAGTTACTCATCTGTGCTCTTGCTATCTTTTGAGGAGGGAATCCTGGGCATGGAACCCAGGGCCTAACACATAATAAATAGGTGCTCTACTGCTGAACTACACCCTTCATATATTTTAAAAGTTTATTCACCTGTAACTAAATTTAGATCTGCTTTGTAGGACTTTCTCTTAGGAAAGAATACAGTTGGGGTTCTTTCCTAAGTGGGTGAGGGTGATATCTTATTGTGTTCTCAGCAACTGCTGTGGTGAATAATTTGTTTGTTTGTTTGCTTGTTTGTTTTCTCTTGGGAAAGTTTGAAGAAATAAAGCTTTCCAGAGAAAGCAACAGAGACTAGGATTGGGAAGAGGGGAAGAGAAAAGGTAAACTGAATGCAATCAGAGAGAGTCAAAGAAACCATGATAACAGGTATGAATAGTGTTGTCTAATTGTTCTATAAAGAATTTTATACAAAGTTCCCTTGTCTAAATCTTTCTAAGCTGAGTAGAATGGCAAGGCTTTTAGATTCCACTCATGACAACTCAGGGTTAAGAGCAGGTTAAATCTAAAGCCTTATGCTAAATGCGTAAGATTGATTGACCAAATATAAAATGAAATGCCACGGACTAGCTTTTGGTCAAGGCACTGGGCCTGAGACACAGTCAGTATTCAGTAACATTTATTGAGCTCCTGCAGTACTCATTGCCGCTGGTGAATCCGGTGTGGATCCATGCAGAGGAGGAAATGGCCTCTGTCATGGGAAGTATTGACTTTGAATTACTTCTTTTATTTCTTCAGGTTTCTTTGATCTTTTAGGATGCTTGTTTTGAATTAATCAAGGCCAGTTCATGTAATTAAGGATGGAAGTAGGGTTAGATGGTAGAAGAGCAGTGAGAAAGACTTCATGCCCCAAAGTTGGAACTTACCCCAAATACACACACACACACACACACACACACACACACACACACACACACACTGCATGCATCTACACTTTGTATTCTTTTATTTATTGAGGGACACTGCTGTGATGAATCCACCTGGCCACATGGTATCACAAGTCTCCTGGGAGTTAAACACATTTGAGAGTCAAGGTCTCAAAGGTTAGACAGCAGCAACAATCAGGAGAGAGGCACGTTTTTTAGCCATGTAGCTAAGTTAGTCAGCCCCGACTCAAGCCTGATACAGTAGACATCAACTGAAAGCCATTGCTACTGGGGCACTGATGGAAGGCCTCCAAAACGGTTCCTCAGACCCTATTCCCTCAGAACAGGAGGAAAGCAAGACTGTAGCTGCTCTTCAAGTAAGGTGAAGGGCTTGGGACTTCTCATACCTCTCAGGACTGGGACACTGTTTGTTTCTGGAAGTACACTCAGAGAGTGTGTATAGAGAAATAGCAGGAAGAAAATCCAGAGGCATTGACTCTTTCCTTGGGGTTGATGCTCCTCAATAGCTCTGTCCATTGCCTTGGGTCTCATTTTCTTCATTTGTAAAACTAAAGCTTCTTGGGAATAGGCTTGGTTCAGTAGTACAGAGCAACTGTTCTTGTAGAGCACGCAGGTTCTGCTTTCAGCAGCCAGTGGGGTGCCTCAAAAGTAGTTGTAGTTCCAGCTCCAACATGTATGTATGCCTTATTCCAGACTTCATGGACACCTGCACTGACTTCTGTACACACATAGGCACACGCACACGTGTACGTGTGCACACACACATACACACAAACATACACACACACGTGCTTTACTTTTTTTTTTTTTTACTGGATATTTTCTTTATTTACATTTCAAATATTAGCCCTTTTCCTGGTTTCTTTCTCCAATCCCGGAAAACCCCCTATCCCTTTTCTCCTTTCCCTGCTTCTATGAGGGTGTTCTGCCACACACCCACCCACTTCTACTCCCCTGCCCTCAAATTCATCAAGCCTTCCCAGGACCAATGGTCTCTCCTCCCACTGATGCCTGACAAGGCCATCCTCTGTTACACATGTGGCTGGAGCCATGGGTCCTTCCATGTGTAATACTTAGTTGGTGGTTAAGTCCCTGTGAGCTCTGGGGAAATCTGGTTGGTTGATATTATTGTTTATCCCATGGGGTTGCAAACCCACTCAATTCCTTCAGTCCTAACTGTAACTCCTCCTTTGGGGACCCCATTGGGAACCCCATGTTCAGTCCAATGTTTGGCTGTGAGCATGGAACTCTGTATTTGTCAGACTCTGGCAGAGTCTCTCAGGAGACAGCTATATCAGGCTCCTGTCATCATGCACTTCTTGGCATCCACAATAGTGTCTGGGTTTTGGTGACTGTATATGGGATGGATCCCCAGGTGGGGCAGTCTTTGGATAGACTTTCCTTCAGTCTTTGCTCTACACTTTGTCTCTGTATTTGCTCTGTATTTTGTTCCCTTTCTAACCATCACCAATAGCATACAAGTGATAGAAGAGAGAATCTCAGATGTAGAAAATACCATAGAAAACATTACATAACAGTCATAGAAAACGAAAAAAAAAAAAAAAAAAAAAGAGCAAAAAGCTCCTAACACAAAACATCCAGGAAATACAGGACACAATGAGAAGATGAAACATAAGAATAATAGGTATGGAAGAGAGCAAAGATTCCCAACTTAAAGGGCCAGTAAATATTTTGAAAAATTATAGAAGAAAGCTTCCCTAACCTAAAGAAAGAGAAGCCCATGAACATACAAGAAGCCTATAGAACTACAAATAGTTTTGACCAGAAAAGAAATTCCTCATGTCACATAGTAATCAAAACACCAAATGCACAAAACAAAAAAGAATATTAAAAACAGTAAAGGAAAAAGATCAAATAACATATAAAGGCAGACCTATTAGAATTACACCTGACTTCTCACCAGAGACTATGAAAGCCAGAAGACCTGGGCAGAGGTCATACAGAGACTAAGAGAACACAAATGCCAGCCCAGGCTCTTATACCTAGCAAAACTCTCAATTACCAAAGATGGAGAAACCAAGATATTCCATGACAAAACACAATTTACACAGTATCTTTCCACAAATCCAGCCCTACAAAGGATGATAAATGGAAAACCCCAACACAATGAGTGAAACTACACCCTAGAAAAAGCTAGAAAGTAACCTTTCAACAAACACAAAAGAAGATAGCCACACAAGCATTCCACCTCTAACACCCAAAATAACAGGAAGCAACAATCACTTTTCCTTAATATCTCTTAATATCAATGGTCTCAATTCCCCAATATTTATTTTCCAAATTTGATCCCGTGATTCTGAAATAAAAAGGAAGATCTGCCTCATTGTTTTGTTGAACCTTCCAGGCTCCTTGCCTTATTTAGTTTGAAATCAGCTAATGAGGTGGGAGAATTTAGTCCCCTTCTAAAGGAGCTGAGGCATTAGTAACCCATGAGACTAGCAAGAAGTAAAGAAAACACAACACAGAAAACCATTTTCACCCAGATCTGCTCAGATTGTCCATGACAACCAGGATGTTAATTTAAGCATCACAATCAGACTTTACATTACTCCCAAGAACAAGTTTAGTGAGCTGGAGGCACAGAGGGTAGCTCTGAAGGAGTCTTGGAAGGGTAGATTCTCAGTCTTTGGAATGGAAGCTAGGAAGGATATTTGTGAATCAAGTGCTAATAAAAAACTGGGAGCAAGAACAGTAGGTAAAGTTCACAGAAGAAGGAAATAAACTTCAATTATATCCAACCAATGTTTATTGAGTTTCTCTCCTAAGAAACTTACTCATTAAGGCAGGAAAGACATGTAGCCCTTGAGGCAAGATGTAACCTAGTCAATCCAATATTCAAACATGAGTAAGAGCAGCAGAAGGCCAGGAGGGACGAGCAAAGGTTTATAGAAATTCAATGACGGAGCCGTATCCCCTGGCGGCATTAGGATAGCACTGTGGAGTTGGTGCTTTCAGCTGGGTAGTAGCACACAGGATGAGGTAGCTGGGAGATGCAAGTATGACAAGCACTGTCAGGAAAGAGAGCAGAATCTGGAAAACAAAGCAATGAGTGTTATTAAATTACATGGAGCTCCTTGGGTACTTTCTCTAGCTCCTCCACTGGGGGCCCTATGTTCCATCCAATAGATGATTGCGAGCATCCACTTCTGTATTTGCCAGGCACTGGCATAGCCTCACAAGAGAGAGCTATATCAGGATCCTTTCAGCAAAATATTGCTGGCATATGCAATAGTGTCTGCATTTGGTGGCTGATTATGGGATGGATCCCCAGGGGGAGCAGTCTCTGGATGGTCCATCCTTCAGTCTCAGCTCCATACTTTGTCTCTGTAACTCCTTCCATGGGTATTTTGTTCCCCATACTAAGGAGGAACAAAGTATCCACACTTTGGTCTTCCTTCCTCTTGATTTTCATGTGTTTTGCTAATTGTATCTTGGCTATTCTAAGTTTCTGGGCTAATATACACTTATCAGTGAGTGCATATCATGTGTGCTCTTTTGTGATTGAGTTACCTCACTCAGGATGATACCGTCCATATGCATCCATTTGCCTAAGAATTTAATAAATTCATCGTTTTTAATAGCTGAGTAGTATTCCATTGTGTAAATGTACCATATTTTCTGTATCCATCCTCTGTTGTGGGGCATCTGGGTTCTTTCCAGCTTCTGGCTATTATAAATAAGGCTGCTATGAACACAGTGGAGCTTGTGTCCTTATTACCAGTTGGAACATCTTCTGGATATATGCCCAGGAGAGGTATTGCTGGATCTTCCGGTAGTACTATGTCCAGTTTTCAGAGGAACTGCCAGACTGATTTCCAGAGTGGTTGTACAAGCTTGTAATCCCACCAGCAATGGAGGAGTGTTCCTCTTTCTCCACATCTTCCCCAGCATCTGCTGTCACCTGAATTTTTGATCTTAGCCATTCTGACTGGTGTGAGGTGGAATCTCAAGGTTGTTTTGATTTGCATTTCTCTGATGATTAAGGATGTTGAACATTTTTTCAGGTGCTTCTCAGCCATTCCATATTCCTCAGTTGAGAGAAAGTACCCAAGGAGCTGAAGGGGTCTGAAACGCTATAGGAGGAACAACAATATGAACTAACCAGTACCCCCAGAGCTCATGTCTCTAGCTGCATGTGTAGCAGAAGACGGCCTAGTTAGCCATCATTGGGAGGAGAGGCCCTTGGTCTTTCAAAGATTATATGCTCCAGTAGAGGGGAATGCCAGGGCCAGGAAGCAGGAGTGGGTAGGTTGGGAATCAGGGCGGGGGAGTGTATAGGGACTTTTGGGATAGCATTTGAAATGTAAATGAAGAAAATATCTAATAAAAATTGTTAAATTAAAAAAAATTCTTGGAGCACAATAGGAACGAACTCACGATTTTGAAGACAATAATGACTAAAAGATTAAGATTCTTAGGAATGTATCTTTGTCTGGCATTTTGGTAAAAGATGATTGGTTTATGCAATATGATGAAAAATCAGAGTATGTCTGTTATTTCAGAGTGGATATAGAAAAACAGGCCAGATAGACAGGGAGATAAACTTTGAACCAATCTGGTGATAACGGGAATGAAAATGAGATGCTGTGGACACCAGCTTACTACACAAATTCTAATTAAAAACACACACTGGAGTTTTAGGAAAAGGCAACGATATGCCTGGGACTTCGAGTGTTATTGGGAAAAGGAAGATATCACCATTGATATTAGAAAAAATGAGAAGCACTGGCAAGATTTGAGAAAAAGTAATTAAGAAGAATAGGTGTGTTTAGAGAAAACATTCTATAAAAATGAAGCATCAGGAAGACAGATCTGACAATGAACTTGAGAAAGCAAGGCAAGAACCCACCTCTGATGGAGAGGCAGATTGCATTGCATGGATAGTGTCACAAAGGAGGAGAAAGGAAGCAGAGTCATTCCTTTCACTCTGGGCTTTAAGGGGGCATCAAAGGAGGGTTTTTGACCATGTTTATGAGGATACGATTGCACAGCACTTCATTTTCTCTGAACATCAGAAACTCTGTTTGAACTTTTATAGTCACAGTATCCTACAGCTTCATTGTACCAAACATTTGATGCATTCTATAAGTATTGCTGAATGGAGAAATAAACACACTCACATACACACACACACACACACACACACACACATGCACACACACACATAAACACACACATGCACATACACACATGTACATACACACACACATGCACATACACACACACACACACATGCACACGCACATGCACACGCACATGCACATACACACACATGCACATGCACACATGCACACACACATACACACATGCACATACACACATACATACACACATGTGCACACACTCACATGCACATGCACATACACACATGCACACACACACATACACACATGCACATACACACATAATCACATGCACACACACACATGCACACACCCTCACACATGCATGCACACAGACTCTTACACACTATGCTACTTAAGAAAGTTGGAGGTTTATTTTTGCAATGTCACTGAAGAAGTGCTGAGGTCCATCTCAGTCCAGGGCATCCTCAGAATCATCTATAGGATTATTGTAAATCCCATTCCCAGAGTTCCTTAGTGCTTCTGAGGTGAAGGCCTTGTCAACTGAATTTTTACCCTAACACACTACCTTAGATGCTGGTGCTTGATAGGGATTGTCAAGCGAGTGAAAACTTTCTGGATACTCAATTTGAAGGCAGGTATAGAATCCCAAGAGTTTCTTTTCTTTTCTGTCTGAACACTGCTATGGTTCTGCGCTGATTTTCTCACAAGCAATATGTTTTCTTGCCAAAAATACAAGACACTTCCATGTGCTAACCCAGATCCTTAAACATGCCTGTTGGTTTCAAATATTTTCTCATTAAAATTTTTATTTATTTACTTTCAATCTGTCAACTTCATGGAAGTATAATTGAAAAAGCTGTACATATACAAGGTGACAGTTTGATGTTTTGATGCATATATTCATTGTGAACTGATGACCCAAATCTTGAAAATTCATATCTCCAGTACCTCACATAGTAAAGCTTATCTTTTTTCACCCATGTAATACAATACTTCATATCTATTATAATTTCTTAGTAAATCTCAAGCACAAAGGATATTAACTGTCATCATTATGATGTGTGTTACATTACCAAGATATATTGTAGATTCATTTTGTAGAAAATGTACATTTCCTCATTTGACCAACATTTCATTTCTCTGAGTTTCATTTTCTTTTTCTTTTAAATTGAAAATAGATTCTTTTCTCATACAATACAATGAAACAACCATTTTCCCTTCCTTCATTCCTCCCAGATCCTCCAACTTCTCCTCTCTCCCAGATCCCAGAAAAGAGTAAGTCTCCAGGAGGCAACATGAAACATGACAAAACAAAGTATAATAAGACAAGTCAGAAGCCCTCATATGTAGTTGGACCAAACAATCCAAGAGAAGGAAAAGAGTTCCCAAAGCAGGCAAACAAATCAGAGACCCAGCTGCTCCTACTGTTAGTTGTCTCACAAAAACAACATACTAATAGCTAGCACATATATAGAGGGAACCTGGTGCAGACCCTTGCAGGCTCTGTGTTTGCTGCTCCAATCTCTGTGATCCCAGATGTAACCTACTTAGTTGATTCAATGGGCCATGTACTCCTGGTGTCCTCTATCCCTTCTGGCTCCTCCAATCTTTCCTCTCCCTTTTTCTCAGGGTTCTCCAAAGTCTGAGGGGAGGGACCTTATGAAGACCTCCTATTTAGACTCTCCATATAATATGTGACTGTAGCCCTCTGCATCCATTCCTAGCTGATGCTGACCTGATGACAACTAGGCAAGTAATATAGCAGAATATAATTTCATTTATCATTATTATTATTATTATTATTATTATTATTATTATTAATTAATTTATTTGGCTAGCCCTGTTTGGTTTTCTCCAGGTCTCTGAGCTATCCAGTTACTAGTTCTTAGTCATCTAGGCAGTGTAGTGGATGGGATTTCTTTCTTTCTTTTTATTTAAAATATTTTTTATTACGTATTTTCCTCAATTACATTTCCAAAGCTATCCCAGAAGTCCCCCATACCCTTTCCCCCACTCCCCTACCCACCCATTCCCACTTTTTGGCCCTGGCGTTCCCCTGTACTGGGGCATATAAAATTTGCATGTCCAATGGGCCTCTCTTTCCAGTGATGGCCGACTAGGCCATCTTTTGATACATATGCAGCTAGAGTCAAGAGCTCTGGGGTACTGGTTAGTTCATAATGTTGTTGCACCTACAGGGTTTCAGATCTCTTTAGCTCCTTGGATACTTTCTCTAGCTCCTCCATTGGGGGCCCTGTGATCCATCCAATAGTTAACTGTGAGCATCCACTTCTGTGTTTGCTAGGCCCTGGCCTAGTCTCACAAGAGACAGCTATATCAGGGTCCTTTCAGCAAAATCTTGCTGGTGTATGCAATGGTGTCATCGTTTGGAGGCTGATTATGGGATGGATTCCTGGATTTCTTTCATAGAATAGGCCACTAGTTAACCACAAATGTCACAGAACATCTTCCAAGCAGGACAGATGGTAGGACAAAGGTTTTGTGGCTTGGTTTGTGTCCAGATTTCTCTTTCTGTGGCCTTCAGAGTACTTTCCTGCACCAAAAAGACTAGAAATTAGTGGTAGAAGCCCTGTGTATGCACCGGCTTAGTCTCTCTCTGTTCAATGAGTTGTGTGGGTGTTGTTCTCAGCAATAGGACCTTGCTAAGAGTTTTCAGAGAGCAACCATCTGTCCCAGGACCAGCCTCAGTTTTGGGGTGGGTCTCCAGATGATACCCTTGGCTAACAACCAAGTCCCACACTGGGAGTTTTGCCTGACTATAATATATAGTCCATTTTCAGTTTTTCATAGTCCAAAACATTTTAAAACAAGACAGAAATTGTTGAAGCTTCAAAGGTAGCAAGAAGGAGACAGCCATATTTGTTTTGTTTGCTTATGAAATGGAAAAGTCTGTATATGTTTAGGTGCAACAATTTGCTTAAAATAAACTGATCCTTGTGGACAAACAGTAGATTTCTCAGCTGCTTTGAATTTTATGATTATATGCACATCTGCCAGTCAATCTTTGTGGATAGGACATTCCAAACTAAAGGCGAGCTTTATCCTTTTGCTCATACAAAAGATAACCATAGCTCCCAAACTCCCATATTTGGAGGGGTATGAATAAAATAAAGCACCCTTTGAATCACATACAGATGCATAATTTGATTCCAATAAAAATGGAGATGAGCTACAGATAGATAACCATCAGCTCAGTCCAAGGTACAAAGGTTTACTTCTTTATGTTTGCATTTAGTCATTTTTATAGTACTGACTTCCCAGCTCATTTCAGAATAAATCCATGTGGCATTGAAACAAATGCCAAAGAAACAGAAAAAAAAAAAAAAAAAAAAGCCCTTCCTCGGAATTTCCCGTCCATATTTATAGTGAGTTGACAGATATTGCATTTCCTTCAGATCAAGTACTAATCAATTCATTGCTAAGAGGAAAAGGCGGGGGGGGGGGGGGAGAACGAAGAAAACAGATGAAGAGGACCAGTTCATATGGAGCTTCTGGTCATTTCCCTTCTGTTGTAATTCTCATTAGGAGACCTGATTAGCATTACATTAATAAATACAGAAAGTGGAGATGCAGTAAGCAAAGAGGTTGCTGTCACATTTGCAAATGTGTTGTTGCCCTTTGGTTCTTATACCCAGCACCCTGGATTCTCCATTTGGTGTTTAGAAGAGGGCAGTGAGGTCTTTCTCACCATGATTCTGGTTCTCCTGTTTGCTCAGAATACAAATAACAGGGTGAAAGGAGATGGGTTTGTGACTGGCCTTGTTTGAATCGCCCAAACATCCTCTAAGCAGCTCCTTTGCAACCCAGTCTCATTCTCTTACTGAATGTTGATGAAACTGATTTTTGGCTCTGATAGAATCCCTGCTACCTGGTAGATTATGGAATGGGATGGGGTTTTAGTGTAAAGAACGAAGGCTCTCTGGAACATGTCTATTGTCTAAATAAGGGAAATTGGGGTGGCAGTGCTAATGTGGAAGGTTGCTGTGCCACATTTTTAAAGAGATAATGTACATAGGAAGAAATAGGGGATTTTGCTACTCAGAAGACTGATTCTACAAGCTCCCACAAATATAGAAACTGTGTGTTTGTGAATTTCATCTTGACTAACTGTAGAACTCCATTCTCTTTCCCTGACCACTAATGTACTTCAGTTTTTCCACCATTGCATCCTTCATCTTCTGGTACAAAACCAAAGTGAGCTTTACTCAGTTCAGGATGGCTATGAAGCTTTTATTTCAAGTTTGAAAAAAAAAATCTCATAAAAGATGATCAGAAATTTTAGAATTGTATAAGGAAAGTGTGTTGATTCCCCACCATTTATATAAAGATCAGTGAGTCACTGGCCTAGTGAGTATCTTCTGGTGAAGCTAAATGAGTTCTCTTGACTAACTCAGCCATGGTTAAGATTGGCATTTAATGTTAGACTCTAGAAGCAAGTAGGGGAGATGTAGATTGAGTATAGGAAAGACAATATGCTCACACTCATGGAGCATCACTTGTGATAAATTTACTCAATACTTCAGGTTTTCATCATTCTAAAGGTCACAAGAGGGTCAGTACTATTTTATACCAACTATAAACCAACTTAGATGAGTTGGGAGAGAGGAAAAATAAAGAGACTTAGTACTTTGCATATATATATATAATTCAGGAGCCAAGTGTGTGTTCCAGAACTCCAGAGGTGGAACAGGAGGGGCAGGAGTTTAAGGACCCCATGAGCTACATTGGGGATTTGAGATTATTCTGCAATAAAAGAAAACCAATAAAAGAATGTGTGTGTGTGTGTGTGTGTGTGTGTGTGTGTGTGTGTGTGTGTGTGTATTTCTGTTTTAACCATCCTTACCTGTGGTTTGACTAGAGGCCTTCTGGAGTATTTTATTTATTGTGCATTATTTCCCATGAGAAACTGTGCTAGACTGAGTGCCAGAGTATTATAGAAATGCCTTTTTGGGGGTGGGCAGGAACAACACTGAGATAGGGTATTTACATATTTCAAAGTTTGACATAAAACTCATTCATCCAGGGAGGGCTTTGCCTCAGCATCTGTGAGAGGCATCTTGGTTCCGGGACTCTGCCAAAAGTAGTCTGCATGGGTGAGAGTGTGCACTTCAGAGGCTAACAGCTTCTGGGACAGGTGGGAGCCACAGAGCTTCTGAGGCAGCCACCTTTACCTGCTCCAGACATCCAGGCACCTTCCCTGCCAGAGGAGAGGTGTCCACCCTGCCAGAGGAGAGGTGTCCGCCCTGCCCTGGAGGGGTTTGCAGAAGCACCTGGGGGAGCCATCTTGGTTTCCGGATCCCACTGAGACTAGTCTGTGCAGGTGAGAGTGTGGACTACAGAAGCTAACAGCTTCTGTGACAGGCCGAAGCAACACAGCTTCTGGGAAAGGTCCTGTTTTGGGCCTTCATCTTCGGCCAGGAGGGAGTTCCGAATGCCAGACATCTGTGCACCTTGCCTGCAGAGAGTGCTCTGACCACTGAAACTCAGAGGAGAGAACTAGTCTCCCAGGTCTGCTGATAGAGGCTAACAGAATCAACAGAGGAACAATCTCTAACTAGAGACAGCTATAACAATTAACTCCAGAGATTACCAATGGCAAAAGGTAAACATAAGAATCTTACTAACAGAAGCTAAGACCACTTACCATCATCAGAACCCAGCACTCCCACTTCGCCCAGTCCAGGGCACCCCAACACACCCGAAAAGCTAGAACCGGATTTAAAAGCGTATCTCAAGATGATGGTAGAGGACATCAAGAAGTAATTTAATAACTCACTTAAAGAAATACAGGAGAACACTGCTAAACAGGTAGAAGACCTTAAAGAGGAAACACAAAAATCCCTTAAAGAATTGCAAAAAAAAAAAAAAAAAAAAAAAAAAAAAAAAAAAAAAAACCAACCAAACAGGTGATGGAATTGAATAAAACCATCCAAGACCTAACAAGGGAAGTACACACAATAAAGAAAACCCAAAGTGAGGCAATGCTGGAGATAGAAACCCTAGGAAAGAAATCTGGAACTATAGATATGAGCATCAGCAACAGAATACAAGAGATGGAAGAGAGAATCTCAGGTGCAGAAGATTCCATAGAGAACATCGGCACAACAATCAAAGAAAATACAAAATGCAAAACTCAAAACATCCAGGAAATCCAGGACACAATGAGAAGACCAAACCTACGGATAATAGGAATAGATGAAAATGAAGATTTTCGACTCAAAGGACAAGCAAATATCTTCAACAAAATTATAGAAGAAAACTTCCCAAACCTAAAGAAAGAGATGCCCATGAACATACAAGAAGCCTACAGAACTTCAAATAGAATGGACCAGAAAAGAAATTCCTCCCAACACATAATAATCAGACAACAAATGCACTGTATAAAGGTAGAATATTAAACGCAGTAAGGGAAAAAGGCTAAGTAACATATAAAGGCAAGCCTATCAGAATTACACCAGATTTTTCACCAGAGACTATGAAAGCCAGAAGAGCCTGGACAGATGTTATACAAACACTAAGAAAACACAATTGCCAGCCCAGGCTACTATACCCAGCCAAACTCTCAATTACCATAGATGGAGAAACCAAAGTATGCCACGACAAAACCAAATTCACACATTTTCTTTCCAGGAATCCAGGCTTTCAAAGGATAATAACAGAAAAAAACCAATACAAGGACGGAAACCACGCCCTAGAAAAAACAAGAAGGTAATTCCTCAACAAACCTAAAAGAAGACAGCCACAAGAACAGAATGCCAATTCTAACAACAAAAATAATAGGAAGCAACAATTACTTTTCCTTAATATCTCTTAATATCAATGGATTCAACTCCCCAATAAAAAGACATAGAGTAACATACTGGATACACAAACAGGATGCAACATATTGCTGCTTATAGGAAACTCATCGCAGAGAAAAAGGTAGACAATACCTCAGAATGAAAGGCTGGAAAACAATTTTCCAAGCAAATGGTCTGAAAAAACAAGCTGGAGTAGCCATTCTAATATCTAATAAAATCTACTTCCAACTCAAAGTCATCAAAACAGACAAGCAGAGGCAATTCATACTCATCAAAGGTAAAATCTTCCAAGAGGAACTAACAATTCTGAATATCTATGCTCCAAATAAAAGGGCAGCCACATTCATTAAAAAAAAACTTTAGTAAAGCTCAAAGCACACATTGCACCTCACACAATAATAGTGGGAGATTTCAACACACCACTTTCACCAATGGACAGATCATGGAAAGAGAAACTAAACAGGGACACAGTGAAACTAACAGAAGTTATGAAACAAATGGATCTGACAGATATCTACAGAACATTTTATCCTAAAACAAAAGGATATACTTTCTTTCAGCACCTCATGGTACCTTCTCCAAAATTGACCACATAATTGGTCACAAAACAAGCCTCAAAGATACAAAAATATTGAAATTGTCCCATGCATTCTATCAGATCACCATGGACTAAGGCTGATCTTCAATAACAACATAAATAATAGAAAGCCAACATTCACATGGAAACTGAACAACACTCTTCTCAATGATACCTTGGTCAAGGAAGGAATAAAGAAAGAAATTAAGGACATTTAGAGTTTAATATAAATGAAGCCACAACATACCCAAACTTATGGGACACAATGAAAGCATTTCTAAGAGGAATACTCATAGCTCTGAGTGCCTGCCAAAAGAAACTAGAGAGAGCAAACATTAGCAGCTTGACAACACACCTAAAAGCTCTAGAATATAAGGAAGCAAATTCACCCAAGAGGAGTAGATGGCAGGAAATAATCAAACTCAAGGTTAAATCAACCAAGTGGAAACAAGAAGAACTATTCAAAGAATCAACCAAATGAGGAGCTGGTTCTTTGAGAAAATCAACAAGATAGATAAACCCTTAGCCAGACTCACTAGAGGGCACAGGGAAATCATCCAAATTAACAAAATCAGAAATGAAAAGGGAGACATAACAACAGATCCTGAAGAAATCCAAAACACCATCAGATCCATCTACGAAAGGCTATAATCAACATAATTGGAGAACCTGGATGAAATGGACAAGTTCTAGACAGATACCAGGTACCAAATTTAAATCAAGATCAGGTTAATGATCTAAACAGTCCTATATCCCCTAAAGAAATAGAAGCAGTCATTAATAGTCTCCCAACCAAAAACTGCCCAGGACCAGATGGGTTTAGTGAAGAGTTCTATCAGACCTTCAAAGAAGAATTAATTCCAGTTCTTCACAAACTATTACACAAAATAGAAGTAGAAGGTACTCTACCCAAATCATTCTATGAAGCCACAATTACTCTGATACCTAAACCACAAAAAGACCCAACAAAGATAGAGAACTTCAGACCAATTTCCCTTATGAATATAGATGCAAAAATCCTCAATAAAGTTCTCGCTAACCGAATCCAAGAACACATCAAAACAATCATCCATCCTAATCAATTAGGTTTCATCCCAGGGATGCAGGGATGGTTCAATATATGGAAATCCATCAACATAATCCAGTATATAAACAAACTCAAAGAAAAAAAACCACATGATCATCTCATTAGATGCCGAGAAAGCATTTGACAAAATCCAACACCCATTCGTGATAAGAGTCTTGGAAAGATCAGGAATTCAAGGCCCATACCTAAACATGGTAAAAGCAATCTACAGCAAACCAATAGCCAACATCAAAGTAAATGGTGAGAAGCTGGAAGCAATCCCACTAAAATCAGGGACTAGACAAGGCTGTCCACTCTCTCCCTACCTATTCAACATTGTACTTGAAGTCATAGCCAGAGCAATTAGACAACAAAGGAGATCAAGGGGATACAAATTGGAAAGGAAGAAGTCAAAATATCACTTTTTGCAGATGATATGATAGTATATATAAGTGACCCTAAAAATTCCACAAGAGAACTCCTAAGCCTGATAAACAGCTTCAATGAAGTAGCTGGATATAAAATTAACTCAAACAAGTCAATGGCCTTTCTGTACACAAAGGATAAACAGGCTGAGAAAGAAATTAGGGAAACAATACCCTTCTCAATAGTCACAAATATTATAAAATACCTTGTTGTGACTCTAACTAAGGAAGTGAAAGCTTTGTATGATAAGAACTTAGAGTCTCTGAAGAAAGAAATTAAAGAAGATCTCAGAAGATGGAAAGAACTCCCATGCTCATGGATTCGCAGGATCAATATAGTAAAAATGGCTATCTTGCCAAAAGCAATCTACAGATTCATTGCAATCCCCATCAAAATTCCAACTCAATTCTTCAAGGAATTAGAAAGGGCAATCTGCAAATTCATCTGGAATAACAAAAAACCTAGGATAACAAAAACTCTTCTCAAGGATAAAAGAACCTCTGGTGGAATCACCATGCCTGACCTAAAGATGTACTACAGAACAATTGTGATAAAATCTGCATGGTACTGGTATAGTGACAGACAAGTAGACCAATGGAATAGAATTGAAGACCCAGAAATGAATCCACACACCTATGGTCACTTGACCTTTGACAAGGGAGCTAAAACCATCCAGTGGAAAAAAGACAGCATTTTCAAGAAATGGTGCTAGCACAACTGGCGGTTATCATGTAGAAGAATGCGAATTGATCCATTCCTATCTTCTTGTACTAAGTCAAATCTAAGTGGATTAAGGAACTCCACATAAAGCCAGAGACACTGAAACTTATAGAGGAGAAAGTAGGGAAAAGCCTCGAAGATATGGGTACAGGGGAAAACATTCCTGAATAGAACAGCAATGGCTTTTGCTGTAAGATTGAGAATTGATAAATGGGACCTCATACTGTTGCAAAGCTTCTGCAAGGTAAAAGACACCTTCAACAAGTCAAAAAGACCACCAACAGATTGGCAAAGGTTCTTTACCTATTCTAAATCAGATAGTGGACTAATATCCAATATATATAAAGAACTCAAGAAGGTAGACTCCAGAAAATCAAATAACCCCTTTAAAAAGTGGGGCTCAGAGCTGAACAAAAATTCTCCCTTAGGAATACTGAATGGCAGAGAATCACCTGAAAAAATGTTCAACATCCTTAATCATCAAGGAAATGCAATTCAAAACAACCCTGAGATTCCATCTCACACCAGTCAGAATGGCTAAGATAAAAAATTCAGGTGACAGCAGATCCTGGCAAGGATATGGAGAAGGAGGAACACTCCTCCATTGTCAGTGGGATTGCAAGCTTGTACAACCACTCTGGAAGTCAGTCTGGCAGTTCCTCAGAAAATTGGACATAGTACTACCGGAGGATCCTGCAATACCTCTCCTGGGCATATATCCAGAAGATGTCCCAACCGGTAAGAAGGACACATGCTCCACTATGTTCATAGCAGCCTTATTTATAATAGCCAGAAGCTGGACAGAACCCAGATGCTCCTCAACAGAGGAATGGATACAGAAAATGTGGTACATTTACACAATGGAGTACTACTCAGCTATTAAAAAGAATGAATTTATGAAATTCCTAGGCAAATGGATGGACCTGGAGGGCATCATCCTAAGTGAGTTAACCTAATCTCAAAGGAACTCACACAATATATACTCACTGATAAGTGGATATTAGCCTAGGAACTTAGGATACCCAAGATATAAGATACAATTTGCTAAATGCATGAAACTCAAGAAGAACGAAGACCAAAGTGTGGTCACTTTGCCCCTTCTTAGAATTGGTAACAAAACACCCTCGGAAGGAGTTACAGAGACAAAGATTCGAGCTGTGACGAAATGATGGACCATCTAGAGACTGCCATATCCGGGGATCCATCCCGTAATCAGCTTCCAAATGCTGACACCATTGCATACACTAGCAAGATTTTGCTGAAAGGACCCAGATAGAGCTGTCTCTTGTGAGACTATGCCGGGGCCTAGCAAACACAGAAGTGGATGGTCACAGTCAGCTATTGGATGGATCACAGGGCCCCCAATGGAGGAGCTAGAGAAAGTACTCAAGGACCTAAAGGGATCTGCAATCCTATAGGTTGAAGAACAATATGAACTAACCAGTACCCCCCGGAGCTCGTGTCTCTAGTTGCATATGAATCAGAATATGGCCTAGTTGGCCATCAGTGGAAAGAGAGGCCCATTAGTAGTGCAAACTTTATATGCCTCAATACAGGGGAATGAAAGGGTCAAGAAGTAGGAGTGAGTGGGCGGGGGAGTGTGTGGGGGAGCGTGTGGGGGACTTTTGGGATAGCATTGGAAATGTAAATGAAATAAGTACCCAATTAAAAAAAAACAACAAAAAACTCATTCATAACTTTTCTGCTTCTACATCCAGAGTGCTGATATTTTAGGCATGCAGGTGCCTTCAACTTCTGGCCGAGAGATCAGTCCTTCATAATACTCTTCTAATTTTCTAAAACCCCCCAGAGAGATGCAAAACAAGAAAGCTCAAAGGCCCAGTGACTTCTCTCTGGTGTGGATTTCTTCCTTTCTGTACTGGTGATCCATTAACTGAGTTGAAAGCCTCTTTCAACAACTTTAGCTTTTTCCTACTGATAATTTTTACAAACTAGGAATTATCCCTTTTCTCCCATTGGGTTCCTGACTTTCCTCTAATTTTAAATGTAAATTAGGTCCATTGAAACTATATAATTACTACACATAGTGAAATGGTTAATCGAAATTGTTACATAAGGATTGTCTAAGGATTTTGAATCACTTCTGGGTATGTCTATGAGGTTGTTTCCAGAAACGGTTGGTAAGAGGAAAGATCTACCATGAAGGTAACAGGCATTATCCCATGAGGTGAGGTTTTAGACACAAGTACAAGGAGAAAAATGAGCTGTGTATTCACCCTTCTCCTTCCTTACTGTGGACATAATGTGGTCCACTGTCTCTCACTCTTGTTGCCACCATTTCCCCACCATTATGATTGTACCCTCAAACTGTAAGTCACAATATGTCAGTCTGACCATAATTTTGTCAGATTTCTTGGCATATCTTCTTAGTATAATTGTCTTTAAGGAGAGGTTTTCTCTTCAAACTAACCATTCTTGTCTTACTTGCATATTTCATTAATTACTCACCAAACCCTTCCCACAGAAATATAAAATCAATATTTAAAGACAAAATATAGAGGTAAACAGTTTGAATAGCAGTACCACGTTGACATTTACATTCTCAATACTCATGGTTTACATACCTCTATGCAATATGTCATAGTAAAACTAACAAAAAGCCCCCGACTATACAGAAAAGGCAGTTTATCCAACTACCATTTAGTACTGACACAAAACTACTGCTCTGAAAAAGCAAAGCTAGTTTATATGAAGATAAATCGATGGAAGTTAGGTGAATCATTAGCCTTTATGGCTTCTACACACTCATTAATTACTGTCTATATCATTAAGGTAAATCTTATTGGTTCTTCTGAATTTGATTGCACCACGAATTATTTTCTGATGGAATGTGGTTACCAGTTCCCAAGTTAAAAGTACAAAAACATCTATGTCAAAGTGACCTTGCTCATGATATAATATAGACTCTGATTAGTGTTGTGGATAATCTTGATTTTTTTATGTACTACTTCTGTTGAATAATACTTAGAAAGTTTTATTTACAGTGAACTTGCATAAATATATACCACTCAAAGAATACTGGAATCTGGAGTCTTCAGCAGATTTTTTATCTTAATTTTTTTTCAGCAATATAATTTCTAAGTGGGATGAGTTCACTCTCGAGGTATAAAAGAGACCATTTTGTATGGCAATTTTAGACATTTCATGCGTTTGAAAGATTTTTACTGGATGCCTCATGTTATATCACCTTTGTTCTGCATTACTTATGATTTCAGACATAACTAGGTATACATAAAATGGGGGTAATACCCAAACATAAAAAGTATCTGAGTTGCAAAGTACTTTTTTGAGGAGCTAGGGGGGGGGATAATTCAGTTGGTTCAGTGTTTGGCTTACAAGCCTGAGGACTTGATTTCAATCCTCTGAAGAGATATGAAAACAAATGAAACAACAACAGCAACAAAACAACAACAACAACAACAAGATGTGGTAAGACATGCTTACCACAGCACTGGGAAGCAGAGACAGATGGATCACTAACAAGTGTAGCCTACCTAGAAATTTCCATGTCACAGAGAGACTCTACCTTTAGGTAGGTAGATGCCAACTGAGGAAAAGCAACCAAGGTTGTCCTCTGACCTCCACATGTGGGAATATACAAGGTGCTTGCTTGGTGCTGAATCTGATGTGTTGACTACACACATACAAACCTGCCTGACATATCATTTTGTGTTTGATAGCTGATGCCATGAATAACCTGTGGCTATCCATAAGGGAGATGTTATGAAAATCATTAAAGTATCCGTGTTATGGCATGGATGATCTTAAAAGTATGCTAAGTGAAAGAAACCAGATGTCCAAAGTCACATATTTTATGCAGTTGAATGACTCAAATTCCTGGAAATATCTAGATCAGGAAAAAATTGTGTGAAAGAAAATATTTCAGCAGTTGCGGGACCAACAGTGAAGAGCTGTTGCTAATGTGGGAAATTTCTTCACAAAGTGATGAAAATGTCTTACAAATTAAAGAGGATTAGGGTTTATACAACCCCATGACTACATAAAAATTATGTGTATGTCATAAATGGTGGATTGTATGGTATGCAAACTCTCTCTCAGTAAAACTATTATTTACAAAATTGAGGGAACTGGCAAGAAGGCTCGGGAAGGAGCTTGCTGCTGAGCCTGCTGCATAGAGTTCAGTCATAAGACCCTCCCTGGTGGAAGGAGAGAAGGAAATCTTGCAGATTGTCTTCCACCCTTCCCATGTGTACCATGACACATATGCCCCAGCTAAGCCCACATCACACAGGAGAGAGCAGGGTCGAGGATAGAATAAACTTGCAAAATGAAAAAAAAAGAAAGAGTTTGAAAACCATTGTTGTAGGTGAATGCACATATTAGCTAAAGCCAATTCAGCTGAGAGAGCCATACCAATAAATATGCTCAGTTCTCTTCCTTGTTTATATTTTGAGTGGCGCAGATTCCAGAGGATGGTTTCCTTTGTACTGTTTTCTGAAACCCAGATGTAACAAGAGATGGTGTTTTCCATCTGCATGTCCTCCTGGTGTTCTCAAAGGCATAGAGTGAGAAAGTGTGGCTCACAGGACAAACATCACATTGTTCTATTAGAAGGAATTGAAAACCATCTCGACTCGAGCCCCGGGCTACCTTGACAGCAGAGTCTTGCCCAACACCCGCAAGGGTCCACACGGGACTCCCCACGGGACCCTAAGACCTCTGGTGAGTGGACCACAGTGCCTGCCCCAATCCAATTGCGCGGAACTTGAGACTGCGGTACATAGGGAAGCAGGCTACCCGGGCCTGATCTGGGGCACAAGTCCCTTCCGCTCGACTCGAGACTCGAGCCCCGGGCTACCTTGACAGCAGAGTCTTGCCCAACACCCGCAAGGGTCCACACGGGACTCCCCACGGGACCCTAAGACCTCTGGTGAGTGGACCACAGTGCCTGCCCCAATCCAATCGCGCGGAACTTGAGACTGCGGGACATAGGGAAGCAGGCTACCCGGGCCTGATCTGGGGCACAAGTCCCTTCCGCTCGACTCGAGACTCGAGCCCCGGGCTACCTTGCCAGCAGAGTCTTGCCCAACACCCGCAAGGGTCCACACGGGACTCCCCACGGGACCCTAAGACCTCTGGTGAGTGGAACACAGCGCCTACCCCGATCCAATCGCGTGGAACTTGAGACTGCGGTACATAGGGAAGCAGGCTACCCGGGCCTGATCTGGGGCGCTCGACTCGAGACTCGAGCCCCGGGCTACCTTGCCAGCAGAGTCTTGCCCAACACCCGCAAGGGTCCACACGGGACTCCCCACGGGACCCTAAGACCTCTGGTGAGTGGACCACAGTGCCTGCCCCAATCCAATCGCGCGGAACTTGAGACTGCGGGACATAGGGAAGCAGGCTACCCGGGCCTGATCTGGGGCACAAGTCCCTTCCGCTCGACTCGAGACTCGAGCCCCGGGCTACCTTGACAGCAGAGTCTTGCCCAACACCCGCAAGGGCCCACACGGGACTCCCCACGGGACCCTAAGACCTCTGGTGAGTGGAACACAGCGCCTACCCCGATCCAATCGCGTGGAACTTGAGACTGCGGTACATAGGGAAGCAGGCTACCCGGGCTTGATCTGGGGCACAAACCCCTTCCACTCCACTCGAGCCCCGGCTACCTTGCCAGCTGAGTCGCCTGACACCCGCAAAGGCCCACACAGGATTCCACACGTGATCCTAAGACCTCTAGTGAGTGGAACACAACTTCTGCCAGGAGTCTGGTTCGAACACCAGATATCTGGGTACCTGCCTTGCAAGAAGAGAGCTTGCCTGCAGAGAATACTCTGCCCACTGAAACTAAGGAGAGTGCTACCCTCCAGGTCTGCTCATAGAGGCTAACAGAGTCACCTGAAGAACAAGCTCTTAACAGTGACAACTAAAACAGCTAGCTTCAGAGATTACCAGATGGCGAAAGGCAAACGTAAGAATCCTACTAACAGAAATCAAGACCACTCACCATCATCAGAACGCAGCACTCCCACCCCACCTAGTCCTGGGCACCCCAACACAACCGAAAATCTAGACCCAGATTTAAAAACATTTCTCATGATGATGATAGAGGACATCAAGAAGGACTTTCATAAGTCACTTAAAGATTTACAGGAGAGCACTGCTAAAGAGTTACAGGCTCTTAAAGAAAAGCAGGAAAACACAGCCAAACAGGTGATGGAAATGAACAAAACCATACTAGAACTAAAAGGGGAAGTAGACACAATAAAGAAAACCCAAAGCGAGGCAACGCTGGAGATAGAAACCCTAGGAAAGAGATCTGGAACCATAGATGCGAGCATCAGCAACAGAATACAAGAAATGGAAGAGAGAATCTCAGGTGCAGAAGATTCCATAGAGAACATCGACACAACAGTCAAAGAAAATATAAAATGCAAAAGGATCCTAACTCAAAACATCCAGGTAATCCAGGACACAATGAGAAGACCAAACCTACGGATAATAGGAATTGATGAGAATGAAGATTTTCAACTTAAAGGGCCAGCTAATATCTTCAACAAAATAATAGAAGAAAACTTCCCAAACATAAAAAAAGAGATGCCCATGATCATACAAGAAGCATACAGAACTCCAAATAGACTGGACCAGAAAAGAAATTCCTCCCGACACATAATAATCAGAACAACAACTGCACTAAATAAAGGTAGAATATTAAAAGCAGTAAGGGAGAAAGGTCAAGTAACATATAAAGGAAGGCCTATCAGAATTACACCAGACTTTTCACCAGAGACTATGAAAGCCAGAAGAGCCTGGACAGATGTTATACAGACACTAAGAGAACACAAATGCCAGCCCAGGCTACTATACCCGGCCAAACTCTCAATTACCATAGATGGAGAAACCAAAGTATTCCACGACAAAACCAAGTTCACACAATATCTTTCCACGAATCCAGCCCTTCAAAGGATAATAACAGAAAAGAAGCAATACAAGGACGGAAATCATGCCCTAGAACAACCAAGAAAGTAATCATTCAACAAACCAAAAAGAAGACAGCCACAAGAACAGAATGCCAACTCTAACAACAAAAATAAAAGGGAGCAACAATTACTTTTCCATAATATCTCTTAATATCAATGGACTCAATTCCCCAATAAAAAGACATAGACTAACAGACTGGCTACACAAACAGGACCCAACATTCTGCTGCTTACAGGAAACCCATCTCAGGGAAAAAGACAGACACTACCTCAGAGTGAAAGGCTGGAAAACAATTTTCCAAGCAAATGGACTGAAGAAACAAGCTGGAGTAGCCATTTTAATATCGGATAAAATCGACTTCCAACCCAAAGTTATCAAAAAAGACAAGGAGGGACACTTCATACTCATCAAAGGTAAAATCCTCCAAGAGGAACTCTCAATTCTGAATATCTACGCACCAAATGCAAGGGCAGCCACATTCATTAGAGACACTTTAGTAAAGCTCAAAGCATACATTGCACCTCACACAATAATAGTGGGAGACTTCAACACACCACTTTCTTCAAAGGACAGATCGTGGAAACAGAAACTAAACAGGGACACAGTGAAACTAACAGAAGTTATGAAACAAATGGACCTGACAGATATCTACAGAACATTTTATCCTAAAACAAAAGGATATACCTTCTTCTCAGCACCTCACGGGACCTTCTCCAAAATTGACCATATAATTGGTCACAAAACAGGCCTCAATAGATACAAAAATATTGAAATTGTCCCATGTATCCTATCAGACCACCATGGCCTAAGACTGATCTTCAATAACAACATAAATAATGGAAAGCCAACATTCACGTGGAAACTGAATAACACTCTTCTCAATGATACCTTGGTCAAGGAAGGAATAAAGAAAGAAATTAAAGACTTTTTAGAGTTTAATGAAAATGAAGCCACAACGTACCCAAACCTATGGGACACAATGAAAGCATTTCTAAGAGGGAAACTCATAGCGCTGAGTGCCTCCAAGAAGAAACGGGAGACAGCACATACTAGCAGCTTGACAACACATCTAAAAGCCCTAGAAAAAAAGGAAGCAAATTCACCCAAGAGGAGTAGACGGCAGGAAATAATCAAACTCAGGGGTGAAATCAACCAAGTGGAAACAAGAAGAACTATTCAAAGAATTAACCAAACGAGGAGTTGGTTCTTTGAGAAAATCAACAAGATAGATAAACCCTTAGCTAGACTCACTAAAGGGCACAGGGACAACATCCTAATTAACAAAATCAGAAATGAAAAGGGAGACATAACAACAGATCCTGAAGAAATCCAAAACACCATCAGATCCTTCTACAAAAGGCTATACTCAACAAAACTGGAAAACCTGGACGAAATGGACAAATTTCTGGACAGATACCAGGTACCAAAGTTGAATCAGGATCAAGTTGACCATCTAAACAGTCCCATATCCCCTAAAGAAATAGAAGCAGTTATTAATAGTCTCCCAGCCAAAAAAAGCCCAGGACCAGACGGGTTTAGTGCAGAGTTCTATCAGACCTTCAAAGAAGATCTAATTCCAGTTCTGCACAAACTATTTCACAAAATAGAAGTAGAAGGTACTCTACCCAACTCATTTTATGAAGCCACTATTACTCTGATACCTAAACCACAGAAAGATCCAACAAAGATAGAGAACTTCAGACCAATTTCTCTTATGAATATCGATGCAAAAATCCTCAATAAAATTCTCGCTAACCGAATCCAAGAACACATTAAAGCAATCATCCATCCTGACCAAGTAGGTTTTATTCCAGGGATGCAGGGATGGTTTAATATACGAAAATCCATCAATGTAATCCATTATATAAACAAACTCAAAGACAAAAACCACATGATCATCTCGTTAGATGCAGAAAAAGCATTTGACAAGATCCAACACCCATTCATGATAAAAGTGTTGGAAAGATCAGGAATTCAAGGCCCATACCTAAACATGATAAAAGCAATCTACAGCAAACCAGTAGCCAACATCAAAGTAAATGGAGAGAAGCTGGAAGCAATCCCACTAAAATCAGGGACTAGACAAGGCTGCCCACTTTCTCCCTACCTTTTCAACATAGTACTTGAAGTATTAGCCAGAGCAATTCGACAACAAAAGGAGATCAAGGGGATACAAATTGGAAAAGAGGAAGTCAAAATATCACTTTTTGCAGATGATATGATAGTATATATAAGTGACCCTAAAAATTCTACCAGAGAACTCCTAAACCTGATAAACAGCTTCGGTGAAGTAGCTGGATATAAAATAAACTCAAACAAGTCAATGGCCTTTCTCTATACAAAGAATAAACAGGCTGAGAAAGAAATTAGGGAAACAACACCCTTCTCAATAGTCACAAATAATATAAAATATCTTGGCGTGACTCTAACTAAGGAGGTGAAAGATCTGTATGATAAAAACTTCAAATCTCTGAAGAAAGAAATTAAAGAAGATCTCAGAAGATGGAAAGATCTCCCATGCTCATGGATTGGCAGGATCAACATTGTAAAAATGGCTATCTTGCCAAAAGCAATCTACAGATTCAATGCAATCCCCATCAAAATTCCAACTCAATTCTTCAACGAATTGGAAGGAGCAATTTGCAAATTTGTCTGGAATAACAAAAAACCTAGGATAGCAAAAAGTCTTCTCAAGGATAAAAGAACTTCTGGCGGAATCACCATGCCAGACCTAAAGCTTTACTACAGAGCAATTGTGATAAAAACTGCATGGTACTGGTATAGAGACAGACAAGTAGACCAATGGAATAGAATTGAAGACCCAGAAATGAACCCACACACCTATGGTCACTTGATCTTCGACAAGGGAGCTAAAACCATCCAGTGGAAGAAAGACAGCATTTTCAACAATTGGTGCTGGCACAACTGGTTGTTATCGTGTAGAAGAATGCGAATCGATCCATACTTATCTCCTTGTACTAAGGTCAAATCTAAGTGGATCAAGGAACTTCACATAAAACCAGAGACACTGAAACTTATAGAGGAGAAAGTGGGGAAAAGCCTTGAAGATATGGGCACAGGGGAAAAATTCCTGAACAGAACAGCAATGGCTTGTGCTGTAAGATCGAGAATCGACAAATGGGACCTAATGAAACTCCAAAGTTTCTGCAAGGCAAAAGACACCGTCAATAAGACAAAAAGACCACCAACAGATTGGGAAAGGATCTTTACCTATCCTAAATCAGATAGGGGACTAATATCCAACATATATAAAGAACTCAAGAAGGTGGACTTCAGAAAATCAAATAACCCCATTAAAAAATGGGGCTCAGAACTGAACAAAGAATTCTCACCTGAGGAATACCGAATGGCAGAGAAGCACTTGAAAAAATGTTCAACATCCTTAATCATCAGGGAAATGCAAATCAAAACAACCCTGAGATTCCACCTCACACCAGTCAGAATGGCTAAGATCAAAAATTCAGGTGACAGCAGATGCTGGCGAGGATGTGGAGAAAGAGGAACACTCCTCCATTGTTGGTGGGAGTGCAGGCTTGTACAACCACTCTGGAAATCAGTCTGGCGGTTCCTCAGAAAACTGGACATAGTACTACCGGAGGATCCAGCAATACCTCTCCTGGGCATATATCCAGAAGATGCCCCAACAGGTAAGAAGGACACATGCTCCACTATGTTCATAGCAGCCTTATTTATAATAGCCAGAAGCTGGAAAGAACCTAGATGCCCCTCAACAGAGGAATGGATACAGAAAATGTGGTACATCTACACAATGGAGTACTACTCAGCTATTAAAAAGAATGAATTTATGAAATTCCTAGGCAAATGGATGGACCTGGAGGGCATCATCCTGAGTGAGGTAACACATTCACAAAGAAACTCACACAATATGTATTCACTGATAAGTGGATATTAGCCCCAAACCTAGGATACCCAAGATATAAGATATAATTTGCTAAACACATGAAACTCAAGGAGAATGAAGACTGAAGTGTGGACACTATGCCCCTCCTTAGATTTGGGAACAAAACACCCATGGAAGGAGTTACAGAGACGGAGTTTGGAGCTGAGATGAAAGGATGGACCATGTAGAGACTGCCATAGCCAGGGATCCACCCCATAATCAGCATCCAAACGCTGACACCATTGCATACACTAGCAAGATTTTATTGAAAGGACGCAGATGTACCTGTCTCTTGTGAGACTATGCCGGGGCCCAGCAAACACAGAAGTGGATGCTCACAGTCAGCTAATGGATGGATCATAGGGCTCCCAATGGAGGAGCTAGAGAAAGTAGCCAAGGAGCTAAAGGGATCTGCAACCCTATAGGTGGAACAACATTATGAGCTAACCAGTACCCCGGAGCTCTTGACTCTAGCTGCATATATATCAAAAGATGGCCTAGTCGGCCATCACTGGAAAGAGAGGCCCATTGGACTTGCAAACTTTATATGCCCCAGTACAGGGGAATACCAGGGCCAAAAAGAGGGAGTGGGTGGGCAGGGGAGTGGGGGTGGGTGGATATGGGGGACTTTTGGTATAGCATTGGAAATGTAAATGAGTTAAATACCTAATAAAAAATGGAAAAAAAAAAAAAAAAAAAAAAAAAAAAAGAAAACCATCTCATTGGGGTTGCAATACATTCTGTGGAAGGAAGTGTAAAGACGAGAGAAGAATAAATGATTGACATTTTCTTCTTCCTGATCCTAATGCACCCAGAAATTTCCCCACAATTCCCTTGCTTGCCCTGCTCTCTGAGTAGCAGGAAATATTACTTTGTTTTATTTTTATTTCTGCCTTAGTTTTCAGAGATAAATTTGTACTGGATTGAGCTGTTATTCCAGTTGCCATGGAGGTAACCCCAGAAGATGGTACTGTGTGGCTAAATGCTTAGAAGCTAAAGGAACACACTCAGCTTTGTTTGATGTTCATGAAGGAGGGATGACTTTAAGACCTTGAGGAGTTTGGCAGTTGCCATAGAACTTATGTTAAAAGAAGTCTGTGTGCTGGTGTTAGAAATGAGGTCTTCCTTGGTGTAGATGTAATGTCTAATGTGTTCTTTTTTAAATGAACATTTACTTATAATGACAAAAGAGATTACAAATCATAACAAACCACACAGAGAAAAACATTTCTGAATTGTAGTGTAGAATCTAAAAGCATGATCTCTTCAAACACGGAGTCCCATGATTTCTAGTATCCGAGTTTTGTAGTAATGTGGGATGTGTTCGTAGTATGATAGAATGCCTGACCCTGAGTTTTGTATTGTGTTATTGGATGAGTTAGTGAAGTCAGAATCATTAACAGTGTTCTTTAGAAAACCTTTTCATGCTGAAATGTTTGTTAATGAGACATGAGAGTTATGGTAAATTGTATACATGGGCACTTCAATACTTTTAAAATTTCACCTCCTGAAGTTGTGTCCTAGTGCCCATAGACAGACCTCAGCATTTCCTGAGAGGAGATATATGTTAGAGGAGAGCAGAAAACAGCGCTAGCAGAGAAGCAAGATGGCAAGGTCAGTTCACTGTTGTTGAAAAGCCTCTCTGAGCAGCACATGGTACATAAGTGTATATAATTTCTGAGCTTATATATGCTCATTAAAATAAATTTAGTTTAAGCCAAGGGAAAAAAAATGAGCTCAATCCTGAAGATTATTTTATTATATAATAATAAGAGCCTGGAGGGAGTGTGTCCCCAAGGGACCCTAAAAATATTAGCCTCTTGAAATTCATGTTAAATTCCTCTCCATTGACCCCCATTTCCTCTACATCTCTCTAAGAATGCTGCTATTGGAACCAAGGTAAGTGTAGCTATTTACTAAGGACATCAGCCCATCCCTAGAATAAAAGAAATTTTATGTGTTATCAGGCACATTCATTCCAATTTAAAACACAAAGACCATCCAGATGGTGATTCAATATGAGAAAATAATTCTTTAATTTATCAAGATTTTTTTCTTTCCATAGAATATTCTCTATTCTTTAGACATTCTTGTAACTAAGACAAGGAATGAAACCTTCCTTTTCCTTCATAAAATACATTTTTAAAATAAATTCATAGTAATGTCTTCACCATGAGAGTATTATTGCATTACTGAATCACTGTGAGTCAGAGCCTTAAATCTTATCACACTGGCTTAGAGGACACTTGTTCCCTCACAAGTATAAATCTGCACGGTAGGAAAGAATCACCTTCCAAGACAGAAGGATGGACCATCCAGAGACTGCCCCACCCCGGGGGTCCATCCCATAACCAGCCAGCAAACTCAGACACCATAGCATATACCCACAAGATTTTGCTGAAGGGACCCTGATATAGCTGTCGCTTGTGACGCTATGCCAGTGCCTGACAAACACAGAAGTGGATGCTCACAGTCAGTTATTGGATGGATCACAGGGCCCCCAATGGAGGAGCTAGAGAAAGTACCCAAGGAGCTAAAGGGGTCTGTATCCCTATAGGTAGAACAACAATATGAACTAACCAGTACCCCCAGAGCTCGTGTCTCTAGCTGCATTTGTAGCAGAAGATGGCCTAATTGGCCATCATTGGGAAGAGAGGCCCCTTGGTCTTGCAAACTTTATATGCCTCAGTACAGGGGAACGCCAGGGCCAAGAATTGGGAGTGGGTGGATAGGGGATCAGGGTGAGGAGGGTATAGGGGACTTTTGGGATAGCATTTGAAATGTAAATGAAGTAAATACCTAATAAAAAATCAGAAAAAAAATCACCTTCCAAAACCAAACCAAACCAAACCAAACCAAAACAAAACAACAACAACAAAAAAAAAAAAAACCCAGTGAACTGAAGCACTGTTCTCACTCTTCTTATCTATTTAATACTGCTTATTAACGCTAATGATGTCCAAGATTCTTGCTGAACCAATGCTAGGTTTCAGATCATAAGACACAGCCTAATCATTAAGGAGCTAAGAAGTTATAGACAGTATGGACTACATATAGAAGACACTGAGTGGCAGGTGACATAAAGCAATGTGGTAGTCTAGAAAGAGGCAGCATATTCTGACCCTCAGTTTGAAGGTAAAATGTACTAGTCCCTGTACTCAGTAGCAGAATTTTCCCCTAACTGATTAAATAATAAAGATGACAAAAAGCCAATCACTGGGCGAGGAGGAGGTGGGGCTTCCGGGTCCAGGAAGGAAGACCTCCTTCTGAAAAGGCAGGAGCGAGGTGGACAAGATAAAGGCTGGGCTTGTTAGTTCGGGTGGTGGAATCGACTAGCATCCAGATTTCTAACAGAATAGTTGGTGAATTGAGGATGCTAGATTCTGCGTCCAGGAAGTTTGCTATCTGTTGATCATAAATTAAGATTGTCTGGTGTTTTCCATTCCCAGCAACTCATCTGAGCTCCAAGGCAAGATAACCACAGCAAAGCATTGGGTTGGCAAAAGTGCGCCCCAACTAGCTGTGGAAATTTGGCAGTACTGAGCAGGTTTGGCACCAGGAAGCTGCAGGGAGGAGAGAGCCATTTCGGAGCCCAGGAGCCAGCTTTGGTGGGACAGGCTTTGGCAAAAGGGAATTATGCAGTATTGGGATATGTGCCAGGCTGGGAATGGACTGAGATCTCTGGTTGGTACCTAGCTGGCAGTAGTGTTTTTTATTTGTTTGTTTGTTTTTTTTTTTTTTAATGTTACAGGCAACATGTCAGCTTATAGCTCCTTAAGGAAACAGCTTGATGGATAACTTAAGATGCACCATTGTGTGTTTTATTTCTGGAGAGATGAGAACGAGTATTTATTCACTCCAGTTAGGGCATTAATGACAGATCAAATAAATGAATTCACTCAAGTTCAGTTTGGTGATCCAATGAATTTATTGGCATCACTTGTAGGATCATGTGTGACTCAAAGGCAGCTGCATTACCAAAAGGTCCATCTTAGCATGGGTGATGGATTAAACAAAGTTGCATGCTCAAAGGTCCCAACATGACTTTCTTGGCAGCTCCAGGGAAGAGCCATCTTTCTCCAACAATTGTTTACTACTTTTATAATGTTGGAGAGTGGCCTTATGATTCCTGTGATTTTTCTGATCTTCTTGTGCCTGTAATTTCACAAGCTTCCTGTGCTTTTTAAGTTTCTCTAGCTTCTCGAGTCTTAGAAAACTCTCTGCCCTCCTCCAGGAGTTGCATAAATTTAGAGTAAATAGCTATACAATATAAATGCATATTTGTAATTATCAATTATGCTATGTTATGAAAAAGTAGATTTTAGAAGCAAGGAGGGTATCATGGTTCAGAATGGTGGTCATGGGTCTGGAGAAATGGCTGAGTGTTGAAATTGATTGCTATGCAAGAGTGAGAATCAAGAGTTTTTATCCTCTAAACCCACATAAAAGCTGAGCGGGTATGGCAAACGGCCCATAATCCTGGTGCTTGTGAGACAGAGATAGGGGTTCCCCAGGGAAAAATGTCTAGCCAGACTAATCAGAATTGATGGTCTTTAGTCTCTAGAAGAGAATTTTACTTAGTAAATAAAGTGGAAAGTAATTCAGAAAGACAGCTATCACTATTCTTTGGCCTTTATATGCATGTAAACACACACACACACACACACACACACACACACACACACACACTCAGTTCCATGTAAACACATACTTTGTGCCCCAAAACTTATGAACATGCATGCACACATGCACATACAACAGAAACAACACACACAAATAAATACATATGCATCATATAAATATACATATACACATACATCACATATATACATGTCACATATATGTCTCACATATATATGTGTATATGTGTGTATGTATATATATACATATATATACATATATATATACACATATATATAAAGATTGGGGTCAAATTAAGTATAAACTCATGAGATTATGTGGAAGAAAAACTGAATTCTTTCTTTTCGAAATCTTCTCTGAGTGTCCCACTGAAATAAAGATATAGGATATTTCAGCTCTTAGTGTGTGCTATTTTGGATGATGGTCAGATGGTCAGATGGTCTTGCCTTTAAAATGTGCTTATGTACATCTTTAACTTTTATTGAGCCTGATATGAGATCTGGCACTTTTTGATTCTTTACAGTAGTAGTAATATATTCCCTGGATTTCCATGTGTACCGCCTGACTAATTTCAGAAACATGACGGCCATACTAAAGCTCAAATCATGGTGTTCTGCTGTCTTGTAGGCAAGCAGTTATAGCAGATGAGTAGTTGTGAAGGCCAAACTCTTGCTCTAGTTTGTCATGGACTTGGTGAATACCTACAGAAAATACACATTTTCTTCTAACTCAGAGTTCTCTTCCAGCCCTATAAACTCTCTCTCTCTCTCTCCCTCTCCCTCCCCCCCCCCTCTCTCTCTCTCTCTCTCTCTCTCTCTCTCTCTGTGTGTGTGTGTGTGTGTGTGTCCTGGAGCTTTAAGAAAACGAACAAAGTGAAAGAAGCAGTAATGTTTTAGGACATGCTAATCACCATTGCTAAGTGGTAAGTCACAGAATCACAATTTCTATGGGTCATTCTGGCCAGGGCTTGTCTGAGCGTTCCTGGTGCCTTATAGCATATCATTGGTGTATAGGCTTACATGTTGTGATTTCAAGGCTCAATGAGATAAAGATCAACATCCACTCTGATTGTTCACAGGACTTTTCCTCTCTGGAAGTTGGCTGGGGGATCACTTTTGTTTCCCGTGAGTCTCATGGCTCACTGACATTGCAGTTTACTTCATCTAGCTAGAGAAGTGGGAAGGTAATAGGCATACTACAGGATAAACAAATTCATAGATTTGTAACCTAGCCAGGGGATGGACATCTTGTTGCCTCTGTATTCTCCATTGGCTAGAAGCTCATCACTAGTTTTGATCTATCCTTGAGGAGTACCTATAGAAAAAAAAGGCATAGTTAATATGGCATGGGTATCATTGAGATTCTTCTTGAAGGTTGATCTTCACGATGATCTAGTTACAAATTTGTTATAAAAAAATGAGGCACAGTGAAGGAAAAGCAGGTGATCTTGCACTACTGTTTTTGTTTTGTTGGTTTTTGTTTTGTTTTACTTTGCTTTGTTTTGCTTTTTTAGCAAATGCCTTCCACCATGTGTAGAAACAACTCTCAAATTCAAGTCAGATGAATGAGTTATTTGAAGAAATATTCTGATAGCCACATGGGATGCTACGTTGACATAAGTTATCTACCACAGTTGCCCAAGTGCCAAAGAAGATGAACATCTACACTACATCTGGTCAACATTTCTCCTTTGTCTGCTACCTTTATAGTTGACACATTATAGCACAGTTACTTTAAAATTTCTCTCTCCTTATCTACCCCAAGCAACTGCCTGGCACTATTGTCTTTTCTTCCTATCTTAGAAGGCAGAAGTCAAGAGGAAAGGTGTGGCTATAGAATTCAAATACCATAAATGTATTGATCTTGTTTTGGTAGAAGTGGACTTAGAGGCTTACTGAGAAAGCAACGCAAGCACTTGCAAGCTAGTGGGGAAAGAGGAAAATCTAGAAACCCAAATATATTAATATTTTCAGTCTCCTCACATAATGCACTTTATTTGCAGGTTTAATCTTTCCAAACAGACTGTGAGCTCCTCGAAGGAATGTTCTTATCTTCTGCTTTCTTGTATTTCCCAACACCGTATGTTAAGCTGAGAGTGGAGGAATGGATGGCATGTGTGCTGGGCTGTGACATTTTTCTCCAGTGGACTGGTATTATTGAAAGTGATAATATGCTTGGAAGCTCTCCGTGAATTGTAGCTTTCTATATGTGCCACAGTTATTATTGCTATGCTCACCCCATCAGCATCATTCTCTTGCACATCTCTTATGTACCATTTGCAAAAATAGGCCTCTTCCTAGATAGACGTTTCAGGGTAGACCATTATGATTTGAGCTTAGCAAAATCAAAAAAGAAATCCTTTCCAAAAATGTATTTATGCATCCACCTTCTGCCTTTGCAATCCAGGATTATAAGATTGGAACTGTCACCTGTAGTGGCATACAGGTTTCTAGATGTTACTTTTGTACTTATATACACAGTCAAGTTTGTACAAAATTGGCAAAGAGAAATGAGAGAGACTATAATGAGAAGAAATCTCTGCTAGTATTGTATCATTTCTTTCCAGGACACTCTCTCTCTCTCTCTCTCTCTCTCTCTCTCTCTCTCTCTCTCTCTCTCTCTCTCTCTCTCAGTGTGTGTGTTTCTTAGAAACAGAGCTTCTATCTTGCTGCATCTATAGTCTGTTGTGAGCAACTTCATGTCATTCAAAACACTTGAGAATACTAATTTCTATTAAAACTTTAACAAAAATAACTTGTGAATAAGAAAAAAACCCACTCATCCACATAAAAATTAGGCAGATAGAAAGTCCACATATTTGTCTGGACACTTAGAAGACCCCTTTTGCAGTAGTGGCATTCCACATTCTATTTTACATTTTTATTATCAAATATGAATCTGTTCATGCATTCACCACCACAACTGAAAAATCCCATGATAGTTAAAACATGAAAAACAATTAGCTTTATAGTCTCTTTCTGCCCCCGGGTCCTTTATCCGAATTTAGCCCTTCCCAGTCACCTAATACTGAGCCTCTCTCATTTTGCTTCTTACCCATTACCTTGCACCACGAAGTACAATTGTTTATACACACATAGTATAGCTGAGGACCTGGATAGGAGGGAGAAAATGTATGACCTCTGAAACTGTGTGACTTCATTTAAAAGTACACATTCTAAGTCCTTTTTTTCTACAGATTTTATGATTTCATTTTTCTCTACTGCTGAAGAGCATCCCATGTACCAAATTTTGATAAACCATTCATTGATTGATGGAACTTTAGGTTGTTTACATTTCCTTGTTATAGTTTATGAAACCGCAATAAAAGTACACTATTTTATTGGTGACTTAATATTTTACTTAAATATGCATAGCAAAAAGTTTATTTATTCATGTTACCTTTGTTTCCTAGAATAAATTATTGGTGCAACTCCAAAACAAGTCAGTGTCTACATATCTGCTTACATTTTTGGGGCTTAAATTTTTGATTATGAGGTCAGTGTTAGGATCATTTAAAATACGTAAATTTTTTGTTACTAAGATTATAATATAATTATACCATTTTCCTTTTTTCCTTTCTTCCTCCAAACATTCTCATAAATACTTACTTAATGTCTTTTAAGTTCATGGCCTCATTTTCTGTTTATCTAAACATATATACACACATATACACGTGTGCTTATATACATGTATTTACATATGTATTCATAAACAAATACACAAACATAAGTATATATTCATTAATACATAAATAGAGTCTGATCATCATGTATAATGTTACTTGTATATATGTTTTCAGGGTTGACCATATGGAATTGGATAAGCATTAATGGGCCCTTCCATGTAAAGGATGGTTTCTCTAGTTCTCAGCATTCTTTGGTAGCTTGCAATTGTTTGTGTAGAGTTAAGACCTTATGATTTTTCCCATGTTTGTGTTAGCATATCTATTGGTGTTCAGGTCATGTTTAGGCAGACATGTTGGTGATGCTTCATAGGGTAGCTTCCATCATTTCTAAGAGACACAACTTCAATATAAACTTTCTATTCATCTCCCTCTTACAATCTTTCTGTGTTTTCTTCTGCTTTGATCCCTGAAACTTAGGTATAGAAATTGTGTACTTTTAAAGTATTGCACGAGCAGAGTATATTTCCTGGAAATATCCGTGATTCTAAATTCCTTCACGATATGATAGAAAATTATCAACTCATTTTCATTTTGTTTTTTAATTAATAAGGTTGAGTTTTTCCTGTTTGTTTAAAAATCATTTGTATTTTCTTCTGTGAATGATTAATTCATGACTTTTGCCAACATGGCTCTCAGTGTTTCTCTCTTAATCTGTGAAGACTTTTTAATTAAATGTTTTTAATCTTTTAACTTGAAATCACTCCCTAGATTTTATTTGCATTTAATACTGTATCTATGATGTTATTTATAACTAAATACATTAAGTTCTGGTGTCATACTTCTCAAAGCCGAACACTCTATTCAACAATCATTATGAATTATGATCAACTATTTTTAAGCACATATGGATGTACAGAATATGCAAAACAAATAAATAGAGAGCATCTAGAAAGCCTGAGTGCTGCTTAAAAATGGACAACAAAATTAATTCTGGTTCCTAGCATTGGTTTAGGAAATGAGCCAGGCCTAGGATGTGGCAGTTCCCCAGGTAGCTTCCCTTGGTTATAACCCACACCCAACCCTATAGTGAACAATGGAACTGATTGCATGGTATTAATTTCCTAAGTTTACAAATGGTATGGATCCAATATCTGATCAATATATCATTTCTTTTTTCTCATTGGATTTTACATAAAAGTGACCACATTTCTATTATTTATTTTAGCAGGCAACAACCCATAGTTCTGAATCATCTTAGTTGAACCATGGCACTCTACTTCTTCATTGTCATAATCTGAATATGCCACAATTTATTCACTGTTTTCCTTTCTTGTCATTTATATATGGATGTGTGTGTGTTCTGCCTGTCTGTCTGTCTGTCTGTCTGTCTGTCTGTCTGTGCATGTGGTATACATATGTTCACACATATATGGGCTCACATATGTCATTTTATGTGCACATGTGTACTGCTGGTATATGTGGAAGCCAGAAACTGACACTGAATATTTCATTGGGTGATCTGCATGTTATTTACAGAGGAAGGGATTCCTGATGAATCCATAGTGCACCGTTTCATCTAACCTAGGTAGCCAGCTTGCTTAGGACACCTCCAGATTATGCCTCCTGAGAACTGGTATTACAGCAAGGCTGCCATATCCATCTTGCCTTTATATGGGTAGTGGGGTGGGCATAGTGCATGCTATATGCACTGAGCCATCTTGCCTGTAGTTGTTCTAATTCTTCTTCATTTTTCTCTTTAAAGTCAGTTTTAGCTGATAAATTGAAGATCTTAGTTTTTCTATATTTGAATGTGGACAATCCTTCCTCTATGCAGTACATTTTTGTAACCTTTCTTTAAGAGTCTTTCATGACCCCAGCAAATCATTTCTGCCTTGCCTTCAGCATTTCTGATTTGGACTCTGATGTTTCCAATGTAACTTTTCTTTAAGGTGTCAGAAAAGGATCTGGTACTTCCTTTTTTTCACATGGATGAACGGTTGGACCCAAATCTGCTATTTTCCCCAAGTTACCTGAATGTCTGGTTGATTGCTAAGTCGCATGCTATATGCACATGTAATGTGTTCTCATCTTTTTATTTTCCATTTAATTTTTGTTCCTCACTATACCTAATTTTATATGTATCTCAACAGAAAATATAAGACACATATATAGTGTAAGATATACAGAAGCAGCTGTATAGAAAGAGTCTCTTCTGATATTCTTTTGCACAATGAGAGGGGATGAATGACAAATTTTATTAAAAAATTGAAGAATAGAGACTAGAAAAGATTTCATATTTTCATAACAACAAAAAGGATAAGTACTGTAGGTAGTAACTATATCAATTATTCCAATCTGGTAATTTCACAATGTATCCTGTATTGAAATATCACAGTATGAACCATAAATATACATAATTACTATGTGTTCATTAGACAATTCAAAATTCAAATATGTATAGCTAAACGAAAAAAGGTATTTAATTTTATTAAATTTTATATAATTCATTCTATTGAACTAATATTTAACATGGGATTAAGATAAAATTAGAATGTTTGTATTTTATTCCATGTTGACTAATTCTTTTATACAAAATATTGTTATATTTATAAGAAACCTTACTTTGAACTTCACCACATATAAAATGTTCAGTGATTGGCTGCTTCCTGCCTTTGTGATAACTGTTGACAACTGGGGAATCCTGCCCCACTTTGCTTTACTTCTTCAGAAATATGCCATGAGACATTTCATGTGCATTTACATCAGTCTGGAAGGTGGATTTCTGTTTGTTTGTTTGTTTGTTTAATTTTAAGTTTTTTTTTCTGAGAATTTTGCAGATAAGTACTGTATGTACATTATCAATCCTCCCAATTGCTGGAACTCTTCCTATGCTTCTAACTCCCTTCTAAATTCATGAGGTCTTCTTTATATATTTCATATGAATATATGCACACACACACCCTACTTTGTTAATTCAGTTTTGCTTATATGTACATATGTTTAAGGGTGAGCATTTTGGACTGGTTAACTTATCAGTGGGGACTTCTCCATACTAGTCTTTAAAAGTGAGGACTTATCAAAAAGATTCCCATTTTGTGGTGGAGCCTTGTGAAATTTCTTCTACCTATATTGGCACTTGTGGTCATCATTTAGGTTTTGCTTATGCAACCGTATTGTTGAGATTTTATGGAAGTAGCATCTCTGGAGTGCCTACAGGATACTGTGTTAAGGCTAGTTTCCTGGTCTTCTGGGTCTTATAATTTTTCTAGATTCCCTCTCACAATGCTTTCTGAAACATAGATGTAACAGTTAAGTTATGGGTGTACCAATTAGAATGGGCTCCTCATGACCATAAAAATAAGATCAATTAGTTTCCTGGATATATTAGCAGTCTCAGCAACTCCTTTAGCACACCCAATGTTCTGGGTTTAATGTCCAGTAGTGAAAAAAAAAAGAGCTTTGAATTGAAATTACACATCTGTCCAATTCCTTAGTTATTTTAGTAAGTGAAGCAGATCCTCTTCCTCCTCTTCTTCTTCTTCTTCCTCTTCCTCTTCTTCTTCCTCTTCTTCTTCTTCTTCTTCTTCTTCTTCTTCTTCTTCTTCTTCTTCTTCTTCTTCTTCTTCTTCCTCTTCTTCTTCCTCTTCTTCTACCTCTTCTTCTTCTTCTTCCTCTTCTTCTTCCTCTTCTTCTTCTTCTTCCTCTTCTTCTTCCTCTTCTTCTTCTTCTTTTCCTCTTCCTCTTCCTCTTCCTCTTCTTCTTCTTTTCTTCTTCTTCCTCTTACTCTTCCTCTTCTTCCTCCTCCTCCTCTTCTTCTTCTTCCTCTTCTTCTTCCTCTTCCTCTTCCTCTTCCTCTTCCTCTTCTTCTTTTCCTCTTCCTCTTCTTCTTCTTCTTTTCCTCTTCCTCTTCTTCTTCTTTTCTTCTTCTTCCTCTTCTTCTTCCTCTTCTTCCTCTTCTTCCTCTTCTTCCTCTTCTTCCTCTTCTTCCTCTTCCTCTTCCTCTTCCTCTTCCTCTTCTTCTTCTTCTTCTTCTTCTTCTTCTTCTTCTTCTTCTTCTTCTTCTTCTTCTTTCTTCTTCTTCCTATTCTTCATCTTCTTTCTTCTTTTTCCTCTTCTTCCTTTCTTCTCCTTCTTCTTCTCCTTCATCTCCTTCTCCTCCTCCTCCTTCTTCTTCCCCTTCTTCTACCCTTCCACTTCTTCCCCTTCTTCCCCTCCCTCCTCCTCCTCCTCTTCTTCTTCTTTTTCTTTTTCTTCTTCTTCTTCTTCTTCTTCTTCTTCTTCTTCTTCTTCTTCTTCTTCTTCTTCTCCTTCTCCTTCTCCTTCTCCTTCTCCTTCTCCTTCTCCTTCTCCTTCTCCTTCTCCTTCTCCTTCTCCTTCTCCTTCTCCTTCTCCTTCTCCTTCTCCTCCTCCTCCTCCTCCTCCTCCTCCTCCTCCTCCTTCTCCTCCCCTCCTCCTCCTCCTTGTTCTTCTTCTTCTTCTTCTCTTCCTCCTCCTCTTCCTCATTATTCTTCTTATTATTATTATATTTTACTTTGGTTTTCAACAGTTGTTTTATTCTGCTTCTTTCTTGCCTTGTAATATTCAAAGCCTTTTACAAATACTAATCACTCATTCATCTTAAAAACCTCGCAGGTTTGGTGCCTATTATCTTCTTAGTCTATATGACAAATATCAAGTGTCAATGCTAGCATTCAGGAGCACTGTTTTTGTGTCATTGCTCTTAAAAGACAGGCTGAATATGAATATCTCTGTGTATACCTGTATGCATTCCCCTCACCCCTTTCTTCAAAGTCCACATTTTCTTTTATAACCTCTCTAAGTTATATAAATTATTCAAGTGTTATTGTAAAATCACTACCTCAATATTAAACTTTAAAGAGACACACCATCTACTTCAGTTATTCTTTCAAGAGTACTACATAGCAAATATCATATCACTTAATGAGTTAAAATAACAAATGTCCATTTCTCAGTTCAGAGACCTAATAGCCAAATATAAGTTAGACTAGACTTGGAAGCTCTGTGTTAGACTATACATTGTTCTTAATACATTTTTAATGTGTCTGTCCTTATGGGCCTTCAACCTTGGATATGTTCTCATGGCATTATCATACCATGGGGATCAACTATTCATACCACCCAAGCACTTCTCAAGACTTCATTTGCCTCATGCATAGTAAAATTCTGTCAGCCTATGCAAACATCAGAGCGTAACGTCACTGGAGTAGAAAAATATATTCAAACATATGGTGGGAATATATAATCATGGAAAATGTAGTGCTATAAACCATGAACTATAAATACGAAAGCTGAAGAATCTGCAGCAACAGAGAGATATGCTAGCTTTCCTAAACATGTTCCTCAGTGTCTACTTTTATGTCTACTGTTATGGACTTCGGTCTTGCTTCATCCTGTAGGTCTAATAGCTTAGAAGTGACAGTTCATGGCTTTGCAATTAGGTTTTGAATCATAGAGAAACTTCACCTGTGAATTTGGTATTGTTTCTTAAAGTTTTTCATTTTCATGTCATTAATATTTAGTTTCCTAGTGTATGGGAAAGGTTTAGTAATCACATAAATTTTATGCTTTAGATTTACTAGTATGATTTAAATTTTTCCTTTTTGTCATCACATATAGCGATGTTTAATGTTACTAAATTAAGCTGTCTTCACTCCTATAACAAATTACATTTGGTGATAGTTGGTTATCTGAGTTTTACTTTCAAATCATTAATGACTTTGCATCTCCATGAGCAGCTCAACTTTTCCTTTCACTCCGTTTGATGTTTAGAGCTGTACTTCCTTTCTCCGAGGTGCTGTTTCTTATGCCTCCAGGACAATTGTGCTTTTTTTTTTTTTCTATTGTTCACAATAGGCTGTGAAGTCAATGTTGAGTATTCATCAGCATGGGAAGAGGATTAGTGTGTTTAAGATCTGAGGTTGGTTTCATTCAGTGACCACGCAACACCAATGCTTTGGCCTCTTTTTGTGCCTCCATTTGGCTTTCATCAGAGTCCCTGGCACGACATCTCTATAGTGCATTGTTCATAGTAAAATGGAAGGCTGCTTGATATTTTGTAAAATAGATATTAATTATATGCCATAATGGATTTCATTGTGACATTCTCATTCATTTATGCAGTGTATTTGGATCATATTGACCCCTGTACTCTCTTTCAGACTCTTTCACACCTGTCAATTACAACTTTTTTCCAACTAGGTCCCTTCTACTTTTGTGTCTTTTTGTTACTTATTAAATGAACCCATGATTAATTTCAGGCTCTATACAGGAACATGGTCAATTTACTAGTGACTATCCCACTAAAGAAAATTATTTTCCATTTTCTTCAACAATCATTTACTCCCTACTGATGTCCAGTGAGGGTTGATTTTGAACAACTTCTCATGAGGCAGAGGTAGAAATCTTTGAGGAATCTATTGAAAGTGTCTCCTTGTGACTCTGTGTTTTAAACTAAGTTCTAAGCGCTCCCTGTACAGATTATTGCTATGCTTATGGACAGGTAGCCCAATGTAATCACATTAACAGAAATCTGACTTTCTTTGTTGATTAGTTAGTGCAACCAGAGCTCTGCTCTGGAAATCCTGGTAGGAGCAGTTCCTAGAGCTATTAATAGTGTGGTGGGATAGACAGAGGCTGAGGAGTCAATGGCAAAAGTAACTAACAATCCTTAAACAGGTACAGCTATCTACCTTTAAAACCAAGTACAAGCTCAGTGCTCGTTGTATATGTAATATTTTCATGTTTCTTTCTAATTTTGCTACTCTCTTTAGGTTTCATGGGTTTTATTGTGATTATTTTTTAATTTTTATCTATCCCAAGGGCATTATTCATTTTATCCTGATTTTAAAATATGTTAACTTATATTCTGTGTAGTGTTTGGTAATTTATAATCACAGTGTACTGTGTTCTTTCTTAATAATCATAAGATTGAGACTTTAATTTGGGTGTTTATGTTAGGTATTGTGAAATAAATTTCACATATTTTATTTTCTCACTTTAAAATTTTTAATATTTTAATTTTAATTAAAATATAATTATATCATTACCTTCTTTATATATATATATATATATATATATATATATATATATATATATATATATATGTATGTATTTTAATACCCCTATGACCTTAATTAGATTAGTGAGGCATACCCAATATTTGTGCCTTATATTTTTCTTTCTTTTAAAAGAATTTGTAATTAAATTTACTTTTACTTTTATGCTTGTTCACAGTTTTTAATGATTAATTTACAATTTCAAAATTAAATAAGCTTTATTGTATTTTATCATTTTTTTCCATTTTCCTTGAGGTAGATTTTATTTTAGCTCTCTACATTCTTGAAATTAAAAACACATTATTTGGTAAAGCATTAAATACTTTACATCTATATATATTTATAATTTTCTGTACCTGCATAATATTCTCACAACTCTTACTATGAATTCACTTCTGATTCGGTAGACTTTCAGATTAATACTATATCTATTGGTAAAGTGTCATAAAGTTGTTTCTGACCCTTCTACTCCAGTTGAATCATATGCAAATAATATAGTCTCCTCTAATTTGGAGGAATACTACAGATATGTGTACCAGGAATAAAACAATTTTAAAAATTTAATTACTCAATTTATTTTATTCTAACACTTATATAATAGATTTCACAAATAATATGTAATCACATCTTCATATAATCAGTAGATAGGCTAAATTATGTAATATTTGTATCTTACATTCATATTCTTCTAGTCACTCCATATTATCTGCCATTTGTGTGTGTGTGTGTGTGTGTGTGTGTGTGTCGTCTGCACACATATATAGACAAGTGCATGAATATGGATGCCAGAGGCTGACATCAGGTGTCTTCTTCAATCACTTTCCACCATATTTTTTGAGAAAGTGTCTCTCTCTGAATCTTGAGCTCATCAACTTAACTAGACTGGTTGGCCCATAAGCCCCAGTATTCTTCCTGTCCCTGCTCTCCCACCACTGAGGTTGTTATAGCATTTGCTGTAGTGCTCAGCCTCTTTACATGGCTCCAGGAGAAACAAACGTAGTTCCTCATTATTTTGCAGGAAGCAGTTTACCATCTTCCCAGCCCTGCTAGCTTTCATTCTAACAGCATGGGTAAGCTATGTTAACAACTATGTCTGTTTTGAAATGAGCTGCATCTGGTATCTTTCATTCAACATTTTGTGAGATTTGTTCTTGTGGGTTATATAACACATTGTGGGAAAAAAAAAAAAAAAACTAACCTGCCATTAATTCTTAAAATGTTAACATCACAAAAGGCTGCAAAATTGTACAATCAAGAGACTGAAGAATTAGCCTGGATGAAAGAGGCAACTGTGACAACCAAACAGCAGATTTAAATGGAAACTTTTATATATGAACTGTGTATTTGGTTGTATTTTCTTACGGACATTACATTTTTAAGTATAGTACTATAGTGTTGCTGTGAAAATTTTTTTCTTTGTTCTTGGGACATGACATATTTAGGAGATAGATGGGATGGATCTCTGCAGGACACTTTAAAATCATTCAGTGAGGTTCTATCAGAAATCTCAGCTGCTAAAAGTGATTATAAGCCAAACTGGAAGAGCTCATTTCTATTCCTAGCTTCCACATGGTGGAAGAAATGAAGCAATGCTCTAAAGTCATCCTCTGTCATTCATGCACATGCTATAGCACATGCATACATGTACAAACACACATATGAACACACACACATGAACACACACACACCAATAAATAAAGTGTATTATAACTTTTAATATTTTAAAGTTACATTTTATTCATTGTTGTATGACTGTGTGTAAAAAGTAAACAGAAAAATGAAATGGTACAAAGTATTATAAAATAGTGGAGAATGTATTTGTGTCTGTCAGGTTATTTCCTTATCTTTTCTGTAGGGTTGAATTTTTTAATAACAAAAATTTAAACACCAAGAAACAGGTTTTCTGCTGTTATTTTATTCATCATGTGTAGGCACTGTGGCCTGGGACTGTAGTAAATTGGTCTACAGTGTGACCCTGGAGCCTCTGTGGTTCAGGTCCTATGACCATCTCCTGATCAGCTTCCACGAAAGCCACAAGGACACACTTGACTGACAGTTGAGAAGGCAAAAGTCCCAAGACCTCTGAGAATTCGATAGTAGAAGGGTATTGAGTAATCGGCTAATCAGATACTGTAATCTTAAAGATGTCAAGAGGGATCAAGCACTCGGTCAAGTTCACACAGTGCGTTAAGGGTGTCAGAGCCTCTATGGCAATCTTGATTTTCTGTTTTTCAAATCAATATCACTCTCACTGCATCATCAAAGATCTGAATGTAGGAAGAGGAAGAATTCTGGGCCTGGAACATTAGGATAGCACAGTAACTTTTAAAACCAAGGAGAAAGAAAAACAACCATCTAATTCTCAGCTTGCTTTTCAGGTTAACATTTGACTTTCAACCACATGTCAATCAGAGGTTTTCTGCTTGAAGTGGGAGCTTTTTCAAAAGCTCTGTTCAGTGTGTAATGCTGTGCTCTCTTTCCTGGCCTGGCAGGGAATGGTATTTTGGCATGGGGCAGGATCTCACAATCTTTATTTCTCTGTCCTATATCAATGTTTGCTGATTCATTTACCCCACCCCATACATTTTCATTTCTGCATCAGAAAAGAAGGGAGTTATTGTGGTGTTGGGCAACTCTACATCAATATTTCTGTGGAGTCATGGTGACTTACATGGCAGCAGTAGAAACACTTCCAACAGAAGGCTTTCTGGTGTCTGGCATTACTAATTTCAGTTTAGTGTCTATAAACAGGCTTCCAGAAAATATGTATGTTGAGAATAAACTCATATTTAAAAGCCTGTGTTGTGATCCTAGCTCAGTGGACTTAGAGACAGATAGATGTTAGAAGAGTATTGACTACACTGCATATCTTTTATATCAACACACCAACTGCTTCCAACACACACACAAATATATAGCACACGAGACAAAGAAATGGGGGGCCAAAGGAAAAGGAAACAAAGGAGAAGGTACAATAATGGACTTTGTTACCATAGCTACAAAATCATCAGGTATTCCAAGGCTATCGTCATGATCAGACACAACTTTATGAACATTTTATGCTCATTGTAATTTAGCAATTACTTGTATTTAGATGAATATGGAAAGCAGAAATACTGAGCTAAATAATATCAGGATTCCCTCTGAGGAACAAAGCCGGTTTGAGGATTTGAATCATGAAAGATTAGGGGATTCATGTTTTGAGGGTACAAGGGTACAAGATTTTAACAATTGCTACTCTGTCAATAAACTATGAAGTCAATGAAATCACCACCACAGACCTAGCTGGGATTCATTCTAGGAATAACAGATGAGACTAGCTGTGGAATGTAAAAACTATATTTGAATTTAGAATCCAACGGTCCAAGAAAGGAGTGAGCTAGTGAAAGAGGATTCTAGACGATGTGTTGGTATATAAGGGGCAAGCTACGATACAGTGAGAGCTGTTGTGGGATCATGACTCTGTATTTTATAGACATATTATCTTTTGTTTACTGTGGTTTGAATGCCATAGGCTCATGTGTTTGAGCACTTGGTTCTCAACTTGTGGTGCTACTTTAAAAGGTTCTGAAACATTTATGAGGTGGAACTATCTAGAATTGTGTCAACAAGTGTAGGGTCTGAGGTTCCATAGCCTGGCCCACTTCTCATCTCCTCTTGGCTTCCTGACCATGGGTACAGTGAGACCAGCTCCCTTAACCCTCTTGCCATTATGGTGTTGGCACTATGATAGACTCTATCCTTTCAAACATTAAGCCCAAGATCCTATTCCTCCTTAAATTGCATTTTATCAGATATTTGGTCATAACAATAGGAAAAGTAATTAATACAGTTATTAGATTTGGCTGCATTTTCTTTTTTTCTCTTAGAAATAATTATTTGTTTATTTGTTTGTTTTAGTCTTATGAAAAGTAATGAAAAATACAAAATGAAACATTGCCTAGTAAATGGGGCATTATGCTTTTCTAATAAGGGGGTCTATAGGTAATCTGAGTCCCTAAGAGACTACAGAAACACTGGCTTACAGAAGAAGACATACTTCTTTACAGTCACTTTAACCAGAGGTATTTTTCTTTGGTGTCAGACAGTCAGATTCCTTGAATCACATGAATGGATATAGCTTCTCCTGTGATGGATCGACCCTCAGATGATGCATTCACCACTCCCACCTTCAACTGATTGGTCCAAGTTGATCACATGGCCTGATTAAAAAAAGTTAGAAAATATGATATTTATTTCAGAGAGCCATACATCAATAAGATTAGAAGAAGAATCCACTGCTACTAGAGGAAAGCAAGTTGAATATCTGTGCCAGACAGAAATAGAAACAAAAGCAAAAACAAAAACAAGGAAACAAAAACAAATAAAAAAAAATAGCAGTTTTTCCATGCTTCTTCTCTAGTACTCTAAGAGAAGTTGATGCATATATTCTGGCCAATCCAGAAACTATAGTAATTTTAAATCCTAGTAAAATTTTGAATGGAAGAATATAATTCACAGGAAATGTTAATATGCCCCCATTCCATTTATTCTATTCATAAAAGAAAAGATGTACAATAGATACAGTGCTAATTATGAAGATACCTACTTTTTCTACTTGTCTTAAACTTTAAGCCAGTTAATACAATCACATAGCTGCCTTTGCTTGCAGATTTCATTTCTCTACCTCCCAGACAAATCTGCTTCCAAACCACAGAATGTCAACAGAATGCATCTGACCATCTCACTACACATGCCCAGTCAAATCAGTGGATTATTTCCTCTGCCAAGTTAGTACAGTGTTTTTCTTGCTCAGTACTCTGAAGTTTGTCATCAGGTCCATTTCATTTTTCTTTTCCTTTATATTCAAATTTCAACAGTACTTCTCTTGTCCTCATTAACAAAACAAAAACATATACATATATGTATGTATGTTACATATATGTATGTAAAAATGAATGCAAAAAGGCCATGAATTTGAAGGAGACCAAGGAGACCTATAAGAGGGCTTGGAGGGAAGACGAAAGGGGTTTATGTAATTATATTATAATTTGAAAATATAAAATAAGGGATGGAGAGATGGCTTCATTCTTAAGAGCACTGACTGCTCCTCTAGAGGTCATGAGTTCAATTCCCACAACTACATGGTAGTTCATAAACATCTATAGTGGGATCTGATGCCCTCTTCTGGTGCATCTGAAGACAGTGACAGTGTTCTCATATAGATAACACACACACACACACACACACACACACACACACACACAGAGAGAGAGAGAGAGAGAGAGAGAGAGAGAGAGAGAGAGAGAGAGAGAGATAGGGTGTGTGTGTGTGTGTGTGTGTGTGTGTGTGTGTGTCTGTGTGACTGATGAAATTAAGACAAGAAAATAGCATCTTTGAAAAGCTCTCATGAGGAAATCTAACCATCTTGTTCCATCTGTTCTTGTTTCTTCCTGTTAGAATGAATGAATTTGCATCTCTCCTAGGCCAATTTGTGGTTATATGTGTACATAAATTCTTTTTATTTGTCTTTACTCAAAGATATTTAACATGGCAGAAGATGTAACTTAGTGGTAGAGAGTTTGCCTGGCATGGGCAAGGTCTAGGGGTCAAGACAGAGCACTGTGGAGAAAAATGGAAAAATAAATTGGAGCCACTAAGATGGATCAACTGGGAAAGGTACTTGTCACAGAGGTCCAAGTTTGACACTTAGAACACATGTAATAGTGGAAGGAGATAATGAACTTCACAAATTATTGTTTGATCTCCATATATACAGCATAGCATGTGCATCCACAGAAACACAAACCAAACACAATAATTAATAATAATAATAATAATAACGCTATTTAAAGTTACCTTTCCTGTACATCAGTGTTTGCCTTCTGCAGGACTATTCTCAGCATTATCAATGTAGATCACTTAAGATGTATGTATAGGAAGAGAAACATCCCTTAAGTCTTCAGTGATGGCTAAATTTCTGCTGCTTTTCACGAGCACTGATTCTTCCTTTATTTAATCACACTGTCATTTCTCACACCAGATCTTATCAACAACTTCCACTTTATAAAATTCAATGGTTTCCTATAAATCTAAGAGAATTGCCTGTCTAAATGTCTTTTACTGAGTCTCTGGACATTTGGATTTCTATGTTGTTTCCTGATTTTTCTTTTTCTTCATTCTTCGTCTTTCACTTCAAATCTGTGCCTTTCTTTTAATCTAGTCTTACTACAAAACCACACTCTACAGCATATGTGTATGGTATTATTTGTCCATTCTCCAGAAAGTAATATCTCACTAAGTAAATCTTCATTACAACTCTGGCTCCATTTTTCTGAAGGCCCAATGACTGAGCCATCTATGTGTCTCTAACTACGACCCTTCCTTGAATCCATGGTCACTACCTAACTCCCAGTTTGGCATCACCATTAACAGAAACTGGGAACAGAACATTTAGAACTCTGAATTAATGTTATTCCAACTTGCTGGAAGTCTGTTAAAGCCAATTTCCCAACCTCAGTGGATGGCAATTCCATCCTTGCAATGATGTGAACCAAAAACCTAAGAATGTCTCATAACTTTTATTCTTTCTTTCTCTTACCATATTCAATCATTAGTCCTATCTTCAAATCAAATCTGGAATCTGCTTCTAACTATTTGTGTTTAGATCTATTAGCCTGTGTTAGTCTCCTTTAGTTCTTGCTGGGATAATTTAATAGCCTGTTAACTTCTTTATCTCTCCTGTTCTATCACTTATATCCCTTCCTCCCCATCACAACCCACAATGTTATGAAATGATCAGTGAGCATGCAATCTCAAAAACTATCAAATCATGTCACTAGCTTTTGATTTTATCCAAAGAAAAATAAAAGTCTTTTTCTTGGCCTAAAAGACTAGAGTATTTTGTCCTGGGCCACTATCTGGCCATTTCCTATGATTGTTACATGTTATGATAATCATATGACTACTGAGTGTCCCGAAAGAATACCAGGCATACATTTCCTTTATTAATTGTCCTTCCTCTCTCTGGAATGTTCTTCCACAAGATACCATTCCTCTCATTCTCACACATTCCAATTTTACACCAAGTATTGTCTTCTCAGTGACAGTGACACTGGTGGTGCAGTCACACATTAAGACATTCCAAGCCCTTAAATTATTCTTATGACACCTACAGCCATCTAACCATCAATATCTGTCATGTATTTACTCTACATTAACATATTGCAAGATGTAGATATTACATATTATAGTCTGATACATAAGGGGAAAGATGTTTGTTCATATGTTTTGTCCACCAATGTAGTCTAGTCCTTTAGAACAATTGTCAGCATACTATTAGGTGATAAGATTATACTTGGTTATTAAACTTACAGGACATATTCAATATTTTAAGTGACAGTTTTTATGATTCAGACAGATTTTTATTTTACAAGTTGTCTATAATACATCATTGTGCTATCTTTATGTGAACATGACATCAATATTAAGATTAAGCTCTTCATTTTACTCAACTAAATACAAACTCCAAATATATACAAGTCAATTAATTTTTTCAGCTTTCATATTCATCTTTTAAAAGCCTAGTGTTGGTTATATGAGTAAGGAACTCTTATAGAAGATGCCAGCACCATGTGCTCAAATATAAAGCCATACCAATAGAATGCTCAAAGGATTATTTAATGAGACAACAAAATAGTGTACAACCAAACACTGGTTTTTAAAAACACATCTTTTGGGAAGTATTGTACATTTAAGTAATATATAATCACATACCACGTATCAGATATAGATTGAGGAAGAATTCATATCTCAACACAATTCATTTTATTTCTGTACTTACATATTTATGATATTTTGTCTAGGTATGAATATATGAATATACCTGTTTCAATTCACAGAACATTTTCCACAAAATGTCTCCCCTGATCCAAATGTCAGCAGCTCTGGCATAGAGGCCAAATAAGAATTTATATATGAGATGTATATTCATGTTTATTTTTTGGACAAACTATTTCACCATTTGGCCAGTTGCTATATTGTCAAGTAGATTTTTTTCCTTACATCACTGTCTCAACTCCAAATTAAATGACTATAATACACATAAATATCACAGGAGATGCTAGTTCACAAACAAGGAATGGTTATATGGCTATCTCTGTCTTCATGGGTTCTTTTTGTATCTCACCATGACTTCCTCTTATATGTACATTCTATGCTCTCTGGTATCTGGTCATTTCCTGCCTCCCTACCACTGTGAGTACAGGACACATATGGATCATAAATCCTGTAATACCCCAAAGCCTCATCCAATTGTATGATTATCAAGGCAAAGCCAAGACAGACATTTTGTGTTCAAGCAAATAAATGCACTACCAATAAGCCAATAAAACCTTTACAGAAGTAGGACATAAACTATCAAGATATGTGGGTCACAATCTATAAGTGCTTGCTTCTTTAGGTTTTACAAACCCTGTACTTGAGCCCTGGAAGCAAAACCAATCAAAGCTAATAAAAATGCCAAGGTTTTATCTATCTTGTTCCTGATGGATTGTTCCCCCCACCTGTTTTGTTTCCAGAGTGACCACAGGCTGTCTCTGCTCCCAAATGGAAGAGGCACAGGCCAGCATACCCAAGAACTAATTTCAAATACATCTTTAATGACAATGACTTTCCAATTTGGTGCTGAATAGTGAAAGAAAACTAAGTCATAATAAGTTGATCAGGATCTAGCCAGTGTCTTATGCTCCAAGGAGCAGAACCCCAAACAAAGCTAAAGCCTGGAACTTGAATTCTCCAGCTGCATTTTCAGGTGGTCAACTTTATATGGGAGCTGCAATAGTCTGTGCTATATGGTTAGAACACACAAGTATGTATGACTTGTTTGATAAAATTAAAAGAAAAACATATCCTAAAGTGGAAGGCAGAGTATATTACTATTAGAATGTTAATATCTTCACATGAAATATTTTGCCTTTGGACAACAGGTTTTGGCAAATAATAAAACAATTAAGATTGTATTCTGAGCCATGAACCTGAATATTCTATGACTCAAATGTATAATATAGAAGAATAAAAGGAAGGAGATGAAGAGAAAAGTACTGGAGAATCAGTCACAGAGTTCAATACACAGGGATATTTGTTAACTTCAGAAAATTGACTTCAAGAAATACCCAAATCAAGTTTCTTATAAAGTGACTAAGGTACTTTTGTATACTATGCACATCACTTCATAAATTCTTGAAATCTTTCTTTTGTGTGGATGTGTTCCCTACATGTCCATATGTGCACTATATGTGCACACATTTTTCATACACCAGAAGCATGGGCATGCTTAATCTGGCATAGGCCTGTAGAGGATACTAGCTTTCCTGGAATTGGAATTATGTATAACTGTGAGCTACCATGTAAGTACTGGGAACTGAATCTGGGTTCTCTGAAAGATCAATAAGGGCTCTAAATCACTGACCCATATCTCTAATACATCTTCATATACATTTAATAATATCCTGATAACATAATCCTAAATATAAATAAATTATATGCAAATAGTTGGTATACTATATTGTTTAGGAATGATGACAAAAAATTCTATAGAGATGTAATTTCCTTGTTTTGATATTGTCAACAGCAATCTGTGACTTGTTGAGTGCAAGGATGTGGAACCTGTGAGCCTACCTGTTTGTGGGCATGATCTGGTATCTAGTGCAATGCAGGACCTATTCTTTAGCCCTGGCTTTACATGCAATGTATGTGTCACTCAAGAAGAATGAAGACTGAAGTATGGACACTATGCCCCTCCTTAGAATTGGGAACAAAATACCCATGGAAGGAGTTACAGAGACAAAGTTTGGAGCTGAGACGAAAGGATGGACCATCTAGAGACTGCCATATCCAGGGATCCACCCCATAATCAGCTTCCAAACGCTGACACCATTGCATACACTAGCAAGATTTTATCGAAAGGACCCAGATGTAGCTGCCTCTTGTGAGACTATGCCGGGGCCTAGCAAACACAGAAGTCGATGCTCACAGTCAGCTGGATAGATCACAGGGCCCCCAATGGAGGAGCTAGAGAAAGTATCTGAGGAGCTAAAGAGATCTGCAACCCTATAGGTGGAACAACATTATGAACTAACCAGTACCCCGGAGCTCTTGACTCTAGCTGCATATGTATCAAAAGATGGCCTAGTCGGCCATCACTGGAAAGAGAGGCCCATTGGACATGCAAACTGTATATGCCCCAGTACAGGGGAACACCAGGGCCAAAAAAATGGGAATGGGTGAGTAGGGAAGTGGGGGGGGGGAGGGTATGGGGGACTTTTGGGATAGCATTGGAAATGTAATTGAGGAAAATATGTAATAAAAATATTTAAAAAAAAAAAGAGTACTAATGCACATTTAGCTTAGGACCTTAAAACATCCCACAGGGTTCTCTAGCTTTCTTGTTTAGAATCGATATGCATTTGTGAAGCAGAACAGATGGCCAGTACTAATCCCATATAATAATATTACCTTTGTTTTCACTGTCTTTGGCAGTAGAACTATGTTCATTGAGCTGTTAGTACCCTTCTAGATAAGGCTTTACAAATGACTGAGTCTTGTCTAGCCAGCAAGCCGTGAAGAAAGCAAAGATTAGATACAGTGTTTCTTTGGCTAAACATGTTGGTAGCTATCCAAATCAGATGATGCCTTTACAGAACTCCAGAGAGTGAGAGAGTTTCACATTGTAATCTCAACTCAGTAAGGTCTTGTTCAGTTCTATCATGATGTCTTAAGAATTTCTAATTTTCAAAGTAGTACTGCAGAAAATGCAGAGGACAACTACCAAAACCTTACACTCAATAGCCTGCCAGGAGGGATTGTTGTATTCATTGGCATAGTCACTTCAGATGCATTCAGTGGGAAAGTTCTGGGGCTGGTCCTCAGATTTATGGAAATATGTTTTTCCCTGAGAAAGTGATTAAGGAGGAGGTACAGGTGTACAGACAACACAGGCCAATCTTCCCTCCAATTCTATTTGAATTATGGATTTCTAGTAACAATCTGCTTCCCGGTGGTTTAATAACATGTAGAGCACAACTGAGTGTACACTCAGAAGATAGAAACGGAACCAGTCAATTGTCAGTGTGCTCTACTGAACTACCCTTATGCACATGGGTTTCCCACTGGCATCAGAGAGAAGATACACGAGCATATATTATGTTTAAGTGTCTGCAGAGCAACGTTCTGAAGTAGGTTATTAACAGTTTCCTGCCACTTTACCTTTCTTGTACTTTCTTCCTTGTCTTCTTCCCCAAATTTGTTAATCAGCTCTATTTTTCATAATGGTGGGAATATCCAACCTTTAGGAAGCTTCTTCATTGTCAAGTCAGTATGTACTAATAAACACATGTGCCAATCAGACTATTTATAAAGCACTTGTGTTCTAACAGACACCCAATAGAACTTGCAATTGCAGAGAGAAGGGAAACAATTGACAATGTGTAGAAGTTAAGCAGGTGTATACTTTGTTTAATAGATAGTTAGAGGTGGAGTTTAAGTAGTGATTACAAAGAAATTCTGATTGTGTTTTAGGAAAGTTTTAACAGAGAAATGACTTCCCACAGATAGTAAATATGGCTAGAAGAAAAACTAATGGACATTTCAAATATTAAGCAAGATAGTTTAGTTCTTTCTCCTGTCCATCAGCCTCTTCATCTACAATATAGAGATAAGTATGCATCCTCATTTGGATTTGCTATAAATAAGTGGAGTATGCAGTAGAACACTGTTAGACAGTGAATGATGACGCCGGGCTCTTTCCCTCACCTTCCAAGTAATGGATCAAATCATGAACTTCTTTGGTGTATAAATTTGGACGTTTTCCCTACAGGCTATTGGATAATGGTAATTGTGATTTATAGGTGGGCTTTGTATTCTATATTAAATACTCATAAAATAGTTCTACCATTTTACAACTGGTGAGAAACCATGCACAGTATTACATTTTACTCCAATTACTTGAAATTTATATGAATGCACACAGATCTGGCATTTCAAGAAAGAGTGTACTAGCAATTTTATATTGTTTAAAGTGAAGAGGTATCATCCTGAGTCTCAGGGAAAGGTCTCACATTGTCTTGACAATGTCATCTTCATATACTGTTGTACAGATAAAAAATAACTTTTGGTTAAGGTTACATACCACTCCTGACCTTCATTGAAGGGGACATAAAGTGGTCTTCTATTTAGTCAGCCTTTCATAGTGAGATTCTGAGTAAAAGAAAGGGGAACAAAATACTCAAGGGAGGAACTACAGAGACAAAGAGTGGAGCAGAGACTGAAGGAAAGGCCATCCAGATACTGCTCTGCCTAGGGATCCATCCCATATACAGACACCAAGCCCAGATACTATGGCACATACCAAGAAGTGCTTTCTTATAGCTGTTTCCTGAGAGGCTCTGCCAGAGCCTGACAAATACAGAGGTAAATTCTCACATCCAACCATTGGACTGAGCACAAGGTCCCCAATGGAGGAGCTAGAGAAAGGACCGAAGGAGCTGAAGGAGCTTGCAGCCCCATAGGAGGAACAATAATAGGAACCAACTAGTACCTCCAGAGCTCCCTGAGACTAAACCACCAACCAAAGAGTTGGCTCCAGTTGCATAGGTAACAGAGGATGGAGGGCCGTGTCTGACACTAATGGGAGGAGAGGCCCTTGGTCCTGGGAAAACCTGATGCCCCAGTGTAAGAAATGTGAAGGCGGAGTGGAATCCAGGAGTGGATGGGGATGGTGGTGAGGGAGCACCCTCATAGAAACAGGGAGAGGGAGGATGGGATAGGGGGTTTCAGGAAGGGACACTTGGAAAGGGGATAACATTTGGATAATAAATAAATAAAATATCCAAAAAAAAAAAAAAAGAAAAAATAAGAAGCAACAAAGTATCTGCTAATGTAGAAGGAATACTGGCATGTAGGCAGTTGGTTTCTATAACCTGGCTACTTTCCTTCCTGGAAAAATCTCTTTTTTTTGCAATAGGTATTATACTATAGTTCTCATGCACAAGAATCTAGCACTCCCCTCATTTCTATTATTTTGACTCCATTTCAGAAAGTAGAAATAGGAAATGGGGCCATGGAATTAAGTAGACCTTTCAAGAATAAAATGTAACAATGTATATTTACATTTTTCCCAATAGTGCTAATGAATCAAATTTATTAACTATTCATTATTTGAAATTTAATAATACATTTATTAATACATTTTCCTCATTGGCTCTTTTTCCTCCTCAAGTAGTATTAAAAGAGCCTCCCTTCTTTCCTCAGAGTCCCACTTGAAAGATGCAGTGAGGCATGGTGAGTTAGGACTATCCTGTAATGATAGGAATAGCCCACAACTGCACACAAAATCTGAATCTCAAAGAAACTCAGATCCAATTTTATATGACAGATTTTGGGCTTCTGGTCTCCCTTCTTATATGAAATTATATTTCCTTTTCCCTTGATTTTACCTGATTTCAAGTGTATTGATTCTTTAGATCTTAACATGATTTGTTTCAAAACCACCAAATTTCTTTGTTTTAACTATTAATGCCTTCAAGACTCTCTTTATTTCTGAATTAGATTCCTTTCAGTAATATCCTAACTACCCACCATACTCTAGTAATCCTCACATAGCCATAGGATTTTAGAATTTAGAAAAGAGAAGTCAACCTGGGATAAAGTCAACTTGCATAAGCACCAAAGACCACATGACTCCAACCTCCAGGCCAGTTGGTTTTCCTATCCTGGGGAGCAATGATTTCCTCTTGCCTCTTGTCATAAGCTTTCCTTACTTTATGAAGGTTTCTGATAACTATTTTGAAAGAACCTTCTCTTATGGCATTAGCAGGAAATCAGACTGTCAGTTTATTTATATCAAGCCTCAGGGCAAAATCACCGTGCATGTTGAAAGCTACTGAAATGCAGAAAATATTTTCTTTCTTTCTTTCTCTCTCTCTCTCTCTCTCTCTCTCTCTCTCTCTCTCTCTCTCTCTCTCTCTCTCTCTCTCTCTCTCTTTCTCTCTCTCTCTCTCTCTCTGACACACAGACTCTCTCTCTAATTTAATCCCCATCTCACCACCTCATTCATACCTGCAAATGATTCCTAAAAGGTCTAAAGATTTTCAAATTCTTGTTCTTTCCCCAAAATTTCAGAGGTTGAAAAATGTCTCCTATCTCCACATCTACTAAATAGTTATGTTGTAATAGCAATGCATTATTGGCAACAAAAAAGTTAATATTATCTTATGACCTTGCTCCTGGCCATGTATTATTTCCTTTCCTGATTCTGAAATAAAACATGAAGACCAAGACAACTCACAAAGTATATGTTTGGACTTAACTTACATGGGTTACCATGATGGTGGATCAATGGCTCAGCAGCCAGAAGAGCTGAGAACTCACAACATGATTCACAAGTAGGAGGCAGAATTATACACTGTGCTTGACATTAGTCTTAGAACCTCAAAGCCCATTATCAGTAACATAACTTCTCCAACAATGTCAAACCCAATTTTATTCCAAACAGTTCCACCAACTGGGGGCCAAATACTCAACTCAAATACACGAGCTTACAGTGACTATCCTCATTCAAATCTCCACAGGTTGTGATGACAAAAGTTTGGGTGACAAGGCCTAGATTTTCAGAAGCTCCTGGTGTAGGTTCATCTTCTTGCCCCAATTCAGACTTTTCCTTCTTGATTTCAGTATCAATTGCCCCTTCCCCAGAAACCCCACAGCTATCTGCTGCTCTGTGTTGAACTTTGAGAGCCTTTCATTGGCAGTTCTTTTGCCAACAACAGAATCTTTCCTGAACACTCTGCCTTATGTAAAACATGATATCTGAATGAGGCTGGAGGCAGGCAGAAAGAAGACAGGGCTGATTGTAAAGGGCTTCATTAAAAAATAAAACATTCCTCCCTGTTTGAAGTGAACAAAGTCTGCTAACAAGGATTCTGCTTGCTGGGGTTTCCAGCTGTTCCCTCCTGAGTGCTTGGGTATCAAAGCTATGTGGGCAGACAGTAGGACTGTTTGCTTGGCTGCCAGAGCAATTACAGCCTGGCAGTGCTCAGGTCTGTTACTGCTTTCATTACTATTATTACTTGTCTGCTCATGGATTCTGAAACCTGTCTACATAGACACAAACCCCAGGGAATCACCAAGCCACAGGCACAGTGTTTGACGTCGCTGCTCCGTGACTCTTGGTTTGATATGAATTTAATGTGTTTCCTTTATCTGGTAAGCCAAACCAAAGAAATGTAGACTTACATTCACAGGAGAGAATGTTTCCTGCAGAAAATTTCAGTTCTTCAGGCACGCATAGGATAAAGGAAAAACAGAACCTTCATTTTCATTTGAAAAGATCTACCACTGGCATTTTTGGACTAGGGTTCCCAACTTGCATCTGGTTCCAGAGGCATATTTGATGCAAAACCGTGCACAGTATATATTCCACTTGTGCTTTGCTTAGAGTGAAAAATGAATTAAATAAATTAATTGAATAAATTTATGAAGACAAACACACTAATAAATTTCTCCTTCAATAATCAGAATGCTTTGCCTTCTTAGAATGTGCCTTTTACCCATATTTTTGCAAATATTTATGTAAATGTGCTAGTCTCAGTTTCACTGTCTGAAAACAGCAACAACTTAGAAAGTTTAAAAAACAATCATCTTTAATGTTAACTCTATTAATATTCAAATGTGGTCAATAAATTTTTCTTATTGATATTTCAGCTCAAATACTTAAATTAATCATTACTTCTTAATTTACTTATTGACTTAAATCTTTTTGAAAAGATTACACAGCCATTTTATTGCTTTTAAGCTGTCAGTGATAATTTTTCTCTACATTTGGTCAAGCCTTACTGTCTGAACTGAATACAAAGTGGTCCTATTGCTTTTGTCCAGATATCATTATTTGGATCTTAACAGAGAATCTGGCCATATAACAATCTACAGACCTCAATGCTTGTGAAATCTTCTTATTTGTTTCCTATTTCTCCCATTCCATCGCTCTTTAATGTATTTGCTCCAGAAAAAAAAAAGCCAAAAAACAAAACAAAACTACAACAACAACAAAACAAAATGGAAGGAAAACCATATATGTATTAATGAGGGAGGGTAAAGGTGACAAGCCATGCTCACAGTTTGAGTGCCTATAGGCACGGGGCAGGCGGTGTAATTACAAGGAACTGGGGAAGAGTAAATAAGGATACCCAAGCTGCTGTGCTTCTATACAAGCTTAGTTGTACTACTTTTACAACTCTTTGAAAAGATAAGCATGTGTCTAACCAGAAGATGTCTATAGGCACGTGCACACTGTTGTCTGTGACTTAAGCTTGAGTCACAGAGGTTTGGTTTCCTGAAAAATGCAAATGTCTCTCCATTTTAATGTAGCTCTACCTGTATGATTATTGGGAACTGACAGATTCTTTTTTATCCTTTTTGGTGATCTTTTAACTGACCATCTAGGACTAAAATCACACCATGAACCAAGTCCTACACTAGCTGTATGAAGTGAAGGCCATCTTTGGGGGGTGTCATCCCTGCAAAATGGAAACATGTCTTCTGTCAGCTTGAGTCCTAGGACACAGTGAACTACACTGATGTGCATTAGATGTGTGAGATGACCATACACGTTCATAACTATCTGCCAGTCATGATAATTTGGCCCAGTTAAGCTGCCAATCAGTCATCACAAAACTGTCTAATTCTTCATGTAACCAGAGATAATGAGTAAAAGAAGCCTGCATGGACATTTACATGGTATTGAGAATAATCAAGTGTTCACAGCCTTTTTTTTTTTAATTTTATTACTGAAACCCAAATAAATCCTCTTGGGAGAGCAAACAAACAATACTCAAGAACCCTCTGACCTATGCTTCTGGGAGAGGATGCTAAAGTTTTATCAGGATATAGAGTTTTACAAGAATTCCCTCCTTCTTTGCTTACCATACTTGGCTTGCTATGTTAGCTGTTCAGTTTTTCAACAAACACATCTGAGTAGTCATATGGATCTTTGTTTTGGGATAATCTTTCTGTACTTCAAATTTTTCATTTTCTTTATTCCAATAAGCTTATATTTTCTATACTGAATATATACCTTAGGAGTGTTATTCTGTCTTGCCCTACTCAATAATTTAATTAGATATAATGATAAGACCTCTAATTTCATTTGAATATCAGAGATACTTTATTGCTTTGTTTTATCTATACCATATTGACTAAAAAATAATTTGGAGAAAAGGAAATAATACACTTAGAAGAAAACACCCAAACCAAGCAGAAGCAGTAACAGTCACTGATACACCAAAGTGCATAGATACACATTTGTTATCTGTGAAAACCTGCTGTGAGTCTTAGATGGGTATTTCATGTACCAGAAATCCCAGGGACCATGGGCTCAGGAAATGCTACTGGTGATGAAGTGCTTGAGTTGAAAGCATGAGGACCTGAACATGGGTCTCAGAATCCACATTAAAAATGAAACAAACAAGGGAGCCTCATCAGTGGGGAGGGAGCAGGAATAAAGAGAGCCCCAGAGATTCATCGATTTGCCTAAGAATTTCATTATTTCGTTGTTTTTAATAGCTGTGTAGTACTCCACTGTGTAAATATACTACATTTTCTGCATCCATTCCTCTGTTGAGGGACATCTGGGTTCTTTCCAGCTTCTGGCTATTATAAATAAGGGTGCTATGAGCATAATGGAGCATGTGTCCTTATTACATGTTGGAGCATCTTCAGAGTATATGCCCAGGAGTGGTATTGCTGGGTACTCAGGTAATACTATGTACAATTTTCTAAGGAACTGCCAAACTGATTTTGAGAATGGTTGTACCAGCTTGCAATCCCACCAGCAATGGAGGAGTGTTCCTCTTTCTCCATATCCTCCCCTGCATCTGCTGTCCCCTTAGTGTTTGATCTTCGTCATTCTGACTGGTGTGGGGTGGAATCTCAGGGTTGTTTTGATTTGCATTTACCTGATGACTAAGGATGTTGCAGGATATCATCCTGAGTGAGGTAACCCAATCACAAAAGAACACACATGATATGCACTCACTGATAAGTTGATATTAGCTCAGAAGTTCGGGACACCCAAGATACAATTTACAAAACACGTGAAACTCAAGGAGAAGGAAGACCAAAGTGTGGATACTTCAATCCTTCTTAGAAAGGGAACAAAATACCCATGGAAGGAGACAAAGTGTGGAGCAGAGACTGAAGGAATGGCCATCCAGCAACTCCCCCCACCTGGCGATCCATCCCATATATAGTCACCAAACCCAGACACTATTGTGGATGCCAACAAGTGATTGTTGACAGGAAGCTAATATAGCTGTCTCCTGAGAGGCTCTGACAGTGCCTGACAAATACAGAAGTGGATACTCACAGCAATCCATTGGACTGAGCACAGGTCCCCAATGAAGGAGCTAGAGAAAGTACCCAAGGAGCTAAAGGAGTTTGCAACCCCATAGGAGGAACAAAAATATGAACTAGCTATCACCCCCAGAGCTCCCAGGGACTCAACCACCAACCAAAGAATACACATGGTGGGACTCATGATTCCAGCTGCATATGTAGCAGAGAATAGCCTAGTCGGTCATCAACGGGAAGAGAGGCCCTTGGTTGTATGATGGCTCTAAGCCCCAGTGTAGGGGAATGCCAGGGCCAGAAAGTGGGAGTCGGTGGGTTGGTGAGCAGGGGAAGGGGGCAGAGGATAGAGGGATTTTGGAGGGGGAACCAGGAAAGAAGATAACATTTGAAATGTAAATAAAGAAAATATCTAATGAGAGAGAGAGAGAGAGCCTCAGAGCTTATTGGTTAGCTAGAAAACATGGCTTAATTGGTAAGATCTAGGATCAGTGAAAATACGTTGTCTCAAAAAAATCAAATGCAGAGTGGTAGAGAATGGCACCCAGTATTGACTTCTGATCTATGCATGTGCATGTGCACATACACAAATACATGTACTTGCATATACATACGAAGTCCTTGAATTAATTCATACCAAGACAGAGCATATATTCTATACCTTAGGGCAGGACATATGTTCTTTTTATCTCACTGACACAGAAGCAGTTTAGTAGTGGGAAATATGTCCCCATTTAAAAACTGAAGGTATTGAACGCAAAGGCATTATGAATGTGAATATAGTTGTTTGGATAGGGGAGTGTGAATGTTATGATTCTGAACACCTAAGAACTGAGTACCAACAAATGCTATACTATGCAACTAGGGCCTTCCTGGGGACTAGGTACTCATGTGTAGTATTCTTCAAACTATCTGTTGACCCATTTCTTCTGAGGTATTGACCCATGTTATGCATTGTTCTACAAGAAGCCAGTAGACAGTATAAATTAATGCATCCATGATGCTCCCTTAATTTTTAAAGTAAGCTGAACTTAAACCATGTGCTTAGTTACCAGCTTAACTTCCCATTTGGCTCAGGCTTCTTATCTCATCAAAGACACAAATTCATGAACATTTCATAGGCAAGCATTAATATGCAGATCATACTCTGAGCCTTATTGGAGTTGATTTTAATGGTGTCCTTACCCATAAAACCTACCAGCCAGCCAGTGTGACTGGCAAAGGCATCTATAGTGGATCCCTTTCTTCATAGACAGCATACACATGGGCAAGTGATAGTTGCAGCTTCATGTTCATGTTATTCTGTGCATACATGAGAGGTAAACATTCAGAGGGAGAACATGCTCCATTGCCATGGCCAGTAAGGCTGTAGTTGATCACTGTCCTTTTTTAGACAAGTTTCTCTAAATGATGGCTATAACATATGGGATGTATGGGGAATGCAACATCTCTGCCTTCTCTTTCAAGTCTTCTGGGGCAGAAAGAAAATACCAACTGAGATCCAACAGACTCCATACAGACCCAGAGCTAGAGACAACTCTTGTCTTCATGTAAAATAGAACTGGCCAGGTTGTAGAAGATGAATGCCTGGGTTGTGTGTGGCAATAATGAAGTAGGAAAGCTTGCTGCCTCTATGCCAAGCTGGGATATGCATGTTCTTGTATCAAACTGGGAAACATGTTGGTAGAAGTATTCAAAAAGAACAAGAGCTTTGGGAATGTATAACCTTAATAAAAGAAGACTTCCAAATCTTTCAAAAGCTTTTTGAGAAACAATTATATGAATATTGACTTATTTATATAAGTCTTGTGCTGCCTTAGAACAAGGATTTGTGTCATCCTTGTGTTGGTCCTTATCTATATAACTTTGCATACAGAAATACCAGTTTATATATCTGCGGATCAGAGAAATAAGCTTGCTTAAATTCTAGGCTATTTAAAGACACAATATTTGCTTCACAATTTACCACAGGCTTGTGGTTCTTAAAGACATGAAAGGCACGCACAGACAGCTTTGCTGTCTGTTATGTGGTCATTCATGGAATAGGGACAATATCACCAATAAAAGACCCAGTAAGTCCAACATAGAAATAAGGACATATTTGAAATCCAGATCACACTTTGTGCCCTGCTGGTCCAGTGAATCTATGGTTGGCTTTATTATTTTTTTTTCTTTTAGTTACTAGGGAAACATTTGTCAGTAATGGAAGAGGAAACTTGGTCTGAAAGGATGGGGACTGGGCGGGGGGCACTTTGTATAGAAGAACCCATGAGATAGAGTCTGGCAGAGACACCAACACGTTTTCTGATTGATTTGGTCCCCAGCATGAAAGCATTAAAGTCCATTTGATGGAGTCGATATGCGAGGAGGCCATGGAGCCTGTCCACCGGCCTCTCTCTTTCTTCCTTGCTACCTATTAGAGATTTCAGCTCTGCATAGATAGATTGGCTCAGTTCTAACTTCTCTGCTGGGTGCATGTCAAGGTGGCGGATGCACAAACTGAGTTCTAGTTCACCGCCTTCTCTGAAGTGTTTTAAAAACCATAATAGGTCTGGAGAGGTGGCTCAGCAGTTAGGAGCACTACTACACTTGCAGACAATCCAAATTAAGTGTCCGATATTCATATAGGTCAGTTCACAACTACATATAACTTCACCACTGGAAAGATCCAACATCTCTAGCCCCTGTGGGCTTCTGAGCTCACAGGTACATATACATACCCAGAAACATAGATCTATGTGATTAAAATAATAAAAATAATTTGTACAAAATTCTCAAAGGTCACCCTCACTCTCATCCTATACGTGCATTTCATAAAGGTTCTGAGAGTGTTTCTAGGAAGAATTCCAAGGAAATAGATACCTCTTGTCTATTGTTAGATCTAAATTGCGAGATTCTTACATCACAAGGAAAATAGTAAAAGCCTAGAATGGAATTCTAAAGGTTATAGGGAAGACCACACAAAGAAAATGGAGGCTTACAAAACTGGATATGTCAGACAAACACCCACTAAAATGACCCAGAGATTCTATCTCATACTAGTCAGAATGACAGTTGTTCAGAAAATAACAGATGTTGGTGAGGATGAAGGCAAAATGGAACTTCTATCCACTACTGGTGAGAATGTAATTTAGTCAAGCTACCCTGGAAAGAAGTATGGAGATTTTTTTCTTTTCAAAAACTGGAAATAGCCACATCACATGCGCCAGGTGCATTTGTAGGTATTCTATTAAAAGAATCCAAGTCAATATGTCACAGATAGACCTGGCAGACTTTGTGGAGTGTGTGTGTGTGTGTATGTGTGTATGCCTGTATGTGTGTGCTTGCATGTCTGTGTGTAATTGGAACTTTTTTATACCTAAAAAGCAAAATGATGTAGTTATTTTGTTTGTTTGTTTGTTTTTGTTTTTGTTTGTTTGCTTTGTTTTTTCGAGACAGAGTTTCTCTGTATAGCTCTGGCTGTCCTCTAACTCACTTTGTAGACCAGGCTGGCCTCGAACTCAGAAATCTGCCTGCCTCTGCCTCCCGAGTGCTGGGATTAAAGGCGTGTGCCACCACGCCCAGCTGTTATGTAGTTTTTAAGAAAATGGATGCACCAGGGGTTTATCAATATAGAGAATATCATCAAAACAAAAATGTGTTTCCTTTCATTTGTTTATCTTGGATTTTATGTAAAGTCATGAATGTATAAATGACATAAGTCTTAGTGAAACTGTCCTGAAGAGTGAAGGGCACTAATGAGAATGATTAAGAGTAGTGGAAAGGATGTATAGGAGAAACTATGGCTAAGACACATTAAACACCTGCGTGGAAATTTCTTTGTAAGACTCTGTGCTATGTAAAATGAATATACTTCAATAAAACCTTACATAATACTTAGCACATTTGATCCCTCTATTTTTTGTACCTGTTAAATGTTTAAATTAAAACAATTGAATCTCCACATTTGCAAAATAATTTTAGATTTAATTTCATCCATAAATTTGAAATTTCCTGTTATATAAAATACCAGTTCAGATATGCTACTGTTCTTTGAACTATGTGTATTGTTGAAAAACTTTGAATGGCATTGAATGTGGCTTATTAGAAAACAATAGAGAAAATTCTTGGAGAAAAATATTTGAGATAAAACAACTTACTGTGTGCAGCTATTCAGTGCTGGACTGGATATCTCAGCATAGAGGTCACTTTAAGATTTTGGGAAACCCTGTCTTCTGGATATGACATGTCCACTGTACACATGATCTCATAATATCTGTGTATATGTAATTCATTTGAACAAGATCTGTTCAAGGTCAAGCTAGTTAAAACTCCAACATCTGTGAGAGAAGTACCTGAGGCTCCATCCTAGTGAGGAGCTGACAGTAGCTGGTGGTTCCTGGGGTAGGAAGTCTACTCTTTGGAGACATAGTCTATGGTAGGCTGATCATGCTCCAATGATTTGTTGGGAATAGCTAGGGAGAAATGAATGGAAGAGTTAGTGGTTAGTGAAACTCTTTCATATGCATAGGAAATATATAAATATATGTATAAATTTAATATATGTAATATATACTATATACATTATTATATACATAGTATATATGTATGAAAATTTAAAATAATGTTTTAATGAGATAAAAATCGAGAAGTAAACCTAAGATGAACATTAGAAAAAATTTTAAATGCACACTGGCATATTATTAGCTATGTGACCATGAATGTATTCATTTCATGGAATGTACTCTAAACAGGTGATACCACAGGCATAGCCATGATGTAGTGTTGTGACTGAGGAAGTCAATTTTTTCCTTCAAATTACTTTATGGAGTTAGAATTCTGAAGACTTGGAGGATATGTACCTAGCTGGTCCTTTGTGGACACAGAAATGCGTATTTCCATTGGTGATGGGATCACATTATTCCTGGTTTTCAGATCTTTACCAGATATGTGTTGTGATAAAATGTTAGTCTTTAGTTTTTAAGGCCTTCAAATTTCAATCTCAACTTTATTATCACAGTGGGATGATTTTCATACTAGGGCTAAGATTTCTCCTCAAATGTCATAAACAATTAATTTTTCATGCTTTTGTGTCAGCACACAGCTTACCCAGGCCATGATGATCCTTTGCACTGTACAAGCCACTTCTTGCTATGTGTGCTCATCCCTTGCTCTTCCTGCTATGTTTTGCATCAATCACATCACATTTAATGACAAGCATCCTTCCTGGATATCATGATTTTGGCTCAAAACCATTGCAGTAAGGCCATTATTGCAAAAACCAAGTCCCAAAAACTTTTCAGTTTCAAATGAGTGTATTTACCTTAATTACAATGTTCTATCGCTAAACATTCTCATCATTTTATGACCTGTAGGTTAGATGATACCAGTAGCCTTGTTAATATACAGCTGTTGGCACCCTTTAATTTGTATGCAAACAAACAAGCACGTTGTTAGGAGAGTGCAAAAGAGAACAATATGACAAAATGAAACATGTTTATTTTAAAGCATATAACAAGCTTTTCCTATCTGTGAATGAAAACTCATTCTTTTTTAGACTGTTTCTCAAAGGAACTGTGGGGGGAGGATTTTGCCATGTGTTCTTTTGAAGTAGAATTATTTTATCAGCCCTGAAAACCATCTATTGGCACTTTGATTTCCTGTGCTTTTGTAGACCAAGATGAGGAGAATTGATGTTATGTGGTTCTGGCGTGCTTTCTCAGAGTTCACTGTATTTGTTCATTAGTTTAAATATTCCTTGTTAGCTCTTGGTAAAGTGCAAGAATGTATCACATAACTCTTGGATGGTTATTACTAAGTCCATTTTCAGATATTTCTTAGCTAGATTGCTATTGTGACTAGACTTTTTATTACACTTAATAATTTATTTTGCTGTTTCGGGAAAGAAAATTGATTTTCATGTATTTAATTTGTAACCTTGTCTCCTTACTCAGTTCTTTATGTGTATCTAATGCATTCTGTGTTCTTGTTGATTCTTTTGGCTTATATTAGTATATGATCAGTCTTCAAGCAATGATAATGGTATTCCTTCCTTTGTAATATATAAAGCTCATATTTCTTATTGGATTTTCTGGAACTTTCCAAGCAATATTATTTAATGGTGATGAGAAAAGGCTATAAATTAGACCATAGCTTTAATAAAGAGAATGTTAGAGTTGTCGGTTTTATATAGCACTTACAATTATTGTTGATAACAGTGAAGGCTTTTGTTACTTCATAACAATGCATAGGTTAAGTTCCATACCCACACATGCATTCCCATACAACTCTCCACCATCACCCCAGAGACAGAGACACACAGAGAGAATATTGTCTCAGAGGCTCCATGAACTTTAAGCGACTTCATTTTCATTGTACCTATAAGGATATTGAGGCACTAAAATGTCAGATGGCTTCCCTCAAATCACACAGATAGACATGGTAGTACTGTGGCGAAAGCTTTTCAGGTCCAAGTCATGCTGTCATGCACAGTGCCTTCCTGAGAGTCACATATTTCAGCTTCCATCAGGAATGCATGCACATGTCCTGAGTTTCTTCTTCCTTCTCTGCCTTTTAATCTTTTGTTGTATCAAAATATCATTTAGTGGCATTCCCCATGATACCACTACCCTACTCCTAAAAACAAACAAACAAACAAACAAACAAACAAACAAAGTACTAGGTCACATTGCATAACTTTTGAATATTCTAAGTATAAAATTTCATTAATTTCAGAATGTATATAAAAATGTATATATGCCTGTCTCTATGTCCTATCTAGTATCTACTCACCTATCATCTATCTATCTATCTATCTATCTATCTATCTATCTATCTATCTATCTATCTATCTATAATCTACTATCTATCCATCTATTCATCACATATATGATATATATATCTTTCTTTCTATCATCTATCTATCTATCTATCTATCTATCTATCTATCTATCTATCTATCTATCTAATCTACCTGATATCTATAATTTATTTGTGTGCATGTACATATGTATGTGTATATGCATATTTGTGTCTATGTACATGCATGCACATGTATAGTGGATATCATTATATATAATGATAAGAGGACACAAATATGAGTAGGGAAAGAAGTATAGACATAGGAATTATGACAGAGGTAAAGGTATATATGATTAAGAATGAAATTCTCAAGAGAAAAACAGAACAAAACAAAAAATAGGACATCATTATTTTTTCATCTGTCATAAATACTTATAATTTTATCCATTTTCCCTTGAAATATTGGATAGAATCATGAAGTTCTTTCCTCTGTGATGGACCTTTAACCTTTCATAATTCTGTTAACCCTTTCTATATCTGCTTTTATCTTGTAATTCCATTTCCCATCTCCATTCTTCATTCTTTCCTAATTTCTTGATATACCCTATACCCTTTCCATGCTTTTTGCTTACCCTACATGCAATATACTCTTTCTTCTTTCTAAGAATATAGACATAACATTCCTTAGCTGCTTTTACAATATTGATAGTCAATCTATTTTAGTAGAAAACATTTGTTTTGTGTCTGGAAATTATTTTTTTAAATTTAACCACATTATTTCTCATTAACACACAATTTTTCCTATGTATATATTTCTAGGGGTGCTCAGTGGTAGACATCTTTTATAAAACGAGACTTTTCTAGAACTCTTCAAAGGCCAACAATTTCTGTATTAAGATTTGTGGCAAAAGTTGAAGACCATTCATAGTTTGAGGATCGACTGGAGAATAGATATCATTATATGAAGTGAGAATCACACACTAACCACAGTCATCAATGAAAAGTAAAATTTTAATTTGTGAAGGAATATAATAAGGATATTCAATGGGCTTGGTGTAGAGAACCCAAGCTTTCATTTGTAGTCACACAACAGTACTCTCTTTCAAGGTTTGAATTCAAAATTCACAGTACAGTACATAAAGTACTTTACTTAAAAATGTGATCTATATCACATTAAGTGTGGATGCTACAGTCCTACTCAGTAGGGAGAAGAGAATAATCTCTGGGAAGTAGAGGGAGAAAGGGACCTGGGAGGGAGAGAGGAGGCAGAGGGAAAAGGGGGAGCCAGTTCATATATAGGAGGAGATGGGGGAGAAGTACAGAGGGTCAGGAATTTAAAAGTATGTGTATAACAGTGGGAGAGGGAAAACTAGGGGTAGCTACTAGAAAATCCTAGATGCCAGGGACCCAAGAGGTTCCCAGGACCCAACACGTCCTACATTAGCCTAAATACCCAACAAAGGGGAGATAGAACCTTTAGAGATCATATCCAGTAAATAGACACGGCCCCCAGTTGAGGAATGGGACCACCCACCCACCTCCACCCACCCACCTCATAAAATATTAACCCAGAATTCCTCCTGTCAAAAGGAAATGCAGGGACAGAAAGTAGAACAGAAACTAAAGGAAAGGCAATCCAGAGACTGCCCCACCAAGGGATCCATCCCATCTGCTGACACCAAACCCAGACACTATTGCTGATGCCAAGAAGTGCTTACTGAGAGGAGCCTGTTATAGCTGTCCCCTGAGAGGCTCTGCCAGAGCCAAACCAATACAGATACGAATGTACACAGTCAAACATTGGGCTCCAATGGGAAAGTTAGGGCAAGGACTGTAGGAGCTGAAGGGGTTTGCAACCTCATGAGAACAGCAATATCAACCAACTAGACCCTCAAAGCTAGGATTAACAGATTTTTCAAGAGTCTGAAGAAAATATACCTTCCATTTATTGATGGACTTTAGTATTTTTAATAATCTTTCTTTGAAGTAAAGTTCTCTTGGAATTTTGGGAGGCAAATATTTTCAAGATATCATTGTAAAGATCCTTCTTCTAAATATTTGCATTTTATTGAAAGATTATAGCAATAAAGCCCGATTGTATTGTAGTCCAGGAACCCGGCTAACCACCTCTTATCACTGTTAACTCTTCAGGATAAGTTGTATCATTGTATAATTTGTCTCTAGCTTTATTTTATCATTAAATCATGAGCATTTTCCATATTGCTAAATGGTTGTTATAATTATCAATTTAATGGCTCCATTACACCTTATCAGATTTCTTCCATTAAAGTTCCCTTAGTCATTCCTTCTTTATTAGACATTTAGGTTTTATTTCCCTCAAATTTTGATTATTATATATAACATTGGTGTAATTTACATTTTTATGCATATAGCTTCACTTTTATTTTCAATCAGTTCATTAGAAATAGTTCCCTGAAGTGACATTATCATGTCAAATGTTATTGAGTAATTTCCCTAAAGGTATGAATCAATTTACATTCCAACAGACATTTTGGAATCTAGGAGCTTTGGGTATAAAGGGAGGTCAGAAATATTACAAGCTTAAATATATTTCCACTAACTTACTGGGTTTAAATGGTAGGTCTAGTTAAAATAGTGAAATTGGCATTTTTCTCATATGTGTTTATCTTAGTAATTATTTTACTGTTTTATTTTAACCTTTATGTTACTTGCATTTACATGGGTTTTTTAAAACTACTTTTTTGGACATACTTATAACAGATATTGTTTGGGGGCTGGAATTATCAATGGAAAACATTTAATGGTTGCTGCAATGAGTTATACTTACTGCTATCATGAACAGCTACTTGCATATTTTAGCAATATTATACCAAAATATCAAAGTAGAGCACATGGTTGTCTTACACAACTTGATGTTCTTCTCTCTTATTCTCTTCTTCTATGAGGTTGAACAAAGTGAAAGGTTCTATTAAAGGCTGTTTAAAAAAAAAAAACATAGGATGGCTTTAGGATGCTGTTCTGGTGAGTGAAATGTAAGCAAATTCATTCTGGCGACGTCTCCCCCTAATTTTTTCCTCATTTGGATGCTGGATGGGGCTATAGCAGTCATTTTCTAATGTAAGAGAACCAGAAGAGAGATGATTGATTTCTTGTTTTAAATATTGAAATAATGCCAAAAGTCTTCTTACACTCACTACATTTATGAGCTATAGAAAGCAAAATCTTATGTACTGAAGGCAACATAGCTTGACCTTTCTCTATTGGGCAGCTAATCAACTGTTAGGAAGGAAAGTTGGTTTCTGTTTTATTGTCTTTCACTTTTAAACTGTTCAACTATAGCTTTATTGATACAGTCATTACTATGAGACCACCCTTGGTTAGGTGATGTTTTACACATCATACCCATGAGTGAGACAACGGGAGAACTAAATTTGAAGGCACTCATGAATTTCCCACCCGGAGAAGTCAAAGTCCACGCGATGAGTTCAGTGTGTGCCTAGCGAACACTCGAAGGCCTCTTCATGTTCAGTCGGGAAGAGGCATTGTTTGTGCAGGGACAGTGTAATATTGATGGATGTGTATTCTGTGCCTGAGAACTAATGTTAAGTAAGAGAGAGATGTTGCTCTGTCCTTCCTCTTGAAATTTATTTCCACACCAGGATATGAATGTGAGAAAGAGATCATTCATATAAACAAATATTGTTAATACTGTGTGAGAGTGAAAATGAAAATAAAATAAGAAAGAAAAAAATCAATAAGAGAGAACAGAATGAAGCTGCAGACTTGCCCAAGTCTCCCAGTCAATAAAATGATATGAGTTCTTTGAGGAGTTTTCTGAACTAGTGTTTTTATGACGCCAAGTGCTGCCTGGAATAAGTGGGTCTACACCTGAAATAGAAGCTATTTTCATGTTATAAATACTATCACTTCATATAGAAGCACACTGGTGTGAAGGAGTGACCCCCCAGCCCATCAATACTGAGCATGGTAGTAGATGGTTTCCTACAGTGCTTGTTCAGTTATATGCCTAGCCAGAGGCTGGGATTTCCATGTGTAAGGGGTGCATAGAGGGCCAGAAGGCTGGGAGTTTTGCTTTTTCCTTCTAGAAGACCTTCCTACGTCACAGATAAGAGGAAGGTCACTGGTTGGATGTGACCTTTACTTCCTTTCCTCTGATCCAGAGAAGTTCTCCAAAGAAGAAAAGAATCTACATATGGTCAGGCAAAAAAAAACCAAACAAACAAAACAAACAAACAAAAAAAAACAAACAAACAGACATTAGAACTTCTGTGCATGGAAAGGGGCTCTGAGTATTTTTTCTTCTTTCTTTAAAAAGTGGTCTTTTTCCCCACCGTGGACTGGAGGAGGAAATAAAAGCAATTTGTTCAACATCTGTCTGCTCCTTGTATAGCGGCTGTTTACAGAGGACCTTGCTTCCTTCAGCTCTGATGTAATGTCTCCTTTCTTTAGGAAACAGGTGTCAAAACAAGCAGAAAATCCAATTTTCAAGCAGCTCAAATCAGCCTGAGACTTTCCACACACTGGGGTGCTTTTACCTTGGAAGCCTCCCATGAGGCTTGGTGCGTCCCAATATCAAGTTGTGTTTTTTGCTTTCTGTTTCCTTTGGCATGTTTAAAAGCAGGACTAAAGAATCAGCTTTAGTCCTAGCTTGGTCTTCTAGAATAACAGCACTCTTATTTGGATGGAAACTCGTACTTTTTAATTTTAATTGACACAATAATTGTACCTATTTTGGGGAACTGTGCTGGATGCATATAATGTCTAATGATTAAGCAGTTTGTACACGGGTCTAATGATTAAGCAGAGTAATTATCATATCTATCACATCAAACATGTATCATTTTTCTTATGCTGGTGAGATTCAAAAATTTTCCTTTAGTTGTCTTGAAATATATAATAAATTATTTATTATTTTATAATCATTTGTTGTGATTATAATGTACTATATTATAAGACACTGAATGAAACCACTTTTTGTGTAATTATTTTATCCTAGTAAAATATATGATCAAAATATAATTTTAATAAAAAACTCAATTATTGATTTTTTTGCTATTTTCTTTTTCATTAGATATTTTCTTTATATACATTTCAAATGGTATCCCAAAAGTTCCCTATACCCTCCTCCTGCCCTGCTTCCCTACTCACCCACTCCCACTTCTTGGCCCTGGTGTTCTCCTGTACTGGGGCATATAAAGTTTGCAATACCAAGGGGCTTCTCTTCCCAGTGATGGCCGACTAGGCCAACTTCTGCTACATATGCAGCTTAGAGTCATGAGCTCTGGGGGTACTGGTTAGTTCATATTGTTGTTCCACCTATAGGGTTGCAGACCCCTTCAACTCCTTGGGTGCTTTCTCTAGCTTCTCCATTGGGGGCCCTGTGTTCCATCTTATAGATGACTGTGAGCATCCACTTCTGTATTTGCCAGGCACTGGCATAGCCTCATATGAGACAGCTATACCAGGGTCCCTTCAGCAAAATTTTATTTAGATTTTATATGTAGGTCCGAGGGCTGTTCTGAACTCGATCTAATTAAACCTTATTTTTAGGCAAAGAGGAAGAGAATCTGGGCTAACCTTTCTTTATATTGCAGGGACTGTGGAGCATTTCTTCATCAAGTGTAAACGTGATGGAATGTAAGATGGTTTAGGTGTCTAGAGGAGAGACAATCCCATTTTACAGATGAGAAATTCAAGAGTAGTAAGGTTTCAGCACCCTACATACCCTATCAGAAAATACTGGAACTGTGATTTAAGTCCAATTTTGAAAAGCACACACTTTACCTTGTTGTGTCACTATTTGTATTTGCATATTGGATTTCATGGGCAATGGGGAAGGCCAAGTCCATTGCTGGTCTCAGTTACTTACTAGCAGTGAGACCTTGAATAAGTTCCTTTGCTTTATATGTCTGAATCTTCTCTGTGGATTAGAGAAAATAATTACCTCATAGGACTTTGGTAGGGAAATAGCTTACCATGATGTGTGGCAGTCTATTAGATGCTCTGGACACTTACTGGCATTGAATAGGTAGGTGCCCGAAAAGGTCTTGTCAATTGCTATAAACTGCTTTTCTCTCTACCTCCTTCTCTTACTCTATCTCAAGTTTCACTGTGTAGTCCAGGCTAGTATGCAACTTATAATTCTCCTGCCTCATCCTCTCGAGTGATAGATTACAAGCATTTCCTATTACACCTGGTCAGTGTGCTTACCTCTACTTCATGAACTATAAACAAGAGTACTAGGCTTAGCTTTGCTTTTGTGTATTACCTTTAGACAGAGATAGTTTGAAGGAAGTGTATAGTTTATTTTGCAGTTTCAGTATTTATATGTGAAGGCCCCCCTCTTTTTTGCCATAATTCAAATTAATGACAAATTGTATATCTCCTAACCAGATGATGATTGTGAAGATGATGGTGGTGATGGTTGTGATGATGATGGTGGTGATGATGATGGTGGTGATGATGATGATGACAACGATGACAATGATATATTTGTTTCCACAATAAACCCCTTTTCAAAATACAGGTGGAAGATTTATGGATTTCTTTGCAAAGGGATGTGGCAGTGTGACTGGTCCTGTGCCACTCATGCCCTTTATCTTCCCCTTGAGCTTGCTATCCTGTCAGGAAATGCAGAAATGCAGAATGTTCATGCAGCACAAATTGGGAAAGCCAACTTTGGAAAGTGACTGACAAGGACTATTAATCCTCAATATCTGTGATAGATAGACATCTAGAGTCTCTCCTCCTAATCTGAAAATATCAGTATTTGATTCCTACTGAGTAGTCACTGTTGGTTGCTTTGTTTAACTGGCAGGGTCTACAGTTTGGTACTGGAGAACTAGAAGAAATGGGAGCCATGTACTGCTTGGGACTGCTCATCTTGGAACTCAAATCTGTAAACTGTAGCCATAAGCTCTTGGCTCGAGCTTCATCTCTGCTGAACGCGGATGTTCTGGAACACTACCTCCAGCGGTAAGATGCTTACCAGGGAATCAAGGATGCCTCCAGCATGTTTAGTACAAGTGTCCTGGTGAAGTGGATTGATAGGTCCTTGATAGACAGAGAAGAAGGATGAGCTACCAAATGAAGGTAGGTTCAACTGTCCTGTGAGGAAAGCCAGATTTTGAACTGCACCGATACAAAAAATGTGAGGAGGTTGCTCCTTGGACACACATGTAAATAAGCATTTTTACATATTTATGAATATATAATTAATACTTATTACTAATGATAAGGAAGCTGAATCTTAGTGCCATAGTCTTACACAAGTACAGACTCCTTTGTGGTACATTCTTATGCATATAAAAAATTTTAGAGCTATTGCTCAACATAAAAATAGAGGAGTGTCACACTGTTGATATCTTGATGCTTGGTGCAAGTGTCTGTTTTTCAAACAGTGTCATTCTGGGAAAGATGTTTTATTATTGGTCAAGAGAAATTACTTTACATGGCAGAGAATGTCTGGATATCTGAGACCTGGGCATCAGTAATGAGTCAAGGTGTAGGTAACTGTTATACAAATGAGCTTTTGATGCACTTTCCTGTAGACAAATGCTTTATTTCTTGAGCAGGATAAATTTGGGGACAAAATGTGGAGAAATGATACTATGTACAAGGCTAGAGGACCAGAAGTCATCGCAGTCCCAAAGAGGCTAAATCATAGACTACAGTTTGAGCAGTGGGACCTATATATGATTCATTGTCTACTGATAAATGAGGAAGCATGTAACCATACACTTTACCTCCAACAGCAAAGGCAAAAGTGTTAATATGTAGAAGACTTTTATTTCCAGCTAATTTTCATTAGTTTTCTGCATGTCACAGTTAAAATGCACTTCATGTAGCAGCTCACTAAATGGCCAGTCAAGCCTAAAAAGATCTAGCAGCGTACATGAAAACAACTTTGGAAAGCCTCCATTTCTCTGGGACTTAATTAGCTAAATACAATAATTAACTTGCTCAGCACAGAGTAATATAGAACCCAGACAACAGAGACTTAAGTTAATCCAGTGCCAGCCCCTGCCCAGGAGACATTGCCACCCTTTACCCTTTGGTTGGGCATCACTCCTTCCATCGGAACCTTCCTTCCATGCCTTTCAGCAACCACACGATTTGCATGTTTGACTTTATCTCAGTTTTCAGACTCCCCCTCTGATAGCAAGTGTATTCACCCGCCTCAACTTATATTTCCAATTGTCTTCTCATTTTTTTCCTTGGCTGAGCAATCTTGGGTGAGGAAACAGATGAGTCTCCCTTACCTTTCTCCCGCCTCCATCCTCAGCTGCTCATTGAGGGAAGATTGAGCAGAACTGGCATTGCTTGCTTTCCCTGAATTGATTGTGCCCGTCTGTTTGATCCAATGCAGTAAGGATTAGTTGCCTGTAAACGAGAACAAGAAGAAATCTATCAAAGAAATGCCTTTTCTAATTCAAGTCTAAAGAATTCAGTGTCAGGCTTCAAATACAGAAGGTACTATGTGGCCTCTCATACAAAGATAGCTCTCTCTCTCTCTCTCTCTCTCTCTCTCTCTCTCTCTCTCTCTCTCTCACACACACACACACACACACTCACACACACACAGACACACATAGACACACACACACACACTCACACACACACTCACACACACACACTCTCTCACACACACACACTCACACACACACTCTCTCACACACACACACTCACACACACACTCTCTCACACACACTCACACACACACTCACACACACACACACTCACACACACACACTACCATTGACTATCAATTTTTGACTTCCATCAGTGCAAGGATGCTAAGGCTAGACATTGCACTATGACCTCTTTGTCTGTTCAGACTGACTCAGAAACCTAAGGACAAGATACCTGAACAGAGGATGTGATGAACACGCTTGTTTGGATTATATCTGAATTAAATTGTATATGTATATTTGCTAGAGATTAACAATAAAGCAACTATCTCTTCCACTTTGATTTTTAACCACAGTATCCATTCTGTGAAGCTATAGGTCAAACCAACTTTGGTTCCTGCTCAAAGGGCCTGACTACTTGACAAGGGGAAAGCAGCCTGAACGTTTCTTGACACCCATATATCCCAGAGAACAAATCCATACTCACTGACCAAAGGGAAACTAATAAAATAAAATCTGCTGGTTTGAAACCAGAGATGGGTGTTTGAGTGATACTTGTTTCTGTCTGGTGAATAGGGTTAAATCAAGAAATACAGTGATAATCAGTTATGTTCAATAAAAACTATTTAAAGCAAAGAGTATGCACATGAAAACATGGAATTCATTTTATGTTGGCCACCTACTACTAAGCCTCAAGCACGCCCTGGATTGTTGTTGGCATATCCAGTGACTTTCCATTGGAGAAGGTTGCTGCTCTCTTCCAGTAGGTATTGACTGCAAATGGCTTCTTGTTTATGAGTGGGACTTGGTGTCTACTGCAATTTTTCAGTGTTGGGATTCTGTCTTTTTTTTTTTTTCCTCAACAAAACAAAGCCAGAAAGAAACGCACTAACCAACATGGAATCCTAGAAATTTACCCAGTACAAGGACTTTATACTTTATACAAATACCACGCATAATACTCACATGGAGTGGGGCTGGAGGTGAAGGTAGTTTAGGGACAGGAATCTTGGGGTGTGCTAGCTGGCCAGCCTAGCCTATGTGGTAAATTCCAGGCCAAGGAGAGATGCTATCTCAAAATAATATGAAATGCTTGTCAACAGCTCTCCATATGTTTTCTTTTTATTACTTTCTCATTTAAAATAATTTTATGTATGTATGTATGTATGTATGTATGTATGTATGTATGTATGTATGTATATGGTGTATATGCACATGCACATTGGCATGCAAATCCCTGTACATGTGTGCAGAGGCTCAGGATTACATTTGATGTGCATTACTCCCTTCACTCAGGGTCTCTGAATCTACTTGTCTGGCAGCCAGAAGGCTTCAGTGATCTTCCCATCTCTATCTCTCAGTATTCTGCTCACTGGGGATTTGAACTCAAGCACCAAATGTTGGCACTGAAAATGCTCTTAGGCACTAAACCATATCCCTAGCCTCTCTTAGTATGTAGTAAAGATTTAAAGTATGTTTTGAGTCTGTGGCAAACTTCTCACACTCTGCCTCTTCTTTGGGTATAATAGTGTTTCTATTACCTTTTACAAAGACTCTGTTGTCATATTCTAAAAATGAAAAGGAGGAAGGCTGCTCTTTTCCAAATGCCTTAAAGAAATGCAAGCGTACCGCATTTGAGCCTTCGGCTTCCTTAAAGACATAAACCCCTGGGGACGACATGCGGAGAGGAGAGTGTGTGGCTGTACATGGACACAGTGTTTTCTGACAATAGGTTTCATGCCTCATTTACCGGAAAAACAATTAGAGTGCTGACTGATCCACCTAACATCTTGCTGTCTTTCAGGAGTGGAGGAGAGGTGGAAACAGTGAAATAAAACGCGCATGTTCTTTGCTTCCTTTTTTCTTTTATGTCCTTTTCCTCCTGTTGCTCATTAAAAAAAAAAAAAAAAAAAAAAAAAAAAAATGTCTGCCGACTCCTTGAAGCGTCTTTGATCTTTCGGTCTCTCTTTCTATCTCCTCCCTCTCAATTTTCTCCCTGGAAAGAACCGTGTGCAAGGCACAGATGGAGGGTGAGCAGCTTCCTCTGGAGGTGCTGTTCATCCGCTGTGACAGGTCTTTTGCAAAGTCATTTAACAGTTGTGCCGAGTCAGCTGTTGTTCATCTCGATTTGTGTCCCTCCGCTGCCTCTTGAGCTCAGCTGAGCGAACCTATCTCCATGTGTCCCTCCATTAATAACAGAGTAATGTTCTGCGCCTCAGCAGCCCCTCGGTAACTCGGAGATTCTCCAAATCGCAGCTGGCCTCTTTAGTCTGACTCCTCAGCGCTTACACAAAGAAATTTTGCTTAGTTGTTTCTTTGACAGGATAATGCTAAAAACCAAAACTCTTACCAGATTGTAGAAAAAAAATACTACTATGATTTTTGTGTTTGTATCTTTGTGGGATGGGATGGAAGTACTTCTGTGTTGGCAGGTAGAGAACACATGACAATCCCGGATATCTTTTTTTTTTTTTCTTTCTGAAATGATATCATATTATTTTGAAATAGCATCTCTCTTTGGCCTGGAACTTACTACATAGGCTAGGCTCGCCAGCTAGCACGCCCCAAGATTCCGGTCCCCAAACTATCCCTATCCCCACCCCTACATCATGTGAGTCTCATAAGCATTACTGCCATGTCTGACTTTTTTATGTGGAATCTGCGAATTGAACTCAGGTTCTTTTGCTTGCAAGGCGAGCATTTTTCAACGGAGCCATCATCTTAGCTCTGGGAAAAGATTAATAATTAAAACAGCAATTGATTTTTATTGTAAAACTGTAGTTTTATTGGATGGAGGGATGTCTCAGCACTTAAAAGCACTGTTTTGCAGAGGACCCAGGATCATTTCCCAGAACCCGTGTGGTAGCTTACAACTGCCTGGAATCCAGTTCCAAGAGAATTGAAGCCCCTCCTGGCCTTGGTGGGCTCCTGAATGCTTATGGCGTGCACGCGCACATGCAGAAAAACATCTTTTATTTTTATTTTTTTAACATTTTACAGATTTTTTTGTGAATTTCACATCATGTCCCCAAGCCCACTCATCTGCCCATTACTTCATATCTATACCCCTGTCTTTACAATAAAACAAAAGCAAAATCAAACAAACAAAACCATATCTTGCTGTGTTAGCCCCGGTGTGTCAAGCTATGTCTACATGGTGACACTTTTACCTAAACAGCTTTCCTTGCAAATCTCCATTGCAATGAGTTACTGGTTGGTTCAAGGCCTCTGGCTCTGCTACACTGTCAGTACTGGATTCTTACTGGAACTCCTCTTAGACAACCTGTGTCATGATAATCCTGTAGCTGTGGGTCTGCAGGGGCTGCCTCTTCACATGCTCCAGCAGCTCATACATGGGCTAGATGTCCTTTTTTTTAAAAGAAGGAAAAAAATTTATTCTACAAATCAGAATATATAATTCAGAAAACACATACAAACACACAAAACCCCACCTCAGCCTTTAGTCATCAGATAATCCCTGCCAATATTCACTATGAATGTATTAAAAGATCATATCATTTATGTGACATTTTTCTACCATAATATACTTTCATCTTTCAGGCTTGGTGGTGCTGACATGTAATCTCAGCAACGTGGGCAGCTGAGGCAGGATAATTGAAAGTTTTAACCTACCTGGACTACAGAGAAAGTTAAAGACCAGACTAGCAACTTAGGAAGACACTGTCTCAAGCTAATATGTGCAAAAAGGGACTATGGATATAGCTAAGTAATTAAGTGTTGGCCTAGCATGTACAAGACCATATGTTTGATGCCCTACAAACTAGCATATATATATATATATATATATATATATATATATATATATATATATATATATATGTTCTACCTTACTATCTCTGATTAGTAATGTCACCATGTTATTTAATGTGTTTACATGCATAGACCTGTATAGTTTTAGTTGTATAGTTTGTTCCATTAGACTTCAAGAGACACATAGCTTTAAGTCTTGTAGCATTTCCATGCATACTTCTGATGTTGAAAGTACAGTTCATTAGTATTTGCTTAAGAAAGTGATCTGTGTGTTTCTATACTTATCTTCACTGAGGAATTCTCTACTGAGTTTTAACTGCAATGCTTGACTTCCTGGGACTTTGCCTTGAATTGTGTTACAATAGTAGATGTGCTCAGTTTATTGACTACTGAACCCATCAGATCAGATACCTGTGTCTACTCATCTGAGTTTTTGATGGTTATTACCAAATATATGCATGCCTTTCTCAGGACTCTTCATGTGATTCTTTAATAATGCATTATAAGCTTTTAACTTTCATATTTAAAAACGTTATTACCACTCAAAGAGATGTCATTTCCTATTATCATTTTAATTATATAGGAAAAGACTGCATTATATTTATATTTATTTGCAACTTCACTGAAATCAACAATCATACTTAACATTGTTTATGAATTTTTAAATTAGACAATAGTATCATTTATAGACGTTCAACAGCTTTCCTTACTTCTTTTTCATTATTTATTATTTCTTTGCCTTTTTAAAAAATACAAGGGATTTTCTATTTATTTATAAAAATTAATAGTGTGTGTGTGATGTGTGTGTATGTTGTAAGTATGGGGTGGGGCTATGTGTGGAGGTTTATAGAACAGCCAATTGTTGAGACACACTTTCTCTTTATTCTTGAACTCTCTGGACTCCAGGATAGCGCTCCCATGGGAACATAGGTGATTCACTTGTCTCCAATTTTCATCTCCTAGTTTGGCAATTACAGATCTAAACTACTGTTTCTGGCATTTGTGTATTTCAAAGACCAAACCGAGGCCATCAAGCTTAGGTGGCCAGTACTTTCATCTACTCTAAGCCATCTTGTGGGTACGTTTTTGTTTGTTTGTTTGTTTGTTTTTTATTGTCTTTCAATTTTGACATAAAGCCTGTGTATTCCAGGCTCATTTTGAATGCACTGTGTAGTCGAGATTGGCATTGAATGCCTTATCTTTCTCAAGTTATACATGCCCTTCACCATACCCAGTCTTTTATTTTTTTCTTATTGTATGATATGTATATCCTTTTATAGACTTCTCTAAGGTCAAGGAGAATTTTATTAGAGTTTCAAAGAAAAAACACAAAGTGACATCTGAGTTAGGTTAACATGGGGGTCAGTCAGACAAACAGCTACAGTAGAAGGGAGGAGAGTTTTGAGGAAGAGTGAAACCTGCATGCTTGAGAAAGCATGCCTAGGACAAAGCTCGGAGGAAGTGAGAGCTATGTGTTCTTCATTTGGGAAGTGTGTGCCACTGCTTGTGAGGATGTTAAGACCATGCTTCGTGCTTAGTTTTCTTTTCTTTGTTTATTCTATAAACATAGGACTTTATAGTTCTCCAGTTTTATCTGTTCTTTGAACATGCATATATTGTTTGTAAAAAAAAAAAAGTCTTGTTTATTTTAAACAAAAATTTATTCTTCCCTTGTTCTCCTTTCTTCCCTTTCTCCTTCCCTTCTTTTCTTTCCTTCTTCAAGCCTTACATGTACGCAGTTTCAAGAACTTAGAATTCCACCATACTCCGTTTATAGTGTAGTAAACAGAGTGTGGCTAATTTCAGGTTCATTTGTTTTACTTTGATTGTGATATGAGAAAATAAAGTCAGAGTGATTACACTGGAGAGGTCCAGGAGAGAGGAAAGGGAGGACTAGTCCATTAAGGACTCATGGGTACAAAGATATCATATGTGGGCCATAAAAGGGGGGGGGGGACCAGGAATCTGGGAAAATGGTTTCCTGTAAATTACCATTAAATAATACAGAGAATGAAGGCTATGGTGTGAAATCTGTAGGTTTCAAATTAGCACTGTTTCCACCAATTCCAAATGATCCAAATTGTGTGATAATTCTGTTGATACCTTTCCTTAACTGACTTCTCACACATCAATTCCTGTGGTGTGTGATATCTCAGAATAGACTTAGCTTCATTCTGTAGTTGTAGGCCAAGAAATGTGACATGGAGGGAAGAGTTTGAGTGGAACTCAGTCTAGAAATCATTACCAATTGTGAGGATGACAAGATGCCCTGAAACATTGAATGGCTCCTTAATTTGTCAGGGAAATTAACTGATTAGTCAAGAAGAAATGTCCATCTTATACTGGAAGATGTTGGACTCCCTGCTACATCCACAGCTAAAAAAAACAGTAAAACAAGTTTTTATAAAATTTTATGCTGATTCTTCTATAATAAATAAATTAAAATAATGAAAACTGAATGTTAGTGTGTCTCTGAGAAGGAGGTTTAATATCACACAGCTATCTGCAAATTGGTTTACTTTCCCTGGAGAGTAATTTAGCTATTTGCAAGAAGGTCTATAAAAACCTCTCACTTGATACGACATTTCTAGCTTGCAAAATATCTCCCAAGAAATAAACAAAACTGGAAACAATATTTTAGTAGGTAGCTATTTATAGAAAGGATGGAGCATGGCCATACAATTTTAAATACCCCAAAAACCTACTAGTAGGAAAAAAAAGGAGAGAAACATTATTGATAGTCTTTCTAGGATACTATAGAACTGCAAAATAATGAGCATTTCAATGTATAGATCAAGCCTTACTATGTCCTAGATTCTTAAGTATTTTGTAAGGATCAATGTCATTTCTAGAAATAATCCTTTATGGCAGATATAATTATTAACATTTGTTTGTACATTTTATTTAATGCTTATTGAACACATGTATATGTTTGTGGTTTGTTTGTGTGTATATATGTGTGTTGCATCATCTGTATATGTGTAGTGAGGAGTTAAATGGCTAGGAAAGCATTTTTGTGCATGGAGTCCTAGGTTGATATGGGGAGTCTTCCTCTTCCATATTTACTGAAGCAAAGTCTCTCAGTCAAGCTCAGAGCATGTACATAAAACTAGTCTAGTTAGCTACCTTGGTCCAGCACAGGACTATGTAGCCCTCTGAGTACTGGAATTGCACATCCATGCAGCATTTAGGCAGGTACCCCTGACTCAAACTCCAGTCTTCATGTCTACAGGTTGTCTTAAACCTTTTTAAACCCTAGTTGTATTATGGGTTCTTAAACACTTTAGCCTCCTTCTAGCCTACCACCTGCTATATGTAGTGGAAAAGAGAGGTTATTAGGATACAAGGAAGCAGACCTGTTTAGAAATTGTTCTTTGGGGTAAATCCAATCTGCTTTGTCAGGAAATCAGTAGTTCAGTACACAAGAATCAACAGTGGGCGCTCAATCCATTCACAAACACTTCACAAATATATCAGGCAGTCCAGTTCAGTAGTGTCGGGATAGGAAACAGGAATCAGCAATGGTGGCAAGACCTAGCAGAAATAGCCAGGATTCAACTGAATAGGCAGTCAGCATGAGTCAACAGGAACAACCAAGACCAGCAGGGACAGGAGAAGTTCTGGTCTGTGCCTTTCTCAACCAAGTGAAGAAAAGCAAAGATGAAGATGTGAGTCCAAAAATTGTTGCAAAGCTATCAATTCAAGCAAGTCTCTCTCACAGTCTGTTGAATCCTATTTATACTCCCTCCAAACATCATGTGTCTTTCCATGGGTCTTGCCTTAGCATGTGAGTCTCTCTTAGCAAAACTCCATGTGAGTCTGTATCAGCTGATATCACTCTGCCAATTGGACTAAGTCCTCCAAAGCAGCGAAAAGTCATCAGAGTACCACCAGAAGTTTTGTTGGTGTTTCTCTCTATGGAGTCACAACAAATAGATCCCAGCTACAAAATGTAAGTAAACCAATACAGGAGTATCATTAGCATGAATCCTTCATCATGAGTCCTCTCAAGGGCTTTCTTTAGCAAAATATCTTTCAACCTATGCCTGCTTCAGCCAAACATTCCTTTAGGTGTTTGCTTTAGCAAAATATCCTATTACTTGTGTTCATTTTAGGAAAACATTCCCTCATTTTCCTGGCCCAGGAAAACACCATCTGACACAACTGACTTCCCAAGGAAACCATAAGTTTCCACTTCACTATAGCATGGGATTTAACTGTTGAGTTATGTCCTAGGCTACTTATTTATTTTTATTAATAAATTAAGTTTAGGGGTGTTTAGAAATACATTACATGTGAGAATCTTTGTTAGATTATGCCAGATTTTCAATCTATTTCCAACTCCCACATTCAGGTTCTGTTTTGTTTTGTTTTGTTTTGTTTTGTTTTGTTTTGTTTTGTTTTGTTTTGTTTGAGACAGGGTTTCTCTGTATAGCCCTGGCTGTCCTGGAACTCACTTTGTAGACCAGGCTGGCTTGGTCAGGTTCTTGTTCTGTTACAAGAATCAGGTTCTTGTTCTGTTACATTCTGTTACAAGAATCTGGTTCTTGTTCTGTTACATTCAGTCATTCAAAGAGTAAGTGAAAAAAATTAAAAAGCATGGTAATTAATGTTGTACACATGGTTGTCACGTTAGCACCCTGCAGAAGCACTAACAGAGGTGAAGGAGATGTAAAATTTGTAATTTAGGTTAATTCAATCTTATTAATTTTCCTTTTTGTGGTGCAATTCCTGAAAATATATGCTACATGTGTATCTATTAGCCTTTTCTTGTTTGAAAACTGAGTGACTGTATTTGGGACCAGAAATACATCTTGATGTATTATCATACAAGAAATGGTGAATTTATGTTGCCATAGGCTAAAGATTTCACTGCCTACAGAGTTAAAACTTTAAGAAGAAATGTTATGCATAAAAAAGAGTGAAGCATTTTTTATATTGAATTTGTAAAATGTTTCTTCCTAATTTTAACCATTAAAGCAAACTTAAAGGAATTCCTTTTAAGTAGGGAACTCACAGAAGCCGGGAAATCTTCTTGAACCTCTAGATCTCTGGTAGAACTAAGTGACTTTCTCACTGGCATCTCATTCTCTTGAGCCTCAGGCTCAGTCAAATGAATGGCTTACCTTTTGCCTATGAAATGATAAACACTTTAAAATAGAATAGGCTCCCAGCTCCTGGAGGAGAATTTCATTTCAATCCTGCTTTACCTCAGTGCCTTCCTTTGCATTATGTTGTTAATTCTTAAAAATGGGAAGATTTGTCAAATTCTTGAAGTTTTTTTTTTTCCAAACAATAAAACAATTTGGTTTAATGTAAGAAAGTTCTGAATAACCGAGGGTGTGTGATCTAACTTCAGAGGTTCTGCATATGAGCTAAAGACCAGCTCTTTAGTATTAAGGTTCAAATGCAGGACCATTTCACTCATACAAGTTAATTTACTAGATTTGGTAAAGGAACACACAACGTAACAACAAAGGGTGGAGAGACAGGAGAAGAAGAGGGAGGGAAGGTGGAGTGGGAAGAAGGAGGAGAGAGAAAAGGGAGGAAGAGAAAAGCGATGCTATAGAACAAAGTCAGAATCTAAGGATGGGAATAGAAATAATCATAGACAGTTGACACTTTTACTGGGAAAGCCTTATA